>NC_080186.1:5710000-6960000 GCF_030028045.1 Hippopotamus amphibius kiboko | reverse complement strand
GACATGAAGTTCAAATGTCAGTATCCATAAATAAAGTTTTACTGGGACAAGCCAAGCCCGTCCTTACATCCTGAAGAAGGGAAAGCAGGCGTGGCGAGTGATGGTCTCAGCCGGGCAGCGGGGCCTGTGGACTTAACCAGCTGGTCCTTTACAGGATGATTGCGGGGCTTTGGGACCACACACGCGGTGAAGAAGGCAGAATTTGGGCCCTGGTGGAGTTTCTGTCCGGGTGGGGCTGTCCTGATGCAGAAGTTACCCCTTTCTGAGAGTGGAGACCATTTGGAACACCATCCACTCCTGCTTCTAGAACTTCACCTGTTCCTTTTCCCAGGAGTGAGTCAGCTCTCACGGGGGAGGTGGCAGCCTCTGAGCTGACCTCTGAGACTCCCTCCCAACCCCCCCGGGAGAGGTGATGCGACTGCAGGAGCCTCTGGAACGTTCTCTCGGGCGGGTGTTCATGTCGTGGTCAGTGGTCCGGGCGGGAAGGGACTGCCTGGGTCCTGGAGCGGCCTCTCGGAGCCCGTCCCTCTCACTGGTGGAACGCGAGGGCCTTTACCCAGTGTCCGGTTTCACTGTGTTGCTTTTCTTTCAAGAACAAACTGCTCATTCAAGTCAAATGCAGGTGTACAACCTTGTTCTGTGGCACAGGGAGGCCACCTCCTGCTGCTCCATCGCAGGGCCCCACGTGGCTCCCGGAGTCCACCCCTGATGGCTGGTAGACAGCGATGGAGCTGTCCAGCCTGGGACCGCACAGCCCCGCATGGATCCCTGGGCTTGGCTGACCTCTGACCTCGGAGTCGGTTGGATGGCACGTGGGCTGGCTAAGAGCAGAGCCAGAGCCAGACTGCTGGGGTACAAACGCCACTCTGCCACTTAGCAGCTGTGTGACTTTGGGTAACTCATTCAACCTCTCTGTGCCCCTAGCTTCCATAAAATGTGGTAATAATAATACTGCCTCCACCAAGCTCTTAGAATGAAATGGCTTAGCGTTTGTTCTTAGAACAATGCCTGGCACACGCGCTCTGTAAGTTCTTGTCACATAAACTGAATCAAGGAGGGTGAGCCTCAGAGGGACCCTGGCTCTCTCGTTCTCTCCCAGGTCCCAGAGCACTTTGTCACTGTGCTCTTCTGGCACTTAGCTACTTTTTTTTTTTTTTGGCCATGCCACACAGCTTGTGGGATCTTCGTTCCCTGACCAGGGATTGACCCTGGGGAGCTCAGCAGTGAAAGCACCGAGCCCTAACCACTGGACTGCCAGGGAGTTCCCTGGGACTTAGCTATTTTTTTAAAAAAATTTATTTATTTATTTATTTTTATTTATTGGCCGCACTGGGTCTTCATTGCTGTGCTTGGGCTTTCTGTAGTTTCGGTGAGCGGGGACTGCTCTTCGTTGCAGTGCGTGGGCTTCTCTTGCTGTAGAGCATGGGCTCTAGGCATTCAGGCTTCAGTACTTGTGGCTCATGGGCTCTAGAGCGCAGGCTCAGTAGTTGTGGTGCACGGGCTTAGTTGCTCCACTGCATGTGGGATCTTCCCGGACCAGGGCTCAAACCCGTGTTCCCTGCATTGGGAGGTGGATTTTTAACCACTGTGCCACCAGGGAAGTCCTGCAACCTTTGACGTTAGGAGCTGGGTCCTGTGCTTGTTCACTGGGGCAGCTGGGTCTGGTTGGGAACTTGTAGGGTTACTGAGTGACCCCGGGGGGAGCACGTGGGCCATGCAGTGACTTCAAATGCAGGGAAGTGGCAGGTGAGTGGCTCGGCTTCTCAGAGGACGAGGCCTTCCATCCCACCAGGCCTTGACCTGCTGACTCCAGGAGAGAAGCCAACAGTCGTTCCCCCAACACTGCCTGGAACATCGGGGCCCATTCTTCCTGATTAAGTCCTAGGATGGGCCAGGTTATTAGACTTCTAGGGCCCAGGTGTGCAGTCGATAGGGTGAAGGTAGAGCAGCAGCTCCAGGAGGCACGCAGTGTCCAGATTGCAACTTTTACTCCCTGACAAGTAACTAGAGGGACTGGCAGGGGAAGAAGACCACTGGGAACCAAGTAAAATCACCTGTCGTTGGGGTAGAGACATCTCTACCTCTTCATCCTTTGACTCCAGGGTAGCCGGTTCCCAGTCAGTTCCCGGTATCCAGCTCAGCCCTGCCCCATCTGTTCACACCTTAACTGGCATCCAAAGGGGTGATACCTTTTGGGAGACCCAGAAACAAGGGAAAATGTGTCTGGGAGGGTCCTGGCCCCACCCGCCAATGTCACCTCCTGATGCCCCTCTCTGCTCACGGAGGTCCAGACACTACATCTAAGTGCATGAAGCCAGCTGGCCAGAGGCAGGCAGAGGCCTGAAATCATTGCCTTGGCTGGTCTGCAAATCGGAGTCATTGGTGAGGAAGGGGGGACGACAGATGACCCCCTCTGACAGCCTCCGGGCTCTCACATTTAAAGAAATTATTGTGGCCGCTATGAGAAGCCTTAGACAGGCTTTGGGTGGCGTGTAAGGGCCTGATCAGAATCATCCCAGGCTGGGGGAGAGAACTCTGTGCTCCCTGCCATCAACAGTAGGAGTCAGAGGCCTCCCTGGGAGCGGGTCTCGTCTCTCCCCATCCCCGCCTTCCCCCGACTGCGGGCTGGGGTGGGTGCGGCTCCAGGGAGGGGAGGGCTCCAGAGTCCAATCCCAGCCAAAGCAAAGACCAGTCACTGAAATATTAGCCACCACATCGTTTTTTTTTTTTTTCTTTTCAAAATCTGAATTTTTATTTTTATTTTTTATTAATTAATTTTTACGGCAGTACAGTTGCTTTACAATGTTGTATACATTTCTACTGCACAGCAAAATGAATCACACACACATATACATCTATCCCCTCTGTTTTGGATTTCCCTCCCATTTAGGACACCACAGTGCATTAAGTAGGGTTCCCTGTGCTATACAGTATGTTACCAACAGTTGTCTATTTTATACATAGTATCAGTAATGTATATGTGTCAATCCCAATCTCCCAGTTCCTCCCTGCTCTTTTTCCCTCTTGGTATCCATACATTTATTCTCTATGTTTGTGTCTCTGTTTAGACATTGCATCCTTAAGTACAGGACAGAATGGAGCTGACGCTTGCCTGGATGAAGGCTGCTGCATAAATTTAAACTCTGCATCTTTGGGAAAAACTTGGGAAATTAGCTCTCTTCTAAAGCAGTTCATTTCATTCATTCATTCATTCATTCATTCATTCAACAGACATGCATTGAAGCTTCACTGTGGCCCAAGCACTGTGCAGTCAGCAGTGAGCCAGGCATACACTTGGCCCCAAAGGATCCCTGTTTGGGTGGGGAGTGGGGTGGAGACGAGACATGGGAAGATAATTAACAACAATGTGCGCTCAAGTCCTGTGACTGAACCACATGCAGAGTTGTGGCGAGCCCGGGGGACACAGCTTTCTGCTGGAGGAGAGGTGGGGCACTGAGTCAGGGAAGGCTTTTTGGAAGAGGTCATGCCTGAATTGGGTGATAAAGGATGAGTAAGTGTTTGGGGGTCGGGTGGGGGTGATGAGAGCATTCTGGGCAGAGGAGACAGCAAGAGCAGAGACCCTAAGGCAGGAAAAGCATCGTGTGTGTGCGTGTGTGTGTGTGTGTGTGTGTGTGTGTATGTGTGTGTGTATGAACTGCTTGGCTGGCATATTAAACTAGAGGCGGTGGGGTACAAGGGATGAAGGAGGAGGGAGACAGGGTTGGATCAGGAAGACTGTATATTCCTTACTAGGGAGTTGTATTTTATTCCATAAGGGATGGGAAGGCAGGTGAGTGAAATAATGCCACATATATTGTTCGGGTCTCTTTTAGTTGCATGTTACAGAAACCAAGTTCCAACTAGCTTCAGCACAAAAGGATGTTATTGGCTTTCAAAAGTGAAATGTCCAAGGATAGACCACCTTCAGGCACAGATGGATCCAGGTGCTCAGACAATGTTGACCAGCCTCCCACTGAAACCAAGTCTTATGATTAATTTATAATTAAAATAATACCTGGGTTTCTGTTCTTGGTCTCCTTATTCCTCTTTGTCCTAGCCCATACTTTTTTTAAAAAAAATACATTTATTTATTTATTGGCTGCATTGGGTCTTTGTTGCTGCACCTGGGCTTCCTCTAGCAGCTCCTAGCAGGGGCTACTCTGTTTTGATGCTCGGGCTTTTCAATGCGGTGGCTTCTCTTGTTGCAGAGCACGGGCTCTAGGTACATGGGTTTCAGTGGCATGTGGGCTCAATAGTTGTGGCTCGCAGGCTCTAGAGCACAGGCTCAGTAGTTGTGGCGAATGTGCTTAGTTGCTCCAAGATATGTGGGATCTTCCCGGCCCAGGGCTTGAACTCGTGTCCCCTGCATTGGCAGGCAGATTCTTAACCACTGTGCCACCAGGGAAGCCCCTATACATGTTTGATCACATGTTTCCCTAATCAACAGGGAGTAGTGAAGCTCAGGTGCCTTGAGCCACAGCTTTCCGATAGTCATCACAGTTTATGTGATGTTCTGGGTTGTCTTCCAGGTCAAGATGACCTGCACAGATTATGTTGACATAGACGGCCCCAGTTCACAGACCACAATCTGTCATACAGAGTGAAGTAAGTCAGAAAGAGAAGGACAAATATTGTATGCTAATGCACATATACGGAATCTAAGAATGGTACTGATGAACTCAGTGACAAGATCAAGGACGCAGATACAGAGAAGGGACTGGAGAACTCGAGGTATGGGAGGGGGCGGGGGGTGAAGGGGAAACTGAGACGAAGTGTGAGAGTAGCACAGACATATATATACTACCAACTGTAAAATAGATAGTCAGTGGGAAGTTGTTGTATAACAAAGGGAGTCCAACTTGAGGATGGAAGATGCCTTAGAGGACTGGGGCGGGGAGGGTGGGGGGGACTCGAGGGTGGGGGAGTCAAGGAAGGGAGGAAATACGGGGATATGTGTATAAAAACAGACGATTGAACTTGGTGTACCCCCCAAAAAATAAAAAATAACAGAAGAAAAAAAAAAAAAAAAACAAGTTCACAGACACACAGGCCACAGATGATTAAGATGCTGAACCCCAGCTCCTTTGTTCTTTCCTTAGAGAGATCCCTAACTCAGAGGCCAGGTTGGAGTGGATCTGACACTTGTTTCCCATTCCCTTGCTTGGTGCCCTGCCACCAAATCCTTGTTTTGCTGCACACACGCTCAGAGTTTGGCTTTCTTTGCTTCTGGCACATGAACCCTTTGCGCGGAGTCCGTGTTTTATCTCTGCTTTCCTCTGGGTGGCTTTCTTTCCCAGGTGGGCACCCCCTGCCATGGCGACAGAGGTGGCTGCCAGGAAGCCCAGCTTCCCGTTCGGCTGATTCAGCGAGCCAAGCAGAGACGCCACTTGCTCCAGAAGTCCTGCAGCTGCTCTCATTGGCGGGGCTCGAGTCACAAGCCCACCCCTGAACCAATCACGGTGACGTGTGCCAGGTTTGGGTCATGTGCCCGCCCCCGCACGCAGTGTGTGGGGCAGCCATGTGGACTGGGGGGGAGTTGTGGGGTGGCTTCCCCGAAGTGGAGCGTGGGTGCTACCATCAGCAGAAGAGGAGATGGGGTGCTCGGCAGATAAAAGCAACAGATGGCTCGTTTCAAACTGCCTGCCTCCCTTCATATGAAAAGTCCAGAACAGCTAACTCCGGAGACAGGAAGCAGATTGGTGGTTGCCAGGGGCTGGGAGGAGGGCCAACGGGAGTGATGGTGGTTTAATGGGTAGGGGGTTTCCTCTTGGTGTGAAGAAATGATTTGGAACCAAATAGAGATGCTGTTTGCACAACACTGTGTACTGAATGCTACTGAGTTATTCACTTTACGGGGGTTAATTTTATGTTATATGAATTCCACCCCAATAAAAAGTTAAAAAAAACAAACAAACAGAAAAATGGCACACCTAAATTACGAGAAGAATTTCTTTGAAGAGGCATTAGATGACGAACATGTGATTCTTACATTGGTTCCAGTTAATGAGGGAATTGCTGAAGACCATCAAATGCAACCAGGTGTTTCTTCTTTCGGAAGTCAATGTGGAGGGACTTCCCTGGTGGTCCAGTGGGTAAGACTCCAAGTTCCCAATGCAGGGGGCCTGGGTTCAATCCCTGGTCAGGGAACTGAGATCCCACGGGCCGCAACTAAGAAGACTTCGTGCCCCAACTAAGACCCAGTGCAGCCAAAATAAATAAATAAACAAAATAAAAAATATAAAAAAAAGTCACCGTGGAGCCACTGAGTATAAATGATCAAGCTTATCCTCTTTAAACAAACGAACAGTTCAAGGCTTGCCCCAAATCTAGTTGTAGGAAACCATTCTCCCCTGCCGATCATGATGCCTCCAAATGAATACAGCGCGTCTGGACACTTTGTGGAACTGGCGCCAACAATGTACTTTGAGTACCGATGGCAAGAAAATAGAGGTTTATCTGAGACTCCAGAAACATGCTTATTCTGAAAAAGAGCAGCATATTCCAGAATCATCACGGGAGGCCAGACGGCAGTCGTGTTCAAGGAAATGCAAGATGGTGACTGAGAGAGCAAGCATTTGGAAAAGTAGGATGCGTGAGAGCAAAGAAAGGACTAACGTGGTTGGAATGATAATGCTGGCTCAGGAAACCATGTTGGCAGAATTGTTGCAAGAGCCATTCAACCTAAGGCTGTGAATTCGTGGCCCCTTCCTACCTCTGATGAGTCCTTTCTGCCGCAACCTCAGGTGTCTGGTGGTGTGTGGCCCATGGCAGATGGCTCTTAGAAGACACAGAAAGCTGGGTTCACCTGCAGGTCCATGCAGGTCAGGCCTGGGTGCCTGACACTGCCAGCAGGATGAGCTCTCTCTTCATGTTACCTGCCTGCACTTTCCCATCCCCAGACCTAGAAGATGGTGTGTTATGCCCTGAATGTGCTGAGAGGAATAAGAAAATTATGAAAAGATTAACTGCAATGGGAAAGAGGAAGAAACCTGGTTTGGACATGCCAACATCATTGCTTTTAGATGGTCCATGTTGGGAATTGCCTGGTGGTCCAGTGGTTAGAACTTGGCACTTTCACTGTGTGGCAAAAAAAAAAAAAAAAAAAAGAAAGAAAGAAAGAAAAGGAACGTAGATGGTCCATGTCTTAATACAAAATAAATGGTTACCAGAGGGGAAGGGGTGAGGGGGTGGGTGTGATGGATGAACCGGTGGGGGGGGTGTAATTGTATGGTAATAATGGTAACTAGACTTATCGGGGTCTATTATTTTGTAGTGTACAGAAATATTGAATAACTATGTTGTACGCCTGTAACATGACGTTATATACCAATTTTATCTCAATATAAAAAATGTTTGTTAGAAACAAACACACAAGCAAACTCAAAACACAGTGGATGTCTACTCCCCACGTGTCCTGGAATGCTTCCTTATTTCACAGGGTGGCCTGGATGGGGTGACTCCTTTCCTTCCTTTTTTTCCTGCTCCCCCCCTTCTTCAACCTCAGAGGGTTTGGGACGTGCAGTGGATTTTAAGTCAGAGGTGATTCTGGGTGTGGCCGCTGGCAGAGCCACTGCCCACTGCCGCGGACTCGGAGAGCTGGATGCTTGGTCCAGAAGCTGAGCTCACGTCTTTTCATGAGACCTGGTAGAGCGGACTCCAGTGAGATGCCAAGGACGTCTTGTTCAGCAGCTGTACCTGGTTTCCTCCCGGCTTTGGGTGGTGGACGGGAGCTGCACTCCGTAGGGTGCAAGGCTGCAGCTCCAGTTGGCTGGGAAGAACTGGAATGCCGGATTTCCATCATCGCTTGGCCCTGAGGATGTACAGATGACGCCACTATGAAAGGGCTGGTCTCTGGGAAGAGCTATTGGCGCTGGAATTGTAAAGGGGAAAGAGGGTTTTGGCTCATTCTTTGGGCCTTTCCAAATCCTCCATGCTGGGGTTTGGGCAGAGCCCAGAGCTGCCTTGGGGCTCTCCCAGAATGAGCTTACATTAGCTCCTTCAGGAATGGGAGTTTGAATCCAAACACTCCTCCTCCGGTTGCTCGGCACCAGCTGGCTGTGGTGGGATGAGGCCCTCTGGTGCCTGGCAGGCCCGGCCCTCTGGGCTTATCTGGCATGGACACGGGGAGCGGTCCCTTTGGCTGAGCTGTGCTCCCTGCTCCTGCCTTGAGCAGGAGACGGATGGACCTCAGTCCCAGGGTCTGATCTCAGTGATGCCTCAGGGATTCTCAGGGCGTGGTTCTGGACCCGCCTGTGCCTCCTGCATCCAGTCACCTGGGGCTCAGGGTCCTGTTCACTATGCAGAACCTCGTGCCCCGCCCCCACCAGCCGGCTGGGTCAGAACCTCTGAGAGGGATTTTACAAACTCCTTTCGGGGATTCATTCACCAGCTGAAGTTAGAGAGTGACTGGGGGATGGGACCATGTTTTGCTCCCCAAAGCTGAGGATTTCCTACTTGTATTCCCTCCTGCCTGGATGTGCAGGGTGGGAATTCCCACAGGTGTTGGGCTCTGGCAGAAATATTACAGTGGGTCCTGGGGCCGTGGGACCTGGGTTTGAATTCTGACTCCACCACTTTCCACCTGAGGGACTCTGGACCAACCACCTCGCTTCACTGGTCCCCAGTTTCCTCATCTCTAGAAAGGGGCCCCCTCGGAATTCCCTGGGGGTCCAGTGGTTAGGACTCTGCATTCTCACTCCAAGGGCCTGGGTTCAACCCCTGGTCAGGGAAACAATGTTCCACAAGCTGCACTGTGTGGCCAGAAAACGGGGCGGGGGGAGGAGGCTCGAAATTCGCGTCCACCCAGGCCCGCTGAATGTGACCTTGTTTGGAAACAGGGTCCTTGCCTATGTTGTTAGTTAAGGATTCCCAGATGACATCATCCTGGATTTAGCGTGGACCCTAAGTCTGACGACTGGTGTGCTTGTAAGAAAAGGAGAGGATGACACACAGAGACATACACAGGGTGGAAAAGGCCATGTGAAGACAAGGCCAAGAGGGGAGCGATGTGGCCCCAACCAAGGAAGGCCCTGGAGCTGCTGGAGCTGGAGGAGGCCAGGGAGGATTCTCCCCAACAGCCTTCAGAGGGAGCAGGGGCAGCCGACACCTTGATTTCCAGCCTCCTGCCTCCTGAACTGTGAGAGAAGAATTTGCTGTTGTTTTAAGCCACCCTGTTTATGGTCATTTGTAATGGGCACCCTGGGAATCAAAAACACTCCCTCAAAGGACGGTCATCACCTAGAGCATTGGACACACAACATATAGAAGGGGCTGGGACTTTCCTGGTGGTCCAGTGGTTAAGAATCCGCCCTCCAGTGCAGCAGATGTGGGTTCGATCCCTGGTCGGGGAACTAAGATCCCACACGCCGTGTGCCACAACTACTGAGCCCACAAGCCACAACTAGAGAGAAGCCCGCACACCACAACGAAGAGCCCGCATGCTGCAACAAAAGATCCCGCATGCCACAACTGAGACCCAACACAGCCAAATAAATAAATAAATAAATATTTAAAAAAAAAGAAGGGGTTACGTGCACCACAACGAAGAGTAACCCCCACTCACCGCAACTAAAAAAAAAAGAAAGCCCACGCACAGCAAAAAAGACCCAACACAGCCAATAAAATAAATTAATCAATTTAAAAAAAAAAGAAGGGGCCAATAAACAGCCACTATTATCACCATACAGACGGAACAGCAAGAGAGCTCAGCAGCCTTTCAGGGGCAGCCCGTGGCCCTGGAGAGGACCAGCTTGTCAAAAGGCGCATCCCCGGTGTGTCGGTGTGTGCCTCATTCCACGCCTTCCTGGCTTCCAGAGGCTGGAGCCCTGGGAGGGAGCCGGGAGCAAGGCGTGGGCTGGGAAGGGCAGCGCTGGCCCCGGGGTGAGGAATGTGAAGCATGGCACGCAGGCCAGTGGCCGCCTGCTGACACCTCACACCCCAGGGGCAGGACAGTGGTGACCTAATGCGGGTGTCAAACACTCAGGGCCCCTCCCAGCACCGCCCCGATGCTTCAATGTTGCCCAGAGGGAGCTGTCCCCACCCCACCCCTGCCCAAGTCTGTGTGCTCCTCACCCCCACCCCCCTGCACACGCAGCAGGACAAGCAGACCGCTTGAGCCAAGACTTCAGTGGAGGTTTATTGTTTGGATTCTTCGGAATGGGCGAGGCGAACAGTTTCCACTTCCCCGAGGGCAGCCGCGTTGTAAATCCTGGAATACGCACTGCACATCTGCCACAGCTGCCTGGGGAGAGTGTGATGGGATGAGCTTCCCAGGGACGGTTCCCAGGGCCGGAGTCCCACTCTCTCCCGCATCTGTCTATAAAAATAATGGCTTACAGATGGGGAAACTGAGGCCCAGAGCTGCTAAGGACCTACTCTACACCTCCAAGTCCAAGAGCTTCTTGGCAACAGATCTGGGATTGCAGGGGAGAATTTATCTTGGGCAAAGTTCTGTCCTACCTCCTGCACCAGGGTCACCTGTCATCTTCTTGGCCACTGCTGCAAATCTCGGCTCCCCTGCTCCTGGGTCCTGGACGTGTACCCCCGAGTCAGGGTATTGTGGCTTCCGGGCTCTTGGAACCACTCGTATTTTCTTGGCCCTCACCTTTTTTTTTTAGGAAATTTTATTGAGATATAATTGACATACAAGGCCCTCACCTTCTGAAAGTGTGTATATCTACCTTCGGCAGTGATTTTACCTCCACGAACTCCCTCTGTGCCCACCTTCAGAGAGAAAGTCTTCCCGAGGCTCTGGATTTCCCGAGGTTCTTGGCTGCTGGATTGCCGCAAGACTGTGAGCAAAGATTTTCGGAGAGTCTTGTCGAGACCAGGCACCTAGCATGCAGCAGAGTCCCTGAGTATCCAGGGCACATGCAGCCCCTGATCTGTGCTCCGTCCCCCAGGATAGGGGTCCTCGCTTCCCTGTGGGTGAGCCAAATCCTTGCATGGGCTTTGATGGGCATCTGGAACAGCGGGCAGGGCCACTTCGAGCTCCCTAAGGCTCCTGCTTATTTATTTTACCATCATAGCTTGAAGCCAATATTTAAGCGTTACCAAGGCAACAGCCCAAATCTTCCAGCCCTTGGTCCCCATCCAGCCCCACATGGTGGGGACAAGGGCAGGAGGGAAGCGAGAAAATGAGTCAACCGTTCCCCCACCCCTCGACCACCTGGGAAAACAGTGACCCAAAAAACAGATCCCGGCTTCTCTTACAGGGTAATTGTTCTTTTTTTTTTGTGGGCCTACGACTCAGCGCTTCTCACACAAGAGAAACGGAATTGAGCAAGACCTCTGCCCTGATATTTTATTTTGTTTTTGCAGTTATGGTTGGAGACGAGAAGTTTTTCAAATGTTTTATTGAAGCTTCATGTGCAAGAGGAAAGTGGACAAGTTACAAGGGTACAATTTTGTTT
Organism: Hippopotamus amphibius kiboko; assembly: GCF_030028045.1. Classification (NCBI taxonomy): domain Eukaryota; kingdom Metazoa; phylum Chordata; class Mammalia; order Artiodactyla; family Hippopotamidae; genus Hippopotamus; species Hippopotamus amphibius. Next base: position 6,948,589 of record NC_080186.1, on the reverse strand, counting down.
TGCAAAGTGAACTCTCCCTTTCACCAGCACCCCAACAAGAGCAGCCCCCCAAAGGTCCCCTGTCCCCTCTCATTGTCACTGTACCCCTGGGTGACTATGATCTTAGCTGCTCACAGTTTTGCCTGTTTTTGTACTTCACGTAGAGGGAAGCATATGCTATGTTCCATCTTGGGTTGAAGCCAACAGCATTTTTAGGTTCTAGGAGGTTCCCATGGGCTTTTTCACCACCATTCCGGGGAGGAGAGAACACAGAGGAGCAGAAAACACCTTCCCTGTCCCCCAGGCCATGTGGGTGTCAGGACAGGGATGGAGAGCATGTAGAGAATGGGGTGGGGATGGTCCTGATATTAGAAAAAAAACCACAGCATCCTTTTCCCTTGTGCTGTGTATCTTGAGTCTCCACCTGACATACATGATTGCAGAAAGGAGGGGAACCACAGGTTTATAACAAAGCCTGCCCGGTGGGGGTCTCCAGAGCCCCCATTTCCAGAAGTCCTTGACTCTCGTGGCAGGATGCCGGGGGAGCCCACATCCTCTTTACTGGCCGGTGGATCTCGCCACTGCAGGGCTGGCTCTGATCACCCCTATTTTTATGCCTGGTCGGGGCAGGGCAGGGATTCACCTTAACCTGTGTGCCTCAGTGGAGTTGGTGGGCCCGGGCTCCCGGCTGCCTGGTCAGCACCCGGTAAGGCCCCCTCAGGGCTGCTGCAGCCCCTGCTGCTCTGTGGATTTCACTCTCTGTCCCAGGATTGAGGAGGGGGTTCTTTTCTCTCTCTCTCTCTTTTTTTTTGGGGGGGGAAGGGGTCGCCGCTTGCGGGATTTTAGTTCCCCAACCAGGGATGGAACCTGGGCCCCCTGCAGTGGAAGCATGGAGTCCTAACCACTGGACCACCAGGGAATCCTTTTGTTGGTGCTTCACATCCTTTGGACCAGTGAGTATCTGCTGAGAAAGACCAGTTTTCAACATTTCCAAGCTATCACAGACTGCTGCCTTTGTGAAATACAATAACCATGACATAGGTGAGAAAAAGAAAAGAAAGAAATAAAAGCCATACAAAATACAAGCTCCCATTTGTTTTCCTATTATTAAGAAAAGATGGCCACAAAATTGCATTTCACAAAATATAACAGGACAAACCCAACGAGGGGCGAAAGTCGTATAGACGTTTCTTGGCACTTCCTCTCGATTTCTGTTCTTATCCTGTGAGGTTTGTGGCATGCCGTTAGCTGACCGACATAGGTCCGTGGGCCACACCTGGAGCAGCCTAACCTTAGACCACCTTCTGCCCCGCCCTGGGCTGACCTTGACGGGTCTCTGCTGTTTGCATTTGTCTGGGGCCCCTTTCCCATCTCCTTGTAGGCCCCGTCCTCTTCCTATTTCTGTGTATGTTGCTTTAGTGCCAGTAAAAGAGAGAGAACCCTCTGCCCACCTTGTATGAGACCCCAAGCACAGAAGCCTTGCTCTTTTCAGTTTCTTATAGATCCTTAAGAATTGCACCTAGCTACTTTTGGCATCTCCTGGCTTCTTTGTCTTAGACGTGGGACAAGGTTCCTCTGGAGCTGGGTTGGAATATTACACTGCTGACAAGAAGACGGTGGCACACCCCAATGCTCTCTCCTCCCTTTGCCCCCACCCACTGCACCCTGGTAGCCCGTGTCACCCTCCGGGAGATGCTGAGGGTGTGGGAAGGGGGTTCCTGGAGGGGGTACAAGGCATCTCTGCCCCCTCCTTGCTTGAGAATCTCTGTCCTGTGGTTCAACCCTGAGCCTGCACATCCTGGGCTTTTCCTCGAGGGAACGCTCTCAGGATCCAAGTGGACTGGAGGCTTTATGAGGGCTGAGGTCACCACCAGGGACATAACCAAGCCCTCCACCCGCTACGTCCTCCGCATTCCCGCAGGAAATCCACAGTCTCAGCTCCTCTCGCTCAGGGAGATCGCTGAGTCTGCTCATCCTCCCTCCCCCTTGCAGGAGGGACAGCTCCTCTGTGGCCTTCCATGGTGTGACCAGTCCCTCCAGAGGGCAGCCCGCACGCCCTCTCTGGCTCTAAGAGCCCCCAGACCCATCTGACCAGAGTGTCATGGGCACGTGTGGGATGGTGAGGAGGGTGGAGTGCGTTTTCTACCTGAGATTGGTTTTATTTGGGTTTCTTTTGGGACAGAAGGGCTCCGTGAGGACCAAGTAAGCCCAGCCAGAGACACATGCAGGACCAGCGGTGCTGGGATTTACGAGCTGTCACCGGTCCTGCTGTGTACAAGCCTTCCTGCTTTTCGCTTTCCTCTCTTCATTCTTCTGCTTTTTTTTTTTTCTTTTTAATAACCCTGGCTGCATATTTTCTCTAAACCAAACCATCTGTTTACTAGCTTTTCTAAGCAGTAATAAAGACAGCAGAGACCAAGAGCCTGTTGGGTCCAGGCTCCTTCTCTGGCTGTCCCCAGGTGGCCCGAGGAAGGAGTTAAGTGCCCCGGAGTGGGGCCTGGAGGTCGTGTGTCCGGCAGGGTCCTTTCCTTTCTGCCTGAAGTTGCCTGTGCAAAGCAGGCGCCTCCTGGGAGAGGGCCTGCGGCTGCCTCCCCGCCGCTGCCTCTTGCAGCTGATCACAGGACCGCGGGGTCACCTGCCCGCGGCCAGCTGCCCGCTGGATGCGGAGCTGGGGAGAGAGGCTGCTGGGCCGTCCGGGCTTCCCGGGCGCCAAGTTCTCTCCGAGGGAATGTACTGAATTACGAGGATGGGTGAGCCCAGGAAAACAATTCGACAACAGTGCCGAGCGCCTAGGTGACAGAGAAAAAAAAAAAGAGGAGTCTGTTTGGGAACAGATTTCGGCCCCCACGTCCAAGGCATTAGTAATTCAAGCAGCAGTGAGTGTCGTGTTTACTTGGGAAACTATGAAAAGTTGTATAACAATGTTCTCCTCACAGCTTTCTTCATCGGCTCCCTGGGATCCCAGCGCAGTCAGCCACCTAATCACACACGGAGGTGCGCGCCGCCATCTGGCAGCTGGGGCGGGCACACTGCCGGCAGCCGGGGCCCAGGCCCCTCCGCTGCCAGGCGACCTCCATCACCAGGCCTGCTGTCCGCCACCGGGCCCCAGGAAGCCCTCAATGTCCCCCCCGGTCCCTGCATCCGGACAGCCCCGCACGCCTCTCGGACCACGAAGAAGCCGGGGTGGGGGTGCTGACAGCTCCACGTCTGTCCCAGCAAGCTGGCCTGAGGGAAGATGAATTCTTAGGCCAGCAAACCTCCACTTTGTTACCTTATGTCGTGTTATTATTATTATTATTATTATTTTCGCTGCACTGCACGGCTTAGTTCCCCAACCAGGAATTGAACCTGGGCAATGGAAGTGCTGAGTCCTAACTACTGCACCGCCAGGGAATTCCCTCGTGTTATGTTTGTTTGTATTTATTTATTTATTTATTTATTTGGGAGGGCTTCTTATTGCAGTGGCTTCTCCTGTTGTGGAGCATGGGCTCTAGGCATGCGGACTTCAGTAGTTATGGCACGTGGGCTCAGTAGTTGTGGCGCACGGGCTTAGTTGCTCCGTGGCATGTGGTATCTTCCCAGCCCAGGGCTCAAACCTATGTCCCCTGCATTGGCAGGTGGATTCTTAACCACTGCGCCACCAGGGAAGCCCCTCGTGTTATGTTTTTTGATGGGAGAGAAAGATGGGAAGTGAGAGGTAGGGTGACCAACCATCCCGGCTTATCTGGGACTGAGGTTTCTGGGCTACTGGACTTTATGTTCTAAAAAACTGGTATATGAGCGGGTCACCCTCATACAGGGGATTTCACAGAGTAGGAACAAGCACAGGCTTTACCTGCACACCCTAGGGCCCATGTGCCACAACTACTGAGCCCGCATGCTGCAGCTACTGAAGCCTGTGCACCTAGAGCCCATGCTCTGCAGTAAGAGAAGCCACCGCAATGAGAAGCCCATGTACTGCCACAAAGAGTGGCCCTCACTCACTGCAACTAGAGAAAGCCCGCATGTAGCAACGAAGACCCAACACAGCCAATAATAATAATGATAATGATAATAATAATAATTTTTTTTTTAAAAGAAGCACAGGCTTCGATGTCAGTATTTATGGTTTGCCCCTAAATCACTATTTACCCCCAGCAAAATCGGGTAACCTCCCCGGGGTTTATCTATAAAAGGGAGCGATTTGACTATTAGGATGAGGAACAAATCCAGCTTTCTTCTTTTTAGGATAAACTTCAGCCATTTTGTCTTTTTTATTTTAAAATTTAATTCATTTATTTATTGGCTGCATTGGGTCTTCGTTGCTGCACACGGGCTTTCTCTAGTTGTGGAGAGCAGGGCTACTCTTCATTGCAGTACCCGGGCTCAATTGTTGTGACTCATGGGCTCTAGCACGCAGGCTCAATAGTTGTGGCACACGGGCTTAGCTGCTCCGTGGCATGTGGAATCTTCCTGGAGCAGGGATTTAACCTGTGCCCTCTGCATTGGCAGGCGGATTCTTAACCACTGCGCCACCTAAGGAGTCCCCAAATTCAACTCTTTGCAGATGGGGCAGGTAAGCTGATGGTGAAGGGGGCAGGTGCAGGGACACAGGTGGTCTGTGGGGTGGTGGCGACCAAGGAAACCTGGAAAAGAGGCTCCTCCCCTCACCCAGCCCATCACCTCCAGGCAAAATGTGGTCCCTGGGCTGCCAGACATCTGATTTTTTAAAGAATTATTTTGTGAAAATTCCCAAATTCTGAAATGTTGGCTCCCATGTTAAGGACATCCTGTGTAAGCCACACAAACACCTCCGGTTGCCACGTTGGCCTCTGGGCAACCAGCGTGCAAGCTCTTCACTATGCAACTTCTAAGTTTCCTGTCACTTCTAAAGCTCAATGATTTTACAAAACCCCAGCCAGCCAGCCCCTTCAGTTAACTGGAAATGAATCACATGGTTTACTTTGAATTAGAATAAGCAGATACATATGTTACAAAAGCTGATTCCGGGAGGGTCATTCTAAAAAGTGGTTTCTCCAAAGGAGGAATTGTACTTCCAGAAAAATCTCAAGGAAAAAATATTGAAAGAAACAGTAGTAGCTGTTGGATCAGGCTCTAAAGGCAAAGTGTGGAGAGATTCAACCAGTTAGCGTGAAAACTGGAGATAAAGTTCTCCCAGAATATGGAGGCACCAAAGTAGTTCTAGATGACAAGGATTACTTCTTATTTAGAGAAGGTGACAGTCTTGGAAAATATGTAGACTGAAATAAGTCACTATTGAAGTGGCATCACGTGAAGGTGCCCATTCCACTGAAGTTCTGAAATCTTTTCATTATAATTTCCATGTTTCTCTTTTATAATAAAGTAATGATATTTTTTTTAAAAAAAAGCAGTTTCTGCAAACTGGCCCAGGCTGGTCTGTCTCTCCGTTGATTTAGCTGCTGTGGACTCAGTATCGTTAAGATATCTCTTATAACCTGGATGAATCTGGAAAACAATTTGCTCAGTGAAAGAAGCCAGACCCAAAAGGTCACATGTTGCATGATTCTACTGATATGAAATATTCAGAATAAGCAAATTCATAGAGACAGAAAGTTGATTAGTGGTTGTCAGGGACGGGGAGGAGGAAGCAATGGAAAGGAACTCCTAACGGGTACAGGCTTTCCTTTTGGGGTGACGAAAATGTCCTGGAATTTGATAGGGGTGATGGTTATACAATGTTGTGAGTAGACTAGAAACCACTGAACAGTATACTTTACAATGGTGAACTTTATGGTATGTGAATTATATCTTAATTTAAAAATATACTGTTAAGTTGTCATTTCTCAGACTGATCTATATCTTTTATGCAATCTCAGTCAAAATTCCAGCAGGCTTTTTGGGGGTAGAAAGGGACAAACTGATTCTAGAATTCAAATGGAATTGCAACGGACATAGCATAGCCAAAACAACTTTGAAAATGAAGGACAAAGGAGGAGGTCTCACACCACCTGATTTTTAAGACTTGTAAAGCTACAGTAACCAAGACAGTGTGGTATTAGCATAAAGACAAACAGATTAATGAAACAGAATAGAGAGCCCAGAAATAGACTCAAACAAATATGGACAACAGATTTTCAACAAAGGACCAAAGGCAATTTAGTGGAAGAACGACAGTCATTTCAACAAATGTTCTGGAACAACTGCATATCCGTATGCAAAAAAAAAAAAAAAGAGTTGAATCTGGGGACTCCTTAGGTGGTGCAGTGGTTAAGAATCCGCCTACCAATGCAGGGGACACGGGTTCAAGCCCTGGTCCAGGAAGATCCCACGTGCCTCGGAGCAACTAAACCCGTGCATCACAACTGCTAGAGCCCATGTGCCTAGAGCCCGTGCTCTGCAACAAGAGAAGCCACTGCAATGAGAAGCCCACGCACTGCAGCAAAGAGTAGCCTCAGCTCGCTGCAACTAGAGAAAGCCCGTGTGCAGCAATGAAGACCCAACACAGCCAAAAAAAGCTAACCAGACACCGGCCTTATGACCTAGCCATTCGACTCCTAAGAATTTATCTAAAGGAAAATGAGATATATGTCCATACAAAGACAAATCTTCACAGCAGCATTATTTGTAATAAGCAAAACCTGGAAACAACCTGAATGGACATCAACAGGTGAGTGGATAAATAAATTGTATGTCCATACAATGAAATATTGCTCAACAACAAAAAAATGAACTAGTCCTACACGCAAAAACATAGATGAATTTCAAAATAAGTATGCTGAATGAAAGAAGGAAAACGCCCCCACATGCTTGTATTAGTTTGCTAAGGCTGCCATAACAAAATACCACAGATTATGTGGCTTAAACAACAGAAATTTATTTTCTCACATTTCTGGAGGCTAGAAGTCTGAGATCATAGCATTGGCAGGTCTAGTTTCTTCCCAGGCTTCTCTCCTTGGCTTATAGATGCATTTACTTCTGGTGTCCTCACATGGTCATCCCTGGGTGTGTGTTTGTATCCTAATCTCCTCTTCTTGTAAGGACACCAGTCATATTGGATTAGGGCCCTCTAATGATCTCATTTTAACTTAATTACCTCTTAAAGATGCTATTTTCCAGTTTTACATTTGTTCAATTTTTATATGTTTTAATATATTTTTTTCAATGGCCATGCTGCATGGCATGCGGGATTCTAGTTCCCCGACCAGGGATGAACCTGAGCGCCCTGCAGTGGAAGTACAGAGCCTTAACCACTGGATCACCAGGGAAGTCCCCCTATTTCCAAATATATTCACATTCTGAGGTCCTGGGGGTTAGGATGTCACCATATGAATTTGGGGAGAGGGGTACGATTCATCCCGTAAAGTACTGTGTGATTGCTTTTATGTAAAACTCTAGAAAATGCAAGCCAATTTATAGAGACAGATCAGTGACTACCTGAGGGCGGGGGAGCAGAAGGGGTGGGAGGAAGAACTAAGAAGGGGCCCGAGGAAACTTTTTGGCGTGATGGATACATTCACTAGCTTCACTGTGGAGATGCTTTCATGGATGTATACACATGTCAAAGGTTATCAAATTGTACGCTTTATATTGTACACTGTCAATTATACAGTATATCTTTTTTTTTTTCTTTTTTTGGCTGCACTATGTGGATTTCGGGATCTTAGTTCCCTGAGTAGGTGTTGAACCCGTGCCCCCTGCAGTGGAAGCGCCAAGTCCTAACTAACCACTGGACAACCAGGGAAGTCCCTACATTATATCTTAATCAAGCTATTTTTAAAAAGCAATTTCAGGGGTTTAATTCTCAAAGGTAGTGCCTGCTGAGTGTCTTGGGCTTGGTTTACTTCCAGCTCTGTCCGGTCCTTGGCTGTCTACCAGGACCCTGATGGTTGACAGGGTCTCCCCCTCACTCCTTTCCTCAGGCCATGCTCCACATCACTTGCTTTCCTGCAGCCCATGCTGGCTTTCCATCCCTCACACAGACCAAGCATCTTCCTCCCCCAGGGAGGATGCTGCCCCCACTGGCCACATCCTCACCTCTTCCTCCTGCTCCAGGTCTCAGTGTCAACCTCTGTTTTTGTAATCCCACTCTTGGGCATATATCTGGAGAAAACCATAATTTGAAAAGATACATGCACCCCAATGTTCACTGCAGCACTATTCATAACAGCCAGGATACGGAAGCAACCTAAATATCTACAGATGGAGGAATGGATAAAGAAGATGTGGTACATGTATACAGTGGAATATTACTCAGCCATAAAAGAGAACAAAATAATGCTATTTGCAGTGACTTGGATGGATATGAGGAGACATCACATCACTCCTGCAGTTGTGTGCTGTTGTATGACACAGTTGACCTTAAGATGGGAAGACACAAGCCCTTAAAAGCAGTGAGCTGTCTCCAGCTGGTGGCAGAAGTCAAGAGATGCAATGTATGAGAAAAACTGGACACTGTTGTTGCTTTGAAGATGGAGGGGCCGCATGAGAAGGAATGTAGGTGCCCCCAAGTTGCTGAGAGTAACCTCTCTGCACCTGCTGACACGAGCCAGAAGACAGTACCTCGGTCCTTACTATAGACTAAATGTTTATGTCCCCCCAGATTCAGGTGTTGAAACCTAGTCCCCAGTGTAGTGGTCATTGGGGGTGGGGCCTTAGGGAGGTGATTAGGTCGGGAGGGTGGAGCCTTTGTGGATGGGATTAGTGCCCTTATGAAAGACACCCTGGAGAGCTCCCCTGCCCCCTTTTGCCATGTGAGGACACAGCCAGAAGACAGCTGTCTACAAACCAGGAGGTGGCCTCTCACCAGACTCTGAATCTGCTGGCGCCTTGATCTTGGACTTCCCAGTTTCCAGAACTGTGAGAAACAGGTGTTTGCTGTGTAAGCCGCCCAGTTTGTGGTATCCTGGCAGCTCCAACAGACTAAGACAGTCCTGCGGCTGCAAGAAACTAGATTCTGTGAACAACTGGAATGAACTTGGAACTGGATTCTTTCTGAGAGCTTCCAAGGAAGACTCCAGCCCAGGCAACACCTTGATTTTGACTGTGTGAAACCCTGAGCATAGAACCCAGGTGAGCCCAAGCAGACTCCTCACCTGCGGAACTGAGAGTGAATGAATGGGGCTTGTTTTAAACTGTTGAATCTGCGGTGACTTGCTACGGCAGCAAAACTAATCTACCTCCTCAAAGGGAGTCCCTGACCGTCCCGCTGAAGCAGCCCCACCCCCTTCCCCAGCCACCCAACACCTTTGTAATTTTCTCTCAGCCCTCTGTTACCTGCAAAGCAATAATTTTGTCTGTTTTGTCTGACTCTCTCCCATACAACTTAGCCCAGGAAGGGAAGACACTGTCTATCCTGTTCACTCGAGGAGCCGGGGTCCCAGCCCCCAGGCCCGACCTGCAGCTGGCCCTTAACTAGTGTTCGTGAGGGGGGATGGAGGGATAAATTAGGAGTTTGGGACTAACAGATACACACTACTATATATAAAAGAGATAAACAGGGACTTCCCTGGTTGCGCAGGGATTAAGAATCCGCCTGCCAATGCGGGGGACAGGGGTTCGATGCCTGGTCCGGGAAGATCCCACATGCCGCGGAGCAACTAAGCCTGTGTGCCACAACTACTGAGCCTGTGCTCTGCAACTACTGAAGCCCACGTGCCCAGAGCCTGTGCTCAGCAACAAGAGAAGCCACACAGTGAGAAGCCCCCGCACCACAATGAAGAGTAGCCCCGCCCCTTGCTCCCCACAACTAGAGAAAGCCTGCGTGCAGCAACGAAGACCCAACTTAGCCAGATAGATAGATAGATAGATAGACAGATAGATAGATAGATAGATAGGTAGATAAACAACAAGGACCTACTGTATAGCACAGGGAACTATATGCAATACTTTGTAATAACCTATAGTGGAAAAGACTCTGAATAAGAATAAATAAAACTGAATCACTTTGCTGTACACCTGAAACTAACATGACATTGTAAATCAACTCTACTTCATTTAAAAAAATGTTAGTGAATGGATGAGCGATCCTTGAAGATGGTGCAGCCTAACCTCCAAGGAAAGTCAGATGGTCTTCCCTGCTCTGTTCTTTCCAAAGGATGCAATTATAATGTGCTACATTGAATTAGCAGACTTCTCAACAGAAGTTAAAACAAAATGGGATTTTTTTAAAGTATTACTATTAATTTCATCTAACCAAAGCAGCTGGTTAGCCAACTTTCTTAGCTAAAATTGAAATTTAATCCTAGTACTTGTTTAGAATCTTTCTGGAAAGATCCAGTGATACTGTTATTGTTTTGCCGAACATGATGGACACAACTCTTAGATGAAAAGTGAATAGGGGTGGAAACAGCCTAGCAGTTCCTGGAGAGATTAAATATAAAGTTTCCATCTAATTCAGCAATTCCACTCTTTGGTATCTACCCAAGAGGAATGAAAGCCTATGTGTAAACAAAACTGTGTCCACAAATGTTGATAGCAGCGTTACTCATAATAGCCCCAAAGTGGAAACAACCCGAATGGTCACCATGTGGTGAATTGATAAATCAAATGTGGTCTATCCATGCAATGGAAAATTATTCATACAGAGAAACGAAGTATGATGTATGCTACAATATGGGCGAACCTCGAAACATTATACTAAGTAAAGAGGCCAGTTACAAAAGACAGCATGTTGTACGATTCCATTTATATGAAATGTCCAAAACAGGAAAATTCATAAAGACAGAGAGTAGATTAGTGGCTGCCTAGGGCTAGAGGGAATGGGAAGATTAGGGGATGATGGCTAAAAAGCGCAGGGTTTCTTTTTGGGGTGATACAAATGTTTTGAAATGGATGGTAGTGATGGTTTTACAGCTCTGTGAATATACTAAAAACCACTGTATTGTATGACTTTAAAAAGGTGAATTGTATGTAAATTATATTTCAATAGAAGTGTATATGTCATAAGAGTAAGAATAAGAAAAGCGTGAATAGGGGTGAGAGCTGCAGGCGTCACAAAGATGAAGAATGGATTGGGACTTCCCTGGTGGCGCAGTGGTTAAGACTCCGTGCTCCCAATGCAGGGGGCATGGGTTCCCTCCCTGGTTGGGGAACTAAGAACCCATATACCGTATGGCATGACCAAACAAACAAACAAACAAACAAACAAAAATGAAAAAAGGATGGATGGACCCATAAGAGGGAAGAAGGGAGTGTGGAGGCCTCTTCTTCCCCCCATGCCCACGTCCCTCCTTGGGGGGCAGACTCTCCCTCAACACCACCACCAAGACTCTGAATCTAAGAAAGCTCCTACTTTCCTGCTCCACCGAAAATACAAGGATGTTTTCAAGTTTCCTCACTGGTGTTCTTGTACTTCCAGAAAAAAAAATCTATCTAAAATTTGGCATGGAGGCTTTCCTGGTGGTTAAGAATCAGGGGAAACAGGTTTGATCCCTGGTCCCGGAAGATTCCACATGCCATGGAGCAACTTAGCCCATGTGCCACAACTACTGAGCCTACATGCTGCAACTACTGAAGCCTGAGCTCCTAGAGCCTGTGCTCCACAACGAGAGGAGTCACCACAATGAGAAGCCTGTGCACCGCAAGGAAGAGTAGACCCTGCTCTTGGCAACTACAGAAAGCCCACATGCAGGGACGAAGACCCAATGCAGCAAAAAAAATTAAATAAATAAAAAGAAAAGAGAAATAAATAAATAAAATGAATATGTAAGCAAATTAAAAAAAATAAAAATAAAATTTGGCATGTGAAGTCCAGAGAGTGCATGCAACCTTCAGACCTTCTCCAGTGGGGTCGATGATGTTGTGAAGGAATCTTATGAGTTTCTTTCTCAGGGTCCCTCTGGGCCTTCTGAGAGCCTAGCCTCAAGGACCTTCAAACCCTCTGCAAGAGGTGGGCGCTGGTCTCCTCCAGGTGTCAGGGTGCGCTGAAGTCCTTCTTACCTGACTCTAACTGAGTCTGTGGCCAATCCCTCCAAGGAATATCAGAATGCTTGGAAGGAACTCAGCTTCCAAATAAACACATATGACAGAGAGAGAAATTCCTGTTGGATCCCCAGTGACTTGAGTTTCAAGCCTAGAGCCCTTGATCAATGCTGTGCAGCCACATGTGTTATTTGCAGGAATCAAATCATCTGCCTCTGAATGGAATCTCAGTCTGGGACCTGGAAACGTCAGGCATGTAAATCTGAGCCTGGAGACACTCTTGCAGCATTGGGGCTGCATCCAGAGCTCACTCCCTATAACTTCCTCTAAGCTTCAAGTTGGGGCCTGGAAAGCACAGAATCCATCTTCTTTGGCCTTTTGCAAACTTTTCCACTTGACCCAGAAGATGAATCCTGGTGCTGGGTTGTTCAGAGACCAGGCCCTTTTACAAGCGTGGCATTTGTTTCGAATCTTCCCTGGGAATTTCTGTAATCATAGCTGACAAGTGCTTTTATCCCAGATGGACAGAGATTCTTGGTTCAACTTGGAGGCTTCCCGGTGTCTGCCCGGTCCTTCTTTGCCTTGAAGGCCACAGCAGCGACAGCTGGCTGGTTATAGCTTCCTTCCCTGGGTCTTGTGGTCAGCATTTGGGACCACAAGAAGCCCCTCGGCCGTCTGGCTTTCCGTGATCTCAGCCCTTCAATGGTCTGTGCGTCTCCCCTGGGATACACACCTCCCTCCCCACTTGGCCAAAATCTCAATTAGGTCTTCCAAGATGGAACCACGTCGGCTCCACACTGCCAGAGGACGCCGACTCTGAAGGGCCACGTGCAAAGCTAGTCATCTTGGGTTTTGCACAAGGTGGGAAGATGCTGGGAGACTGGAGATGGAGGCCTGAGTCCACTGGTCCTGGATGCCCACCCTGGGCGCTCTGGAGGGACGTTCTGATCCGCTCTCACCAGAGGGCGCCACACTCCTTTACTGTTCCTGTGGTTTGGCTCCTGGATTTCAGAGCTTCAGGAAAGGGGGTGGGCATGCCTTCTAGAGTCTCACAATCACCACTTTGCAAACTACTCACAGGCATCGCAGTTGCCTTTTGGGGAGCCTGGTGGTCTTCTGAGAGAAACCTCAGCAGACCTGACAAGGGCTCTTTGATCAAATAACCAACTTTTGTATTGACAACAGGTTACAAACGGAGTTTCTGTCTTCATTTTCATTCCATTTAAAGACTCAAAAAAATTTCCCCCTTTTCCAAGGACAGCATCAACCCCATTTGGGATCTTTAGCGGAAAGGAGATTGGAAAAAAGTGCGTCTGAAGAAATGGAGACTTTCTCTAAAAAGAGCCTGTTTACTGACCTGTTAATCTTGGGTTCAGCTGCTACAGCAAGACGTTTTTCTTTCTTGCTGCTGTTGGTCACTCTAAGGAGACCAGGACGGAAGCCCTCAGCCACACAGGGGATGGGCCACAGTCCTCTGCCACGTGTGCCGGGGGAGCGTGTCCAAGGACAGACTCTCCAGTGTCATTGCTCTCACTGTCCCTGGGCCCCATGAGTGAAAGCTGCCCAGAGTACTATCTGGGGGACCCAGCCCAGGAGTCCTTGGAGAGATATCTCAAGTCTCCCAGCAGGTGAGCGAGGGGAGGGGGGTCATGTCACCAAATGGTGTGTGCGCGCACCTGCGCGAGTGCCTGTGCATGTGAGAGTCGCAAGGATGATCCGGGGCGGTCCCTTCCTCCCGATGCTGCCTGCCAGCGCAGGGTGCGCTCGGACCACAGTTCTCGGCCTGGAGATCTGTGTCGATTCTGCTTCCCCAGGTGGCCAGTCTCGCTGTGCCTCTTCTACCCGTGGGTATTTCTGGCCTCACGGGGCTCCACGTTGCTGATGATACAGATGGCTTTCCTACCTGCTTCCCCACCCACATGCTCCAGGGAGCCTGGAACGTTGGGGAGGGTGGCCCAGGTGGCCTCACAATCTAGTGCTTTAATTGCAGAGCCCCCAGGCCACTTCCGGGATGGCTGGGGGCTCTGGATGGGAAAAGCAGCTCTGGGTTCATCTGGGGCCCCTCCAGGTCAGCTTGGCCCTTTGGCCCCTGGGATCCGTGTCCTGGCTGCCACTGCCCCGGATGGGACTGGCCTCTGTGCACGCACGGCATGTCCCTGAACCTAGTTTGAGCAAGTTTTTGCCCTGGGACATTTTTACAACAGAGATTTCATGTGGGGGGGTGCTGGGGGGGGGGGTAGAGAAAAGGATACTTAGCCTAGTTCCAGAAAGAAGTCAGAAAAACTCATTTCTCCTCGCAGGCCTTCCTTCCAGAGCCTTCCCTGCAGAGGGCCTCGCTCAGCGGGTGCTGTTGCCAAACTGGGCGATGGAGAGGTGGCCTCAGCGTCACGGCTCCCGAAGGCCATTGTTGTCCTTTTTAACTGGAAAGACAATATTTTCGACTTATTTTGCCAGATAAGAACTTTAAGGGGAACGGCCACACGCTAGTCTTTTTTTTTTTTTTTTTCTTTTTCTTTTTTTTTAATTTGGCCATGTTGTGTGGCTTGAAGGGTCTGAGTTCCCCCTGCCAGGAATCGAACCTGCACCCTCGGCAATGAAAGCTCGGAATCCTAACCACTGGACCGTCGGAGAATTCCCTATTCTGATCATTTTTAAGAAAGAAAACTCTTCCCAAGGAATTGTTTACTCTCAGAATGAATGACCAATGGTTGGCCTTTATTTTTTTGGCTGCACCTCGTAGCATGCGGGATCTTAGTTCCCCGACCAGGGATAGAACCTGTGTCCCTGCAGTGGAAGCGTGGAGTCTTAACCATTGGATCGCCAGGGAAGTCCCTGATGGCCTTTAAGTGAAATATAGTTTGCTTTTTATGAAACACTTGCCACCTTTGCCCTGGTGTTTTTTGCGTTTCCCTGCTCATCTGTGACCCTGTCCTCAGGCCCCTGAGAGCCCTGCAGGCCTGGGGCCTCTCTCTCACCTTCCTCCTCTACCTCGGGTCCTGTGTCTGCCTCTGGTGGGATAGGCGTTGCTTTTTCACAAAGACCGTTACTTGCACTGAAGCCTTTTACACGTCTCTGCGTGCTTCTCCTAGTGCATCTCTCTAAGGCACCTCCACACTGGCCTCATTACCTTAAATAGTGCTGGGTGGGGGGCTGCTCAGAGTGGCTGAGCTAGTAGCACCCAGCACGCGCGTTTCCCGGCTTCCTCTACTAACACCCGACCAAGTCAAGTGGATACAGGACAGAAATACACAAGTGAGGGGGGCAAAAGTCTGGATTTGCATTGAAAGCCTTTGAAGCATTCCAAGAAGAAACCAAGAGTTTGAGTCAAACACTGAAGGGTCAGGAACATACCGGGACTTTCAGCAAGTTCGCAATCCCTCTGGAAAGACAAGGCACACCTGTTACCGAGTCCAAGCTCACTCTGCTTGCCAAACAACAGGCCAATGTATCGGAGATGAGGTGTTGAGGCAAGGAACACGACTTTATTCGGAAAGCTGGCAGACCGAGAAGATGGCAAACTAGTGTCTTCAGTAAACCATCTTATTAGGGTCTGGATGCCAATTCATTTTACAGAATCAGAGAGGGAGGGGCTGTGAGGAAGTAAAGTGAAAGGGCCATGAGTCTTGCAAAAGATCTCTGGGAACGACCACCATTAATTTCAGCCCTTCACACAGGTGGGCAGGGCAGAATGTCTGCCTGTGAGCTGAACAGAGGCACTTTAGTTCAACAAACAAGCAGAGGGGCAGCATTCCCTGAGGCAGGCCATCATGCATTATCACAACAACAAAAACAACAAAAAAGCAAAGGTTAAAGTCAAAGAAACAGATCCAACATGGAGTCGGATTTAGCCGTTTCCCGGTAACACACCGAGAATTTGACACCCCTTGAGGGCTGAGGACCAGGTGCTGCCCCTGTTCTCTGCTGAGCAGGGCCCACACCTGCTGGTCCAGAGCAGTCTCCAGCCCTGGCCTTGGCGCTGCCGGGGTCTCCTTGTTCATAGCTCGGAAAACCATCTCAGCCTGGGTGGGTGCCTCCTGGCTTCTGTCTCCTCCTACTTCATACATTTAAAGCTTATATTTTCTCCTTCCCCCAAGTGGTTTCTCTTTCCACCTTCCCTATTTCATCATCGCCCTCCCCCACTGTTCTTCATCCCCAGAGCTGACCCAATGAGGCTCTCCTCTTCCCTCCATCATCTCCATCTCTGAAGCCCAATCAGTTGCCCTGGAGTGTTAATTCTTCCCTTACAAGGTCATGGTGAAGAGCGCTTTTCCTGTCCTGTCTGCTCCTAGCACCAAGGGCATCTTTCACCTCTGCTTTCTACACTTTATACAGTGTGGCCACCCATGGAGCACTGGATTAAATACCAAGTCGAAGTGCTCTAGGTTAAGTCTTTTCTCCTGCTAAAGAAAAAATTATTCAATGACACGTTGAAGACGAGAAAGCAGATTTTATCCAAAGTGGGGCCATGGTGATGGGTGCAGGGACCCCTCCGATGGGGTCTTGAGGGGGAGACAGACTGGACTCAACTGAATACAATGCGGGCAGGTGGGGTTTATAGCCAAGGACCAGGGGTGGGTTTGTAACTCGGTAACAGGGTTGGTGGATGGAAGATTCCTAAGGGGCAACAGCAGGAGTGAGGGGAGTTCTGGCTAAACTGACCTCACAGGGTTCTTGCTGAAGGCAGGCCAGCGTGGGCAGACACCCTGGGGGCTGGTGGGGGATAAGAAACTGATCAGATACCAAGGGGGCAGGGATTCTTGCTGAACTGACTTAGCAGGGTTCTTGCTAAAACTGGATTTTACAAGGAAGGGCACAGATGGGCCTAGAAGGTTCAGGAGTCTGAGAAAACTTGGTCAAGAAAAGAATCTTTGTCCTTTTCCAACATTTGCCCCAAGGACAGTTCTTGTCTTCCTCGTCCCCTGTGGCTTTAGATATAAACTAAATGACACAGCTGCTCCATCATGCTGTGATGTGGGGAAAATGACTTTCTTACCTTATGGACCATCATTCTTCTTAGGGAACAAAAGGTCTCTGTTTAGGAAAATATACCACTACAGGGTGAAAGGTGAAACTCTCAGACTTTGTAGAAAAGGAGACCAAGAAACCAAACCAAATCCCAAACGCCTTAAACTATCCTGCATAGTCAAAGAACAGGCATTTGGGAAGAGAGAGTAGGGGAGAAGCCTGGAGGGAGAGGAAGAGGCAAGAAGTGGGGTGAAGGCAGAGGCTTACGCATGTTTAAGAACAAGCACTAGAAGCCTCATGCTTCATTTTGAGTTGTTGGCGTTTGTAAACTTGCTTCAGTTCCCCAAAACCTTCAGTGAGAACACACAGAAATGTCTTTTTGTTGTTGTTGTTTTTAATACATTTATGTATTTATTTATTGGCTGTGTTGGGTCTTCGTTGCTGCACACGGACTTTCTCTAGTTGTGGCGAGTGGGGGCTACTCTTCGTTGATGCGCTCAGGCTTCTCATTGCGGTGGCTTCTCTTGTGGAGCACGGGCTCTAGGCACTTGAGCTTCAATCGTTGTGGCTCACAGGCTCAGTAGTTGTGGCTCTTGGGCTCTAGACTGCAGGATCAGTAGTTGTGGTGCATGGGCTTTGTTGCTCTGTGGCATGTGGGATTTTCCTGGACCAGGGCTTGAACCTGTGTTCCTTGCATTGGCAGGTGGATGCTTAACCACTGCGCCATCAGGGAAGTCCTTTTGTTGTTGTTATTACTTGGTTTTCAAATAGAAGACATGAGGCCACACCCATGCCAGGGTTGATTCCAAGATGGAGATAAAGCGACAGGCGGCATCAGAGTGGGGGCAGCGCAGAGGCGACTGTGGGGCAGAGACGTGTGATGGGAAGAAATCCTGGGGAGGGATTTCCCTGGTGGTCCAGTGGTAAAGAATCCGCCTTCTGGTGCAGGGAACGAGGGTTCGACCACTGGTCCGGGAACTGGGATCCCACATGCCACGGGGAAACTAAGCCTGAGTGCCACAACTAATAAGCTTGGGTGTCTCAGCTAGAGAGGCTGCATGCTGCAAACTACTTAGCCCACGTCCCTTAGAGCTTGCGCGCCACAACTAGAGAAAGGCCTGCACGCTGTGACGAGGAGCCCATGCACCTCAATGAAGATCCCGCGTGCTGCAACTAAGACCCATCACAGCCAAAAAATTTAAAAAATTAAAAAAAAAATTTAAAAAGAAATCTTGGGGAGGCTTGGACCTGCCTAAGGGGCTGGAGGGGATGACGCTTCAGTCACCATGCAGTGCTCAGCAAGTCCGCCTGGACTCATCTCACGGATGGTCTGCCCCCCACCTCCAGACAGGGAGGTAGCTCGGTGAGTCTGCTCTTTCAACAAGCATTTATGCTGCACCGATTGTGTGCCAGGTGTTGTGCCATCAGAGACACAGGAGGAACTTGCTCACAGATCCACACTTTCCATCGCTCCCTGGAATAAGGAACTCTTCCTTGTTTAGAAAGCTTTGCAGGCTCCTCCTGCCTGAAGGCGAAGTTGGTATTAGCACACATTCCGAGGTGTGGATGACAACCCTTTCTTGGCCAATCCCTACTCACCTGTTCAGCCTCCTCCTCCGAAACCCCTCAGGAAGCCCCTCTCCCCTCAGATCATGTCTGATTCCTAGATTCACTTAGATTCCTATGCATCAGGTCAGGCTGCAAAACCTCCACACTCTGAATTCTATTCCTTCTTCCCTGGACCTTTCCTATCCATCCCACCAAGCCAGGTTAGTGATCACGGCCTTGTGGTCCTCCCTGACCAGTCCTTCCCCTCTCCCCACCCCCTCTCCAACCCCCAAGACCCAGCAGCTTCCATCACGTTGCTGCCTGTGTTCCTGTGGTGCCCTCAGTGGGTAGAGATGGGCCACCTCATCAGGATGGGCCTTCACAAGGTCTGCCCTCCTGGACTATAATGAGGAGAGGGGCCTGTCTTACTCATCTCAGTGCCCACTCAGCACCTGGTGCTCCATCAGGGTCTGCTGAACTGAACTGTCTAGGCAGCGAGGCTGAGAGATATTTTCACCGGAGGATCCCGGGAACTTTCCCCAGCACTCAGGGGACAAGGAACACCACCTATGGCTGCAGCCTGCCCTCTGACTAATTTTCATCCAACTCCCGGTATAAATAGCTCCCTTTCCTCGTATCAGAAACCATCTGCTCCCACTAGCTGCCCAGTCATGTACCAGCTCTATAAATACCCCGCTGGATCTAGCCTGCCTTGGCCCAGGGGCCCAGAGGACTTGGAGAGAGTGAACACAAAGGGAGATAAGGGCAGTGGGCGTGAAGACGCAGAAATTGCCCAATCTCACGCTTTTTGCATCTCTGGGCACAGGCTGACAATGCTTCCCACATGGACTCGGAAACCCCCGAAGTATCCCTGGGAATTCGACAGAGACACGTAAACATCAGCTACTCCTGGTCTGGTGGTTTTCAACACACTGTCTGCCGCGTCTCTCACTGGCTGAGACACAGCTTGGAACTCAATTTGAGGCAACTCTCCCAATTCCAGCTTGATTCTTGCAGGATGGGAAATGATATGGCTTTGAAAGGAGTTGCTTTTCAAGCACATTTAAAACAGAGTCATGTAATTCTATGCAGCTTGAAGCTACTTTTTTACATTTAATAAACCAAAGGCCTCGATTCCACATTGTATTGCGCTCTAAAAGCTGCACAGGTTGCCAAGGAGGGAAAAAGGAATTTAGTGTTTGGGAGAAGGGACCTGGGAAATGTTTGGGTTCTGCCTAAAAGCATAAACCATCTGCAGGCATCACACACCACGTTTGTGAAAATGGGGTGCGGCGCTGATGGGGTTTGTGGGTGCAGCAGAGGGAAATGCTCTTCTTTAGTTTCCAGGACCTGTCCCACACTACTTGGGGGGCTGGTTTCTCTCTAGCCAGCCCCCCACCCCACCCTTAGGCAATCTCTGCAGCTCTGTGACCTCCCAGCAGCCGTTGGATGGCAGAAAGTCCTCTGGTCACTTCAAACCTACAGGGTCTCTGTGCAACACGGATGTATTGTGGCTCACGGGCTTAGTTGCTCCACAGCATGTGGGATCTTCCTGGAGCAGGGACCGAGGTGGCAGACCTGCCCTTCTTGAAGGCCCCTCTGTGCTTCAGCCTGGGGTCTCCAGAACGGATAGGAGAGAGAGATATACACTTACTCTAAAGAACTGACCGCCAAGGATCAGGCAGGCGGACCCATCCAAGATCTGAAGACAGCAGCTGGAGACCCGGGAGGGCCAAAGATGGGGGTTCCAGGGTGAGGGCGAGACTGAAAGCAGGGGGCAGGGGATGTCCCAGCTTGAAGACAGTCAGGCAGAGAGAGAAACTTTTTTCTTTTTTTCTTCTTTCTTTTTTAAGTAAATAAACAAATTTATTTATTTTTATTGGTTGCGTTGGGTCTTTGTTGCTGTACGCAGGCTTTCTCTAGTTGCAGCGAGTAGTGGCTTCTCTGGTTGTGGAGCACGGACTCTAGGCGAGGGCTTCAGCAGTTGTGGCACATGGGCTCAGTAGTTGTGGAGAGCCTTCTTTCTTACTCAGGCCTTCAATGGATCAGATGAGGCCCGCTCATGGCAAGAAGGGCGATCCGCTTCAGTCTCTCTGCAGACTCACACGCTAGTCTTGTCCACAAACACACCCAGAAATAACGTTTTGTCCAGTACCTAGGCCCCCCCCGCAATGGCCTAGTCAAGTTGACACATAAAATGAACCCTTCCACTTGGTTTCTCCACATTTTAAAAAAAAATACATTTATTTATTTATTTATTTATTTACTGGCTGTGTTGGGTCTTTGTTGCTGCACACGGGCTTTCTCTAGTTGTGGTGAGTGGGGGCTACTCTTCATTGTGGTGCATGGGCTCCTCATGGCAGTGGCTTCTCCTGCCGTGGAGCACGGGCTCTAGGCACGTGGGCTTCAGTAGTTGTGGCACACGGGCTCAGTAGTTGTAGCTCATGGGCTCTAGAGCACAGGCTCAGTAGTTGTGGTGCACGGGCTTAGTTGCTCCACGGCATGTGGCATCTTCCTGGACCAGGGCCCAAACCCGTGTCCCCTGCATCGGCAGGCAGATTCTTACTCACTAGGAAGTCCATCTAGGAAGTCCACTCCACATTTTCTGTCTACTCTCCTCCCTCCCACTTGCTGAGCCCCTCCAGGGTGAAGTGGGTGGGGGCACCCATGTAATTGGCCATTGTTTCCTTTGGCCATGCAGACACTCAAAGCTGTAAGTGGCTTTGGGGTTCCTTGGAGACTCCCCATGAGCTGGGGGATGGCTCACCTGTGGTTCCCTCGAGGGGGAAGGAAACTCGCTCAGCTGGTGTTTTAGCCTCAGGGCTCAGTCCGTTTCTCCTGGCAGCCCTCTGGGGGCAGCTCTGGTCTGTGGGAAAACCAGGGGGTGGGACTCTGTCCCTAATTGGGCAGCCACCTCTCTCTCCTTGTAGTGACTTTAGGGCTTCTTTCTTTCTTTGGCTGTGTCAGGTCTTTGTTGCGGCACGCAGGCTTCTCTCTAGTTGAGACACACAGGCTCAGTAGTTGTGGTGCGCAGGCTTAATTGCCCCGCGGCATGTGGGATCTTAGTTCCCCGACTAGGGATCGAACCCGCGTCCCCTGACTTGGAAGGAGGATTCTTTTTTTTTTTTTTGGCACTCACACAAAAAAGACAGGAGGATTCTTAACTGGACCACCAGGGATGTCCCGACTTTAGGGCTTCTTGCTTTTAAGATATCTCAGGTATGTGACAGACACCAGTTGTCTGGTCCCCCAGACTCCTGGGTACATAGGTCAGCCCTGTGAATGTCCTCCTCGAAGTCCTCCATACTAGGCCCCCTCCTCTCGTCCACAGGTGGGACCACAGCATTCAACAACTCTTTTAAAGAAATCATCAAATTTCCAATCTCTCCCTCTTGGCCTTGCCACCTCCAGCCCATGGGTGGTCACAGCTCTTTGCGGGCCCTGCACAGGTGGTCTAGCGCCTCCTTGGGACATGGGAGTAGTTGGTACCTACTGGTTTGTTCTCTGCCTTAGGACCTTTGCCAGAGTTGAAACAGAATTGTTTGTTAACATCTTGTTCCATTTGTATTAGCTGAGGATAGTAGGCCAGCAGTTAGTTTTAGTAGTATAGCTTGTCTTCTTTGGATTAATGATGTTCCGGGCATTTCCAATGTCCTGCGATGGCCATAGTTACACCCAGGGGAGAGAAGGTTGGCAGCTAGAGTACCTTTTGTGTGCTAGGCTACTAGCAGCTTTAGAAAGTTGGTTGGTCTCCTCATGGTCATAAATGGCTGCTGCAGCTCCAGGAATCATGCCCACTGTCAAGGCAGGAAGAAGGGGAAAGGGCATCACCAGTTCTATCTGTCTCACAAAAGAAAAGCAAAACGTCTTCCAGAGAGCCTCCAGAAGATATCCACGCCTGTGACTTTTGGTAGAATTGGGCCAGGTGCATTTGGCTCTTGCAGCCTGAGTTGAGGTGGACAAGGAAGGAGGGGATTGGGAACTTGTAGTCACAGTGAGTCAGTGTCTGTCTCATTGAGTAGCCCACCTCAACCAAGATGGTAACTGAGCTCGGGAAAACCTTTTCCATCATCATTGCCATCCTCCTTCTCCTAATGGTTGGATATTAATGGGCTCTTGTGAATGATGCTGTGTGGATAAGACACACGGCACATAGGTACATTAGGTTCTGCTCTCAAGGGGGCTCATCCTAATTCTTGCGTAGTCCCTCCACAGGCAGATACAGAAACATTACGCTTTTTACTGTTGCCGTCAATGTAAATAAGCCATGGTGGTATTTCAACCTTAGCTCAAGAAAATTCAGATGTTACCAAATGACCTGGATGTACTGGGATGGACTCAAGGCGTGAAAATGTGTATCAAACCATCAGGACAGAAGAGGGAGGTTTTTTGCCACTCCAGACAAAAATTTGGATGTAGCCTTAATATCCGTTTCCTTTCACAGAAATTTTAGTTTGCAATTGGTTCTATGTAGACCTTTCTAGATAGAATTGTTGTAGAGGCTGTAAATAGTTGAATTTATGGCCTAAAATTAGTTTTTCAGTTGCATTTCTCTAAGGGATCAAATGATCGCCTGAAAGTAGGCTGGCTGTGCTTTCAGACTAGTTCAGTGCTTTTAATGTAAGTTACTACTTCAGTTCACTAAATCTTGTCCCTCGGGCCTAAAATAGCTTCAGAGTTACCAGACTCAGTGATGGTAGAGACACTAGGGCACCAGTAAGAATCTGGCCCATAAGGTGATGAGAGATTTTCAGAGCCACTCATGATGACATTATAGGTTTGGAAGTGGGTGTCCTCCCCACTGAAATCAGGACAACCAGTCCGATGCAGGCTCAGAGAAAATGAGATTGAGATGCGAGTGTCATTATTTTTATGAACCTGTTTGTAGGACATGACTTGGGTCTGTGGGCCAGTGGGCTTGCTGATGTTGCCTTCTTGAATCAGACCTGCTGATTTACGCAGGCCGGCTGAGAGCTGCCCAGATGCCCAGTGCCTGCTCTACAGCCAGGCTGTCCCAGAGAGGGGCCGGGGGATGCTCTGAGCAGGCCTAATTCTCCCCCATCTGCCCCTGGGGTGAAGGAGGAAGCGGTCCGGGGGAGGTGGAGAGGCAAGGAGGGTTACTCTGAGGAATTCCCTTTCCTGGCAACCTGCAGAGCTGGGAGTAGGGGTCCGTCCCCCTCCCCACATCTATAAACTTAAAACACTGTTAACGTGCATTGTGCTCTGGTCTGAGACAGAGCAAACAGCTAGGAGTCTAGACTCTTCTGCTCTTTTTATGGGTCTCCCCACACTGACTTCTCTGTCAGGTTCTCGCTATGCCTCGGTTTACTGATTATAACTAGAAGGATGATAGTAGCCCTCATGTTAATAGGGTTGATATAGAGGTTCTTATTTTTAATTAATTAATTTATTTATTTATTTATTTATTGGCTGTGTTAGGTCTTCGTTGCTGCACGCGGGCTTTCTCTAGTTGTGGAGAGTGGGAGCTACTCTTCCTTGTGGTGCACGGGCTCCTCATTGCCGTGGCTTCTCTTGTTGCGGAGCACAGGCTCTAGGCGTGTGGGCTTCAGTAGCTGTGGCACAAGGGCTCAATAGCTGTGGTTCACGGGCTCTAGAGCTCAGGCTCAGCAGTTGTGGCACAAGGGCTTAGTTGCTCCGCGGCATGTGGGATCTTCCTGGACCAGGACTCGAACCCATGTCCCCTGCATTGGCGGGTGGATTCTTAACCACTGTGCCACCAGGGAAGTCCTGAGGTAGTTCTATTTAAGCCAAGTGTTGCCTTTATCTTATCATAAATTTTATTCTTTTCTTTTGGGGTGGGGGGCTTGCCACGCCGCTTGTGGGATCTTAGTTCCCCGACCAGGGATCGAACCTGGGCCCCCAGCAGTGGAAGCACAGAGTCCTAACCACTGGACCACCAGGGAATAGATTTTACTCTAATACTAGTTATTAAAAACTTGTATCACCCCATTAAAAAATCTGGCTGCTTAAATATATATGAAAATGGCTACATCCAGACAATGGAATATTACTCAGCACTAAAAAGAAATGAACTATCAAGACATGCAAAGACATGGAGGAAACGTAAATGCATTACTAAGTGAAAGAGGCCAATCTGAAAAGGCTATATGATTCCAACTATAGAACTTTCTGGAAAAGGTAAGATTATGGGGACAGCAAGAAGATCAGTGGTTGCCAGGGGCTGGGGGCAGGGAGGGATGAATAGGGGAGCATAGAGGATTTTTAGGCCGTGAAAATGCTTTGTGTGAGACTACCACCGTGGATACACGTCCTTATGCATTTGTCAAAATCTGTAGAATATACAAAACACAGAGGGAACCCTAATGTGACGTATGGACTTTGGGTGACAATGAGGAGTCAGTGCAGGCTTGTTGAGTGTCACAAATGTACTGCTCTGGTGGGGGCTGTGCATGTGGGGGGAGGGGGTAGATGGGCGATCTCTGTACTTTCCACTCAATTTTGCTATATATCTAAAACTGCTCTAAAAAATAAAGTCTATGAAAATATATGTATATACTTGAAAATGGTTAATAGAGAGGCCTGGGTATATTTATTTTGAGAAGTCCAGCCCATTTCATTCCCAACGTCTGCCAACAAGTTCTTCCTCCATATTTGAAATGGATGTCATGTCCGGTGCGGGCAGAACACCCCCAATATCCTTCCATAAAGACATTTATTCAGGCGGCCTCACCTTCCTCCGTGCCCATCTCCCTCCATGCCGCTGTGCGGCTCCCGGTGCCTGCCCCGTGCACAGAGAACATTGCCAGGTCAGCAGTATACACCGTCCCTCAGACACAAGGAGTATTATTTAGTCTACAAACTCTCAAAGGAAATATCTGCTTGCACGTGAAAAATCTCTGGAATTTCTCTGTTCCTCTCTCAGTCCAACATCCCTGTATCTGTGAAACCGCCACGAAAAGCTTCTATACACACAAGTGGTGCCTTGTTCTGGGGCTGACTACCTCAGGCCCAGTTTCAGCACACTTCTGTCCTCACCCGTGTCACTCCAAGATGCTCCTGCCCCTCTGAGACTGGCTGTGCCCAGGAGGAAGAGGAGGAGGGAGGAGGGAGGACGGAGGAGGGAGAGGAGAAGGAGGAGGAAGATGAAGAGGAGGAGGAGGGAGAGGAGGAGGAGGAGGGAGGGAGGAGGAGGAGGGAGGGAGGAGGAGGAGGATGAAGATGAGGAGGGGGAGGAAGGAGGGATGAGGGAGGAAGGAGGGAGGGAAGAGGGAGGATGGAGTTGGAAGGAAGGAGAGGAGGACCCTCTGAAGATCAGAAGTGAGAAGTCTTACACGACTGGGGAAATATTGGAACAAAATCCACAGCCTTAAACCCCCGGTCCTTGAGTATCCGAGCCTCACCACTTTTCACTCCATAATTAAGGGGAAGATTAAGGGGACCTAAATGATGGTAAAGACTCTGGGCTCGGGTCCTGACACCCAGCTCATCCTCTGTCTTCGATTGCTGGTGCCGCAGATCCCTCCATTTCCTGCTCCCCTCCACTTCTAAATTCTCCTCTTCTTGAGTGTCCCCTGTCCCCCCACAGGCAACTGGTGTCGAAGGATCTGGAGTTTATTTAGATGAGGAGCCCTGGATCCCAGGGGCACCTGAGCCTTACTAGACGGGCTGTGAAGGATAAGTGCTGGGTGTCTGCCTTCGCCTCCTCTCTCACACAAAGCCAGGGAAACACGGCTTCCTCCCCTTCTCTGGCCGCTCTCCACCCCTCACCCTCCAGCACTGTCTCCAGGGCTGTGTTTGTCTCCATCTGAGCCCGGCTCCGGCAGCACAAGATCACAGCTTCCCAGCTCCTTTTATAAATGTCCTTGTCTTCACGCCTTTGGGTTGCGTTAAATCCAGCAGGTTGGGTTAAACCAGACTAGCGTGGAAAAGGGAAGGTGGAAAAAAATATCCGAGGGAGAGAGGGTATCCTTTGGAAAACAAGAAATAGTCAAGTACCAGGTGTGAACGTTTTAAATAGAAACCTGCTTATACTGCACAACAACAGCTGACCCTCAGAGGTCCTGGTTCTTCTCAGAAGACTAACATTTAACTTCCAGACGGTTCCGGAACAGTCTCACCATCACATGAGCACATGACAGCAAACGCCCAGTGGCCTGTCCTGTCTGTGCATCTCAGATTCCTGGTTCTAAGTTACAGGCTAAACCTCTCACATTCCGACACACACACAAGGACTCCGTTTTTCAAAATGCAGTCATACATGGGAATTTTATGACATCAAACCCTTAAAAATGTGGAAACTTCGGTTTCAAAATACTTCATAGGGGAAAATAATAAACCTCTTGATTTGCAATTTCTTTGCTCTGCTTATGGTTCATTTCTGAAACTGTGACTAGCTCAGGGCTTGGAAGGCATAATCGAGTATTCATATATGCCCGGGCTTGGCACTGCAGACCGCGCTCTCTGATCTGGAAATATTTTCCCTTCAGACAGGAATAGAGAGGTTACTTTGGGGTCACTTCCAATCTCACAAAAGGCTTTTCAAAAGGGAGGAAAGAAAAAAAGTTCTGATTTGTTGCGAGAAACCAATGAGCTTTCAAATGATCGAGATGCGGTGAGCCTCAGGGGCTGCAAACCTCTGGGGTGGGGAGGGGGTGAGAAAGGCAGGCTTACAGTGGGGCGGGAAGGGATGGAGGCCCCGCTTCCTCCAGGTGTCCTTTACACAGACTTTCCAGCAGGGCTGCTGGCTGCTGTGGGCTCTGTCCCCCTCCTGCGGCTGGGGCATCAGTTCCCCCGATCTCTCTGGAAATCTTGTGTAACAGTGGCGGCGGCGGTGGTGGCGGTCGCCTGCATGTGGCTGCCTCGCCCACCAGTCCCAGAGCTCTCTGCTAACAACCGGGGAGGTGACAACACGTCCCATGCATTTCCTCCTCAGGAGCTCATAAAAAGCAGGCCCGGTTGGCCCTGGCAGAGCAAACACCTGTGTTCCTAAATAGTAGAAAGTTCTGCCTTTCCTCTGGAATGAGCCCCCTTTCCTGTGTCTGTTAGGAGAGCAGAATATACAGAATCAAGGGGGCCGTGAGGGAGATGGAGAGAGAGCCAAGTATTTGCCCAGCTCCTCAAATCTCTGCGGGGAATCAGGAGACACACAGCTTCTTTCAGCTTATAGGACCTACCGAGTTCCTTAAAGGAGAGTCAATGCCTCAATCATTGGACAAACTTTTGCAAAAGAATTCAGTGTCTAGACTGGTGCCTGGTGTGCAGGGGACACTCAATAAGTAAATATGAGGGTGAGGGCTTCCTAGGTGGCTCAGTGGTTGAGAATCTGCCTGCCAATGCAGGGGACATGGGTTCGATCCCTGCTCCAGGAAGATCCCACATTCCATGGAGCAACTAAGCCCGTGCACCACAACTATTGAGCCTGCACTTTAGAGCCTGTGAGCCACAACTATTGAGCCCATGTGCTGCAACTACTGAAGCCCACGCACCTAGAGCCTGAGCTCCGCAACAAGAGAAGCCACAGCAATAAGGAGCCCGTGCATCACAACGACGAGTAGCTCCCACTCACCACAACTAAAGAAAGCCCGCGCACAGCAAAAAAGACCCAACACAGCCAATAAGATAAATAAATAAATAAATAAATAAATAAATAAATTTTGATAAATAAGTAAATAAATATGAGGGTGAGTCACAAATTATCCGCATTCCGGTTATATTAAAACTTCTATAAATTCTACAGCCAGAGTGCGGATAATTTGTGACTCACCCTGGTCTTTCAGGGTGGATACGCTGAGCCCTGTTACAGGTACAGGGCTGCGACAGTGGCCAAAAGAGTCAAAAAGCCCTGCCCGCATGGAGCTGGTGTTCCAATGGGGAGGCAGGTGGAGAACAGACAGGTCGTGGGGGCTGTCTGACACGGGAATGAAAGCTCCCGGGATGATCAAGTGTGGAAGGAGGACGCACATGGGAAGGTCTGTGGAGGAGGGCGGTTGGGAAGGTCTCGCTGGCCAGCAGGCATGTGGATGAAGACCTAAAGCATGGGACTGAAGGAGCCACGTGGACGACCTGGAGAGAGTGTTCCAGGCAGAGCAATCAGCGCACGCCAAGGCCCTGAGGTGCACGTATGTCTGGCGCGTTCAAGCATCAGCACGGCAGCCAGGGTGGCTGAAGCTGAGTGGACAGGAAGCCGGTGTGGTGAGGCCAGAGTGAATGAAGGAGTGAACTTTATTTAGGATCTCAACTTCAAAAACTTCCAGAAGCGTATTCAAGGGAAAAGATCATTTAGATTAGGAGGTGACATGACCGTGACCGTGACAGATAAAAAGGGCAAAGGAAGACAGCAAGTCACGGGGCTTTGGGTCACAGGGGCAGGTGGACGGAGCATCTTGGGGCTGAGACAGGTTGTGCTCTTGAGGGAGCACGTCAGGCAAGTGATCTGAATCCGACTTGACTCGAGCAGGCTCTTTAGACCCTTTGGTGGGCAGAGATGTTCTGAAATCTCCAGTGGCCATTGGACCGACCCTTTGGATGGGAGAGACAGTGGAGTCTTTATCCTAAAACACCCTCTGCTGAGGTCCAAGGAAGAGAGAGCTCACCTCTTCACATGTGGGACTGTGGCTCCTCCACGCTGTTCTCTCACATCTATGTTAGCAGCCACTCATCTCGTTGTCCTGTTAGGAGGTGAGAACGTGGGTCGTAGCACATACTCTGCCTTGTCAATATTGAGAAAGAGGAAGCTTCCTTGTTGGATCTGCCTTTCCCTCCAGCTCCTAAACCACCTCCTACTCCAGATCCCCACCCCCCAACCCCAGGTTTTAAGTGAAACTGTCTCAGCACATGATTCCCATGACCATTGTGGAATCCGAACCAAATTGCTATCTCTAAGCTTCCTATGACCTTATCTTGCTGAGATGAAGACATCCCCCCCAGAGCTGAGAAAGAGCCGCTTCAGACGCGGACCCCGCGCTTCAGACGCGGACCCCGCGCTTCATCGCTGCTGCCGTCACAAGGCTGTGGCTCAGGACACAGGGGAGCAGATCAATGACACTGAAGACCCCGCTGCTTCTGCAGTCGTCTGGAGCTGAGCCAGGCCCTGCCGTGGGCGTCACCTCTCCTCTCTGTCCTCAGCAGTTTTCCCGATCACCTCTGTGAACTTCGGGGATGTCACTCTGTAAACGAGTGTTTGGAGCCCTTGTGAGCTTTTGTTCTTGTTTTCACCAGTGTGGGGAGTTGGCCCAGAGGACGCTCTGGCCTGCGGGACATGGTTACCTCTGGAGGTGGCTTCCAAGGTATTCTGAGTCACTCTCACGCCATACAAGTGGAATCATCCTGGAATAAATAATTTTAAAAACCTACCCGGTTTCCTGGCAGTTCTGAAACTCACAAGGGGTGAGATGTTGCAACACCAGGGGGGCAGGTTGAAGAGTGAACCACGGGGCTGTGGGAAACTTGGACGTGATCTCATCGCGCCCAGGCTGCAGCCCGGGCTCCATCTGCTCCTATGGGGAACTGTCAGCAGAGCAGGGAGGGGAGCCAAGCCCCAGAAAATGTCAGAGAGAGTGGCTAATGTGGGTGAGCTGGGGGAAGGTGGCCCTGACATCCACAGTCAGATGCGAGTGGGAGCGCTGTCTGCTGACCAGCAGCTCTGGTTGCTTTGCTGAAACCCCAGCTGTGCTGGGAACTGACCTCATTCATGAAGTAAACACTGAATCAGATACCAGCAGGCCTAACCCCGGGTAAGTGGAAACAACATGGACATTTCCATAATTATGAAGCTGCCAATTGGATCTGGCGAGAGCAGCTCTCAATATGTCAATCGGAGTGAGTTCATTACCTGCTCTTGCCAACTTCATCAGAAGCCAGTTTGCCTCGTTGCGGTTGAAATTATTTGTATGAAAATGCTTTCCTTACATTTTAGTTTTTATATCCCAAATCATGTCCTGGAAAGCAGCGTCGTCTAGCAACTGGAAGACAATATTGGGAATCTGCCGATTGGCGCCCAGTCCTGGCCAGGTCTGCAGCCCTTCCTTCCCCTGTGCCAGCAGTCACTGCGCTCAGAATCCTGTTTCTGGAAGGCGGGGGCTGTGGAGTGAGGCCCCATCTCACAATTGGGCTTGGTTGCAATCCTGGGTCCTGGGGTTTGTGTGTCCCACGTCATGGTCACACTCACCGTCGGTTTACGCCGCCCACTTGGGATTCCGCAGAGCCTGTGCACCCACCCGACAGGTTATTCACGCCAGACTCCCCGTTTCCACCTGGCTCCTCCTTCCTGAAAAGGAAGCTCATTCAGGGGGTGAAAGTGTTGGTTTGTTCCTCCACAGCAGTTGAGACCACTGTTTGCAAGACATTCACAATTTGGGGGAGAAATAACTTTCACTAGCTATTCCATTTTTGTCCTGGTTTACTTATCTCTCCCGACTTGGGGAGCTGGACTGCCTGAGTCCTAAGCCCAGCTCTGCCCCTTCAGGGATGGGTGACCTCGGGCAGGTCGCTTTAACTCTGTTCTGTGTCTCCATCTCATCAGCTGTGAAAAAAAACAAGCGAAAGCAGCACCAACCCTTCAGGGGTGCTGTCAGGATTAAAGGGGAAGCACTTAGGACAGTGCTTGCTGCACACACAGGAGCGCTAAGTGCCAGCCTTTATCACCATTCTTATGCTTATTATTCATCTGATTGAGCAAGAACACACAGCAAGGGATGGCCATTTTTGCGTAAGTAAGTAGTAAATTTACAAGGTGAAAAGCAAAAACTACATTGCAGACATGGCTGTAAGAAGTCAGGTGGCCAGAGTTAGGATTGACTCATTATGTCACTTAAATCAGTGACCTAATTTCTCTTTTAGTTTCTTTATCTGTGACATGGGGGTGTTTACCATTCCTTCCTTAGGATAGTCTTGTCTGATTTCCGACACTGAAGTAACTCAAAAAGAAGTGCCATCGTGTGTCCTCATTTCATTTAGAGGTGATTCAGTTGATGCCTGTTTTCTTCGTTACGCCTGGAGCTGGATAACCAGAGGCCCCTCTCCCAGACCCACTGGGGCTGTTCCTTCAGCCAATGACAAGGTCAGCTGGCAAATGTTGGCCTCACAGAGACCCTTTCCCTTCAAACTATGCTGTTCTACCTGCTTCCTTGTCAAAACTGTCCAAGTTATTTATTTTTTTTTAACTTTTTAAAATAAATTTATTTATTTATTGAATTTATTTTTTTATTGGCTGTGTTGGGTCTTCGTTGCTGCACACGGGCTTTCTCTAGTTGCAGCAAGCAGGGGCTACTCTTCATTGTGGTGCACAGGCTCCTCATTGTGGTGGCTTCTCTTGTTGCGGAGCACGGGCTCTAGGTGCGTAGGTTTCAGTAGTTGTGGCACTCGGGCTCAGCAGTTGTGGCTCACAGGCTCTAGAGCACAGGCTCAGTAGCTGTGGTGCATGGGCTTAGTTGTTCCACGGCATGTGGGATCTTCCTGGGGGAGGGCTGGAACCCGTGTCCCCTGCATTGGCAGGCACATTCTTCACTACTGCGCCATCTAGGAAGTCCTGTCCAAGTTATTTCTTAACCTTCCTCATATACCCTGGACCTTCTGCCCTCGCTGGGAACAGAGGAGAGAATCCAGTGACTTGCTCCTTCAAGATGTGAAAGAAAACTGAACCAGGGCGGCAGAATGGACACATCTCACCAGGGAGCACGGAACACTTCCGATGCTCAGAGTGCTTTGAGGAATCATGGAGAATAGAGGCAAATGTCCCAAATTGAAAAATTACAAATTGGATAAATGGAAGGCCAATGAGCTTAGTGTTGATCCCGGGCAAAATTCTGGAGCAGATAATCACATGAATGGTTGACCAGTTTTAGATATGGCAAACAGCGGGTCAATGTTGATAAATGAAGGAGTGTCTTTCATTAGATTAATAAACCTGGTGAGCACTTTGCCAGAGAGTGATGACATATATATATATAGCTATTTCGTTTTTTTTTTCTTCTGGGCTGCACTGTGTGGCATGCATGGTCTTAGTTCCCTTCCAGGGATCAAATCAAACCTGTGCTGCCGGCAGTGCGGAGTCTTAATCATTGGACTGCCAGGGAAGTCATCCCAGAGTGATGGCTTTTGACAACTGTTTGAAAGTTTCTCATGAAATCTTTACAGACAGAACAATGACAAAAAGGCCACTAGAGCCTGAAGGGACAATAGATCACCATGTGTCACATCTCCCTTCAAGGAAACACCACTTGCTCAAGACCACACAGCTAATTAGTGTCCAGGCTGGAGTCTGTGCCTGGCCCTTGTCCCAGGTGAAGGCTCCACCAATCGGCCATGGCTCCCGGACGTGGTCGGGTGGCATCCTAACAGCGCATGGGACAGTGTCTTCCCAGGGCATTCTCCGGTGGCCTGCCAAACAGTTCTACCCTTGGCCCTAATTCTTTAACATTCTATGAACAACTTGGATGAAGCCAAAGATAACTGCTTATCAACCGTGCAAATAACACCAGGCTGTGTGGGAAGGCCAATATGTTGGAATCACAGGATCAGGATCCAAATTATCTCAACAGGAAGGAATGATTGGTGGAATCCAGCAAGATAAAATGTAGCTGGAATACATGTGAGCTCCTGCGGCTAGCTCCAAACTTGATTGCAAAAGTATAGGATGTGGTTGGAAAACATGTCCAGCTTCACCCGTAATCAAAGAAATGCAAATTAAAGTGATCATGAGATAATCACTCTCCCCAATCAGATTGGCAATGATTAAAAGAATGAAAACTCCCCAGTTTGGTGACGAGGGTGTGGGGAAATAGGTCCTCTTGTAAACCGATCGTGGCCGTATGGACAAAAATCACCCTTTCTGGAGGGTAATCTGGAAACACAGAGCAAAAACTATCAAATGTACCATTTGTCCCAGCAGTTTTGCTTATAGAAATGTATCCAAGACAGTTATGTTAAGATTTATGTACAAGGATATTCATAAAATTACTGTTAAGAAAAGAACACTTTTTTTGGGGGGGGGGGGAGGAGGTGTTTGGCTTGGGGACAGAAGACTTGGAGGCCTCAGAAGGGTACCACACAGCTATTGTCAAATACTTGACACTATAAAGAGGAAGGATCATGGTCTGTGTAGCTCCTCAAGGCCAGACCAGGACTTACAAGAGATAGATGTGACCTCATATTACAAAGCAGATTCTAACAGTTCATTCTGCCCCAAATTAGAATGGGCTGCCCTGTAGATTCCCAGGCACTAGCAGATGGAACTCTGTCCAGGTGTCACGGTGGACAGTTATTGCTCTTTAGCCACTGGGATGAAACGCTCTTCTTGGTTCCCTCCAACGCAAAGAGGCAATGAGTTTCTGGTGCATGAAGTCATCAAAGGGTAGACTCGCCACTCAAGTTGAAGGTGGGAGGGAAGTGACACTGGGTTTCGCTTCCTGATGTGAATTCTAGGAATGCAATGAGAACATGCCCCCCGCCCCACCCCGCTCCCTATCATTACTGACAGCCTGTGGGAGATGACCACCCCCCTTCACCCCAGATCTTTTAGGACTACCTGCTGTGTATCCATTCCCCAAAGGGAAAACCTAAGGGAAGTTTTAGCCGGACCTGAAAAAAATAATAGATGAGAGCTCCTTCTCACCAAATCATTTCCACTGTATTTTGGCTTCCAGGAGACAGACCTAGGGGGTAAGCGTTCGACTGCTCTTTCTACACCTTTTCTCTTTTTGTGTTAGTTTCATCTAAAACTTTCAGTTTTAATCACATATCGCATCTAAGCCGTATTATATCCAGCGCCCCCCAATGCGGAGATTCCATTCTTTTGGATACTTCTCCTTGGTGTGCTTGTGTGTTGGTGCTTCAGTTTATGAAGCCCCTGCCTGGTCTCTTTTTCATCAGTCTCCACATCAACTGTGTCGGGGGGCAGGGCATTATTAAAAACACTCACAGTTAACCCTTTATTGAGCCCCTGAGTGAGACACTCACCACCCCACAACCCTGGCGCCGGGGACAGCCTCCCCCCACCCATTGTGGTCAGAGGAATCTTTTCCTATGACAACACCTATCACATCACCAACCACAGGCCTAGGCGGCCTCCAGGGCCCTGTGTGGGCTGCTCCCCCAAAACCCCAGCATGTCTCCTACCAAGACCGCTCACTCGGAGCTCAAGCCACATGCGTCTGTCATTTCTTGCAGGTGCCACACCTCTTCCAGCTGTGGGGTTTCTGCATATATTCTTCCTTCTCCCTGGGGTTCCCCTTGCCCCATCTCTCCTTGCTATGCCTCCTTTGGATCTTAATTAATGCCATGAGCTGAATGGCTCCCCCTTACCCCACCCCCTGCCACATCAGACATTGAAGTTCTAACCCCGAGGACCTCTGAACGTGACTGCATTTGGAGATACAGCCTCTAACGAGGTTATTAAGTATTTTAAAATGAGGTCATGAGGGTGGGCCCTAATCTGATCTGGCTGGAGTCTTCCTAAGAAGAGATTAGGGCATCTGGAGAGACACCAGGGTTGCAAGTGCACACAGAAAAGACCACGTGAGGATGCAGGGAGAAGGCAGCCCTCTGTGAGCCAAGGAGAAAGGCCTCAGGAGGAACCAAACCTGTTAGCACCTTGATCTTGGACTTCCAGCCTCCAGAACTGTGAGAAAATAAATGTCTGTTATTTAAGCCACCTGTCCTGTGGTACTTTGTTGCCGCAGCCCCGAGCTGACTAATACAGCTAAGAAGCCACTCCCTCTGACAGAGGCTCCCCACCCCTCCCCCTTCAGCACTATATTGCTTTTCCTCTAAACTGTCACACTTAACACAGTTGGAGAAGTCACTTATTTGGGGGACTACAGGGATATTGTCTGTATCCCTTCCTGAGGATCTAGACTCCAGGGCAGTGAGGAAATGTGCATTTAGGGTCTCCATACAGTTCCCAGCAACTAGCACAGTGCTTGCTGGTAGGTGTTCCATATTGTTGAATGAAAGACTGAAGTATTATTTTGCTGACATTGAAAATGAGGAAATTGAGGCTCAGTTAAACCTCCTAAAGGTCTCAAAGCAGCTCAACGGCAAAGGGGGACTGGAACGCAAGCCCCTAAAGCTCTGGCTCGTAACCACTACGGATGGTGAAATGCATACGTTCTCTCAGCAGATACTCCCTGAGTTCCTATCACTTGCAGGCTTCTGTCTAGGAATTGGGGATGCAGCCATGACAAAACAAAATCTTTGCCTTCATGTGGAGAGGGATGTCAAATAAGATAAAGAAGTAAGTTATATGGTATACTGGGAGGTGACAAATGCCATGAAACCCAATGGGCATGTGGGATTACGGAGTCAGATTTGTAACTTAAAATCAGAGGTTAGAGAAGGTCTTTCTGAGTGAAGAATGTTTAAGTCAAGCCTATATGGAGGTGAAAGAGGGAGCCTTGGGGCTATTTGAGGACAAGGTCCATGTAGAGGGAAAAACAAGCTCAGTGTTCTGGGGGCAGAAGGAAGCCTGGCAAAGGGACCTACGTGGCTGGAGTAAAGGAAGTAAGGGAATCGAAGCTAGGAGAGGCGGCTCAGCAAGCTTCCAGGAGCCAGGTGGTGGAGGACATGTCTGGTCATGGTTAACCTTTGGCTTCTACTTGAGTGAGAGGGGAGTCTTTGGAAGGTTTTGTACAAAAAGAGCCACAGGGTACGACTTTTAACAGAATTACTCAGGCTGTTGTTATGTGAACACAGACTGAGGAAGAGAGGGGTAAAGGTAGAATCTGGGAGAACAGTTTGGAATCAATTGCAATAACCCATTTACAATAATTCGTGAGAGATGAGGGGCTGGGTCTAAGATGGTGTCAGTGGACGTAGGATCCTGGGTATACTTTAAAGAGAAAGCCAATAGGATTTGCGGACAGATTGGATGTGGGATTCAGAACACAAGGTTTGGAGCCTGAGAAGCTAGGACAGAGGTTCTATTCTCTGAGATGAGGAAGAGTATGGATGAAGCACCTTTTGGTGGAGAAGCTCAGGAGTTCCCTTGGGACATGATGAGTGTGAGCAGCTGACTAGGTATCCAAGTTCTGATGCCAAATAGGTAGTTGTATATTTAAGTATTGAGGTTCAGGGGAGAGGCTCTCATCAGCTTATAGATGGCCTTTAAAGTCATGAAATACATGAGGTCACCAACGTATATTAAACGAAGAGAGGTTGATCTAAGGATCCAGTCCTGCGGGCACTGCTACACTGAAAGGTCAGGGGAATGAGGGAGAACCGGCAACTGAGACTGAGAAGGAGGAGAAACCTGAGGGTGTGCAGTCCTGCAGGGCAAGTGAAGAACGTGTTTATCAGAGGAGAGCAGGCGAGAAGAGGACAGGAAGAAACTGAGTGTGCACGGAGAAGGTTCAACAAAGAGCGGGGAGAGCTGGAGACAGAGACTATAGGCTCCCTTTCAAGGAGCTCTGATACTCAGAGAAAGGGAGGAAGAGATGAGGTGTGAGCTGGAGGGAGAAGTGGAGTCAAGGAAAGGGTTTCTTGGGACTTCCCTGGCGGTCCAGTGGCTACCAACCTGCTTCCAATGCAAGGGACATGGGTTCAGTTCCTGGTGGGGATCCCACATGCTCGGGGAAACTACTGGGACAACTACTGAGCCCTTGTGCTCTGGAGCCTGGGCACTACAAACTAGAGAGAAGCCCCCCGCACCACAAACGGCAACTAAGACCCCAAAGAAATACATAAATAAAAATAAGGAAAGTGTTTCTTACGAAGGAAGAAATAATATAGTTACATGCTTATGGGAAAGACCTCGCCGAGAAGAAATTGAGGCTCAAAAAGGTTAGTTTACCCCTAGGACTGTCTTCTGGTCCAGACTCTTCTTCCCATTCCCTACGTTAAGTGATAAATTTAAGCCTTATCGGGGCTTCCTGCCCCACGCAGAATGGGATCTAGAGCAGTTTGAATTTTTACTTTACTTGGACCAGAGGTACATCCGAAATGTAGTACCGTAAGTTAAGAAGCCTCTCAAACAGAATTTCGGGCTCTGACCCTAACTTCCGAGGCTCCTGGAAATCGTCGGGCAGAACGGCGCGAAGGTATCCGAGTTGCCAGGGGAACCCGCAGAGACCGTCCCACAGCGCCTCCCGCGCGCTTTCGGAAACCTCACCAAAGTCAGATGACCAGCTCTCCTCCAATCCCGTCTCGGGGGCGGGAGCGACGCCCCGTCTCCACAGCAACACCTTTGTCAGTCGGAGCCCGGGCCTTCGGCACCGTGGGAGGCGCACTCGGATGACGTCACGCACCCGCGGCGCTCGCATGACGTCAGCCCCAGCTCAGAAGTGGGCTCTGCGGATCGGCAGGTATGAAAACGAGCGCTGCTTCGGACACTGCGCATGTGTCATCTCAGGTCGGCGCATGTGTGGCTCTCAAACACCAACTCGTGAGCGAGCGCAGTTGAGGTCTGGGTGCTCTCGTTGCTGTTCCTTTAATTTTGGCCAGAGAAATCGTCAGAGATGCTGTCGTTCCATCTGGCTTTCTCAGAGCTTAAGGGCAGATATCCGAGAATCAGTTTGTCTCGCCTCTTACCTCTCCTGGTGCGTTCCATCCATAATGCCACCTACAAAGTCTGAAAATTCTAGTTGAATTCCCAAATTGTGTCGCCACAAGCTTCCTCTAGCAGGCCATCTCCTTTTTCAGCCAATGCTCGTGAGGTCAGCAAGCAAACTTTGTAGCACTAGTTGTAAAGTGAGGGTAACCAGACTTTGACGGAAGGCCTGAGAAGTTCCCTGAGTCAAGTGTTTGAAGTTTTAAGGACTTGCGACTTCTGTTGACAGCTTGTAGTTCTTTCTCCTTTCTTTCAGATTTTTATCCAGGATCCAAGCAGTCAGCCTGACTAAGGAAATGACCTCCAGGTAAATGAAGTGTCACTGCTCTGGGCCTTAGGAAGCACACACTGGTTCTGAGCCCTGGGGATGCGGTGGTGAGGCCAGCCCCTACCATCCGTGACAGCTTATTTCATTGATTCATTCAAGAAACAGTAACTGAACACCAGGTGTGTGTGGGGCGTGATTGCTGTTCACTGAAAGAATGAAGTGAGATCCAGGACATATGGTGCAGCCAGGAGTCAGATTTGATCTTGAACTGTGGCCCTGCTCCTTCCTGCAGAATGCTCTTGGGTGAGCTATGAACCCCTTCTGCACCTCAATTTCATGATTTGTAAAAATCAGCACAATCCTACCTTCTAAAGATGACAGACATGAGAGTTACACCTCGTGTTATGGTTTTGCGGGGCGGGGGACGCTTTTCTTTCCACATCTCACATTTCTTCCCTTCTCTGTGCCTGTCTTTCTGAGGCCCTACACAGAGGACAACACCACTAGTGGGAAAACAGCTCCCTGACCAGCACACAGCCTCAGAGGTCATCCACAGATTCTCCTCAAATTGTTTTAAAAGCAGCTTTCATCCAGATGCTGCTTTTTGTGGGTCTGTAGGCTGAGGCCAAGTTAGATTTAAGCAGACCCACCTCATCCCCAGACAAGTTCCTCTAAAACCACTCAAATCCAAAAGGAAAAAAAAATCCTTTTCTTGAAGTGCGTGGTGACTTGAAGCTAGGTGTTGGAGGGTAGCCTGTGGGGGTGGGTCATATCCTAGGTCACTGTCTGCAGAGGGATGAGGCACCATAAGGGTTGGGGAGCGGGTGTCTGGCTCCCTTGTCACCACAAGGCCTGTGGTTTCCAACCCTGTCTGCATCCCTGTCCCACTAAACATCAGAGGGAGAGAAAACAGACATGCACACAGGCGGACACACACACACGCACACACACACAGACCCAGACTTGCACAGCCTTCAGAGGAAGTGGAGCACCAGATGTTCTGGGTTTCCTGTTCGATGCTTCCACAGCTGGTCGGGTCTGTGGTTGTGGTTTGTCTGTCTCGGGCTCATGTGAGAGACAAAAGCTGGGCTGACGGGAAACCTCCCCCCGCCCCAGCTCTAACTGATCGGTCACACGGAAACCTGGCAGGTCAGACATTTCCTGAAACACCCAGAGCCTGGATTCTCCCAGGAGGGAGAGCAACCCCCTAGTCCTGCAAAGCAACCCCCGGGCTGATGGTCGGCCCTCACAGTTCCTGGGAACAATAGAAATCTCTCCAAATATACTATTAATATAGACCTGCATCCCTGCTGAATAGAAATGAAGCTGAGGTTGGGTTGCCACGGTCGCTAAGCTGGTGCCTGGCGTAAAGCAGCCATTCAAACACACTCGGCACACGGAGGAATGAATGTGGAGCGGGGAACTTCATCTTCAGGGGTTGGACCTAAAGCCCCGGCTCACCATCACTTCTCATAAGTGGCTCTGGATTCAAACTGGCAGAGGTTTGAGGCAGCTCTGTGCTACTGATTCGCTGCAAGTCATTTAACCTCTCTAGGCCCACTTTCCTCCTCTGTAAAATGGAGACAGTAATATCTGTTTCACGAAATCGTGAGGCCCAGTGAGACACATGGATTCCCTTGATATGCAGTCTTGCCCATAGTAACTGCTCAATAGATGCTGGTTCCCTTTTCTGCTTGCAACACTGCAGTTTATCTAAGGAGATGCTCTAAAAAAGAAAAAGAAAACAACAACCAAAACATTGTTCCCAGGACACTGCGTGGTGGGGCGGCAGAGCAAAAGTGCTGGTATTTGTGTCGGTGGCCATTGTGGGGGGGATGCTGGGTGGAGGGGCTGGGGCCATCCTGGGGTCTCCAGGCTGTGGAAGGGAGCACCAGGGTCTTCCTCTGGGTGTGGAGTAGGGTGGTGGAGGGGAGAACAGGCAGAGCGCTCCTTCACCCCTTTGCTGGGTAGTGATATTAATAATTATGCCTGTGATGCAGTCTGCATTTTGGATGTGGGCAACAGGGACCCCTGCCCCGAGCCCCAGCCTTCAACAGGCTCCACTCCAGCCCTCCTCCAGCTGCATCCCTCCCTTCAAGATGAGGCTTCCACAGCTAAGTGTAGCCATCAGGGTCATCACCTCTTTTTTGTTTTTTTGTGGTTTTTTTGGCTGCACTTCACAGCATGTGGGATCTTAGTTCCTCGGCCGACTAGGGATCGAACCCATGCTCCCTGCATTGGGAGCATGGAGTCTTAACCATTGGACCACCAGGGAAGTCCCCAGGGTCATTGCCTCTGAAGCCTGACCAACTAGTTTCAGATGTTGACTCTGACACTTATGAGCTCCGCAGCCTTGGGCAAGTTACTTCACCTCTCTGTGCTTCTGTTGCCTCATTTATAAACTGTGTAAAGCAACAACCCCATCATAGGGTAGTTGTGATGTTTAAGTGAGTTAATATATGTAAATCACTTAGACCGGCTGCTGGTAGTTGGTAAGGGATGGATAAACGTTGTCTCTTATAAATGCGCAAATGCATTTGATTCTTTCAACAGCCTAACTACAGGTAGGTTCTTTGAGTAGTTCCATTTCACAGATGAGGAAACTGAAGCTCAGAGAGATGAAGTAACTCTTGCAAATTCAACCAGGTAGTGAATAGTAAGGCTGAGACTTTACTCCAGTACTCTCCGACTCTTTCTACTGCGTGAGGTTTTAGTCATCTTCTGCAGGTGCATTTTTTCTCCTCCTCTGAGTCCTCCTTCCACCCCCACCGCATAAGGCTCGGCCTCTTCCTGCTGTCCAGGACCTCCCCGCCTGCAGCCTCCAGCTGGATGCATGCTTTCAGACAAAGGTCTTGTTTCCCTCAAAAACTTACCTTGCAGAGTGACGTCTTACAGACGGTTGTTCCTAGCTGGGCATAATCTAGGTTAATTCATGAGAAAGTCTCAAGTGTTTCTAGGACTACTTCTATTTGAACTCAAAGAAAGGGCTCTTTGGGGAGAATTTCACAAAGAGCAGTCTGGTAGGGGAGACATTTTGTTGTTGTCGTTGTTGTTTAATAATTCATATATATACCATACAATTCACATTTATTTATTTATTGGCTGCACGCCGTGGCATGTGGGATCTTCCCTGACCAGGGATCGAACCCACACTCCCTGCAGTGGACATGTGGAGCCTAACCACTGGACCACCAGGAAAGTCCTGTTGTTTTAGTTGGGGTGGTGGTCATTTGCTGCACCCCTCAAATCCCACCTTTCTGGTGGTGGTTTCGTCTGATGGAAGAGGCAGCACAGATGTGATGTGGTGTAAAGGTTCTTAGACTTCCCGAGCATCATTATTGCCCGGGGAGCTTTGGAAGTGCATATTCCCAGGCCCCATCTGAGTCTATGAGCTACATTTTGAGAAATACTGGTGCTGTGGCAAGAGGCACAGCCCTAGGTTCAAGTTCCTTAATTAGCTTTGTGACCTCAGGAGGACATTAACTCCCTCTGAGTTTCAGTGTTCTCATCTTTAAAATAGGAATTAAGCCAATCCCATCCTCCTCATGGGGGATCACCAGTGAAAGTACTTCATTTCCTGTTCAGTGAGAGAATGTGAAGATGCCCGTCTCTATGCTCGTCTTCAACCAAGTGCAGGAGAGAAATTCAAAGGAAGGCGTAGACCCAGGCCCATGCCTCAGAGAAGTTCCTTAAATCTTTGGTGAGACAGGGAACCATGGGCCCCTGAATGGAAGCAACCTTTGGGTGAAGGCTGTTGGCCAGAAGGGGAGGAAGGATGGTTTTCCCCTCTTGCATGCTGGGCTCTCCCAGTGAACCACATGGCAAAGTCCACCAGAGCTTGAATCAGTCAGGGCCTGCCAGGTAATGCTGCAGTTAGAAACCAGCCCTGGCTCTCAGTGGCCGGACACAACAAGGGTTTGATCGCGCTGAACATCAGCAGGCAGTTCTGCTCCACCGACCCACTCAGGGACCCAGGTGGGCAGAAGCTCCATCATCTTGTAGCTGTACCACCTGGAACACAAGGTTTCCACAGTCAGAGTGGTTGGGAAAGAGAAACTAGAGGTCGGGGCCTGGGCTTTTCACTGCCTCAGCCTGGCAATGACACACATCACTTCCGCTCAGTTTCATCAGCCGAAACTAGTCACACAGCACAGCTGGGAAAGGCAGGGGAGCAAATGGCATCTTTGGGGAGCACCATTGTTTCTGCTGCAGGGTACTTCCTGTGTAGAGAAGGGAGATCTGAAAACTCCTGCCCCAGATTTCCAGCGGGGGCAAAGGGACTGATGTCTCTCAGAGAGAAAAGGAAAGAAGATTTCTCTGTTGAGTGGCTCCTGCAACCTATGTGCTGAGGAGCTCAGCTTTCCTGTCTGGTAGAGCTGAGTTTTATTTGTTTGAGAATGTGGTTGTTGGTTTTTTTTTTTTTTTTCTCTTCTTCCTTTTTCTCATTCTTGCCTACCCTCAAAACATGGGAAGAGAAGCCGTCTGCCTCAAACAGCCAGCAGTCTGGCCCGGCTCCCTTGGCTGGAGGGGAGCCATCTCCCAGCAGGCCAAGAAATACCCCGGAGCTCCCAGGGTCCTGTGGGCACTAGGGGGGAGGCTGACACAGCCTAGCGGCAGTGTGCCCGGCCGCCAGCCCCACCCTCAGTCCGAGTGCTCTGCGCAGAGCACAGCCGAAAGCAACCCAAATATCTTCGGAAATGGAGAACGCTGGACTGGAACCCAGCAATTTGGAGCAGCAGTTTTTCTGGAGCTCGTAGCTGGGGAATTTGCCTTAAGAAATCTCTCATTCCTAGAGTGTCGGTGGATTAAATGGCACTTATTTGTTTAACCTCAAATCAAGCCACAGCCCCCATTTCTGGGCTGCTTTGAAAGGGTTGTTTTAAAATAGCTGAACAAGCTGAAAATCATGGCTCTGGTCTCTGGAACGGCTTTGCAGAAAGTGGCGGGCTCAGAAAGTTCCTGAATTTTCTGTAGAATGCGACTGGCAGTTGGGGGGGGGGGGTAGGGTGGAGAACAAAGCCTAGACCCTTCTCCTGCACATTGGCTGGACTGTTTCTGCGGCGGGGTCAGCCTTGGCCTGGTCAGTGTTCTTTTGAGGATTTTGGGTGGGAGGAAACCCTGGAAGATTCCTTTCTGAAATCTGCTCTAGGCAGCTTTGCATGAGTGAAGTGGAGTGTTTCTGTTGTTGCTGTCAGACCAGCCT
Organism: Hippopotamus amphibius kiboko; assembly: GCF_030028045.1. Classification (NCBI taxonomy): domain Eukaryota; kingdom Metazoa; phylum Chordata; class Mammalia; order Artiodactyla; family Hippopotamidae; genus Hippopotamus; species Hippopotamus amphibius. The sequence goes on along the minus strand of NC_080186.1, from coordinate 6,905,224 downwards.
CTACTTCCCCTCTTTTGGCAACAGAATGCGTCTTTCCCAGGAGAACCTGTTTCATTGGTTTAGGAGGGCCGACTTGGTGGTGTTGTGTGTTTATCAGCGGGCTCCGAGAGTGGAGTGGGGAAGCCCTGATTCCTATAGTTTGCCAGTTTCCATGGGGTGAATACAGGCACACCTCCTCTTATTGAGCTTTGCTTTGTTGCACTTAGATACTGTGTTGCTATACTTTTTTTTTTTTTTAACAAATTGAAGTTTTGTGGCAACCTGGTGTTGTCAGAAGATGGTTAGTATTTTTTGGCAGTACAAGATTTTAAAATTAAGCTCTGTACATTGTTTTTAAAGACATAATGCTATTGCACCTGTAATAGACTACAGTATAATGCAAACAACTTTTATATGCATAGGGAAGCCAAAAAATCACGTGACCCACTGTATTGTGATATTTGCTATATTGCGGTGGTCTGGAACCCAACCTGCCTGTACTCCCACCATGGCCAGTTTCAAGCTACAAACATCACTGAACCTTCACAGCACATCGCTGGTGCTGCTTCTGCCCCATCCAGGGATGCACACGTGACCCAGAGGCACCTGTCAGAGTCCTTAGGGCTCTCAGAGAAGACCATTTCTTTACCTTGGCATTGATAAAGAGATAGGATGTTATTCCGGGGCTTTCAGCAGCCATCTTGCCAGCCACAGGGAAAGAATTTCTTAGAGAGCAAGTGAGCAAAGGGACACTCATGATGTAACTTGAACTCCTGAATCCAGCTGTACCTGAAGCTGGTATATTCCTGAATGTTCCAGTTACACAAATCAATATTCCCCTTTCTTTGCCCAGGTAGTGTGAGTTGAGTTCCTGCCAGAAGAATGCCATGAATAATACAAATGGGCCACCCCTAGCCAATTAAATAGATTTGGTTTTTATCTTGGTGGTAGTGTTTTCACAGGCATATTCATCTGCTAAAACTCATTGAATTGTATACTTAAAGTGGATGCAGCTTACTGTAAGTAAATTATACCTCAATTAAGATGTTAAAAATTTTTTAAAGATTGGGGGGGGAGTGTGTATGTGTGGTGGGCAGGAGTGGCTTTCTCATATCTAATTCTGCCGGGCAAAGGCTCAGATAGGAACAGAAGATGAAACTAGAAGGATGGTTCCACTACTCACATCAACCAGTTCCTGCTTCCACCTGTGGTGTGATTTCTATCCACCCACCTGTTTACCATCTGGGACCTCTTGGCGAAGAAACGGATCAAGGAAGGGTGGAAGGAAACAGCCCTCTCGGAAATAGGAGAAGCACAGCTGACGCTGGGTGTTATCTCCCCCCGAAAGCCCTGGAAACCAGCCGAGTCACTGTGATCCTTCACCCAGTGACCACAGCCTTACAGAGCAGCAACGCTGACCAAAGCAAACGGGCAGCCCAGCGGAGCCTGGCCTGCTGTTCCTTTGAGAGGGAGTTGAAACAGGCCTGGTATGGACTCACCCTCCCTTTTCATCTCTGGGATGTGGGAGACGGTGGGCTCCAGGTTGCAAAGAAGGGGAAAGCCTGGGTCAGGCCTCGTGCTCAGATCCCACCGTTGGGTCCTGACGCGGGGCTGTGAGGCTGCTGTCCGCGCCTGGGAGCTTGGGACAACGCCTCATTTCCTACACTCGGAGCTGAGAAGTCATGTCCGTGGCAGCAGCTACTGCTACTTGTTTCCTGGGAGACATGTGAGTGCCCACCCTGTGCCCGGCTTTACAAGCACGAGCTGATTGCACTTTCCAAATCCTAGAGGCACGTTCTCTGACGATCGCCATTATATGGATGAGGAAGCCGATGCTCAGAGAGGTTAAGTAGCTTGCTGGGGTCACACAGCTAAGAAGAGACATTGCTGGGCCTCAAACTCAAGTCTGTCTGGTCCCAAACCTGGCTTTCATGCTGTACAGAGTGCAAACCAGAGTGAACGGTGTTTGTCTTTCTCACCTGCTGGCACCGAATTCATAATAAGCAGCCCCACATGAGGTGAGCTATCCAGGCATTCAAATGTCTGCCGCCAGTGCAGCGCACCCGGGGCACCATGGCCGGGGTAGAGTTTCCGTAGCCCTGGCACGGATACCCACTGCAGCCCACAGGAAGGTCCTGGGGAGATCGCTGGGGGCAGAGCTGGGCTTCCTAGCTGCCATGGGCCAGATCAGCCTGCGGCGGGCTCACGGCTCTGCAGGAGTGGCTGGGCGCTCCTGCTGTCCCTGGCTGTGGGCATCTCTCCAAGTGTGGCAGGAGCGCTATTCCAGGACAGGCCGAAGGACTTAGCCTAGTCTGCCCCAACATGTGCATCTCAGATGACCATGGGCCCCAGAGAGAGGGAGGGCAGAGCCAACGAGAGCTCCACAGCCATCCGGGGCTTCTGGCAGGATGGACACAGGTGTGGCCCGAGTGCTCGGTTCACACTGGTCACGCCCGTTTCTGGTCTCTTGACGCTCCCATTGGAATCACCTCCTTCCCCACTGCAGCCCTCATCTGCAGAGAGACTGCTCCAAGGAAAGGATTCTCTTGGGCTGCAATTTTGGCCAGGTTCCAGGGAGCTAGCTTAGTCTGATTGGGTGGTGAGGATGGACAGCCATGAGGGGGGAGGGGGAGGAGGTCATGGGAAGAAGCTGCAGGTGTGGAGGGAGGAGGAGGACGGGAGAAGAGGAGGGGATGGGTGCAAGGTGGCAAGGCGGTTGGGGGGTGGGATGTGGACAGAGAGGACAGGGAAAGATGGAGCGGAAAGGGGCCCTGAGGCCAGAAAAAGGGGAGGGGGCAGCGCGCTCCTCAGGGCTGGGGGAAGGAAAGCACCAGAGTAATCAGAGCAAAGAGGAAGCGCCGAGGGGAGTTATGAAGCTGTTATAAAACGGTTACTGATCAAAGCCCTTGGGCAGGAGGGGCCGAGGGGTCCCCAGATCAAGGGCGGAGTTGCCCCAGTTTGGGGATGAGTGCTGTCTGGGTGTGTCTGGCTGGCAGGAAGCTGGGCAGAGCCTGGGCAGCTGGGTTTGGGCTTCAACGTCTGTGGGGCACAGAGAGCAGCTGCAGGGCGCTAAGCCCCAGGGTCCCGAGGCTGACGTGGTAGCTAGACGTCTGAGGTGTTCTAATGATGGTGGCAATGAACTCTGCCTCTTACAAGCCATGTGACTCAAATAGCGCTTGGCACGCTCAGCCCTTAGCTCACATTGTGTCAGGTAATCGCCCAAGCCTCCTGCAGACAGGGAAGCGGGCTCTGAGCCCAGTCTCCTACCAGGTAACAAGTGGTGGGACCAGGGTTGGGCCCTGGGTTCCTCTGGGCATATCCCGCTCTGTCCATGGAGGGGGCAGGAGCCGAGGTGGGGGCTGCAGCTGCTGTGGGCAGTGGACCCCAGCCAGCTGGTCCCGTTGACCAGGACCCTCCTCCTCTCATGGGGCAGCAGGGCAAGGTGTTCTGAGCCACCGGGAAGGTGGAGAGGGAGTGTGCGAGTGTGTGAAAGTGGGAGTGAGTGTGTGTGGGTGGCTGTGAGCGTGCCACTGTGAGAGTGTGGGTGCGGGGCTGCCCTCTCTTCTGGGGCTGGGCCAGCCAGGAGACAGGAGCCCCTGTGGAGTCTGGCTGGGACAGGAAGTCGCTCACCCTCAGTGTATGCAGCAGCCCTCCTGGGCTGAGACAGGATGCTGTGGTCTCCACAGAAAAACGGGAACCGGGGAGGGAGCCGAGGGAGGCAGTGGCTGAGAGGGTGGGGTGGGAGATAGGCCTGGAGCAGGGTGGGGGAGACCAGGGGCTGGGATGCTGGAAAGGTGAAGACACTTTGGAAATGCTCCAAGACACTGGGGGGCGGGGGCGGTGCGCTTTGCCTTACATCCGCAGGGATGCACTGGGGGACAAGTGAAGTACGTGCCCACCTGGAACTTAATTGCCCCACCGTCAGCCTGGCCTCTCAATGCTTTCTTACCCCCTGGGTTGCTCTCCATGGGCCCTAACTGCCAACCCAGGGCCCCGGGGCCCCAGCCCTGGGAGTGCCCCTTCCTCAGGTATGTCAGCAGGAACCCTGCCCATCTTGGGGGATGTAGCTGGTGCTTCATGTCTGAGAAATCTTCCCACTTGTGGCACAAGGAGTTTCTCTCTTGTGGTGCAAGCTGCTCATTCCCAAGACCTTGGCTCCCCAACTCTGCTGGGGAGTCTTTCAATTCTCTTCACTCCTTGCAGCATCCTGTTGAATGTGGCAGGGCTGGGCTCACAGCTGACACCACTGCTAACGGTAAAAGTCATGAGTGTTTGGTGGATGGGGCTGGGAGGTGGCACGGGGGAGGCAGGAGAGATCCCACCCCTGCCCTGTCCCCAGAGGAGCCTCATGCCCATTTTTCTTTCAATACCATTTGTTAAGTTGGGGAGTTGGGAGAGTGAGACTAGCTTGGTTAAGGTTCACCCTGTTGCTTCATGTGTGGCCACCTTTCATACCGTAATCCCACATCTGGAAATGTGAGAATTTGAAGACAGTAATCTCCAAAAAATGAAAGACTTTTTCCATATGAAGATGTTCACAGCAGTGTTATTTATAACTGCAAAGAACTGGAAACCACCTATATATGCTAACATGGGAGAATGGCTAAATGAACAATGGTATTACCTACTGCATAAATATTAGATGGACATTTTGAAAGATAGTTTTGATGATTTTGTGGTCACATGGAAAAGCTTGGTAATAATGTGAGATGATCATGGCTACGTGAAACAAACAACAACCTTATACCCAAAATGTCTGCACAGGAGAAACAGTGAAAGAAAACACAGTGAGACGTTAATGGTTGACAGTGCTGGGGGGTGATTTGTAATTTCTCCTTTCTACTTTTCTATAACAAGCATGAGTACTTATATCAAGATTAATAATATTTAAAAAAATCTTTTTTCTTATCTTGAGAGTCTTTTTTTAAAATTTATAACACAGCACCAAAAAAAGACAAAGAAAAGAAAAAAGAAAAAGAAAACAAGCATGTTAACATTTTATATATTTCCTTCCAGTCCTTTCTCCACGCATATTTCCACGTCTATAAATAGACACTCAGTTGACTAGAAAAGAAAAATCCCAAGGAATTTTGGAGGCGTTCTCTGGACTTGGAGGTCTCAGTTCCCTGGAAGTTTCCTGCGGCTGTGGGAAGACTTAGGACATTGGCCCAGGCTTCTGAGGTGAGAGCTGCTCCCGGAGAGGAGTCTCAGGCCAGGGTGAGCCCACCACCCTCAACCTGAGAGCTACACCCGGCCCCACGAACCCGCTTGCTGATGGACCGCCCCCAGGCCCACCTTCTCCATTCTGGCCTCTAGGTCCTGGTCCTGCCCCCTCCACTGCCTTTCTAAGGACATCTAAGCAACCCATTCGCTAATTAATCCTGACCTTTCCAAAATCTGAAGTTTCTAACCAGTGGGAGACTTTCCCTTTTCAAGTGGTTTTAGCAGTTGTCAGCCACAGGTGGGGGGTTTCCATCTCAGTTCCACGGGTTGGCCAATCAGCGGCAGGTCTGGCCCCAGAGGTTTGGGGGGGCCCGGGCCTGCTGGGCCTCGCCCTGCCTCGCCCTGCTCAGGTGGGGACGTTGGCTCCAGGCCTCTGCCAAGGCCACCACCCCGGTCCCCTGGGAATCTGGTAGCAGGATTCAGGTGACTGCTGACTCATTCACCCCCGCAGACTGGGCCAGCTCACCCCTCCCAGGCCTGGGACCATCTCCACGCCCTTGATCTTGGGGAGAGTTGCTGCCTCCACTCTTCCTAGGAAATGCCGTGCACTCGGGGTGGGGAGGGGGGCAGGCGGAATGAGGGGGATGTGGAAGCCCTGTTCTGTGCAGCCTGCCCTCAGCATAGGACTCCGACTCCTCACCCTCGCCCCATCCCGTCCGGGCCACATCTGCCCGGTGAATAAGATCCTGTGATTCAGAACTTCGCTATCCCCCCAACATCCCTCCTCATACCCCTCCTCCTCCTTCTGCCCCCCACCCCCACTCCCAGCCTCTCGGTTGCTTTCTGATAACCACAGCTGGGTTTCTGTCTTGGTCAGAGGTGAACATGAACCAAGAGTCACCGGGTTCTGCCCTGAGCTGACTTTCTTTTTCAGCAGCCTGTTTCCACTTAGAAGGCAAAACAGGTCAGGCTAGCCAGGCCCTGCTTGCTGGGTCAGAATGAGGACAGGGTGGGGAGGCTGGGCTTGGCACCAGGGACCAGGGCAGGCATGGGAGCGGGGACACAGTGCCCAGGAACTGCCTTCTGCACTGCCCTCCAGAGCCTGGCACGTGGAGGAACTTGAGAGTACTTCTGTAGAAGAGATGTTCTTCCCCAAGGCCCGAGGGGACGTGGCACAGGATATGGCCGTGTTTTTATTTTTCAATGATGGGAATTATTTTGGTTCCATTCTCTAACAGCCTACATCCATCAAAAAAAAATCTGTTAATCACCCACTGGGTGCAGAATATATGGTTTGTTTTCAAAGGAAACCTCTGTCATCCCACTGCTCACCTCCAGCCCAGACTTGGAGCGATGCTGTCTCTCATGTCTTAGGCTCTTCGGGGGACGGAGGGATGCTCTGTAGACCCAGCCTCCCGTCTAGGCCTGGTGCATTGGAATTTAAGTGAAACTTCTTGGCAACATTTCCTTTGATCCATTAGACATTTATTTTAGATTGAGATTGTACATCTAATATCTCTGTGGGTGGTACGAAGGGGCCTCAGACACCAAGGTGTCCCAGAATCAATGGCAGAACCCACAAGGCGGCTGCTCACCCAGGACAAGGTGGTGACTTGGGGGGCAGAGGAAAGAGGCCTGAACCACCCTATGTGCTGTGATCTTCTGGTTTCAGGGACAGAAATGTCCTCACAGACTCCCGGGGTGGGGGGGGAGGGTGGTCCACTGGAAGGATAACTGCGGAACTAAAGCTGGGAGGGTCCTCAACTAGGCCACTGCAACCAGGGAGCACTGCCGTTTCTGCAGGACCAGCACCCCTCCCCTCCCCTGCTAGCAGCACCCCACTATCTCGTGAGAGGCTGTTCCCAGCATTTCCAAGACGCCACCTTCCTCTCCTGAGGGGTGGGCCCATGACTCAGAGCCTGCCTATCTGCCTATCAGAGTACCCATTCACACCTCTGACTGCAGTGACTGGCTTAGGCATAAGCACATGCCCCAAGCTGGCCAATCAGAGCCCTCCCAGGCATTTCCTGGTGGACAGGAGCTCTCCTTCCTGCCGGTGAGGACAGGTGAATTGGAAAAACGGCAAGTTTTAGGTTTCAGGTGACCCCCCCCCCCCAATCTACTCCTAGAGGAGACTTTATCTTGGAGAAAGATGGAGACCTGATGACATCATTTCACCTCGTAGATCTTGTTGTACGCGAAGCAGAAGCTGGCTCATCGTGAAGTTTTCAGATCAAAGCTCATAGGTTTTTGCCCCTTAAACTAGAATGAATTGGGTTTCTGGTACTGTTACATAAGAGAGAAAACCGTAGGGGTCATTGTTGCTGCTCCATCCTGCTGGGTATGGCTTGGGTGTCCTCAGTGGAACCAATGCAAATTGATCTGTTAACTAGACCTCGTCACAAAGGCTTGACCCAAATTTTTTCTGTGTCCTCATGGCCCCCCAGTCCCCAACACACACACACAAGCTTCTCTTTGACTGCAGTGTGGTAGGCAGAATAAGGGCCCTCCAAAGATGTCCACATCCCAGCCCCCAGAACCTATGACTCTGTGCCATCATGTGGCAAAAGGAATTTTGCAGATGTGATTAGAGTTAAGGACCTCGAGTCAGGGAGGTTATCCTGGATTATTCTGATGGGCCCCCAGCAATCTCAAGGATCTTTATCAGAGGGAAGCAAGAGGGTCAGAGTCAGAGAACGAGATGTGACAATAGGAACAGAGGCTGGAGCAAATTGAGGAAGAGGCCACGAGGCCAGGAATGCAGGTGCCCTTAGAAGCTGGGAAAGGCAAGGCAACGGATTCTCCCCTAGTTCTCCAGAAGGAACAGCCCTCCTGACACCTTGCTTTTAGACCTGTATGTAGTCTACTGGGTAAGCCATATCAAAATACCACAGTCTAGGTGGTTTAAATGACAGAAATTTATTTTCTCACAATTCTGGTGGCTGGAAGTCCAAGATCAAGGTGCCAGAAAATTTGATTTGGGGGACTTCCCTGGTGGTCCAGTGGTAAAGAATCTGTCCTGCCATGCAGGGGATGCAGGTTTGATCCCTGTTTGGGGAACTAAGATCCCACACGCCACGGGGCAACTAAGCCCGAGTGCCGCAACTACTGAGCCCATGCACCTCAGCTGGAGAGCCTGTGTGCTGCAAACTACAGAGCCCATGCGCCCTGGAGCCCATGCCCTGGAGCCCACACGCCACAACTAGAGAGAAGCCTGTGTGATGCAGTGAAAATCCCACTTGCCGCAATGAAGACCTGGAGCAGCCAAAAATAAAAATAAATAGATAAATAAATTTAAAAAAAGGAAAAGAGAATTTGATTTTTGGTGAGGGCTCTCTTCCCAGCTTGTAGATGACTGCCTTCTTGCTGTGCCCTCACCTGACCTTTTTTCTGTGCTTAAGGAGAAAGAGTGCGAGAGCTCTCTGGTGTCTCTTCCTTTTCTTATAAGGACACCAGTCCTGGGACTTCCCTGGTGGTCCAGTGGTTAGGACTCTGCGCTTTCATTGCCAAGGGCCCAGGTTCAATCCCTGGTCGGGGAACTAAGATCTCTCAAGTCGTGCAGCATGCAGCTGGAAAAAAAGGACACCAGTCCTATCGGATTAGGGCCCCACCCTTATGACCTCATTTAACTTTATCTCCTTAAAGACCCTCTCTCTAAATACAGTCACATTGGTGGTTAGGGCTTCAATATATGAATTTGGGAGGAGGAACACAATTAATCTCTGACACTCAGCGAGACTGATGTTAGACTTCCGACCTCCAGAACTACAAGAGAATAAACTTCTGTTGTTTTAAGTGACTAAATTTGTGGTAATTTGTTACAGCAGCAGTAGGAAACTAATACATGCAGCCAGCAATGCTCTGTCTCTGTCTCTCCCCTTCACATCTTCCCATGTGCTGTGCCTTCTGCCTGGCACTCGTAGCTGGCTGACTTCTTCCAGTGCTTCCTGATTCAGCTTAGGGGTCTACAAAGTTTTCCTTGGCTCCGTATAACTATCCGTTTATATATCTGTCCCCTGGCTAGGCAGAAAACTCCCATCTCCTGTTCCTCCATTCAGCAGGTGTATATTGAACACCTACAATGGGTTCTGCAAAACCCAACATTCTTGTCCCCGTGGAGCTTTTGTTCCAGCAGGGGAGCAAGGGCAGGGTCTCCTCCCCTCTCAGCTGTGTATCCCTGGCAGTGTCAGGCACATGGTGGACTCCATAGCTCTTAAATTAATCAGAGACACCGTGGGTGAGTCTGAAAGGAGTCCACTGTTCCAGGCCTTGCCCTCACATAAATCCCTATGGCCAGGACTTCCCTGGTGGTGCAATGGTTAAGAATCCACCTGCCAATGCAGGGGACACGGATTTGAGCCCTGGCCCAGGAAGATCCCACATGCTGCGGAGCAACTAAGCCCATGTGCCACAACTACTGAGCCCTCATACTGCAGCTACTGAAGCCTGCGCACCTAGAGCCTGTGCTCTGCAACAGGAGAAGCCACCTCAGTGAGAAGCCCGCGCATGGCAACAAAGAGTAGCCCCCGCTCACAGTAATGGAGAAATTTAGTGTGCAGCGATGAAGACCCAACACAGCCAATAAATAAATAAATAAAATCCCTGTGACTGCCAATCTGGAAAATGCCCAGACTTCAAGACTCAAGGCTGGCAGATCCTTCCGAGTGGGTTTTGCTGGCTCCTCCCACTTCTCGTTGCTCAGCCAGCAGTGTCCAAGGCCAACTCTGGGGCTCAGGACACATGTAGCCCACTCATCAGTCTGTGCCCTCAAGGTGTCCACTCTGAGCTGGGCTCTCTCTGCCCCTGCTTTCCCAAGCCCGACGGTTCTCATCATGGGGGCGATTCTTCCCTCCTCTCCCCCGCCCCCTGCCCCAGGGACATCTGGCAAGGACTGGAGGCACTTTCGGTTGTGGTCATAATTCTGGGTGGGGAGGGGTGCTAGGGCATCTGGTGGGCCTCTGATGCACAGGACAGCTCCCTTCCAAAACAACGAAGAAATGACCAGCCCCAAATTTCAGTAGTCCTGAGCTTGAGGAACCCTGAGGCCTGACCCCACGCTTTTGAACTATTCAATATTTCGGGGTTTCAGCATTTGGATTATGAGATTTGACCCTTCTTTTTAAAAGTAGGTGGGCTAAGCTCTCCTGTATTGTGTTATGGAAAGGAAAAATCTGCCACTGTTATCTTCTTTTGAAAGCCTCCTGTGATGAAGTTTGTTCTAGTGAATTCTACGTGCTGAGGCTGTGCTGTCTGGGGGTCACACCAGAAAGAGAGAAGTGTGTTCTGGATTCCTGATGCAACAGTAAACCCCCCAAACACACCTGTGGTTCAGTCCCTGCTCACGTCAGCCCCGCTGAGAGACAGGTGCATGTCAGATGTCACCTTGGCATCACACTGTCCTGGGCACAAGCCCTTGCCCTGTGGCCTCTGAGCCCCAGCTTCCTGATTTGTGAACCAGGGAGAGTAAATCCTATCCTAGAACGCTGTAGGGGAATGAGCTGTGCATTCACTGGATTGTTGGAGCCGGTTTATACCGGCTCATGTGAATGGAATGGTCAGTTTTCGGGAATTTCGTGAGCCAGTGGTTAAATATGGCCATCATTATGATTCAGTTGCACAAACTTAGAATTCAATAAATTATATTAAAAACAAAGCAAATACTCAAAACTCATCACTTCCTCATTATTTTTACTACATTTTACTATTGTCTATGCTCTGAGGGTTATTTATGTCTGTCGCATCTTCGCAGTGGAAATACTGTACAACAGCGGCTGCTGTGTGTCTCTTCTCGACTCCACGGTCAGTGACGCCACCTTGGCGGCTTGGAATCGGCCATGCTGGAAGACTTACACCAGGGAAGTTGGTAAACACTATTAGCCAGGGCTTGTTTTGTTGTTTTGTTGATTTTCTAGGTTTAAGAAAGCGGTGGAAGGAATCTGTCTGCCAATGCAGGGGACACGGGTTCCATCCCTGGGCCGGGAGGATCCCATATGCTGCAGAGCAGCTAAGCCCGTGCACCACAACTACTGGTCCTGCCCTATAGAGCCCGCATGCCATAACTACTGAACCTGCATGCCACAACGACTGAGTCTGTGTGCTGCAACTACTGAAGCCCACACGCCACAACTACTGATCCCTGCGTGCCTAGAGCCCGTCCCCCACAACAAGAGAAGCCACAGCAATGAGAAACGCGTGCACTGCAGTGAAGACCCAACGCAGACAAAAAAAAAAGTTATGGAGAAAATGCTACTAATGTAGGTTAAACTTGAAAGTGAGTCTTGTCTCTGGTCATTGCATTGTGAATAGCACAAAAAAATCAAGAACACATTCTTCCCGTGTTCAAACACTGTGTGTGATGCAATTCAACAAGGAAGTAGATGTACATCTTCACTGTTTCACTCTTCCTCATGTGTTAAATAAATGGAAATATTAATCAACCTTCATGTCAGAATGGCACTCGCTCTTCAATGACACGAGTAATTTCTTTTGTTGAGGTGGGTAGTAATCAAGTGTTTATTTGTAGTAAAGTTTACACTAAACTTATGTACATATGTTTATGGGCACACCTCCCCCCAGAGAGCTGGTTGTTAAACATTTACCAGCACAGCACGGAATGCGAGCGTGGATGTCAAAATTCTTTACGCAGAGACAGTGTTGCATCCACAGTGCCAGTTCAGCCGATGGCCCTGCAGCCAGAGCCCTGAGGGAAGGTGACATATGTCTGAGCCGAGGTGGGGACTGGTTTTTGTGACCAGGGCCTGCAGGGTCCTCTCCCTGCCCATTAAGGCACGTTGCCTGGGCATCTTTGTGGCTTCCCGGCACACACGCAGGCTGTGTCCTGGGTGCAGGTGAGGCATCTGAGAAGCCAAGGTGGGAGCCTCCTGGTTTGGGCGAGTCCAGTGCCCACCCATCCTGGGAGATGGCCCAGAGACCCCGCGGTGAACCTGGGCTGAGCTGGTGGGTAGGCAGGATGTGGGCCAAGGTGACCTTTGGGGATGGAGTGGAGGGGGTGACCTCGAGGGGCACACTCAGGATGAGTCCAGCCCAGCAGGCACAATATTGGGCACCAGGCCCTTCACACTGAGTCATTCATTTATTCAAACACCATTCAGGAAACATCCTGTCTGTGCTGGCCCTGGGCTGGGTGCTAGTCATCCAGCTCATTTATCTTTCTCTCTCCTGGGGAGACAGTGTTCCAGGCAGAAGGGACAGGCCCTGGCAGCTCTAGAGCATGGCTGGAATTGGTGGGGGGGTGGCAGCATGTGCAGGGCTAGATGGAGAAGAAATGTCATGGTGACCGTTGTAAATAGCAAGCTCTAAGCTAGGCTCACATGTCACTCTTTTACTGGTAAAGCTCATAAGCAAATGTCGATTGACAAAACCATCAGGAGACAGGAAGCTCACATCTGAACTTCTAGGCAGCAGGAAGGAAAGGTTCTCAAATGTCTGAGAATCTGCGTGAGCATCATTCTGAGAGGGTAAGCCAGGTGGGAGTTTCGAAGCCTTCAAGGACCCCCACCTGACCAGGCAGAAGCTAAAAGCACATCCCCCGTGGCAGGACCAGTCTGCCTGGGAGGATGATGGGTGCAGTGGGTCCTTGGCTAAGATCACGCACCTCCTGCCTGGAGGGACTGATGCCAGGGGACTGGCGAGGTCAGCAGGTGGCCGAGCGAGCATCTCAGACTTTATATAAAAGGCCCGAAGGTGGGAGGAGGGATAAATTGGGAGTATGGGATTAACAGATGCACACTACCGCATATAAAATAGATAAACGGCAAGGATTTATTGTATAACACAGGGAACTATATTCAATATCTTGTAATAAACTATAACGGAAAAGAATTGCGAAAAAGACTATAGATATATACATATATATATGTATCACTGAATCACTTTGCTGTACACCTGAAACTAACACAATATTGTAAATCGACTAGATTTTAATTGGAAACAAATAAATAAATATATAAATAGCAGGGCCAAAGGTGAATCTTCCTGGGATATTTCATCCAAAACCCCTTCCCATACCCGCCCCTGCTGGGAACCCCCACATTGCTCTGCAACCCCTCCTCTAAGAGAGCCAGATTTAGCAAGTGAAATGACTCCCAGTTAAATTAGAATTTCAGATACACAACAAATAACAAAAAAAAATTTATTTATTTTTGTTTATTGGTTGTGTTGGGTCTTTGGGGCTATGCGTGGGCTTTTTCTAGTTGTGGTTAGCAGGGGCTACTCTTTGCTGCAGTGCACAGGCTTCTCATTTTGGTGACTTCTCTTGTGCAACACGGGCTCTAGGCATGCAGGCTTCAGTAGTTGTGGCACATGGGCTCAGTAGTTGTGGCTTTCAGGCTCTGGAGCGCAGGCACAGTAAGGCACAGTAATTGTGGCACATGGGCTTAGTTGCTCTGCAGCATGTGGGATCTTCCTGGGCCAGGGATCGAACCCGTGTCCCCTGCATTGGCAGATGAATTCTTAAGCGCTGTGCCACCAAGGAAGTCCCCACAACAAATAACATTTTAGTCTAAGTACATCCCTTGCAATGTTTGGCAACTCTATGTCACCCGCACCTACCGGAACCGGCCCCCGGGTCCTCTTCCCCACCCACCTCTGGGTGGGGTGGCTACCGAGCAAGGTGGTCAGATCCAGACATGAGGAGGAGCCCAGGAGCTGGAGGACGCAGAGAAGCAAGGTGTCAGGCTGGACCTCTGAGGGAAGACCTGGACCCGAACCAGGATCGGGTCTGAAACTTCTTAACTCCCACCTGCTATAGGGCAGGCAGGCAGCTGGCTTCTCTGAGCCTGTGTTATCCCATCTATCAAATCAGGATACTAATACGACACAATAGGTGGTTGCGAAGGTTACAGGGGATGGTGGGCGCTGGGCACAGTGCCTGGTGTATACTGAGTTCTCAGTAAATAGTAGCCATGACCATATACTTACCCATTATTATCTATATTAAATTAATTATTTGCCACAATAAAAATGATTATTACTATAAATCAGTCTCTTGTTTGCCTGCTGTTCTGTTGTCAGCATCTAGAATGATGCCTGGAACAAGGTAGGTGCTCAGTAATTACTTGCTGAGTGACTAAATAGTGGGGGAAAGGTCTTTGCCTCCAGGTAGCTGGGAAGGGCCCAGGCAAGCAGTATGATCCCTGAGGTTGGCCCAGCCCGCCCCCAGCTGATCAAGCCACCCAGCATTGCCCTGGCAATAAAAAACCAAGACACGTGGGAATGTAGAAAATCCTGGCTGAAATGTGTGGCTTTGTTTCCACTGAGTTCTGGGAGATCAAACCTGCAACAGGAGTCAGGTGGCCTCTGGGTGCGTCTCAGAATCCTGGCTCCCATCGAGGGCCCTGTGGGGTTGAAGGATGGCACGGGCCCAGCCCCACCTGTCCCTCCCAGCCGATGGAGAGGCACCTGGGAAAACAGATGCGGGATGGGTAGCCACACAGTTTCTGTTCTAGACGTCCCTCTGTCTGTCCTCATCAGGCCCCAGCTCTCCAGCGTCCAGCCTGCCTGCCTAGCGTTGCTGAAGGACACAGCATCCCACGGCCCGTGCCTGAGGTCAGAGTTCCGGTTTCACGGTTATTTGGGCAGAGGCACTTTCAAATTCCTGGGACTCTAAATAAGCTGCCCTACAAGCCCCAAACTTGGCCGGTCTGAACTGAGCTCTGACCTTCTCCCACTCTGAATCTGCACCTCCCGGGTCTCCGCCCCTGACAGTGGCACCTCCATTGTCCTGGATCTTATGTCAGAAACCAGGTCTCTCGATCTTTCCGCACCCTCTCTCCCCACATACAAGCCAGCACCCAGCCCTGTGAATTCCACCTCCCAGGTAGCTCCTGCTTCTCTCCACACCCACCGCCAGCATCCCTGTGCCGCCATCCTGCTGCTTCCTGCCCGCCACGTCCTAAGATTCCCAGCTCCCAACCTGTTCTCCTTGCAGCCACCCCTGAGTGCTGGCCTCTGCCAGGCTGCCCTCTGCCAGGCTGCCCTCTGTCCTGTGCACCTTCTCCCTGCTTTTCTCAGCTAATTCCCACTGAGCCTGCAGGTACCTGCCTCCTCAGCGAAGACCTAAATATTCAAACTGATCACAGACACAAGGACCCTCACTTCTGAATATTTAAACACGCACCGTCTAAGATCAAGGCCAGTCTCCTGCATGACCCAAATTCCATTTTCATGCCCAGGGATTTAACTTTGATGCAGGAATATTATCTAATATGAGATCCATAATTCGATTCTCCAATAGTCCCTAAAGTTAGTGACTGGCCTAATTTGCCTTAATCCAGGATCCAAGAATTATACATGGCGTCTGGTCGCAGGTCCTTTTCACCTTCGTCATCCCTCTGGCAGCACCCAAACATGCCCATCGAAGCCCTCATCCTTCTCTACAGAGTGACTTCTTCAACCATCTTCTTTGCCAGCTCTCTGAGGGCAGGGCCGAGACTGTCTTGGGTTTGGTTGTGTTCCCTGGAGTTCCTCACATATAGAAAGCAGGCAATCAATATTTTTTGAGGTTGAATCTGGAGACCACAGTTAATTCTGTGTGCTCACAACTGTCCTTTCCTTTCCTGGTAAAATCTGTACCCTGTAAAGGGGGCGCAGTTGAGGAAACACCGTGAATTCAAACTGTCAGTCTAAACCGTGAAAAGTGTGAACCTTGACAACAACAAGCGCAGCTTGTCTCTGCCCGGTGGGTGGTGTCCGTCTGAGACATGATATTGTCCTTTTATAGCAAAGAGGGAGGCAAGGGACACCCAGGCAGCGGTGTGGGGGGAAGGGCACGGTCAAAATTGAGCATCTTTCTGGGTCTTCCTGAGTCTGGGGCCTCCCAGTGTCTCCCATCCCTCTGTACCCAGGTTCACGAATTCCCAGAAGGTCTGGGCAGTTCTGGGTACGTGAAAGTGTGAATCTGGGACGTAGCACGTGCTGCCTGGATCACCAGCTCACTGGGGTCATTCACTTTCCAAGACCCTCTCACTGGCAAGAAGAAGAGTTACACACTGGCTGCGATAACAATGGCCTGGCCTGGATCTTTGGAGGGGCAGGAAGGCCCAAACAGCCCTGCGAGACGGAGAGGTCATTCAGAGTCACCAATATTTATTGACACAGCCATGACTGTTCCTGGGACAGCTGTGAATCAGAGGAACTGCCGGGAATAGCACTCAAAGGCCAGACTCACACTGTCTGACCAGCTGCCTGCCGGCGTCTCCCCCGTCCCCACCCCCAGCAGCGGGGCAGGAACCTCGCTGGGGCCAGTCCTGCCCCTGCTCGGGCACTGTGGGTGCGGGGAGGGTGGGGCCAGGGGGCACAGCGGGCTACCTACTTCTTTTCTTTGTTCAACACATGTATATTGAGCTCCTACTATATGCCAGGCAAAGTTCTGAGCACTGGATTTGGCTACTCGGGCTACATTTCTTGAGCACCTACTGTGTGCTCACATTGTCTGACTACAGGGTTCCGAATATTTGTCCTTCATTTTTATGAACAACTATTATGTGTGTGCCAGGTGTGGTCTTAGAATGCTTGCTTGGGACAACCCAAGGCAATAAAGAAATCCCAGAACCAGGCCCTGCCCTTATCTCTTTGGGTCCTGGCAGGGATGCCCTGGGCGGGAGAGAGCCGTTTTCTCTCAGCCCAACAGGGCTCTCTGCTCCCCAAAGTCAGCCCCTCAAGGAGGTGGCAAGAGAGGGAGGCCCAGCTCCAGCCTAGGGCATCCAGGCCTGGCCGCTCACAGGCCATGCAGCAGGCTGGCCTCGGCTCCCACTGGCTCCTGGGGTGCCCCCCCATCAGGGTGGGCCCCGTTACTGGGAGACACCGGTACAAAACAGTGCTGGCCATTCTGTAAACCTGGCGTCGCCCCCAGCCCCGAGGGCTGCTGCAAGGAGCCCAATCCCCTAATTAGAACCGGCCGGCTTGGCCCGCGCCCGGCCCAGGCCCGAGCTGACTTCAGTGGCCGTAAAACTTGCAAACTCTTTCCTGTGGGCTCCCCCGGGATGCAGCCTGCGGGAGCATGGGAGGCGAGTCACTTCCCCTGGCTGCCGGCCGGGCAGGTGCAGCTGCGGCCTCCGGCCTCCTGGACGGCAGAGGCTCCAGGGTGCGGGGCCTCGCACTGGCTCGCGCCTCCCAGGGCCTGGCACACTGTGGGCACTGGGAAGGGGTGGCTGAACAAATGAGCCCCGGCCCCCTCACCCCTGCAGAGGCCTCTCTCCAGCATCCTCACCTCTTCCTGCGGACCCAGTCTACCCGTTGGGAGAGGCCCAGCTCGGGGGCGCTTCTCGGGTGGTTTGCAGGAGGCTTCTCCAGGCTTCTGTGCAGGCATAACGTGATGCCTTTATGCCACCTGTCTGCCGGGAATTCCTCTAGGATGGGGACTGGTTTTGTCTGTCTCCACATCTCACCACCAACCACGGAGAGAGCAGGGTTCCGGGACATTTGTTGGCGGGTGAATTGGAGGCTCAGCTGCTGGTCCCCAAACCTCTCTTGGGTCCTGGCAGGAAAGACCCCACCCCTCTCCTCCAGGGGCAGAGACAGCAGAGCCAAACCCCTTCTCCCTACAGACCCCCAGAGGCTGGCATGGCCTGGGCCACGGGTGTCTCCAGCCAGGTGGACCGGGCTGATTCCAGCTCATAAGCCAACTCCTGGCCAAGCCTGGGCTGAGGTTTTCACTTGGAGACGATCCCCATGGTTGGGCTGGCTGGGGACCCAGCTCGGAATCTCTGACTAATCCCAGCGGCCCGGCCTCTGGTCCCCGGTACGAGGCAGCAGCTGGCACGATACTCCCCCCCCGCCAGGTTCCCCTCAGCCCTGCCCGTGCGCGAGGAGGCCGGGACGGGGCTGCGCGCGGCATCCTGGGGTCTTCTGGGTCCCCTTTGCCCCCGAAAGCCCACGTCAGTTTGCGGTGAGCCACGGCCCCCCACGGTCCCAGCCCCGAGAACTGCCTGCAGGGGCTTCCAGCAGCCCCAGGCTGGCTGCATGTTTTCTGGAAAGACGGCCGCTCTTATCTGAGCTCTGGGGGTGTTCGTCCACCCCAGAGGCAGTGGGGTCCCCTGGGGTGAGGCCAGAGGGAAGGGCTGTCAGCAGAGACAAGGACTTCAAAGGGCTCCTCTGGGCTCCCCGCTTGGGCCTCCAGTTGCAGGATGGGCTGAGCAGCCAGCCCAGCAGCTGGCAAAACAGGGCTCTGCTTGCTCGAAGGACCAAATGGCAAACAAGGATGGGGCCCAGAGGCAGCCTGCGGATCGGAGTGACAGCGGGATCCTCCCAGGGAGTGGGGCTTGAGGGCGGCTCCGGTTACAGGCCCAGGCAGGGGCTCCGCCAGCGTCTCCCTGGGGCAGGGCTGGGGAGGGGCGGGGGGTGGGGGGGGAACCCAGGCGGGTCCTCAGTCATCTCTTCCGGGGGGCAGGCAAGCCCGCTCTTGCTGATTATTTACTCTCTAATTTGTGAGGGACCCCACTGGGGCAAGGCAAGGGGTCGAGAGACTGTGGTGATGCTGAGGAGGAGGGGAGGCTGGCGTTTACTGCCCCCACGCCCCAGCTGACTCTGCCTGCCCGGCTTGGTGCCGGATTGCTGGATGTTAGGGGTAGAATGAAGGAGGAGAAGCCCACAGGGTGGGAGAGATCCGGGGGATGTGAGTCCAGGCTGTGGGCTGCCCTGGGATCTGCTGGGAATGGGGAGGCCTGCCCCCTGTCCTTGTGGGTGGGGCCTGACAGTGTGTCCAGAGAATGAGGTCTTTGGTGGGCCACGTCCCTGGAAAGGAGGGAGGGGTGGAGGAGAGGAAGTGGTGAATAGGCTGAAGCTGCAGCTGGACCCTCTTCCCAGCCTCTTCCCAGCTTCCCTGGCTGGCTCCAGACCCCCTCTCCTCCTGTCCCCACGGTGATCCTAGCAGGGGCTGTGAAACGCCGCCCCCCAGCCACCTGCCTCCTGGTGTCAAACGTTCCCGTGTGACTCAGGAGGGTGGAGAAGCAGCCTGGAAGCATCTCAGCATCCTCTCCCACCCCCTCCCCGGCTGCAGTCCAGAATTCCCCACCTTTCCTACGGGACCCGGATGGCCTGCCTGGCTCTTGGGTCCTGCAGAGCACATGGGATTTGAACCCTGCTTCCACTCAGGAAAAACCTGGTACATTCCACTCAGGAAAAACCTGGCTTGTCCAAGGGTGTGGCCGGCTGGCTTTGGCCAGGGGCCCTGTGCCAGCTGAGCAGCCGCCGCGGTGCCCGAGCTCGTCCACCCCAAACAAGGGCGCTGCTCGGCCTCACTGACTTCACTGAAGAGTCCTTTAAATCTCTCCGGCTGCTGGTCACTGAGGGCTGAACAGGAGATTCTGGGCTCTGGAGTCCATCCCAGGGGACAAGCCTGCTGGGTCCAGGAGAGCGTCCAGCCCCCAGCCCCACAGGACCTGTTCCTCCCCAGGAAAGAAATGGCAGGGCCCTGCCCCAGCCTGGGGACGTAAGCTGTGGAGGCCTCCGCCCCCTGGAGTCCAGCTTGACAGGACCCGGCCTGGGGGGTGGGGTGGGGCTGGGCTTTCACAGAGTGGCCCGAGGGTGGCAGAAAGCAGCAGGGCACCAGCCACGGCCCCGACGCCCTCTTGGGGGGCCCTCTCCCTTCCTTCCCTTCCTGGGGTTCGCGGAGACCAGGACGCTTCAGCAGGGCCCAGCCCTTGTCCACAAACACTGCTGCTGTGGCCCTAATGGCCGAGTGGGGGCCGCCAGGGTCCTGCTGAGTGTGTGAGCCCATCCCGGAGGTGCCAGCTTGGGGAAGAGTGACCATTTCGAAATCCACACCCCTCTCCTCATAAATCACTCACTGTTTTTCTTTTTTCGGCGTCGTGAAGCTCTTTATTGGGTTTGGAATTCTGCCCTGAGTGCACGTAGGTGGGTCTGAGAAAGTGCAGGGAGCAACTGGGTTCCTCCCTCCTTCCAGAGGGTCCTTCCCCACCGGCTTTACCTTCCTGTGACTTCCTGGGGAGCTGGAGACAGTGACACACCAGGCACCGTGTCCTCTTGGCTTTCAGCAGCATTGGGCCTCTGCTCCTCCGCCCCCGAGGTGTTTTTGGAGAAGGTTCTCTGTCTGCCCCTGGATGGAGTGCTGGGCCCCATTTGCGCAGGTCAGAGGTCAGGGGCAGGATCTAACAGGCAGGATGGTTCTTGGAGGCAAGAACGAATAGTTGGTGACAGGTAGGAGTTAGGGCTTGAACACTAGGGTGGATACGAGGCTAATCTTTGCAGGGGATGTGGTAGAGCATGGGCTGCCCAGAGGTGTCTGCTTCCAAATCCCCGGAACCTGGGGCATGTGACCTTCCTGGCAAAAGGGACTTTACAGATGTGATTAAGGACCTTGAGATGGGAGCTTAGCCTGTATTATCCAGGTGGGCCCCATGTGATCACAGGGGTCCTTACAAGGAAGAGGCAGGAGGGTTAGAAAGAGAGAGAGGCAGTTATGGACTGAGCGTTTGTGTCCCCCCAAAATCCACATGTTGAAGCCCTAACAACACCCACCCCCAACTCCAGTGTGACTGTATTTGTAGATGGGGCATCTAAGGAACTAACTGAGATTAAATAAGATCATAAGGGTGGGGCCCTGATTGTGTAGGATTGGTGTCTTTATAAGATGAGACACTGGAGAGGTTGTATTCTCTCTCCTCCCCCCTTCCCCTCCCCCTCCCATCCCCCCTCTTCCTCCTCCCCTTCTTCCCCTTCTTCCTCTTTCTCCTCTTCTTCCTCCTCTTTCCCTTCCCCTCCTCCTCCCCTCCCCCTCTCCCTCTTCTTCTTCTTCTTCTTCTTCCTCTTCTTCTTCTCCTCCTTCTCCTCCTCCTCTTTCTCCTCCTCCTCCTCCCCTCCTCCTCCCCTTCCTCCTCCCCTTCCTCCTCCTCATCCTTCTTCTTCCTCTTCTCTCTTCCCTCCTCCCCCAACATGTGCACACACTAAGGAAAGGCCATGTGGGGACGAAGTGAGAAGGTGACCATCTGCAAGCCAGGAAGAGAGTTAGTTCTCACTAGGAGTTAAATCGGCCAGCACCTTGGTCTTGGACTTCTCAGCCTTCACAACTGTGAGACATAAATTTCTATTGTTTAAGGCATCCAGCCAGCGCATTTTGTACGGCAGTCTGAGCAGAGAGAGAGAGAGAGAAGATGGAGGGAGGGGCCATGAGCCAAGGAGTGCAGGCGCCTCTAGAAACCGGAAAAGGCAAAGAAACAGATTCTTCCCTAGAGCCACCAGAACGCAGCCCTGCTGACACCTTGATTTCAGGACTTCTGGCCTCCAGACTGTAAGATCATAAATTTGTGTTGTTTTAGGTCGTTTGGCGGCAGTTCGTTGTAGCAGCACAGGAAACAAACACGGGGCCATCCGAGGTCTGCCCTGCCCTGTCTGGCCTTCCTTCCCCATCTCCTGGTGGCAGCTCATGGACCTTCCTCTGCGACCCTCCCCTCCCTCCTCTCCCTCCCTCCCTGTGTTGGGTGGAAGAGACCCCAGCTGCCAGCCCCTGAGTGGAGCGGGTGACCAGAAAATGAAAACATCACAACAGTGCATCTCCCTGGCCCCAGGGCAGGTGGCCCGAGTCAACAAATCTCTGTCCTGGGACTTTTGCAGAAACTGCGGAGGAGAGAGGATCACTGAGGATGGATGGGAGCCGGGAGGGCTGGCGGCCATTGGCCACTGTGGGGTGACGGCTGCTTCGAGATGGATCCCACGCAAGGAAGCAGGGACCCAGAACTGAGAGTGGGGTCCAGGAGGCTCCTGCCTCCCGGTCAAGCCCTGAGCAACCCCATCCTGAACTTGCTGGCACATGAACCGCTAGAACTCCTGATTGGCTTAACCCAGTTTGAGGTGGGATTCTGTCACTTGCAATAATGATGTCAGCCCCTGCCATTTGTATTGAGGTCCATTTTCTCAGGTGGGAGAGAAAGGGCTGGAGTCACAGCCTCAGTGCGGGAAGTCCTCCCCACCCTCGTCCTGTTTCATCTCAGCGGCGGCCACTTTGGTGCTTGTCATGGGTAATCGAGTAGTATCGCGCTGCTCCTTGGACGGTTTGACTCCAGAGCTTCCGCAGTGGTCTGAATGCTCCCTGCTTGGATGTCCTCACCCATCACTGCATTGCTTGGAATGAAACAAACAGAGAACTACCCCTCCCCAGGTGGCCCCTCCCTCAGTCCTCCCAGACCCCCTCCTGCAGAGGGAGGCCCTCTTTGCTGATGTTTTATTCCACGATGATCTGGAACCACGGGCTTGGGCCTGAGGCATGGGAAAGAAAGTACGTGGTGGCTCTCTGGCAAATCACATGGATGCCCAGGTGATAACGGGCAGAGAGTGATGTGTGCAGATACCGACATTATCGTCATCAGCCCAGACACGGGTGACAGGACTCCCCACGCCCTCGACAGGCTGGGGTCCATCGAGGTCCCTGGGGCTTCTGTTTCCTCATCCCTGGGGACAGAAGAACCACAGCTCTCCCTTTGGGATTGGGGTGGGATGTCCTGTAACAATAACTATCTAGTATCTTCTGCTTGCCCCTCCAGATCCTACCCCTGCATTCCTGGCGCAGAGGCTGCCTGTGCGAACCACAGCAGGTCCTGTGCCCTCCACCTTCAGGTTGGGGAGCCCTACAGCAGGCTAGAGGGAGGGAGGAGGCTGAGGCCCAGGCCCCTCCCTTCAAGGCGTGTGTTAGTTTCCTGGGGCGGTCATTACAGGCACCACAGCCTGGGTGGCTGAAAACATTTATTCTCTCGCAGTTCAGGAGGTCATTAGCTTGAAATCAAGGTGTCCGTCGGGCCACGGTCTCTAAGGGGTCTAGGGGAGGATCCACCTGGCCTCCCCCAGCTTCTGGGGGCTCCAGCTGTTCCTTGGCGTGTGGCAGCATCATCATATCTGCCTTCGTCTCCACACGGCCTCTCCTCCATGTGTCTCTTTGTGTGTCTTCTCTTCTCATTAGGAAGCCAGGTAGAGGTTGAGGATCACCCGAAATCCAGGGTGATCTCATCTCGAGATCCTTAGCAGAGTATATTCGCAAAGACCCTATTTCCCAATCAGGTCACATTCTGAGGTTCGGGGGGACATAAGTTTTGGGGGGTAAGCCCTCTTAGGCTGGTGGGGCCCCTGCCTGAAGGTCACTGCCCCTCAAGGTGTCCTGCTCTGCACGCCTCTCTCCCATCATTGTCCTCTTGGACCTTGGGTGGTGACGGTTCTCCTGGTGCCAACCCTGGTTCCCACCTTCTCCTTTTCTCCCTTGAGGTCCCCACCTTGTAAATAAGCCCTCCCTGAAGGATCCAAAGGAACCAGGTGCTTCCCGTTGGATGCTGATGACAGACACTGGGCACCTACTCCACCTCCTCCCATCCCTACAATTAGTGTCATCTCCACTCGAGTGACGGAACAGGCTGCACGAGGCTAAGTTACTTGCCCAAAGCCATGCGGCTGAGATGGGGGGCTGCAGGGCTTCTCTGGGCTTCACAGTCACGGGCAATCCCATCTCTCAGGATCCCAGGAAAAGCCAGGTCTGCCTCCGAGAGGGGCCTTCAGGGTATAGAGATGCAGGAAGGGTTGGATCTGACCTCCTGGACTGCTCCAGACTCTCGTCGCTGCAGGGGATAGAAACCCAGCGCTCACTGGCTTCCCCAAGAGAGAATGTACTGGCTCGTGTGCCTTCAAGTCCCCAGGGATGGCCTGGCCTCAGGCGCATCTGGATTCGGGTGTGGAAATGATGGCTCGGAACAGGTGTGTTTGCCTCCCTTCTCTCGGCGCTGCGGCCCTCTGTGCTGGCTGCAGCCTCCGGCAGCCCTGCCTGGGGAGGCCCAAGGTGGCCCTCGTGCTCCCAGCTTCAGGTTCTCAGCGGAGACTTTCTGCCCCAACAGAGCCTGCAGGAGTCCCAGGGAAGGCAGTGGTGGATTGGGTTATGTGCCGGGCAGACACCTCCCCCGCAAAGGGAAGTCAGGGTACCACAGAGACTTTTGGAAAGGACAGCTGCAACGTCCTCCAGCTTGGTGAGGTAACAGGCCGAGGTTTTATCCATCACCTGCAGCATCGGGGAAGGGGAGGCCAGACGTGGACTGGGGCTTCTTCTTCCTTAGCACAGGGGTCCTCCCTGGCCAGAGATCTGGGGAGCAGGAGGTGGGCCGTCTGTTGGGAGGGGGCGTAGGTGCAAGCACCTGGGTGCTGGGTGGACAGGACTTCAATACTATAAACCCTCCCGAGGGTCAGGGCTGCTACTTCAAAATCTGCCCTTGCAGCTCCAGACACTCTGGGCCCCTAGAGCTTGCCGGCTGCGCCTCACAAAGGCTCTGATGTAGTGAGACAGCAGGCGGGCGCCCCGTCTGCCACATCCTCGCTGTGTGACCTTGGGTTGGCCCCTTTGCCGTCTGGGCCTCAGCTTCCTTTGCTGTAAAAAGGAGGCCTGCTCCCTCTCTTGGGAGGACCCAGCAGGACATTTTAGATGAAAGAAAGTTGCCAGGGGCCTCCGCAGATATCCACAAGTGCCCTGTCCCTGCCTGAGTCTGAGATCCCGACCTCCGAGTCCCGTCTCCAGGCCTGTGATGGGCTGGTGCTCTGCAGCTGAGGCCTCCTCTGTGTCCCTTCTGTTCACTGTGTGCCCAGCCAGGCCCATAGAGGCTGGGCTGCTGGTCCTCTGCTGTCGCTGCCACCCCCAGCATCTTCATACGTGCTTGTTGGAAGGCTGATGTGTGGGGAGCTGGGCAGAGAGGGCTCTGTTTTCTCTGGGTCGGGAGTTGAATAAACATGTCTTATTCCGACCCGGTGCCAGGTGGCGGGGGACACGGGAGGCGGAGAGGCCGGGCCGCCTGAAATCAGAGCCGCCTCTGTCTGAACCCAGGCCCCACCTCCTCCCAGCTGCGAGTCTCGCTTTGGGCCAAACTTCGCACCTCTCCCCGCCCCCGCCCCCCTACACACACCGGGCCTCAGTTTCCTCCTCTGTAAAATGAGGACAGACAGCTGAGCTCCTGGAAGTGCTGTGGGCACACTAAGTGAGACAGAATGTTCTGATGCCTTACAGGGGCCTGGTCCCCAAGCTGCAGGCTTTGAGGCTGGGTCATCGAACAGCCTGGAGTGGTTGGACTGGACTTTGCACCAGTCACTGGCCTCCCAGCTGTGCACCGTCAAACCGCTCCTTCCTGGCCTTGACTCACAGATGTTCAATCACTTTCAATTTTACAAAGCGAAGGGCTGTGCATGTGAATTCTCTGGTCTCCTCCTTTGCTCTTCCCCTCCTGCTTAGCCGGCATGGACAGGTTGGAGGTGTGAGAATCACCCAGTGGGGAGGTACGAGTGGCCAGTCTCCCCTTCTTTGTTTCCCTCCCCAGAATTTCCCTGGACCCCCTTCCTCGTAGCTGGAGAAGGAAGATGCCTGGGGGCTGGCCTCCCGGTAAGGTAAGGGGACTCTGGCCGCGGTGGTCAGGTCTGGGTGACTGGAGGCGGGTGTAATTTGGGGCAACAGGAAGCGTCTCACTCGCTCTCCCCTTATCACACGGTGTTACTCCTGAATGCTTGGGCCAGAAATACCCTTGTTTCATGCACGCTGTTGGTGTGAGGGGAGAGAGAAGGGGAGGAGAGAAAAACCTGTCAGGAGTGTGCAGTCTCTTTCCCGAAGGCACGCAGGGCCCCCTTTGCAGAGGCCTGTCTGCAGCCAGAGGGGTGAGGGGGATGGTCCCTCGGCGTGGCGGAGATGCTTGGCATGGCTGGGGAGTTGCTCACAGAACATCCTGGCCTAAAGATGCCATTTAGATCAGATGGACCAGAGAGACCCCACAGGGCAGACCCCTGCGGCCCCCCCAGCTGTTGCTCTGGGGACCTGGGAGACAGCCTAGGGGCATGAATCTCAGGGTGTTGAGCCTTCCCATTCTACATGCGGCCCCCATTTCCCTCTGTCTCAGCTCCCAGAGGCCCTGCCCTGTGTGGATGGGGAGGCAGGGTTTGGAAAAGCAAGTGAGCGCAGGTCTGCTGAATCCCACCCAAGGAAGTCCTCGCCTCCTGGATGAGCTGGAGCACCAGGTTAGGAGCCTGAAGGGCAGGGTCTAGTGCCCAGCTCCCCCGTAATGAAAGCAGAAGCTGCACTCTATCCACAGGGAGAGTCCTGTGTGCCTGGCACTTATGTGCATGTCCTCGATGAATCCAGTTCACAACCCCCTGAGGCCAGGGTCCATCTCAAAGCATCTGCCTCTTGCTTCTGTATGACTCTTTCTTCTGCTCACCTACGGATGCTCAGGAATCCCCTAGCCCACACCAGAGGCCACACTGATCATGGAGGAGCTAGATTTTCTGTTATAGAGACTCAATCTGGCTGGGCCTGGGGGAAGAGAGAGGAGGTGGCACAGGGCTGCCTTGTACAGATGTTCAGGTTGTGTACTGCACAAGGGAGCCTGGTCTGTAAGGGCAGTTGTCAGTGCAGACATAAACTGACCTATATGAGACCATGTGGACAAGTGTGAGGATCCAGGTCTGTGCCTGTGGGAAGCCAGGTGAGCCCCCTTTGTGTGACCCCCACACTGACCTGGACACCCTCAGAAAGGTACCTGCACACTCCTGTCACACATGCACACACACGTACAGCTGTGCCATCCCCGCTGAGCTGGGGGGATGCCCCAAGGTCCCTCTACCTGCCTGCTGCTCTCAGGACTCCCCAAGGGCAGACCTGAGTCAGAGTTTGAGGAACAAGCAAAGACCAAATACATGAACAAATGAATGAAGGAGGGGGCAAGTGACAGTGGGGCAAATGGATAACAAGGGGGGGGGGGTGAGTGGCTGAAAATTCTGACCTTGTGCCTTGACTTCCTGGGCTGAGCAGAGCTCTGGACCCTGGTCAGCTTCGGGGTCTGTGCTGGGTGGAGGGAGTGCCCTTTCTCTCAGTTTAACCCCAAGTGTTTCTGGGCTGGGGTCTGTAGCCTCTCCCAGCCCAGACCTGGGCCCAGGGACCAGTGGGTGGAGCACTGACCTTGGAGTCCGAAGGTAAAGCCTCCAACGGCCACCTGGGTGTCCACTGCTCCAGCAGTGGAAGGGAGAGTACCGGGCTCCCAGGGGGCCCCTCCAGGGGTGCCTGGCCTCCTTCCTGCCTCCCATAGGCTGTGTGGGCTCATCAGCCCCCCAGGTGCGGGGCTGGGGTCTGGAGGCGGGGGCAGAGGCAGACAGGGCGACGGGGAGCTGTATCCCAGCCAGCCCGCAGGGAGTCTGCTCACCCCTCCCCAGGCTCCAGCGAGCGGCTGGAAGACAAAGCTATTTTTATTTATGACAGTGTCAGTGGGCTGGCCTCCGTCTAGACAGCTGGTGTTATCATTCGAGGCCATCCTGGAATGCGCAGCCCCATTTATTGAGAACAGAAGACAGTTTGCAGATTAAACAGCTCATAAAAATAAGCTGGGAACAGTGCTGGGCTGGGAAGACCAAGGTAACCCAGCTAGGTCAGTGGTCCTCGTTTGTTTTGGACACGGGGATGCTTTCAGAGAAAACAAGGAGTGATGCAGCCCCGGGGAAGCTCTGCTGGTGCCCCGCGACAGAGATCATGGAGGAAGCCTGCCGAGTCTCTCCCTCAGGGGCAGGAGGGGACAAAGGACTGCCTCCTGGCCTGGGAGCAGCTGGGACTCTGCAGAAACCTTTGCCTCCCCAGCACTGCCAAGCACCCAGCTGCTGTCTCTGGGGGCTTCCACACACAGCACAGAGGCCTTTGCTTAACACCCCAGTTATTTGGGCTCCAAGAAAGAGCCAGGCTGCAGGGGACTGATCAAGGAGACACGTGTCTGGGGCATACGCCATATGCTCAGTCATTCATTCATTCACTTATCCATTCATTTGTTCATTGATTCAAACAATTCACAAATATGTACCGAGCATTTCCAACAGGCCAGGCAGCCACTCAGGTCTTGCCTTCAAGATGCTTCCAGGGGGACGTGAGGGGAAACAGACGTGAACACACAGATTTGTGTCCTGGAGTGAAATGTTGGAGGCCCCCCTGGGATCTGGTCTCACCACTCCCTTAGTTAAAGGGCTACCTGGTACCCATGAGGGAGAGGCGGGCACCCCCGCCCAGCCTTCCTCACTACCAGCCCCATCGCTCCCCAGTCCCCGCCTCCCGCCTGCCTGTCTCCTACACTGGCATCCCACCCTCCGCAGGGCCCCCCTTCTCCTCCTCGGAGTCTATCCACGGGCTGCTCACTCTGATCTGGACAGTGTTTCCCCAGTTCCCACCTGGAGCACCCATCCCAGACACGCCCACCTCGAGACCCTGGCAGCCCCCACTCCCCAGGCAAGAGTCCTCAGGGCCACCTCTGTGGGCAGAAAAGACTTGGCCGCCTCTCCTCCAGACCTTCAAGAGCTGAGCCTCCGCACCCCGGGCTTTTCTCTGGTTCACCACATGTGTGTTTGCTGAACACCTACTATGTGCCAGGTTCAAGTAGGGAGCCAGACAGACACGATTCCTGGGGCAGGTCAAGTCCACTCCATGCCCACAGGCCACACTCAAGGACCAACACAGTGTCCTGCACAGAGGAAGGGCTTGGTGGACACCTGCTGAATGAATGGGAGCGTGGCTGCAGGGTGGCCGAAAGCTCTCGACTGCCTGAGGGAGGTGACAGAGAATGGGGTCAAGAGCTCAAGGTTTGGTGTCAGGGAGGCCTGGTTTTGAATTCTGGCCTCACCACTTCAGCTGTGTGATCTTGGGCAAGCGAATAAGCCTCTCTGAGCATCCGAGGTCATGGCAGCACCTGCCAGAGAGGGACGCTGATGGGATCGCACATGTTACTGTGAGCAAAGCAAGTCTTCTGGCGCACAGCGAGTTCTCAGGATTGGTTTTTGGTTAGATGTAGACATTGTGATCACACCCGCTTTGGAGGGTGGCTGCAGAGGCTCAGAGAGGTGGACTATGTCCCTAGGATCACCAACCAGGGGAGAAGCTACGGCTGGAGCCCAGGTCTCCACTCTGAGTCCTTTTTTGAGCCCACAACCCTCAGGAGAGGCAGATCCCAGCTCCTCCTGGACTCCTGCCCGGGAACGACTTGAGAGGGAAGGTAGCCTTGATTTACCTGGAGATGCTGGGCCCTGTTCCTCTGACCATGCCCCAGGGCATGCAGCGACGTCCCTGGGGGCTGACCCACGGGCCCCTGCCCCGAGTGCCCGAGGGGACAGTCACCTTGCTCAGGAGAGGCCTGGGAGTACAGGACGTGCCTTCCTGGGACAGTCCGCACTGCGCTGAGTGGGCTCCACGAAGCCACTGTGATGCTCCCAGACAAACTAGAGACCAAAGGGTGGGGCTCGAGGAGCCACACAGATAGGCCCCGACTCGTCTCAGGAGTGTAGACTCTGGTGGATCTTGAGACTGGAGCACCCAGGGGAATTCAGAGCCAGAACCTGGACCGGGAGCTGAGCAAAGCTGGAAGAACTTCTGTACGCAAGCAGTGTAAATGACCCTGGATTCCTGAAGCTCTGGGTTTGAATGAGGTTCCTTCAGGGGGCTGCCGGTGGGAGGCAGAGAGGCTGTGAGCTTAGACAGCATTATTATTACTGACAGTAGTATTACTGTTTCTACCCAGCCTGAAAATGGCACTCACTATGTGCCAGACACTGAATCCTGTATGTTTCAAAGAGCCATTCAGTGAGGCAGGTGCTATCACCATCTCTATTTTACAGAGGAACCTACACAAATGGACTCACTTCCCTCTCCCTGCACCCCCGCCCCGGAAACCTCCTATTCATCCTTCAAAACCCTGCTGGGGGATCCCTGGCCTGATCACCTGGTGGAGTCCGTCAGTCCTCACTCTGTATCACTTGGATGTAGAGCCCCATCTCCCACGTCTGCTGGTCTGTGTCCTCCCACTGAGCTCCTCGTTAGAAGCCTGGTTTTCTGAGTCTGGCTCCCTGGTGTCCCCATGTGTCTGGCACAGACAAGGGGTCAAGCTGTGCTTGTCTAATGGGACAACAGAGGCTGTGGCACCTCTTGTCCTCACTCCCATAGGCCCTCCTGCAGGAAGAGGTTGCTTTTCTTCCTCCTAGGTGGCCAGGATGACCTCAAGGGCCTGTCCTCCAGAGGTGAGTCTGGGCAGGGTGCTGCTTCAGCTCATCTCCAGCTCACCCTTTCGGGAAGCTAGGGGTGGGGTATACTCGGAGGGGATCCCCAGCTTCCAGGGATAGCTGCAGGGTGCATGAGGAGAAGCCATAGGACCAGAAGGACCAGTGCTTTCTGGGAGGGGCAGGCTTATCTAAGATGCTTATCTTCCCCACTTTCCCATAAACAGAGATTATAATAATTAGACCTTGGGCATGCTTGGGCTTTGCAGCTTCTCCAGGCTTTGCCCTAACACCCAGGCCTCATTTGATCTTTGCAACACTGCTAGTTTGGCTAGAGGGTCTCATTACTCCCACTTCACAGAAGAGGAAATTGAGGCTCCCGTAGGTGGTGTCCAAAGTCACAGGGTTGGCAACAGATATTCTGAGTCTAAATCTCAAACCCCAGCCCTTCCACCCCCTTGCCTGAGTCTCTCTGCGCTTCTGTAGGCTGTTTCGGGGTTCGCCCTGCGGCGGGCGGGCCTGGGGACTTCCTAAATTCCGCCGCCATTTCTAGACTGGGAACACGGGCTCTTGGGAGAGGGCGCCCTGATCACGATCTCTCTCTGGTTCTCTGGAAGATTCAGAAGTTAAAGGGGAGCAGGGCTGGGAATGGGTGGTGCAGAGGTGGGTCCCTGAGAAATGCCAGAAAAGGCAGGCTTGGGGGGGTCTCCCCTTGTACCCCAGGGAGGCAGCTCCCCCCAGGGCCTGGCGAGCTGCTCCCCCAGCCCTGCAGCCCCTGCCCCGTTCCTCCCAGGGTGGCCCTCGGAGGCATTTCATTCAAGGGCGAGCCAGATGTGGGCACACGAGCAGAGGATGCTTTCCTGCCCGGTGGACAAAACATTTCTGGCACTTTCAGGAGGGGACTGAACACTCTGTCCACTTTGGCAGCCTTCGGGATTCCTGGACGGACACAAGTGTGCTTTCACATGTAACAAGATTAATTGCAAAACCTCCCTCCCTCCCGGCGCCCCACCCTTCATCCCCACCCTTTGCCCTGGTTGCCTGCTCTGCTTCAGAGCAAACTTCTGAGAAGTCATTCCAAGAGGCCTCAGGAAGTGAACACTTGAATCATGTGACTGCCCTCACAGGCCTCCTGAGAAACACCCCCAGCCCGGAGTCCTGTGGACCCCAACAATCTCATGCTGGGATATCTTGGCCCTCTCGATGGGGTTGGCCTCTGGTTTGACACCGTGGCCTCCACCTAAAGGTTGGTCTTACTGGTGGCTCCCTGGAACTTCCCTGGTTCACTGGGGTTCCCAGAGGCTTGGGAACCTTCCAGAACCTCCCAAATGAACTGTGGTCTCAGCCCTGGTCCCTTGCGGCTTCCGTGCTGCATTCCAAGAGGCTGGCATAGGTGGCCAAAGTGGGACCAGGATGGAAGAGCAGGGAAGAAAGGGTGAGGTCTGTGTCCACGCCTCCCAGGGGACAGCCCTGTCACGTAGGGCCTGCTCCAAGGGGCGCTCATGGCAAAGCTGTAGGTGGAGGTCTCAGGGCTGGTTTCAGACCCTGCCTGTCCCAGGGGAACATGCCACACGCTTTGGGTACCTGCAGGATGCCCCGAAGTCAGGACCACGCTGCCACCCCAGGTGGGTTGGATGCTTTGGAAATTGCGCTCCCACCCCGGCTCCACTCAACGCGGAGCTGGCCTGGGCTGTGCTGGAGGGAGTGGCAGGGCCGCTGAACAAAGGCCCGTGGGCCAGTGCCAGGGCCCCGAACCCGCTGGGGCAAGATGAACTCCAGCGGGAGGCAGGCTGCTAACCAGTAAGCGAGTTGTAAAAACCCAGCTCAGACACAACATCTGGCAGCTGCTTCAAATAGTTCTCTGTCTGAAGTTGGAGGTGCTCGCAGCCCTCCAGTAAATCAAACCATGTGCAAAGAGGAGCCCTGGGCCGACCTGAGGCACCCTGCTTGGCCGGGTCCCAGCCGCGCCTCCGTCTCTTGTGCTCTTTAAATAGCCCGGGGTTCGCATTCCATTTCCTTGTAGGATCAGCGCGAGCGGGCCTGGCTGGAGAGGCTGCAGGGAGGCGAGCTGCCTCCGTCTGTCCCAGAGAAAGATGGAGGGAGGTGGGCAGAGAGACCCCACGGGGAACTTGCGCTTGGGCCTCCTGCCCCTGGCGCAGCCTTGCTTTCCGATGACCTCTGAGCAATGCCCACACCTTTCCAGGCGGTGTGACCCACTCACCATAGCTGGTCAGAGGGAGCCTCAGTCCTCCGTCTGTGCTCAAGTTTCAAGGGCTCGGCACGTCCCGGTCTGAGTCTGGCCCTGTGGCTTCCGTGCGCAGCCTGGGCGCCCACCTCACAGAAGACACCCGTCGACTGCAGAGCAGATATGCGCTCATGTGACTGGCTGTCAGAGGCTGGGGCAGGAGGCCGTGGTCCCATAGCTAATAGCTCTAGGAAGTTTCGCCTTTTTGGAAGCGCCCATCACAGATCTGGCACCGGGCTATGTTTTCCACCTTCATCATTTCCTAAACCCTCATGGTCGCCCTGTGAGTGGGTATCATTACGAACTCTGTTCTAAAGATGTGTGTAGAGGGTTGAATGGTGGCTCTTGGAAAGACAGGTCTGTGTCTCAACCCTGGAACCTGTGAATGTGACCTTATTTGGATAAAGGGCCTTAGATGCCATCGAGTTAAGGCCCTGGAGATGATTTCATCCTGTATAATCTGGGCAGGCTCTACATTCGGTGACAGTTGTCCTTATAAGACAGACACCGAGACACAGAGGGGAGAAGCCCATGTGACATTGTGGGGAGAGGTTGGAGGGAGGTGGCCACAAGTCAGGGAATGCCTGGAGCCACCAGAAGCTGGAAGAGGCCAGGAAGGATTCTCCCTGAGAGCCTCCAGAAGGAGCACGGCTCTGTCCACACCTTGATTTTAGACTTCTGGCTTCCAGAACTGCAAAAGAATAAGTGTGTGTTGTTTTAAACCATCCAGTGTGTGGTATGTCACTGCAGCAGCCACTGGAAACTAATACAACGTAGAGACTGGGGGTCAGAGAGACTGAATAAGACCGCACAGCTCTTAACTGCTGGCTCCTCTGCCGCTCTGATGATGAGACTGATTTTTAGAAAAGTGACCTAACTTCCATCCAGAAGGACAGAAGCTCCCAGGCCCAGGCAGTGTCCCGGCAAGATGCCCTCTTGGGAAAGTCTCGTTTCCGACACAGCAGCTTTGGGGGATTTTGTAGCACAGACAAGAATCTCTGGGCGCCCCAGGTGGTGTGCGAATAATCACATCGGTTGCTTTTATTGAGCACTGACTATGGGCCAGGCACTGATCTAAGTTTTTTACAGACACACTTTAAAATGGTGAATTTGATGTTATGTGTATCTCACCTCAGTTTTTAAAAAGAGCCAGTTGGAAAGCAGTGAGGAAGGGATGTCTTGTACCGGATACCCTGATGTGACCTGCCCTAAGCGCCGTGTCTCAGTGGACTCCCCGGGAGGAAAGCGTCGTCCTCGCTTCACAGATGGGGACGACAAGGCTCTTGAGGTTCTTATTCCCCTTCAGGCAGTAAGGAGGGAAGCTGGGCAGAAATCCTGGGTTCTCCCAGCTCCGGAGTCCAGGCCTGTTCCCTTGTCCACACACGGACCAGCGGGAAGGCGAGGTTTTTTGCTGTTTGGCTGAAGTTCAATCGACCCGAGGCCATCAGCAGTCTCATGGCAGCTTTGCGTAACTGAAATCATCGGGAAGGTGCTTCATAAACTTTTGAAGATTTTTTCGAAAGGTGGGGCCTGGGGGTGCAGGTGGGTGGGGGAGTGGAACGTCTGTTCCTTATGCTGTGAAGAGACAGGGTGGGCGTGGGGCGACGCGGTCCTGGGTGGGTGCTGAGGTTGTGGGAAGTAGCCGCGAGCAGCTCCAGCGTGGCCGGCACTGGTGGCCAGCACTGATGGGCGGCACGTGGGCAGTGGCGCCTCTCCGTTCTTCGTTCAGCATTCCGCGGGCTAATTTCCCTGGGGTAAGAGGAGCTCAGGGGAAGAGCCCGAGCCTGAGGTTTCCCTGCCCCCCACTCCAATCTTCCCCCTCGGACCCACCCTGATAACCCCTCCAAGACAAGTACTTCTGTGCCTGAGCAAGTCGCTGGCATTGCAGCCCCAGTGCTCTGGGGCTGTTGCTCACACTGTGAAACAGAGTGGGTGGAGCTGATTCCCGTGGAACCTTCCGCAGCAGTGCTCGCCAAACTCCTCTGGGTCACAGCCCCTTGCAGGTCTCTGAAGGAAATGAGGACCAGCAGCGGTGTCTGCATGGGTAAAACTCTGCATGTAATTCTGGGGCCCCAGGGGTCAATGTCTACAAATCTGCAACGGGTGTTTCAGGATGCAGATTCCCAGGCCCCACCTACAGCATCAAAGTTCCTGAGATGTTGCTTTTCCCCCAAGGTCACCTGGTGACTCAGATGTAGGAGGTACTTGAACTTCAAGTTAAAGCCCCCAAACTAGGTCCTGTTACTCCTGTGCTTCTATAAGACACATTCTTAGGGGCGGCTGGAAGGTCCACCCTCAGAAGAGCCAGGGAAGGGATATATGAGACCTTTGCTTTTTCTGCTAAGAAAGGAGATCCAGAAGAGGCTGCCGCCGGGCTGGGTGGGAAGAGAGACCTGGGGCAAGGTCAGTGCCACCTTCCAACAAGCCAGCTGCCCTCGGCCTGGGCTTTTCCAGCAGGAACATCCCCTCTGCCTAGAAATAGCATCATCAGACCAGCAGCTGTTCTCCAGCCCAGGAAGAAAGGTTCCAGACAAGTGTTAGCGTTCTCTTTTCTTTAAAAAGAAAGAAAGAACGAAAGAAAGAAAGAAAAAGAAAGGGAAAGAAAGAAAGAAAGAAAAAGAAAGAAAAGTCAGAGCCCCATGGAGGACACAGAGGGCCAAAGCTGGGACAGGATTCCGCCGAGTACACCAGGAGGATGTTCGGGCGGTCGGCCGCTGAACCCCAAGAAGCTCTCAGAGTGCCCTGAGCGGTTTCCTCCGGGCTTGCTCGGCCAGGACATCATTTGTTGATTCTAGAGCCCAATCCCTAGCTCATGATTTCCTCCTTGGTTGCCATGGCCCCGCACAGAAAACACAGCAAACTCCTGGCCCCAGGCAGCTCATTTATTTCAAATATTCCTTGCAGCTGGCCTCCAACCATGTTTGGGTGTCTGGACTGGAGCATGAACTAATTGCCCTGTCTTCGGCCCCCTCCCCAGCTCCCCCGGCATACTCTATGGTTCAGTAAACCCACATTCCTCATCTCGCCGCTGAGGAGGAGCGGGACGGAGGGCGGGTGGGAAGCCGCGTGCAGGGATGGATGGCAGAGGGAGGAGGAGGCTCTTCCCATCTAGGGCCAAGCCGATAGCCTGCTACCTGCTCGAAGGCAGGGTATTAATTACAACCACATGGGCCAGCCTGCATGATGGTTTTATTAAGACTGCTCCCTTCAGCACGAAACCCTGCTCCCCTAGAAGTCTCCAGGCAGCACAAAGGCTGTTATTTTGTTATTTTCCCTGTGCTTCTACAGCCTCCACCCCCACCCCACCCCCCCCCCCCCCCGCCGCCGCAACCCACCCCCCCCTCGCCCCC
Organism: Hippopotamus amphibius kiboko; assembly: GCF_030028045.1. Classification (NCBI taxonomy): domain Eukaryota; kingdom Metazoa; phylum Chordata; class Mammalia; order Artiodactyla; family Hippopotamidae; genus Hippopotamus; species Hippopotamus amphibius. The sequence goes on along the minus strand of NC_080186.1, from coordinate 6,869,488 downwards.
CCGCCCCCGCCTGGCCCTTCTCTTCCCCCTGCCATTCCCTTGTAAGCAAGCTGGAGTTCCAACCCAGACATGAACTCCCACCTAAAAATAATTTCAGCCCTCCCTTTTCCTCTAACTGCATCTGGGCAAGGCATCTAGGGGTCCCTTTTCCCAAGACCCACCTTGATCTTTGGAGACTTTACCTGGGAGGAAAGAATATTTGTCAGGAAGTTGGATGAGGAATGTTTGGTCCATTCTCAGAGACCAATTCCAATCCAGGAACTGCCATTTTCCAGAAGAGAAGTGCAGGAGCTAAGAAAGCATTTGTTTGCACCTTGCTAATAGACCCGGCCCTGTTCCAAAGCCTTATTTCACTCTTGCAACCCTCCTCCTCCGAGGTGCGCACTGTGGTGACTACCGTTTTGCAGAGGCTCACCCAAGGTCACAGAGCTGATGACGCTCAGAGCAACACTGGAACCCAGGTCTGACTCAGGAGGCCATGTGCTCCTTGCTAGGCCAACCCAGCCACACACCGAAAGAATTTCCCTCTACCCTGCAACCTTTCCAGAGGCAGAGCTGACAGAGTCGCCAACTGTGGTCTCCAAACTCTCTTAGACAAGGTCGCTTGGGAGTTGGAGAAAACTGCACATTCCTGGGCCTGGCCCCAGAAATGTTGATTCAGTCCCTCTCAGGCAGGGCCCTGAGAGGAGCATCTTAACAAACACATCCCAGCTGGCGCTGATGCAGGTGGTCTGAGGAACGCTGGCTCGGAGGCTCTTGGAGAAAGGGAAAGGGGACCTTGGTCCCAGGGGTCTTGGGCCCTCAGACCAGGGCAGTTTTCCCAGCACCACCAGATCCCGACATGCCTGTAGAATTCAAAGTGTCCACAGGGAGCTGAAGGCACTCTTGTTAATTCCTCGGATACTAGTCATGGATCATATCTCGTAAACTTCTTGACCCTTCACTTTATCACTCACCAGTCCTCTAAGCCACAGTTTCCTGTCTTCTCTGCTGGCGAGTGGAGCGGGGGAACCCTGCCCACAGCAGCTGGCAGGACGGGTCCACTCAGCACCCCTGTGCACTTGGCTCTGGGGACACAAAGACGGATGAAGGCCCAGCTCCTTCCGCCGAGTGCCCAGCGCTTGGGCTCCGAGCCCACATCTGGGCTCCAAGAAGCCCACAGTCAACTCAACGACAGGCCAGAGGCACTTGCTGATGTGCAGAATCCTTTCTACTAGGTCAGCAAGTCCCTCCCTCTGAGCTGCAGGCTCACGAACTTCTGAAAAAGGACTGGGATGTTCTAGGATCGCCCCTCCTGGATTCTCTTCCTCCGTCTGGGGCTCCAGCTGGCATCCCACCCTCTGCCAAGGGGTCGGGGCCGGGGTCACCCCATTATCTGTTGAAAACCATGGAGCCGGGAGGAGTCCGTCCCACCCCCTTTCCCTTCCCCCAAAGCACAAAGAGGGACTCTAAAACAGCTTGTATTTTAATAAATTTTCCTTTATTAGGTTACTGACTATTATCAACCATCATAAAACAGAACGGGAGTTTCAAAACTGTACAGGCCACAAGGCTCTGGGCTGGAAGGAAAGAAGGGAGGGGTCGAGGTTCGGGGAGCTGCGGGTGGGAGGGGCAGGGAGATGACAAGGAGCCTGGTGATTTGTCCAGCGTCTGCAGGAGACGGCTGGGTCGAGGCCATAAGGCTGGGATCTGTATAAGTGAGACCCTTCCATGTGTAACATTCATCAGAACATGACCCACCCTGAAACAGGAGTGAGGAAATATCTTTAAAGGTCTTACAGGTTAGATTCCCCGCCCCGCCCTCTGGGGGGAAAAAAAAACCTCAAAATAACACAGGGGTAATTTACAGTCCTCACCCAGTCTTGGCACCAATTTTGTGCTTTAAAAAATATACTCCACTGGAAGACTTTTTTTTTTTTTTTAAAAAGGTACTCTACAGCAGCTGTTTAAAACATAATTCATACGGACAAATATATATGCATATATATTAAACATTTTAAACAAATAAAGTCATCTATTGTACCTGTACAGAAATGAACAGAAGGCAGATTCTAAGAAAGTTGACTTCAAGACATAAGACATGGTGACCATGGCGGCAGGTGCTGGGGTCTGCTACGTGGGGGAGTTGTGCAGGGGAGGGTGCGACCCTCTCCTGTTGGCTGCCTGCCCTGCCCCGCCCTGCCCCACCCCGCGGCTCTGGGGCACCGTGATGAACTGGGGTTGCTCCACTTTGGCCCAGAGCCCGGACAGGGGCACCAAGCGGAGACCTGCACTGGCTTCTGGGACACACGGCTCTGCTCCGGTCTCCCCCGCCCCGTCCTGCCCCCCGCCTCTCAGGGGATGGAGACCCACCCATCCTCCTGTCTCGGTTCGGGGGGTCCTCGGGGAAGCCAGAGCTTCTGAGGATGCACGTGGCAAATCTCAGGTAGGAAAGCAAAAACAAAACCAAACCCACACCAAAAAACCCCACGGAAGACTAAAGAAATAAAACCACATGCAAAGATGGATGACCCGAGTGCTAAGTGCTGCCCGGAGAGACACGGGGAGCTGCCCCTGCCCGTGCAGACGGGTCCCCCAAGACTCATATTGCACATGAGGCGGAAGCTCCCTCAGGGGCCCGCCTGGGCACTCGCAGCCCCCTGGAAACTGTAGGTCAAGGCACCCAAACAAAGACATCCCTGTGTCCACGTGGGGACACATGACAGACACGACCCAGCGGAAAGGCCAGGTGAGGCACACACATCCCAGGGAGGGGCAGGTGGAGGAAAAGCAACGGAACCCTCCATAGAGAGGTGACCCGAACAAGGTGTCCTTTCTAAATGGAATAAATAAATGGCTTTTGTTATTGTTAGAAGAATAAATACAGGGCACGGGGGGCACCCACAGCCAGGACTGACGCTGGGTGCGCATGCGCCTGGGGAAGGTCCAGTTTTGGTTTCCGCGTTGGTGGCCACAGTGAGCTTCTGACGTCCTGAGCTTCGTCCGCCGCGGCTGCCCTACTAAGCAGGCACCGGCTCTCATCTAAGCACCTCTTAGCACCCCCAGGATCTGCTCTTGGTGCCGTGGGACCCGGCAGGTGGGGGAGTACCCAGGCCACCCTGAGAGCAGATCAGAGCTCAGCGTAGGAGTTTATCCTCTGTGTCCTTTTCCAAGGAGGGGCTGTGATACGGCATGCAGGGGACTTCCGCCAACGTCCGGAAGGGGAACCGAGGGGCCCGTGTCCAGAGCAGGCTGTGTCCGGCGGGGCAGCCGGGGAGGATGAAGAGGAAGAGTAGGACTTCCTCCCACGCCGCGGACGCCGGTCCAAGGCGCGAGGCGCGGCAGTGGCTCAGTGAGTTGGCACCGGGGGGTGGTCGTGCTGGCGGTCCCGGGTGGAGCATCACTGGTACAGGAGGTAGCCCTTGAGGGAGGCGGGCAGCGGCAGCGCGTGGATCTCCCCCAGACGCTCCTTCCCCAGGGCCAGGCGCACCGAGCGGCGGCACAGGTCCATGAGCGGCAGGGGCTCCGCTGCGGAAACCAAGGAGAGACAGAGGAGGTGGGGTTAGCACAGCTCTGGGTGGGTCTGGAGCAAACAACGCTAACAAGAGCAGCAACAGCATCCTTAATACTAGTTTTAATACCCAGATGACTACAGATGAACTCATCCTACCTTTTCAATGAGTTATTAATCGCTAACACGGAGAACTCACTGGACCAGGCCCCTTCGTAAGCCCTCATTTAATCCTCACGACGGTGTATGATGAATGATTTAATAATCGCAGGGAGATGTACCGTGATCATCCCCATTTTACAGATAAGGAAACTGAGGGCTAGAGTTGCCCAGGGCCTCACTGCTGGTGGGACATGTGCAAGGATTCTGACCCAGGCCGTACCTGCTCTGACCCACCAAACTAGCAGCCCCCTCAATGCACACAGGACGGACTCCCCTGCACACACCCCCAGCACCAGACCCCACGCGGACTTTTAGGAGGAGAATCATTTTGCGTTAACCCAGCTGCTCACGGGGACTGTTCTCTTCTCCGTCCTACAGCTGAGGGCGCTCAGGCACAGAGGGGATTGAACGGCCAGGGTCACAGGCTGGGACCCAAATTCCAGCAGTCTGGGCCCAGCTCATGGCTGAACTGCCTCAGGAACCTGGATTCGAGGGTAGCTTCTAGCTGCAGCCTGCGGGGACACCTCTGTCCTGTGTCCCTGGAGGGCCAGGGGCCTAGCTTCCTGCAAGAGAGGCTCCCTGCAGCCTGCATCTCAGATACATTCTCAGCTCCAGAAGGCACCAGAAAGTCATGCCCTCCAAGGCCCCAGAGGCTGCTGTGGGCACAGGGGGCCCTGCTCACCCCAGACCCTCCGGAGCTGACTCCTCCTGGCTCTCATCCACGCAACCAGATACAGGTGAGCACACCTGAACAGCTCGGGGTCCCCCCCACGGTGTCGTGGACTAGCAAAGAGCTGACATGAAGGGATGTGTGGCCTCATCCATGGTCCCCCCCAACTCCTCTGTGAACAAAATAAAAGTCAGACCAATAAGTTGAGAAACGCACCCCAGCATTTCCCTTCAGATCTCATTCCACTAGTTCTTTAATATTCACCGATGCGTCTCAGAAGATTAAGAATAACATTTAAAAATTCAGTTTTGGGGAATTCCCTGGTCGTCCAGTGGTTAGAACTCGGTGCTTTCATTGCTGAGGGCTTGGGTTCAATCCCTGGTCAGGGAACTAAGATCCTGCAAGCTGCACACACGTGGCCAAAAATAAAAATAAAAATACAAATAAAAAAATACATATTCAGTTATTGAAGACCAAATCCTAAGGCTGGGGGTGGGCACTGGGGAAAATCAGGAGTGACTGAGTAGGGGTTCCCTTTGGGGTGATGAAAGTGTTCCAAGGTAGCCCACAGCGATGGCTGCACCGTTGTGAGTGTGTTAAAGACTGTATCACACACTTCAGTGGGTGAATTGTATGCCATGTGAATTATATCCCAATAAAGCTGTTACTTTTTAAAAAAGAATACATCTCAGGCTGGATAGCGGATTTACAAAATTCCAGGCTTTGAAAGAAGACAAACAATGGATCTTCATCCCCAGTGGGCAGTCACAGGAGACGGGATGGAAGTGGCAAATGTTTTCATGGAAAGCTTTGAAGCGGAGCCTTTCCTGGAGGCAGGAGGATGACTAAGGGGAGCTCGGCCTGGAGGCAAGAGGATGAACTAAATGACCTTCCACCTTTGCAGGTCAAGGATTCCACAGGCTCCTGGTGGGTTGGGCTGGGATCCTCCCACCTGCCAGCTTGCAGAGACTTGGGTCTCCTTCACTGGACCTCGACCTGCCTCGGTGGCCCCAGATCTGGCCCCTCACTTTCACCCTGCACAGCAGCCTGACCTCGAGCAGACTGCTCCCTCCAACCAGGCCTCAGTTTCCCCAGCTGGAAGATGAGGGATCTGGACCAGAGGCTCCCCAGAGTCCCACGGGCTGAGCGTCTGAAGGCCAGTGACGCCTCACAGCAGCCCTCAGCCGGACCTGCCGTTGAGGAGTGAGTGGTCCTCCGAGCGATCGAGTGGGGGAAGTCGGCTCCTCTCCTCCACTCAGAAGCTCTCTTCCGTCCTCAGAAACCTCCTCCCGCAAGGACGTGGCTCAGCCCCGACTGGGAGGCAGAGGGGCTTCCCCTGGTGGCCGAAGGCACTTGAGAAAACTTCAAGAGCCATTGACTGTGGGCCGAGAGCCCTGCGGGCTGTGGGGGAGGGCCGAGAGAGAGTTCCCATCACTACCTCTTCGCGAAATGGGTTTCAGGTCAACTCATCAACACCCTCAGGAAGAAACCTCAGGATGACCCTCAGGTCATTCTCGCCTCCACCCCACCCCCACCGATCTTGCAGGAGGCAAAACAATGATGCCCAGGGTCATGGTCTGATTGCAGAGCCCAAGCACGAGGCTACAGAAACGGACATGGGCACCGTGCCAGGGAAAACATTTGTCCCACAGATTTTGGTTGGTTGTTAACAGGACCCAGAAGGCCTCCCTGACCTCAGTCCTTTTGCCTGGGGGCTGCAGGTTCTGCATCCAGCTCCATCCACAAAGCCGGTGCCCACAGATCTTCCACGAGGCGGGAGGGGCCCCTGGCCGCCATGCCCACCTCCGGGAAGTCTGGCGCCTGCTCATTTGCATGCTTTATATGAATGAGAGGGCGTGGCGCTCAGAGTGAGGCTCAGGAATCAGGAAGTGAGGCCGGCACTATTTATGGGAGCAGAAGGTCCAGGAATTGGATGAGGCCATGCGCCCATGTCCACGTCTCCAGGAGAAGCGCCCACCTGGTGGCCTATTTGAACATGCACGGCCAGGACCACCTCCCAGTTCTCCAAGAGACTGCAGCCCAGCTGGAGCTCCAGGGCCCGGCCCTGTGTCCAGTTCATGGGCTGTGGATGAACGTCGGGTCTCTGAGGTCAAGGATGAATGTTTCAAGTCAGGAAGTGCCTGGTTCAGCGACGTTCCCACATGCTGCCTTCACGGCTCCCGGGACTGGCCCTGCACGTCCTCCTGCAAGTAGCTTGCCATGAAAATGCTCCAGAGACGGATGCTAGAAAGTCGTGGGTGGGGGATGACCACCCCAGGACACGTGTGCATTTTTCCTTTACATTAAACAGTTTTTACAAAAGAGAAGCAAAACAAAACACCAACCCCTTGTCTTTGTCAACTGGGGAAGGATGCCTGACACCTGGTCAGGTAACTCAGGCACGCTTGGTTCTGAGAACCTGCTGTCCTCATATGACCCCCTGCTCCCCACATGGCCTCTCTGCCTGAGAAGGAAGCCCTTACAGGGGGTGGTGATCGGTCTCCCCGACGAGGAGCTCCCCCAGAGCCCAGCTGGAATGGGGAGGCGTTGTCAGGTGAGGACATCCCAGGAGGCTGGGAGGACACCAGCAGGAGGTCACCAAGGTGAAAGCAGGAAAAGAACTGGGCCTTTCCTGATCCCACGATCACGACAAACCACACCAGATTTACCTGGGAGCCAAAAAAGGGGGAATTTGAAAATGCTGAACTGCAGGGAAATGCTTCCTTAGTGGGCGGTGCCACGAAAAGCAGTGGGGGCAGGGAGGACCCACAGGTCAGGGACTCTCCCTTGGGTGACAGCCGGTCTGCTGCTTGCAAAGAGGCCTTTCCCTTGTGCATCTCTAGGGAGAGTGGCGGGCAGCCTAGTGGCCAAGCTGGGCCCTGTCTCCTCCCTGCAATGGCCATTGCGGCCCTTTTGCCCCAGAGAAGAGCAAGATGACACAGCAGCTGCTCTGGCTACGGCCTCAGCCCTGGCAGTCTCGAGCCCCAAGGAAGAGTCAGAACAAGTAGCCTGAGGTCAGAGGTGGCTGGACAGCGGTGGAGGTCATGTAGGAACACACGGCCTTTGCTCTAGCCCTGGCCAGCTCAGCCCGTCGCCCCAGCACTGGGGCAGAGACTCTGCTGGGAAGGGCCCACCTGGCGTCCCAGGGAAGGCAGCATGGTGTGTGTGTGTTGCGGGGGCAGGGGAGTTATCGCACACACACCCTCTGGCGACTGGCGACTCTGGCTGACCCGCTCTGCAAACAGCTGCTTCCTGCTGAGGTCAGGCCCTGGCGGCCGGGGTGGGGCGGGGCGGGGCGGGGAAGGAGGGAGCAGACTTTCCAGATAACCCAAGGAGCAGTAACAGGTCAGAAGCACCTCCAAGACTGTGAGAGCAAAGCCCAGCACAGGCCTGACACCACAAAGATGTATCTGGCCAGACGAGGCCAGAGCGTCTGCCTGTCATGCCCTGCTCCTTGAGTGGACCCTGACAGTCCTCCTTCTTCAGCTGCCACGGAAAGTAAAGCAAACCTTCCTGGGCAGAGGACTTGGATGCCCTTTGACCTCACCTGACAGACACTCCACCATCTGAGCGCTGGGCTCTGTCTGTCACTATCTCGGCTCCCCCGCAGGCAGTTGCACAGATAGGGGCAGGTGCTGTGGGTGGGATAGGACCCCCCCACCCCCCACCAAATTCAGGACCATCTGGAACCTCAGAATGTGACCGTATTTGAAACAGGATCTTTGTGGGTGTAATTAGTTAAGATGAGGTCATACTGGAGTAGGATGAGCCCTGTCCTTATAAGAAGAGGACAGACATAGAGGAGGTCACGTGAAGATGGAGGCAGAGACGGAGTGATGCATCTACAAGCCAAGACATGCTGGTGTGGGACAGACTCTCCCAGAACCCTCAGAAGGCACTGACCCTGCCCACACCTTGGTTTCGGACACCTGGCTTCCTGAACTGGGACAATACACATTTCTGTGGCTTTAAGCTGCCCAGTTGGTGGTCATTTGTTCCTGTGGCCCCAGGAAATGAACACACCATCCTCCTCTCTACCCCAGCCCCTCCCTCAGGCTTTTGAACCCACCCCATCCAGACGACCCTTGTCAAGGTCACCAGTGATCGCCTCATTGCCAAAACTGATGGACAAGTCTCAGCGCTGAGTGTACTTGACCTGGCATCACTGTGTCCTTCTTGAAGTATCCTTTCTTCACCGAGTTCTCAGAACACTACTGTCCCCTCCAGCCCCACAGCTACTCCCTACCTCTCCTTCCCCGCCGTCCACCTGACCTTAACAATGGCGTGCCCCAGGGCTCAGCCCCGGCCCTCTCCTCCTTCCCTTCCTTGTGATCCAGGGGTCACAGCTTTCAGCTCTATCCCCACTGACCACTGTCCCAGACCCTGTCTCCAGACCTGCAGAGCTACCAGGATGTGTCAGGTGAGCATCTCAAATTCCACTTCCCACGTCCACGGCACCACCCTGGCCCTCACCCTCATCACCTGTCCCCTGGACAACCGTCACGGCTTCTTCCGACCTCCTGGGGGCCACTCTTGCCCCCACCATCCATTGCTACACAGCAGCCAGAGTGGCCCTTCTAGGACACGAGATCTGACATCTTGCGGCAGCTGGGGATGCTGCCCTACCCTCACCCTAATGGGGTTTCCCATCCGGGTCCTCCAAACTCAGCCAGCAGTGCAGAGCAGGGCCCATTCATCTCTGACCGAGCAGCGGGGGAGAGAAGCCAAGGGGCCCTGGCACCGCCTGGCCTTATAACGGGAAGGGAGAGGTGTCTTCATCAGTAACCAAGTGTCGAGGGGGCCCAAGCCTCTGGGCACTTCCGGTCTCCCCTCTGCTCAGGGGTGGGCTCTTGCAGTGCCTGTCCATGCTACCCCATTCCCCTTCAACCCCTTTTAAGTTTCCCAAACAAGAAAAATTGCGAAAGCATCTACGATCCCATCTGAGGCAGAGCTGACAGGGCATCTACCGATCACGCCAGTCTGGGCTTCTGGGACAGTTTCAGCAGAACCGCTGCCGAGCTGTGTCCTGACTACACGCGGGAACCGTTCTGCTTGCTCGTGCCCTGACTTGCCACGGGTGAACGGGCTCCAGTCCCCTCCTGGCCGCTCTGCAGTCTGTGTTCTGTCTTGGAGCCTGGCACGCGAACAGTGAAGCTGTGCAAACCCCTGGCACTGGTGGACCTGGGCTGAGGGGACAGGGCTGCCCCGTTCTTGTGGGGGCCGACAGTCTCAGAGGCCGGGCAACAATGCAGCAGACCCCACAATTCACTCATCTGCCTGCACACAATGGGCATTCAACTCTCCGGGCCCGTGGTCACTCTCTGCTAGGAAGAGGCAGGCAGGGCTGCAGGCCACGGTCCCCTAAGACCCTAGGTCCCGGGACTTCCCATCCCTGCCCATCCCCGCCCAGAGCAGTTGTAGCTGTGGACTTTCTACTCTGTCACCTGGGGAGACAGACTCGCGGCACTTGCCCTGCTGCTTCCCTAGACCAGGTCTGAGGTTACTTCCTCAGAGAGGTTACCTGTTGGATGTACACCTGGCCGCCCCTGCCAGGAGTCCCAGGACCTAGGGTGCTGGGCTGCACAGGTAAAGCGGACAGTTCCAAAGAGAGTCATTTGAAGAGTTCCCTCTGCCTCATGGCCTTGGATGTTTTCTAGGGCATCTTCCAAAGACGGCAGTAGGGAAGAGGAGGCGTGGGGGAACCTCGAGTTTTGGAGGCTGCAAGACCAGAGGAAGCATCTGTGCTCCTGACCCTCGGACTCTCCCACAGCTCACCTGGCCCGCCGGTGGGGTCAGAGCTCAGGTGCCAGGCCACATCTGCCCCTTAAAGAGGTCAGTGCGTGGGTGGCAGAAGCTTTCCAGCCCACGCCCTTTCCAAGATGAGATTTTCAGATGGTAGACGGGACCCATGAAGGAGTGAGGGTCGAGCATGGGTATGGACAGTGCTGGAACCCTGGGGCCTCCTGCCACCATGGACTCTCAGCCATACGGCCACAGAGCCTTCCACGTCCCAAACCGGGACAGTGCTGCCACAGGTAGGCCATTTTCACACGTGGTCTGAGAAAGGCCATTCCCTTTTCCAAAGGGACAGGTGGAAACTGCCGCTGACTCAGCCTGTTTCTGATCCACGTTCTCCTCTCCAAGGGCCTCCTGACATCATGACTGAACAAGCCTCTCCCAGGGGACTGTATCCCAAAGAAGCCCACTCAGAAGCCTCCAGCACCAGGAAAGATCCTAAACCTGTTTAATGAATGAGAGGCCATTGGCTTTCATTTACGTGAGAGGCCCTAGTACACCCAAGGCTGCAAAACCCAGCAAAATAAAACGCTGGTTACTGTCCTAGAACATGGGCAACTGCAGATCAAATCTGGAGGCAGGTCAACCAGAAACAAACCACATCTATCAAAGACCATCCAACCACCCACCGACCCGTCCACTCCTTTGGTCATCCATCCACTCATCCATCCATTCACCCATCTATCTATCCACTGTTCCATCCATCCGTCCATCCGTCCATCCATCTATCTGTCTGTCCGTCCATCCATCCATCCATACATCCATTCATCCATCCATCCACAAGATACTGCCATGTAAGCTGCAGACTCTGGCTAGAAGCCCTCATTTAACCAGAGGCAGGCAAGAGTCACCTCTGAGGATCTGAATGCTGGGATGCCTACTTAAAGACATTTAAATTTCAGCAACTGTAAACTTTTAGCTGGGCCCAGCGAGGACCAGGGGGACATGGGGAGTCCAGGGACATTGCCACCTCAGACGGCGCAGAGGACACTTACGGTCAAGTCCGTTCAAGTAGCGCATGCGGATCTCACAGTGGCCCCAGACGGCACTCACTACAGGATACAGTTTTTTGCCCTTGAGTCCCCGAAAAGCTACTCCCATGTACTGTCCGTCCACAATGAAGCTCAGGGTCCCGTCGTCCATATCCAGGGCCACCAGGAAGGAGTCAGGGACAATGAATGTCTCGTCCGGCTCCAGAAAGGCCGGGTAGGTTTTGCTGGGCTGGTTTTTGCCGTCGTGGTAGAGCCGGTTGCGCCCCAAGTCCCAGCCCCAGGACTCGTGGTTATTCCCCACGAGCGTCGTGTACCCCACGGAGTGCAGGGGGGCATCTGCCGTCGCCACCCCCACCACGGCGTGGGTGCCCCGCTGCCTCATGGCCCACGTGATCTGCCACACGTGCAGCCCGCGCGTGTACCCGACTTTGCCCCTGATGGCGTCCGTGCTCTGGGCCACCGGATGCCGGTGAAAGATCAGCTTGTCGTCCTCCTTCACGAAGACGTTGAGCGAGCGGTCGTTATTGTTCCAGGAGTGGAGCAGCTGGATGTCGTAGGACACGGGGGGCATGTCCAGCAGCAGGTCCAGGCGGGTGGGCTTGCAGTAGTCCAGACCCTGGAGCTCCTGCTTCAAGGGCCGGTACGTGGGGTCCCTCATGTCCACCGTCTTGATCCCTCCAGTGACCTTCTGACCCATGTCGGCCTCCCGTTTCACCTGGTCACCGACGCCCAAGGCAAACTCATCAATCACAGGGCCTCTTCTCTAGTTTTCCAATCAGGCCCGGGTGGCACTCCTAAGGGAGGTTGCTAGGCGGCCTCTGCCCGGTGTGGAGCATCCGGAACTGCCTAGTGGATGGAAGGAGAAACAGGAGGACGGTGAGCAGGGGGTGCGGAGGGAAGGGGAGACATTCACTAGGTTCATGTCACACCGGCACATCCCAGCAGCCTGCCTGTCGGGCTCCTGTCACACCGGATTCCGGGCGGGCCAGAGCTTGGGCAGATTCCCTCTGTCCCCGCAGCTAGGTTGGCATAAAGGAGGGAGGCCATCCACCCGACAGTCTGTGTGGATAGATGGGCTTGGGGGGGGGGGGGGGGGCGGGCGGGCGTTACACTTAACTGTGCCGGGTGCCCAGCCTGAGGCTCACCAAATACCTCGTTATGGTTTCTCAGGGCAGAAGGCCAAGTTGGCCCAATCTCCAAATCATCCCAGTGCCGTGGGCATCTCTCCCGGTCAAAGCAAGGGGAAGCTCACTCCCTGTGCCTGCTGTTTGGAGGGAGGGTGAATCCCTGAGTGCAGCAGAAGCTGTGTGAGAACTCCCAGTCCCTCCTCTCTTTCCCAGCACAGCCACCTCCAAAGACACACCACCGGTTCACACTAGGGAAGGGAACCCCAGAGCGTAAAGCTCCTGGCTCGGCGGTCCCTGAGACCACAGCACCTCTCGCCCACAGCTGGCCCCGAGTCAGGTGGGCACAGAGGCTCTCACCCCACCCCCCCGGTAGTTCTGGACCAACACTTAGACAGCCACCCCTTCCCACCCACTCTTCAACTAGCAGCTAATGTTTGGCTCCTCAAGTCCCCACAGCCCATCTGGTGAGGAAGTCCGACTCCAAGACGCCTCATTCCCACCCTGGCTACGCTGTCTCTTGGCCCCTGTAAGGCAGATTGCAGCCATGGGTTGGAGGAGAGATCTCACTGCATCCGTCCATCCTCTCCATTGGCAGCACCAGGAGGAGGGGGGCTGAAACGTGGATGGACAGGACTCTGGCCACCCCTGCCGCTCCTGTCCCCGGTGTCTGCCTTGGAGAAGGGAAATCACGAGCTATTTTGGTTTCCTGAGCCTCCAAGAGAGAAGGTGTTTCCTGCCATCACAACCCCCGCCCCCTGGCCTGTGGAAGGGAGTCCTGGCTGCCTGGTTTGGGGGACGGGCTCCCAGGACTGACCAGACAAGGGAGCAGGCAGGCTCCTGGCTACATAAACACGACTAAACGAGGACACGGAGGAGCTGGGCGAAAGGCCACGAGCGCCTGGCTGCTGGAGAAGCATCACGGGGTCACTTGTTCCAAGGAGCACGATGGTGCCTGGGACAAGGAGAACACAAAGAAGTGCAGTGTGGGGGCTGAGTGGGCGTGCCATTTCCCCGGTGTGGCAGAAGACACAGCACCTGCCAGGGGATGAGGGCAGGGACCGGCCGCAGGAAATCTGGGGACCTGGGACCACAGGCCTCCCTCTTGGGCACCCAGGGTCCAGCAGGGCCAGGAGGAGGGGCTGGATGCCAGTCCAGTCTCCGGCTGCCCTGGAGCTGCCTCCCTCTCAGCTGGGAAGAGACCCCGTGAGATGCTGTCTTCAGAGCAGCCAGGGCTCCTGGAGGCTGGCTCTCGGCAAACACCCGTGTGGGAGCGCTTGGCCCCAGAACCCCCTACCTCAGTGGGCAGGTCATCCTTTTCACCCTCCCCTTTCTGGTGTGGCACAAGGGGCTCCCGCATGGGCATTGCTTCACAGATGGGCTGGGACCCCTCGTGTCAAACGTTTGCAAAGCTGGTGCAGAGCTGAGGGTCCCTCTGCAGCCAGGGGACCACCCCGGTTCTGGAAAGTTCTGTGGATATCACGACCTCATGACCTAGAACTCCCAGGACAACCCCAATTTCAAGCTTTCAGTCCCATCAATTCTCAAGAGCCATCAAAACATCCAGGAGTCCCCCCTAGGGTCCTGCCGAGCGGGTACCTGTGGCTTTGGGGTTCGATTACCAGGGTAGGGAGGGCCTGGGTTTTGCTGTGGAAACATGGTCCTGGGAACTGCAGGACTGGCCGCTTGGCTTGGCCTTCCCTGACCCCTGACTTCCACGCCTCCCCAGCAGCATCTTTCTGAGCCAGGAGAGGGCTGGTCCGAGGCAGATCTCAAAGTCAGAAGCACCCACAGACCTCTCTGTGCAGGACCCCTTGCGGACACAGGTCAGCTCTCTGGGAGGACAAGGAGGGAATTAATTTCTGAACAGAGTTCATTTTACTGCTTCCTGGAGTGAAGGAGCCTGTTGCCCTCCTGTCGGCTGGCTCTAACCTCTCTCCCAGAATCTCATGGCGCTAAAGGTCCCGCCCCATCCCCGCCCATGGGAACAGGTGGGAAGAGTGAGGGGGAGGCTGGGGCTGGGGGGAGAGGAGACCCTGGGCAGGTGGACCACGTAGGAAGGGAAGGTGGTGGGGAAAAGTCCTTCCAACACATTAAAATACTTGGAAAGGGACTTCCCTGGTGGTCCAGTGGTAAAGAATACACCTTCCAATGCAGGGGACCAGGGTTCAATCCCTGGTCAGGGAACTAAGATCTCACATGCCGAGGAGCAACTAAGCCTGAGTGTCACAACTATGGAGCTCGCACGCTTCAACTACAGAGCCCACGCACCCTGGAGCCCGTGCGCCACAACTAGAGACGAGAAAAACCTGCACTCCACAGCTAGAGAGAAGCCCAAACGCCGCGACAAAGAGCCTGCGTGCTGCAAAAAAGATCTCGCGTCCTCAACGAAGATCCTGCGTGCCGCAAAAAAAAGACCCGATGTGGCCAAAAATAAATAAATAAATAAACAAATCTTTAAAAAAAGAAAGACTATGTAGAACAGAACACATGAATGGAAAAAAAGAATTCACATTATTTAAAAAATAAATAAAATACTTGGAAAGGAATGGGTGGGAACGGAGAAGGACCACAAGGAGGCTGAGGACAAGTCAGAGGTGGGGGGAACAGGATGATGGGGAGGGGGGAGGGGAGGGGAGAGAGGGAGGGAGGAGCTCACGGGCCAGTAAGTCCAGGCCTGTGCACACACGTAACTCCTACTTCAGCTGGACCAGGGTCAGCAAACTTTCCGTCCAGAGCTTGCCACTGAATGTCTTAGGCTTTGTGAGCCACCAGTCTCTGTGCAACTACTCATCTCTGCCTGTAGTACGAGAGCAGCCCCAGACAACACACAAATAAATGAGCCTGGCTGAGTTCCAATAAAACTTTATTTACAAGAACAGACCAGCATGTAATCGGCCAAACCCTGAGCCAGACTAAGGGCCCTGCACGGGGATCCCTGCGGTAGGAAAGCACAAGACGGAGGCGGGAAGGAATCTCATGGCAGCAAGGTCTGTCCAGCCCGGAACGAGGGGTCAGAAAAGACAGTGTAAGCTCACGGGGGCTTGTTGGCTGTCTGTCCAGGGCAGCTCCACCCGTTCTTCCCTTTCTGAGAGTCTGCCTCCTGACTGCTAAGCAAGTTTATTTACCCGGCCCTGTGGTAAGCTCCTACCCTCCTGGGCCCCCACGCTGGGAACCATCGGCAGTGGGGTGGGGGTACAGGAGGCTTCCGGCCCCTGGACCACGGGGCCCCCTGGGAGGAAGAGGCTGGGGAGAGCAGGCGGAGAGGGCAGGCAAAAGTGTCTGCAGCATCTCGGGACCTCTCCCACACAAGGGCACCCCGGGGCCTAGCTAGGGATGTGAGCCACCCCTTGTGCTCTTTCTGGGCCCCCCGGCCATCTGAGTCAGCTCCTAGGTGGTCAGTCACTCTGGCTACCCTAAGGCTACTCCTGACTCACCTGTCACCTGCCCAACCCCACCCTGTGTCCAGGCCAACACTTCCTGTTGTCCATACACAGCCACCTCCTTGCCACGCAAGGCCACCAAAGCCATCCAGCTGCCCTCAAATGTGGCTACAGAGATCCACTAGCTGTCTTTCGGGGACCGTGGCCTGGCAGGGCGCTCCCTCCCACCCCCGGGCCCTGCCCCATCCTCACCTCCCCACTCTGCATCATTCACCCGCCAGCCCTGCTCCCCCAGCTTCCCATCCCCTGCCCTCTGCCTAGGACTTGTCTTTAGCTTTTCCAAACCTCAGTTTGCTCCTCTGTAAGATGGGTGTCCCACACTTACCTAAGACTCAAGTGAGACAATGTTCCAGAGAGGACCTGGAAAACAGGCATTTTCATTTTTTTGTTTTTGTTTTTATTTTCAGACCGTGCTCTGTACACTGAACAAAGATCACTGTTAGCCATCTTCTTGGCCACTGTACTTGGTCCTACAGATGGACACTGTCATTAGGCTAAGACCCAAGTGCTTGGAATACTGAGCTACAGCAGATCAAGTTTAAGGTCCCTTCTAAGCCAGGGGCCAGCAAATAAGGGGCCAGATGGCAAATATTCTTGGTTTTCTAGACAATATGTAAGTGAATGGGTGTGACTATGTTCCAATAAAACTTTATTTATAAAAACAGACAGTGGGCCCGATTTGGCTCAGGGGCCATAACTTGCTGACCCCTGTTGTAAACCCAAGCAAAACTGCTGACACTATCGCTAAAATACCTGAACATGAAGGTGGTGGGGAGAGGGGAAGCAGGTTGCCTCACCCAGAGGTGCCAAATGATGGAGACGCTGTTTTGGCCCGTGCAGTTCCTGCTAATGCCGGGCCAAGGAGGGAGTCCCTGGTGGGCACCAAACTTCAGGTAGGAAGTGGCAGAAGCAATCCAGACCCCAGATCCAGGACCAGCCCCCTTTTCTGCATCTGAGACGCGAATGCTGATGTCCAGGCCTTGCAGCGGCTAGAGTTGCCACCGGAGTGTCAGGGCCTGGGCTGACTCAGCAAGTCCTTGGTGAACCTCCAGGAGGTGGGAGGACCCAGCCCTCGTCCCCACCGGGAGAAGCAAAGCCATAGAGGGTGTGGAGGGGGTGGCCGTGTGTTGCCCTGTGGGGCTGGAAGAGAGAAGTGGGGGACAGAGATGACCTCGCTGCTGCAGCCACTCCCCACCAGTCACAAGCAGACACACACACACACACACACACACACACACACACGCACACTTAGAGCTCCAGCAACTGCGGTGGCATCAGGGCTAAAGAGCACAACGGAGGCGAGGATGTCCAGGCAGTGCCACGGCCGGTGGCCCCCACTCCTCTTCAATCCCTTGGTGGGAGCGCTCGTTCTCACAAAGCATCGCACATTAGCCACATGTTCCTAAGACCACATCCGCCCCAAAGTCCTGCCCCCAGCCACCCTCTGCTCGTCTCCAATGAGACACTGCTCCTACTGTCATCAGTCCCTGGAGCTGCAGCAGCAGGTTGTTGCAAACCAGGTTCCAGCGCCTGGTGCTTCCCAAAAACCAATGACACGCCCGGAAAGAGGTGAGAAGAGCCACCAGCATGACCCAGGCTCCGGTGGGGACAGAGGACTCTTGTGCTCAGTGGGCGGGTCGTTACCCTTGCTAAATACAGCAGGGTGAGTATCTCAACCAGGACGAAGAATACATGTGTACATATGAAAACACACACACACACACACTCTAGAAACCTGGCAAGACTTCTTGGATTTTGCATTTACTTTCAGCAGAGTGAATGAGATCAAAAGCTCTGGGACAGACACAGATGTAGAGAACAAACATATGGACACCAAGTGGGGAAAGCGGGGAGGGTTGGTGGGGGATGAATTGGGAGATTGGGATACCAAATTGTACACTCTAAATATATGCAGTTAATTGTAAAAAATAAAAAAAAAAAAAGTTAAAAAAAAAAAAAAAAAGCTCTGGGACAGAGGGGGAGGGACGTCTTCAAAGCCCTATGGCTTGACCTAGTCGGACACTTTCCGCCTACTGAGAATGCCCTTCCCCTCCAACGCCACATACGTCATCCTCATTGGGTCAAGAGTCAGTTCACGGTTCACTGTGAAAGGGGATGCCTCTCAGACTCTCTAACCGGCAAAAGCCTTCCACGCAGTGTCCCCAAGAACCCACCAGAGCCACCCGTCCTCAATGGCATTCCAGGTGGACCCCGGGCTCTAAGTGGATGAACCTCCTCCCACTGCCGTCACCGGCAGCCAATCAAGTGCTCTCTGCTCAGGGTCCGGGGACCAGTGCTCCTGCCCCAAAGCCCTGCTTCAGAGGGGATTTGCTGGGGACCACAGCTCTCCACGGGAAGGAAGACCAAAGCCTCACAAACCACCTTCCCTCTAGTCTCTTGGGCTCCTCCAGGTGGGCTCTCTGTGCCCTCAGAGGGAGGGTCAACCAGATCCAGAATTGGTAGACAAGCAAGGAAGGAAGCCCAGACTGGACAGTGACCCCCAGGGCTGGGGAGGAATGAGAAGCAGCCCTGAAGCGCACTGTTTGGGGGTCCGAACAGTGGGCTGGGCAAAGGGCACCCCAGGCTTTAGGCAGCGATTCTCTCTATGGGGGAAGGAACAGGCACGCTCATATCCATGTCTCCTGGACACACACGGTGGAGAATGCTTATTGGATACACCCATGGTTTTCACTATGCAAGACACAGAGAGAGGTGATGCTGTCTGGGTTCTATGGGTGGCAGGGGGACCAGCGAGCCTTGTGAGATGCACAGGGTTAACAAAGGTTAAAGGAACCGGAAAGGATGTTGTGAAAAGGCCATTTGTGTACAGGTGTGGGTGTGTACCCCAGCCAGCCAGACCTCAACTGGGACATGCTTCACGGAGTGCAGGTGCCATGTGGCGGTCCTCATCCAGGTGTAAAGTATGCAACGATCACCCACGGATCAGCTTTCCAGCGTCTCACCTACAAAACCCTACAGCCCTGCACAGGGACACGTGGCCAAAGACTTGCACCGCACTATGAACTCCAGCAGCCTTGGAGAGAGGGAGGCGGTCCCTCAGATGTGCTGATTTAACATAAAATGTAACATGATGCTGTAACATTTTAAAAAGCAAATTGCAGAATACCATGCAGAGCGTGATCCTATGTCTGTAAGAACAGAATTGTTAAAAGATGCTGTCTATGCGTGTTTATCGGTCTGAGGGATAGAGAAAGGTCTGGAAGAATAAACACCAAACATTTCACGACCGTTAACCCTGGAGGGTGGGGCAGGAGGAAGATGCATTCACTTTAAGGACTTTTTGAATTGAAAAAAAAAAATTTAATACATATTCCCTTTTGCAATGAAAATGTTTAAGTACACAACAAAGAGTAAAAAGCTATAAAACTGATTTAACATACTACAGTCACGAGAACAAGTTGTCCCCAAAGCAATTGTTCCTACAGGCGCTCCACGTGTGTCACTTATAAAGCAAGCACAGGATAAATGTTTAATTTACCCAAGAAGATACACATGGAGACAGTTGGGCATTTAAAATAAAGGACAAGAATTCCCAGCTATGGCTCTGGAACCATCCCCAAGGGGGACAGTATTTCTATAAGGAATTCTGTTAAGACTTCCAATTACACTGTTTTCACATCACAAATTTTAATTTTCCCAGCAAAAATGGGGTCGCTATCTGTCTCTGTGGGCCCCAAACAAGAAAAGATCTGCTCCATGCTCAGACAGGAAACCCAGCCCTGGCGGCTGTACATGGTTCTGTGCTCCGCCAAGGCCAGGTGGGGAGGTGAGGAAGGAGGACTGGGGGGGTGGGGGGACGTTGGAGGGGGCAAGAATGCCAATCTTGGCTCAGCTGGGGCAGCTCACTCAACACCTGCCCGGAACTTGACGCTGTCCCTTCAATTAAAGCCACAGCTCCGCAGTTCCGCCTTCCAAAAAACCACTTTCAGATCAATTGGCCCTGGAACTACTAAAAATTATCTTTTTGTTCTGTTGTTTTAAAAAAAAAGGTTTGTTGAACGAGCAACACCCTCTGTTGGAGACACGTCCGAGGTGACAGGTGACAAATGGATGGAACGGGGTGGGGGGCAGGGGACACACAGAGGCCGCCACTGTGGAGCGGCAGACACACACTCACCCCCTTTCAGCTCAGTTCCCCCTCGGTGCGTCCGACTGACCCCAGAACAGTAAAACCATTGTTTCAACCCAAGATGGGGAAAGAATAAAATTCAGGATGTGGAACAAGGTGACCTATTTATAAAGCCTCCTTTCACCTGCAGATCAAATAAGCTCTCTCCGCCTCCCCGCCTCACACATCACTGGTTGCAGCCCAGGATTTTGCAAGAGAAGCAGGCCTGAGTTGATAGGTTATTAGATCAGGATGCAACTTCTGCAGCCGGGCCGAGGGGCTGCCCGGCTCTGCCTGCTTATTAGTTAGGGTTTCGTGCTTCGTGGGCCGGGGCTCCGGAACACGCTTCGGTGGTGGGGGCGCCCAGGGAGGGCGTGCTCCGCGCAAGCCTGGCCACGGAGCCCCGGCCAAGGTGCCACCAACCAGAGGACAAGAGGTATGTGGGTCCCCTAGCCTTAAGCCTAACCCTGCCCCACCCCACCTGCAACCTTGAGGAGGGATGCCCCCGAAGACCCAGGAAAGCTGTCTTGTTCAAGCAGGGATATAAAAGTCAGTGTCCGCCCCCAGAATCAACAAAAAGTATTGGACCTTTCTGGAAAATTCTGATGAGCGATTCTGGAGAGAAAATCCCACACGGGCCAGAGCTCTAGCCTCTGACCTCAAAAGACCAAAAAATGCACCTGCCGCAACACCTACGGAAGGTCCCAGATTACTCATGGCGCTTTCAGAAAGGGCTCGAATCAGTTGAGCCTTGCCCCTGGGAAATAGCATCAACATTCATTCAGAGACTAAAAATTAAAAAAAAAAAGTCACGGCTGCCGCCGAGTCAAGGTTATGACGGCAATGGCCTGTGCTTCACAAAGATGAGACGCTCTGCTCTTTGGGGGGAGCTGAGTGACACACAATGACACACGGTGACCTTCCTGAAAGTTTCCTGGGACAGCTGCAGATGTGCGGTGGGGATGAAGTCTAGGTGGTGGGCCCCCCACGTTGCTCAGGCTGGGTGGTCCACCCAGTGGGGCCTGCCTGGTCCACGCAGGAGCTGGGGGCCCCATGGGAAGGGGACAGGAAGGCGGCTTGGAGGACACGGCCAAGGCCACCTCTGCGGGGAGAGCCCATGGGCGCCCAAGGGGCAAGGCTGGGGGATGCAGGCCCCTCCTCGCCCCACCTGGCTGGTGGTAGAAGCCTACAACCCCCGGGTAGACTTGGGGCCCGGCTGAGCTCATTCCTGCCCCGAGAAAAGTGGGGCTCGTCTTCCCTGAGGTGGGTGCCCAGAGAAGGCTCCACAGGGAGACAAGGGTTCTCTCTGGAGGCCCCGGCCTCCTGCAGAAGGGGCGCTCACCGGCTCACCCCACTGGTCACTGGCCTCCATCGGGGCCCCTGGAATGAAGTCTGGCCACGTCCAGGCTTTAGGGCTTGGAGGCCTGAGTGGGAATGGGCCTCTTCCAGCGGGATGTGCCCACTGGGAAAGGTCACCTCTGAGAGTGGTCCCTTGGGTCACCCCATGTCTCTTCAGGAAGAATGAGCAGGAGGGAGGCCAGGGAGAGATGTAAGGCTTTGAGAGGAATCGGCTCACAGAGAGGTTCAAGGGGTTGGCTGCCTAGAGAGGTAGAGGGGCCCGGGTCCCCTTATCCCATCCTGCAGACCCGGGTGATGCTCTCACACCCCCTGGGGGTGTAAAAGAAGGGGGAAGGGCAGCATTCAGTGTAGCTAAAGCACTCAACAAAACAGCATGAGGTGTATACAGTAGGTGCTTAATACATGCCACTCCCTGCCCCCTCCTGCCTCCCTTTAACATCAGGGGACATTTTAAAGGACAGGATCTTGAATGCCAAGTGCAGGAGAGCACTCAGGCAGGGAATACCAAGGCAGGTCCCATTGTGTGAGACCACCACTCCAGCAAAGCCACCTGTGGTTGTCTGACCTCAAAAACCCCATTGAATAATGTAAACCCTTTAGGTCAAGAGCAGGGGCAGAAATCCTGTAAAGTTTCTATAGTGGGGAGAGGCTGTAGGGATGCTCTCTTGCAAATAGGTTCACAGGAATGGTTCTCAAAGTGGGGTCCCCCGATCAGCAGAGACGCAAATGCTTGGCTCCCACTCCTGACCTCGTGAATCGGGGATGCTGGGGGTGGGGTTCAGCAGTCTGCACTCTGATGAGGCCTCCAGGGGACTAGGACGCTGCTGGTTTAAAGGAATTATAGCTCAACATTTTGGAATCTCAACTCCACATTCAGTGAGAACTGACAGGCTTAGATTGATGACCACAATTTTTAAGAGTTTCTTGTTCTATCTTGATCTGAAATATTTAAAATGTTATACATGCTCATAAGAAATCGCCAAGAATTGTACACAGTATAAATTAAAGCATCCCCTTTCACTCTAGTGCAGATACAGAGACTGTCCACCTATAGCAAAGCACCACAGCACACACACTACCCCCAAGATCAATTTTGTGTGTTAGTAGCTGCATAATATTCTATTATCACAATTTTGGTAACTTTCCCTTCTAGATGGACATCCAGGTTGTTTGACTGTAGTGATGGTTGTGTATGGAAGGTTACAGAATTTCTCCCTAACAGGCTGGCCTTAGAGCAGCTTCTCTCTCTTTTTTTTTCGTTTTTTTCTTTTCTTCTTTTTTTGGCCACACCACTTGGCTTACGGGATCTTAGTTCCCTGACCAGGGATCAAACCCATGCCCCCTGCAATGGAAGCTCGGAGTCCTAACCACTGGACCTCCAGGGAATTCTCGTGTCTCTTTTCATTTAGTTCACGGTCACCTCTGCTCTCTTCACCCTCAAAATCATGGGCCCTCAGAACCCCCCACCTCACTGTCCATCTTTAGAAGAAGAAAATGGAATAGGAAAGTAACCTACCATCAGGCTTCCTGATCTTGGAACTGACCGTGGGGTCTGAAGGAGCTCAGGAGTTTCTGCACAAGTAGTTGAGCTGAAGGTTTGTCAACTGGACCTTGAATGGACCTCAGCCAATGAACTTGGACAGGATTCTAAGAGGAATGGGGCAGTGCGTCTCCTGGTGCAACCTAATCACCATACCCTGGGTGGGATTTCACGGAACTCAACAGGATGCCAAGCAAGGTGCAAATCCCTGGGCCTCACAGGCCAGTTGGTGAAAACAGGACTCAAATATCCTTTAAAGCCACAATAGCCTGCAGGAACTTCCTCTTTTAGGTTGTTGGTCTTCCTTTTCCAATCTTGTCAACCTGGAAAGTCCTGAACCCCTGGGCTGATAACTCAACAAGGGGGTGGGAGACTCAGCAAGCACACAGGCGGCAGATAAATTCATCCCGAACTTCCAGGCAAGTGGAAGGGTGGGGGTGCCAGATTCCCGTGACACCAGCTGGTCACATGGGGGGTCAGGTGGGGAGGCAGGAAGGGGCCTCCCCAGCCATATCTATGGAGAGGGACACAGCCATCCAAGATGCTAGCTGAAAGGATCACTCCTGAGAGGCACAGAAAAAGGTTTGCTATCTTAAGTGAAAGGAAGGACACAACTGCATCTGCCTTAAGAATAAAATCTAGAAAAAATTATACAGGCACACGCGGGAAAAGAGATGAAAAGGAAGCTGGGAAAATGATGTTTCTCTGTTTAGAGCGATGAGCTTGTGAGTTTCGCTTTCTTTCAGATTTCCTTATTGTTGTCTTATTGTTGTTGCAAAACCATAAATGGATGAATCCAAATGTCTATCAACGGATGATTGGATAAACAAATTGTGGGATATATATACAGTGGAATATTATTCAGCCATAAACAGGAATAAAGGACTGACACCTGCCACACCATGGATGGACCTCAAATATTTGATGCTGGTGAAAGAAGGAAGATATAGAAGGTCACATAGTGAGGTTCCCACTTCTATGAAATAGCCAGAATAGGTAAACCCATAGAGATGGAAAGCAAATTGGTGGTTGCCAGGGGCCAGGGTATGGGCAATGGGGAGTGACAGCTAAAGGGTCAGGGTCTCTTTTGTGCGGGGGTGGGTGGGAATGAAAATATTTTGGAACTGGATGGAAGCGGTAGGTGCACAACACTGTGAATGTACTAGAGGCCACGGAATTGTCCTCTTTAAAAATATGATTACTGTTATGTGAATTTCACAACAAATAAAACATAAATGGATGAAAACCATGCACTTCTCCAAAACCCACAGGGCAGGAGGCAGGTGTGGAAAGGGGCTGCAGAGCAGAGAGGAACCCAGAGCTTGCAGAGACCTGGCGGGTGTACCAGGCCTGTCAGCCAGGGTTACACACAGGGACATGGCGAACGATATTCATCCGTGGGAAGTGTGGAGCCTTGTAGAGCTGAGTTCTCTGCTCCCCACCCCACCCCCCTTGTCTTTCCTCCGAAAGAAAAAGCGCAGAGCTGTGGTTTGGCAACCCCGCTGCCTCGAGACAGCACCTGTAGATCGAGTTTCTCCGGAGGAATCCGGAATGCGTGCCTGCACCCTCGTGCCTGCACCCGAAACGTGGTGCAGGAGGGACTGACCAATACATGTACAGGCGCCGCTGGTCTGAGGATGAGGATGCGAGAGAACCGAGGTCACGGAGGACCGCTCGTCTGCACATCCCCCACTCTGGGAACGGGGTGGGGCTGGAGTTCCCAGGTCCTGGCTTTTTCATAGAACAGGTCAACACCCCGAGGCCACTGCAAACTGGCAAGGGCCTCGCTTTGTGTTATCAGGAAACCATCCCAGCCACTCAGCCCCCACTCACTCCCTGTCGATGACTTTGGTGCCTGCCTGCCAGCTACATGCTGCACCCCGGGGCTCTGGCCCAGGCCAGGCAGGCCCCAGGCAAACGCACAGCGTGACCGGACCTGTTGCCACGTGCAAACCTGTTCTAATGGGTGGAGTGTCTGCGTTCTCGTGAGGATCGTGGCTCACAGACCTGGAGAGACCCCAGCTTCTCACGCTACCAACTCCCACAGGCCATTTCCAGCCAGACTCGCTCATGGAAAACACAGAAAGCGGGCCCAAAAGGGCCAGGCTCAAGGCCTACATGTATACAGTAGGTGCTAATAAATACCTGAGTTGCTTACTCACCTGTCCCACGAGCACCTGCTAAACCCCAATGCGGGAGCGTGGGCTTCTGAGACCCTTTCTTTGTTCCTTTCTCCCCGAGAACCTCAATAAAGTGGATGATTCAAAACTGTGGGCCACACATGGTCGGTGTCAGGGAAAGGAGGAGAATGTTCCACTTATACTGCCAGAAAGCATCTTCCCCAGGTGGAAACTGGCAAAAGCTGACAAAACCTACAAGAGGAGATCCAACTTGAGAGGTGGTCGGTAAACGTTCAGCTGGTGAGTGCTTGGAAAACAGCCAAGTCCAAACAAATGCTTTGGGGCTGGAATTCATTCCAAAAATATTTACTAGGCACCTAGTATATACCTTACACATCTACATACTATATAGGTAGGGATCATTGCCCCCGAGGAGCTTACAGTCTAATGGGGGAGGACAGACGGCCATCATAACAATCATTTGAACAATCGACCCAAGCTTCAGGGCAGAGATTTTTATCTGCTCTGTTCACTGTGGGAGCCCCCATGCCTGGAACAAAGCAGGTGCTCAACAAACAAGTGTCGACTAAATAAATGTCTAACATAGGGCCGGGTAGTACGTGTCAAAAAAAAATGAAGCAGAGTAGCAAGGATAGAGCAAGGGATGGGAGCCCGTGGTGAGGGAAGGCTTCTCTAATACAGAGATATGTGGACAGAGACCAGGAGGAAGGGAGGGAGAAAAGCATGTGACTATTCAAAGGGAAGTGTGTTCTGGGCAGAGGGAATAGGACGTGCAAAGGCCCTGAGGTCTGAGCATGCCAGGGGAACAATAGAGATGCAGTGTGGCTGAAGCTGAGGGAAGAAGAGGCTGTGGAAGCAGCCGGGGCAAAGTGTACAGAGGGCAGGCACACTAGGCCTTCAGGGCCACAAGGAAGGACTTTGGATTTTGTCTTCAGTGTGATGAGAAGCCAGCAGAGGGCTTTGTGCAGGCAGAGGGCGCAGTCCTTCTCTTCTAACAGAATCCCTCTTGGCTGCTGGGTTGAGAAGAGGCTGTTGGCAGCCGGAGACCAGCTAGGGAGTCAATGCAGGAATGCAGCTTGGACCAGGGGCTGGTGGAAGTGGTAGGATACAGAACATAACCCCAACTAGCTCTAATCCCATAGGTGATATCATACCTTGTCTAAGCAAAGGGCTGCTTAAGCTTAAAAGGTGGCAGTGAGTGAGGACAAAGACACAGAGCCCAGGAAGATGGTGGCCTAGTCCACGGCCCAAGGCCTCAAGCTCTTGTTCCGTCTACTCCTGCAGTGACAACAGGGACATCGGGCTACAAAGCTTGAAACACAAGTCCTGAGGGCCTTTTGCCAGTTTCCCTGAGCTTGGTTCGGTGCCTCCCATTTGCCCCCTTCAGAGGCAAGCACAAATCTTCAGCACACCTGAGTGTCCTACCTCAGGTTTATATATCAGTCTCTTGTGAGTTTGGTAGCTATCTCTAACCTGTATCAATATTGGATTCACTGGGGGGAAAAATTCAGTTCTTAGACCAGCAGAAAACATGTGAGCCATAATGACCCCAAGGGCCGAGCCCATCCCTTCGGTTTCCTCATCTGAGTAGCCCTGTGGCCTCTATCCAAGACATCTTGGAACTGAAACAGGGCAGATCAAGGACCAACAAAGGTGGAGAAGACTGCAATCTGGAGCTGGGCTGCCTGAACTTAACCTTCAGCTCCACAAGCTGGGTGACATTGGACAAGTGCTCCAGCCTCTCTGAGCCTCAGCTTCCTCATCCATTGAAATGGGGACAATGACTGTGCAACCCTACTGGTTTGCTTTAAGGATTAAATGAGGGTCCCATGAAAAGCTTAGCCCTTAATAGCCACACTGGCCAAGTATTTGTAGTTTAGTGGTCTGAGGAGAAGAAAGGAAGGCAGAGAGGAGGGAGGGCTTCTTAAGGAGGCATCTCTGGTAGATCCCTAGCAGTAGAAGGCAGCCACACAAATCCTGACACCTGTTTCCCACCACAGACTCCACAATCTCCCAAAGAACAGCCACCTCGGGGTGTCCGTGACCCAGCTCTGCCTCTCACCATCTCAGGCTCACTAATGGCAACAGAGAGATCTCCACAGGAAGCCCTCAGGTGCCCCTGAGCTGAGGCCGGCAGTGGTTTTGTCTGCCTCTGCCGAGCTCTCCCAACGCCTCCCCCTTGTTGCCGCCGTGTCCTCCATGTAGGGGGTGGCAGGGGTGGCGGTGGGTGTGCCACGCCTCTGTGCCCTCCGAGGCCAGGTGGCTGGGACAAACACATCCGGGGAAATTTCTTGGGAAAGCAGCTTGGATCTGGGGTGAGTCTAGTCCACTCATCACATTTGGGGACCCAAAAGGAAGAAAGGGGAAGTGGAAAAAAGGGAAATTGGTCCAATATCCATGTATTGGGCTAGTCCGGGAGGGCAATCAGCGCAGAGGGAAGAAGCCAGACAGAGGCACTTGCTTGTCCAGCAAACTTGTCAGCCCCACGTTGGAACCAAGCCAGCCCAGGATGGGCCATTCGAGCTGGACCAGGGCCCTGGTACCCAGTGGGAGTCAAGCACTTGCCTCCGCAGGGCTGCTCTGCGACTCCAGACAGACCGCGCTCAGAAAGGCATTTCCTCTGCAAGCTGGACTTTTCATAAAATCACAACAGTGGCGTGTCTGTCACCTTCACAGGCGACATGGGGAGCAGGGGACCTGTTCCCTGCTCCTCAGTGTCGAGGAAGGCCAGCCTCCTCACAGCCTCGGGGCGCACAGACCACAGCCCCAGGCGCGGGGACCCCTCCCCAGCCCCACGTGGGGCAGCCCGGCAGCACCCTCCCGTAACTGGAGGAGGACCACGGTCCCCTCCCGCCCGACACACTGGAGTGTTTCTAACGCTGTCCCAAGTTTCCGTTCCCATATCAAAAGCGCCTCTTTTCTGCTGAGGCGGCAAGACCTGCCAACAAAACAAGCCGCTGGGACCCGCGTTTCTGTAACACAACGCCTTCCCTTGAAACACACTTCAATGAATCACTGAGGTTAAATAGTATCCGCAGCTGGGCTGGTGGAAGGAATCCGTGTGAAAGTCGGACAGAGGCGCTCAGGCCCGTCCCCCTGTGCCGCGCCCCCAGCCCCCACCCCAGATAGCCCTGGTCCTGATTGACAGCACCCCGCCCCACCCCGCCCCGCCCAGACCCCCAAACGGAAAACCAGATGCGCCTGACATGCTGCGCGCCGAGCAGTAGGATTCCTTCCTTGGGAAGTGATCCCTTTAGGAGCGAGGGAGCCAGTCACCCCGTGTGCCCTGAATCTGGTCACTCCCGGGGAGCCCATGGGCCCGCAGCGGGGGCATCGCTTGGGAACCTGTTGGAAATGCAGAGTCTCAGGCCTGGCCCCGGCTGACTGCCTCCCAATGGCCCTATCACAGGTGCTCCGTGTGCCCAGGTGGGTGGGGGCCGTGGTGTGGGTCCTCCCCAAGGCAGAGGCTGGGAGGAAACACATCAGAAAGAAAGAAAATGGAGGCCCGTCCATCCCTCTCCAGGAAGCCTGAAACATATCTGACCCCCAACAAACCAAATCTAGAAGCTTCTAGTTCAACAGAAGTCACGGGCAGAGGCTGTCAGGGCCCCGTCCTTCCGCCAGACCCGTAAAAGTGGGGGCACACAAAACACGCTGTGGGTTCCCTGGCCCAGACGTTCCAGAAGCCCTCGGTCACTCGGGCTCTGGGAAGACCAAGGTGGCAGCAACACCACTTCCAGGCCCCCCTCCCCACACCCCGAGCTCCTTACAAGCCCCCTCAGCTCTCTCTGCTCCTCCAAATATCCCCGACTCCTCGGCTAGCCAAGCCAGCCCCCGCCGCCTCCAGGAACTTCATGCTTTCTTGCAGCCACACCTGTTATAACGCCTTTCCTTTCACTTCAAACAACCCCACCCGACCAGAATCCCGGCCATCCAAGATCGGTCCCGGCCTTCTCGGCCACAGAGCCCCCCTCCCCGGCTGGCCTCCACGACCTAGGCTGTTTCACAGCACACCTCCATCTCCCTGCAAAATCTCCCTAGAACTAGCTCAGGACCCTGGGTCCTGCCAGAATCTAGAATGAAGGTCACCCCTGGCCCCAAGCAGCATCCCAGCTGAGTCCACAGCCTGCCCATGAGCCATCCCCACATGGCCTGCCGGCGAGTGGCCTCATGGTCTCCCAGACACCTACCGGAGGATCGGAGGATCGGAGTTCTGGAATGCTTCGGGCCAGTGCCCGGGGTGGGGGAGTGGGGATGGGGTGGGGTGGGGGTGGAAGGGGAAGGGGGAAGCCCCAGGAGGGAAGCCCTCGGTCCCCAGGCCAGGGAGATGGAAGCGGAGTGCAGGCAGCTCGCTGGTGCCCAGGGAGCAGGGTGCCTTCCTGCCAATGGCCGGGCCCTGCAGGTCCCCAGGCCTCCCTCGCCTAGGCTGGATCAGCCCTGGCCTGAGTGAGCTCCGCCGTCACCAAGGGGAAGCGGCCCTTGGTTACCGCTGGCTGGGAGAACACAGAAGGCAAAACAAACACTGGACTCGCTCCTCACTGCTGGGAACAATTACAAGGTAATCGGCCAGTTTTTAAAAGCCCTCCAGAAGGGAGGCTGCAGGCCCAATGTGGAGGCTGGTTTGTAACCCGTTCCCTTCCTCCTGCTGCTGCTGCATCCTCCCTGAGACTCAGGGACACCCAGCAAAGCAAGGCTGGAATCACAGAGGAAGCGGCGCAAAGAGCCAAGGGCAGGCAGTGCGCCGTTTCAGCGCCCAAGGCAGGTTCCAGAAGGGCAGGTGGGCCCAGCCTGGCAGGTGTGGGCCCTGGCCGGCCTGTAGGGGCAGATTCATGGCAGTACTTCCCCCTTCCCAGATCCTCTTCCAGCACCGACCAGGTCTCTTGTCCCCAAGCAACTTGTTATGAAATGGACAGAAACTCACCAGCAAAGAATACCGTGCCCGCTTACCAGGCTCCAGTTGGGGCTGGTGGGCCATCTGCCAGGACTGCCCCCGGGCCACGGCCACCCCCCAAGGGCAGTCCCCAGGGAGGGGGCTTCAGGTATCACCTGGGCGCTGATCCGCAACTGCCACCTATCAGCAGACCTAGGACCCCCAGCCAGTCACGCACCTCCTCCTGGGAACAGAGGTGGCCCCTGCAGCTGGGGCCTTGGCTGTGTCCCCAGACCCAGAAGCAGAAACCATGGGGAGGCCCCAGTGGAAACAGGGGAGGGGGAGAGCTGAGTGACACCGCAGCCTGGTCTCCAGGTCTCCCCCAGGTGGGGGGCACATGCAGGAAGAGGTTTTCTTCCCCTCACCGTGGATCTACACCTGAGCTTCAGTGTCTTCCAGGCACTGGTTTCAAGGCTCCCTCTCTTCCCTGCTCCCTCACTAGGAAGGTGGGACACCTTTTCTGGGGCCAGACTGCTGACCTTGGGTGGGGAATGTGGCACCAGGTCCAAACCCCCGACAAACAGGACCTGTCTCACCCTCTTGAATCCCCCACCCCACCCCACAGGGCACACCGGTCATCTCTCCCCACCCTGCTGAGGTCATGCTGGTCTCAGCGAGAAGAACCCACCCTGGCTTCACGGGCCTCCCAGGGAACAGACAGAGACAGAGAGAAAGAGAGGGACAGAGACAGAGAAAGACAAAGACAGGGACACACAGAAAGACAGAGAGACAGAGTCAGAGACAGAGACACATAGACAGAGAAAGAAGTGGAGAGGAAGCAAAGGAATGGGAAGCAGGAGGGCGGAGGCCCTGCAGCCTCAACAGACTTGGGCTCCGCACCGCAGCTGGCCCGGTGGCCCCATCAGGAGGGCGGGGCTGAGACGGAGTGAGAGCCGCCCCCTGTGGTGCCGAGCGGGGGGCGGGGGGGGGGGACCCTTCCCCAGCAAGGCAGGAGGGTCACCGCCGGAGGGGTGGGGCTGGTGGGGAGCTGGGGGCAGGGCAGGAGGTTGGGGTGCTCCTCTGCCTACCGCCAGCCTCGCACTGCTCCCCCACACCCCCAAAGAGGGTTTCCTGTCTCCAAACCAGGGAGGTCTTGAAGTTAAAACAAGTCAAAAACCTCACGGACCAGGCAGGCCAGTGGCTCCAGGGCAGACACCTGGGCTCCTGTGGGTGCAAGGACCCACCTGGGCTGTGCTCCGAACGGGGAGGGGGGCCCACGGTGGCTGCAACGGCAGTGGCAGCTGCACTGGGCAGGCCAGGCACCTTGAGGGGTCCACCTTTTTAAAAAAGATCAAATCAGTGCCTTTGGCGGTAAAGACCCGGCTCACCTGAGTATCAGGTCCCCCTGGCCCGTTGGCCAAGTCTCTGCTTGTCTCAGAGGGACCTGGGGGCCAGCCCCTGCCCCCACGTGCCCCAGACACAGAGAGCTGTTCTTTGGTGGGTGTTGAGCGGCGGGAGTTAATACCGGGGTTAGAGTCTCAGACCGCGGCTCTGACATGCTGGGAATTGAAATGGGGCATTTCTAGGACAACTGGACAGAAACTACCAGAAAGGCTCCCTCCACCTCTCACTTGAGTTGATGAAGAAATTTCTTCCAGACCTTCAGATATCAACTTTGATCTCGGAGGAGGAAGAGGAAGGGGCCAAGAATCACTGGACTAAGATGCCAGACCCTCCTTGGTGTCCCCTCCGCATCGCTGCCTCCCTTTGAGGACCTTGGCAGGGCAACCACTGCTGCTTTATCCACCAGGAGCCTAGCTAGGGAAGAAGTCGGTGCTATTTTCTGTTCAAACATCCACAAACTGGCTTTCTCTCCCCTCCCCCCTCTTTTTGGCCACACTGTGCTCCATGCAGGATCTTAGTTCCCCGACCAGGGATCGAACCCATGTCCCCTGCAGTGGGAGCTCGGACGCCTGACCACTGGACTGCCAGGGAAGTCCCCCACAAATGGGCTTTCTCCTTGTAGTCCTTCTCCTCACATGGTGAAAGAAAATTTAAACCATCCGGAAAAAGTAAAAAGCTTCCTGACACAGCCTTGCTCTTCTCTAACTACTCGCAATCCATTCATCAAATTCGAGGTCCTGTCCCACAAGGCAGAGTCTGGTTGGGGGTGGGGGTGGGGACAGGCCAGCAAGTTGCCTGGTACCCACGGCCTCACAGGAGAGATGATGTCTTCAAAGAGCCACCGTAGAAGCAGGATGCAAGACCTGGGGGGCTGCTGAGATGCGTGGGGGTGGAGGAATGGTGGGACCCTCAGGGACATCTCCTTTGAGGGGTCCTGACCAAGGCTGGGGTTTCAATAGCAGAGATGAGCTGAGGAAGGAAGCAGGCAGGACCCCTCCCTCCCTCCAGTGCTGTGAGAGAGTCCCCCCCCCCCGCCCCAATCAGAGGTGGGAGGTGTCTTTGGAACCCAAAGGGTGGTCAAGTGATTAGAATGCCATTTGGAAAATTTGAGCGGTAACTGGAGAGAGAGCATGGTCTGGATGGCAGGGGCCTTGAATGTCACAAGAGGGATTCAGGACTCAGCCACCAGAACCAGGTGGGTAGGCAACAGATCAGAAAGCCTGCTCCTAAGTTCAACCAGCCCCTCCATCCCCGGGTTTCCAGATGGAACCAGAAAGCACGCGAAGTGGAGACATGAGGTCCCCTCCTTCCACAGAGCAGCCACCCTTGTGCTGCTTATTGAAAAGTGCTGTGAGGGGCAGCTGCTGCATGGATACTTTGGGGGAGGCAGGCTAAGAACCAGGAAGAAAGAATTAGAACATTTCTTTTAGGTAAACAAAAAATTTGAAGTGTGTTAATAACCCGAGAAATACCACTTCAAACCAACATCATGAGAAAGCATCGCAAATTTTTCACCCGCAAGAATGAGAGAGATAGGGACTTCCCTGGTGGTCCAGTGGTTATGACTCTGCGCTTCCACTGCTAGGGGTCATGGGTTTCATCCCTGGTTGGGGAACTGAGATCACGTATGCCGCAAGGTGCAGCCCCCCCAAAAAAAGAATGAGAAAGATAATAAATACCTACTGTGCAAAGAAAATGAATATACTCGAAGAGGCCAAAAAGTCCAACATAGTACATCCTCAGACAATACTGGATGCCGACACGGCCCTCAATACGTATGGGGCACTTTTGGGCACCTTGTCTTTCACATGTATTAATAGGTTAGGTGGTAGCTGTAATTCTTACTGCTACATGACGTTCCAGTGAGCAAATCTTAACTCCAAAGATCACCTTCCAGCCACTGACCACAGAACCAGAGAACCACAACCTTCTCTTAAAGTGCAAAGATATCTTAAAGGTCACCCATAACAAAGCTTCATTTTATAAAACAGTGCAGGTGCCGCTGCACGTAGTACAGCAAATCCTCAAAAAACTAAACACAGAATTACCATCACCATGTGCTCCAGCAATTCCACTTCTGGGTATAGACCCAAAAGATTTGGAAGCAGGGTCCTGAACAGATATTTGTACACCCGTGTTCACAGC
The DNA here is from genome assembly GCF_030028045.1 of Hippopotamus amphibius kiboko. Taxonomy (NCBI): domain Eukaryota; kingdom Metazoa; phylum Chordata; class Mammalia; order Artiodactyla; family Hippopotamidae; genus Hippopotamus; species Hippopotamus amphibius. Next base: position 6,836,223 of record NC_080186.1, on the reverse strand, counting down.
AGCGTATTCACAATAGCCAAAAGGAGGAAGTAGCGCAAGCTTGCATCCACCGACAGATGATTGGTTAAGCGGTGTGGAGGGTACACACACGCTGGAAAGTCATTCAGCCTTAAAAAGGAAGGAAATTCCCAGCAACGTGGATGCACCTTGAGGCTAAGTGAACTAAGCCAATCACAAAAAGACGAAGATTCCACTCACATGAGGTACGAGAGTAGTCAAATTCATACAAAGTGGAAGGCTGGGGGCCATGGGGAAAGGGAATGGGGAGTTAGTATTTAATGGGGACAGAGTTTCACTTTAGGAAGATGAAGAAGTTCTGGAAATGGATTGTACAACAATGTACATAATGCCACTGGACTGTACTCTTAAAAATGGTTAAAATGGTAAATTTCATGTATATTCTACCACAATAAAAAATGCTTCATTTTATACGAAAATTAGGAAGAAAAATCTGAGGCATAGAAAGTAATGGGGGGGGGGGGTTCCTCTATCCTGACCCCATGGGAACAAATGCTGAACAAAGCTAAGGCATTCGGCCGCCACTCCCGGCCCCGCCCCATCTGCATCTTTAAGCCAATGGCCAAGGTTGGCCAGGCGAGGAGCTGTTTTCCCAGGAAAGAAAAATCAGCTGGAGAGAAAAATCAGCAGAGACAGAATGTCACCATTTACTTGTGTTCCTTAAACCTCCTGGCCAATCTCTCTTCTTTTCATTTGGAAGAAGAAAAAGAAGGGCTTGAATATTCGTGGGTGTGCTCACATGCTGTTTCTCACTGCAGGTGCTTCACAGACCTAACCTAAAGGAGACAGAACTGGCAGGAAATAGAGGTGGACTTGAAAAGGAAGACAAATTTATGAAAGGCCAAGCCCAAAATGGCTATGAAGCTGGGACAGGTTGCTGTCCAGGAAATGACTCATGTCTCCCCTGGTCCCTCAGGGCTGCTCTGGGAACAGACACTGAACAGCGTAGACCGAGGTTCTCAAGAGGAACGAGGCTTCTGTGGATTCCCCCAAGGACCCCAAGCCTGTCAAGCCCGTCTTGGACACCTGGGGTGGCAGGTGCCTATACGGCCCCCAACGGCAGCTCAATCCACACTTGTGGGTGAAGAGCATTGAAACCAAGCCAGAATGCCACAGAGCCCGGTGCTGGGGCACTCTCCTGTAGCCACCCACACTTCCTGTGACCTCGGTCACCCTCTAAGCACTCAGGCTGCAGAATCCAGCAGGCTGACTCCAGGCCCCAGCCACTTTAGGAAATGTGCTCTTCCAAGTTACAACCTCCTAATCGATAAATTGAACGGCCTAAAAAAGCATCTTCTCTACCTTGCAATGCATTTGAAAACCCTCACCAGGACCTTGACCTTGAAACACTGGTTTCCGTGACGGTGTACTCCCTGTTCTGTAAGGCTCCCACCCAGCTCCTTCACCAGTTTTTCCTCCTCCCCTTAAACACAGATGTTCTTGAGGTGCCCCCTCCACAGGCTTCTCTGCTTTCGTGGCTCCAAGGAGCATCTCTTCTTGAACTTGACACATCACCCTTATGGCAACCACATCATTGAACAGCATCACTCTGAAGGCAACCCTGCCTCCCACTCCCACACAGCTCCCCACCAGACTCAGACACAGCCCCCTCCCAGCCTCTGCATCTCTGCCAGGTTCTGTCCTCGTTCCCCTGGTTGGTCACCAGATTCAAACCCCTCACCTTCCTGGATTCCTCCTCTTCTTGGCTTCCCACATTATCATTATATTGGTATAAATTCCCCCATAACTGCCCAAATCTGTCCCCACTCTCACGGTTCAAGTAATCATCACCTGCAAAGTTATTGCAAGAATCTCCAAATTGGTCTCCCTGCCCACAGCACCTCTCTGACCCCGACCGATCTTCCTAAACCACTCTCATTTAGATATTGGTCTTTTTTTCATTTCGAAAATTTGTAATTCAAACTTGTACAACAGAGACACAGATTTTCAGCACCTAAAATGAACTGCTGTCAACAGTTTGTCACATTTGCTTTTGGTCCTTTTATTGCACAATAGTCAAACGGCCAGAGGACTTGAAGAGGCAACTCAGAGGAAAAAAGTAAATGCAAATGGCAAATAAACTTGTACCAAAAGACACTCAACCTGCCCACTAAACAGGGAAACAAAAAATTAAGTACTAATGAGCTATCGCCTTGCGCCCCCCAGATTACTACACAGTCAGTAGAGAGATGGCGCCTGCTGCTGGCGGGTAGGGGAGGAAGTGTGCACCCACGTGGCTGGTGGAATCTGAATCTTGCAGCTTTGGGGAAAGGAACTGGGGATGGGACTGACCCAGCAATTCCACTCCTGGGGCTTGTGTCACAAGAATGAAAGCACCTGTCCTGAGGATATCTTACAGGTGTTTATCACAGCAGCGCTGCCATTTTCTGCCTGTCCAAATTAAGCCATCATGCTCAACTGATCAGGGGAACAACTCTGGTGCATCTGTACCACGAACCATTTATCACACAGTAATTAAAAGACAAGGTAGGGACTTCCCTGGTGGCACAGTGGTTAAGAATCCGCCTGCCAATGCAGGCGACATGGATTCAATCCCTGCTCCAGAAAGATCCCACATGCTGCAGAGCAACTAAGCCTGTGCGCCACAAGTACTGAGCCTGTGCTCTAGAGCTGGTGAGCCACAGCTATTGAGCCCATGTGCTATAACTACTGAAGCCCACACTAGAGCCTGTGCTCTGCAACAAGAGAAGCCACCGCAATGAGAAGCCCAAGCACCGCCATGAAGAGTAGCCCCCACTCGCCGCAACTAGAGAAAGCCCATGCACAGCAACAAAGACCCAACCCAGCCAATAAATAGTTTATTTATTTATTTTTGTTTGTTTGTTTGTTTTTTTGGCACACGGGCTTAGTTGCTCCGTGGCATGTGGGATCTTCCTGGAGCAGGGATCGAACCTGTGTCCCCTGCATTGGCAGGCGGATTCTTAACCACTGTGCCACCTAGGAAGCCCCCAGCCAATAAATAAATAAATTAGTTAATTAAAATTTTAAAATGTACAAAATAAGATACAAATGAACTTATTTGCAAAACAGAAACAGATTCACAGACATAGAAAACAAATTTATGGTTACCAAAGGGGAAAGGTAGGGGGAGAGATAAATTAGGAGTTTGGGATTAACATATACACCCTACTGTATATAAAATAGATAAGCAACAAGGATCGATTGCATAGCACAGGGAACTATATTCAACATCCTGTAATAACCTACAATGGAAAAGAATCTAAGAAAGAATATATATATTATATATCCATATATATCTGAATCACTTTGCTGTACACCTGAAACTAACACAATAATGTAAATCAACTATACTTCAATTGAGATTAAAAAAAGGAAAAAAAAAGATGTTAAGGACTGAATGTGTCCCCCCAAAACTCATATATTGAAATGCTAACCCCCAAAGTGATGGTTTTTGGAGGTGGGTCTTTGAGACATAATTAGATCATGAGGGTGGCGCCCTTACGAATGTAATTAGTGCCCTTATAGAAGAAACACGAGAGAGATGATCTCTTTTTCTTGCTGCCATGTGACTACACAGAAAGACAGCTGTCTGCAAACCAGGAAGAGGGCTCCCATCAGACACCAACTCTACCAGCTCCCTGATCTTGGACTTCTCAGCTCCAGAACTGTAAGAAGTGTCTGCTGTTTAAGCCACCTTATCTATAGTACTCTGTTTTGACAGCCCAAGATCATGAAGGCAAACTTCGGAGGCGGGCACCAAAGACTGTTCCCACACTGACCTAGTCCACTTTGTCACAGACTGGCTTTCTCAAACTGTTCATGTGCTCCTGCAGCTGCTCCTGTCCCCCAGTTTGGCTCACATACGTGTCCACGTGACTCCACGCCATCCAGCCACCAGGAGGGCTGTCACTACAGAGCCAGGCAGACCCTCTGGAGCCCTCTGCACATCCTCCATCACCTTAAAAACCTAACTAACCGTCCACGGGGTGCAGTCCCTTTCCTTTCCATAAACTCACATTAGATTTGAAACAAACCCTCCCCATGTGTCTGGCACCCTAACGCAGACACCTAGCAACAGATTAAAAACTTTGGTGAAAAAGGATGCCCTGTGTCCGCCAACTGGTCGTCCGAGACCCACGCAACCCAACAGGTTTCTCTTTTTCTCTGAACAGATGTATGGCCACCTGCTTCTGGGCCACGCTGAACCAGCTATCCATCATCCTGGGCAATTTTCCTCCCTGGACTCCAAGGCATCAGGCCTGGAAGAAACTCTAAAAGCTCCACGGCATCAAAGTTTCAAGAATAAAATATCTGTAGATGACACCAGACGACATCCCCTGCAGAATGTTCTCCGCACCCCTCCCACTGCACACGTCCACGCCTAAGCCCACCGTCCTCCAAGGCCGAGATCTGGGAGGTGGTCTGGACTCTGGTCTGACTTCTGGTTGGCTGTCAGGCTCACCTCTTGAAACAATCTCCACCCCATTGCCTTCTGCACCCCCTCACCTGTCCCCTCCACCACCCCCATCACCTTTCTAGAACACGCCCGCCCCCAGGGTCGTTCTCCTCCTGAGCTGGTGTGAAGTCCTCTGACCATAGGGAACACACCCTCCATCCATTCAGGATCTCACCTGTGCCTCCCTCTCCAGCTGCACCCCCCCTCGCCCTGGGAACCCCTCAACTGGGGCCACCCGACCCTAACGCAGAACTGAACCACCTCTGATTCCCCCTGACCTGCTTCACACCCTTGGAACTCTTCCGAGGGTGCCCCGTGCCCCTCAGAGAACTATCCTGCACTCCGTCAGCGCTTGGTCAAGTCTTTCTACCATTTACCAACAACTCCAGCAAATGCAGGCTCCACACGTGTTAACTTAAGATAGAATAGTGGTTCCAAGTGGGGTGATTTTACCCCAGGGGACATTTGGCCAGGTCTGGGGACATTTCTGGTGGTCACAACTGGGGTGGCATCTAGTGGGTGGAGGCCTGGGATGCTGCTAAAAAATTATCCTGCCCGTAAGCTCAACAGTGCAAGGTTGAGAAACGCAGAGAAAGAGTGGGCTTCGGATGAAAGGATGCGGTGCACCCCTGGGACAAAACCACCTTCGTATGACACCCATATCTGTGACTCCATGTCAGGGCAAAGCCACACCTGGAGGGAGGTGGCTGAGTAGGAAGTGTCCCAGCCGAGTAGTAGTGTCCCAACACTGTTACCAGCCTCCTGTGTCACCCTGAGCAAGACATTCGGCCTCTCTGGGCATTAGGTTTCCATGTCTATGAAAAGAAGGGTCAAAGGAGATCAGCTCGTCCCCAGAGTGGCCTGGACAGATCCTTAAGCACCTGAAAAACTGTTTCTGAGTTTGGGGAAATATTATATCCCCTTCTAGAGAGTCACAGAGCCCATCTGCATCTTAAAGGCTCTGAGAAGTCCTGCAGGGGAGGAGCTTGGCGGGTTTCAACTCTAGTGGTTCCCATCCTGGAAGAGAAGGGGACGTTCTTCCCACACATTTCCCAGCCACATCCTGAGGGACAGCAGGTTGGAGTGCCTCCACATCTCTCTTGGCTCTGCTGCTTCTCGCTTCTACAGCGAGCAGGGCCCCGCCTCCTCCCACAGCCACGCTTCTCTGGCTCTAAAGGAGGCGTGAAAGTGTGCTGCCTAGCTGCGCGTATGATGTAAGGGGCTGCTTCCTGCTTCGCCAACTCTCAGCAGGGCCACACCCTGCCCCCACCCCCTCCATGCCCCCACTGAGGGTAGGTCTGGTGGAACAAGGTCAGGGGCTTGCTTTTTGGTGGGTAATCTTGGCTGGTTCTGCGCCCTGTTAAGCCTGTCCTCTTAATCTAGACCAGGATTTGGCAAACGATGACGCCATGGGCCAATCTGGCCCACTGCCTGTTTTTGTAAATAAAGTTTTATTGGCACACAGCCACTCCCTTTGGTTTACAGGCTGCCTCTGGCATTCCCATTCACCACTTGAAAGCAGAATCAAGTAGTTGCAACAGGCCTAAATATTTACCATCTGGCCCTTAGAGTTTGTGAACCCTTGATGCAGACCTTAAGAAATGGTGTCTACAGGGGCCAAACGTCTCCCCCAAACTCCTCCAAGAGCCTGTTCTACCATTCTACCAGGCCCAGGCCCCTGTGTCCACGCGTACCTGGATGACACACAGTGACTAAAGCACGAAAAAGTGCCAGGATCCTACTGTCTGCCCACCCCCCCGCCCACACCCTCCATCCCTTGCACCCTGCACGTCCCCCGCCACAGCCTTCCCTGGACCCCAGTGATGCCCCACTCCCTTCACAAACCAGAGCTCATTTACAGCAGAATGTATCAGGCTTGTTTTGGTTCTGCACCCTGTTTGCAAACTTGTAAGCATGTATCCGCCAAAAGACATATATTGTGCATGTATTATACTCACATGCTTCTGTATCGATAGATGACATACATTATGAAACACACACCAAAAAAATAAAAATCAAAATTAAACAGGAGGAGGGCCTCCCTGGTGGCACGGTCGTTAAGAATCCGCCTGCCAGTGCTGGGGACACAGATTCCATCCCTGGTCCGGGAAGCTCCCACATGCCGTGGAGCAACTAAGCCCGTGCACCACAACTACTGAGCCTGTGCTCTAGAGCCCAAAAGCCACAACTATTGAGCCCACGTGTCACAACTGTGAAAGCCTGCGTGCCTAGAGCCCGTGCTCCGCAGCAAGAGAAGCCACCGCAATGAGAAGCATGCGTACGGCAATGAAGAGTAGCCCCCGCTCACCACAACTAGAGAAAGCCTGTGCACAGCAATGAAGGCCCAGCTCAGCCAATTAATTAATTAATTAATTAAAAAAGAAATTAAACGGGAGGGGATAAAAGTAAAAATAAAGCCACAAATTTCTGCCCGCACCCAGGCAGACCACCTTAGACGTGGCCTCCCTGGGGGCGGTGGGCTCACCTCGTCACCCTCGTCACCCAGCAGCCCCACGCGCTCAGCACACAGACAAAGGGGGCTGTGGTTATCCCCCACCAGCAGCAGCAGGCGAGGATGAAGGCTCACCCTGACACCCGGCCCTGAGCATCTGCTCCAGAAGACCCGGGTGGGGAGGCCTGGGATCCTGGGACCCGGGAGCCTCGCCCACCTGGCTGCGGCAGGAAAGGGAAGGATTAGGGACCCCCCAGAGAAGGCGCCAGCTGCTCCCAAGGCAGCGAACACCACGGCGCATCCAGGGGGATTTTTATGTTTTGACTCAGAGGCAATAAGTCTTTCAAATTAAACCAACGCAGACTAAACTGCAGTAACGAGGAAAGCCCCTTCCAAACAGTCGGCCGGGGGTTACCACTGCCAGGCGAGTGGGAGGGAAGACGGCTGCCAGCGGGGCTGGTGAGCCGGGGGCGGGGGAGCGAGGGTGACCTTGCCCAGCGGGTTCTTTCTGGAAGGCAGCTTTGGGGTCCTCAGACTCGCTGCCCCCTCAGTTCCCGGGCTGGGCCTCCCCCCCACCCCTCATACCCATTCTTTCGGGCCAGCTTGCCCACCAGGAAAACACTGGGCCAGAGCCAGGCAGTGACCCCAGGGAAGGGAGGTCCTATCTCACCTTCTTAGCCACTGATCGGGGGCCGCTGGGGCCACCATTTGGACCCCACCCACTGACTTTCTGCAGGCACTTCGGGTGGCTCCTGGGGTGATGCTTCGTTACCCAAGAAATCTCACAAGCACCAAAGGCCCGCCCAGCCAACCAAAGGCAGGCAGAGCAAACTCAGCCCCACGGAGAATATTCCAGCAGACCGCTCCAATGCCAGCTGCCAGCCCAGCCACACTCCCAGGGATGGACGGGACACCAAAGGTGCAGGATGGGGCGGGCGGGTTACTCTGACCTCACGGACCTCAGACTCCTTGCAGCATCTTCTCTGCCCCTGGGAGGAGTCAGGGCAGACGAGGGGACCCGGATACATCTTCCCTAGAGTTTTTATGGAGAAAAAAAATTCAACCACAGGGAGTTTTGTGCCAGCCCAGGAAGCCAGGCCACCCAAGTGAAAAGGCGGCCTCACCGGGCAGCCGGCTGCTTTTAGAAACACACCCTGCTCATCCGCCACAAACATTAGCCGGCAGCTAAAAGAGGGAAGTGAACAAAACAGCTCTCCGGATAAGACGAGGGCTGAGAGGATGCTAGGGGCAAAGCTAATGATAGGATCCAACTCCACCACCCAAATTTGTCCAGACGGCCTCATATGGAGAGGGGCGTGGGGGCGGGCATGACCGGCTGCCGCAGGAGGAAGCGGGAGGGGGGTGGGGGAGGGGACTCCCCCCCTCCCCCACCCCCACTCCGGGGCCAGGCTCTGTGCTGAGCCCGCCTGAGGTCCTGGCCGCACCACCCCCCCGCCAGCCCACCTCCAGCCCAGTCCAGCCCAGCCCAGCCCAGGCCCTGCTCGCGGTCTTCTCAAATGCTTACAATTGTGCTGCTTCCCTGATTAAAACCACCTGGGGGGCACCCACGAGACAGACAGGTCACCCAGGCCCGTTTACCAAGTGCCTTCTATGTACCAGGCACAGGGCCACCTCAAGGACGATGTCAAGCTCTCGCATACAAAAGTGTTTTATGACCCGTTTCTGACTGCCTTCCTGGCCTCATCCAGGCCCCCTTCCCTGCCTCTGTCCTTCCCGAACACCCACCAGAAGGAAATATACACACTGCCCTGAACAGGCTGGGGTGAGCAGCTGAGCCCTCTACCCAGCACCAGGCTTCTCTTGTTCTGGTGATATAGCTCAATCGTCTCGGACTCCCTGACCCCACTCCTGGCCCTGGGCTCTAGGGGTGGGTACACAGCCTCAGTCTGCTGCATGGGGACATCACCCACCCCTGTGACAGTGAGTATGCGGGCCAGTCAGAGTCAATCCTGAAACTTTTGATTAAATGACCTTCTGAGAATGAGGTCAAAAAGAAAGAAAGCAGATGCTTCAATAGAGAGAGAGGTAATTGCTGATGCCAGGGTTTGAGCTTCTGGATCCAGCTGTGCCTGAAACCCATTGACTTTTTAGCTGCTTATACAGTTCAGCAAACCACTTGCCTTTTGCTTAAGCCTGTGAGGACTGGTTTTTTATCTCTTGCAACTGAAAAATTCTAACCAACCCAACAAGGCAAGCTTTTCAAAGACCCCACTTTTTTGCTTGTGCTGTTTCTTCTACCTGGAAAGTCCAGGCTTTCTTATCAGGCTTTTTTCCCCACATGGACTTAGAGATTAGATTTAGGCTCCCTCTAGAAAGCTTTCCCGAACTCTCCCCAGTGTCATTTTGATGCCCCTAGGCTGTGTCTTACGCTGTCATACCTATGTGTTCTTTCCATTCATTCACGCGTTGCTCAAATATGTGCCGGAAGCCAAGCGCTGGCCCTTGGTGAGCGTGGTCCAGGTGGAGAGATGCTGTGACTATTTTCTCACCTGTCCCGCCCTCCTTTCAGGCGGGGACCAGGCTGCTCTCATGGGGCACAGGGCAGGATGATGCCTGCAGAGGGAGGGAGCAACCCTGCCTCTGGGCGAGGCATCTTATCCGCGGCCACATCGTGTGCGACCATGGCACAGAAATCCAAGCCCGTCCAGGAGCAAACCCCGGACCGTCCATCTATCCAGAACCCGGCCACCTGCACCACCTCGCGGCTCCCTCCCAGGCCCCAGCACCTGCCTCCTCTGGCCTGACTGCTCTGTGTTTCCACTCAGGGAAAAGCAGGTGCCTCACAACCCGGCCTCCTGAACCTCCGTGCTCCTCCCCCTCCTCCCTCCCACACTCTGTCCTGCCTCACTGGCCTTCTGGCTGCTCCTGGCACGTGCCGAGCTCCTATCTCAGGGCCTCTGCACTTCCCACGCCCTCTGCCTAGTACACGGAGCCAGGGTACCCAGGTGGCTATTCCCTCACTTCCATTCAGGCTCTGCTCAAATGCTGCTTCATCACAGAGGTCTTTTCCAGCCACCCTACTTTACGTGGCCACTGTTCTCTGCCCCCAGAACTCCTGCCCCCACACTTTCCAATGACATCCACTTGGTCACCTGCTCAGGACCTGTCCCCCTATAAGAACATGTACGCCTCATGAGGACAGGTGTCTCGTTCCTCGCTGTGGCCCAGGGCCCGGAGCAACACCTGGCCATGGTAGGTGCTCAGGGAACACCCACTGAATGCTTGAGTGGCCGCGTCCTCTTGTCCACACCACTATGCTCTGCAGAAGCAGGGTCTAGGGTCCCCTCCTCCATCCTGTTCCTATAGGGGTGGCCAGGCATCCATATGTCTGCCCCCGACCTGCTCTGGAACCTGCCCCCCACGGATCTGCAGACCCCTTATTGCTTGAGAACTCCGTCCCCGAACGTGGCAAGAGCTCACTCCTACATAGCCCAAAGCATCCTTAGTGTGCCTGCAGCTGGTACCCAGAGACGGGGGCGGCCTTGGCCCCTTCCCTGCTCCTGCACCGGCTACGCTTTGCTGGGAAACCCAGGGGCAAAAGCAGCTCCACCAGCTACTACATCCAGAGCCCCGGAGCCCACCTTCCAGGGTCCATACAAGCCCTCCATTCAGGGGGCAGCAGCTGGCGGGGCGGGGGCTTCCAGACGGGGCTCCCGCGGCCCCCCACTGCCCGTGGGCACAGACTGGCTCCCGAGGTGCCTCCCCTCACAGCCCTATCCCTGCTGCCCCCACCCACTCGGTTTTCCAAGAAAGAATGTGTCTGGTCTGGCCCCGCCAGTGCCGGCCCCGAGACACGGAGAACAGACTGGTTGTCCCAAACACGACTGTCTGGACATCGTCTGGCCTGACGGCGGCTCTAAGAGGTCAAGGGTCACAGGAGTTATCATTGCAGTGAGCTGTGGCTCCGAGGCGGTCACGCCCGTTCCCAGGGAGCGTCTGGGCGCCGGGCGATGCTGGCTGCCTCCTCTTCCGCCCGGAGCCACACACAAAGTTCCCTTTATAGGAACGAGGCGGGCCTGGGCACTGGCAGTTTGGGCCTCAGGGAAACCCAGGTTTGGGTTTTCTCCGAGGGCACAACTGGGCCTTTGTCTTAACTTTGCCCATCCCCACCCGGGCTGGCCTCCTTGCCGGGTACATGGCGTCCAGGACCCAAGTCCTTCCAAGCCGACCCTTCCACGGCTGGGCACCAAGACACACCACCGAAGACAGCAAGCGATGTTCCGCCCCAGAAACTCACCGAAGACCTACTACGAGCTGAGCAATGGAATTGCAATGGAACCTGCCACGGGGGAGGGTGGCAGATGGGACGAAGCTAATTAGGCCACAATCCACCAACGCCAGAAATTAAGAGCCCCAGTACATGCTGGTGCTGTGCTTGCGGTAGGGCCACGGCAAAGCGCCGTCCGCCTGGAGCCCGTTCCAGCTGCAGCCCGTTCCAGCTGCATCCCGTGCACCACTTAGCTAAGAAAAGCATGAATGTGCGATTATCCAGCAGAGATTCAGTTCTCTACTTTGGCACACAAAAAACATACAGCCTAGGACTTGCCCGGTGGCACAGTGGTAAAGAATCTGGCTGCCAATGCTGGGGACACGGGTTCGATCCCTGGTCTGGGAAGATCCCACATGCAGCAGAGCACCTAAGCCCGTGAGCCACAACTACTGAGCCTGCACTCTAGAGCCCACAAGCCACAACTGTTGAGCCCACGTGCCACAACTACTGAAGCCCGCGTGCCTAGAGCCTGTGCTCCGCAACAAGAGAAGCCACTGCAATGTGAAGCCCAAGCACCACAACGAAGAGTAGCCCCCACTTTCCGCAACTGGAGAAAGCCTGCGTGCCGTAACAAAGACCCAATGCAGCCAATAAATACATAAATAAATTAATTTATTTTTTAAAAAATTAGGCTTAAAAAAAACTAGGAAAAACACCTAGGAACTGTGACCGAATGGAGCAACCAGGATGCCCTGAGGAGGGATTCAGGTGGCCAAGGGGAGCTGGTACACATCAAGCCTGCACGTGCCCCTCCTCTTTGGGGTCTGTATCACGGTTCTCCTTCCTGCAGGAAAAGTCCCCCTGAATTTCCCACTGGCCACAGGGAGGGAGGCTGCATCTGAGAGGAGGGAGGGAAGAGGCCCATCGGCCCATAGTCCCATGGTTCCAGTCCCACGGTTCCCAGGTGCCATCTGCGAGCATCACAGCAGAAAGGCCTACTGCTCGTCACCACGGGAGCCCAGCAGCGGGATGTCGATGGTGTGGACGTCATCCATCGTCTCGCTGAGGCCCAGGAGGCCTTAAGGATCTGCAAAGGCCGCTTCCCCAGAATCTCCCCAGCTTGGGCTCCTGGTGCCCAAGGGCAGACCAGGTGTGAGAAAGAAACCACCTCCTTGGAGGGAGATGGGCCTGGTGCTCTCCCTTCTCTCTTTGGTGCACATCTGGGTTCCCTGAAACTTAAAAATTAAGCCCCAGTTAAGCCCTCCATGGCAGACAGGGCTCTAGGCCCGGGTGAGGGACACGGCTGCCCAGCACGGACTCCAGGCACCGGGCAGCGTCGAAGCGTGGACCTTGGGGTCAGCCTAGCGCCTGGGCCACACAGCAAGCCTCTTCTGAGATCCACCACGATCTCCGCCAACAGGCCGTGAGGGATGGCTCCCCAGGCCAGCCAGGGGGAAAAATGGAAAAACCCCAGCGATTCTGCAGAAGGAGCCTTCACTCCTGAGCCAGGCAGAGGGACCGGGGGGGGCCGGAGAGGGGCCAAGTGGAGCCGCCATCCCCCTCGGCTCCGGCCCGGCAGGAATTAGTCTGTTCCATCTAGACAGTCAAAGCCGCCAGCCCAGCCAGGGCGCTTCAGGGAGCGGAAAAGGTCGGCTGCTCAGACAGAGGGTCCGGAGCGTGGATTTCCCCTTTCTGATATGGCCAAGGGAAGGAGGGCCGCAGGCAGGCGCGTCCGGCAGGCGCTCCTGCAGGGGCGGCGAAGTCCTCGAAGGCCAGAGCGGGGAGGGGCGGCCACCCTGCCCCCACACATTCACCGCCCCTCCACAGACAGCATCAAAGAGTGACAGCCAGACACTGTCACCGCGGGGAAGGTCACATGTGGGTCAGAGCCGGCGGCACGGGAAGGGAGTGACCTATCTCCGAGGCCCATTCAGGAACCTCCCTGCAAACCCAGACGTCTGATGCAGCCAGACAACAAAGCACAGGGGGCTGGCGGGAGGGCTGGAGGTGTCTGATGGTCCAACGCGGCACTCCCCTCCGTCACGGGGGCCTCCCCACCGCCACACCTCGGCCTCCTGCTGCCCATCGGGGTGGCCAGACCGGATGCGCGCCCCCGCCTGCACTAACTCTCCTGAGCCTCTGGATCATTCTCAATTTTCACCCTCCGTGGAACCAGAGGTGGTCCCGGCCTCTCCAGAATTCAGCCCAGGACCCCATCACCACATCTCTCCCCGACAATTATACCACTTCTCACAAGGCTGTGAGAAAAACTTGTCACCCTGCGTCTTATTCATAGAAACCCCTTCTCAATCAATCATTAAGTCGGGACTTGGAAATCTCACTTGCCAACAGGTCAAGTCACGATACAGACTGGGGAAGAAAAACCAGTGGGAATCTGTCAACAACTTGTGAAAGTGAGAGACGGGCATGGGTGTTGGAGTTGACGACCCAGAGTTGAAATCCCAGCTCTGACCCTTCCCCAGCCATGACCCGAGATGTTCTGGGCCTCAGTTTCCCCAACTGCAAAACGAGGACAATAACCATGTGTCTCACAGGGATGGTTTGACGGTTAGATGGTGCCAGGGCACACACGTCCCAGTGCCTGGCACACACCAAGCACGCGCTGAAGACAAGCTACAGAGATGAGGCCAAGACAAAGAAGAAGGAGCCCAGGCACCAGGGACTAAGTCCCAGGGGCTTGTGTCATTAATAAAGAGTTACTCAAGGGGTGGCAAGGGATAAATCGGTAGACTGGGATTGACATATACACACTACTATATATAAAATAAATAACTAATAAGGACCTACTGTATAGCACAGGGAACTCTACTCAATACTCTGTAATGACCTATATGGGAAAAGAATCTAAAACAGGGTGGATATATGAGCGGTATAACTGATTCACTTTGCTGTACACCTGACACTAACACAACATTGTAAATCAACTATACCTCCAATAAAAATCAATTTAAAAAAATAATCAGGGATATTTAATCCAGAAAAAGAAAATCCAAAGACTGAAAACTATTTGAAAAGGAAAAAAAAAAGGCCATCACAGGATGGGAGTTCAGGAAGAGCAGGTACTGAAATCCCCCGCCTAACGCTATTCCCAGGTGTAAGCTACCTGGGACGGCCTTTGCCCACCTGTACAACAGACACCTTGTGGCTTCTCCCCCAGAGGGTGAGAGGCTGTAGTTGATAAATGGACAGCGCGGGCCCAGAATGGGGCCACACGCAGCGAGCCACTAGGTCAGCCACACCCACTGGCATTGACCTTGCTGCCGCTGCTGCTGCATCTCCAGCCGCACTCTGCCCAGACACTGGCCGCTTCCCCTCCCCACCCCCCCTCAAGGTACCCGCTGCAGCTGAATGAACCTCTCCCAGGAAATTGGCAATGCCCCGAGCCAGCCCAATGTCCCATCCTGACCCTCGGGACGCAGCACGGTTCACATGGTAGCATCGCTGAAATCGGGCTGGTGCTGGAGTCCGAGGCTCATTACGGCAACAGCAGGAAGCTCGTTACAGAACGGGGAACCTTCCTCTCGATGGGCCATAGAGGTGATGAAATACAGCATCCACAGGCTGCCCGTGTGTCTCCCACGCTGGGCCACGAGCTTCTGGAACAGCTCTCTTACACATTTTCGGCTGAACAGTAAGTGTTCACTAAACGTCTGAGAATTGAACTGCAGAAGCACCTCTCTCTCTCGGGTACCAAGGTGATGCCTAATAGGTTGGGGCAAGTTTAGATCAAGGGCAGGGCCTGCTGTCCCCTGAGAAAGGGTCCCGGTACTTGGAGGCCATTCTGTGCCATCCAGGATACTTGGAATTCCACACACACACACACACACACACACACACGCTTTCTTTGTCAAGACTTCTGGCTGCACCTCCACGTACCACTAACCCAGAAACTTAACACTCCACAGAATCGGCTAAGCCCGAGGAATGCAGATGTTTAAGGCCCACCGCCGGCGATGCCTCCGCAGACTAAACTGAGGAGGTTTAAGAGCTTTCTTCAGCTGTGTGTGCGTGCGTGCGTGCGTGCGTGCGTGTAGAAGGAGAAGGTTCAAGAGGAAACAGGACTATTTCCAGGACCTGTGATTATACTGCTGCCAGCCTCGCCGTCTTGGCCTGGGGAGGGGGTCAGGGACTCAGGGATCGAGATGTGAACAGAGCAGAGGAGAAGCAAGATGACTGTTTTTAAAGGGGGGAGGGCCTTCCCCTGGAGCCTGGGGAGTGACCCCTCCTGGTCACGCCAATCTTTCATGAGCAGAGCTTCCTGTAATTCCGTTCCACGAAAACCAGCCATGGTGAGAGGTGTGGCTTCAAAAACACCAGTGACGTAAATGAAAAGTCCCCACAGGGAAGCAAGAGACACGGAGCCCACCCTCCAGGACGCTGTCCAAAGGAAGGACGCGATCGGTGGGAGTTGGGGGCAGCCCCTCGGGGTGCCGACAGCACCCTCTACAGCTGGGATAAAGTCATAGCTGGAAAAGAATCGGCTGACTCAGCCCCACCGTGTTCCAGGCACTGTCTCAGGTTAGGTGCCGGGGCTGCTGAACTAGGTAGATGGAGCCCCTGCCCTCGTGGAGACAGACAGTCCACAGACAATCGCGGAATATGAGCTGATCAGATCAAAGATGCTAACTTTCCCACGGTCAGTGAAGAGGTTGGCCAGCTCCTTCACTCATTTACTCATTCCTCCAACAAGTTCCCACTGAGCCCCTACCGGGTCCCAGCCAGCGTGCTAGGCGGGCATCAGAGCTGACCATGACACCCAAGATCTCACCCTGGAGGGTGTTTCGGTGACTCCCACCACATCTGCTAAGACTCCTCTAGGTTCCTTATGAGCCCCAGGCCAGGCACTGAGCACAGGGACCAGACCCCAGGCTCTGTATCACCAGTTCCCAGGGTGATGTGGGGTGAATCCACCCGGCTGGCTGGGGGTGGGGGGGGGGGGGAAGGGAGGAGGTTTCAGGAGTGGACCCTGAAGACAGTGACGCACCCAGCACACAGAGGGCGGTCCTGGCCTGGGAGGCAATAGAGATTAATTATCACCTTCCAATCTATCTTGTTGCTGCTATAACCCCCCTGCCTAGAACAATGGCCAGGACAGGACATAGTGGGTGCTCAGTAAATATTTATAGAAGGAGGTTTTTGCTATGTAAATTTACGAAGGAGGCAGAGAGAAACCAAAGATGGGGGGAGGGTGTCCAGAAACAGTGAGAAACAGACACCAACCTGGACATCGGGAGGCCTTGGCAGAGAACTCTGGCCCTGTCCTGAGCAGACACGTCCGGCCGCCACAACAGAAGTCACCTGACCCAATGGGCCTGAAGTATGGATTCCTCTCCACCCTTCTGAGGGTCCCACCTCTGACCCCAGGACTGGGCAGGCAGGTGGCCAGTCCAGGGCCAGGCCCAGCCAGGGTCCTCCCGGGAGGTCTGGGGCTGGGTGCTTGGGGACAGGAAAGTCAGGGAGGGAGCAGCTCGGGTGGCCACAGGACCAGTGGGCATGGACTGGGGCGCTTACTTCAGCTGGGCTGTCCTGTCTCCACCCACCAGGCTGAACAGTGCTGTCAAGCCCTGCCCTTCGAGAGGTAGCCCTACTAACATTGCCCCCACCCAAACCACACCAGACACACCTGGGTCTGGGAGGAGCCTACACGTCCTAGCCACAGAAAAACCATCACCCGCTGCTGCTGCAATCCAATCTCACTCTGCCCCTTCCCAGCCCCTGGGACCCCCCCTCTCTGATCTGGGTGGACACCTGGGGCTGCTGCACGGTGAGGCCTTCTCCCCACTCCCCATCAGCCCTGCAGGCCAGGACTTCACCAAGCCCCTCACCCCAGGCGGCCCACATTTCCTCCTCAGCTTCAGAGGGGAACAGCATCGGGGTCCCGGGGAGGACGGGGTGGAGCAGCAGGGCCCCCAGCACGGTCCTCGTCCTTCCAGACGGCCTCCTCTCCTGCCTCTGCACCTCACGTCCCCAGGTGAGGAGTCGCCATCGGGGATGAAGCCCTGCCCTGAGGGGGCGGGGCGTGTCCCACGGGCAGGGTGAACGGCACGTGGCCGTGGTGGCTCCATCCGCTTCTCTCGCCAGCCTGCCGCGTCCACCCTCTGCCTGCAGGCCACAGGATGCTGCCGCTCGGGGCCCTCCCGGTGCTGTCCCCTCGGCTCCCACCTCCCGGTCCCCACCTAACCTCCAGGACTTACTGCAGCCTCCGCCCCCAAGGTGGGGCTCCTGGGTGAGGGGTCCCTCGTCGGACTGTCCCCTGCACCAGTCACGCTGTGTTATGATTACAGCTCACATGACTGTCCCCACCACGCACGGAAAATCCTTGGGGGGTGTGTCCAGAGCCCGGCAGATATACTGACCTGGGCGAGCCACTGGAATTGCTAGGTGACCAAAGATCAAGTCTCTGATTGAAGGAAACAGCTGCCTCCGAGGCACCAGCCACACGTCATTGAGTCCTTCGTTAGTCCTTGTGGTGCTCCCCACGCCCATTCTTATGGACGTGGAGACTGAGGTGCAAAGAGGCTAAGTCATCTGTCCAGGATCCAGGTCAAAAGCCAGAATCAATGAGAAGTTGTTGTATAACAAAGGGAATCCAACTCGAGGATGGAAGATGCCTTAGAGGACTGGGGCGGGGAGGGTGGGGGGGACTCGAGGGGGGGGGAATCAAGGAAGGGAGGGAATACGGGGATATGTGTATAAAAACAGATGACTGAACTTGGTGTACCCCCCAAAAATAATAAATAAATAAATAAATAAATAAATAAATAAATAAAAAAGCCAGAATCAAAACTCATGGTCCCGGGGGGCTTCCCTGGTGGCGCAGTGGTTAAGAATCCACCTGCCAATGCAAGGGACACGGGTTCGAGCCCTGGGCCGGGAAGATCCCACATGCCACGGAGCAACTAAGCCCGTGCGCCACAACTACTGAAGCCCGTGTGCGTAGAGCCCGGGCTGCACAACAAGAGAAGCCACCGTAATGAGAAGCCCACGCACAACGAAGAGTAGCCCCCACTCACCACAACTAGAGAAAGCCCGCACACAGTAAGGAAGACCCAACACAGCCAATACATAAATAAATAAATAAATAAATAAATAAATAAATAAATTGTAAAAAATAAAATCAAATCAGGTTGTTTGTAAGAAAAAAAGATGAAAGAAAGAAAAAAAAAAGAAAAACAACTCACGCTCCCCCCAGGCTACTAGAAGCCTGAGAGTGGAGGCGGGGGTGGCCTCAGGGACATGGCTGGAGGCCCTGGCGTCCTGCCTCCTGTCCCCCAGCTGCCTGGAGATGCTGTGTCTCAGGCAGGGCCCGGTCTGCTGGGGAGGGAGCACAAAGAGGAGGCAGGGGCCAGAGGCAATGGACAGCACAGGCAGCGCAGACCAGGAGGGACCAGACTCGGGGAGGCAGGAGAGGCTACCTCCCCAGCCAAGGACCCAGGGGCCTCAGCCCAGACCCCTTGGCCCCGCCCTCACCAGCCCACAGGAACCCCAGCCCACACCCCCCACGCAGCATCTTCCCGGAAAGAGGGAAGAGCAGTGGCTTCCTGTGGCCCCCACCTGGCTGTCAGGGGCGCGACCGTCCACAGCATCCCCTGGCTCCCGGGGGACGCTCGGTCAGACCCTCGCACTCGCCCGGATGCTCCAGGGCAGGCCTGGGGCACCGGGAAGTTCCAGAAGAGCCTGGGCGCAAAAACCCAACAACGGTCGGGACTCCCCTCAGGCCTTTGCCTGTGTCCCCGCTTCCTGTCTGTGCGACCAGGGCAGCGGAGCCCGGAACACGGATGGAGGCCGGAAGGTCAACAGAGAATAAAAAGCATCCACCCAAGAAGCCCACGGAACTGTGGGGGCTCAAAAAAAAAATCGGTCCCCTCATCACAGGAAATCAGCTGCACGCGGCTTTGAACCTATCTTTTCCCACCTGGTGGAATGAAAATCTCTACCCCACACCCATGCACGAGCACACACGCACACACAACACACTTCACACCTTCACCTCTTGACTTGGGAAGGCCGTGAGACCTGGATCCTGGACAAATTACTCAGCTTCTTTGAGCCTCCGTTCCCACATCTATAAAAACAGGTTCCCAGACACCTAAACTGAAAACCCTGGAGTCCTGTTGATTTTGATGATGGTATCTATTAAGCACTTACTACACTCTGGGGACCATCTAAGCTCCTAAGCGTATGCACATCCCCTGCCACCAGTGAAACATCGCTTCCCTTCTTCCCCTTCCCCCCCCCCCCCCCCCCAGTTCTTACACATGCTAAGGTCCAGCTTCAGTGTCACCTCCTCTAGGAAGCCTTCCTGGATTCACCTTCTGAACCTCATCAAAATCCTTCAGAACTCCACTGGCCTCTCATTGCCTTTATTACCCACTGCCTAACACGATATTGTTTGAGAGTTTTCAGTATATCTGCCCTTCTTCCCTTCCAGAAAGCACATGAAGCAAGCTCTCAAAGGCCAGGATTAAGGATCGTAAGTTCCAAGGCACATTCCCTCCTCGGAGCAGGAAGGCGGCCTTGGAGCCAGTTATGGGAAGGACAGCACCTGGCAGCTCACCCACGTCAACCCATCCCATCCATGGGGTCCTCTGACACCTCATTTCACACATGGGAAACTGAGGCCCAGGTCACAGAGGCAGGAAGTACCAGAGCAGGACTCCGGCCACCTCTATCTGACTCCGAAGACAGGTTCGTAACTGCTCCAGCCCCCAAACCCAGACTAGACACAGCATCCTCCGGAGAAGAAACCCTGGACCAGAGACGCCATCCAGCAGAGCACGTGCATGTGTGCTGAGGCAACACATGGGCTCTGAGATCCCCAGACACTCCCAGACCCGTTGGTAAATAGCGACTTCTCCATGCCCCTGGGTGCCCACTCCCCATGGATCAGCCCCTTTGCCACAACCCACGGCCCCTCATCATTCGCCAACTAAAGGGGTCATGCCTGGCATGGCAGAAACCCCAGGACCCAACCTCAATGTCAAGTCTGCTCTGCTTGGCCAGTGCCCATGCCAAAACAGCATGCAGACATTACCTGTGTATGTGAACACACACACACACCCCTCCCTTGCCCCCGGGGGCTGCCTCTCTGTGCCCGGGCACACCACCAACTCCAACTCACCTGAAGCAGGTGGCCCGGCCAGCTGGGTAGTGTCTCTTTCCCAGGCCCAGTCTCTTGGGAGGTGCAGCCAGCCCCAGGGCAGGTGAGGCCGTTGGTCTCACCTGGCACCTTCCCCAGGTCCCCCCTGCCCCGCCCCGTGGGACAGGGCTGAACCAGGAAGAGCCTGGGGCCCCCGTTCCCTCTGCAGGACCCGGTGGCCGCTGCACCTCCCTGGCTTCCCGCACCTGGCCCCCGCTGGTCAATGACTAAGCGATTTCCACCTCGGAGCCTGCCTGGCAGAGGCCCCGTTGGCTGCGGATCGGCACCAGGATGCCCGGAGCCGCACACAGTAAAACCCATAATTGGCGAGTCCTCTTCTTGGGAAAGAAAACCCCCTCCATGTTTTGTTTTGTTTTGTTTTCCCCTTAAATGAAACAAATCCACCCACGTAGTTACTGGAAACTCAAGCATGTGAAACTGAACCGTTTGCAAAGAGAATTAGTCAGCAACCTTGTGAGCAGAGGAGCCGTCCCTCTGTGGGTGGAGCTGCCTGTGCTCTCGGGGTTCCCGTCCAGGAGGGGAGCAGGGCGGCACTGACCCCCACGCCAGGTTCCCCAAAGTCCAGGTGATGTTCTGGGGCTGGGTCAGCACGAGACGGCATCGCCATCCGAGGGCGAGTCCACCGGCACCAGGTGGAGGGGACGTGCACGTCTCCCTACTGCACACGGTGATGGTGCTAAGCCCAGGCTCAGGGTCAGGCTCATGTTCAAATCCCACCCCCTCTGGTGAGGTGACAGTCCAGATCTCAGTTTCCTCCTCTGCAGAATGAGGATTACAGAACCCGCCAGGTGCTCAGTCAGATCACCAGAGACAACCTAGGGGAAGTTCTTTGTGCCTGGTGCCAGGGAGGCGGCCATAAATGCTGACTCTTGAGAAGGTGCCTCTCCTAGGGGAGCTAAGGAGATGCCTGGCTTCTCTTAGGGGTGAAAGAAGTGGACACTATAGGGCCGTGGCTCCACATCTCTGGGTAGGAGAGGCCACCTCCTTCTACAGGACACATGCCTACTCTTAGCCGCAGTCCACACTCGGCCCTAGAGCCTTCCACTGGCTGCTTCATTTGCACCTCCTTCCTGGCCCCTGGGGGCACATGAGTTTGTGACCCAGTTTAAAACCATAATATTATGTAGGAGCACAACCGTAGCCACTTGTCACTCGAAATAATCACAGGAAGTGTCTTTCAGGAATGTAAGTAAAGTCTGATGCTTAAGGCTGATTTTTCTCAGAGAAAAACATGACGATGTAAGAAGACCTATGCCCCACTCTTGCTGAGGGAAACCCAGGGTGGGGGGCGGGCAGTAGTTTTCTGAAATTCTTTAAGGGATTTACAGAAGCAAGTGTCCAGCGTTCTGCCCTTCATTGCCCAAACTTCCTTCCTCCACCTCCTTTGGCTTCTGTACCCAAAGAGGGCCTTGCTCTTTGGATCTCACCCCTCTGGACGTGCAGAAGGTGGGCAGTGGGTCAAGACGCTGACAAGCGGGGCCTTCAAGAGGATTCCAGGACGGCTGCTCGCAGGACGGGGAGCCCCCAGCTTTCCCAGTTGGCCGGCTGTTTTGTTTATTTAAGGGGGCAGGGGAGATAGGATTCAAGAGACACGGCTGAGCCTACTCACAGCTCAGCAGAGATGCTGAAACTGTCCAGTGGACGTTTGAGGACCTTTCCAAGTTGTCTTAGTCCCTCCTGAAGGGAAAAAGTCAAGACTCAAGATCTCCCGTTTTCCTGCCTCACCAATGACACTTGGCATATTTAGCAAAGGAGCCAGCCACGGCGACACAGCAGGGCCAGGCTGGACCCACCTGGACCCCGCAGTACCGCATCACGTGACCCTGTTCTCCCCTCCTTGTCTTAGCTCTCATGCCTCCTCCACCTAGGCACCCCTCCTGGGCCCTCTCCCTTGCTTGACTAAGGCGTCTCTCCTCCAGAAAGTTTTCTCCCCCACCATCCCCCCAAGCACCCCAGGTACACCCTATCATAGAACTTCCAGGGGGCGGTCTCCCAGCGACTGCAGCCTCCCCACCCACTCCCCATCCACGCCCACTCATGAGCCTCCTCACGCCCTGAGGCCGTGTGGGGCAGTGATTCAGAGCACAGGCTGTGTCTGTGTCCAGCTTGACTTCCTGGCTGTGTGTGATCCCAGGCAAATGATTTGAATTTTTGTGCTTCAGTTTTCCCATCTGTAAAATGGGCATAACAACCCCCACTCAACGGGATTCTTGGGAGCAGTATAAGTTAATGCACGGAAAGTGCCGAGAGCGGTGCCTGGAACATAGCAGATGCTCAATGAACATTAAGTGAACTGGTCTAAACACAGGAGGAAAGAGTGGTCCACCTATGCAGATCTGCTAAGGATACACACAGCCTCGAGCCCGGTTTGAACAACTGGCACTCACTGTCCCTGGTCACCTCACCTTTGCATCCTCCACAGAGTCCAAAACTCTACCTGGGCAGCCTTCAGTAGGTGCTTTCCAAAACCACGCTGCTTCCCGGAGATGACAAGACGTGAGGTCATCCAGTCCTCAAAATTCAGCTCTTGAGCTGCTTGCCCAAGAAACCTCCATGATCATACCTGCCTATATCCTACCAGCATTTACTGGACTCAGGAAAACTGCAATCCCGCTAACCCAGTTCCCACCTGCAGAGAAATGAATCCTGCATTAGCTCCTACTGTTTACACTCTGAGCCTTGAAGAGACAGCCTCACACTGCTATAACATGCAGAGAGGTCAGGTACTACCTGCTTTGTCTTATAAAAAATTCAGGGGAAGCAGTTACACCAAAACTAGGTCCTCAAGGGGCTTCCTGTAACTCAAGGAGGGAAAGCCAGCCCCACTTTTCCACTTTATCTAAACACAGCTATTTTGTCTGGCTAAGAGTGAAGCATGGTTCAATCCAAGGAGAAAAGTCCCCATGGATGCTCCAAACCCACTTTCCCGGGAAGAAAACAAAGATCACATCCTAGACCCATAATACAGTGGATAAAACCACATCTTACAGGACTTCCCTGGTGGCTCAGTGGATAAGACTCTATGTTCCCAATGCAGGGGACATGGGTTTGATCCCTGGTTAGGGAACTAGATCCCACATGTATGCTGCAACTAAGAGTTCACGTGCCACAACTAAGGAGCCCGCCGGCCACAACTAAGAACCCGCTGGCCACAACTAAGAAGCCCACCTGCTGCAACTAAGACCCAGAGCAACCACATAAATAAATAAATATTTTTAAAAAACCAAACAAACCACATCTTGCGTCTGACACCCGGTAGCTCGGGTAGAAGCATCTTGGGTGCTGCAGCTCACCCTGGTCCTGACCTTTCTCTATTCCTACAGGTTTACTGAAGCATGTCGGAGGGAGGGCAGAGGCAGGAGTGAATGGGAGAAGACCCCTGTTAATCTGCCTCTAGGAGAGTATCCCCCCAAATTATTTTCAACAGCTGCAGTGATTCCCCCTCCCCAAATTAAGCCTTGTACAAAACCCTGCCCTGCTCAAGAAAAAAGAAAAGAAAAAAGTTGAAGTGCTCTGTTCCAATGGCCTGTCTTCCCACGCTTCGTGGCATCCCTGAGGCTCTGTGGGAAATCGGGGACTGCGGAGGTGGTGTCCACACACCCATGGGACAGAGTCCCTCACAACCTTCCAAGCAGGGGGTCCAGGACGCCCAGTGCCCCCTTGTCAGAGCCTCCTAGGAAATAAGAACACAGTTTTAACCCTCCAAAGCACACGAGCCCCATCTGACCCTTCTGGGACTTCACTGTCACCCCTAACCCCGATCTGTCTGGAAGGAGGACGTCCCCTGCGTGTGGTCGAGCCACGTGGTTGGGTGGTGCCCGCTGCCAGCGTGCTGCAGACGTGGGGCTCCCGACACCGGCCTCTGCTCTTGCCTGTGTTCAAATTTTTCCATTAAAAGACACATGTAAACACTGACTGCAAAGCAAAACCTCAGCAGAGTGAGACACCCCTGGGGGTGGGTGGGTGTGTCGGGGGAGACACCCCAGTCACGGCTTCGGACTCGGCTCAGACAGGGCTTCTGGGTCGAAGCTGTCTGGGCACCTCTCAGTGTGGGCACCGTGGCAGCCGAGACAGCGCTGGCATTCAGGGAATACTGGCTGAATGATGAAGGAATTTAAAAAACCCTTTATCACGAGCTGTCTAGACACCCCTGAGGGTGACACAGTGGTGAGGAAGATGGGCTTTCTGAGGGCCTGGAGAGCACGAGGCAGGCGGTGGGGGGCAAGGAGACAAAGATATAATAAAATATACAAAACAGCTCAACACTGGCCCACTAGGCTGGAACTGGAAGGAGGGGGCGCGGGGGAGGAAGCCCTATCTTTTGAACCTCACACTCCTCCAAAGATGAGCAACATTTTTTAAAAGGATCTTGGCATTTATATATAATTTATACATAATTAGAACAGATTTCACACTGGTGTCGCCCCTTAAGATGATCCTGCCAAGCTTCACCAAGGCAGGGCGACCGGTCTCGTTACAGCTTCTTAAGAGCTCCAAACGGAGACCTTGAGAGGAGCAAGAACCCTCCCTCCCCCAGTAAATCCACAGAGGTGCCCCCAGCACTTGGCAGGGCCCCTCCCCTCCACAAAAACGGCCTTCCTCTGACTCCGCTGTTTAATCTCAGGGTTGCGTGAGGCACCTTGGAATCCACCAGGAAATCGACAGGCGGATCCACCATCGTGGCCCGTTTCCCACGGCGGGTGTGGGAGCTCTCAGGGTCTCCCCATCAGCCCCCACTCCCGAGGAAGTGCAGGGCCACCGAGCAGCAGCACCGCCCCAGCCAGAAACCCCAGCCTCGGTCAGACCTGCACCCAAATCACCAAGCAGATGGTTATAATGATCTGCTCGGCGAGCGCCAAGCACATCCAGGCAAACAGACCCAGGAGCTGAAGTGATGCTCCCAAGAGGCACTGGTCCGAGCGCTGACCGCACAGCAAATGGAGACAAAGTGTCCTGTTTACGCACACATCATAGGAGCAACGTTTGGGGCAAACAGGGGCGGGATGCAAGGTCACCCTATACCCACCAACAACCCCTGGACCCGGCATTCAGGGCTCTCTGCCACACAGCAGCCTTCCCTCCTCCTCAGGGTCACTCTACGAGACCCCCAGCCTTGACAGCCACAGGAGGCCTCCTGTGCCCACTCAGCACACCCGGCAATTAGCTAGTGTTTCTTGCACACAGCTGTCGTCATCTCTACCTGCTTGACTCCAGACTCTTGAGGGCGGGCTGCTTCTCACACCTCCAGAGTGACGTCTAGCAAATAGTAAGCTCCCAATAAACGATGCCATGGGTTCAGCAGTCACAACAGAAAGGACACAGCTGTGGATCAGGCCAACCTTCTATCATCCTGGAGCCATTTCTTCTCCAGAGGCACAGAAAAAGTCTCTGATACTCACTCTTTTCGTCCGTAAATGGGGAGGTCATACCTCCTCACGGGTTGTTTGAAGGATGAAATCCGTCTACAGCAGCAGAGCACCGTGCCTGGCACACGGGGTGCATTCGATACAAGCTAAAACCACTTCTGGCGGAGTCATACACAGCGCAGACGGCGGTCAAGATACCCTCAACTGCCCAAGAATGGGAGGAGAACGCAGGAAAACGTTGTCAGAGGGCTCCTAGGACTACGGGGCCGGTGTGCTCAGGTCAGGTATCCCTGGTGCCCAACCCCATGCATGTCTACGAATGGTCCTCCCACCCGCGGTCACGGCACCATGGCCGGTGACCCAGTCAAGAGTGGCCCTAGAGCAAATGGCCCCAGTGGACACTGGTCAAGGCATCACCGCCCCAGAGCAGGGCAGGAAGCTCTCGATCACACTGCAAATGAGACAGAAGACAGCCAGGTCTCAGAAAACTGGGAGGAAAGGGGAAGAGAAAGAGCCAGCTAAAGCTGAAGCTCTGCTCCCAGACGGGCCAACAGGATTTGAAAGTGGCACCAAATGGCAACGCTGTCAGAGACCAGCCCTGGAAACAGCTCCCACCCCGGACGGCTGGGGGAGAAGGAGCGCCACGACCCCCAGCCTCTGCGCTGGTCCACAAAGACACATGTGGCATCGCTGCCGGAGGGTGGGCTGCACAAAGTGAGCTTGAGACCAGGTCACGCCCTGAAGGCCACGTCACGGGTTTGGGAATTCACCCTAAGCGCCACAGATGCTGCTGACGGGCTTTAAGAAGAGAGGTGACATTGTCAGGCGCTCACTTTTAAAAGATCACCGGAAAAAACAAGGAGCGGTGAGAAAGTTCACTGGCTGCTCAAGAGGTCAGTGGCTGGGTCCTCGGTGGCTAGGGATACGGAGGGAAAGGCAGGTGTCTACAGTTTCCTGCTTTTTCCAGGTGAATATTTTAGACAAGCTCTTGTTTCCACCTTTGAGTGGCACTCAAGTGAGCCAGGAGGG
This sequence comes from Hippopotamus amphibius kiboko, assembly GCF_030028045.1. Lineage (NCBI taxonomy): Eukaryota > Metazoa > Chordata > Mammalia > Artiodactyla > Hippopotamidae > Hippopotamus > Hippopotamus amphibius. The sequence goes on along the minus strand of NC_080186.1, from coordinate 6,809,508 downwards.
GAAATCCAGCTTCCTTCTAGGAAGCACTTCGATGTGCTGTGCCCAACATCATTAGCCAGAAGCCAGACACAAAAGGTCTGGGAGTGGGTGATTCCATTTATAGGAAATGTCTGGGATCGGCAAATCCATAGAGACGGAAGGCAGACGGGTGCTTGCCAGGGACTGGGGGAGGGGGCACGGGAAGTGACTGCTTAATGGGTACAAGGTTTCCATTTGGAGTGAGGAAAACGTTCTGGAACTAGATGGAGGTGGTTGCACAACGTGGTGAATGTACTAAAGGCCACTGAATAGCTCACTTGAAAATGATGAATTTTATGTTATACGGACTTCACCTCGATTAAAAAACAAAACAGAACAGGGACTTCCCTGGCGGTCCAGAGGCGGTCCAGACTTCCTGCTTCCCATGCAGGGCGTGCAGATTTGATCCCTGGTCAGGGAACTAAGATCCTGCGTGCTGCATGACGTGGCCAGAAATTTTTCTTTTTAAATGTAAAACAAAATTAAAAAAAAAACCCAAACCATAATCGGCCAATATGACAGAGCACATCAGCATATGGAGACCTCCTGGAGTCAGGAGCCACCAATGCCATTTCTGTTGTGGGGGGAGGTGCCACCATTTCCCCTCAAACCTGGGGCCACTTCAGACTCTCATCAGCCCCCTACACCCCATGTATCAGGCCACAGGTGACATCTGACCCTCTGGTCTGCCTCTCAGCTCACTCGCTTCTGCTGCCTTCCTTGTTTGTGACAGAGTTTGATGATGAATAGTGTTGACCTGGGAGAGCCGGGCTGCAGGGCTCAGCTCCCTGCTCCCGGGTGGCCCTGAACTGGTCTCAGTTGCCTCATCTGTAAAATGGGGCAGCACCTACCTGCCCTACAGGCCTCACTGACATTATGAAGACTGAGCGACTGCATGCACACACAGCCCCTGGGAGCGCGCCTGGACAAGTCAGCCTCCATGAAGTGGCTGTTGTGACCATGCTCCAAACCCAGCCTGTGCCTGCATTCACGCTGCCCCTTCTCCACCCGATCGCTTGTGTGCGGCTCTTCTTCCTACATCGGTGACTCCACCCGTCCAAAGTGTCCAGCCTGGTGTTCAAGCGCCCCTGAGCCCATCCTGCCCATCCACCTACCCCCACGTCCCCCACACTCCCTCCCACCTCCACTTCCGTGTCTGGGCTGGAGGGTAAGAGGCATCTGGCAGGAAAACGGGTTCTCTCCTGCCACACACACCCGTTCTGCTGTGCCCAGAGTGCTCTCCATGGTCAAAATGTGCCTATTTAGAGTGAAGATATAGTGAGCAAACGGGAGCAGGAAGCAGCATCCACCATGAGGGAGGCCCGGGGACTCAGCCATCCCGCTGCAGAGACCTATGGCCAAGAAGGTGAAGATGGCCAGCAAGAACCAGTCATTGCCCTGAGGCGCTCAGCCACTGACTTGAGGAGTTCGAGTCAGAGCACACCCTCCAGGTGCATTCCTGTGCCCCGCCCCTCTCCATGAGAGCATCCCCCAATATCCTCCCCCTCCTTGTGTGACTATCCCCCAATGTCCTCCCCCTGCCCATAAGAGCATCCCCCAATGTCGTCCCCCTCTCCATAAGAGCATCCCCCAATGTCCTTGCCCTCCCCATGGGAGCAACCCCTAATGTCCTGGCCCCTCTCCCCATAGGCCCATCCCCTGCTCTCCAGCCTCTCTGCCTCATTCAGCCCCACTCCAGCCACACACTGGCCCAAGTTCACCTTCCACACCTGCCATCCTTCCACCTAAAATGCCCACTTGCCTCCCTGCCACCTTCTCTCTATCAGCATCTTCCTAGACCCCAGGTAAGGTCATCACGGGAGACAGGCCTGCACCTCCCACTAGACAGACAGGTCTCTGAGAGCGAGGCACCCGCCTCCAGCCTGTGTATCCTCAGCTCCAGCAGACTGGCTGCACACTGTAGCTGCTCAGATCACGTCTGAATGAAAGAATGAACACCAGCAGTTCAATAACAGCTCACGAGAAGAAATTTGTCCTGGAGTTCCTGACCTGCCACGGAGCTGTGGGGGAAATTCTGGTCTGTGAACTGAAAACTTGAGAGTCACGTCCTGTGACAAGAGTCCCAGGAGGGGTGGGTCAACAGGACACAGACGCAGGTGATGAAGCTAGGAGGAAGGGGGCGAGAGGGACCTGCGTGAGGAGGTGGGCGGCCTGAGAGAGATGGGAGGAGGGGGCGTGGGTGGGCGTGGAGGGGTTCGTGGGGGAGACACTGCAGAAAGGGCCAGGAGGCGCCGGCACAAGCAGGAGGGGGTGCAGCAGTGGCCCAGGGGGCGGGAAGGGCGCTGTCTATGCAGGAAAGAGTGGCAACAGCACCAAAGCAGCAGGGACCGTGAGTGAATGTGAACTAAAAGGTCCTCGAGAGCGGAAACCAGCTGTGCATTGCCCTGGGAATGAGAAGCTGGACAGTAGTTGGAGGGGTCGCTTCTCCCGCCCTGACAGCACCTCTGGGGGCTCGTGGCCAAGTGAAACCTGAGACCTGGGGCCCCTCCCTGCTGCACCCTGGCTTCCTGGTCCCTGCAAGTCCCCACAAGTGGCCTCACCTTACTTCTGACCGGCTGGAGGGGGCAGCAGGCTGTGAGGCTGGGCCAGTCACATCAGGGTGGCAAGGAGCCCCAAAGCCCACCATCAGAGCCCCCTTCCTCCTCATCCCCACGGGGACCCCAAAGGCGCACAATGAGGCCCCTCCCTGGAGAGTGTAACTCTCAGGAAGAGTGATGAAAAACCAGAGACCAAGCGTCCACCCACAGACGCGTGGATAAGCAAGATGTAGTCCGGTCCATCCAGACAGTGGAATGATATCCAGCCTTAAAAAGGAAGGAGATTCTGACACGGGCTACAGCACGGATGAACCTTGAAGGCATCATGCTAATTGAAGTAAGCCAATCACAGAAGGGCAATCCTGTATGATTCAGGTTACATGGTGGACCTAGGGTAGTGAAATTCAGAGACAGAAAGTAGAACGGTGGTTGCCAGGGGCTGGAGAGAGAGGGGAGGATGGGGAGTCCGTGTTTAATGGGTACAGCGTTTTAGTTTTGCACGATGATGAAGAAGTTCTGGAGGTGGAGGTGGTGATGGTTGCAGAACAAAGTGAATGTACTTAATCCCACGGAACTTACACCTCAAAGTGGTTAAGATGTCATGTCGATGTTATGTGTATTTAACCACGATTAAGAAAAGAGAGAAGAATCAAACCCTTAAGCCAAGAGAAGGCTTCCCAGATGGCCTTTGGGCACCCATGCACCCACCGTGGAGACCCCAGCACCCACCCTCTTTGTCAGAGGTAGACTCTCCCAGGACACACAGGCCCAGGCTGGAGCACTAGGCCGAGGGCTCTAGTGCCCGGGTCTCTTTCCCGCTTCTAGGTGAAAATGCCAGGAATGAGGGTTCCATGCCCTGGGCACACCTCATCTCATGCCAAACACTCTGTTGCTGATGGCAAAGAAGGTTCCAAAGTTTCTGTCTCCAGCCCAGGCCTCTCTCTTGAGCCCCAGGCCTAGCTGCCATCTGGACACATCCTTGTAGACCACTTGCACCTGGGACAGGTTTAAGGCACGTCCATGTCCTTAGCCTCTAGCTCTCCCTATAGGGTCACCATCCACTCTGACCACCCCCCGCAACAGACATCTGCAATCCTTCCCCCTTCTTCACAACCCACGTCCAACTTGTTAAAAAACCTGTCAATTCCACCCTGAAATTGCTGCCACCTCCATCCCGCCCGGCAGGAAACAGATGCAAGGTAACCCAAGGAAATATTTTTAACACTCAGAGGCCCTGAAAGCACAGTCAGCAGCTGTGTGTGGCCACAAGCAGCTTGTCTGGCCACAAGCAGCTTGTCTGGCGAGGCCTGTTCACAGCTAGGGCAGCCGTCGAGACACAGCAGTGTCACCAGGTCGACCCTAGATTCCTGCTCCGTGCGCTGTTGACATCCCACACGCCCTCAGCCTCGGCCCCACATCCCCAGCGCCTCCCGCATGCGTGTCCCCAGACGCACCTGGCAGCCAAGGGGGCCGGGGTAGGGGGATGGCACGTCCTGGGGCAGCTTCTCCAAGGGAGGCCCAGGGAGACTGCGTGCTCTGTCTCCCCACCAGCAGACACATTTATTTGTTACGTTGGGCAACACACAGAACTTTTAAAACACAAAACAGCAGGAAGCTTCCCAAAGGCTTTGGGGGGGCCGGGGGAGGATGGGGAGGTGGGGGAGGTGGCAAAAAGACAGATGCCCTGCCGTGAGCCATCCTCCCCCCGGCACAGCTAGGAAGGACCCTCAGCTCCAAGTCCAGAAGAGTACCCTTATCCCGATTTGCCCTCCAACGTCTACCTCTTGGACACTTAACGCTTCCCCTAAATGTTTAGAAAGTACTTACAGGTGACTGACATCACGTTTGAGATTTGCTTCCAGATACTCCAGGATGAGTGTGTGCATGTGTGTTTATGTGTGGGCGTGGGCGTGCGTGCATGTACGTGCTGACACTTGAAGCTGGTGAGGGAACCTTCTATTTCCTCACAACTTTGGTGTAGGCTTGAGACTTTCCACAATAATAACAATCTTTCATTTAAAAAAAATTTAACATACGCTTCCTGAAGAAAAGGCTAAGGCGATGGCGGTGGGAGGTGGTACTGGTTAAGGGCTTGGATGCGAAAATTAGGCTCAGGGTTTTCCTCTATCAAACAGTAGCAAGATTCTAACCTTGGCCGAGTCACGTGGCCGTTCCAGCCTCAGTAGAAGGTGGACAACCAGAAGACCCACTTGCTGCCCTGCGTTCTTAGGACGAGGACAAGGGTTAAGGACTCAGATCAGAGCCTGCTACTAGTGGGGGCTGTGACCGTTCGCCTCCGTCATTAGTATTATTAGTGATATTGTTACCATCACCATCAGCATCACCATCAGCATCACTGTCAGCATCACCATCAGCATCATCATCAAACAAGGTTGTGCTCATAAAGGCACTTAGCAGCACAGTGCCTGGCACCTACTAAAGCAGAATTTTTACTCTTAGATTGGGAGGGATGCTATCAGATAACCGGGCAATAGGAGAGCACTTGGCTGAAAGTCCAAAATAAGTGTCCTTTTAAGTCTGGATTTCATGGGTCAGCCTTGTAGGGGAAGGACAAGGTCCACCCCTAGGTGGACCGAGGCACACCTATACCTGCCCTGTGCTTCTGTCTGATAAAGATGCCCATTCTCAAACTTTTGAGGAACTGAAAGATAAACCAATCATGGACAATCACCACAACCTATTTCTTGGGAAGAATTGTTGCAAAATTCCCAGACTAAGCCCATGACACAGTAAGAATCAGAGGTTTCGCCGAACGTGAAAACGCACGCGCAGGCAAGTCTCTGCTCACCCGGGAGAAGGAGGAAGGTGCGAGCAAGGACCATGCGCAGCACGGAGGAGCACAGCATCCCTCATCCTCAGCGAGCTGTGGGCAGTGCGGGCCTCCGCCAGCTGGACGCCCACCATGCTCCCCCCACCCATAGGAAGAAGATTCCCCAGGGAGTGTCAGAGTTTTACCAGGCAGCTCAAGGGAGCCCACTGAAGGGTGGTTTCAGCCTTACTGGAGCTGCCCAAGGAACGCAGGCTCGCCCAGCTCCACAGTGACATCACACGGGGGACCCTGGGCAGGACCACTCCTCCCTAAGAGGCCTGGAACCCCCAGAACCCACAGACTCTCCCTAGAGCCCCCACCTCCCTGAAGCCAGGCCTGCCCCTGCAGCTGCAGTCAACGTGCCACTGCTTTTATTCTCTCTGCTTCGCTGGTGGTAGCCAGACTGGGAAAGGAAAGGAAGTTTGTAAAGTTATTGCATTAGGCCACTCCACACCTCCCCATCCATCTCTCTCGCTCTCTGTCTCTCTCTCTCTCCATCTGCTGGGTAAAGCACTCCCTGCAGAAGAGAAAGCAGTAAGAGAACAAGAGAAGTATTTAAAATGATCTAACCTAACCCATCACTTTACAGCTGGAAAGACATTAAGTGCCTGGCCCATAACCTCAGCACTGGTGACAGTAACCAATAGCAACAACTTAGGGCTCTGGAGACTTGGTCCACAGTCCCTGGCTGTACAATATGGATAAGCCAGCCACCCTCTCTGGGCCTCTGCTGGGAACCAAAGGGCTCGCTCAGATGGATGCTCTATAAGTAACATAGGGCTTCCCTAGCTCTGTGATTCCTCAGTGGGGGAGAAGTCTGCCTACACTCCTAATGCTTAATCTAGCACTTTCCACTGGGGTGGGGGAAGGTCAGGAAGGGGTGCAGCAAAGAAGGGAGGGGCAGCCCCACCCCCATCCCTGCCTGCTGTCCTTAAACCCAAACCAAGGTTAGAGGTCCGCCTCCCCCTAAATGTTCCACCCAGGAGAGAATTCTTTCAAGGACACCAAGCTTTAGTCACCAGAAATGGCATTTTTACCACCAACACCTGTTAAAACTCAACTCATGACCCGTTTCTGATGCTACTGGCTGGAGCATTTAATTAAATATTACTCACTCAGGAAGCAGCCCCTGCCAACTCACCCCCAAACTGTACAGTTCATTTTCAGAGAAAAAGAGACAGGGAGGGAGGAGCCTGTGCCCTCCTCAGCTGGCACCAGCAGAACTGCCGGAGTCCCCTGTACCCCGCTCCAGCGCAGACCTCTTTTTGAGAACCAAGCAGAGAAAGTCTGGTTAGGCAGATCTTAGGAGCCAGCAGGCCCACTGCCAGGTTACCATGGATGACACACACACACTCACTCAGACACACACACACACTCACAGAGACATACACCGACGCACTCAGAGGTGCACACTCACACAAGGACGCTGTTGCACATGCACTTAGAGACACACAGATACACGCACACACTCACGCAGAAACACTCACACACTACACATTCACGCACGTATTCACGCACAGACACACTCACACAGCCCTCTCACACACAGAGTACGCAGCACACCTCACACACACGCAACACTCACTCTCTCCCCGCTGGCCAAGCCACCGCGTCCCCGGGGCCGTGAGCATTCCGAGGAGCCTTTGCCTTGAACTTGAACAGGACAATGACCACAGACGGACCCAGGCTGCTCTGGTTTTTCTGTTTTAATCGATTTCCTGACATAACTCTCCCATGGTTGCCGGGAGAAGCCGCGGCGGCTCCGGGACGGCGGGGAGGGCGGCGCCGCCCGGGGTGTTGCCCGGCGGGCTCCCCGGGGGAGGCGCTGCGGGCAGAGCTGGGGGAGCCCCGAGGGGGCTGGTCGGGCTGCGCTGCGACCCGGGGTGGCGGGAAAAGTGAAAGTAACTTCGTGGAGCGGGGTCGCGCTGCCCCCGCGCGGAAGGGGCAGGTCGGCGCCCCCGCCTCGGCCGCAGGGATGGTCCCGGGAACAGAGGCCCCCGGGAGTCCGGGCACCTAGAAGTCTGCGGGGGCCGCCGCGCGACCCGGACCCCTTCCCGGTCTGCAACCGCCGAGGCTCCATCCCGGGTGCGACGGTCGCCGGGGCCGCCGGGACCCCCGCCCCGTGTCGTCCCCGCAGGTGGGACCCGGGGCCGCGCGACCTCCCCACGCCTGCAGCGGCAGCGGCGCTGGGCGGCGCCCCGGGCCCTTCTCCTGGGACCCGCGGCGAGAGAAGGGCGCCCCGCGCACCCCTACCGAGTCCCCAGCCGGGACCCCAGCCGGTCCCCACTGCCCGGCCCCGCGCCCGGGTGCCCACTCGGTCCCCAAGTGCCGCGATCCCCGCGCGCACCCGGCCCGGACCCGCACCCACCCGGTCCCGGTGCCCGACCCTGCCTACCGCTCCGGGGAGGCCACCGCCGCCGCCGCCGCCGCCGCCGCCCGCTCTCCGGGGCCGAGGAGGCTCCCGCCGCCGGGAAAGAAGTCGCCTCCTCCCCGCGGCCCCGGCGCCAGCGCCTGGAGCCTGGTTCCTGCTGCTGCGAGCGCGCGGGCTACCCGAGCGCGACTTGTGTGCAAAGAAGAAAAAGCAAGCGAAGGCTTTAAAGTGAGAAAAGGGAAAGAGCTGGGGGGCGGGGCCGACCCGCCCTTGCCCCGCCCCTGCCCCGCCCCCGGCTCCTGCTCCCGCTCCGGCTCCGGCTCAGGCTCGGGCTGCGGCGCGCGGGGCGCGGGGCGCGGCTGGGGCGGCGGCGGGGGCGCGGGGCGGGCGGTGTGTCACGTGCCCGGCGCTCGCTCGGCCGCCCCCGCCGCCGCCCCACCCGGAGGCCATCGGGGCGCGCGGGGCAGGCGCCGAAGCTGTGGTCCCTCCGGATGCGTCTTTGGGAAACGCCGGGCAGCCTCCGCTGGGCGAGAGGCCGGGGTTGCAACACCCCGCGGGCCGCGGCGGTGTTGGGCCCGGAGTGGGGGCGGGGGGCTTACTAATAATAATTTTTGTAATCTCTTGGGAGGGTCAGGGTTGTTTCCGTAACCTCCGGAGCAAGGCCTTGCTTGCCTCATCTCAAATTCCCAGCAGTTTATAAAGTTCCGTAATTCTAAGGCACAGGAGAGGAATCCGTGGGCCGGCAGATGACCCAGGGACTCCCCGTCCTGATGGAGCCCACCCCCACGCCCCCGACGCATTTCCGTTTGGGTACCCACAGGACCGGGGTCTTGGGGCTCCCAGACCCTAGGGGCCTGGCACCTTGGCATCCCCAGCTCCTTGATGGTTGGAGCATACAGCAGGCGGCTCCCCATAAATGTTTATTGAATGAATGAATGAGAATGAGATCGCCGGGTAGGTACTCACCATCCCCCACCCTGCCAAGACTTCTCTATGTAGAGTATCCTTTGGCTCTAGGTCACCAAAGAAATTTTCCTCCCTGCCCTCAACAGAGCAGTCACTTGCGCCTAGAACTGGGAAGATTTTAAAGAAACAACTTTTTAAAGAGCAAAATCTCTTTACATTCCTCTGCCTCTCCTTGTGTGTAGTGTCCATTGAAGGCCATGGGGAATTAACATTGTTGGAGAATCTGTTAAGAGGCACGTGGTTCTTTAGTTAGTTCATAACTCTAAGTGCGGGACTGATACACAGATGGTGAAGATGAGGCAGCGAAACCCAGCAGGACCCTGTAGGGGCTCCTGGGCAGGGGAGGCTTGCTGTTCAGCCTCCATGACCTCCCTGAGTTCCAAATAGCAGATTTGAATAGTTGCTAATCCCGGAAGAGAAGGGATGCAGAGTCAAAAGAGGAACAGCAGAGAAACAATAGCACAGCCTTGGGGCAGGGTCCTGGTTCCACCTCAAGAAAGACACAGAAAATATCTTTAAGCCCTTTTTATAAAACTAAAACCCAGTACACAGAAGTTGTCAGCATTCTCCATACCAGAGAAGACCACCTGAGGCCAGACTAAAGGAGCCAGAGAAGCTCATCAAGAAGGTTACATGAAGGACTTCCCTGGTGGTGCAGTGGTTAAGACTCCATGCTCCCAATACAGGGGGCCGGGTTCGATCCCTGATTGGGGAACTACATCCACATGCATGCTGCAACTAAGAGCTCGCATACCTGCAACTAAGACCCAGTGCAGCCAAATAAATACATAAGGAAGATTACCTGAGACCAAATTAAAAGAGTTCAGGCCCTGTGCACACCCTAGTCTTATCAGCAACCCCACCTTTGAACTACTGCTATACAACTCATCAAATCCTCCCAGGTTGGGACACAGAGTTTTCGAGGGCAGGAGTCCGCTGTGTCCCGCTTTGCCTGGCAAAGCAATAAAGATTTTCTTTTCTACTTTGCTCATAACTCTGTCTCTGAGATTCAGTTCAGCACCAGTGCACAGAGCCTGCGCTTTTGGCATCAGCCCTGCCCGGGGCCCCACTGGACTCTGTGAGATCCCAGGGTTTGTTATCTTCTCACCTCACTGTGCTGAAAATCAGTTTTGTTCTGTTTTGAATTTTGTGTTCTTGCCTGGGTTATCACTCTGGTCTGAGTCAGCAGACAGCCATTGCCGGCACCTCAGGGGTGCTTTGCATTTAAAAAGAGCACTGGACTCCCTTTAGCCGCTGGCAATTTGAGACCTGTTAGTTGTCCCAGGGTGAAATGGGACTTGGGAGAACTGTGAAAATGAAACTGCGTAACTCAGATTGGGACGTGAACCCACAGCTTTTTAACTGAGGTCTCAGGACTTAAGGAAGCTCAGGTTCTTGATGTCTCATCACAGAAAGAACTCAGGGAGAGACAAACTGATAGGTAGGAAGTGGATTTATTTAGAGAGAAACACACTCAACAAAGCGGAGGCCATCACAGAAGGCAAGAGCAGCCCCAGGCTTTGACAGGGGTGGGTCAGTTCACAGGCTAATGAGTGAGAGGAGTAGTCCAGCTCTTTGGGGGAAGGGGTGGGGATTTGCAGAAATCAGCCCGTGCCCACTTTTTGACCTTCATGGTCAGCGTTGGAACAGTCATGGCACCTGCGGGCGTGTCATCTAGCTGATGTGTTACAATGAGCGTGTACTGAGGTTCAAGGTCTAGTGGCAGTTGACTCATCCACCATCTTGGACCTAATTGTTTCTAACCAGTTTATATCGCGTCCTGTGGCTATGTCATTCCTTTAAAGGTTGTGCCCTGCCTCTCTTCCCTCCTGTTTCAAAAACATGCAGGGTGGCAGGATTTTCTGGTGTACCCCAGAGTAGCCCAATCCCTGGAAAGTACAGCTGCCTCTGTGGCCTCTGTGCTTCATTTCTGTCCCTCTGAAGAAACACCATAGTCAGTGTGTTATGCAGGAAGTGGGCGCCCCTCACGAGGAGCTGTCCTGGCCGGGGCAGGGGGTCGGGGGGAGGCTGGTGCTGCAGCCCCATGGCCTAGGACCATGATGCTGTTGCCTTTCTGAGGGGAGCCCCTCCAGGCCTCGCCCCTATCCTGGAGGATAGTTAGATATTATTATTATTGACCTTCCAGGGCAGGCTGGGGCAGACCAAGTGTAATTCAAGTGTCAGAGTCTGTCCATTTGGGACCAGAGACCCCACCTTTGATGTGAGGGCCCTGAAACAGACTGTTCCCAATTAGAAGTCCGCAGCACTCCCACCCAACCCTCCTTCAGCATTTATCTTAACATCTCAGCACTGATCTAGTTGGGTAATTAGATCCTGCTGGCCCAAATTTCCCAGAGGAATCCCTGGGGAGGGAGCCTTCCTCTCCTCCAGGACATGGGCAGGTAGGCCAACCGATTGCTGGGAAGCTGGTCATCTGGCAGTGACTTGGAACAGTGTTGAGCAATTGTAGAGACCAGATTGTGTGAAAGGGGTGTTATACCCATCCTATCAGCACTGATACTATTGTTTGTTAAAAAGATACATGAACTTGTCATACTGTGAACTTGTCATACCGTGACATCAGCTGATAAACGCCATCCAGGAATTTGAAGACTGACTCAAGTCTTAAACCAAGTATCTGTGTTCCACAGGGGTGAGTGGGGAGGGGGATGGCTCTGGGCTCCTGGTGGTGTCATCCCCACCCCCCAACTCCACTTCCATCCCCCACTCACATTGCATCACTTGCATCAGCACAGTTTGCTCCCTTCTCTAATCTGTTTCAGGAAAATGATGGGGAGAAATTATTAGATAGCCAGTTCGCTATCAGCTGCTTTTTCTGATGATGAAAATCTGTCCAGAGATGTCTCGGACACGCTTTGAGCCTTTAGAGCAGAATCCTGCTGCCTTCACAAGTTCCTGCCTCCTAGGGGCTCCCATTGTCTGTGAGTCCCTTTTGCGGATTGGAGTGAACAGATGAGGGATTTGGGATTAGACAAGCCTGATGCAAACCCCGGTGCTGCCATTCACCAGCTGTGTGACTTTGGGCAAGCTACTTAATCCTTCTGGGACCCTGGTTCCTCAACTGTAGAATAGCTCTACGTGTTTTCCAGGATTTGGTGGGGGGGGGGGGGGAAGGTAGCAGTCATTCATTCCACACATATTAATTGAACACAACATTTGCAAGGTAAATTGTGTTGAAATGAAATCCAGAGGGTTTTGAGGAATGTCAAGATAATACACACATTTTAGGTATTATTATTGACAATCAGAAAAAGAGGTTTCCTAGAAAAGCGTGGGATCCGTAACACAAAATTGTGGCAAGATCCACCAGAACAGAAAGAACACTGAAGCCTGTTTTTAAAAATTTAGGCCTCTTCTGCATCCCTAACACAAGATATACTTATCTCATGAAGTGAAACTGAAGTAGAGTAGACCTTATCTTGCAGAACTTTGATCTTAAAGCATTCATGAGTTAGGACACGGATTCTTTTCTTACACTCTTTGACCTTAAAGGTCGGCAGGGTGGGGGAGGGGTGCAGTGACGCGGCATCACATAATTAGTAGACACTGACACCTGCTGGCAGAGTGTGATATTGCAGTGTAGCTCTACCAGACACTGCTGGTCATCAGGACAAAGGGACGCTGCTGACCAAAGTTTCAGAGGCTTTAAATGAGACACTGGGTGCCAGCCAGGCTTGAGGATAGTTCCTATGATCTTGAGAAGACATTAATAAAGAGATGACCTTGGGCTTGTGACAGTAATTATTGTAAAGTTCTCCAAAAACACTTTCAGTGACTTAAAAGTGAGCTGGCTGAGACCTTGTTGCCTGTCTGGGTTCTTCACCGGATGTTTTCAATTGTCCTTCAGTGTATTTTTTTCCCATGGGCGCATCTTCAATATATAGTAAAACTCCAGTACAAGTGGCGCACCCCCAAGTATTTCTTTTCTTTCTTTCTTTTTCTTTCTTTCCTTCTTTCTTTCTTTTTCTTTCTTTCTTTCTTTCTTTCTTTCTTTCTTTCTTTCTTTCTTTCTTTCTTTCTTTCTTTCTTTCTTTCTTTCTCTCTCTCTCACTCTCTCTCTCTCTCTCTCTCTCTCTCTCTCTCTTTCTTTCTTTCTTTCTTTCTTTCTTTCTTTTACTAGATATTGAGGAGCTGAATGAATGAATATTGAACAGCACTATTCTGCAGGCTGGAGAGAAAGCAGGAAACAAACTGGACAAGGCTCCTGGCCTTAGAGAGTTTCCATTTAAGCAGGAGAGGTAGTAACAAGTGATAATAAAGAATCAGCTTATATAAATCTGCTTTGTGGTCTATTTTTCTTTAGAAAGAGACATATACTCAAGTAGACCCAGTTCAAATGTTAAGACTCTATATAAAGTTTCTATTGGGACATTTGTAGAGACATGGATGGACCTACAGACTGTCATACAGAGTGAAGTGAGTCAGAAAGAGAAAAACAAATATTGTATATTAATGCACACATGTGGAATCTAGAAAAATGGTACAGATCAACCGATTTGCAAGGCAGAAATAGAGTCACAGATGCAGAGAACAAACATATGGACCCCAAGGGGGGAAAAGTGGTGGGGGGTTGGGGTGGGATGAATTGGGAGATTGGGATTGCCATATATACATTACCAATAAGAAAAAAAAATCAAATTGTACACTTTAAATGTATATAATTTATTGTATGTCAATTATATCTCAATACAATTCTTTAATAAATTAAAAAATAAATCTAAAAAAAAAGACTCTATATAAAGTCTCTAGAAAGGTCACCCTTCTGTCCCAAATGACAGATCAGAGACCTCTGATAATCAGGGACTCATATCTCCTTCCTGATCCCCCACAGCAATTTGCCGTGTTTGGTAGACCCCTTGAAAATGAGTCCACCCTCACAGGTCTGGACTCTCTGTTCCATCGTCATCTCAGGATGCCCCGTCTTCCAGCCAGGGGGTCAGATGCCACATTCATTAAGCAAGCACTTAGCGGGAGTGAGCTCCCATTCTGTGCTGGGAGCTTCTAAGGTTAGCATGGATCCCACAAGGGACCAGTTTGGAGAGTGAGATGAATCAGTTCCCATTTTGCCTCACTCCTGGAAAAATACCTCCAAGAACTTAGAGCATCAGTCCTTCTACCCTTCTGCACAAAGCCTGGCACTTTCTGCCTGGGAGTTGGTGATGCTGGTTCTGGGTGGACTGTTTCCTCACCGGGGATGTCCTGAATATGTCTCTCCAGGAGAGATCAGCTTGGGAGAAGAAAGAATGAAGGTATCCAAAGCTGTAGTATGATCATACAGGAGGATTCTGAGAGCAGAAGGCTGCCCAGCTGAAGTTCCAGGCTGAGCAGGAAAATGTCGGTTGGCCTCCTGCCTGTTTCTGGGGACTTCCAGACACAGGGACATGCTCCCATCGGTCACTGCAAGGAGGCAGGGGAGAGCAGGGCACTGCTGTGTGTGGCCGCCAGGGCAGCATGTTCTCTGGGGACGTGCACCCAGGCTGATCGCTGGCCGGCTGTAGGCTATGAGGCTTCAGCAGGGCCAGTGTAATGAGAGGAGAGACCACTGGAGAAGAGAGAGTCCACTCCCAGGGTCTCCCTCTGTGGCCATCCCATGAGGAAGTTGGACTGGCATCTCTACACTCTTCCACAGGATCTTAACGCTGACCTTTGCAGGGTCTCCCAGAGGCACTCTCCTGAAGACCAGCACTGGGCACGTCAAACTTGCAAAGCATCCAGGACCCTCCCGGAATTCTGCATCCCTTTATTTCCACACGACTAATCTTGCTCAAGTAAATATATTTCATCAACAAATATTGATTGAAAACTGCAGGAGAGAAATATTTATTGTCCTCCACTCCAGACATTGGAGACAGTCCTTCTGCACCCTGTGACTTGGTGCTTGACTTGTTTTGGCCAATGGGAAGTGAGCAGAAGTGTGATTCAAACAGACTAAAACGAGCTTGCACCATTGGGATTTCTGTCTTGGCACCTCTGTGATCACCAAGAGAAGAGCTTCCCAGGGGCTTCCCCTACCCCTTCTTCCCCAGGATGAATGCACAGAACAGAGCTGTGGGCTGCAACAGGGGGCCCTAGAACCCAAAGAAGGGTCACCCAGTCAAGCCTGGTGGGACCAGGTGGCTCCCAGCCACCATGCAGAAATATGAGTGAGAAAAATGGTTGTGGCTTGAAGCCACTGTGTTTTGGGGTGGTTTGTTACTCAGCAAAGGCTGACTGATACAAGAGCCTATGGTGTACCAAGTTCTGAGATAAGTAAGAGTGAAACTAACTCCTGTGACAAGTGTACAGAGGAAGGGGTACATGGAAGAGTATGCAATGGGAAGATAGGATCAGGCCAGATAGGAAGGGAGCTGGAGGCTGGAGGAGAAGGGGATGACAATGAGAAGTGGGCAAGGGAGGGAATCCAGGCAGAGAGGCCTTGGGGCAATGCTTCATGGCAGGAGGGATCATGGCACTTGGAGGAGCTATAGAAGGGAGGAGCCAAGAGAGGTAGGAGGGAGTCCACGTGGGCTAAAGGGACAGGCAGAGGCAGACTGCCTGGAGACTTTTGGACCCGTTAAGAATTCTGATATGCATTTTGCAAATATCACTTCCACTGCCGCGTGGGTATCAGATTGGAGGAAAACAGTTATGCAAGACAAAATAATAATAGTTTAGCCATTAAACAAAGGCAAGGACTTTATTTGCTACTCAAGAACTATACATAATATTCTGAGCCATGTCCTTTGAGCTGTTTTGCAGATACTGAAACCCCTTCCAGGTGGAGAAGTTAACTGTAACCTGCCCAGAAGCATGCAGACCCCAGACTGGCTGGAACCAAAATGTTGATGATGTTGACTCCCATTTACCTACCAGCAATCAATCAGAAGAATGTCCACGAGCTGATCACATACCCCACAACCCCTTCCCTCATCCTGTCTTTAAAAACGTTTCCCTGCAAGTTTTCAGGGAGTTTGATCCATTTAAGCACCAGCTGTCTGGACTCCTTGCTTGACGCCTGCAATAAACGCTGCACTTTCCTTCACCACAACCCAGTGTCAGTAGATTGGCTTTACTGAGAGAAGGTGAGCAAACCCAAGTTTGGTTTGATAACAGTGGGACCCCTGCCCTCCTCACCAGCTCCCAGGGCACTCATGACCAAACTTTTCCCCCAAAGACAAGAGAGTAGAGGAATCTTTTGGGGGGAAGCTAACCCATCCAAGAGCAAAGACCTACAGATTCTCACATTTAAGGGCCCTCAACAAACAAGTGTACTCCACCGGTCGATAAGCATTACCCCCACCCTCCCATCCCCCCAACCCTCCACACCCACCGAGTTTCCATCAGCTTTCTAGCCTCATGGTGATGGGGAGCCAAGGATGTCAGACATTTGAGCAGAGCCTCTGAGTCGGTCAGGAGAGGCGAGATTATGATGGTACCCAGCTCGCCAAAGCTCAGAGCCTTGCTTTCTCGTCCACACTCCCTGTACATCTCACTGTACAGAAGCTCTGCTCCAAGTTGTCCCCACTAAGGGACCCAGACCAGCTATGCCTCCATCATCTATAGGCTGCTGTAGCAAAGAGAAGGCGCGATCACTTTCGTAATGACTCTCTACCTTTATTAATAATTTTTGTTGTTGTTTTTCAATGACCTGAAACTTACAGAAAAGTTGTAAGAACAAAGTAAATAATTTTTTTTCTTGAATCGCTTGAGAGTTCTGACATGATGTCTCATTGCCCCCCAAAACAAGGCTACTCCCTACCTAACTATAACACATTCACCCAAATCAGGAACCTCACTTTGGGATGTGAGCACATCTAAGCCTCAGACCCTACGAGTTCTGCCAGTTGTCCCAATAATGGCCTTCAGAGCAGAAATCACATTTCAGAAATACACGTCACCTTTAGTGGTGGCATCTCTTCGGGTTCCTTAGATCTCTCCTCGATTCTCATGACCTGGCCCCTTTGGAAGACGACAGTTATTTTGTGGCTGTCCCTCCTTCTGGGTTTGTCTGTTTCCTCACGGCTAGATTCAGGTTGGGCCTCTTTGTCAGGAAGATCACAGAAGTGATGCTGACTTCCTCTCATGGCCTCCATCAGGTCAGGCTTGATTTTTATTTGTCCCACTCCTGGTGACCCTGACTTTGACCACGCAGTTAAGATAGTATCTGCCAGACTTTTCTGTTATAAAGTTTTCCCCTTTGGAATTAATATATATTTTGTGGGTAATTGCTTTGAGACAATGTAAAGATTCCATTTCTGATCAAACTTTCACTTTATTTATTTGTTTATATGGACACGTGGATTCCCATTTCAAAGGATTACAATCCATTATTATCATGATTTATTTTAATGCTCAAATTGTGCCTGATTTAGCCAGTGGGACCCCCGTCAAGCTGTCTTCTGTGAGGTTCATTTGACAAATCTCCACTATAATCTGAACATTTCCTTTCCTACACAGTCAGATGCTCCAGGCTTATTTTATGCTTAGCCTGCAACCAGCCATTTCTCCCAGGAGCCCTGATTCCTTTTGCAGGAGAGGGATATTTAAAACCCAAGATCAGGGGTTCATTCTCATGGGCCCTTGCCCACACTGGACCCCTGCTCACCAAGCTACCATGCTGGGTTGGAGCCGAGACCAGAAGGCTCCAGAAGTGGAACTGCTGGATGCTGTATTGAGAGAAGAGTCATGGTTCTCTCAGAGATTTGGGGGGAAGAATTAGTGTTAGGAAGTTAAAAGACAAGGCAAGGGACTTCTCTGGTGGCACAGTGGTTAAGAATTCACCTGCCAATGCAGGGGACACGGGTTCGATCCCTGGGCCGAGAAGATCCCACATGCCGAGGAACAACCAAGCCCGTGCACTACAACTACTGAGCCTGTGCTCTGGAGCCTTTGAGCCACAGTTGCTGAGCCCACGCACTATTGAAGCCTGCATGCCTAGAGCCCATGCTCCACAACAAGATAAGCCACCACAATGAGAAGCCCACACACCACAACTAGAGAAAGCTCCACACAGCAATGAAGACCCAATGCAGCCAAAAATAAATAAATATAAATAAACAAACCATAAAAGGTTATTAGGGGTGGGATGAATTGGGAGACTGGGATTGCCATATACACATTACTAATAAGAAAAAAAAATCGAATTGTACACTTCAAAAAAAGTTATTAGGAAAAAATAAATAAAGACAAGGCAATAAATAACTACAGGAAAAACATAACAAAAATATATACCAGAAAGGGAATTTAAAATAGTATACTATGTGGCTCAGCTGTAAATGACATTTAGTCACTACAATAGATACGATAAATGTTTATTTAATCAAGATGGTGATGTAACTATATTATGAAGTTGGAAAGAGGGAGTGTGGATTCTCATCTCTCACAGATGGGAGATAATAATAATAGTAAAAATAATGACAGTGTCGACAGCTAACATTTATTGAGAGATTATTACATGCCAGGCCTATTAACACATGTATGTGTTAATCCATTTCTCCTCATGTGAGCCCCATGGGGTAGGTACTACTATCCCACATTCTAGATAAGGAAACCGAGGCATGATGAGATAAATAACTTGTTCATGGTTGTTCTACTAGTAAGCGCAGAGCCTGGGTTTGAACCAGGTAATCTGGCTCAAAAGTCAGCATCTTAACCACTATTCTATGTAGTGTCTTAGATTTTAGACTTTTGGGTGATGTCATAAGTGAAAAAAGAAATGAAACAATAGTATTAGCAAGCTGTTGAGAAATACAGCTGTAGATATCAGAAGAAACAGCTAAAAAGAATTGCAAGAAGACACCTCTTGGGTGTAGCAAGTGGGCGTGGGAGGGGTGGGACAGGAAATTGCTGGGGTTTTTTGTTTTACTTGTTTTACTTTACTCTGATATTCTAAAAACTATCTGCATGCATTATTTTGATGAAAATACAAATCAAGTCCAAAAAAGGAGCTTCAAAGAGTACAGAAAGGATCCCCAGCCCCCTCCCCCAAGGCAACCCTCGGACCAGCTTCCTGTGTGCCACCCAGACCTGCCTGTGCTCTAACCTGGGGGCGGCACACCACACCACACAAGGCTCTCCCTTTGCTTCTCTCTCGGAGATGGTCTGGTCCAGGCACAAGTGTCTCTCCATTGTGCCTCAGAATCAACACAGGTGTCCTGGCTGGAGAGGGGCCCTGGGAGAGCTCTTCCCCTGAGGACCCACGTGAAACAGCCACCCAGACATGGGGACAGGGCTGTCAGGCCCAGGCAGAGCTCAGAGCCCCGCCTCCTGACCCAGAGGGAGAGCTCCTGACAGGCCTCCAGGCCCATGGAGGATCTAGGGGAGGCGAGGTCCTTAAGCCAGGTGGCCGGGGGCATCAGAGCCCCCTCCTCATTTTAGGGGTTGTCTGGTTGCTTTTGTCCTCTGATTTCTAGATGCCACAGAGATGCCCAGGGCCTCTCTGGACAGATGGTGCTCTGGGACACTGGGTCTGTCAGATGCCAGCCGGGGCCCTCCCGCCCTGCCCCAGGAATCTGCCCTCAGGAGTAGGCGAGCCCCTCCCTGTCCCCCACCCTGTCCTTGCTCCAGCCCCCTGACTGCTCCGTGGTGGGGAAGCTGAGTCTAGGTGAGGTCCCCAGAGTGCCCCCTCACTACTCAGCAGGAGGAGGACTGGGGTGGAGTGAGCTGAATTTCCTTTCTATTTAAAGAAAAAAAAACCAAGTCAATATTTTTAGGTGCCTGCTAAGAAGTTGCTTCCTCTGAACAGGCTCTTCATCTGCTGTGTTGTGGGGAGGTGGCTGACCCAGTCTGCAGAGGTGGGATGGGGAGAGGAAAGGTGGGGGGTGTCCGGCTTCCTGGGCTGGTTCAGGACAGATGCTGACATCTGGTTTTAAGTGAAAGGTCTGTTTTTTTCCCCACTCAGCCAGTGGGTTTGCCTGGAGCTCCAGAAGGAACTTTCAGGAAATTGGTGGCAATCTGAACCCAGGCTCCTTCTGGCCTCTGGATTTCATTCTGATACCAGACCACCCAGGCAGCTGGCACGTACCAAGAGTGGGCTGAGCTGCCAGGAAGCCACATCTGGGAGGCTCTCTGCTGCGGATGCCTGAAGCCAGGGCCACCTGCAGCCTGTCAACCTGCGTTTCTCTGTGCCCAGCAGGGCCAGTTGCAAGCAGGTTCTCCAATGACTCTGTAGCTTGTGCATGTGTGGAGGTCCCTCCTGTCCCCCAAGGCAGCTGGGAAGGACACAGGGACTACAGCCAAGGCCCAAGAGAGAAGATGGGTCTCCCCTTAAGGGCTTACGGGCTCTGGGTGCCCCTGGGGTGAGGGGGTGGTGGAGGTGAGGCCTGGGTACAGGGGTGACGCAGGTGCAGACGGGAGGGCTGGGCGGCTCCCGCCGGGCTGGGCTGATGGATGGACAGCTTTGCTGGTAAATCGGCCTCCACAGCCACACCCTGCCAAGGCCCTGAGCTTTCCAAGGGCTTTCGCGTCCTAAGTAGGAAGTAGGTCCTCCAGGGCCCTGGGGAGGCTTGGGAGTTACAACCCATCAGGGCTGCCAGGACCCGAGAGAGAACCATTCTCTGGGGTTCTGGCAGCTCCAGCACCCTCGGCTCGTGGATTATGGGACCGAGGCCCAGAGACACAGTGGCCTTTCCTCTCCTCGGCTGCCAGCGCCTGTGACACCCCCCGGGGTGGGTAGGCACCCCTACCGGGCACCCCCGCGACTCCCAGCCAGGCTGCTGTCCCCCGGGCATCGTCTCCCTCACAGGGAGACGGGGAGTCCCGGGGAGGGTCTGCCTCGCCTGGTGCCCCGTTCATCCAATACCACACACAGTGCCTGGCACACAGTAGGTGCTCCGCAAATGTGGGTGGGTGACTCTAATGCCGTTGGCAGTGTTTCCTGAACACCTAATTTGCAAGCCCCCAACTCGTGGAGCTGTTTCCTGACTCCTGCTCCCCAGATCCCCGGAACTGCCGTCTTTCCCGGAGCCCTGCGGCTCCAGCCTGAGTTCAGCACCTGAGAGCCTGCTTTGCGTAAGATGGGGGCCCCCGGCACCCGAGAGACCCCAACTGTCCAATGAGCAGGTGTGGCGGGGGACACACTACCTGCTCTTGCTGGAGCCCGTGCCTGTGGGCCAGGGGCCTCTCCTAACGAGGGCCGCGCTGTATCTCTGGCTCTGTGCCTCCTCCCCACAAAGCCAGATTCATTCCCCCCCACCCCACCCCCACTCCCCCGCCGGTAAGCAGAGGCGGAGACTGAAGTTCTTTGTGGAAAAACTGGGCTGTCACTCTGCAGCTAAGCAGCAGGGCCAGGATTTGAACCCAGATATGTCTGACTCCAGGGCCTAACTCTTTTTTTTAATAAATTTATTTATTTTATTGGCTGTGTTGGGTCTTCGTTGTTGCACATGGGCTTTCTCTAGTTGCAGTGAGCGGGGGCTACTCTTCCTTGTGGTGCGTGGGCTTCTCATTGCGGTGGCCTCTCCTGTTGCAGAGCACAGGCTCCAGGTGCATGGGCTTCAGTAGTTGCGGCACATGGGCTCCACAGTTGTGGCTCACGGGCTCTAGAGCACAGGCTCAATAGTTGCGGCACACGGGCTTAGTTGCTCCATGGCATGTGGTATCTTCCTGGGGCAGGGATCGAACCCGTGTCCCCTGCATTGGCAGGCAGATTCTTATCCACTGCGCCACCTAGGAAGTCCCCAGGGCCTAACTCTTAACCCCACAAAGCGCTGTCTTCTTCCAGGAATCCTGGAGAGGCCAGGATGGCAGTATCCCCATCCTTGCTCCCAACATCCTACAGAGGGGTGGAAACTGTGCCACAGGCTAGTTGAGCATCCTCGCTGCTTGGACAGGCCTCAGGCCTGAAAGGAAATCGTTCTTGGCAGGAGCCCCTCTGGAGTGGGAGCTGCTGTGTGGGCAGAGCTGGAGCCGGGACCTCGTGGAGCCAGCAAACGCGGCCTCTCTGCTGATCCAGAACCCACGGCAACACAACCTGACGCACCGGTCCTGAGTGCTGACTCAGTGGGCAAGAACTTACTAAGAACCGACTGGCTACAAGGTCAGAGAGACGAGTAGCTGGCCCTTGCTGGCTAGTGGGGAGGGTACGTCACAGGACAAATCACAGGTTAGTACGGAAGGGGCGACCCTGCCTGCCTTGTCTGTGGTTCTGTCCCCAGCAGTCACCAAAGTGATGAGTTATTTGTGGAATGGATGGATGGATGGATGGATGGATGGATGGATGGATGGAGTGGATGGAGTGGATGGAGTGGATGGATGGATGGGTGGGTGGATGGGTGGATGGGTGGATGGATGGATGCATGTGTGGATGGATGGATGGATGGATGGATGGATGGATGGATGGATGGATGAATGGATGGATGAGTGGATGGATGGATGGATGCATGTGTGGATGGATGGATGGATGGATGACTCCAGGGGTTGGCAATTTGGCTGACCCTGTCTTGCTGAGCCCTCACACCACAGAAAGACCTGGCTGGACCCCTCCTTAGTTAGCAGCCTCCTTGATGACCCCACCATCCCAGGAAGTGATGCTCCAGCTTTCCCCCCAAACCATCCTAATCCATCTTAGTGGGAATATCTTTGGAGTCTTGTGTTTTATGTTGGAAAGGGATAGAATTTTACTTTCTGTTGTTTTAGCATAAAAATATTTTCCTTCAACTCTTGGAGCACAGATTTTGTCCTAGGAGGTGGTGCTTTGTTTGTCCTGTGGCTTCAGGTCCCCCCTACTCTGTATAGTGAAGTTTTTGAGAAGTTAAGAAGCTGGGACCGAGCTGGGGTAACGTCCACACTCCTTGGCTGGCCCTCAAGGTCCTGGGGTCTGGCTTCTGTTGCCTCTGCTGCCCACAACGGTCACTTGGAGTGTCCCCCCCTGCAGCACAGGACTCTGTGTGCCCCCCCTCCCCACCATCCAATACAGGCTGTTCCGGGCCCCCAACCTCCTCTCCTGGCCGATGTCCACTCACCCTCAGGACTCAACACAGCACCTTTTCCTCCAGGAAGCCCTCCTGGCCCCCCGGGGGGGGGGGGCTCAGTGCTCTGTCATGTCCTCCATCACACCCTCTCGTACGGGACGTCCCGTGTAGCGCCAGAACGATGCCCCCCATCTGTCCACTGCGCAGTTCAGCGGACAACAAACATTCAATCCCAATTATTTTAAGTTGGAAAAAGAGGTGAGGTGGGTTGGTTCACAACACTGGGAAGGCATGGATGGGGCAAGCCTGGGGGTGATGGGGATGGTTGGAATCTCTGTGCCTCTTGTCTAAGTGGCTTCTCTCTCTGGGACAGGAGGCCTGGCTGCCTTTTCCCCGGGCAAACACATGAACAGGTCTGAGTCAAAGGAAAAACACTCTTTTCCACCAGTTCCAGGTAGAAAATTCCAGGGAAGGTGTATCGGTCCAGGCCCCAAACTGTTGGCTCACACAAATTAGACTCATCTGAAGAGAGCTGCAACGGGGGCTCTTGACAGAGGCTTCAGCCCATTAGGGAGACCAGGGGGCACAGCACAGCCCTCAGGACAGGGTGGGAGGGCCGTTCCTACCCCCAGGTCTGAAGGGCCCGTGCAGAGGAACAAGCACTGGAACCCCAAGGAGGAGACACACAGAGAGTCTGGCTTCACAAGCGCTGTGACCTTCCTGCAAGGACGCGGCCAGCCCAGGGGACCCATCACAGCCGGGGTAATAAGCCACCATCCTCACTCTCGTCCCATCCACGGATCCAGCTGGAGCCGGGGGCCAAGAAGCCTGAGATGCAGCCCATGGAGACTAACCTCCTGGGGCCCAGGTTTTGGGGGCGGGGGGCAGGATGCAGAGGGGAGCAAACGGAAGACACCTATGCATCACCCTTTCTCCGTGGACCTCTCTGGGGCCGGGGAAGGAGCCTGGCCAGCCCAGCCTCGGGCGTCCGCCCTCCTCACGGAGAGGGGCAGGCAGGACAGCGTGTGGGAAGGTGAACCCCACAGCTGCGACACCCGCTCAGCATCCCGGGCCCCGGGGGTCGGGGCTTGCGATGGGCCTCCTCTCTCCAGGGCTCAACACTGATAAATAGATGTTGAAACGCATGAAAGAGGCTGTTGCGAAGTCTGGTCCTCAGGGGCTGCTGGGCACGGACGTGTTCAGCTGCCTCCCGGGAAGTGAGCAGTGAGGATCCCAGCCTGGGGAGCAGGCTGCAGGGACATCAGGAGGACACGCTTTGGGATTCTTCCCTGCCACCCTCATGCCACACAAGTGGCTTCTCCTGGGCGTGGTGGGCAGGCCGGGTGTCATGAAGATGGGGCCCGGGAAGAGGTCCGGAGGAGCGGCCTCCCTACTGGGCTGAGCGGGTGCAGCGGGCATCCCTGATGGGAGCTCCTGGGTGGATTCTGGGAGGCTGGAGCCGGTGAGGGGACAGGGAGGCCTGGAGAGTGCGGAGGGGAGAAGGGACAGGCTACGAGTCCCCTTTTAGGAAAAACGGAGCCTATTTGTGAAAGAGTGGCCAGGGTAGCCGTCCCAGGATGGGAATGGGTAGACTGGACCCTCAGAGGGGAGGCTGCAGGAGGACCCCAGCCCAAAACTGCTTCTGGGTCACCTGAGGTCCAGCCCAGGGAACGTCCAACCTCAAGTGACTGGCACACGGCACCTACAGCCGCTCACAGCCCGTCTGCGGGGTTCAACCGGCTTGGAACGTCACTCAAATTCAAGAGATGGGCAACGGCGCCTCTGCCGTCCCTGGCCGTCTACCCCACCTTCTAGGGTCCCTGGCCGTCCACCCCACCTTTTAGGATGTTGTGAAAACCCTCCACAGCAGCATATTAAGTCATAATATTTGCAAGGCACCAAACCACGGCTACGATGGGAGAGGCTGTGGTAGCCCTGGAATGTTTGAGGCACTGGGAGTAATTCTGGCATTTGCTGTGGGGGAGGCAAGTAAAGGACTTCTGTTGTGTTTATTTTCAAGAGCATAGGGACACCCGTGGACTCTCCCTCCTGCCTCACCTTCTAACTTTGCTCCCGAGCATGGGTGGGCGTCAGAGCGGATGGCCTGCAAAACTGGTTGTAAACACAATCTTTGGCTCGGGTTTCTTGGGGGATGACTTGCTTCTGAAACAGCTTTCTGATTAGAAAAACTTTTGAGTGGATGTTCCCTTCTCCGGAACACGGAATAACAACTGCTAAAATGGTTATTTCTGTTCACTAGACGGCCCTGATGGCTAAAGACCCGGAGGCACTGAGTGAAATGTTTGAAGCTCTCCAGTGCGTGTTCTGCCCGAGCAGTGGGTCCACGTGGGTCTGGGCACAGCTGCTTCTGCTTTTGGGAGTCACCCACCTGAAGATCATGACACCCCAGGGATGGACAGGCACCCCCCCATCCCATCCAGTGATCGATTCAGAGACAGGTGCTACTGGAATTCCCATGAGGAGGGGCTTTAGGGCGGGAATCTGGTTAAAAAGGGGAGCCCAGTACTTGCCGTGGGGCTGCACTGATTGTACAGCACTTGACAAAGATGCAGAAAACCTCAACTGTTCATATCCAAGAATTTGCAGGGAGAGGGCTTCTCTGGGCACCTCCCAGTGCTGCCACCACAGTGACCCTTGCTGGACCCAACAAAGTCCCCTCCAGGGTGTCCCAGGCAGAGCCTTGAGACTGAGGCCCTCTCTCCCTGGGGCATCTGGGGCCATCGAGATGCCGTGAGCTGCTGGCAGCCACGATCCCTCCCAGTAAAGGCCACTACAGGAGGCAGGAAGGAGGCCAGCGCACACAGGAGGGTCGCCAGATGAAACACAGGACACCTAGGTAAATTTGCATTTCAAATAAACAACACATAATGTTTTAGCCTAAGTCTGTCCCAAGTGTTGCCTGGGACATAACTGCTACCAAAATCGTATTTGTTCGTTCCCTGACACTCAACCTTACCTGGGCATCCTGTGGATTTATTTGCTACATCTGGCAGCCCCAATGCAAGGGGAGCCTAACTCAGCTTCCTGGAGACCCTGGCTGACTTCCCCGAGTCCAGCCTGGCCAAAGCTGCTCCCATCCTGTGCCTTTCAAGAAGAGGAGCCGGGCAGTTCCTTCTTTCAGATCTAGTCTGAGTTGGTTTCTGTCACTTGCAACCAAAGGAGTCTGGGTTAAAATAGCAAGTGATGGCCACCCTTTAGGAGCAAAGCACCACGTGGCCTGGGAATCCAGGGGCTTGGAAACCCCACAGTGTAGAACCGGGGACTCGAGAGCTCTTGAAGGAGGGTTTCTGGGCCTGGCGCCCTGGTCTGCAGCCTCTTCTCACGTCTCTTTCAGGGGTCATCCTTCTGACACCGTCTGTGACCTTGCTGTCCCTGTGGGTCCCTCCTCTCGCTCCTGACCTAGAGATTGCAGCCTCCTCCTGTGTCTTCAGTTCTCCCCTCTTTTCCTTCCTAGGCCATTGATTTTTTTATTATTATTTATTTATTTATTTATTTTTATTTATTTTTTTGTTTATTGGCTGCTTTGGGCCTTCGTTGCTGCACACAGGCTTTCTCTGGTTGCAGAGAGCAGGGTCTACTCTTCATTGCGGTGCACGGGCTCCTCATTGCAGTGGTTTCTCTTGTTACAGAGCACGGGCTCTAGGCGCGTGGGCTTCAGTAGTTGTGGCACAGGCTCAATAGTTGTGGCTCATGGGCTCTAGAGCGCAGGCTCAGTAGTTGTGGTGCACGGGCTTAGTTGCTCCGAGGCATGTGGGATCTTCCCGGAGCAGGGCTCCAACCCATGTCCCCTGCATTGGCAGGCAGATTCTTACCCACTGTGCCACCAGGGAAGCCCCTAGGCCATTGATTATTATTGTGGTTATAATTATTGTCCTATCGGGGTTTTTTTCCCGATTACAAAGCTGTTCATGTATACTAGGTCGTTTTAAACCTCACATTTCTGTAACTGTAAAAGAATAAAAAGGTTTTTTGCACTCTGAATACTCTTTGTTGTAACATTGTCTTCAAACAGGCAAATGCTAGAAATAACCTAAGTGTTCAACAACAGAGGACGGGACACATTGACAGGATGCTTTAAGTCAATGGACCTCATGCTTGCGTGGAAATGAAGTATGAAGACTGGGAGTGCACGTGGAGAATGCGCACGATGAGATGAACATGCAGCCAGGCAGACCACAAAACTGTGACGGCAGAGATCGCTGAGACGAGCGTCCCATGAGGGAGGGAGGTTGCCGAACACGAAAACAATTACTAGGTGGGGTGGCAGGCACTGTGGACAACTTTCCTCTATTTCATGTTTTTAATGTCTTCTTGTTATACGTAAATAGAAATCCAAAAGGGAGAGAATTCACCCTTTCCAAACTATCTCCCATCTTGATTGGCAGTGAGAAGGGGGACAGACCCCAGCTTGGGGGGCCCCGTAATGAAATTCACAAAGAGAATCAACGAAGAGGACAAGACAGCGGTGAAAGCAGGAGGTCCCGAACCCCGAACAGGGCTTCACTCTCAGGGTCCGAGGACATTGTCCTGGTCCCCCAGGTTCGGTGGCAGCTGGCAGATCTTGACGACGGTCACCTCTTGATGACCATCAGCAGAACGAGGTCTCTCTCGCCTGTGCTGTGTTGGCCACTGCTGTGCAGGTTGTGGCCTCTTAGCATCACACGGCAGCCACCTGGCGGTGTGGCTGTGTCCAGCAGGAGGTCAGCAGTGACCTCGGAGACCACTTCTAACAGAACATGGGGCTGGAAGTAGCTGGGAGGCCACTAAGAAATCTGCTAGTGAAGAGGGCATGGATGAGAAAGAGGAACTTGAAGAGGGAGGGATGGGTGGACCACCCAAAATAAAGGGCAAACGGAGGGACCAAGAGGACAAGGAGCAGAGGCTCCGTGAGGACATGAGCATTGGTGCACCTGTTGCTTATATGGCTAATTTCTGCAGTGGAGGCACCTGAACTGCGGTGCTTTTTTCTTTTTTAACCTTCACCTGTGTACTTTTGCACTGTGTGAATTCACTTATAACAAGTACTTATTTTACCAAAATATTTGGGATGTTTCTCCTTAAAAAAGACAACAGGCAAAGATCTTACAGTGGTTAGTGCTGAGAGGAGGTAATCTGCATGGATTGATATTCTCATCTTTGTGCTTTTCTGTATTTTCCTTTTATTGTTTAATTGAAAAATAAAAAAGGTTTATGGAACAGGTATGGGGGGGCGGCGGCTGATAGCATGAGTTCGTTTTAGATATTTTATTTCCAAGAACGCTTCTTCAAGCACGAAATGTAATCATGGGTTCCCACAAGCCGGGGGGTTGGGATGGGAAGGAGGAAGGACCTCTTAGAACGGCCGAGCAGAGGGTGAGGCAGGGCCTCGGGCACGCGGATCGGGGGCTTCAAGGTCCTTGCCTCCAGTGCCTGGCCGCCAGCCCCAACCTCCCAGCCCTGCCCTCCACCTGCAGCAAGTAGGATAATCGCCAGGCGTGGGACTCAGACCTTGCCTTGCTTTTGTCCTGCCTCCCACCCCATCCCTCTAGTGCCAACGAGCGCTGGTCCCCAATGCTGCCGCGTTGGCCCTGCTGCCCCAGCCCCCTGTGCATGCAGGACATCCAGTCTCCCCTAGAGATGACCACCCAAAGCCGGGCTCGCCTCTGGCTGCCACCGCCACCTCGCCCTCCACCCATCCCGTCCTGCCTCTCTGCTGGCCACCCCAGCTCTGAGAAGCTCCTGCTCCAAGGTGCCGGCTCCCATTCCCCTCTCCTCACCCGCAGACATGGGGCCTGGGGCCTGCACACCCACCTGGGGGCCCACCCTCGGACCCTCCGGAGCCTCTCTTAGTGACTCACCCCAGGTCCCCAGCTCTGGCTGCTGGGGCCGCCTCTCTGCTTTTCCAGGGAGACAGCCCTGCTCAGCATCTCCTTCAGGAGAAGGAGGCACAGCAAGTGTCCGGGTAGCCTGGACCACGACACCTGGGCCAACCCAGAGCTCTATCAGCTGTAGCAGATGCAGCCTCTCCTGCTTTCATAACTCCCCTTCATTCACTTACACATTTACTGCAGGGCACTAAGTACCAGAAATGCAAAGCGGAGGGAGGTAGATAGAGTTTGCGGGCTTGGTCCCCAGCCAGACCAGTGGGGGGAGGATGGCGTGGAGTGGGGGTGGGGGAGCCAAAACCATTCTGTCTCCTTGTGTTGGGAGCTGCGGCAGGCGGGCTGACAGCCTCCAGGGCTCGGGCGTGGGTGCAGAGCTGCTGGGAGGCTCTGGAGAAGACCACTGAGGCCAGCAGCTCCCAGGCTTGTCTACCACCGTCTCCTTCTGTTATTTTCACATCCCTTCCCCTTTGGCCCTTTGATCTTTGTTTTAAAAAACGCTGGTCTATTGTCAAAATGGTCCAAATCAAGCAATAAGAAAACAGCCAATGCTGTATAGCACTGGGCCAGCCAGAGCTTGTCCACACTGGACTGATGAAATCCTGACCCCAAAGGGAGAGATCTGCCCTCCTGATTGGCCGGAATCACTTTTTTTCAATTGGTGGAGGGTTTCTGCAGGGCTTCCTGAAATTCCTCACCAAGCTCCCAGCTCCAATACCGGCAAGGTTTTCTATCACAAGTTAGAGCCCCATTTTAACTGGCTTCGACACCTATAAACGAACAGTCGGCTGGCAGACTCCTGGCGTGACTGCAGTCTGGGCCTGGGGATGTTCCAGGATGTGGTATCCTTGGCTCTGCTCCGCTCCGTCATGAGGTCACCGGCTCCCCTTGGTGCTGAGACAGCAGAGAAATGGGGTAGCTTCAGCGATGTCCTTGGATTCACTCTGATTTGACAAACTTGGGTCACAGACTCCCTCTGAATCAATCATCACAGCTATGGGCATCGGATACCCTGACCCGCCAGGACCCCTCAGGACACAGGCACAGGGAGGCTCCCCAAAGGAGGAAGGGTCCCAGTGACCTTCCAGTGCTGCCTTCACGGACACCAGCTGTGACCAGTCTCGTCCTGGGAGGGGGTGAGAACAGCACAACCGGAGGCAGTCAGCAGAGAAGCGGGGATGCTGCCAGCTCTGGGCTCCAACCCCGAGGGCGTGCGTGCTCTGTGTTCCCAGGCTGAGGCTCCATTAAGGATGTGACTGCGGCCTCTGGTTTCCAGCCTCATTACTGCCCACGGGCTTTCCCTTCCTCCCTGGGGGGCTCTGGGCGTGTCTGTCACCTGTGCCTCTTGGTCCCATGGGATCCCACCCCCTCTGGATGTGCACGCTGTCACCGCCTCACGAGGCCTCCAGGTCTGCTTGGGTCCTGACTCCTGCATCCCCAGTGGTCCTGCAGTTTTATTTGACGCCCCCAGAACCCTACCTTCCTGGGATCATGACACAGGTTGGAGGCAGAGGATGCAGGAGAAGATAAACAATGCATCAGGCACTGCTGCTTCCAAAGATGCTCCCTCCAAACATCCCCCTCAGACGCCACAGTAAACACCCTCTGGATGAGGCCCTGTCCCATCACCAGGCTGCCAGGTAGGCTGATGGGGGGACAACTTGCCTGAGACTGCTTGGGGACCTACGAGACCCAGTCGTCTTGCCCCCACTGTCTCTCCCAGGAGCCCAGGGACCCTCAAGCAGGTGGAGGCCAGCTGGTTGCTCAGACGTCCCCACACCTGTGATGAGTACAGGGGCCACTGGCTCTCCCTCCCCACCCCACCCCCGCTGAGCACACACACAGGCATCACACTCCATCTCCCAGAGAAAATGAAAGCATGAATTTTGGCAGAACAACTTTATTGTTTAAAAAATAGATGGTACATTTGACGTACAAAAAGTCAGTTTAAAAACTTTGTTCTGAATGTGTCTCACTGGCAGAGGCGTCATTAAAAGTGTCCAGTAGTTCCATAAAAACCAGCGGCGGTTTCTCTCTCTGCAGGAAGGCATGGCATGTCCTTGCCGTTGGCCAGGGGGGGCGGTGAGGGAGGGGGCTTTCACGTCCACTGTCTCCCCGCCACATGAGGGAACAGGCCGTCCCTCTGAGAAAAGAGCTTTCCTGTCTCTCTTCTCCTCTCCCGACAGAAATCCACACTGGCTCTCCCCACTCGGGACAGACCGCACGGACACGACCTAGATTGCAACTCGTCCTGACTTCAGTGCCCTCCCCTCCCCATCTAGGTCTCTTTCTGGCAACAGCCACTAAGCACGGCACCAGCGCGGCTAGAAACGAGGT
Source organism: Hippopotamus amphibius kiboko (assembly GCF_030028045.1). Lineage (NCBI taxonomy): Eukaryota > Metazoa > Chordata > Mammalia > Artiodactyla > Hippopotamidae > Hippopotamus > Hippopotamus amphibius. The sequence goes on along the minus strand of NC_080186.1, from coordinate 6,778,636 downwards.
CCTTCACTCAGGCACGGGCAGCAACGGCTCCTGGACCCAGCAGAGGCTGCATGGTGTCTGCCCTCACCCCGTCCTTCCAAACCAAGGACCGGGAGGAGCCGACTGTACAGGTCACATCTCAGAGAAGTGGATGCAAACTGGGCCCTTGATTACCAGCTACTCCAGGGTACCTTTCCTCCTACGCTCAGGTACCTCATACCATTTATAACTGACCCTTCTAGACTTCTGCGGGGTACAGCTAAGGACCCAAACTGACAAATATATGTAGTTCTGTTTACGTTTCTGCTTTCAAAGCTACGAGCCATTCAAACACACTCCGTGCGGCTTTCAGTGAATGAAAGCGTCTTTACCCCTTCCCACGCTGGAGGGACAGAAAACATGCAGAGACTTCTTTTAAAACATCTGAGGGCAAGGCAAGAGTTTTAAACAAAGACCATCCTGGGAATCGAGAGTAAAAGAGGCATCCTTCATCCATTCCTCCGCCCTTCCCCTTCTACAGGTCACACACAAGCAGACACAGCCCCGGGCACCTGCTTTGCAAAGACGCGCTCCTGAAAGTTGGCTGGAGAGGATGTTTTACCAAGGGGATCATTTTCCCCGCAGAAGTGCCTCCTCAAATCTCCAGCGACTTCTCTCTCGTGCTGACAGCATTATAAGTCTGCACCTTGCTTCGCAATGAGTCGGGGAATCCTCAGAGCGTCTCACTCTGGCCCCACCTCGAGCTGCTGACGGAGGGAGGCCGGGCGTGCACACCTCTGGACGAGGGTCCCGGGATGTCATGGAGGATGCATGTCCTCCAAGAGCACAGGCTGGTGTGGGTTCCCACCAGCTTCCTCCAGTGAAGGCTGCCCTGTGTGGGAGGCAGCACCCTGCTCTAGAGCAGGAAGGGCAGGAAGCAGGCTTTCCATCTCACTTGGAGACTACACAGTACGCAGCAAAGGACCCCAGAGGACATGCTGGTGCCCAAGTCCAACCTCCAAGTGAGCAATGGAAGATGGACCTCGGACGGCATGCTGACGTCTGGGCCAATGCTGGCCGGTCAGTGGGGCGGGGTGGGAAGCAGGCAGGGTTATTAGAGGCAGGGGTCCCCAACCCTCGGGATCGAGTGCCTGACAATCTGAGGTGGAGCTGATGTCATAATAATAAAGCAAATGTAATGCACTTGAATCATCCCAAAACCATTCCCACCCACCCCACCCACCCAGTCACTGGAACAACTCTCTCCCACGAAAACGGTCCCTGGTGCCAACAAGGTTGGGGACTGCTGATGAGAGGAACAAATTCATGACCACAGCCAAGATGCTCGGGGCCTCCTTGAAGGCTGACCTCACTGCGCGGTCCGACCCCATGCTGTCCCGGGCTCTGACCAGCTGCCAAACGCGGATGAGGCTGGAGGAACCACCCTCTTCCTGGTGGAAATCTCGCCTGACCAAAGCAAGCACTTCCAGTGCCCCAGGCACAGATGCAGCCTTGAGGTCTGCGTGTGTAGAGTGGAGCCGTGGGAGGGCGGAGGGGCTGGGGATGCGCTTCCGCTCAGCAGGCGGGTGGGGGGGAGGGGATGGCCCCTGGTGGGGCAGTAGCGGCAGGAGGCAGCAGCCTCTCAAGACCTCGCAAAACCCCACCCCCCGGGCCCCTGGGGTCTATCGTTTGCAGGGCCGGCAGTGCCGATCGCATGGGCCTGCCACCAAGGCCACCTCCCCCTCGTGTCACCACTGGCCTTTCCTGTGACTTGTTAGTGCTCTGACACGGACACGCTGTCCGGCAGCTTCTCTACCAATGGACCGAGGTCCACAGGGCCCGGTCTGCTTAAGATAAAAATACAGCTGGTAAGACGGACGCAGAGGCTGCTTCGGTGTGGTTGTGTGTATTTTTGTCGAGAAAAAAGAAGTCTGTTTCTGAAAACTAACTTGTAGGAAACCGCCCCTTAAGGCTCTGTGGAAGCGTTGCCCTCCCTCTGTCACACCGTCCCTGGCTCTCTGTACAAACGGGGAGGAGGAAGCTCCCAGACCAGGGAGACCAAGCCCGAGTGTTCTGGGGGTTCTGAAACAGGGCCCGCTGGCAGAGAGCTGGGGCCGTGCCGCTCCTGGGAAGACAGTACTGTGTGCAGAGAAACGAGGAGCCGGGCAGGTCAACAGGGCTGCTCAGACTTGCGGTGAGCAGAAAACTTTGCTCCCGGAGCAAAATCAGGATCTAGCTTACAGCAGCCTGGAAAGTCCCAGATTCTTCCCTTCCAGCAAATGGTAACAATGCCTGCTCTGGAGACGGGGATTTGGCCTGGCCTCCCAGAGGAGGGGCCCTGCTGCCTTTCACAGGCCCACGGGGCCTCTGACGTGGGGTCCGCTCAGGGCGCCTGGGCTCTGGGAACCGCGGCTGCACCGAGCTCCCTGCGGAGGAGGTGGCAGCACAGGGCAGCTGGGAGCACACATCTAGAGCCCTGAAGGCCCGGGGTCCACGTCTGGCTTGGAACAACCAGCCTGTTGTCATTAGACAACTCCAGTTTCGCTTTCAAAATCATCAGTAAATGAGGATCCCTTCACTCCTCAAAGGGTTGTTGTAAAGGTTAAAGAAGACCACACAGTGCAAAACGTGTAGTACTGAGCCTGATATGTACTACCCCTCTGGAAAGGACACACTGTCATCGCCCCCACGAGCCCAGGGCTGTGGTCAGCGTGTCTTCATCACCCCCTGCTCCCCTCCCTTGGGACGGAGGAAGCGAGCACCCCATCACAGAGGCTGGAGCAGCAGCCGCTGGGACCAGCCCGAGGCGTGAAGCTGCAGGAATGGAAAGCCTGGGTACCAGGCCCAGTGTGGTCACGAACATTCTGTGTGAGGTGGGTTCCCGTGCTCCCTTCCGAGCCCCGGGGCCTCAGCTTAGATGCCAGGGTCAAGTCGGATGAGAGCAGCACTTTTCAAACCATGTATCAACTTGATTTAGCGAATGACAGTCAGCAGTTTTTAAAAAATAAAAAAGAGAAAAGAGAAGGTATCCTGAAATCTCAGGGTGAGAATTCCTTTATGAAACTTTTGCTTGAGACGCAGGTTCCGTGTGTTCAGTGCACGAACGTGAGCACCGACTGCGGATGAAAAGTGTGTTTTCGCTGTGGATCATGATGTGAAAGGGCTGAAAACCACCAGCAGAGGGCAGGGGAGGGGCGGGGGGGGGTGGGGAGCGGGCGGAAGCAGGAACACGGCAGTGTCTCCCAGTGCACCGGTCTGGTGTGACTATAAGACAGCCCTTGATTCGGGAAAGGAACCCTCGGCACTTCGTGCCCCCGCCCCTGCCCCTACAGCGCTCTCTGCAAGGAAAGGTGCATTTTGAGGCAAGGCGCTCCTCTGAGAACAGGACACGCTCGGCTAAGGCCCGCCGTGACTCACTATTATCCAGAAATGATGACATCGGGTGTCTGCTCACCCCTCATCCTGCAGTGACACTTATCTTGCATGTGTAGGTCCCGTTCTTACTCGCAGAGGAAGAAGTTCCTAAAGAACAGACTGGGGGCGGGGTGGGGGGTGGTGACTGCTCAGAGCCAAGGGCAGGGGAGGCACAGGAACCTGCACGTGGTTCCGACGGCAGGGACGATGGTGCGAGGGCGCCCCCACGTGGCCAGAGGTGGCGCCCCCGCCTGCAACCACGTGTCCACTCCCGCAGGACGGGTCCACCAGCAGCCTTAAAGCTAAAATGCTGACTCTCAGAAAGGGAGGAGACTTCCTGACCCGGGGGCTGTGCTCTGTTCTGCCAAGGTGAGCTCTCTTGGCCTAAAGAGAGATGTCCTGTCTGGACCGGGTCGTTGGAGGCCAGGGGAAGCCCCCTCCCCGCCGCCAGCGCCCACCTCACATGCACACATCTCACATCCAAGCAAGAATTCTTTTAAATTCTTGAAGAAGTGTAAAGGGCCTTGGAGAAAGCGTAAACAATCAAAAGTAGAAAAACAGATTTTGTGATGTGCCTCCTCACCCAGGAAAGCCCTTAGTGTGTGACCTTGACACTTTGTATCTGCCTGATCAGATGTTGATACAAAATGTCACTGTAAGATGGGACAGCAGTTACACAGAAAAAACCCGCCTTCACCTGTACTGACGTATCTTGGGCTATGTGGGAAGTTGAAATAAAAACTAAATGTGTCCTAAGAATTTTGATTTTTTTTTTTTAAAAGAATTTCGGAAACACCTCTTGCCTTGGGGGTTTCAGAAAAACAGGTATTATTGGCCCATGGCTTCTCAGGAGCGGAGCTCGCACCTACTTAAGGAGAAGCTCTGTTGGTTCCCCCAAGTTTTTAGCGATGCGTCAGTGGTGAGGTGAGCGGTGACAGGAGGGACCGGCAGACAGGAGGCCGATGCCGCCACGAGGTAGGTGAGACAGGCGGCGGCAGCCCCTCCTCGGCCAAGTCCCTGAGATGGTCGGTCGTGGGCAGCCACTGCCGACGGGAGTTGCAGCCGCCCCACTAGTCCGGTCAGATTGTAGCACCTGGGTGGTCTGATCACCTGATGTGACATCTCTGCCCCCAAATGAGACGTCACCACCAGAGAAAGATTTAACTGGATCTTTCCAGGTAAAACAAGGCACGACACTGAGAGCAGAAACACTCCCTGGAAAGTCCCCTGAGACACAAAGGACGCTCTTAAACGCGGGGTCCCTGGAATGGCCTGATCATCTATGTCCAGTGAGTTTCACGCAGCGTCGGTTGGAGACAGGAACACAGGTGTGGGCCAGAGGTCCTCCCTGACAGAGCTGGGGAACCAGCGCCTCCCGCCAGCAAAGAAGCCTGGCTATGAGAAAGGGAGCTCCAAACCACAGTCGCAAGGTTTCTGGATCTGTTTGCACATCCCAGCATCTGTCACCGTGCTACTGTCATCATCCGCTATCTGCCCATAAATGTGGCGTCTGAGGGGCAGCAAAGAAACAGAGGGGGTGGGAAGACCTCCACGGTTGGGACTGGGGAGAGAGCTGAGATGCAGAGCGGGGGGTGGGGGGGGTGGCCCCAGAGGGCACAGGACAGCAGGCTGAGTTGGAGGCTCGGGAAGGGGACGGAGGAGAGACGAGGGCTCCCAGCAGATGCTCGCGGGCTCAGGGCACTGGACCATGGGAGCCTGGGCTCCTGCTCTCTACTGTCCACACTCTACTCTTCCGCCAGAGCTGGCCAAGGGTCCCGGCCCACAGGAGACCCTCGATGACCTCAGCCCACCGCACTCCTGCTCAAGCGCAGAGCTTTCAGACCATCCTGTTTGGCGCTGGCGTGTGTTCACGTGTAACCGCTGTGGGTCTTTTCTTAAGGTGGACATTTCTCTCCTGACTTGGATTTGGAGCAGAGATTCCATTTCCTCCTCGTTCCGATGTGTACCCACCACCACTAGACAGAGACTGTCACAGGGGTTGGGGGAGGGCCTCGTCCTCCCTCTGCAGGGGGCCTGACCGTGAGGCATCGGGTTCCAGAGAGCAGGGCACCTGGTGGTGGTGGGGGAGGCGGGGGGCGGCAGGACGGATGGGGTGGAGAGCGGGCGGGTGAAGCGAAGCACAGGGTGAGTGAAGGGCAAAGGCACCGTCACCCCAGAAACGCGTCATAGTCCATGTACCACACCAGCTGGCCGGAATCCGGCAGGACGCCCGAGATGGGCCACTTCTGGGGCTCGCGGCCCACACGGCTCACCAGCACGGCGATCTCGCGCTTCATCCGGCCCATGACCAGGACTGCCACCTTCCGGGCGCGGTTGATGAGGGCCAGGCTGAGGCTCATGCGCCGGCGCGGGCTGGATGGGCTGGTGGTCAGCACCACCAGCTGCTTGCCATCCAGGCCGGCGGGCGACTGCGGGAAGAGCGAGGCCGTGTGCCCGTCGGCGCCCATGCCCAGCAGCACCAGGTCGAAGCTGCTGTTGGTCACCAGGGCGGAGATCTCCTCGGCATAGGCTTGGGCGCCCTGGTCCTCCTCGGCACAGAGCCGCCGGTGCCGGTGCACGGGCATGGGGTGGACGTTGTAGTGCGGGACCCGCACGTGCTGCAGCAGGTGAGCCTGCAGGCCCTGGAAGTTGGACTCGGGGTCCCAGAGCGGGACGCAGCGCTCGTCCACCAGCCACAGGTGCGTGTGGGCCCAGGGGAAGCCGTAGTGCCCTGTGGCCAGCTGCTGGAACAGGGCCACGGGGCTCGAGCCGCCTGACAGCGCCAGGTGGAACTCACCAAAGCGCTGCACGGCCCCCACGGCCGCAGCCTCGATGTCGCTGGCCAGCCTGGCGATCAGCTCCTCGGGCCAGGCCGAGATCAGTGGGCTCTCTCGGTACTTGCCCCTGAGAACCTGGAAGTCGCTGGGTGTCGGAGTGGAGTCCAGCCCCGGCATCAACTGCTCCGGCGGCGGCTGGGAGAAGGCCAAGTGGCTGCCGCTGAACTCAAAGTCCAACAGGTGTCCATTCTCTGCTCCTCCCGGGTAGAGGCGTGGGACCTCGTGGGCCAGGCTGTCCAGCAAGGGGGTCCAGAAGCCCCAGGAGGCCAGCAAGTTCTCCGTGGTGATGAAGGCATCCTTCTGGCCGTGGAAGATATGGGAGATGAGGGTGGCGTAGGCGTCCTGCTCCCTCACGGGGCTGTAGGCGTAGTAATCGGACAGCGGGCGGCCAAAGAGGCGGAGCTCGGGCCGGCCCTCCACTTCCTTCCAGCTGGCGGAGGGCAGGGCAGGCCTGAACAGGTTCCTGCTAACCAGCACGGCAGGGCTGCCCAGCTCACCGTGGCCGATGTGGAAGACGATCTGCCGAGGGAGGCAGTGGCTCTGGGCTGGGACCCAGTTCTTCTCACTCTGGGTGCAGTACGCCTGGTTCTTGAACAAGATCCGGACATAGCTCACTCTCTCATCCAAGGCCTTGCCGGACATCAGGATGAAAGGGACGCCCTCCCAGCGAAGGTTGTCTACGTGAATGAGGATGCCTGGGGCGACAGGGGGACAGTGGGGGTGATGCTGCGGCACCAGAACTGGGACCACTCGCTGTCCCTCCCTTCCGGCCTGCCTGCCAGCTTACTCTCTGAGCCCTCCTCTAGGCACCCTCGTCGGTGCTCGAGAAGCAGCCTCTGGGGCCACCTGGGACTCCCACCTCCCTGAGGCACCTCTCAGAGCCACTGTCCCCGAGCAAAGGGGGAGTGGGCTGAGATGCTCCGATAGGGAGACTCTGAGCAAAGTCTCACAGCAGGGGCAAGGTGCCAGTGATGGTGACTTTGAGGGCAGGTGTCCTAGGAAAAGGTGCGTCCTTCCTGTTTGCAGAGCACTCAGGACGCGCTGAGGCCGTCAGATACTGGGAGCAAGGTCCTCAGCCACTGGCCAGCAGGGAACTGCCATGCAGGTGAGGAGGCCTGCAGCAGGGACCACGGTGGTGAGAGCCGGATGCCGAGTGCCCTCAGACTCGAGTCGCAAGCCCGGTTTCCCCACGTACTACCTCTGCGTGACCTCTGGCAAGTTTTGGTAACTTGACGGAGCCTCACGGTTCCTCACCGCTAAGTGGGGATGATAATCACACCTGCCAGACGCGTCTGCACGCGTGAGGATGAAGTGAGATCACATACGTGATGTGCCGGACACGTGGTCAGTGCCCGACCAGCAGCTGCTGCCCTGGCTGTGGCCTCAGCGTGAGGGAGCCAGCCTCCCTCTGGAAGCTCTGAGCCTGTGCATGTGTCCAGAGGATGGCCCCAGTGGGCACCTGCCTGACCAACGTGGTACCTGCCCACTGGGGATGCCCCCGGCTGCAGTGGGCAGGCCTGTTGCCTAACCAGGGGCTGATGGAAGTGCCGCAAGGGCAGAGACAGGTCTGAGCCCAGCTCGGCACACCCTGGAAGGATCCGTGGACGTGGCCTGAATGGAGACTGTCACTGAGGTGTCCTCCGTCCTGGGGAACCAGCAGGTGACCCGCAGCTTTGAGCAGGCGGGCGGCCAGAGAGGCAGGGGCATTTCTCACACTCCACTGAGCACCCTTGTGAAAACCCCACTTCAAGTCCCTTCCAACCCAACCCGAAGGGCGTCCGAGTTGGGAGAGCTGCTTCCGTCTGGGGGGCTGGGGGCGGGGGTCGGCCCAGCAGCCCGTGCCCGGCCCCTGAACCCACCTGCGAAGGTCGGCGTCAGGCTGTGGAAGCTGTCTGGCTTCTGCAGCTCTCTACGCGCCTGTCCGCTGTAAGCCTGGTACTGGCCCACGACAGCGCTGCCCCTCTGCAGGCCCCGCAGGGCCCGGAAGGCCTGGAGCTTGTGCTCCAGCACCGCCTCCAAGCTGCTGATGTTGACAGGCAGCTCCATGACCACCGGCATGAGGACCTCGGTCAGGTGGTTCTGCAGGACGTCGCGGATGACGCCGTACTCCTCATAGAAGCTGATGCGACCTGAGCGGGAGGAGGGGGGAGGGTGTAAGGACTGGGAGATGTGGCCCACCTCCCGGAGCACCAGGACCCCCGCCTGTGCTTCACGTCCCCGCAGCCACGCTCCCCAGTCCGGAGAGCGAGCTACAGAGCAGAACAGGGGAAGGAAGGAGGACGGGCGTGTCTGAGCCATCTCCCTTCAACGAGAAGCACTCTGTCAGAAGACGTCAGACCCCTGGGCCTCTCCAGGCATCTGCGCGGGCAAGGCTGTGGTCCGCGGAAGGCTGTGCATCGTGGTGAGGGCCTGGGCGGCTTGTTAGTGCGCGACCCGGGGCGAGTTACCCGAGTCTCTGCTCTGCATCCTGCCGTCAAATGGGGCTCGCTGCCACCCCCTACCGAATGCACACCGGTTACAGCGGGAGGGAGGGAAGAAGGGAGGCAGAAAAGCCAATAAAGACATTACAGACAGAGCTCGTGACAGCCGGTAACGGACGGGCCCCTCTGAGACCTGAAGAGGCAGCCCTACGAGAAGCAGGGGAGAACATTCTGGATGAAGGGAGATTCGAGAGGAACAGTTTTGAGGCAGGAGCGAGCGTGGCTGCCAGGCGTCCTGAAGCAGGTGAGCAGGAGGGAGCAGACAGGAGGGCAGCACCAGGGGAGGAGGCTGGACTGCTTCTAAGCTCAGGGGACGCCACTGGAGGGTCTGAAGCAGGAAACATCAAGATCTTCGGAATGTTCACGGACCCCCGGCTGCTGTGGAGAGAGTGGCTGTGGAAGGAGGAGGCCGAGGCGGAGGCTGTGTGGTTGCCCGGGGGAGACTGCGGGGCTTGGACTAAAGTGGCAGCGAAGCAGCTGGAGGGAGTGGATGTTCTTTCTGGTGTCAGAACTGACTGGACCGATGGAGGTAAGCACAAGCCAAAAGGAGGAACCAAAGACGACTCCTAGGACTCGGCCAGAGCAAAAGACAGGCAGCGGTGGCGTCTACTGAGATGGGAAGACTGGGAGAGGGATGGTTTGATGGAGGGGAAACCGGGAGCCCCATTTTAGGTGTGTTTAAGCTTAAGACATACAGGTGGAAACGTCAAGTCAGCTGGTGGACAGTTACTGAGAAGGTAAACGAGGGTGACACACAGAATGCTGACCACAGAGCCCCGCAGTGACAACACTGATGCTTGCTGCGCCTGGCACGGTGTGGAGATGCTAGGTGCCCCTCCCCATCACATCCGAGAGATCCCGCATGGTGGGTACCATGACTGTCCCCGTCACACCCGAGAGATCCTGCACCGCGGGTACCAGGACTATCCCCATCACACCCAAGAGATCCTGCACGGTGGGTACCATGACTGTCCCAGCTCTACACGAGAGGTAAGAGTCAGAGGCCCAGGACTAGGACTGACAGCAGAGTCAGGAGCTGGTTAGCCACACACATTACACTCCCAGAGCTCGGTATGCACTCTGATCATCAGTGACCCAAATACATACAACCCAATGGTCTTAAGGTTTAGGGTTCAGATGCACAACACCTCACACGACAAGGTTCACACGTGGCTCACTTGCCAAGACTCGGGCCAATTCACAGCCTTACCTACAGAAAAAGGTGACCTCAGGACAGGAAGAGCAGTCATTTACACAAGCGCGTGAGCATCACCTACAACATGGGATCAGCTCTCTCACCCAGCAACTCCCACTCTCCCTTCAGGTCTCACTCATAGGAGATTTTTACCGACCTCTTGGCCTCCCCTCCTGGGAGTCCTGACCTGGCCAGGTGCCTGTATGTCTGTCTTCCCTGGTACCCTCGAAGCTCCATCAAAGTAGGACTGCATCTGTCTGCTCCCTGCTGCCTCCCGAGCACCGGAGCTGCAGTCACACTGCAGAACACTGTACGGCCGAGAGAGTGGACACACATGCGTCGTCAGGGTCCACCTTAAAGGCACAATGTTAAGGGAGAGAAACCTCATTGCTTTGATAAAAATTAACTCTGAAGGGACTTCCCTGGAGGTGCAGTGGTTAAGAACCCGCCTGCCAACGCAGGGGACATGGGTTCGAGCTCTGGTCTGGGAAGACGCTACATGCCGCGGAGAGACTAAGTCCCTGAGCCACAACTACTGAGCCGCGTGTGCTGCAACTACTGAAGCTCATGCTCCTAGAGCCCGTGCTCCACAACAAGAAAGCCACCGCAGTGAGAAGCCCACACACCACAACAAAGAGGAGCCCCCACTCACCACAACGAGAGAAAGCCCATGCACGACAATGAAGACCCAATGCAGCCAGTAAATAATTAATTTAAAAACAATTAACTCTGAAAATATGATATAGGGAATTCACTGGCGGTTCAGTGGTTAGGACTTTGTGCTCTCACTGCCAGGACCTAGGTTCTATCCCTGGCAGGGGAATTAAGATTCCACAAGATGTGCAGCATGGCCAAAAATATATATATATATATATGATACAAAATGACCAGAATAAACAGAATTTCAACAAATGAAAAATATAAGGGGAAACGAGAAAGTCCACAGGTGGGTTCTATGGATTAGGAACAGCTGAAAAATAAGTCAGTTATTAGAAGACACATCTGGAGAGATTACGGTGAGTGCAGGTTAAAGTGACAGCAAGACAACACACACACACTCACACACACACACAGTGTGACGACTCTTCAAAATGAAACAGCATGTTGTTTAGGCAACTGGACCCACATAGAAATGATAAAGAGGAGAAGGGGAAAGTCCACCTAAAACTTGGAAGTAAAGGAGAGGAACTGGGACAGAACTTGGGGGAGGGACACAAGGATGGCAGGCACCCTGGCATTTGTCACATCACAGTTCTCATATCTTACCTAGATTGTGTAAGCATTCTTTTTTATCTGGTCAATATTTAATTCAGACAAACAAAAAGAAGTGGCTCCTGGTTCAGACCTGCCCAGCCCACCTGCCCTGACCGGGCTTCGCCACATCTCTCGAGCCAGCTGGACGGTGAGCAGGGACCACCTGCCCTGAGTTCAGCCCCAAGGCCAGGCCTGGCGGTGGCACCAGCGCGGCGGGGGAGGAAGTGAGGCCCACAGCCAGCTCGTGGGAAGGTGCGCTCGTCCTCGGGGTGGGGCGTGAGGCTGCAGCTCTGGCCAGGCGGGCGGAACCCTGGACGAACATGACAGCAAGCCCAGCTGTTCCAGCCACACCGCGCAGAGTGCCCGCCACCGAGAACCACGGCTGAGCTCCCAGCCCCACAGGGGTCCGGTCTCCCGAGTTCTCACAGTAGCACTGAGAAGACGTCAAGAAAAAAACAATAACAGTAATACTAATAACAATGGATACACATCAGCCCATTTACCCCCCACAGGAACAACACATAAAGGGGTCCTTCTATGATCCCCATTTTAAAATATAAGGAAACTGAGGTTCAGAGAAGTCAGGTAACTGGCCCAAGGTCACACAGCTGACAACGGGGTAAAAATGAGATTTGAACCCAGGCAGCTGGCCCGAAGCCTGCAACTCTTAGCACCATCACAGTTCCCCGGTAGCTTCCCGGCTCTCCCCTCTCAACAGTCGCGCGGCAGACCACGACACCTGGCGTGGAGTCGAGCGGCACGAGCTCCAGCGGCTTCAGACGTGGAGCGTGATGGTCGGAGCAGCGAGCGGAGCCCGGCTTTGGAGGGATGGGTCAGGGACCCAGCGCGTGGCGGGCCGGGAGAGGGGTGAGGAGGACCAGGCATGGCTGCGTCCCTCAGCTGCAGTCGGGTGGGGGGTGCCTCACAGGCATGTGGGCCCCCGGCGACCAGATCTTGCAATTTTTAAAAAGAACATAAAAATTTGGATCCTTCAGTATTAATCTCATGTGCACAAATAATTCAGATTTTTTAAAACGTTGTGCGTCTCAAAGAAACAAATGGGTGGGCTGACTCTGCCCCCGGACCCCATCCTGGTTCGGGTGGGAAGCCCGAGCCAAAGGCAGAGGCCTCGACACACAGGTCAGACGGTGAGGGTGAGCCCGGTCTGGCAGAAGCGGCCAGGCTGTGGTTCGGAACAGCAGGAATCGCGAACAGATGGAAAGGGCTTTGAAAACTAGACGGAGGGGTCTGAGGAGCTATTAAAAGTTTCTGACCTCACCAGTTAAAAAGAGCGACCATGTGACCCAGCGATTCCTCTCCTAGGTGCACACCCAAGAGAAATGAAAACATATGTCCACATAAAAACCGTACATGAATGTTCAAAGCAGCATTTTCCACAACAGCCAAAACGCTGAAACAACCCAAACTGTCCACCAACTGATAAACGGGTAAATAAAGTGGGGTACATCCATCCACACAACTGAATGTTATTTAGCAATAAAAAGAGATGAGGCGCTGACATAGAGAACCTCGACCACATCACGCTCAGTGAGAGAGAAGCCAGACACAGAAGCACAGAAAGTCACGTATCATATGTTCCATCTATATGAAACATCCAGAATAGGCAAATCCATAGAGACAGAGTAAGTTAATGGTTTCCGGGGTGGGGGCAGGGAGAAATCAGGGGGGCAGAGCTCCTTTTGGGGGGGTGGTGAAAATGTTCTAAAATTGATTGTGGTGGTGGATGCACCGCTCTGTGAACAAACCCAAACCCACTGAATTGCATACTCTGAATAAGGGAATTGTATGATATGTGAGTTACATAGCAATAGAGCTTCCTTTGAAAAGGTGTTTGAGCAGGGAAGTGGAACCCCGAAAGAGGTGCTGTGGGAAGATGAAGCTGTCTAGGATTTGCAAGATGAAGAGAGAGGGGAACAGGTGGAGAGGAAATCGACGGGGCAGCTTTTGCTGCAATCAAAGGAAGTGCCGGGGCCAGAGCAGACAGTGAAGCACAGGGACGTTCTTCAGTGCACGAGTGAAAACCCCGTGGTCCCTGGCTGGATCCGTGAAAGGCAGCGCAGAGATGTGGTCCGGAGTCTCTGGGTCAAGCTGTCGGGTTCAAGGACCCCACCCTGCCGTCATTTAGCCCTGTGACCTCGGGTGAGTGGCTCTACGTCACATACAAAAGTGGTCTGATCACAGTACCTGCCTTGTAGGGCTGCTGTAAGGATTACTGGGGCTTGGGACAAGTGCCTGGCCTGCAGGAAGCACTAATAAACACTGGCCAGCACTTCTTTGATCACAGCTGGGCAACTCAGAGAATGATCACCGTTTGAAAATGAAGTCAGAAAAAAGTAGACGATATTTCATGAGAAAAATGCGATGAGGTTGTGTAAGTTCTAAATCTGCTAGCTTTGACACGGTGATATACACCCAGTGAAAATATCTCAAAGGTAGCTGAAGGTGTAAGTCTAGGGCTTTGGAACGGCAATGAATACTGGAGACAGACTAAATTTCATTACATCCAAAATGCCAATGATGGTGAACGCATCATTATTTTGTCACCACTAAGACAGAAACAGGCTGCCAATTACACTATATCACCCATCAATGGTAAACCCAACTTCAGAGAGGTTCGAAGATGTAAAAATGTGTGTCTTAGAATCAACGAATTACAGGAGATTTAAGAGTGTAAAGAGGATAGTTAAAGCTTTGCGAACAGATGAATTTTTGATGGAGGGAACACAGCCGAGTCTTAAAAAGCCCTGTTATCTGCTTACTAGTCATTAGTTCAGCAAATCCCTAAGTGGCCCTCTTCCTGTTTTTATCCTCTCTCACTCCTGGGGAGAACACATTCATAGGTTTACTACCCGCTGCAGAGAGAGAGCTTCCTTTATTCCTTAATTTCAAGCTGGGTGGGGGAGAGGGGTGCGCCTGACTCAAGCACAGCCCCTACACCTGTGGACTTGGACCCTTTCCTGCTTCGCTATCTTTTCGGGTAAAGTGGAGTGATCAGGCCCAGGGCAGGCACCTCGTGGGGGGGGAGAAGACGGAGCTAAGCACAGGGAGAGGGAGGCAGGGGCTGGTCCTCCTGATGGCGTCCAACAAGGTAACTTCTTCTGGTTGCCACCAGCTATCGTGGACTGAGTTTTCCTGGAAATGATCCACCGTGGCTCCTAGTGTCCTTCCGAGGTTGAAAGCTGAGGGGTTAAAACCCAGCAACATGTGAACAAGGACAGCATAAAGCACGACCAGGTGGGACGATGGGAAGAAAGACCCCCATGAACTTGGCTCCCAAACTGCTCAAACCCAGAGCTCGTCCAAGTCACGGGATCACAAGCATGGGAGACCCGTCACTTTGCCCCTTGGTCGTGGTGTCCTTCACAACCCCGAAAGGCACGAGCAGCTGCGTCCCACACTCCGAGAGGAGCGGCTGCACACCTACCAGATCGGCGGGAACAGGGGAGACAGGGGCGCGCGATGTGGGCAAAGCTGTAGGAGAACCACTCGTGACGGATGCCGCTGTTGCGCATTTTCTGGGAAACAGTCCGATAAGATGTAATAACAGCTATGAAGTCGTTTTCACCCTTCTGGCCTAGTCATTCCACTTCAGAAGTATACTTAAAGGAAAAATACTTCTTAGAATGCTCACAAATGTTCTAGAATTAGATAATGGTTGCATGCCTGTGAATATGTTAAAAACTACTGAATTGTACGCTTTGAAAAAGGGTAAATTTTATGGCATGTGAATCATATCAATTTTTTTTAAAGCTCGCAAAGTACTATTTAAAATAGCAAAAAGTGGAAACAACCAGGATGCCTAATAATAGAACAATTCATATTCTGTGATATAAACAGAATTGAACAGAAACACAGAGCTACTGAAAGGTATATATTATGCAAATTGTCAATACATGGAAATTTAAATACATATATAAATGAGAGAAGGAGATAATATTATGTGAAGAATGGACATAAAGGAGAATTGCAGATGAATTATGGGTCTTTATATAACCCAACACAAGTCACCTACGAGCCACGTGGAGCCCAGAGAGACGGAGAACACTGCTGCTTCCCCTCCCTGCCAACTTGGAAGGAGAACAGCATCTCCATTTGTAGCGTATTTCCGTGCACACTATCTGATTTAAGCCTTAAAACAATCCCAGGAGAGGTAGCAGGGGTCACCATCATCATGTAGAGAAGTTGCTGAGGACGCGGCCTGCACATCTGGGACCAGAAACCCCTCCCCGCTGCGTCCACACTGTGGGAGAGCCCACTTCTCCCAGCAAAACAAAAAAACCCCCCAAATCCAGCTGTGCTCTCTACCAACATCTTCTGGGATCACTAAAAATAAAAAGGGGGGAGGGCCAGGAAGAGAGTGGGTCCACGGGCTGGAGGCCCAGCAGCTGCCCTGGGCTCACCTTGCGGACAGCCCTGCAGACGGCTAGAAGGGGAGCTGAACAAGTTCCCAGCCTTTCCTCGCACCCCAGGCTGGGAGACAGGACCACTGGGAGGATGCTGGCTGTCTTGGGCCCTCCGTGAGGGGTACAGGATGGTCACTACAACCCCCAAAGGTCAACATGCATCATGCCAATGTCAGAATCGGGACCCTCCCAAAGCAGGGACAGCTACACCAGCCTCAGGAAGTCTCCCTCCTTCTTCTGGCCAAAAGAAAGAAAAAAAGAAAAAAAAAAAAAAAAAGCCTTCCAACCAGAGGGGAATCTAGGGCAGCAGAGAGACGGCTGGAGCACATCCTGGCAGGAAGGCCAATTGCCGAGGGCCTGGACAGACTGAGGCTGCAGGCTCAGTGGTTAGGAGCTTGGGTTCTGAGATGCCACAGACCTGGGACCACATCCCAGCTGCCCCAGAAAGAAGGGCCGCCCAGACTTCACAGCTGCACCTCAGTCCATCAGTGGCCGTGATGCGGGTGGACAGGGGTCACCTCCACACACAGGCTAGTGGCCCAGCCAAGGTCACTCTGTGGACGGTCCAGACGGCTGCTCCAGGAGACCCCAGGCAGGTACCCAGGGTTCCTGACTCTCGGGGGCTCACAGGAAGGGACTCCCCAGAGGCGTACCCCAGATGAGGCTGAGAGGGAGCTGGGCCCTGGAGCTGCCGGAGGACCCTCCTCCTCACCCCACTTCCCTCTCTCTCCCTCCTGCCTGTGCAGCAGCCCTGACTGCAGCAGACTCCTCTGGGCCAGAGGCTGCGGCAGAGAAGGAGAAAAAAAACCCTCACACAGCGGTGGAGGGAGGCAGCCCGGGGAGCTGGCCTCCCCACCTGGACGAGTGGGGGTGGGAGAGACATCCAAACCGCCTCACAGCTCAGAAGCCCCCGTCCCAGGGCCTGCAGCTGCCCAGGAGCAGGGACGTCCCTTTCCCAGGCCTGGCCTGCAGCCCCCTCTCCTTCCAGCACTCAGGCCACAGTCTGGGCCGCCACCGGGAGCTGCGTCCCTCCAGCACCGCCCGGCACAGGAGCCTGCGAGGGGGACGGGGGAGGGGAGAGGGCTGCCACACTCTGTCCTTCTGCTTAACGGTCAGACAGCGCGGCTCGGGATCCTGCCTGGATGCTTGTTGGCCAGCTCAGTCCCGCTGCGGCAGCCCGCCTGCTGAGCTCACCAAACCATAGCGAGACACTGCGACCTCCGGCGGGGAGGGCACCCTTTCCTCCTGTGGCCTCCCATCCCCAAGCCCAGGAGGAGGCACTGCCGAGGCCTTGATGTGCTGGGAACAGGGCTTACTGGCCATGGGGGGCTGACGGCAGGGTCCCCAGCTCCTCTCCTCTCTCTCCAGCCTGAACTGGAGTCCACCAGGGCCTCCCTGGGGGATGCGCTCCGAGGCAGGACCCAGAGCGGGGAGCGAGGACCCGCGCTGGGGCCACAGGGCTGCCCCAGGCTGCTTCCTCGGGATGCAGAGAACCTTGTCCTGGGTCCCTGAGGCCCAGGGGAAAGAGAGATAGACAGGTGAGGGAGGGAGGGAGGGAAAGAGACAGACACAGACACAGGGAAGAGGAAGAGAACCACTGTTCTCACTGTTACTGAGGACCCGGTCCACAGCCCCTCGCTGCGGGGATGAGGCAGGAAGTCATCCCGTCACACACCACTAGGGCCTGTGCATCCAATGGGCAGGTCAACAGGCTGACCCGGGCAGGAAGACCCAGCACCCAGAACAGCTGCAGTCCTGCGGGCTGCTCTGACAAGGACAGTGGGCTGAACTAGCCCCTCCGGCTGCACGCCCCGCAGGGCTGGTGCGTGCCCGCTGCCTGCCCTGCTCTGTCTCTCGTTGCCTCCGGGCCCACTGAAGCAGCATGTGCTCCGGGGCTGGCAGCTGTGAGACCCGTGGCTCGGAACCCACACCCTGAAGGCAACGGGGCCTGAGCTTTGGTCGCACACAACAGCCCGAAGGCAGAGCCACGGTGCCACCCTCCCTCCTGGACCTCGACCTCAGCTGCTGTACTGCTCTTCAAACCCGAGACTCTCCCTGCCATAGGCCTGCCGTGGCAAACAGGCTCTCCCAGGCCTCTGCCTGCCTCTCTGTCTTGCCTTCTGTTCTCCCTTCTCCAACATCCAAAGGTAGCTTCACAAGGAAAAGCAGGCCTCCAGTTTGCTCAGCCCCTGGCTCCGCAAGGGATCCTGCAATTTACCTCAGAGAGCAAGAAAGATGGGGTGGCAGGGCTGGAAGAAACGACGCGACAACGCCAACTGGTAATTCCAGGCATCGTGGCTCTTCTCCAACCCAGGGTGGGCCCTGGAAGGAGTTGCCAGAAATGCGGGCGGGGAGGAGACCCAGTGCCAAGCCCAGGGGGAGAGGTGCTGGCCCCCGCCCCCGCCCGCAAGCAGGAGCGACAGCGGCCTCCTCCGGTCTCGCCCCACGCTCTCAGCGACGGATCTGTAGCTCATCTCTTGGCAGATGAGGCCTCACTCCCGCCAGGACACACACGGGCACAAGGAGGAAACCCACAGCCTGAGCCCTTGCTGAGGACAGGAGGGGAAATCTGGAAGACGTGGGGAGGATCCCCGAGGCCCACAAAGGCTCACTGCAGTGGGGACAGCACCTCTTCTCTGCTGCAGGTTCGAGATGGAGAAGCCCAGCTCCCCTGAAGGACAGCAAAGCTCTTTGAGGCCTGGCTCGGGCCAGCCCCCGAGCCCTCCCCTCCCTGCCCCGCGCCCACAGCACCACCTGCGTCATTCACTCTGGAGCTTGTCCTGATACGTTACTTCCCCCAGTGAACCCCTGGGGTACTGGGGACGGCGGCTGGGTCTCACCTCTCTGTACGGCAGCCCCCAGTGCCACAAAGTTTCTAGCTTTGAACTAAACACATGTTCAAAGAGGAAAGGGGAGAAAGCTGAAGAGTCACCAAGGAAAAGAGAAAGAGACAGACCTCCTGGTCCCCCATCCAGGCCTGAGGGGTCTGCGGCCCTACCCTCCACCTGGCACACACTGTGGGGTGGGGCCGGTGGCCCTGGGCTACGGAACGCAGTCAGGGGACGAGCTGGCTGCAGTGCCGGAGCCTGACTGCCTGGACCAGGATCCAGCCCCACCACTCCCAGCCGTGACCTTGGGCCCGTCACCAAACCTCCTCTGTACGTGGAGGCTAATAATAGTGCCCATCTCACATGGCCACTGGGGCATCAGGACACAATACGAATCAGCTTTAATTATTTTGGGTAAGAACCGATGCTTTGAACACATATAGTCAATGCTCACAAAACGTGATGGAATCACAGAACACCAGAGCTCAAAGGGGCCTCAGTGGCTGTTGTCGACACAACCGCTGGCCTCACAGAGGAGGGACAGGACGTGCTGAGGTCACTTGGGTGCAGAGGCAGGCCTGATACTCAGGTGTCCCGACTCCCAGGTCAACACTGCTCATTCCTGAGGTGTTTGCTCAGCACTTCCCAGGTGTGTGCCAGGTGCCAGCGAGCAGGTGGAAGAGACAGATGGGGCAGGGATGCGAGAGCCGCGTGTGCTCTGAGTGTGCAGAGGGACAGACCTTGTCAGGACGGTCAGCAGAGGCTCCCCGACAAAAGTGACCACTGAACTGAGAATGGATGAATGGGAGTAGGGAGGGATGGGAGGTGGGGAGGAGGAGAGGAGGAGAGGGGAGGGGAGGGGAAAGGAGGGGAGGGCAGAGGGAGCTGCTGGTGCACGTACTGGATACAAGCCGGCTGCCGGTCTCCACCACACTCTCTTACCCCCAGAGTTCACTGCCAGCCAGTGTTTCAGCACCTGGGCCAAGTCTACTTAACTGGCCTGCATGTTCCATAAGGGCAGTAATGACCACGCAGCGTTTGCCCACAGGAACCCTGGGATGCAGCACAGCCCAGGCCCTGGAGGGGGACCACACACCTGCAAAAGCGTCCCTCTGAGAAGCACTGGCCAAGACAGGGGGGCGGGGCCGGGCAAACACCTCCCCACGGACACGCACCTTCCGCGTCCACCGTCTCCTTAAGGATGACTTCCACCCGCTCCACGTGGTGCCGGTTCCAGAGGCCGTCCAGGGCCTTGCGGTTCTGGTCTCGGAAGGGCAGGATCTGGGCCACCACCTGCCAGGGAAGGAGACTGTGGTGCTGTGGGCTCCTCTCGGGACGAGGCGGGAACCCTGACTGCAGGAAGGGCCCCCCGGCTTTCTCCCTCTGCTCAGAAGAGAAGCAGGTCCCCGGACGCCAGGGCTCCCAGCCCAGTAAGGATGTCAGAAACCTCTCAGTGACCTACAGGCTTAGCAGCTTCTTACTTTGCCAAGAAAAAGAAATATTTAAGATTTTCTATCTTCTATTACCATCAATTTTTAATACAAGAGACATTTTAACACGAAAAATGGAGCAAGAAAAGCTTCAAATTGAATACCACCCAGTATTTTTTTTTTTCTAATTTTTCCCATAAACGAGTGAAAACCTAGCAGGACGGGCACTGGTCTGAGAACCTGTCTTTGGAAGATTGCAACTCCAAATAGGGCTGGACGGAAGGCGATGCCTCTGCCCCAGGTTACTATGTGGCCCTGGGCCCACGGCCTGGTCAGCCCCAGGGAACACAGGTGCTCATGTACTCTATGCTGTGGTTTCTGGGAAGAGGAGTCCTGAAGGGGTCCCGAGGGTGTGTTAACTGGCCAGCCGACCAGTCTCACCCAGGAGGCTAGCCCCTCGCTCTGCCACTGGGCCTGGAGAAGCGTGGACTTAGGGTCTCTACTCTGTTTTAAGATCTCATTACCAGCCTTCTGGTTCAAAACAAAACTCAGGAAGAAAAAGGCACCGAGAAAACGCAGATGGGTGCGGAGTAAGGTGGTTAATTCTAATTTCCACAGCACACCCAGCTGGAAGCTGAGCCCAGACCCCAGAGGCTCGGGGCCCCCTCTGCAGAGAATGCAGGGCAATGCTGAGAAATCAAGAGCCCAGACCCTGGCTGGGAAACAAAGAGGACAGGATACACAAAAGGATAGGCAGCTGGACATGTGGACAGGGGCCAAGCAGTCCTGTCCTTGCTGCTCACCGCCTGTCCTCCAGCCTCTCACCTCCTGCCCACAGTCAAGATGACCACAGGAACCCAGATTTCACGATGCCTTCAGGCCCGATTTGGCCACCAGTGATGTGGCCCTTGGACATGGGCTACCTGCACCAGCTCCCTCCACCCCGGAAGGCTCCTAGCTGAGGCTCACCTGCTTGCCCAGGTAATGGTCCACCCGGTACATCTCCTCCTCTTGGAAAAAGCTCCCAAGCTCTGTGGCCAGCTGCTGGGCTGAGCGCTGGTCATGGCCAAAGGGTTTCTCGAGGACAACCCGCAGCCAGGCGCCTGGGCCTGGACGGCAGCTGCTGTTGATACTGCGGGCAATGTCCGCATAGGCGAAGGGCGGCACCGAGAAGTAGAAGATCCTGCCGGCCTCCCGGAGGCCTTCATGCTGGATCCGGGCCTCAATGTCCTTGCTCAGGGCCAGATAGTCCTCGGGCATCTTCAGGCGGCGGTACTCACTCAGCTGCTGGAACTGAGCCTTGAGTTCAGCACAGCGACTGGGGGCCATGTCCCTGGGGCAGGAGAGGGACTCCAGGATCTTGGCTATGACCTCCTGGCCCTGCTCGGTGCTCGTCAGAGCAGCCCCATGGAAGCGAAAACTGTGGCCCTTCCCGGCCTCCTCCAGGTACAGCTGGAACAGCCCCCGCCATAGGTATTTCCTGGCCAGGTCCCCAGTGGCTCCCAGCAGGATTACGGAGACGTGTCCTTGGTGTTCCTGGGCCTGCAGGCAGCCAAGCAGGGCCACGCACACGGCCACCATGAGCATCTTCCAAAGGCCTGGGTGCCTGGGGCGTGTGGAGAAGACAAGGAACAAGGAAGGATCAGACACGGCTCAGGTGGCTGCAGTGTGGGGGGGGGGACACATTTCCAGGTTATCAAACATTTCCTGCTTGGCAAGAAACAGCTACCTGTTTTTCAGGAAAATGTTACAGTCCCACAGCTTCCCTCTCCCTCCTCGGCAGCTTGGCTTCTGTGCCAAGAAGCCAGTGGGTCAGGAGGCTGCCCTGTAAGCAGGGACGACACCACTTGCTAAAGGTGGGCCATTCTGCTGCAGGAGCAGGGCAAGGTGGCATCAGCCCCCAGGGAGGCCCTGGCGCTGCTGTGCACTTGGAGCTGTCCATTCTACGACCAAGGCCAATCTCGTCCACCAGAACGGGTGGTTGGGGCCATCAAAGCAGCAGGCCTTGGTCTTGGATGACTGCTGGAGCTGGGAGGAGACATTGCCACCCCCTCACTTCTTCCTCTGCTTTTCCCGTGTCGACAGGCCCAAGCACAAAATGACCACTAATCATTGTTATAGCACAGTGATCAAAAACACAGACTCTGGGACCAACTGGCTGAGTCTGAATCCCAGCTCAACCCTTACCTTGAACATTTATTTAACCTCTCTGGGACGTCCCTGGTGGTCCAGTGGTTAAGACTCTGTGCTCCCAATGCAGGGGGCCCGGGTTCAATCCCTGGTTGGGGAACTAGATCCCACATGCATGCCGCAACTGAGAGTCCACATGCCTCAACTAAAAGATCCCAAGTGCCGCAACTAAGACCTGGGGCAGCCTAAATAAATAATTTTTAAAAAATTACGTAACCTCTCTGCACCTCGGTTTCCTCATCGGAAATGGGGGTATTAGTGATACCTACACCACGGGGCTGTTACAGGATAAAATGAGTTAATATTCAGGGTGTGTTTAGGACAATGCCTACCACCTATTAAGCGCTATATGAGGGTAGCTATCATTATGGAGTATTGCTAATAACAGCAAACACTGAATGCTAGCACGTGCCCAACACGGAGCTAAGCGCTTCTGTGCATTAGCTCTCACTGAATCCAGACAAGAGCCTGAAAAGAATCAGTGGAAGGGGTACTATCATAGTCCCCCCATTTTGCAGATAGACAAGCTGAGGCTCAGGCAGCTGAAGGTCCCATGGTGAGAAAGCAGGGTAGTCGGGCAGGCACCAGGCTCCTCCGCTCCGGAGCTGACAGGCAGCAGTTACGCACTGTGGCCTCCGCGAGGTTAGCCCAACTTCCTGGCTAGTTTTCAGCCTAATTTGAAGTAGTTGACATGCAGCAAAGGCGAGAGGCCTCGGACCTGTCACAAATGCACCGGGGGGTTTACTTTCTCTGGCCTTCTGCTCTGACCAAGGCTGTAGGACTTCACAGGCTCAATTCTTACTCCCCAGCTCTCCCGTTCTCCAACTTCCCACCAAGGCCAGAGCTTTGAAGGAAAGGCAGAGAGAGGTGGGAGGAAAGCAACACGGCTCTCAGACACAGGCGGGGAGACCAGGGCCCAGCCTGGGGCGTGGGAGGACCGAAGAAGGAACTAAGATGACTGATTTGGCACTTCTTACACGGCAGGTATTCTACCAATAATTAACAAAATCCTCAACAATGAGGCTACCGCCTAGTTACACAGATCGGGACACTGAGGTTTAAAGACACAGGAGGACTTCTGCAAAGGCCCTGCAGTGCTTCCCACATCCCGGTATCATCCCCTATATCGAGGGACCAGACCTGCCCCTGACTCTGACGTCAGACCCCCTCCTCCCACTCTGCCCTTTGCCTCCTCCCCATCTCTCTCCAAGATGTCCCCAGTTAGTGGCCTAACAAAGTGAGGCTCTCGCAACAGTGTCTGCACCAGAATCTACAGGACACCAGACATTTCCGTCACTGGAGCTTTAACGGAAGGACCCAAGGACCACACGAGCAGCCCCTCAGCTTCCTCCTCCTCTGTCCCCCTATCTGTGCCCACGCCCAAACCCACAGATGACCTGCAGGACCACTTCCCACTTGCTTCTGCTTTCCTGTCTTTGGCCCTTCAAGCATTTCTTTCTCAAGTGGCACCTGCCCCTGTCTGGAGGGAAGGAAAAGCTGCAAGGTCAGTGCGGGAAAGAGGCAGCTAGAAACCTGAAGCCCAGAGAACAGCCTGGAGGAGGAGGAGCCACCAGCTGTCAGCGGCATCTCAGAGCTCCTGATCAGATACTGGTAGGCAGGGGTCTGGACGTGCCTGGGTGGGCAGGTGAGGGAGCCCCGACGGCCAGCACGTCTACCCCCACCCCGGAAGACTGCAGAAAGCCCTGACGCTCGGCCACCTGGCCTGAGCCGACAACCCCTGGGCCGGCTATTTAATCCTGTTCTGACGCTGACTGCCACCCTGTCCGTGCTGCCAGTTCTCAGGTTAGCCACCCTTATCTCTTGCGTCCGTCCCCGGCCTTCCTTAAACAAATATGAATCAGAAATATCAGTTATTGCAACACGGTTGCTTACTCTGTGGTGGCTAAACAACCAGGGAATAACCCTTTCTTAAAGGAGCACGGGGGAGGGGAGTGTGGGTCTGCGTGTTTGGTTTTCTTATTACCATGTTTTTAAACCTTAACAGTGTTTCTCAAACTTTAACATGCTTATGAATCCCTTGGGGAGCTTTTTAAAATGCAGATTCTGACACAGAGGGTCTGGGGATGGGGTCTAAGGTGCTAAGAGCTGGTCCAAGGAGCCCACTGTGAGGAGCAGGGCTCTGGAACACGGAGCGGTGAAGCCCAGAGCCAGGGCCAGCATGAGAGGAGAGCGTCAGATTCAGCCGGAGGGTCTTCAACCTGCCTCCTACTCCCTCCACCACGGCAATCAACCTCTGACCCAGCAGGCCCAGGGCACACGCAGACATGGGTGTTTCAAAGCAGCCTCGCGTGGTCGAGATCTGCCCATCCCCCCACAAAACCTGGTTGCTAACCACCTCGAGCCTAATAACACCCGACATTTACCGAGCAGTCGGCGTGTGCCAGACGCCGGAAACGCACACTCTCAACCTCCCCTGAAGACAGTGTTGGGACGGAGTTCTGCAAGGATGCCCATTTCACAGATGAGGAAATGGTAGGTGGAGCCAACTGTCGAGTCCCAGAGCCCGAGGTCCCAGTCACTGTGTTAAAGGGCTCCCTTAGTCGAGTGGAGGAAGGTGGCCTTTGGGTCAGAGGACCCGGGCTCAAGGCCACCTCCGAGCTGTGTGACCCAATGAAGTCACCTAGTCAGTCCTCACCTAACAAATGGGCTAACACCCCCAAACTAATGCAGGTTTGCGAAGATTGGCTGAGATGGTAAAAGCCCTACACAAACGCTAAGTTAATTAACGTAAAGTGCCCCCTTGCCCTCCCAGGATGGCACTGTGCCGCAGCTGGCAGGAAAATCTGTGCCATGCCCGCCTCTCAGGCTATAGAGCCCAGCCCTGCAGACAGCACAGGACACACCCTGGCATCTACATAACCCTCCCCTGGCCGGTCCTCACACCCCAAAAGGAGGAAAACAGGTATCCTCCCTGCTGACTTGACAGGGGAACAAACAGGCTCAGAGAAGCCCAATTATGTCAAAGTCGAGACAGGGTCCCAGCCCTGGAGCAGAGGTGAGGTGACAGGGAACCAGATGGCTCCACACCCACCTGTGGCCTAAACTGCTCTCGGGCTGCGAGGCTCTACTTCTGAAGGATTTTCTGAAGCACTTCCTCCTGCCTCCTTGCCTACCCCGAGAGGAACGGGCTGTGAAATACATGTCCTAAGATGACACACTCAAACTTAGCCAAAACACCCGGAGGTGGCATTCCAACAGCTGACCCTGCTCTGAATGGCTTCTATCTTTAACTAATAAACAAGGAAACCATTAGTGCAAAGTCTGAGCCGCTCCGGGACAGGAGGACAGAGTATTTGACTGTGGATTGGAACACGTGGTGATTCCTCCCGAGAAGAACCCAAACACCATGTGACCTTGAACATGCATGTACCCCACTGGGCCTCAGTTTCCCCATCTGTGAAGAGATGGAGCTAAAGGAGCTCTAAGGTACTTTCCTGCCCCTCAACTCTGTTTTCTAAGGAAAGGAGATAATGTTTCTATTATCCTTAGGCCGGGAAATAAAGGACTGAAATAGGAAGCACGGAGCTGATAACTGAGTGTCACTCAGAAGTTAAGGCCAAACTCCTCGAAGCTATAACTTCAGTGTGTGGAGGATGCAATCTCATTTACAACAATTATTATTTGAGATACGTGCCAGAAACACACTATGCTACAAAGTGCGGTGCCGCGGAGGCATCCTCCAGGGGGTGACAGGCTCATCCCAGAGTGGGGACTGACCGGGCCCATGTCCAGAGTCCAGGGCACCTCTGGTTGCCCCCGGCTCCAGGGTAAGCGGTTCCTATCAGGCATCCTGGGAGACTCACCTTGTACAGTACGGCGCTGCTAACATCCCAAAGCGGTGAGCGCTGACGTGGCCAGCCAGAGGGTAAGGACCAGAGTGGGGTTCCAGTCCGTTCTGCCCAAGTGCAAGAGGCAGATGTGGGGCACACCCAGGACCAGTCCCGGCACAGCCCCGGCCGGGGCAGGTGCTCCAGCGGGACAGCCGTTCCTGGGAAACCACAGGAGGAAACAGCTCTGATCCTCTGGTCCCGGCAGACAAGGGGCGGGAGGAAGGAGCTGGGAGGTGAACGCCAGTGGCTGCTGTTCCCTTTCCCAATGCCACACAGACACCTTTGACCTCTACCTTCTGTTTGCCCGGCAGGAGGAAAGGGAATTTGCTTCAAATCACAGTTCAGGAGCTTGGAATTTTTTAAAAGAATGCATGGGAGTAAAACGGGAGTTCAAAGTGAAGATGATTCTTAGCTAAAGTATAAGGGGATGTGCCCAGACCCTCCTACCCTCGCCAACGCCAGTATGTTTCCTGCACTTTCTCCTTTGTGTTCTGGGCCCTCCGTACAGACACCCCCACGCGGATGCAAGTCGAACCCTTCGTGAGGAACTGTGACCTGCATTTTTCCCCCTCAGGGCTAGACGGGGGACGGGACCCCAAGATGGGTCTGAGGCCTTTTTCCTCCCTAATCTCAGAGAGTCCTTATTCTCATCACCTCCTTCGGTATCGACCTTGGGTCCCCGGGACCCAAACAGTGTGCTGGAGCCACCGCCTACCTGCACACAAGACTCCACTGCCACACCTGCGGGAGCCCGTCAAGTCAGCTGTTAAACACGGCCATTACTCAAAACCGAATCACACAAATTTATAACCCAAGTAGTTATATTAAAAACAAAGGTATTATTACTAATGAGAAAAAAATATCAAATTGTACACTTTAAATATATGCAGTTTATCGTATGTCAATTATACCTCAATAAAAGTTCTTAAAAACAAACAAAGGTATTATGGGAATTCTCTGGTGGTCCAGTGGTTAGGACTCTAAGCTTTCAATGCCAAGGGCCTGGGTTCAATCCCTGGTCGGGGAACTAAGATCCTGCCAGCTGTGCCGCTCAGCCAAAGAAAATAAATAAATAAATCTCTTAAAAACAAAAACAAAACAAAACAAGGTATTAAATACTCAAAACTCAACACTCCCTTATTGATTTACTTCATCTTTCTATTATTTAAGCTCTTGACATTATTTAGTCTACTGCATCCGTAAGGTGAAGACCCTCCATTACGGTGTGCTTGACGCTGGCAGCCTTGGGAACCCTTGCTCCACAGGTGTCTGTCGGCAAATGCCATCAACCTGGCTCCCCACCACCAAGTGCCACTCCTTTCAGAGGTTGTTAAACATTCACCAGCACACAACTGCCGGTACACCAAGTCATTATTTCCAGTCTGGACTTTTTCCCCCTAAACTCCAGGCTCATACAATCAACCGCTACTCTGACACCAACAGCTGGATGTCTGCAAGACTCACCTCGTTCAAAACTGAACAGCCATCTCCCAAGTGCTCCAAATGCAGATCTTCACCATTCTCGGTAAAGCGCAACTCGAACCTCCCAGGTGCTCAGGCCAGAGACCCTGGGTCATCCGATCCGTCAGTAAGTCCTACAGTTCCCATCACCAACATTCAGTTAGCATACAACTACTTCTCACCACCTTCCACCTCTCCAGTCTGGTCCTAGCCACCATCACCTCTGTCTGCACCACCGTAGGAACCACCTCACTGGCCTCCCGTTTCTATCTTCGCCTGAACCCAGAAGTTGGAGTGATTTGTTTATCGCATTGGTCAGATCATGTGATTCTTCTGTTTGGTGGCGTGCAGGGTCTACACATTCTGGCCTCCCACCTATTACCTCTCTGATATTTTCTCCTATTCTCTGTCCCTTTCTGGGCTCAGCGACCCATCCTCCTGCCTCAGGGCCTTTGCGCTTGCTGTTTTTGCTGCCTGACCTACTTTTCCCTGCAGATGTCCACGTGGTCCACTCCACTAACTGTAATTCTTTGCTGAAATGTCACCTTTTCAGTGAGGCTTTCTCAGCCGACTCTGTAAAATCGTAAACCTCCCACCTTCATCTCATCCCCTGCTTTCTTCTCCCCATCGTATGTATCTGTATGTGATAAGCATATTTATGTTATTTATTGTCTGTCACCCCTGCCCTCTAGAACCTAAGTGCCAATGAGGACAGAGGTTTTTGTGTTTTGTTCACTGCCTACCTCCAGGGCCTGGCACACAGAAGGTACACTGTAAACATTTGCTGAATGAACAAGCAAATTCCATTTGCCCAAGACCACTGTCACCTGTGTCTGAGCACCTGTGAGTGAATGAAGGCAGGGAGGAATAAATCTCTAATGGTGACTTTGAGCACTGTGACACAGCACACGTTAGCAGCAGTTCACTCCTTGTAACAACACTATGAATAATAAAAGAGATTATCTGTAGAGTATTTAACTAAGTGCCAAATAACTGGGCTAAGAGCTTCACGTGCACCACGCCACTTAATTCTTGACACAGCTTATGAGGTAGGTACTATTAGTGTCCCCATGTTCAGAATAGTAGAGAGGAAACTAAGGTGCAGAGAGAGAAAATAACTTTCTGAAGGTCAGGCAGCGCAGACGTACTAGGATTTACCAGCACTTACTTCCCGCCTACCTGTAACATATGTCACTGCAACCCCAAGTGGCAAATTTAAAACACTGTTTTAGTGTGGACACTGACTCTGCTCCCCTCCAAGACTGGAGTGACCGTGATCTAAACACTCGCAGCAGCCAGTGTTGGCAGCTCTGCTTCCTGAGGTCAGGTCGCCTTGACCACCAACTGCTGTGAATGGCCTTGGCCTCCCATGTCCACGCTAGCAGTTCACGCACCTTCCTTCTGACATCACGAAGACACTGTATTTAAGCCTGAGTTGCTTTCTTAAAACCTGGAAGGCCCTTGGCGGGGGGGGGGGGGCCTCCTTTCTGGACTCCTTAGCCAGTTAGTAGCTGTGTGATCTCACGCAAGTTACTTAACCTCTCCCAACCCCGACCACAGAGTGGGAAAACAAGTCGATGAGAAGCACAAAAGGAGACAATCATATAAAGCACTTGGCACGATGCTCGGTGTACAGTGAGCGCCCATGAGATGTTAGCCTCTGTCATTATTAAACCAACAGCATCATGAATAAAGTGACTTTTCTGGCTAGCTTCTTGGAACCGCTACAGAACCAATTAACGTACCACGACAGAAAAAAACTGCTAAGGAACAGCTCATCGACAGCTTCGTGACCTTCCAGTCACACTGATGAAAAATCAAAGGGATGTGATGCTGAGATGGTTAAGAAGAGTCCCCGCCCCAGCCCACGAGGGGCTTCTAATCTGGCTTGAAGAAAGACGGGAGTAGAGTAAACCTCTAAATCTGCAGCCCTGGGCCTTTCATTTAACTACTCAGGGCCTTTTCTCCAGCTGGAAAGTGAGGATCAGACACCTCATTTTAATGTTGGCAAAAAACAAAAACAAACCCAGATCATGGCTGTGAAAATACTTTGGAAGGCAATGGTGGTAAGGGGTCTCCTAGACAGAGAGCCACCCAGCTCCCAGCTCAAGGCGACAAAAACCAAAACCAGACTTCCTACTCTGCCCGTGTGTTAAGGCCTGGCAGAGCCCACGGTGAGATCTGGCAACAAGCAATGACGTCTTGCCTTGTTCATATTACATCATTAAGGTGAGAACCAGGCAGGCCACAGATGACGGAAGGTGCCTCCAGGTTTCCTTTTGTTTGCCCACAGATTTGACTGTCTCTCTTTTAAACGGCCTGAAACAATAAGAGTCACTGAGTAAATTCTAGTCTTTGGATAAAAATAACTTGAATATCTGCCTGGAGTGGTTATTTGCTAAGCAGTTATGTACCTCAAAGAAACAGTTACACACAATACTGCCTAAAAACCAGCTCTGTTCATGCCAAAACACTGAGCATTTTTATTTCAAGTGCTCCTAAAACTGGCCAAAAGGTGAGCCTCATAAGCTCAACAACTCTACCCATCCCTGAAGATGTACAACATAATTTAAAATACACCCCGCCTACCCAGGTTTCCCTCATTGGCTACCTTTCACGAGCCACGGGCCTGGTAGCGGGTACAGGTGGGTGGGTGGCAAGGAATTTCGGCTTATGATTTTTCCCTAAGTTCTCACTTCCTGCTAACCATTTAAGTTTGAGTGAGCTGATCTTCAGAGGCCCAGATAGGTTTACTTCTGCAAAACCATTCATTGGATGGATGTATTTGAAACGCTGACGGAAACCTGAGCGCTAATGCCAAACATTAAGCAAATCCTAGTGAGTAAAAAAAAAAAAAAAAAAAAAAAGCCTTAAGTTCCTCCTCTCATTGAACTGAATTCCAGAAAGCCTAGGAAAGGGGACCCTGCGGACCAGCCTCGACGGGGCCTGGATGCCTGCAGACCAAGGGATCTGCGGAGGAGGACGTGCAGAATTAATTAATTTTGCGGAAGGAAGGCGGGGAAGGGAATTCCGGCTGTGGGTGGTGGCTGCGGCGACTCTTCCCGACCAAACGCCCGAGGGTTGCACAACCACGCGGGACCGGCCTCCCGGGCCTGGGGGTCCGGCCCGGCGCAAGCGCGCAGCCGCCGTGCGGCTGTGATGAACTCCCGCGGCCGAAGGAGCCGAGAGAAAGCGGGGAAGGCAGCTTACTTCATCTCGCCCGTCAGAGCCGGCCGCTTCTCCGGGAAACGTCGGGGGCGGCGCGGGCCGCGCGGTGCTGCGGGCCGGGCTCGGGCCGGGCCGGGGCCCAGCGCATCCTCTTCCGCCCGCCGGGCCCGCCCCGACAGGTGCGCGTCACGCGGCCCCTCTCCAGACGCGCGTGCGGGTTTCGCCAGCGACGCCGGGGGCGGCGAGCGGGGGGGGCGCGAGGCCAGGTGCGGCCCGGCTGCCCCTTCCCGGCCCCAACCCGAGACGCGTCCCCGTCCGCGAGGGCGGCCCGGACCTCAGACCCCAGCGGCCTCGGCGCGCGCGCAGTAGGGCCCCCGCTCCGGGGACGCGCGCGCGCAGTGGGACCAGGCGAGGGGCGCGCGCAGTGGGGCCGAGCCAGGGGCGGGCGGCGGCAGCGCCGCCGGAGGCGCAGGCGAGGCCACGCCCCCTAGGCGGTGGAGGGGCGGGGGCCTCCCAAAGGGTTCCTTGGTTCGCGGGGATGGGCTGGACTTAGGAGCGAAGCGAGCAGGCCCGTCTCTGCCGCCCTGGCTTTTCTTGTGCATCGTGGGGGCTGCCTTCTGGGGCACGCGAGGGCCGAGGGGAGCGGGTGTGTCGTGGAGCCGGCTTGCGGGCTCCTCCCCGGGATCTGGCACAAGCGGTGGGACCTGGAATGGGTCACGTGATCTCCCTAGGCCTCGCTTTTCTCCATCTGTAGCTCGAGCGGCTTGGTGCATCCCATTTTTAATATCCAGAAGTAGTGATTTAGGGGTGCAGGAGAGCAGGCTATGGCCGTGTCTACACGAGACAGCTTCAAATCTCTGCCTACGCTTGTGTGACCTTGAAGACACTAACCTGTGATAAGTGCCCAGGAAGTGGTAGCTTGCACCTGTCTGGCTTTATCAGCAAGGCCATGAATGGGAAGAAGGCCTTCTCTGCGGGTGATGGTGAGATTATAAAGAGATGACAGGGTGAGCTGCCTCTCTGAGCATTCAGTGGATGGTATGCTAGTCCCCTGCCCCACTCCTCACATTACCATGCGGTACCTGACCCTCACCCTCACCTTCCTGCCCACTTTTCTCCTAGCCCTACAGTGCGGTCAGTGTCCCCAGTGGGGCAGCTGCTCCTTCCTGCTTCTCAGCAGACCCTGGGAGACCTTGAGTTCAGTAAGGCAGGGCTGCTGCTGCAATGACCAGCCAGACCACCCAGGACCACCTCCTGGATGTAGATCCTCCATCTCATCCCTACTCTCTCCCTTCTTAGCATCTTAGCTCTCTGCCTTCTTCAGACCCACCTTCCTCCCATCCCAGAGACAAAAGAATGCCTGGTCACCTCTGCTGCAGAGCTCTGGACCACCCAAGAGAGAGCATTCTGACCAAAGAAAACTTCTAGCAGCTTTTGATTTCATGAAGGTTCCATTAGAGGTGGGAATGTCAGGAACTAGCAGAAGGAACTTGGCAGTGGCCAGCAGGACTAAGTAGGGCCAACAGGCATGATTACCACACAGGATATTAGGCAAGAGCTTTCCAGGAAGGCTGGGGAGCCAAGGGGGGCTGGGCTCCACTGTCACCAAGGCCAGGGGCCATCTGGGGGCCTTAGCAAGGATTTGGCCATACTGGGTGGGCCTGGGCAGGGGAGGGGGAGTCAAAGAGCCAGGTCCCTGCCCTGCTGCCTCCACAGCTGGAAGTGGGTAGGAGGGTCTAGGGCAGGGGCCAGCCAAACCCTACTGGACAATGCCAGGACTCGGCCAAGAGCCCTTCCCATGTTTGTAACCCTGGGCACACTGTGAACTCACATACCACGTAAACCGAGGCCAAGGGAGGCACAGATGGGAGAAGGCAGTGCCCAGAGACTGATGTGAACAGAGGGGACATTTCCCAGATCCCTACAGCCATCACGAGAGTGATCTTCGGTTACTTCGAGGGCATCTTTCAAAACATCCCAAAGCCAAATCAGCAGTAACCAGCTTATTAAGAAAATGCATGTGTCCACTTAGGTGTCAGTGGGGTGGGGACTGGGGAGTGACATGAAATGAGCCTAGGGTGTCACAGCTGTTCTCCCAGCCATGGGTACTTCCACGCCCACACATAGTAGAGATGTTTTCATTTCTCTAACCCTCCTCCCTCACTCTTAGTCCTTATCTCAGTCTCCTCCTGACTCTGTACCCTAGTCTGATCTGAACCATTACTTTGCTTTCTTTCCATCATGAAAACAATTTGATTTCATCTAGATGTGAGAGTATTTTCCCCCTAAAACCAGAAATCTCAAACCTTGTCCATGGGGTTTTGTGATGAGCTTTAGCACCTTTGCATACCTAAAGCTTTTCTCATTTCTGTGCTAACAGCAGCTACAAGGCCACATCACAAGGTACTCCACATCCCACGGGACCAGGTGTGCCCAAAACCCTCAGAAGGAAGCCGGAAGAAAGGAGTGATGCCTCGTGCTGGGGGGTGGGGAGGTTGTCCTGTGACCTGAACTGTGTCTGCAAGGAGCACGCTGGAGCTCTATTTGAAGCTGACTTTTTTCGTCTTCCTAAACTGTGAGGTAGGCAGAAGTCAGGGTTAATTCAGCCTGCTTCCCAGACGTGGAAAGTGAGACCTGCAGAGATGAATGACTCACAAGAGAGGGCAGTGGAGTTAGAAATAAAATCACGTTGCAGTTTCTATTTTGGGGCAGCAGTCACCGAGTCAGCTCTACTCCTTCACTCTTTGCTCTTTGCACAGGGTGGGGAGGAAAGAACAGGTGTTATGGATCTTCAGCTGTGAGTACATCTTTTCATTCCCACGCATGAGAAAGCCCAGCACTCTTTTTTTATTTTTTTTAAAGATTGGCTTCAAAAAGTCTACATAAAGTAGCTGTGTATTGGTTTTCTGTTGTGGCCATAACAATTGACTACCATTTAGTGACTTAAAGCAAATGTATTATCATACAGCCCTGTAGGTCAGAAGTCTGACATGGGCCTCACTGGGCTAAAACCAAGGGGTGGGGACTTCCCTGGCATTCCAGTAGCTAAGTCTCCGTGCTCCCAATGCAGGGGGTGCAGGTTCAGTCCCTGGTCAGGGAACTAGATCCCACATGCTGCAACTAAGAGTATGTGTGCTGCAACGAAGTACTGCAACAAAGACCCAAAGCAACCAAATAAATAAATAAATATTAAAACACACACACACACACACACACACACACACACACACACACGGAGTGGCAGGGCTGCATTCCTTTCAAGGGGAGACTTTTTCTTGCTCATCTGGATGTTGGCAGAATTCAGATCCTTGTGGTTTTAGGACTGAGATCCCCATTTCCTTGTTGGTTGTCAGCTGAGGGCCTTTCCCAGCTTCTAGAGGCTAGCACATTCCCTGGTTTGTGGCTGCCTTCCTCAATCTTCAAAGCCAGCAATGGCAGGTCAAGTGCTTTGAATCTCTCATCCTTATTTTCAGGTTCATCTCTCTGATGCATCTGGGAAAGGACCTCTGCTTTTAAGGACTCGTATGATTAGACTGGGCACAAGCATGTAAACCAGGATCATCTCCCCATCTCAGAATGAATATCTTGAATTGCAGCTGTAAAGTCCCTTTTGCCATGTAAGGTGACATCCTCACAGGTTCCAGACATTAAGGCCTGGACATCTTGAGGCAGTCATTATTCTGCCTGCCACAAATTATAGATTTCCAGATTCTCAGACCCTCCTCGTTGTCCAGGATCTTTATCACATGATTTTTTGGTAACAGCTTTACTGAGATATAATTCACATACTACACAATTCATCTATTTAAAGTGTACAATTTTTTATTTTTTAATATAGCCACAGAGCTGTGCAACCATCACCACAATCAATTAAAAACATTTTAATCACTCCAACAAGAAACCATGTACCTATTAACACTCACTCCCTATTTCCCCCAAACCCTCTCAGCCCTAGGGAACCACTAATCTACTTTCTGTCTCTGTGGTCTGCCTATGCTATATATTTCATATAAACGGAATCCTATAATATGTGGCCTTTTGTGTATATATAATATGTTAGATACATATATACAGTGTGTCCACATAATGTTTTCAAGGTTCATGTTGTAGCAGGTATCAGTGCTTCATTCCTCTCTGTTGCTAAATAACATTTGATTGCACAGCTATCCCATGCTTTGTTTAGCCATTCATCAGTTCATGGACATTTGAGTTATTTTCACTTTTTTTTATGGAGGTACAGTTGATTTACAATGTGGTGTTAATCTCTGCTGTACAGTAAAATGATTCAAGTATACACATATATGCATTCTTTTTTATATTCTTTGCCATTATGGTTTAGCACAGGAGATTGAATATGGTTCCCAGGGTTATTTTCACTTTGAGCTATGATGAATAATGCTGCCATGAACATATGTGTACATGTTTTTTGTGCAGACGTATGTTTTCATTCTCTGTGGTATGTACCGAGGAGTGGAATTGCTGAATCATATGGTAACTCTATGTTTAACTTTTTGAGGAACTGCCGGATTATTTTCCACAGTGGCTGCACCAGTCTACATGCCCACCAACAATGGACAGTGATCGTATTCCTCACATTCTCACCAGCACTTGTTATTATCTGCCTTTTTGATCCTAGCCATCCTTGTGGGTGTGAGGTGGATCTGATTGTGTTTTTGATTTGCATTTTCCTAATGACTCGTGACATTGAGCATCTTTTCATGTGCTTATTGACCGTTTGTGTGTCTTCTTTGGAGACATAAATGGTCTGATCCTTTGCCCATTTTTCAAGTGGGTTACCTTTTTATTATTGTGTTGTTAGAATTCTTTATATATTCTAGATACAAGCCCCTTACCAGATTTGCAAAATTTTTCTCCCATTCTGTGGCTTGTCTTTTCTCTTTCTTGATGGTGTCTTTCGTAGCATAAGAATTTTTTATTTTGATGTCCAGTTTATTTTTTTCTTTTGTTGCTTTGTGCTTTTGGAATCACATCTAAGAAGGCTTTGCCTAATCCGATATCATGAAAATTTATGCTTGCATTTTCTTCTGAGAGTTTGCTTTTAAGCTCATACATTTAGGTTTTTGATTCATTTTTGGTTAATTTTTGTATATGATGTGAGAGGTAGGGGGTCCAAATTTATTTTTTTGCGTGTGGCTATCCAGTTGTCCCAGTTGTTGAACTGTCACATAATGTGCTCCAAACACATCTGCTTGGATCACTATGAAACACTGGCATGACCCAAGGCCCTCCCCAGTCCAGTAATACAGACTCCAGCAGACCAATGCCTGGCAAGCAGCAGATCCTCAAAAAATGTTTGTCAAATGAATGTGGTGCAAGATGGGGAACCAGAGCCCTCAAGTTCAGGGGTTGGAGTCCCTTTCACTCTGCACATGACTCTGGAAATGTTTTCACCAAGTGGCCACTTGGCCACAGTCTAAAGAGGTGCCTTGGTACCCTTGAGTAAAGGGGTCAAGCTAAGCTGAGTCTATTTTCTTTTTTTTTTTCTTTTTTTCTTTTTATTTTGGCCATGCCATACAGCACAGCTTGCAAGATCCCATTCCCCAACCAGGGATCCAACCCAGGTCACAGCAGTAACAGTGCCGAACCCTAACCACTAGGCAACCAAGGAACTCAAGGGGGCAAACTAGAAGGGCTCCTACTGCCTGAACCGGATCTCAGAAAAAAAAAATCCCAAATTTTGTTTTGAGGCTGCCGGGGTCAAGGGAAAGGAAGAGAGAAGATTGGGGAGCAGCTGGGTCGGATGTGAACCAGGACAGGGGACCTTGAGTAACAAATTAAGAAGCACCTGTGCTCAAGGTCAACATTTCTTGCCTTAAGCTTCAAGAGGCAAAAGCAGGGAAAAGCTCTTGGCTGGCAGATGAAATGAAAAGATAAAAGTGCTGGCAGCCACCCCAGACATCTCTGCACCGGCAAAAGCTGCATCGTATCCTTTGGGCCAAGTGGAGACGCAGCCTGGGGACAGCCAAGCTTCTGGAGCAGGCGGCGGATGAACCTGGGGTCTGCGGAAGGACAAGCCACCCTTGCAGGGGAAATGTGATGGTCAGCAGAACCTCACGAGACAGAGACCAGCTTCCCGTTGGCTTCTCCAGGAAGCGGGCACTGTCTGCCTCTCCCAGCCCTGACACTGCAGTAAGCTGGTCTGAGGCCAAGAGCTGGGGAGCCTCTGGTGAACCAGCAGCTTCCAAGTGGCTGCAGGGTCACAGCAGGGGACAACGCCTCACTCCTCAGCCCCTTCCACTCCCCTCTCCAGTCCTGGAAACACAGGTAAGGTACCCCTCATTCATTCATCCAATATGACACGCCAGGCTGTCTAGGCTCAGGGAATATGGCCATGAACAAGACTCCTGTTCTCAAGGAGCTTACATTCTACTCCGAGTCGGGGTATGTGGTGGAAAGATGGGCAAATAAAACAGAAAGAGAATAGTTACAGAGTGACAAGGGCAATGAAGAAAATGAAACAGAATAATGGAATAGAATGTCTGACTGTACAGTTAAGGAAGGCCTCTCCAGGGGTGACATTTGATGGAGACTAGAGGGAAAAGGGCCAGTTGCACAAAAGCTAAGGGAAGAGTGTTCTGGGCAGAGAGAACAGCACGTACAAAGGCCCCGAGGCAGGAAATAGCTTGGTGTCTCCGCAGAACTGAAAGGAGGCCAGTGTGGCTGGAGCACTGAGCAAGGCGAGGCCCAAGAACAGGTTGCAGGAGCTGGGACACAGGGCCTTCTGGGCCAGGCAAAGGAATGTGGATTTACTCTAATTTGTGGTGGAAACCCCTGGGGAATTTTAAATAAGAGGAGGACACAATCAGTTTTCATTTTGGAAAGTCCCTGGGCTCCTGGGCTGCAGGCCTGGAGGAGAAGCACATTGAGTGGGTGGCGGTTATTGTAGGGTCCAGACAGGCTAGGGGTACAGCTCCAGGATGTATTAAAATGCTATTACTATTCAGGTATGGCAAGGCCAACAGGTTAGGAGATGACTGTCATTGAGAAGGTATCTTGTTACAGTTCCCAAGAAGAGAGAGCTTGCCCTGCCACCCACACAGGGCCACATGGGGATGCACCAGGGTCAGCCAGGAGCCAGGGAGTGAGGGAAAATGTGTACAAGGGCCTTTACAGTGGTTTCCAAGGGAAGGCACGGGCAAGGCAGGGTCAGCAGGCTTGGGATTGGCCAGTTTGAAGAGTTTCAGCAGGATCTGGGGCATAGGGGCTGCCCCCTAGTTGTCTATATCTGGTCCAGGGTGATTAGGGCAGGTAGAGAGTAGCCCTGAGTGTGAGAGCCTGATAGAGAAGGAGGCTGGGGCTTAGGGATCTGGATTGGTTTGTTTGCATATGAAAGGCACACTCCAGAGTGAATCACAGACTATTTCTAGGAACTGACTAGCCCTGGGAGGGGCAGTCCCTCTAGGGTCAGCAAGGCCCCCGGATGTCAAATCATCAAAAACACATGGTTGACACAAAGGAGACACCTGCATTCTGTGGAGAGAGTCTCCGGAGAGGAAATTGATGGGATTTGCTGATGCATTAGATGTAGGTGACGAGGGAGGAGGAATCAAGGATGCTGCCTGGCCTTTTGGCTTAAGCAGTTGGGTCCCCCCTCTCTCAAGCAAGTCTTTTTTTTTAATACTTTATTTTTAATTAATTAATTTATTTTGGCCACACTGCGTGGCATGTGGGATCTTAGTTCCCCGACCAGGGATCAAACCTGCACCCCCATGTTGGAAGTGCAGAGTCTTAACCACTGGGCCATCAGGAAGTCCTTCTCAAGCAAGTCTTCGAGGGTCCCAGAGGCACGGCTATCCTCGAGGAGCTTAAACTTTCGTAGGGAAGCCAGGCTTCAAGTAGGAACAGTTGGCAAGTCAAGTCAGTGCCATTAGGCTCCCTGAAGTATGTGTCCTTTGCCTTAAGTAACAAAAATGTTGCTGAAAAACAATATATAATTCAGATACAGTATTTCCCTCTTGTATTATCATTTCAGCAACCATGATTTTTTCTTTAACAATATTTTTTAATTGAAGTATAGTTGATTTACAATGTTGTGTTAATTACTGCTGTACAGCAAAGTGATTCAGTTATACACATATATATGTTCTTTTTTTATATCCTTTTCCGTTATGGTTTGTCATAGGATACTGAATATAGTTCCCTGTGCTATACAGTAGGACCTTGTTGTTTATCCATTCCATATATAATAGCTCACATTTGCTAACCTCAACCTCCCACTCTGTCCCTCCCTCAACCCCCTCCCCCTTGGCAACCACAAGTCTATTCTCTATATCTGAGCCTGTCTCTGTTTCGTAGCTAGGTTCATTTGTGTCATATTTTAGATTCCACATATAAGTGATATCATATATTTGTCTTTCTCTTTCTGGCTTACTTCACTTAGTAGGATAATCTCTAATTGCATCCATGTTGCTGCAGATGGCATTATTTCATTCTTTTTTATGGCTGAGTAGTATTCCATTGCATATACGTACCACATCTTCTTCATCCATTCATCTGTTGATGGACATTTAGGTTGTTTCCATGTCTTGGCTATTGTGAATAGTGCTTGGCAACCATGATTTCTGATTGGCTTTCACACGTCCAAGGCCCAGGACCTGTGATGAGGATATCCCTGATATTGTCCAGGGATTTATGCTTCTATAAACCCATCTTATCTGTGCCAGAAAACCTCTTCATAAGAACTTAAGATGAAGGCTTTGAAAACTATAGACTCTTTTGATTGTATAAATAATTGCCTTTTAACTTTTTTGTTTTGCAAGATCTACTGTTAAATTCAGTGATATACGAGAGTGAGTCAAAAATTATCCACACTCCAGTTATCTTAAAACTTCTGTTGGCCGCACTGTCTTATCAGAGCTTTCCATTCAAGGCTAAAGTCTCCCCAGTCACTGCTGTGCAGGTGTGAACGTGTTACATCAGTTCATTTGTAACTGCGGTGCTAGCACAAATGGATGCCCCACTTGTGATTTGCACAAAAGAAGAGCAGCGTGCAGTGATTTGTTTTTTGTGGCCTGAGGGTGTACCTGGTGCCGTTATTTATCGAAGACTTTGTGTGCAGTATGGAGAAAGTGTTTTGTCACAAAGAAGTGTGTATGAATGGGTAGAGAAATTCAAGGAAGGTCGCGCAAGTGTTAGCCATCAAGAAGGAGCCGGACGCCCATCCACGTCCACGGCTGATGACAATATTGTGCGTACGTGTGAAATGATTCTGTGGAATAGACGAGTGACAGTGGGTTATGGGGCAAATCATTTGCAAATCAGCCATGGCTCTGCCTGTGAAGTAATCCACAACAGACTTAGCTTTTCACTTCTGATGAAGAAGTGAAGACAGTGGTGCATTCGTGGCTTGCAGCTCAGCCTAAAATATTTTTTAATGAGAGAATACAAAAGCTTGTTGACAGATGGACATAGTGTATTAAAAAAACAAGGAGACTATGTTGAAAAATGATGTATTTGTCTTTTCTAAAAGTTAATTAAAATAAATTGTACAGCCAGAGTGCAGATAATCTTTGACTCACCCTCGTATAACAGTAAATAACTTTTATTATTATTATTTAAAAATCAAGATTAAGAAAACAGAGCACACATGACATAGATTAGGTGCTCAATAAAGAATGTTTCTGTAACTTTGATGGTGTAGACCCCATGAAAGGCAGGCTGGTGATGTATTTATATCTGTTGCAAAGCTACAAAGAAGCTCTCTCCCCAGAATATAATAATCTTGACCTGGTGAGGAACTAACCGAGCTGGGGATGTTGTAACACCTAAAGTTAATGTTCTCAAGCTCTTGCTAGTTTAGAAGCCACATTGCATCTCCTGTGAGGGTGGAAACATTGATTGCTGGTGAGAAATGTGATCGTGTGGTTTGGGGCAGGTGATATGGAGTTGTGTGGCTTTCCCTGACCAACCTCCCTTGATGCAGGGGCACTCCCCTCATATCCGACTGGAATTCACACGTTTGAAATGATCATATGTCAGCTGCAAACATCCATTGTGGTTGTTTTTTGGCCTCTCTGTTTTACGGGAAGTGTCTTGTTGACTAGACTATAAACGCTTTGAAGGGGAGCTGTCTGGTGGCTACTATATCTTGTGAACATAAACCCCAGAACGAGGGTCTCCTTAATACATACTTGTTGGTTAAATAGATGAATTAATTAATATTACATAGCTGGCAGCTGTAGATCTTTGTCAGATCAAACTTTAAAAAAAAATATGTAAAAAGCCCCATTTGATTGTGTATCACAGGACTTGAGAGAGTGAAAAGGCAACCCACAAAATAGGAGAAAATATTTGTAAATTTGTAGTATTTAGAATACATAAAGAACCTCACAATTCAGCAACAACAACAACAACAAAACCCAAACAAGCCAATTCAAAAGTGGGCATGGGTTTTGAACAGACATTTTTCTAAAGAAAGATACACAAATGACCAACAAAGCACATAAAAAGCTCAACATCATTAGTCACTAGAGAAATGCAAGTCAAACCACAATGAGACACCACTTCACACCCACTAGGATGACTGTAATTAAACAAACAAACAAAAAGGGGAAAATAGCAAGTGCTGGGGAAGATGTGGAGAAATGGGAACCCTCATGCATTGCTTGTGGGAAGGTTAAAATGGTGCAGCTGCTAGGGAAAACCGTTTAGAGGTTCCTCAAAAAGTTAAACACTGAATTGCTACAGGATCCAGCAATTCCATTCCCAGGTACATACCCCGAAGAATTGAAAGCTGGGACCCAGATACTTGTTCACCAACGTTCATAGCAGCATTCTTCACAATAGTCAGAAGGTGGAAACAACCCAAGTATCAGTGAACAGATGAATAGATTAACAAAATGTGGTGTATCCACATCACGAAATATTATTCAGCCACAAAAAGGAGTGAAATTCTAATACAGGCTACAACATGGATGAACCTTGAAAAGATGCTAAGTGAAAGAAGCCAGACACAAAAGGACAGATGTTGTATGATTCCATTTATATGTGATGCCTAAAATTGGCACGTACATAGCGACAGAAAGTAGAAAGGTGATTGCCAGGGGCAGGCAGAGTGGAGAAATGGAAGTTGGTGTTGATTGGGTACAGGGTTTTTGTTTGGGAAGATGAAAAAAAAAACTGTGGAAATGGATGGTGGTAATGGTTACTGCACTTAAAGTGATTAAAATGGTAAACTTTATGTTGTGTATCCTTTATCACAATTTTAAAAATCACTAAAAAGAAAGTAAAGTCACATTGGGACAGCATCCCATGGATAAAGGTCTGAGAGGCGTCTGGCTTATGTAGCATCATTGAACCCAGGATACCCTGCCCGCCTGTCTCCCCTGGCCCGGGAATTAGAACAAGCCAGTTATCCTTTGACCTTTGTGTGGGGAGTGCTAGACACACAGAGGTTTATCTCCAAGACTGACACTTGTCAGAGCTGGGACAGTAGCCAATGTCCACACAGCATAAACCTCTTCAAGGGCCCAGATCTTATCTCTACTTCACTGTATCCCTCTCAATGCCTCCTCAACTGTCCAGCTGCAACTTTATTATAAAAGGTAATTATGTGTTAGCTAAAACCAGACACTTTGCCTTGATCGCTGGTCCAATG
Source organism: Hippopotamus amphibius kiboko (assembly GCF_030028045.1). Classification (NCBI taxonomy): domain Eukaryota; kingdom Metazoa; phylum Chordata; class Mammalia; order Artiodactyla; family Hippopotamidae; genus Hippopotamus; species Hippopotamus amphibius. Next base: position 6,736,529 of record NC_080186.1, on the reverse strand, counting down.
TGGGAGAATATTGAGTATGTGAGTCCCCACTACAAAAATAAAAGGCATGTGAAACTCAAACATATGCCAGGGTTTCTGAAATACTTTGTTCTCAGGACCCATGCAATTGGGTAACAGGCTGATGGCATTATCCTAATTCTTCTGGAATTAAGTGCCACACGGATGAGATTCCAAGTGAGTTTATCTGTATTAAACTCCAGGAAGTTGGGTAATGTTAGAGCATGGCTCCCAGATACTTAAAGAAATCCAAATTACAAATAGATCACAGATGAGTGCCACCGTTAGAAGAACCAGCTCCACGTAAGCAGGTATTTAGAGGTGATGCAGGAAGTGTAAATGTCGCCCTAATGAATGTCTTGCTTGTTGTGCTTTCTTGAAACTGGGAGATTAACCCCGAGATATTTTTAAAGTTTTTGCACGTAGCTGGTACGTTGAACAAGTGAGACTCATTGGGTGCAAAAGACAAAACTTCCTCTTGCCGCACTTCAGGTTCAAACCTGCTGGGATGCTTACTCCACCTCTGGATGAAATCTGAAACTGAAATCCTGGAGGAAATCTGACGTTCCCAGCCTCTCTCTCCAGCCAGGATTTTAAATGTCCAGTCCCATATAATAGTCAGAACCTCAAAAGTACAGCTTGTCCCCGCCCCCAGCTCCTGGAGGGGAGGGGCTGGGATACTGTTTTTCCACCTGGGTTGCTAGCAGTGGTCTCTGCGTGCTCCAGAACTGCAGGAAGAAGCCCCAGAGAAGGTGACAGGCAAGGTTTGCCTGGACTGGGAGGTCCTGGGCTGGCATCACTGCTCACTGATCTCAGCAGATATTGAAAGCTTATCACACCAGGCACTTTGCATGGTCTTTGGAGATTTCAACAGGGAAGAGCGGACTTCTGCTATCCTTTTGACTCCTGTGAAAACACCTTCTCTGGCTGGTCTTTTGTTATTTGTAATTCCATCCCCAGTCCTTGGAGATTAGACCTCTTCCACTGAGGTCTCTTCTCCCCCCAGGCGATCCATTGGGAAGATCAAAGACTCTCCCAGATGTACACCTGGTCCCCAGAAGCTCCCACCTTGAACTGGCTCTCAGGGAAAGAGTGTCACCGCCAAGGGGTGCTTTAGCCAGGCACCCCCTCCCCACCTTTAGATTTCTCAGGTGGGAGTTGTTGCACCAGGCCCTGGGGGACTTGTGTTGCCTTCTGAGCTCTCTCGGTAAAGATCCCTTCACCAGCTGGAGGTAAGAGGAAGCAAGTCCCCTCTCCTCCACGGGGGGGCGATATGCACGGGACACTGAAAAGCATTCTTCACTCGTCTCCGCTGTGCTGCATCTTTTTTCTCCCTCGAAGTGGTTATTGAGCTGATGGACACAGAGCAGTCCCTTGACCCCTCCTTCACATGTTTTCCCCCTGGAGTTGGGAATGAGTGGCCTCTCAAGGCTGGACCTGTGACTGAAATGGAGCCCGTGAGTCCCTTTTGAACATCTCAACATGCTTTTAATGACCCAAAGATTGAGGGCAAAGCAAGGATTTCTTTTTCTTCTTTCTTTCTTTCTTTCTTTCTTTCTTTCTTTCTTTCTTTCTTTCTTTCTTTCTTTCTTTCTTTCTTTCTTTCTTTCTTTCTTTCTTTCTTTTTCTTTCTTGCTTTCTTGCTTCCTTTCTTTCTTGCTTTCTTTTCATCTTTTAAGAGCTTGCTTCATACTGAATCTAAAAGGTGAAATATTCTCAGCAGAATTCAAGAGACCCATGCAAATCACTGAGCAATTTCAGGAGACCCAGAAAATTCCCCCAAAACAGGAGTCACTGATGCAGCAGCTAATGCAGGTCTTTACAGCCTGCCCAGAGCATCAGTGACTGGAATTCTTCTCCATTTGGATGAGTTTTGTCGGGAATATGATTGATTTCCCCACCTAACCTAATCAGGAAGGAACCCAGGCACCGTCTCAGGCCATTTCACACACATATATCACCTCCACGAGTGACCACCCCGTGGGCGGGCACCACTCAGCCCTCCTTTTACCCCCTGGTTCTATGCCGTGCCAGGCACACGAGAGGATCTGGGCAAAGCCTGAATTGAATTACAGTCGCCTGATAAAGTGGGGCTATCCACAGAGACCTGGAATTTATTCTTCAAGGAGTTTACTCTTCTCCTTAAAAAAATTCTTTTTAATTAGATTTTAGATATAAAAAGATCAATCTGCTGCTTTATTTTATTACTCTTCTGTTATATTAAATTGTAACCTTTGGTGGCTTAGGCTTGTAATGAGTGAAGTCTATAAAACAAAATAGCAGGCATGTTAAACCTTTTTCAAAAGTGGGCCCTTAAAGTCCTCCTGCAGGAAGGCCAGGTGTCCTAATATACAAAGAAAGAGGACATCGTGTTTTATTGTCTACCTGCCTACCTAATATCCATATTCCCCTTCTTCTACTAAGAAATCCTTGATTTTTTACAGTGTGGCAGTGTACACAGTTATAACACTACATTTCCAAGCTTCTCTTGCCACTAAATATGGCCATGTGATTAAATTCTGGCCAATGAGATGTAAGCAGAAATTGTCAAGTATTATAGAATTTATGAAAAGGGGGGTAGACAGCTGGCATGTGCTTTTTTTCATATTCTTCCTCCACCTGCTCCTCGCTTCTTGCCTGGAATGCTGATATGATAGCTGGGGCTCCAGCAACTCTCTTGGCTTGTGAGGCGACAGTGAGACTGGAAGTCACATGCTAAGAATGGCAGAATAAAAAGGTAGGAGGAGTCCAGGTCTCTGATGACACTGTGGACCTTTGACCTTTTGATTTTTTTTATATGAAAGAGAAAGAAACCTCTATTTTGTTTATCTCTTTACTTATGGCATCTGTCATTTATACAGTTCTTATTTGTTACATCTGTTGTAAAGGATCACTTAAGCACCCATCATTTTATTTTACCCGTTTTGGAAGGAAATCTCTCTAGAATACATTGCATACTCTCTTCCTTTTTAAAATCAAGTCTATAGTGGACATAGGGTTGCTAGGTAAAATACAGGATGCCCAGTCAACTTGAATTTCAGATAAGCAACAAAGAGGTTTTTGATTAAAAGCATGCCCCCATTATTACATGGGACATACTTAGACTAAAAAATAATTTGTTGTTATCCGAAATTAAAATTAAACTGAGACTCCTGTGTTTTTGTTTGCTGACTCTGCTAATCCTAACCTAACAGGCTCTTTTCCTGCTGTTACCTACGATGAGGTGTACGGGGATGCACTGGGGGCCTAGTGAGGTGTGGAGGGCTCTTAGTCCTTATGGAAACAGACCAGATTGCCATGCTTTTAATTCTTATTCTGCTCTTTCTGATGTTCCCATCTCTTCTTTGGTTGCCAGTCTATCAATCGCCCTGTCTGCTGCTCTCTAAATGAGCCTGCCTGTCTTAGCCCTTTACCCCGCTGATGACGGGGGAATCTGTGGGCAACCACGGTGTTTGAAGCACATTCCTTGGAGCTGAAAGTCTGGGTCCCACTCCAGGTCCCCCCACTTTCAACTCTATGGCCTGGGCCAGCTCATTTGACCTGTCTGAGCTTGGTTCCTGCCTAATAATAAGGGGGTAGTCAGAGCCGCCTCCTGGGTTATGTGAGGCTTAAATGTGGGAAGTGCTGGGGCAGCACCAGACCTTAGCAAGTACTCAGCAGATGGGGTAATTGCCGTGCGGTGGGCTGAGCAACCGGATAACCAAGCCCAAGAAACAGGGATCTGAGCGGAAACCTTCTGTGAGTAAAACATGAGCAACAGGGATGCTGAGGTCACCGCGAGGAGTGGGAGGGAGAATGGGGGCCGAAGGCCAAAGTCAGGGGAGAGTGGGAGAGCTCACACAAGGCAGCCGTTGGTGGGGGGCAGTGAGTGGGCAGCCTGTGTGTTGTTAGGTGTCTCCCCCCAGGTTCGTATGCTGAAACCCAACCCCAGGACCTCGGACGGTGACTGTATTCGGAGATGGGATCTCTACAGAGGTAATTAAATTAACATGAGGTCCTTAGGGGGCCCCGATCCAATCTGACTGGTGTCCTCATAAGAAGAAGAGATTAGGACGCAGACACACACAGAGGGAAGACCACGTGAGGGCACAGTGAGAAGACAGCCATCCGCAAACCAAGGAGAGAGGCCTCGGGAGAAGCCCACCCTGCCTACACGTTGGATCTTGGACTTCCAGCCTCCAGAACTGAGAGAATGTGTTTCTGTCATTTAAGCCACCCCGTCTGTGCTACTTTGTTATGGTGGCCCCAGCAGTTTAATACGAGTGTCAAAACAGAAGGCTGGGGACTTCCTAGGTGGCGCAGTGGTTAGGAATCCACCTGCCAATGCAGGGGACACGGGTTCGACCCCTGGTCGGGGAAGATCCCACATGCCGCGGAGCAACTGAGCCCATGCACCACAACTATTGAGCCCATGTGCTGCAGCTACTGAAGCCCATGCGCCTACAGCCTGTGCTCTGCATCAAGAGGAGCCACCACAATGAGGAGCCCTCACACCGCAACGAAGAGTAGCCTCCCACCTTGCTGCAACTAGAGCAAGCTCGCACACAGCAGCAAAGACCCAATGCAGCCAATAAATAAATTAATTAATTTTTTTAAAAAAACCCAGAAGGCTGTGGGAACAAGGCAGAAGGCTGAGTGCCCGGGAGCAGTCATGCAGCACTTGATCCAATAGATGTTCTTGTTGATGTTGGTGGTGGTGACATTGACACCAGGTACTCTTCTTGCACAGGGAGTCCAGGGGTGAACGCCGTCCTTCTCCTGAGAGAACAGATGAACCAGAGAACCGCAGACGGTGACAGATGCCGGGCTGCGGGCACTGACTGGGAGGGAGCAAGGAGTGAAGAGCCGCTCCTGGGAGCCCATCAAAAGAGGCTCTTCCAGGAGGGGAGCTGGGCTGAACCTGAAGGTGAGAAGGAGCCATCGGGGGGAGTCCAGGGAGACCAGGGGGAGGCTGGGGGCTGCTGGAGCTGAGCGGGAGGGAGAGGTCGGACAAGAAGAGGTGGGAAGCTGGAGGCAGGGTCAAGGCTGGACCTTACAGCCTCCTGGGCCTTGGTAGGGCATTTGCATTTTATTCTAAGATGAGGGAGCAGCTTCAAAGGGGTACACAATTGCAGAGGGACAGCCTGCTTGGTCAGCGCTTCCTCCCAGCCCACCTGTCGGGAAGGACAGTGGTGACTTCCTTGGGATGTGATCTGCAGAGCCATCATGTGGGCTTGTGGGAAGCCAGCTTTCACTTATGGGGGAAAATTAGAAGTCCCCAGGTGGCGGAGATCATAGGTTCGCCTGGAATTGAAGAATGCCACTGGGCACAGATTGAAAAGGAAGGGAATGTTCGTTCTTTCACTCATTCGTTCATTCATTCATTTACAAAAATGTGTGGAGCCTCTACTGCCTGGCAGGCACAGCAGGGAGTGAAACAGCCAGCCTCTCTGCTTTGGGGGAGGGGTCTCCCTGCCAGGGCAGGGAGACAAATAATAACAGATAAACAAATAAGTGAACAACGTCAGGTGCTGGTATTCCTGCTCAGAAGACAAGGAACTGAGTGAGGTGGTGGTACCAGTGTGCTGTTTTGAAGAAGAGAGTGACTCTGATAAGGGGACATTTGGGCACAGGCCAAGAGATGCAGGTTCCATGGACATGGTGAAAGATGCTCATGGCCGAGGTCATTTCAAGGACCCCAGGCAGGCTTCCTTGTACTGAAGATATTTTCCGTCCGGCAGCCAGGACCGAAAGATGCACCCCTCCCACACCCACCCCACCCCACCCCACCCCACCCCCTGCCCTGCCCTGCCCTGGCCCCATCATCCCTTGGCAGTTAACACAGACATCCTGGGGAAGAATCTCAGCTTAAGCCGTGAACCTCCAAAGTCTCAGCAAAAATACATTAACAATCTACGGAGTGCAGGCTCACCTTTGGCCCAGTGTGGACAGAATGTGTGTTTCTCCACTGCTCTGCACATAGTAGGTGCTCAATCAACACTTTTTAAATGAACAACTGAGAAAACCCACGGAGTGCCTATGTAAACTGGCAGATCTGATATTTGAGCATTTATGGTTTCCTTTAAGTAGACTGAGAGGCGGCTTGGGAGGGTGGGAGATTGCTGTCCCCCGGCTGATCATGAAGAAGCAGGAGGAAGAAACAGTGTAACTGTTTGGGGTGGAAGGGTTCTCACTAATTCTAAAATGCATTTGACTCTGCCATCCTTGTGCCCTCACAAGGCACTGCTCAGAGCAGAATGAACCCTGCTCAGCACCGCTATAAAACGATGTAGGAGATTCAAGGCGGGCAAAGTCTGTATCTTCTGTTGAAGACGAAAGCCACCCTCTTGGACCGCTCCCTGGTGATGGTGGTTTTGTGTTGATAGAGAAAAGGCCAAGCACATGGAAGTCATCACAGAAAGCTTTAGTCATCCGGAAAGAAAAGCCACTGTGATGCATTCAACAATATCCTCCAGTGCCAACCCAGATGCTTTGCTATGTAAAGGTCAAGGGACTTTTTATGATGTAAGAGACAGGGAATCTCCTGAGTCAGAGGTCCATCTAGAGCTTATCTCCAGGTAGCACTGCTCCTGAGCCTTCGAGGATTCTGCCTTGTCTTTAAAAGGGAAAGACCCTTATCTAGAGTAATAGTTTAGAATAAATTCCAGATAGGACCTTTTCCCTAGGTTGAACCTAGATTTCTACTACTGCTACTGAACACATTAAGAGACAGTGAAAAATGTTGAAATGATAAAATTTTGAATATATTGGGTTAAATCATATTATTAAAATTAATTTAACCTGTTTCTTTTTACAAAAAAAAAAAAAAGAGAGACAATGAAAAAAAAACTGGGGCCGAATCTGCCTTCCACCCCAGCAGTTTGTGTGCAAACTGCTTGAGTTATTTCTCATGGTCTAAGTCATAGCCAAAGCTACAAGGATTTAAGGGCTAATAAGAAATCTATCATGGATTAGAACTTGTTCTTTAAGAAAGTAAAAGACTCAACAGATTTGCGAAAACTGCCTGGGAAGGAGGACCCAATGCAAGGACCCACAATGCTGGCTGTTCCCAAAGACCACCGTTGTTCCCAAGTTTCTTCTTTCTTGTTGATTTGAAAATGGATGCTTGTTTTGTGTCAATTACTGACTGATGGGTGTTTTGTTAATCACTAGTGACAAGGTTAGATGTGCAGTGACATCTCCCCTCCGTTCTTAGGATGACCTCATGGGCTTCCCTGCACAGTTCACTTCCCTGAGTCCCTCCTACGTGTCTAAAGGCTGTAGAGGCATCCCTGGCAGGGATGGCAAAGGACAAGGCCCGAAAGTTAGATCAGCACAGAGCACACATCCAAACACGCCCAATAAATATCTGTAAAAGAAACCAATCGGAGATGCGGGTTAGATAGAAAATCAATGGTGTCAAGCTGGGAGAGAGAGCAGTATCTGAGCCCCAGCACAACCCAGCAGAGGTGTGGTCAAGAGCAGGGGGTCTGCAGCCAGGTGGCCTCCATCTTGCCACTCAGTAGCTGTGTCACCTAAACCTCTTTGTGCCTTAGTTTCCTTGACTGTAAAATGCGGGTGACAATGACAGTACCTGCCATGGAGGGTTATTGATAGAATTAACTAAGTCAACACAAGTAAAGCTCTTAGAGGCCAAGCATTCTGTACACGTAGCTCTTAGCTTTTTTTTAAATTTAATTTTTATTTTATATGGGAATATAGTTGATTTATAATATTGTGTTAGCTTCAGGTGTACAGCAAAGTGGTTCAGTTATACATATACATATATCCACTCTTTTTCAGATTCTTTTTCCATATAGGTTATTACAGAGTATTGAGTAGAGTTCCCTGTGCTATACGGTAGGTCCTTATCGGTTATCTATTTTACATATAATAGTGTGTACATGTTAATCCCAAACTCCTAATTTATAGACCCCCCCCTTCCCCTTTGGTAACCATAAGTTTGTTTTCAAAGTCCATGTGTCTGTTGCTGTTTTGTAAATAAGTTCATCTGTATGTTTTTTTTAGATTCCACGTATAAGTGATATGGCAGGATATTTGTCTCTGTCTGACTTACTTCACTTAGTATGATCCTCTCTAGGTCCTGTCTTGTTGCGGCAAACGACATTAACTTCTTTTATTAACTTCTTGTAACTGGAGGGCTCCGTATTACAGCACCTCCAGAGGCTGGGATGGGATCAGCGCCGTGATATCCCACTGCGGTTGATGCTCATGTGAAAACTTTCAATGCACAATGCAGTGGGTTGAAGGATTGCCCCCCCACAAAAGATGTGGAATCTGTGAAGATGACCGTATGTGGGAGAAGTGTCTTCGAAGATGTAATTAAGGCTCTCAAGACAAGATCATGCTGGATTAGGATGGGCCCTAAATCTGATGACAAGTGTCCTTAGATGAGAAGAGACAAACGAGAAGGGAAGAAGTTTCACAGAGGAGCAGGCCAAGTGAAGACAGAGGCAGAGACTGGAGCAATGCGCCCACAAGGCACGGAAAGCCCACAATTGCCAGCAACTGGCCGAAGCCCGGAGAGAGGCATGGAATGAATTCTCCAGAAGGAACCACCCTGCTGACATCTTGATTTCAAACTTTTGGCCTCCAGAACTGTGAGACGATACATTTCTGCTGTTTTAAGCCACCAGGTTTGTGGCAATTTGTTCCAGGAGCCCTAGAAGACCCATGCAGATGACGCTGTAGGTCTCAAAATCAGAGGAGACTAGAAAAACCTTGCTTTGGTTCTTAAGCCTTAAATATGGTCTTGCCTCTGAAGGCAAGAAAATGACATGGTATTTTTCCCCGCTTCCAAAGAGTTGAAACTCCTTGGCCTAAGTCTGCATACCATCTAGGGAGGGGAAATTGACTCATAGAACAGAGATGTGAGCCTCAAGGTCATATGAAGAAGGGGCAGAGTAAGACGGCTCACCTAAGGGACCAGGGGGTGGCGAATACAGCACGAAGGTCACAGGACCAAGGATCTGAAGACCCCACTTCGAATCCAGGTTCTGCCTCTCACTGGCCAGATGACCTTAGGTGAGGCCCTGCCGTTTCTTGGGTCTCAGGAGTAGCCATCGGTGACCTGGGGGGATGGGGCTGCGTGCTCTCTGGGGTCCCTTCCACTGGGACCCTCCAAGAATCTGAGGCCACCCCCGCCACAACCAGGGGTGCAGCACAGAGGGTGCCCGTAGGCTGACCATGGCTGGTCCCTGGCTCTGTCTGCCAGCATAGCCCGTGCTGCACAGCCTTACCCGTCTCTGCCAAAGCCCGAGAGCCAGGAAGGTGCATGAGGGCGGCCGGTGGATGCGGTGCCCCCGTTGGCGCTGGTGCACTGCAGCGCGTGGCCCTGTGAGTCCCAGGCAGGATGCCGGCAACAGAGCCTTCCCTCCAGGTCAGGTTAGAAACAAGTCACACACCAGGTTGTACTTCAGTAATGAAATGGACATGAAATTGATGCAATTGGTCCTTTTGCATAATTTACTTAGGAGTCTTAGCTCCCCTTCCCCCCAACACTTTCTCCTTAATTGACCTTTCTCAGACTCTGAGTCTGCATTAAATTTGAAATCTGGGAATCCCTTCTTCTCCCCTCACCCTGCTCTCCTTCTCAATTTATCTACTCTGCTTTATCTCTTACGAATGATATTAGGATGTGCTATTTTAACCATATCTGCATTTAAATCGCTGTTGTCTCCTGGAATTTTCCTAATTAAATCCCTATCTCAATCTTAAATGATATTAATTTGCACAGAGGTAGGAGCAAAACTTTAAGAATCACAGACACATCAGATCAAAAATTTACACTTTGTGGCCATCTTGTACATTTCATGTGCCTGCCAATTTTTAAAGTGGGATTTTCTTGAAGGAAAGCAAAAATAGAGATTTTCCCCAACTGTTGAAAATTTGCCAGTGGACAGAGAGGAATTTTCCTATTCTTCTTACCCTGGATCTACCTCTGTCCTTTTTTTGGTAAAGTGATGGTGTCGACTTTTGTCTGAAGCAAAGCAGACTTGTCACCCGTTGCCTCTGCTCCTTCCTGGGCAGCGGGCTGCAATTCTCAAACTTCTGAACGAGTCACACCTTCTCTAAAATGTGGTCCCAGGAAGGACGGAATTAAGGATTCTGCAGTCCCTGTCTTCTTCTTTTTTTTTTTTGCCAGAAAAGCATCTTCAGGTGAACAAACATGGGAGGTGGAGCAAAGCCTTGGACCTGGTGGTGAGGAGATTTTTTGGAGATGTGTCTCCGTAGGAGCGGGCATCTTGCAGTGTCAGGGGTTTAAATTAAACCAAGGTGGGGGAGGGAGAAGGGGAGAGACCATCCCCGTGCCTGCAGCGTTGACTTCTGGCATCATTTCGGTGCAGGGACCCAGCTGACACTTCTTATTTCGGGTCCTGCCTCCCCAGCAGCAGTCTGCAACTTGCCGGCATCCGGACAGGATGGCAGCCGGCAGCCGCTGAGCAGAGGAGAGAGGTAACTTTCTGGGAGGGGTGTGTGGGTTTCTTGATGCTACATCAGCTCATTTTACCCGCTTCTTAGGTAGCCAGAACGATCCCCTTTTCTTTGGGTTTTTAAAAAGCTTTCTTTTCTAAGAAGCTGAAGCCCTCTCCCCGCACTTTACAGAAACTCTGGGCTCCATGAAGTTCATCCAGGTCCTTCCCCGCATCCGTGTAAGGAAAGCTGAGTCAGTTGCTCACAGGAGTAAATTTTTCCAAATAATTTTTTAATGCTGTTCGAATCATTTTTTTCATTGGGTTTCTTTCTTGCGTTGGTTTCATGTTTACACCTTGCGTTTTAATTCAGCTACAATGAATATAAGTTTGTGGAGGAAATTTTGGTGTGGGTTTTGTGATTTTAAAAAAACAAACAAACCAAAAAAAAAAAAAAAAAAAACTACTCCATTGCAGTCCTGCTGCAGTCCCAGCAACCTGGTTTAACTGCAGAGGCTATCACGGTGCAGTCTGCCTCTCCTTTTTACCCTTGCTAGAGTCCGAGTCTCTGATTCCCACCCCCTTGGCTTCTCCAAACCCCCCCATCCCCTGCCTCCTTGCCCACCTACCCTCTGCAAAGGACCCTGTAAGTGAGCTGATGTCCGTGACACTTGGGGTTTGAAGGAGAATTTGGACACTGCAGCTTTAAGAATGCCATACTGCGAAATCTTTCTCCTTCAAGTGACTGCAGAACCTCAGCAGCGGGAGGAGGCAGCAGGAGGAGGAGGAAGAGGAGGAGGAAGAGGAGGAGAGAAAGGGATACCCACTCTCGGGTCAGCCCGTTGGGTAACTCAGACTGGAGCGCTCAGCCCTTGGCAAAATCCAAAGTGCAATCAGGACCTGACTTTGGGTTGGTCCACATGCTTGGGCACGGGGAGACCCCATAGACTCACTGATGAGTTTAAGCTTAGTCCTTGCCTTAGTGCGTGCGTGCTTGCGTGCGTGCGTTTGTGTCTGGTTAACTGGCTCTTTAAGCCGTGTGGAATCGAGCTAGAGAATGCCGGTCTGATCTCTGTTGTGATTTTTGCAGCCTGGCTTGAACCCTGGGAACACAGAGGCAGCCTTCACTGCCTTATTCATTAAGGATGGAGGCTTTCTTCTTGTGGGTTTATTGAGGTGAGCTTTGGAGGGAAACTTGAAACAATGATTTGTGACCGCAGGGGCAGAGGCTGCAGCATTTAAGAACGGATGCATTCACTGATATGTTGGTAGTAGGTGCTGAATGACGATGCACAGGGTGCCAGGCAGTTGTGGGGGGCTCCATAAGAAGCCCATCTAGATGGAGATGGGGACTGCACAGAAGCAGCAGAAGGCATGCTTGGGGCAGTGGCCCTTTCCAGGGAAATGCACAAGGAGCCCAAGGCGTCTGAACTCTGGTCTCGGGGACCAGACTCCTCCCCATCTGGCCAAAGGGCCTCCCCAAAGGCAGTTGCTGCCTCAGTAGGTGCCGGCTGGAGGAGCGCCAAGGCTGGCACTGCTGGCGTGGCATTTGGGACATGCAGTGCCTGGATGCGGGTCTGCATCGGGGGTGATGTCACGCAGGGCCAACGGTGGCATGTGCCCAGGTGGTCCCATGCACTGGACAGGCTGAGCTCTTGTGCAGTTCTTCCCAAAACAAAAGAGTATCTTTTCACAAAAAAAAAAAAAAACTTTAGGTCTCTCACTAAATCTGCTCTAAGGATGCGCAGCAAACCTCTCAGATATAAATTATCCAGGCAAGTCCCTGAAACAGCAGCTGGGCCAAGGCTGGCGGTGCTCCATGAGCTCCACGGGTTCTGCGTGGTGTTCTGGGTCTGGCTGTAGCCTGGAGCCAGACTTGGAGGTTCATCTTTAGAAAACCCTGCCCGCACTCTGGCAGGGGCTGCGGCAGTTGAAGCTCCTTAGGACATGAGAGGTGGTCCCATCAAACTCTCTGCCAGGCATTTGGGGAAATTCGGGCTCACAGACAGATATTTTATAGGGTCTTAGACCGCATAATTGCCTAGACTTGAAAAGCCTTCTGCAGGTGAAGACAAACCCCCTCCCCCAAGTTAGGAGCATCCTCATGCTTGTCCACTTTCAAAATCCCTGTTCCTCTGTCTCACTCCACCCATTTTTTTTATACATTCCCTGTATATTTAACACCATCTTTGACCTCTGCTCATAGATCTGTGGTGTGGGTTTGCAGACCCCCTGAGTCCTACAGCAACTTAATTTTTTCAGATTGACATCCTTGGATGTGAAAGACTTCGAGCCTGGTGTACCCAGATGAGTCACTGGGGTCCAACACACTAGCGTCTTTGGCGGTCAGCATCGTGTGGTGCTGATGATGGTGCCTCATTGGTGCATCAGGCAGAACTTGCCCCTCCCCCTAGAAAGCTGCTAGGCTGTGCTGTTTGGACAAACCTTGATGAATTTTCCCTCACCAGTGGGATGAGGTGTCAGTGGCTTCTCCACCCTGGGGAGCAAGAGACTAGAGCTGGCATGCCCGGGCAAACTCCTCTCCCATTCAGTGCCTCCCTCCCCTGCCCGGATGACAAATGAGCATCCTTTACATCTGGAGTTAATTCCTTTGTATCTGCAATTAGCCAAGAGAAAGGCCTCTTGTCCGTGGCTGCAAAGCAAATGTCACTGTTGGCCCCAGCATCCCGCCTGCATATACCAGTCTCTGGTCTGCTAAGAGGATGTCCGGTGAGACAGGAACTTCACAAATGTGTCCCGAGGGGAGCAGGTGACCCCAGAGCCCAGCCCTCAGACATCGCTGGGGCTTGTGAAATGAATGACACACACAGCCAATGTGAGATGAAACGAGGGGCTTCTACAAGCTTCTCACTGCGAGAGCTCTCCTTCCCTCAGCAGGTGCTATCATGGCCAAAGTGACCACATCAAGGCAGTCGGGGAAGAAGCAGCCAAAGTGACATGAGAGCCTCGGGGAGGCTCTTAGCCCCTGCAGGCCCCTGGACACCCTCATCTCTCAGGGAGTAGAATGGGGAAGCCAGCTGCTGAAGAGCTGGTATGGCGAGAGCTGTCTCCACGCTGGACACCGAGGGACCAGCATTTCCCAGGTTTTTCTCAGGAAGAATATCCAATGCAATTGAGGCCGGCTTCCCCCTTTCCCCCAAGTCAGACCCACTGGTCCAGGGGCTGCAGGAGGTGGGGAGCAGGAAGAAACTCTCCCCCTCTCTGCCCACGGGTCAGATCTAGGAGGTGACAGGGGCCTGGGCTAATCTTTAAATGAATTTTCTCTTTCCATCCCCCAGAGCACTTAGAGCAGGCACATCACCGCCCTGTAACTGTTGCAGGGAGACAGTGAGGCTAGAACTGGTCCCTAAGTTAGGTGGGGGGTGTGCCTGGAGGGGCAGGAGGGGGTGTGCGTCTCGGTCCCAGGCTCCCTGGCGGCTCGCAATGCACCAGTGCTGACTCAGGGCTTCCCGCGCCCTCTCCTCTCCCACCCCATCACCTGCCCCGGCCTTGGCCCGCCGAGCCCGTGCTGCTGGTTCTCCGGGTCTCCTTGCGCAGGGGCGGTTGGAACCCAAGCTGCTGCAGGCCCTCCCCCGCCCTCCCCGCCGCCCGGGCCAAGTCAGCAGTGCTGGCCGCCGCTGGGCTGCAGCAGCGGGCGGTGCAGAGGCCCTGCACCACTGCTCCGGGCTGGCGGGCGGCGCGCCTCTGCCGCGCTCGCGTCCCGACGGCCACCTCCCGGCGGCTGCGCGCAGCCAGCGCCGAGACAGGACCCGGTCCCTGATTGGTGCAGTGAGTGAGTCTCGGGCTTTATTTATACAACCTTTTCTGCACGACTCTACTTCATCGGAGTTGAGGGCTGGGGCCGGAGGCAGCCTTCCGGGCTGAGGATGACAAACGGGGCTCTTGCACCGACTGGTTTCACGCATCCTTGGATGGGCCATTTTCACAGGCGCTTCTGTTCCAAGCATCCACTAAGCGTGGGGCTTGATTTGCGGGAACCTCCATAGAAGAACAAGACGTGTGGCATCTCGGAAGGGCTGGGAGGGTGAAGCCCAGGGATGCTGTTGTGTCTGGGCCCTGCCTTTGGACCTCCTGCTCTGAATTGTGGACACCGGTCTGGAAAGCAAGACTGTCTTTCCAGTTGGGGGGTAAGACGGGATTCCCAACTCAGACATCCTCTTGGGTGAGGGCAGAGGGACCTTCTCGGACCATGTTCTTGAATGCTCCACTCAGGATGTCTGGGAAAGCCTGCAGAGAGAGATGGAGGCACAAAGGCGGTGAAAGGAAGGGTTTTTCCCAGTGTCATGGAGTTAGTTGCCGAAGGTTAAAGTTGGATGTGGAGGAAGTCCAGCTTCCCCGGCAGGGGGAAGCTGAGCCAGAGAATGTGGGTGGGGTCTGATAGCTGCTGGCCCTCCTGGGTGATGTGAGGGGCTGAGGTGGCAAGGGCTGGGGACTGGGGACAGAGAAGGCAGCCCCAGGGGGGCCAGACAGCACCTTCTGCCCAGAATAGCAGCCTCTGGTGCAGGTCTTCATTTATGCCAGAGGCATGAAAATGCTGCCTGACTCGTCCCCTGGGGCCTGTTCCTGGCAAAAGCCCTGTCTCCTGGCAAGATGGGAAGTGATGTCACACTGCACACATGGGCCTGCTTTTCCGGGGCTGTTAGTGGCTATGAGACAGTTTGGAGACCGATGCCTCTCCCTGTCCCAGACCCTGGACTTCTGCAGGGAGAGCTTGGGTGCTGGTGGCTGCTTCCTCCCATTGCTCACTTGAGTTGTCTCCACCTTGGAGGCTGCCCTTGGAGCCTGCATTGCGCTGGGAGGGGGAGGGAGGTGGCAGAGGGGGAGGAGAAGGGGGAGATGGCAGGGGTCATGGGGCCTGCAGACCCTGCTGCCTGCTGATGTCATCGGTTTGGGGACCTGCACAGAACTGACACCAGGAGTCTTCCTGCTCAGCCCGGGACAGACACAGCACTGCAGCTGCCAGTCTTCCTGCCAAGGACGTGGGGATAGGCAGCTCTCCGGGGGACCACCTGCACCCTCCAAGCAGAGCCAACTGGCCAGCTGAGTCCCTGGGACTCCTCCAGGGACTCAGGTATAAGGCAAAGGTGAGGGCGGTGAAAGCGAATGGTGGGCCTGGATTTCAGCTGGAAATGGGACAGTTAGGCAGCGGCACCTAGAATCCTGAAGACAGGGAGGACCAGGAGGCAGCCGGGGGACGGGGGTAAAAGGCTCCAAGGTGCTGCTGGGATCCTAGGGCCCCAGGGCCACATTCCAACCCATGGCGCCTGCCCCCCGCCCCCCACCAACCATTGCTGCTTTTCACCCAGTGCAGAGTCAGCAGTTTCTCTGCTGTGCCCATTCTCTGCAGATCTGATTAAGGATCAGAACCTGTCTTTCCTCTTAAGCATGCAGACTTTAGCCCCACAAGTGAAAGGTACTTTGAAATCATCTGTTGCCAGCCCTGAGCTCAGAGACAAGGATGATGAGGCCTAGAGGTTATCTGACTTGCCCAAGGAGACAGGAAGCTCAGGGAAGGGCTGCGAATCCCTGGAACGTGTTTCAACTGGCATGTGGGACAAGGATAAAGTCATCAGCGCTGGACCCATTGAGCGCCCCGACTCCAGAGAAATAGGACAAGGTAAGGAGATTGGGGACCTGGAGGGGACACAGGCCTTAGGTCCTAAAGACCACGGGCAAAACTTACTGGACATCAGGCAGTACTGCTTTGGGAACTGAACGCTGCCTTTGAGCAGGTTTGCAGCACCTCTCGTTTACGACTCTCACTGGGCAAAGTGTCCAGGGGAGAAAACATGGGGCTTTTTTTTTTATAGTTGTTCCTCTTTGCAATTCTGGGAAATCGGGGCCACTGGAGTCTGGCGGCTGCCAGCTGGGTTATTAGTGCTGTAACTTGGGCTTCCTCCAGCAGAGGGCGCGCGAGGACGCAGGAAGGAAACCCAGCGGCTCACTGCCGGGCTGGGCCGTTGGCGGAATTGGGGATGTGAGTTTTATTTGGTCCCACGCATTCAGGCAGAAGAATTTTTCAGGATTTTGTTTTGACTAATGCAACAGAAAGTGCACCTAGAAATTTCCCTGCTACTCAGGATCCGTGTCCTCTCCTAGATCCTCCCACGTTTCATTTTGGCCTCTGAGAAAGGTCTTGCCGAGTACAGTACAGAGGGGAGGGCGGCGGCCTTCCCCGTGCACAGCCCTCAGAGGAGGCCCGATGAGTCGTTTGTGCCTCTGTTGTCCGAGGAAATTTCACAAAATTCCCAGGGAGAGCTGGCCATCGTTGAAGAGGGTGGCAAAGGACAGATGGGCTGGCCCACCAGCTGGGCGTTCTAGTCCACTTGCAGGACCTTCAGGCCACCCTGGGGTTTCAGGTGGGGCCTGGTGCCCACCCCTTGTTTGGGGAATGTTACAGAATGACAGTAGCAGACCCAGACAGGGGTCCATGTGAATCAGCCACTGGGTTTGGCCTCATTTTTTCCGGCAGGCCTCTCCCCTGATGGTCTGTCTTTCTGTCCTTGTTTGGGGACTTCTATTGGGAGTCTCAGCTCACTTTCATCCCAACGAGTTTCCTCTTTCCTCCTCAGTGGTTCCACTTGTTTAACACTGATTTGGGATTGTGAAAGAGGACCAACCCGAATACCCATGAACCCAAAATGCTGCTTACTGATGACCTTCAGCTATTCGGAGGTGAATTACTGCCAGTATCTAGAAGACAGCCCATTTTCCTGGGTCATGAGATGACCTCCCCTCTATGGTAAGATGTGGTTTTAGGTGGCATGCCATCCTGCCCGGGTGGTAGCTTCTTAGTTCTCCACTTTGGAGCGGGTGTAAGACTGTGTTGTAAGCACTGTACGTGCTTGTCGATGTAATTGCTGCAGAGCAAGGGAGCTGCCAGACTGCTGGTGAAGATGTAGGTTAACTTGACAGAGGTGGAGACCAAGAAATCTGGCTGGGGACATCGCAAATGGGACCGGTAGCCAACACATAACTTTTTGACTCTAGTGGTGTAAAATTATCATTTCTCCCAAAGAATTCTTGATAAATTCGGTTCAACCCAATAGGTATTTATTGGGCGTCCACTGACATGAGAATTGGAGCTGTGAGTAGGTATAAACAATCTAGAGTATGATCCTTGCCTTTAAAAAATCAATAGAATTTAGGGGGAGGATAAATTGGGAGTTTGGGACTAACAGATACACAGTACTATGTATAAAATAGATAAACAACAAGGATCTACTGTATAGAGGAAACTATACCCAATAACTTGTAATTACCTATAATGGAATTGACTCTGAAAAAGAATATATATGTGTGTGTGTGTGTATATATATATATATATATGAAAAAGAATATATATATATACAACCTAATCACTTTGCTGTTTACCTGAAACACTGTAAATCAACTGTACTTCAATTTAAAAATATCAATAGTATTTCACTGCATGGCAATAGGGCGGCAAAGCTCCAAGGGACAGGGTCACTTCTCAGTGATAGGAATTGATGGTTCAAGTTCTACCTCTTCCTCCTTCCTCCTTGAGTCGAGCTTGGTCAAGGGTGGGCACTCAGACGTTTTTCCAGCATGCTAGATCATTTGAGCTGAGGAGCGTGGCTAGACGTTAACCCATCCTGTCCT
Organism: Hippopotamus amphibius kiboko; assembly: GCF_030028045.1. NCBI lineage: Eukaryota > Metazoa > Chordata > Mammalia > Artiodactyla > Hippopotamidae > Hippopotamus > Hippopotamus amphibius. The sequence goes on along the minus strand of NC_080186.1, from coordinate 6,718,476 downwards.
GGGGCTCAGATTCCTATTGCAGTGCCTGGGTCAATACCTATCACTTGATTTCTGGGGGCAACTTGCTTCGGGGTCTATCTGCTGGGGGTGAAGCATCTGGCCTGGGCTTCATGTTCGAAAAGATTTTTAGATTTTTTAAATCATTTCCAGCAAACAGCGCAATTCTCTTGTATTTGAGTTGTGTGTTAAAAGCATTATATTATTTTATTTTACTTTTCAAAAATTTTCTTGGAGTATAGTTGACTTACAATGTTGTGTTAGTTTCAGGTGTACAGCACAGTGATTCAGCTATACATATACATATATCCATTCTTTTTCAGATTCTTTTCCCACATAGGTTATTACAGAATATTAAATAGAGTTCCCTATGCTATACAGGAGGTCCTTGTTGGTTATCTACATTACACATAGTAGCGTGTGTATGTCAATCCCAAGATCCCAATTTATCTCTCCTCCCTCCATGTTTCCCCTTTGGTAACCACAAGTTTGTTTTTGGAATCTGTGGGTCTGGTTCTGTTTTGTAAATAAGTTCACTTATATCCTTTTTTATTAGATTCCACATATGAGTGATACCATATTTGTCTTTCTCTGTCTGACTTACTTCTAAAAGCATTAAATTTTAAATGTTTAAAATGCATTTTTCTAATCCTGTTTTGACATCTCTTCATTCTGTCATCTCCCAGGTCCCCTAAGACATGGCCATGGCCTGGATATCTCCTGTCCTCTGAAAGGCCCTGCCACACACAAGGCATTGCCCCTTTGTGGTTTGAAGGTCACCTTGCCCTGCAGCCCCAATGTTGTAAATAGTCCGTTCAAGGTCTCAGAGATACCAGGCTTCCGTCTGTGTGATAAATGTGCTTATTTGACAACAGGGAGTGGACCCGCCATAAGTGGTTTTTAAAGAAAATACAGATTAGATTTTTCTTCAAAACAGGAGGGGTAAGATAGGACTGGCTCATGAAAAAAATGTGAAAGGTGCCCAGCTTGTCTTTGATGCTGCCCTACTGCCTTTACCCCACTGGCCTCCCAGGCTGCCCTGGAGGCTCAAAGGGACCCCAGGTCACCAAGGGACCCCAGGTCCACTAAGCTAGCGCCTCTGCTCAGCCTGGTGGCCTGAGTGCCATGTTTCTGTTGCATCGGACTCGTCTCTTTCTTCCATCCTAGAAATTTTCAGAGGTTCCTCCTGGCAAAATCGCCCTTTGAAGAAAAGGCTGGTGAGGGAGACTCGAGAGGACCTGCCAGCACCTGCAGGCCGCCTCCCTGCGCACCTGGTGCTGGAACTGGATTGGTTTTCACAACGGCTTTGCTTCTTGGCTTCTCTAGATCCCTGGAGGTCAAACGTGGCTGCTCTCCCAAGGCATTCCTACCAGGCAAGTGGGAGAGACACAGCTCCAGCACGGAAGTTCTGTGAGTACCCTTTATCTCTTCCAGATGCTTGCAACACATGGTCTTCGGAGGGCTGTGCTAAGCATTCTTTCTGTTTCTAGAAAGACAGGGGTGAGGCTAATCTGTGGCAAACGACAATGGAAGGGGCCACGGCTGCAAATATACAACGTGGCAGTATCCGCCCAAGGGAGAGAGGACGGCTGTTGGTGTGGCCGGCCAGAGAAGGGGCTCCGCTGAGGACAGTGGCCGGATGCATCAGACACGAGCATCATCCGTGTGGCCGTCGTGTTGGAGATGTTTATATAGTCTAGGATCTGGGAGCCTTTCTGGCTTTTGCGTTGACCTCGGCTATCCTTTAGGGTAGACTTACCTTAGGAGGGCAGCTCATTCCACCAATGACTCTTTAACGTGTGTCTCGTCTCACGGTGGCCCCACCTGTCCTTGGCATTTCTACAGCATTCCCCGCTCAACAATCTCAAAGCCCAGGTGTGGAGTTTTGTCCAACTCAACCCCCAAGGACACCCCTCTCTTCTATAGAACAATCCACCTTTTCTATTGATGTGGGTTGACTTTTTCTTTCTTTCTTCCTTTTTTCTAATTAATCAATAGAATAATGTAGTTATCCACATCAGAAATAAAGTGCTTAGGGGAGTTTCCTGCCAGTCCAATGGTTAAGACTATGTGCTTCCACTGCAGAGGGCCCAGGTTCGATCCCTGTTTGGGGAACTAAGATCCCACAAGCCAAGTGGCGCAGCCAAAAAAAAAAAAAAAGTACTTATGTTAATATTTCCTGAATTAGTGGAGAATGATCACTTTCCCCCTCCATGGCCCTTTGCCTGTAAGAAATGAGCATTGTAAGCACGGGCCTACGGACCACCTTACTGCTATTTCCTCTCATGTCTTCCTGGGGGCCCAGGCTGGAAACTGGCTTAATTGTTTCAGCCTCTGGTCCTCACTGCCCATTGATAATGATGGCGGTGGTGACCAAAGATGGTGGATTTGGGCCCCCAGTGTCCCTGCCTGGTTCCTTTGGCCTCAGGGAGGGGGAGAGGCTTCTTGGTATGTTCCAGGACCAGCAAGGAAGCTAGTGTGGAACAGAGGCAGCAAGAGAGATGGTAGAAAGAAGTAAGGGCAAAAGTCCGTTGGGGGCTGGTTCATTTGAACTTTTTTTGGCTTTGACTCTGAGCAAGGTGAGGCGCCGCTGGAGGGTTCTGAGCAGTGGAATGATGCAATCAGATTTCATTCTAAACAGATCAGTCCTGGATGTTGGGTTGAGGACAGACTTGGGGAGCAAGGGCCACGTGAAACCAGTTAGGTGGCTACAGCAACCATCCGGGCAAGAATATGATCATGGTTTAGAGTGGAAGCAATGAATGTGACAAGAAAAGGCAGAGAAGGGTCTGGATTCTGGCTGGATTTTGAAGGTGGAGCCGACAGGCTCTGCTGATGGACTGGGTGTGGGGGAAGAAAGAGATCAAGGATGAATGGTGGAGCGCTGGAAGGATGGGGCTGCCATGTGTGGAGATGGGGGGGACTTCAGAGGAGCAAGCTGGGGAGCCAGGGTGGAACAGAACTTCACTTTGGGATGTATCATGTTTTCAGATTCCTAGTACACACCCACGTGACTTTGGATTAGCAGCTGGCGATTGGAGTCTGGAAGTCGTGGCTGTGGACATTAATTTGGGAGTTGTCAGATGTGATTGATAAGCTTTGAGGCTGGACGAGACCACCCAGGGAGGGAGGGTAGGTGATGGGAGCTCTGGGGTCCCCCAACACAAAAAGAGTGGGAGTAGGGAAGGAACCAGCAGAAGAGACGGAGAAGGAAGGAGTGGTGGGTAAATTAGGTGAGAACCAAGAGGGAGTGGCATCCAACAATCCAAAGAGAAAGGAAAAAAGACTTTCAGAGATCACGGAGGTACCAGCTATGTTAAACAGTGCTGATGGGTCAAGCAAAATGGGGGCTTGGAATTGACCGTTGGGTTTAGCAACGTGGAGGTCATCCATCGGTGACCTTGATGAGGTCTGAGCAGAACAAAAGCCAGCTTCAGTGCTGCCTCTCTGGACCCAGTGGGCAAGAAAGAGGACCTGCCAGACCTGGGCGCATGGCAGCAACGTGGATGGGCACTGGCCTGGCAGCCTTCAGGTCCTAAAGGCCTCACTGGCTCGGGGGAGGCCCCTTCCTCCTGCCATTGGTCTCAGCAGGTGCAGCTGCAGGGCTAGGGCTAGGCTAGCCCTCTTGTCTCCAGTGACTGCAGAGACAGCCTCCAGGCCATTAGTCTGTGGAGCCATCCAGATCCAGTTCTGGTCCTCCTGGGAGCTGCCAGGCACTGGGCTGCCCAGCACGAGTGAGCCATCAGACCTTCCCAAACATTGTGCCCGAACTCGGTCACGCGACTACCTGTCAGACACCACCCTCGTGCTCATATTCAGATGGCTGTGTCACCATCAGAGCACATTGGCTGGCTTGATAGTGAAAGGCCTTCTGCCTTCAACTAAGTTAAAGGACAATTTGGTTATCAAAGAAAAGTCTCCTTAACATGTTGCATTTGGGGATCTCAGCCCCCAAAAGTGGATGGTCATGGAGACCTCTATCCATACCTGTTATGCTTCAGGTAATGAACAGTGTCTTAGAGTAAGCACAGGGGGTGGGGAGCCGTGTCCTAGATCTCTTTCTCATAAGGCCCCAAAACATAAGTCAGTAGGTGATACGGCTCAGGTATGCAATTCTCTGATGTTCTGGCTTAATTCAGGATAGACTTAGAGCCGCTAGCCACATGTGCTAGTGCACTGAGGGACTGAACATTACGTTTTACTCAATTAATTGCAACAGTCACGTGTGGCTCGTGGCTACTAAATTGGAAGCAAAGACATAGAACTTTTCCAGCATCACGGACAGTTCTATTGGACAGCGTCACACCATTTTTAACCTTTGAAATTTGATGGGAGGAGGAGATAAGAAACAGGCGAGGAGTCTTCTGAAATTGTTAAGTAAAATTTTGTGTGATGTGAGTTGTTGGGTTTTTTCTTGGAAAAGGTTAATAGCTTTCATCAGATTCTCAAAGGATGATGTGACCCAAAAAAGGTGAAGAACCATCAGGACTGGCAGCCTTGGGGTGAGCTGCGGCTCCCAGGGTTCTTAGGCGGGGGCGGGGGGAGGTGCTGGATCCTTGCCCTTCTCACAGTTCTTTGGATGGGAGCTTGGGGCCATTGTCAGTTTAGACACTGAAAGGAAACTGGCCCTATTTTCCTCTTGGAGCTGGGGAAATGGGAGGTAGCAGGTGTGTGTATTTATGAAAGATGCAGGAAGCAAACAGACCTGGGCAAAGTCTCACCTCTCTGGACTCAAGGTTGGGGAGTTTTCACTCATCCCAACAAAGATGGAGGGGGCTTCCCTGTGCCTGCCACCTTTGTCAAATCGTGCCCCTGTGTTCGGAGGTTAACTGCGTTTGGGATTCTGCAGAGGTCCAAATCCCAGGTCTGTTGCTTAGAGGCTGTGTGACCTTACATAAGGGACTAATGCTTCTCTGAGGCCCAGTTTATCACCTGCTAAATGGGCACAATAATAGGCACTTCATAGAGCTGCTGGAGGATCAAAGGAGATCAAGTCTGTAAAACACATACCAGTGCATAACATAGGTAATAAGGACTTGATCAATGGTAGCTAAACAATATATGTATGTGTGTGTATTAAATATTTATCAATCAATCAGTTGCTCCATAGATAGGTATTGCCTAAGAATAAGTTGGCCTTTCTCAGTCCTCAATTAGGAAAAAAGTGAATTTGATGCATAAGTCGAAGAGCAACTTTAGGAACTGGAAAAGAAAAGAACCTTAAAGCTATGTTTAGTTAAAATGCCCAGTCAGCATAGCAATGAGTAAACACTTAAAAGTAATTCTCCCCTTTGTACAGCATTTTGACTTCTTACATTTATTTGCTATTTTTAATCCAGTGGCGATTTCTTCACCAACCCGACAAGTCAAGTTGCGCTTCCCTATTCAGAGGTGGGGCTTCGAAGAGAGTGCGTGCTGACCCAAGGGCTTTGCAAGTGCTAGGTATGCTCCCTGGAGCGCCCCCACGTGCTACACACAGGTACCCACACGGGCCCATCTGCCATCACCCCACCAAATGACTCTCTGATGTGTCGACGGAAAAAAAACACCACACAACCTGAAAGTTGAGGGTTATGTTTTATTCAGTGGACACTCTGAGAACTAAGCCCAGGACACAGCCTCTCAGATGGCTCTGAGGGGCTGCTCTGAAGAGGCAAGGGGGGAGCCAGGATATACAGGAGTTTTTGCAAAAGACCAGCTAGTCAAAACATCAAAAGATTACTGTTAAAGAAAAGCAGACATCTCAAGTTAAGGAATTTAGCACTTTTTTTTTAACTTAATTTTTTGGCTGCATTGTTTGGGTCTTCATTGCTTCGCGTGGGCTTTCTCTAGTTGCAGTGAACAGGGGCTACTCTTTGTTGTGATGCATGGGCTTCTCTTGTTGTGAAGCACGGGCTCTAGGCGCATGGGCTTCAGTAGTTGTGGCGCACGGGCTCAGTAGTTGTGACTCACAGACTCTAGAGTGCAAGCTCCGTAACTGTGGCGCACGGGCTTAGCTGCTCCGAGGCATGTGGGAATCTCCCCTGACCAGGGCTTGAACCCGTGTCCCTTGCATTGGCAGGCGGATTCTTAACCACTGCGCCACCAGGGAAGTCCCAGTACTTTTCTATGTATGGGAAAATGCAAGAGTCTGGGCTCACTGAAATCTTTCCTTTGATGTGCCCTTCAGCTATCTGGGGCCAGTATCCTGTGTTTTCTTATCTTGAGTCTCCTCAGGGTGCACCGTTGGAGTGTGGCTGACTGCTAGATGTGGGGGTGAGGGCATCCTGCCTCCAACCTGAGCTCCCTCCAGGCTCACCATCAGGGCGCCTGTAATGTGCTGGCTTGATGGCTGCCACATCTTTTGTTTGCTGATATGGCAGCAACACTTTCGTGCACAGATGCAGGGTTGCAGTGAAGAAAGTCCTCCCCCAAAGCCGCCTTTCTTCTGCAGGGTTCAGTCTAGGGCCCCAGGGTCCCTATAGTCCTGTCTTCAAGGGCATAAAAGACAGGTTGCCTTGGACTTGTGGCCACTCGCTCCTGAGATGGCCACAGCCAGGGTCCCGACAGAATGGCTGCAGATAGGATGCCTGATCCCCTTGTGCTACCCACACTGGGATTAGATCTTCTAAATCAGGGGAGTTAGCGTGTATCAAGAGTGCCGGGGCTTTCAGACAACCTGCTGGGTTCATGCTGTGTATTTCTGGCCAGTGAGGAAGAATGGTGGCTCCTTTTTTTTTTTTTTCCCATTGAGGTATAGCTTACATACCATAAATTTCACCATTTAAAAGCGTACAGTTTGGTGAATTCTAGAATACAGTCAGCCTCTGTGTGCGTGAGTTCCACATCTGTGAATTCAACCAAAAATGGGTGGAAAAAAATTTAAAAGAAAAATTTCCAGAAAGTTCCAAAAAGCAGAACTTTAATCTGCTGGTGCCAGCAACTATTTACATATCATTTACATTAAGTTTACAATTATTTACATTATATTTATATTTATACGTATTAGGTATTATAAGTGATCTAAGAGATGATTTAAAGTATATGGGGGGATGTGCCGAGGTTATATCCAAATCCTACCTCATTTTATATAAGGAACTTGAGCATCCTCAGATCTGGGGACCTGAGGAGGATGCTGAAACCCATCCTCCCTGGATACGGAGGGATGACTAGATTCACAAAATTGTGCAATCATCAGCATCATCTAATCCCAGGACACCATTATCCTATTTTTTAATTCACATTTTTGGACGAGATCAACCTCATAGGCTGACTGGGGAGCAGGACTCCTTGGGCCTTGATGGTCAGATTTAAGACATGAATGCCTCCCAGGTACACTGTTTTGAAGCTGTCTGGGGCAGGGGGGCATAAATTGAAGCTTGTCCTTGTTACCTCTGTAGCCCCCTTTCTCCATAGTCCCTTTGCTTGTTTAGGGAGGGGTGTGTGTACGTCTGGGTGCTGGATGGATTCCAGGGGAAATACAGATGGGTTCAGCATCCTCGTGCCTGGTGGGGTAGGAAGTGGTGAGACAGACTTTGGCATGTGGAGAGGCCTTTGTAAACCAGTCCTCACTGACACAAAAATGATTCAAGACCAAAAAATGAGGCCTAGATACGGTTTGGCCTCTCTGGATGGAAAAGTGGATACAAATCTGGTTATTTCAGTCATTTGGTTACCAGGGCCTGGTGTCTCCCAAGTGTACTCATTCATCTGCTAACCACCCAAGTTAAGGCATTTTGGTGGCCTTGAAAGGAAGAAGAAAGGACCAATGAGGGCGGAGGTCTCAGCTGAAAGTGCTGCCAAGTATCTACACACAAGGAGCAGGGAACTATTGCTTCCGCAGGCCTGGGGCTCCACAGAGGCTCCTTCCGAGCTGATGAATGCATGGAAGTGCAGGAACTCCACCTACTGCAGTCCATACAATCACCCTGAAGGGTCGAAGGTCATTCATTCATTCCATCAAAATATACTGAATCCAAAAAAGAAAAAAAAAAAAAAAAAAAATATACTGAATCCATACCGTGAGCCTGACGCTGTCTACACAGGAGGACACCCAGGCTTAGGGAGGCTAAGCAATTCGCCAAATTGAGGCCGGATGGCAGGTGCTTAAGGAGCGAGGCTTGAGGGTCAGAAAGGCAGGGATGTGGGTCCTGGTTCCACCCCCACTCTCCTCCTTGGGACGGTGGCCAAGTTTTACCTTTCTGGTCCTCAATTTCCTCACCTGAAATGGGGCAGTACTGGTATCTATCTCACACGACTGTTTGGGGGATTGAAAGAGATTACCTGGGGTGGGTTTAGGGTGATGCCTGCCACACTGAGCACTCAATGCCAGTTAGCTTTACTATTATTATTATTTTAATATTTATTTACCTAGGCTGTACCAGGTCTTAGTTGCGGCATGCATGCGGGATCTAGTTCCCTGACCAGGGATGGAACCTGGGCCCCCTGCACTGGGAGCGCAGAGTCTTACCCACTCTGGAGAGTCCCTGTTGTTATTATCATTGTGGCCTGAGGGCACGCACTGAATTAGGGTTAGAATCCCCTTTCCCTTCCAACAGCTCGTGCTGCCTCCAGAGCCACTGGCCTGGTTGAATCCTCCTGAATCTTTGAGGATCTGCAAAGCCTTCCTCATCCCTCTACTCCGTGGTGATGGCCACCCGGGGACGAGGGCGGGCGGGGAATTGTCCTCTCCCCTGCACTGCTGGTGTGGGGAAAGGTAAGCCTGACCCGCAGCTATCCAGTGCACCTGAGAATTCTCACCTGCTGGCTGGCTCTTTCCTTCTCTAGGACTATTCTAGTACCCCTGGAAAAGTCTGGGAACATGGGCTCCATGCAGACTCACCTCTGTGAGCCCCAGGCCTGTCATCTGTCAAATGGGACAACTCACCCCTGGTCTTCATGTGCTCCCTCCAGTGTGCCCAAATGTGATTCCCGGCCTAGGCAGCAGTCGCTTCCCCCTCAAGGACCATTTTCTCCCAGCGCAAGACGAAAGGGTCTCACGGGGCCAAGAAGACCTTAGCCTTCCGCTTTGTCGGGGTGGAAGAGACAGGTGAGACGCATCTGCCGGGTCGCGGAGCCTCCCGAGCAGAGTCCTGCAAGTGTGAGTCTGCGAGGAGGGTTTGCCTTGGAGGAAGCGATTTCTGTCCTGCAGCAACCCCCGAAGGCAGAAACTCTTGCAGGGAGAGGCCCGGGGAACCCCTCTTTCATTCTTACCTGGGCGCGCGGGCAGCAGGGCAGTTTGTCTTCCAAGGGTCCCAGGTCCAAACCTGGTCGGACTGGGTGTGATCTACGGTGGTTGGTGGCTGGGGAGCCCCCTTCCCACAGCAGAGAGGGGGTCTTCAGGGCCACCGCTGCACGTATGTCCCCATCAACCCCGAGGGTGTCCCGCGCCACGCGCAGGGCATAGTGGAAACCGGGAGAAAAGGGAAGCGCGCACTTCGCGGGCTGTCCGGCGCCTCCTCGCGTCTGCGTCCGTGCCTCCGGGAACCTTTAAGGCCGAGACTGGGGGCTGCGCCCGGCCCCTGGGCTAAGCAGAGCCCTGCCCCGCGCGGTCCCCGCCCGGCGCACCCGACTCTCGAGCGCCGCGCCTCGGCGATGCCCGCCGCCCGCCTCTGTGCCCCGGGACGCGCGAGCCCAGTCACCCCAGCGGCGCCGGAACTTGGGGGCGCGGTGAGTGGGGGCGGGGTGGCCCCGGCGGGGTGCCAATTTCTGGCACTATAAGTCCTTTCCCGTCTCCTTGAATCGGGGCTGCATAGGACCTCCGAGCTCTCCGGGCTGGCAATGTCGGAGAGTCCAGACCCGGGGCACCTCCCTCGCCCACGCCCGGGACGCGGGTGTCTCCTTCCCTCTTCCCGGGGAGAGGCCTGCGGGCTGGGCATCGCGGCGAGCGGCCCCGTGGTTTCTGTTTGCTTTCTTACAGGCCCCCTCCAGCCCGCCCGGGCTTCGGTCCCGCCGCCGAAGGGCGAGAAGCTCCCGGACCGGTCGCGATGGCCGTGCAGTCCGGTCGTCGGCTCCGGGAGCGCGCCCCGGGAGTCCGCGGGGGGCGGAGGCGAGGGGCGCTGCGCCGTCCGCGCTGTCGCCCGGGAAGCACCAGCCCAGCCGGGCGGCGGCGGTGGAGGGGCCGGGACCCGGTGCCCCGCGGGGACCCGCTCCACGGCCGAGCGCGCCCGTTCCCCCAGCTGCGCGCCCCGCCGCCGCGCCCCGGGCCTCTGTCTGCGCGCACACCCCACCCCCCGACGTGACCCGGGTGCCCGCACAGCACCCGCCCCATTCCCCGCGCGCTGGCGCCGCCCCCACCCGCCCCTCGTTGCCCTACCTGGGCCCTTTTCCTCCTCAGGTGGAGGAGATGCCGGCGCCCGGTCAGTCTGGAGCCAGTCTGCTCCACGATCCGGGGCAGGAGAGACGCGTCTCTCGCTCCGGGGCCGGGTGGTGCGCGCAGGAGGGAGGACCCAGAAGCGGGCTCTGCCTGGGCTTGCCTGGGCTTGTTCAGAGCCGGGCTGCTTCCCTCAGTGGCCGCACAGATCCGGGGGGGATTCGAGATTTTGCGGTAGCTTCGGAGCCAAGCCCCGGGAAGGAGGAGGCTGGAAGCCCGAGTGACCTGCTCGCCCCGTCCAAGGATGAGCCCAGGTAAACGCTTGCGTTCTCGATCAGTGTGAAAGTTGGTAACGAAGAAGGCGGGAGCTAGACCAAGTTCTTTAACAATAATAATGATGTTGAATTGTGTAGCCTCCGAGTCATTAAGAAGAATGTCCGAGAAACAACAAAATGCTCTTTGATTTCATAATCTTTGGAGAGAAAGGATTCCTTTTTTCGGTTTTGCATGGCTGGTGGTTTCTTTCCTCCTCACTCTCCGTCGTGGGTGCAGGAGGGCTCACTGCTCTAGGAGTAGGAATGGGGAGTCAGGGTTTCCTGCTGCATCTCACCCTGTGCTATCGGAGCAAATACCTTGACCTCCTGAAAGTGGGGGCCTTGAAGCTAGCTCCCCAGGGTGGTCCTGAAGAGTCTCAGATGCGAAGAGTACCTTGGTCACTAAAGTAGTGTTACATAAGAAGTCAAGTCGCCAACTTGCATTTTAAAGAGAGGAACAGGAGAAGGAGTTTCAGACTTCCAGTCCTGCTGACCGGCTTCCCCCCTCCCCCTTCCTTCTCCTCCCCCACCCCTCGCCTACCCACCCCCCCAACCATCCCCACAAAGGGTGGGAACACTGTCCAGCCTGGGAGCGGCAGGTCGGGATGGAGACTCGGAGGCAGGGCCCTTCTGGTAGTTCACCCTCCCGGCAGGGAGCGGCAGGGGGCAATGTGTGGATGCCCCCTCCCGCAGGTTAGGTGGATGAATGAGGCTGATAGCACGGAGAGGGCGCCTGCCCCGGTGCTTTCCCTGTTTCTGTGCCAGGAGGGGCCCAGGGAGCAAGGGGACTGTATGGCTGGGCAGAAAGACCGAGGGCCCGCGCCCTCCGGATACATCCAGGCTGGTCTCCTGCAGCAGGAAGTGGCTGGGCTCCTGGATAAATGCCTGTGGAACTCTTTAGGCAGGAATCTTGTCAGGAAGGCCAAGGGGTGCCCTGTAAGATATATGGGGCCAGTTCTGCCTCTGTCCCCAGGTCCAAGAGACCTTTGGGACACATGGCCGGTCCCCTGAGCCTCTGTGTAGCAATGGCTGAGGTGGGTGGGCTGAGGAGGAGGGGGAGCTCCTGTACTCCCTGGCACTCCCCTTGAGGCTCTCTCCAGGAGCAGAGGGCTGATGGGGCAGCATCAGCTGGTGCCCTGGGGCCCACTGGCATTAGCTGCCCGTGAGTTAGTGGCCTGTTTCCTGAGCTTCCCAAGCCCGAGGACTGGCCTGCTCTGCCTACCAATCCAGCTTTCTCCCTCTGGCCTCAAGAATCCCCTGGTTAACAGGCTGGACAGTCCCAAAGATGACACTTTTACATCCCACCCCAGGCCCTTGGCACACATCAAAAATCAGTGATGCTAAACCTAGACTGGCCTCTGGGTCCTTCGCGTCACAGCACGCCAGGCAGCACCTCCCATTGATCGTGCCACCTGATTGTCTTCCCAGCCTTGAACTTGCCCTTGTAACTGGCCCCTGGGCTAGGAGGTATAGGAAGGTGAAAGGATGCACAAGATGCTGCCCCTGGTTAGAGGCTGCTCAGCCTTGGGTTAGAGGAGGTCAGACATGTGCAACAAGAAAATGACTAGGCAGCACCCATTCATTCATTCATTCAGCAAATATTTATTGAATCCTTGCTGTGTGCCTACTTCACTTAGCACTGAGAATATAGCAGTGAACCAGCTAGGCAAATCCTTGCTTTTAAGGAGCAGCTGATCTGATGGAGGAAACAGGCTATAAATGAACAAAATAAGTATTTCAGATAAAGTTAGGTCATGGTAAATGCTATGAGGGGGTTGGAGGGTGAAGACTTCTGGGGAGGGGTATTATTTTTCTGGGGGGCAGAGGGTGTTAAGTCATTGAGGTGAGGGGCGGGCTTTTCAGGGTTAGCAAATGCAAAGGTCCATTTGAGAAATTTGCCAGGAAGCCAGTGAGGCTGGAGGTGAGTCGTAACAGATTAAGTTGGGCAGGGGCTTTGTATGCCCTGAAGACTTAGAAGGAAATCCAGAGGGTGATGTTCAGCAGCCTTTGGAGGGTTTTGAGCTGCAGACATCACTATCTTATGTTTTAAAACGATCACCCTGGCTGCTGTGTAGAGAACATACACAGGAGTGGCGTTTGGGAGACCCGATGGAGGTTGTTCCTTGGTCTGGCTAGAAACCACAGCCGCCGGACTAGGGCTGTAGCCTGGAGGGGTAGAGGCAGTAGGTTTTGAAGGTAGAGCCAACAGAGTCTGCTGCTGGACAGACATGGAGGGGATGGGCAGGAAAAGAAAAAAAGGAGACAAAGATGACTCTGACGTTTGCGGCTTGCACGGATGGATGAATCATTTGTCGAGGACGGGAAAACTGGGAGGCACAGGCTGCAGGGCGTTATGGGTGATCTGGCGTTCTGATCTGGCTACAGTAGGTCGCCTGTTAGACACCCAAGGGGAGATGGGATTGGGTGTTGGCACCCGGAGTGTAGGAGAGAGGTCAGGGCAGGGAGTCTCAGTGACTAAGATGGTACCCGACGTTGTGAGACCTGGTCAGATTGCCGAGGGAGGGAGTGGGGGAGGTTTGAGGCAGAGCACAAGGTGGGAAGGAGTCACCTTGGGGAATGGGGAGAGAATGGACAAGGGCAGTGGCAGGACGGTGCATATGGCAGGTGTTTGATAAATATTTGTTGGGTGGGTGGATGGACACGTGAAATGTCGTAGGACTGCTGTGCAGTGCTGAGTATCTAAAGGCCCAGTGGGGAATGTAATAGGATACTAAATGCACTGGGATTTCAGGCACTCACAGGGCTGGGGAGAGGCCAACACTGTTTGTGGAAGCAGAAAGGATTTGATCTGAGCCTGGGAGAGCAGCCAGGATTCTGAGACAGCTGGAGAAAAAGGAAAAGTAAGTTGAAGGGAATGGCATTAGCAAAATTAGGAATACATGAGGCATATTTAGGAGTCTGATGCAGGTAGCAGAGTTAGACTGGGTGGAGGGTTCTTATAAAGGTTGGTGGAGTGGAATGGCTGAGGCTCCCTCTCCTGCAGGGGTGGCTGGAGAGCCCGTCCCCAGGCCCCATCTTCTTTCCCAGGCCTCCACCCTGTCGGATCTTGGGAGACCAGGCCCCCTCCTGCTGTCCAGCCTGGGCAAAGTGCCTGACAGTACATCCTCTGGTCTCTGTGAGCTAGGGAGGGCGTGGGGATTATGATCTTCATTTTTTGTTTTGTTTTGTTTTGATATGTCAGCATTTTTGTTTTGTTTTGTTTTAATTGAAGTGTAGTTGATTTACCATGTTATGTTAGTTTCAGGTATACAGCAAAGTGATTCAATTATACATACATATATATCTTTTTTTTTTCAGATTCTTTTCCCTTGTAGGTTATTACAGTGTTAAGTATAGTTCCCTTCACTACGCAGTGGGTCCTTGTTGGTTATGTATTATGATCTTCATTTTTCCTTGCTGAAAAGTGAGGAAGGCCTCCTTCCTTAGGAGGTGCAGACTCCCCCCACAAAACTCTCCAGCAGTTCCTGCACTGGTGGCCTTTGCTGGAAGGGTTGCCTGCATCTTATGTTTGGACAGGAGAGGACAGAAGCACCTGTGTGATCCCACCTTGAGGAATAGAGTCCTGGCTCCAGCACCCATAGAATTGGCATCATTTTGTTTTAGGCTGTCTCACAACAAGGAGGGCTAACAGGGGCTACTTTAAATTCTGGTTTCTTTTTTTTTTTTTTTTAATTAATTAATTTATTTATTGGCTGCATTGGGTCTTCGTTGCTGCGTGCGGGCTTTCTCTAGCTGTAGCGAGTGGGGCTACTCTTTGTTGTGGTGTACGGGCTTCTCATTGCAGTGACTTCTCTTGTTGCAGAGCACGGGCTCTAGGCACTCGGGCTTCAATAGTTGTGGTGCACGGGCTCAGTAGTTGCGGCTCTCGGGCTCTAGAGCACAGGCTCAGTAGTTGTGATGCATGGGCTTAGTTGCTCCGAGGCATGTGGGAATCTTCCTGGACCACGGCTTGAACCTGTGTGCCCTGCATTGGCAGGCAGATTCTTAACCACTGCGCCACCAGGGAAGTCCCTCAATCCCAGTTTCAATGACGAAAGAGCCCTTAGGAATGAAAGCATCTGGCAGTCAACCTTGGGCATCCCCTCCCATACTGAGTCTGGCTGTAGACGGCATGAAGATGCTGCCAGAGGCTGTGGTCCCTTCACAGGCATGGCTCTTTTCTCTCCATTCAGAAGCACCTCAGTTTCCTGCTGGGGCCCCCAGCATCCATGAAGCACATGGCCTTCCAAGTCAAGGACTTGCCTTCCAGGCCCATCTCTGTCACTGGCTGCTTGAATCTGAAAATATGACTTAACCTTCCTGGATGCTGGTTCCTCATCGGTAAACATGGGCTTATATTAGGACCTACTTCATAGAGTCACAGTATGCATTATCTGATGTATTTATCTAAAATACATCAGATAATGCACATCAGCCATGCAGCAGGGTGCTGTGGTGGCTATTAGGTAGCATCAGTGACAATGAGCTTTGCTTTCACAGATATTTAATACTTTCACTAAATCACAAGAACCTTCCTCTACACTGATATAATGCAGTGAGCTTTTTGGAGTTTTTTGTTTGTTGGACTTTTGCATTGCAAATATCCCTTTCTTCCCCTTCCTAAACACGGATGCTTTCATTTCTGTTGCTGTTAACTAGTGTGGCAGATATTCAAGTGGAGCAAAATGCCTTGGGTGGGTGCAAAAAGAAGACACACTGCTCCCGTATCCCTGGCTGTGGACAGGTGGTAACCGACCCCGGGCAGCTCCCATGCATGGCGCCCATGGTCGACCAGTCTAGTCCTGAGGCCTCACCCTGATCTCCATGGAACCTCTCGCTGCACTGTCATTTGATGCTTGTCTCGTCCCTTCCTGGGAAGGGTGCTGACTCACTGAGCCTCCCCACCTCACGTAGGCCTGCATTGGGCAGCTACCATCCCCTCTCTGGACGTGCCCATCCTCCTCCTGGCCAATCAGCCTCAGGGCTGGGTGCATCGCAGCTCCCAAAGAGGAAAGTAGAGTTTCAGCACTTAGTAGTCGGGAAAGTGGGTGGAGGAAAGGGAACTTCCATCCAGAGGAGAAAGAGCTGGCCTGACAGTAGTGGGGGAGGGGTGTTAGCGGACTTGAGCCGAATTGATTCCTAAACCTGGTGTTAAACGTATTCTGAGGCTGTCAAACAGAATTAATTAAACTAGACTTGAAAGCGGGTAACTACTGCCATTATAACCTTCTTTATTATGAATCCCATCACCAGTGATGGGGTGAAACACGTTTAAAATCCTGGATCACATCATCAGCCACTGACGGATACAGTTCCTTCTCCAGGATCTCACCATAAGGCAGGTGGTGGTTCCCAGAATTATCTACTCAAACCCCAAAGCAAATTCAAATCCCTCGCCTCCAGCCTGGAAGTACAGAGAAGTTGTTCTTGATAATCTGTTGAAAAACAGCCTCTTGGGGGCCTGTGTTGAATTTACTTACCCTGGGTACCACCCAGCCATCTCCCTGCCATGAACACCCACCTCCCTGATGGGGCAGAGCCCAGGGAGGGATGTGGGCTGGGATGTAGAGAGACTTTGCAAGGGTGAGCGGGCAGCTGTGGTGGCCTTTTAGCAGGGGAGAAGGGAGGATGGGCCCAGTGTAATATTTCAGACAGAGCATGCACCTTGGGGCCCGGCAGCTTTCCAGAACACCCCACCATGGCACCCACGGAGGACACTGTCCTATCCCCTCCAAAGCCATTTAACCCCAAAGTACCTCAAAACTTCCCTTCCTTTCAAGCCACTTCTAAGCCACATCATTCCACATCGAATTAAAAAACGAAAAAGAAAAAAAAAAAAGCAAACCCCTCCCACTTCTCATTCTCTCCTCTACCAGAGAATCACACCTTCTTCCAAAGGCTTCCAGAAATGCAAGTTTCGAGTGTGTACACATTGTGCTAATTATGTTCATTGATGTGAATTGTTTCCATTTAAGCCTAATTACTCTACTGGAGGCTAACACTTATCCTTAAATATGTGTCAGATTAACTTTGTTAGAAGTCCTGTTGAAGGCAGTGGAGAAATTGAAAGAACATTGTTTGGGAGTGAGGTGGTCCTTGTTTTACCCCTCATTTCCTCGGTGCTGTTGGGCAAAAATTTAACATCTCTCAACCCATCTTCTTGGAATCAAAAGTTCCCATCCTGCCTGCCTCACAGAGGATGGCATTGTTCCCAGGTATTCTGTGACCCACCCCGTGTTCAAGGTTCTGTGCAACAGCGGGCAAGACAGACCATCGCTGCCCCTACAGACTTTACGGTCCAGTCAGGGCAACAGAAGGTGAAACAGTAATGCATAAATAGCAAACATTTATTGAGTGCTTACTGTGTGTCAGGCGCTGTGCTAAATAAGACTTTTCAAATAATATATTTAATCCTTATCCCAAGGCTGTGCGGAAGCTACTATGTTCCCATTTTACATATGGGGAAACTGAGGCTTTAGGGGGTTTACATCGCTGGGCCCAAGTGTGGTTATGGCCGAGCCTGGGCTTGAATGCAGGTAACATGACTCAGAGTCTGCAGTTGTGGTTGTTCAGCTAATCCCACCCCCCACAATGTGGGGGGGGGGACTGCAGGGCACCCTGGGACCCAAATGGTGTGAAGGAACTTTGAGATCCATGATCCCACCATCTTAGCCCTCTCCTCTTGGTCAGTTAAGTTCCAGGTCCCATCCACACCCAAGGGGAAGGGAGTGTCATGGGACCTGAGGACCGAGAGGCCGCCATCATGGGGCCTGAAGGGTCGGTCCACCACCATTTCTAATTCTATTTGTGGACCTTCTGTTCCTCATAGTTTTCTTGTCATGCCAGCAATTTACAATTTTTAAAAAAGTTAGGGGACTTCCCTGGCGGTCCAGTGGTTAAGACCTCACGCTTCTACTGCGGGGCGCAGGTTCGATCCCTGGTCAGGGAGCTAAGATCCCACACACCATGTGGCCAAAAAAAATAAATAAATAAAAATAATTAGGACACTAGCAGCATTTCTTACATTCTTTCCTGATCCCCCTGGATTTTGAGGACCTGCCCTCTGGGCAGTTAATATCGTCATGGCTGTTTCCGTGGTTAAACGGTCCCAGGAATTTTATGAAAGAGAAACGGAGCCGCAGGAGCTTGAGGCAGAGTCAGCAGAGAGAGAGGCCGAGCCCAGGGCGGAATTCAGACGTTTAATCAAAACTTGAAATTCATGCATCTCCTATCGGTCCTTCATCCGTTCATTTGCGTGTTACCGCGGCCGCCGTGCGTTGGGACCCCCTTCTGGGTTGGGTGCCCAGCTCTGCGCCAGGCCCCTCACTGCATCCAGGGCAGAGTTAACAAGAGAGGGTGGGACACCCTCTGCCTGGGACTGTGGGCGGTGGGGGGGGACCAGCCTGGAGTTCACTGTGGGGACAGGCAGACAAAGGGAACAGTATGCTTCTTAAAGCAGGCGAAACCCAGTTTTACCTTCTCCTGCGGAGCCAGAGTATCACGCTGAAGATGTGCAGCTGTGCTGTGTAGTGTGGCATGCCAGCCTGGAGGCCCCAGCCTCAGGGCACCGGGCTCTTTTAAGTGTTGGTGAGTGTGTTTGATAGCATTTCCACTTCTTCTCTTGCTCTGCACCCCTCACTTTGTCTCTTCTTCGTTTTGTCAGTGAATCTGATGTCAGCAAACCTTTCCTCCCTTCCGAGTGGCTGATTATAAATTACTGTGGGGCCAGAAACCCCCATCCCTAGACCAGGTTAGCATTGTGTGTAAAGTGCGAGTTAATAAGTGGATCTCAAGGGCAGTCGTACGCCCAGCCCAACATCAGAGTAAGGGAGTGGGTGTCATTTGAAAATGAAGCTTTGATTCGTTGCTTTTGTTTAATGTTAGTTATGTCGTTTACTTGATTTCAAATTTCATCTAACTATAAAGTTGGCGCGACTAGGTTTATCCAAGAAGAGTATTGATTAACAGAAAGTGAGAATATTAACAGAGCACAGAATTAGGGGTAACAGTACATTCCGTGGAAGGGCAGAAGTTCAGGCTGCTCAGAGGCCTCTTCTCACTCCTCCCCCCGCAAGCCCCTGCCCCCTCCCTCTTCCTGTTGCAGTGAGTTCACTGATGCCCCCAGGGGTATATGAAGGTCCTGTGGCTGCTGTAAGAAGTGACCACAAACTGGATGGCTTAAAACAACAGAAATATATTCTCTCCCAGTCCCGGAGGCATTTCCGGATGTCTGAGGTCTGCTGTAAGAACAGGCTCTCAGCTAACCGGACTCCGCCCGCTGGGTCAGCGCACCTGCCCACGCGGACAGTGTTGTCCCTTTGGGCTGCAGCATTCCTGGTTCCCGGCACCCAACTAACAAACTTATGAAGAGTCCAAATCACTGCTAACTTACAAATTAGGTGTGCTCAAGAGAGTCTAACATGCGAACGTAATTCCTTACATTTACAGTGTTTGAAACACTTCCCATCTCCTGCCTCACCTGTGTTGGCATCCTCTTGTACAGACCATACACCTGCAGCTCAGCTGGTCATTAGCAAGCGGAGGATGTGAACTGGGGCTTCCTGACTCTGACTGCAGGCTGGTCAGATGTGGATGCCGGGTGGTGCTTGGGGTGGGCACAGGACCCCACAGCCAGGGCATGTACCGTGCTTCCCCCAGGAGAGGAGGGCTGACCGAGACTTGGATGATATTTGTTGAAGCTGGAAAGAGGGTGCTCAAGACAGAGACGGGCCCGCAAGGGGGGAGAGACAGAGAGCCAGCATCCGAGTGAGCAGAAGGTTCTGGCCTGTGATCTCGGGGAAATCTTCCCTTCCACTGCCCCCCCCCCCAACCCCCCAAGTCTCCTTCAGTGAGCTGGTTTGTGGCTGAAATTTACAAATTGGAGCTTCATTCTTCTGGCTTAAGCCTGACAGCAAATTTATTCTATACTCAGATGCAAAATCCCGAACAGGCCCAGACTCCAGCTCAGCCAGCCAGTTTGCGGGGTGGGGTATCCGGTTCTTTGGAGGACAGGCTTTGCTCAGTGGATCGGGGGTCAGGCAGGGTTTGAGGACGTCATACACTTCCAGGTGTAGGTGGAAAGTGAGTCATCCGTACGCGGGGATCGGAGCAGAGCCGACGGCACTTGGGTCCACAAACATCCCTCCTTTATAATTCCTGTCGGGCCAGCCATGACCACGTTGGGACATTGGGTCCCACTGCCCTGCCTTGTAAACAAACTAGATGCTCGAGCCTCCCTTTGGGGGGCAGGGAGTAGGTTCTCCCATTACTTTACTGCCCAGTGCAGTGAACTCATGTCTTGTGGCTTCTGTATCTCTTCCGCTCTCCCTCCCTATATCCCAGACCCCCAGTTAATGCCCAGGGCCCAGACCCCAGACTGGGGCTTCTGGGAGCTGCTCCCTTCTTGTGGGAAGCAGGAGGGCAGCATCTCTGTAGCATCCAAGTGACTTTCCCGTTTAGCCCACTGGGAATGCTGGCTTTGTTTGCCTTTGTACCTGTATATTCTTTTTTTAGTTTCTTAAATTATTTTTTTATTGAGGTAGAGTTAATTTACAATATTATATTAGTTTCCAGTGTACAGTATAGTGATTCAAAACTTTCATAGATTATATTCCATTTAAAGTTATTGTAAAATATTGGCTATATTCTCTGTGCTGTACAATATATTCTTATAACTTACTTATTTTTACATAGTTGTTTGTACCTTTTATTCCCCTTCCCCTATCTTGCCCCTTCTCTCTTCTCTCTCCCCACTGGTAACCACTAGTTTGTTCTCTGTATCTGTAAGTCAGCTTCTTTTTTGTTATATTCATTTGTTTATTTTATTTTTTAGATTCCACATGTAAGTAATAACATACAATATTTGTCTTTCTCAGTCTGACTTACTTCACTAAGCATAGTACCCTCTAGGTCCATCCACGTTGTTGCAAATGGCAAAAATTTCATTCTTTTTTACGGCTGAGTGATATTCCATTGTATATATGTACCACATCTTCTTTATCCATTCATGTGTTGATGGACACTTAGGTTGCTTCCATATCTTGGTTATTGTATACACTTACGCACACACACCACACACACACACAGACACACACACACACACATACACAAGCTTTAGATCATTATGTTGAATATTAGTTTATCAACCTATCCACTTTTATTTACAACATTTTGCAATGTACACCATACTGTTAAAATGTGGTGTTGTTATGGCCAAACGGTTACCTAGTCCAAGCTCGCTCTGCTCACCACATGGCAGGCCAATGAATTGGAGATGAGGTGTTGAGGCAAGGAACGTGACTTTACTTGGAAAGCCAGCAGACCGAGAAGATGGCAGACTAGTGTCTCCAAAAAACCATCTTGCCAGGGTCTGGGTGCCAGTTTTTTTTAAATAGTATCAGAGAGGGAGGGGCGGGAAGTAAAGTAACAAGCCTTTGTTATCAGTCTTGTAAAACATCTCCTGGGATGACTAGCCTTGGGGAAAGCATGTGTTAATTTCTTCTTTTCTGTAGCCATTCTCAGGTGGGTAGGGTTCCCTGGGGCAGTCCATTGTGTATAATTATAATAACAAAAGTAACAAAAAGCAAGACCCAAAGAGACAAATTCAATGTGGAGTACAATTTACCTTTCCCTATTACAAAACGCTGCCTTTTTTTTTTTGGCTGTGTTGGGTCTTTGTTCCTACCCGCCAGTTTTCTCTAGTTGTGGTGGGTGGGGGCTACTCTTTGTTGAGGCGCACGGGTTTCTCTTGTTGCAGAGCACGGGCTCTAGGGCATGCAGGCTTCAGTAGTTGTGGTGCACGGGCTCAATAGTTGTGGCTCACCGGCTCTAGAGCACAGGCTCAGTAGTTGTGGTGCACAGGCTTAGTTGCTCCGTAGCATATGGGATCTTCCCGGACCAGGGATGGAACCCATATCCCCGGCATTGGCAGGCGGATTCTTAACCACTGTGCCACCAGGGAAGTCCCAAACATTGTATTTCTAATCTTCCTTTCATGTTAGTGAGAAGATGCCCATAAGAATGTGAGTGCATGTCAGTTGTCCTACTGGATCACCCCCGTCCCCCCAGCTCCAGCCCTGTCTCTGGGTGTCTGGGTCCCCCTTGCAGGACAGGGGAACCTGGGAAGGTGAACAGTCTTGGGGACGCCTGTGTGTGAGTTATTCACCAGGCTGTGGGTAACAGAATCAGCAGAGAGGCACCCAGAACTCCTGGGAGCAGAGAGAAGTGAGAGGTTGAGCCATGGTGACGATGCTGGGCTCCAGCCCAGAAGCTGATTGTATGTGGAAAACCAGATTTCGGTTCCGCGGGTCCGAAGAGGGGTGCAGTTCAAGGAGGCGGGGCCTTGTTCCAATTGCGAGCCGAGTGGGTGGGGAGAAGGCACTGAGCCTCACAGCGCGGTGGGGGGGTGAGGGGGGCCACAGTTTAGCCAAGCACAACTTTCCTCCACCTTGTGAATCTCTGGGCCAGCGATGGGTCCAGAACTTCATCTTGGTCTGAGAGGCCATCGTGGCGACAGCCAGCTGCTCAGGGGATGTTGGCGGGAGACGTGGGGGTGTCAGGCCTGCAGCCTCCCTCCCCTCAGGGGCGGCTGGCTTGGCCTGGACTTTTCTCATTTCCTGAGGTTAGCGGGAGAGAGCTGCTCTGTCTCATGCCTTTCTCTCTGGCCTTTGCAGAGTCTCCCTGGGGCCATTTTCTGGGGTCTAGAGTCCAGGATCAGCAGGCCATGCGAGACGGCAGGGCAGAGATTCCCAGGGCAGAGATTCCCGAGCAGGTGAAGTGTGTTCCCAGGAAAGAGGGCGTGGATATGAGATATTCTGCCCTCGTTCTTCATCTTTCTTAATGTTCTTTTATTATTATTTTTATTTATTATTACTTTTTAATTAATTTCTTTTATTTTTGGCTGCTTTGGATCTTCTTTGCTGCGCACGGGCTTTCTCTAGTTGTGGCGAGTGGGGGGCTACTCTTCGTTGTGGTGCATGGGCTTCTCATTGCGGAGGCGTCTCTTGTTGCAGGGCATGGCCTCTAGGCCTGTGGGCTTTGGTAGCTGCAGCACAGGGCTCAGTAGTTGTGGCACACGGGCTTAGTTGCTTCGCAACATGCGGGATCTTCCTGGCTCAGGGATCGAACTTGTGTCCTCTGCATTGGCAGGTGGATTTTTAACCGCTGTGCCACCAGGGAAGTCCAATGTTCTTTTCAAAAAAAAAAAAAAATTTATTATGTAATTTTTGGCCACGTCGGGTCTTAGCTGCAGCCCACAGGATCTTTCGTTGTGGTGCTCCTCCTTGCAGCATGTGGGCGTCTCTCTAGTTGTGGCGCATGGGCTCAATAGTTGCAGCACACGGGCTTAATAGTTGTCCCATGGTATGTGGGATCCCAGTTCCCTGACCAGGGATCGAACCTGCATCCCCTGCATTGGGAGGTGGGTTCCCAACCACTGGTCCTTAATGTTCTTTTAAAATTATAAAATTAGGAGCGATGTTCATAAAAAGTCAAACAGCTCAGAGGTAGATGAAGTTAATGGGTTGGGCCCATTCTGGCCTGCCTCTCCCTTACTCCCAACTCCCCAGAGGCGGCAGCCGTCAGCCTGGGCGTGGGTCCTTCCCGTCCGCCCAGCTCTCAGGGTGGTTTCTGTTGACTGCTGACTGAGCCTTTGGCGGAAAACCCTCCAGGAGCGTGATGTGCTCCATGTTCTTCCAGAGCCTCCGTCTCTGTGGGACTCACACCCAGATCCTCGACTGCAGGGTCTGCAGCAGAGAGCCGGGGTGACCCCCAGATGCTGTTCCATCAGCCCAGCTCCAGTCCCGGGGGTCTCACCAGGCAGGAGTGACTCTGAATCCTGTTACTCGGGTGCCCCCCACACTCAGGAGACAGGGAATGGAGCCCGGCTGGACTCAGCTCAGGGGTCTCGGTCAGCTCCCAGCTTCCCTCGGTGCCTTTTGCCTTCATGTGATGTGAAAGTGGGCACACGCTCTCCCTACCCCAGCCCCCTGCACACTTGGACACGTGGCTCCTGTGTGTCCCACTGGCCTGGCGGGTCAGGAACCCAGAAAGACGGCTTTAATGGGCGAGGCTCTTATTTATTCGAGTGAGACAAAGTATATAAAAGATTGTTGACGCCCAGGAAGCACCTGCCACAGGTGAGGTCATCTGCTGGGACGATGGAAACTGTCACCAGTCTCTCTCCATGGCTTCACTGGGAGCTCTCTGCAGTTGGACAGCCGGGGTGGTCAGTTCTGAGGATTGGGACCCTTGGCCGGGGGCAGCTGGCAGCTCGCCCAAGCTGGGGTCTGTTCCCAGAGGCCCCTGCAAAGATACTAACCTGTGATCGCCTGGCCTGGCAGGTAGCAGGTGGCCCTCTGGGCTGAGGGACATGTCCGATGATTAAAGGTGACCATTTGTTCAGGACTTTTAAAGAGAGGAAAATCTCTTTCATGGTATTAGAGCCATTTCCCAATCGCAGTACTGTTGACACTTGGGGCGGATCACACTGTGCTGTGGGTCTGTCCTGTGCGCCCTGAGATGTTATCAGCACACCTGGCCTGTGCCCACTAGCTGCCAGTAGCATCCCCACCCCCACCTGTGACTACCAAAGAGGCCTCCAGACATTGCCAGATGTCCCCCGGGGACAAAGTCGCCCCCATTGACAGCCACCGGACTCGAAGATTCAGAATGGTCTTTCAGTGACCACTGCCTTGGCATGGTGAGCTGCTTCTCACTTGGGTGCAGTTTTCTTTGTTCCTTTTCCAAAAGGCTGACCTCATCGAGCTCATTTGTTTATTTCGTTGACTCACCCAGCTCTAACCACAAGCAGCCTTCTTACTTTGGGGGATCCCAAATGACTTATCATGGGACTTTGTACGTAAATTTAAAAGATTCTTGTCTACTAAATTGAAGGCAGACATTTCTTTTTATCTCTACTTGGGAAGTCCTTGCCTCGAGCATTCCAAGGGCATGGGGGGCTCCTGTGAACAATTTGATTGTGAGCACCCTTGCGGTTCAGTTCTCTGAAGTCGCCAAGCATTTCTCTCTTATTAGTTTGGGTCTTAGCCCAGTGACTAGCAGGTGATCTAAGGGTCAGGGCGGTCTGAAGTTGGCCAGTGCTTGGGGGATTTTTCTTAAGGCCTCTGACCTAGGACTGGTGGGGGAAGAAGACATAGGACTGGCTGAGAAAGAGGAGGAGGAGGAGAGGGAGGATGGGGAGGAAGAGGGGGAGGAAGAGTCAGGTTCTGGGTGGACCCACCCAGAGTCACGCCGCACTGCTGTGCATCAGGCCCCTGAGCAAGGCCTGGCCTGTTTGTGGCCCCTCTTGGGGCCTCAGAGAAAGCTGCTGGCTTTGAGATGGGGCTTCACAAAGCACAGTGTAGCCCCGAGGACTGATGCAACCCTGAGGTCGAGGCCACGCCTTCTCCTACCCACATTTGGTGAGCTGGGTTCTGTGTGAATTCCGCCACTGGTCCTCTCTTGGGCTCCTTTTCCTGCCCCAATTTTTATGAATTTTTATAAAACGTAAGTACAGAGGTCGGGCTGCTTTGTGATGGGTTATATCCAGGGCTCAGCAAGGTCAAGGAGTTAAGCTCTGTTCCTTACAGACTCCGTAGGGAAATGGGTTCTGGTTTCCTGGTGAAGGCTTTAGATCTTGGCACCTGCCTTGCACTCGAAAACTCGAGTTATCGGAAGATCTCAGTGTGCCTACAGCTCTCCTCTAGGGCATCGCTGCTTCTATTCTGCAGTGGCTCCCAGAGGCTTGACTTAATTGGCTGCCTTGGAAGGACGCAATTGAACTTGAGCAGCGGTTGGGATGCCCAGGCCCGGCTCCCAGGCACCGCCTGTGGCCTCACATTCAGCCGGTGCAGAGAGCTCCATGCTTGCTGTCGACTTGCGCTGGATGGGCCAGAGAACAGTCCAAGGGTACAGAAGGGAACAGAAGCTAGATCTGGCCGCCAAGTGCACTTCATCCTGGATTGGCAGGACAATAATAGCCAGTGATGCTGCTGGACCCGATGCCACCAGCCCGACTGGCCATGCCCATCAGCCCCTGATTAACACACCAAGCCAGGACCTCCTCTCACAAACCGGTCAGTACTCCAGGTGCCCGGAGATGCTTACTAAAGGGCTGGGGTCAAGAGGGACGGGTGGGCCTATGTGCGCTCATAGCGGAGTTTCGGGGCCGCCCAGAACTTGCCCTTTGTTCTCTGGGGCTGTTCTCCCTGCCTTCACCTGTGTAGGGGCTGGCAGAGCGCTGAGTCTTCCGGATTCCAGCGTCTTCCGCGGTAGCCAGTCTGTCTAAAGCTGCTTTCCCAAAATAGCCACCCAGAGGGAAGGAGCAGCCCTGGAATTTGACCCTGACAATCACCGTGAATACCTTGCCCAGGCTCCTGGTCCCACCTGGCTCCACCTTTGACCATCACCAGGGCACCGTTGGTGGGTGTGGGGGCTGGTTTTTTTTCCCCTCTCCCCCTCCCTTCTTCCTCTTCCCTTTTGTTCTTTTCTTCCTGATTGGCTGCGGGTGGGGGGGGGGAGCAGGTCACAGGTTGGGAGCAGAGAGGGCACGGGACCCGTGGGCCGGTACCTCTCTGCAGGTGAACGCACACCTATGACGGGGCCCGGGCGCTGGCAGCGAGCCCAGGCCCGGAGGTGGCAGTGAGCCTGGCAGGTCGGACAGGTGGAGCCAGCCCTGCGGCTGCAGGAGCCACAGCTGAGGGTCCCATTCCCAGTCCTCCCTCAGCCCACAAACCAGGTAACCCACCTTCTTATCTTTTCTGCTGGTTTAGTTCACTGTCAACTTCAGGCAACACTTAACAACCTGAGAAAAAGGCCTTTGGGATTTTCGGAGGAAATCATGAGTGTGTTTGGAGAGAATGTGCTGTGTTTATGTGTGGGGAGCTTGGCCTTGATGTTAGAAAAACAAGTCTAACTGTCCGGTCCTTGGTTCTGAAAAGCAAATTTCTTACGGAGCCTGGATGCTGAATGGCAGGTCAGGAAGGCAAGGTCCAGAAACAATGAGTATTTTTGTAACTGCAGATGGAAAGCCTGTGGAAGACTTTGTCCTGGTTAGGTGGGCTGTTTTCCTTTTCCATAGGAAGGATTTGGGCTGAGGGCTGCCTCACCCTCAATCCCCACTCACAGAAGCATGGGGAGTGTTGGGCTTCTTCCAAAACCCAAATTTGTATTACAGCCCTTGGGCTGGGTTTTATTTTGAAATTGAAGTTTCAAATCACCTCTCCAGTTAAGGTGACAAGACTTGTGAAAGCCAGTCTCCAGCGTCCTCACCCACATTTTATTTAGCCAGGGAATTGTTCCCTTGGTACCCCTCTTTAGGGGGGGGTGCAGGGGTGGGGGTGGTATTCTGGCCTGAAGACAGGAAGGAAAGCGCACAGGTCTGAAGAACAAACCCAGCACTCCCCACCCGAAACAGGGACTGGTTTTATCCTGCTAGGCATCATTGAACCGTATGTACCACTTCCTCTCTGCAATCCGTGCCCTCCCCTTTCTTACAGCATCCCGGAACATCACCCAGATGCTCAAGGCAGATGCCATGATTGTCTCAAACTGCCCTTGCACTTGGCAGGGAGAGGACAGGAACGCTGTTTCTGCCCTTGAATCTTTTGTGACAGAGGCATTTTTTGTTAAATGGTTTGCTTTTCTTAAAATTTTAATTCCAGGGTAATTTGTGGTGTGCCCCAATTGCTTACATTATGCAATATACTGATTAGGATTCCTTCCTCTGCAAGTAGGAGAAAACTCTACTCAAAATGACTTAAATAATCAGAACATTAAAATTTTTATGAAACGTGAAGTGTGGAGGTCGGGCAGCTTTGTGATGGGTTATATTCAGGGCTCAGCGAGGTCAAGGAGTTAGGCTTTGTCCCTATTTTTGCTGTGCCGTCCTCCACGTAGTGACCTGCCTCCCACCAATTCACCTCCCGCTTGGCTTTTCCTGGGGTCTCTCATGATTAGTGAGGAAGCCCTTCCCCAGGCCCCACCCACCCTGCCCCCGCTGACTTTCCCACGCTTCTCATTGGCCAGAATTATGCCTTGTGTCCAGCCCCAACCAATCAGTGGCAAGGGAGGGGGTTATTGTGATGGAATTCGTGAGGCCCATCAAGGGGAAGGAGGGTGGATGACCCGCACCAAATCACGGCCTGGGAGTAGGAGGAGAGAGGGTGTGGCTTTGGGGTGATATCTGCTACATCGGAAATTTACATTTATTCAGATTTCTAACTGATTTGGGGGCAATACATCAACTCTAGCTAAAAAAAATACGTTTTTTTTTAATACTCGATTCTTAATGCAAGAGCAGATTTAGATAATTGTGGTGTCCACTCTTAGACTTTCACCTCCCAGGAGGCCCTCTCCCTTCAGCATCTGGGCTGGTACTTTTTAAGAGTTTGAGCTTTTCTCCTTCTTGATGAACCTGTTGCCTTCCAGAGTCGGCTGCTTACAGTTCCAAGAACCGGAGGAGGAAAAAGTAAGATGTCTAAATATTCAGAGGTGTTAGAGGAACACGTCTCCGGCTCTGCAAAGAGCAGCGGCCACAGCGTTCTGGCTGGCAGCTCCCCAGAGCCATCTGCCATTCGCCAGCAACACTGTGGGATCCGCAAGGGACAGGCCTACACCAGCATCACCTCGCAGGAACTTGCTGGAGTTTTCTTTTAGGGGCAGGCACAGGGAGCCTCAGGGGAGATAGAGGTGGTGGCTGCAGTGCTGGGAAAGCTGGTTCCAATGGATATGGACCTGACAGTAATTTTGCGGGTCTTTTTTTTGACCCATCCCTGAGACCCCACTCTTAAGGCAGGTTTCTCTCTGCCTCCACTTTAACCTGGGCAGAGGTCACCTGCCAATCTGGACAGATCTCTGGATCTGATCTCCTCTGACCCACCATCACCTTCCTGCCCCTGGGTCAGGTTTTCTGGATGAGATCGAGGCAAGGGCAGAACAATTTCTTCCAACTTTTTTTTTTAAGATTTTTAAAAAATTAATCTATTTATTGGCTGTATTGGGTCTTCGTTGCTGTGCGCGGGCTTTCTCTAGTTGTGGAGAGCCGGGGCTACTCTTCATTGTGGTGCACAGGCTTCTCATTGCTGTGGCTTCTCTTGTTGTGGAGCATGGGCTCTAGGTGCTCAAGCTTCAGTAAGTTTGCCATGAGGGCTCAATAGTAGTGGCTCACAGGCTCTAGAGCGCAGGCTCAGTTGTTGCGGTGCATGGGCCTAGTTGTTCCGAGGCATGTGGGATCTTCCTAGACCTGTTTCCCCTGCATTGGCAGGAGGATTCTTAACCACTGCGCCACCAGGGGAGTCCCTTCTTCCAACTTTTGACATCACTGTGAAATGCAACACTTAGGGCTGGTATTAAACATCACAGATTCCTTTCAAAGCCTCGTGGGGGAGTGTGATGCAAAACTGTGACTCTTTCTGAGTACTGAGCTGCTTCCGCCAGGACAGGCACTTCCAAAGCACTTGTTCTTATGGTTTAGAACTGCTCACAGTTATGATTTTGCACGTCTGTGATTTCCTGCCCGTCTTGCTCTCCATGGGTCCCCCAAGGCCCAGGACATCGTCCCCATGGAGTTCTCAGCACCCAGGACATCACATGTGCTCAAGTCAGTATGTGATGGGTGCATGAAAGGGACACTCGTGCTTTCTGAAAGATGTGCTGTGGAATAGGAAGGCTTCCTGAGTGAATTTCCACATCTCCGTGGATAGAGAGGGATCCTGCTTTCCCAGGAATCATCACATTCAAGAGCCTTGTTCCCAGAATCCACTTTGTCTTTAATGCTTAAAATTTGGGTGCTAGGAACTTAAAACATCCCTGGTAAAGATGACTTCTGGTTTTCTTGTGTTCCTCCTGGTTTCCTGGCCCAGCAGCGCTGGCTCTGCAGCAAGATATGTTGGGCTTGGGACTCAAAAGGGCCCTGTAAGGAGAAGAGAAGGGAAAGCAACATCACAGCTCTGAACTAATCTCCAGGTCTTTTAATCGTCTTGTGTTAATTCAGCAGAAGCTCGCCTAGTAACTGGACCAAAGGCCTGTCAGTAGAAAGGAAAGCGCATTAAAGAAGTATGTTCGGAAAGTCTGATTTGGTGAAAGACTGCTAACTTGACGTGTTTTGTATTTCACGGAACACAGTCAAATTGGGGGCATTGACTGATTATACACGCTAGCCTCCTCTCTGTGACTGAAAAGATTGCTCCTGAAGTCCTGGCCTCTTCCCTCTGGCTGGAAGATTGACCTCTCCATCTGAGGGTCCTGGCTGATCAGCCCTGGTGCCACATGAGCCCTGGTGCCACATGAGCCCTGGTGCCTGGGACAGGGTGGGGAGCCGGCAGCCACCTTAGGCAGACCCCTGCATCCAGGTCACTGCCTAGATTCAGCAAATGGGGTTCCACGTGGAAATCAGGGGCAGAGGCTGCTCTGCAGTGGAAGGTGCGTCTGGCCTGTCTTGCTTTTCTGAGCCATCTTTTTTTTTGGCCGCTTAGCGTGGCTTGCAGGATCTTAGTTCCCTGACCAGGGATCAAACCCCGGCCCAGGCAGTGAAAGCGCCAAGTCCTAACCACTGGACCGCCAGGGAAGTCCCCATCTTTTCTTTCGAGACTGTTTCTGAACCTGAGGGTGGGCTGGACCAGGACGTGGCAGGTCCCTTGTCTCCATCCGGCACTGACACCTGCTCCAGCCCGGTGCCGGGGTTCAGGATGTGCCCCGGCCCTGTGAAACGCCCCAGCCCTCCCACCCTCAGCAGCAGCAGGGCCACAGGCGGCTCCGTGGCTGGAGAGCACTCACACCGGCCGGGCGTGCCACTGCCCCTTTGTTTCCACGTAGCTGTCTTTACCTTGGGGAGCCTGCCTCTGTTTGCAGTTTCCAGGGTCCTCCGCCTGGGCCGGCCTAGGCTGGGAATCGAGGGAGGGGGAGCCTTGACTCGAGCTCCTCTTGCCCCTGTGCTTACTGGAGGACACAGTCACTGCAGAAAGTGCCTTTGGCCCCTTCGCAGACCTGCTGGATCAGAAGCTTCGCTGTGGGGCCGGGAATCTGCCCCGTTCCCAAGCTCCACAGTGACTTATGCATAGGAAAGCTGTGAGCCGATGCTCTAACCTGATAAATGTCCTCTGCCAGAACTTACCTTGGGGGTAAAATTGGACATATTGGGGCATTTTTTTTTTTTCCACACTAAAAGATAATAATTAAGGTCTCACCTGGCTTGCTTTTTATTTTATTTTTTTAATTTAAAAAAAATTGGAGGGGGGGGGGGCACTGCACCACGTGCCATGTGGGATCTTAGTTCCCTGACCAGGGAGCAAACCCAAACCCCCTACAGTGGAAGCGCAGAGTCTTAACCACTGGACCGCCAGGGAAGTCCCCCGGCTTGCTTTTTAGACAAAGCATTACGCGTTCACCTGCTTGGGGGCAGAGGACGGAGGTAAGCGGGCTCTCCCATCGGCCCCCACTGGACATTTTGTAGCCAAGAAAGGATGCGCCTGCACCCTCCTCCCGGGGCGTGTGTGGGTGGGACACCCCCCCGGGGGCTTTCTCCTCTCGGGCAGAGAGCTTGTGCTGGCTCGGGAGCTGCTTTCATCTGTACCCCCTTACCCGCAACGCAGGTTTCTGGGGTAGAGGTCCCGCTGAGAACACCCCCTGCCTGTCCCCACACCCACACTGTGTCCCATGGGTGGTCTGCATCCAAAGCCGTGAGTCATGAGATCTTCAGCCCGCCTCTCTGTGATGTTCAGCTCGAGGCGTCCACGTGGCCAGGCTGTAGGACCCAGGAACCCAACCAGACACTAATCTAGGTGCTGCTGTGAGGTCGTCAGCCACCATCCACTGACCTTGAGTGAGGATCGTCCTGGAGGATTGGGTGGGCCTCGTCCAGTCAGTCAAAGGCCTTACGAGCACAGCCCGGGGTTCCCGAGGAAGAAGAAATTCCGCGTGTGGACAGCAGCACCGGCTCCGGCCCGGGAGTCTCCAGCCTGTGGATTTCAGCCTGGCCTACCGGCCCCTGCAGTCACGTGAGCCCAATCCTTGACATAAATCTCTTCATCCATGTCTTCTTTCACTGATCCACTCTCTACACGGTGCCCGGGATCGGGGAGCAGTCAGTGCTGCTTTATTCTGTTGTTTGCTTCTCATGTAGACAGGTGGATTTTAAACTACCATCATTTTCTTCTTTTTTTTTTTTTTGTCAGTCTTTTTTTTTGTTCGGTTGGGTTTTTCTCCGCATCTTTATTGGAGAATAATTGCTTTACAATGTTGTTAGTTTCTGCTGTACAATGAAGTGAATCCGCTGAATGTATACGTATATCCCCACACATCCCCTCCCTCTTGAGCCTCCTCCCATCCTCCCTATCCCACCCCTCTAGGTCGTCACCAAGCATCGAGTTGATCTCCCTGCGCTCTGCAGCAGCTTCCCACTAGCCCTCCATTTTACATTTGGTGGTGTATATATGTCGATGCTACTCTCTCACTTTGTCCCAGCCTCCCCTTCCCCGCCTGTGTCCTCAAGTCTGTCCTCTATGTCCGTGTCTTTATTCCTGCCCTGCCACTAGGTTCATCAGTACCGTTCTTCTAGATTTCACATATATACACTAGTCTTACTGTCACTTTCTAACTTCTTTTCTTCCAGGCAAGCGCTGACTTGTCTTTTCCTCCTGGTCAGCGGGTCGAGGGCCAGCCCTGCTGGGATCGGTTGCCGGTCTCAGCTTTCCCCTCCGTCCCTTCTTTCCTCCCCACGTTTCTTTATCCTCAGGTCTCAGGCGGAGGCAGGACAGGCCTGCCCCCTGTCTCCGGCAGGGCCAGCTGTGAGTGTTTCTTTGGCAGTGTCTTAGCTGGTTGTTGTGAGTTAGAGTGAAGGAAGCAATCAGCAAGTATACTGCCCTAGAAGTGCTGCACGTTATTGAGCCCAAGAGGGAAGAAGCGGACCAGACACTCAAACCATCGTGAGCCGCCGGGACAGGACTTCGGAGGCTCTACCCTGCCGTGTCGGCCGGTAGGGGCTGCCGGGGAGGCAAGCTGTCGGGCCCCCACAGCTGGCCTGCTCATGGGGTTGGAGGGAAAAGGTGCACAGGCTCGGCCACGGGTGGTTTCTGGTTGGGAGAAGTTTGCACGTAAGAATGACAATCTCCAGTAAACACTGGGGCACTTACTGTGTATGAAGGCCAGTCCTCCGCATCCTAATTGTATCATGTCAGGGGCAAGAGTCTGTTGCTATCCCCACCTTACGGAGAAGAAACAGAAGTACAAACAGCGAAAGTAACAAAGGATGGGAATCTCCTGGTAGTCTAGTGGTTAGGGCTCTGCGCTTCCATTGCAGGGGTACAGGTTCGATCCCTGGTTGAGGAACTAAGATCCCACATGCCATGCAGTGTGGCCAAAAATAACAATAATAGATTTTCTTTAAAAAAAGTAACAAAGGATGCAGTTGATAGAAAGAGGGGCCAAACAGTCTCGCTCCAGACTCTGTACTCTTAACCACGGGCTCGTGTCCTTAGAGATGGGCCTAGGATGGTGTCCCTGTGGACCGGCTTTGCCAAGTGATTTGAACATGAACACCCTCCACTCGCTCTCTCCCCCGCATGAGACAAATTTCAAATGCAGTCATATGCTTTGGAGAATGTGCCTGTGTGGGCATTAGGAGATTGTCTGCCTTGGGGAGAGTTTTTCTTTTCAGCTGAAGCCAGGCCCAGGAAGTTGACGGGGAAGAGAAGCTGGTGGTGTTTTCTGCTCTGGTGGCTGATGAGAAAGGCTCCTCCAAGAGAGCTCAGCTGAGATGACAGTTCAGTTCTCCAGGTCCTACCAGGTCCATCTGCTGATACCAGCTTTGGGTCCAGTGAGCTGTGAGGCCAGCTGGATTACCATGGCATCAGGAACTGGACCCAAGCCACCAGAGGATGGAGAGCCAAGACACAGTGGTGGCTTTTTCGGGTCTTGGACAGCGGGGCACGCCCATGGCCTCCAGCAAGCCCGGGGTTACCCATCGGCAGGCCCTGCACTTCCCCAGGGTCTGCTAAACCAGTCTTGGGCCCTTTCCTTTCTGCTGTTGGTGTCTGTGCTCGTTGACACTGAGCTGTGAGTTCCCTGGTTCTCTGTCCCGCTGATTTTCTCCATCGTTCTCTAATCTGGTGCTTATAGGACTTCACCAAAGTCACAGAGGCGAAGCCATGAGCCAGCGGCTGACACCTCTGACCCCACTGACCGAGACAAGCCTCCAGGGTCCATGAGGCGATGGGTACCTTTCATGCAGACCGAAGGCAGCACATGCTGTGACACTCCTGCCCACCCCCCGCAACCTCTGCATGTCCCCTGCTGCTCCTCTTCCAGCCACTGCCCAGGGCATCTCCCCTGCTCGAGCCCACCCGCCTGGACCCCATCTCTTGGGTCTGTCTTGCCTTTCTCAGGGCTTCCAAACGCTGGAGGGGAGAGGAGGCTATTTCCATTTTGCCCACTTTGTAAGAGTCAGAAGCCCTCGGAGAGATTTTCTGGGGTTTGGAGTCGACCCTCGTCCTTGACACACTCCGATGGATAGGCCCCTCCTCCAGCCTGAGCCAGTCATCTTTCCCTTATTGCTGGAGAGCAAAGCAGGCAGCCAAAGCAGATTCCTGTGGGAATTGTTCTGTTCCTCCTCTGCTAGCAGAGGGCTGGCTTCAGAGAGGGTCCCTTTGTCATGCACATTGCATTGGCCACGCCCACGGCCGCCTGGCCACAGCTCCCCTCTGCTTCCTCCCAGGCCGTCCGTCTGTCCGTGGGCTGCAGCGGGGCCACCAAATGCCTGGGATGCCGAGAGGGCTCGGGTCCCTCACGGGGGTTTTGACCAAGGCCACATTTGTGATCTATTAGGAGCCGAAGTCTTTACATTTTTCCCAGTTTTAGGCTGAAGTAGAGAATGCCTGCCTTCTCCAACCACCAACCGATTCAGGGGCTTGAAGTTCTAAAATAAAGGGACCATGTGCTTGGATTATGATATAACACACCTATGAATTTGAGTTCAGGTAGAACCATTTGCAAAGTAACCTCTTTTCCTACCTAGCTTTGCTTTTAGTTATGTCAACACAGAAACAAGAAAAATGATCCTTCTCAGATAGAGGTCACCTGTAGATGTTTCTGGAAAATCAGTCAGGAAACAGAAACAGCAGACAGTCTTTGCTTCCATTCGGGTCTGGGATAAAACTGATGTCTTTGTGGCAATTGAGTTTACTTATGGAGCCTCTAGAGCGGATGGATAGGATATTTCTGTCATCTTTCTAACTGATGGTAATAGAAGAAATATACTAGACATGCATCTAGCTCTTTAGCTTCACTCCTGTGGAGATGGGAGGGGCAGTGTTGGCTCCATGGGTGTGAGTTTAGAATAGATTGGGACAGGACTTCCCTGGTGTCACAGTGGTTAAGAATCCACCTGCCAATGCAGGGGACACAGGTTCGATCCCTGGTCTGGGAAGATCCCACATGCCTCGGAGTAACTAAGCCCATGTGCCACAAAACGAAGAGTAGCCCCTGCTCTCCACAACTAGAGAACGCCCGTGTACAGCAACGAAGACCGAATGCAGCCAATAAAAATTAATTAATTAATTAACAAAAAAAAGAATAGATTGGGACAAAGAGGGCTCCTCTCTCTCCATCTCTCTCTCTCTCACACACACACATGCACACGCACGCATGCACACTGGTTTTGAATTTGGGGGGTTCAAGGTCTAGTAAGTTGAGGCTACCCAGACCCAGGGCAGAGTGCACTTCTGCTTTGGGGAACAAATGGGCAGATTCTAGTTTGTAATTGGTGGGTCAGAGAGAGGGATCAAGAATTTCATGGTTGGACTTGAGTTTGGAGGCAGGTGGAATTAGATGCAAATTTTATGCCTTGGGGGAAATTATTTGATCTTCTTGACTGTGAAGCAAAGTGGGGGTTAAAAATATGTACTTGATTAAAATATATATGCATTATATATTTAGTAAGCTCTGTGGATCATACTAAAATCAATTTCCTGGTTTCAGTGTTGTCCTATAGTTACACAAGGTGTTGCTTCCGGGAGAGACTGGCTGAAAGGTACACAGGATCTCTCTGTACTTTTTTTTTTTCAATTTTCTGTAAATCTATGATTATTTCAAAATAAAAAGTTAACAACGTATATATTTATATTTGACAAACTGCTGTGTGGTATACTCGATTGGATCCTGGAACAGAAGCAAGAAATGAGTAGAAAAACTGGTAAAACCCAAGAAAGATCGTTAACATTTGCCAGTGTTAATTTCTTAGTTTTAACAACTGTACCATGGTTGTGTAAAACAGCGTTTAAAAGAAACTGGGTAGGGCTTCCTAGGTGGTGCAGTGGTTAAGAATCCGCCTGCCAATGCAGACGTCACGGGTTTGATCCTAGCTCCAGGAAGATCCCACATGCCGCAGAGCAACTAAGCCCGTGTGCCAAAAATAAATAAATAAATAAATAAATAAATAAAAGAAACTGGGTAAAGGAAATGAGGGAATTCTCTGTGCTATCTTTTGCAACTTTTCTGTAAATCTAAAATTATGCCAAAATAAAAGATTTATTAAGAAGAAAAATATGTATATATGTATACACACGCATATTACATTTACATTTAAACACACCTATGCAACCAGCACCCTTAAAAATACGCTTTCTTTAGACGAGGCATCAGATGGTGCCTCTGAGATGAGTCAATAATTAAGGACCCTTTCGACAAATGAACTGCAGAATCATTTTTTGTTTCCTGATTTGTCTGGCCAGAGGTACCCTACAGAGCTCTTAAAACCCAGTAGGAACCCTGAATTCTCCCCTGTCTGAATCACACATTAGGGAGAGTTCATTGTAATACAATCCCATTTTCCAGATCAGAAACAGGCACAGACAAGAACTGATGTAATTTGGATTGAGATTTCCTGGAATATTTAAAACCGAGTTCTTTTCTGCTTTTCAAGCTTGTGCTTGCACATGTACAAAATAGTCTATAAACTGTAGCTGTTATACATTTAAGGGGGGAAAAGGGAAATGACTATTGCCACTCTTTTCTGGGGCTCTCCTCAGGATCAGTGGTGAAAATTGGTGGGTATATGGGCTTCCCTGGTGGCGCAGTGGTTAGGAATCCACCTGCCAATGCAGGGGACACGGGTTCTAGCCCTGGTCCGGGAAGATCCCACATGCCAAAGAGCAACTAAGGCCGTGTGCCACAACTACTGAGCCTGCACTCTAGAGCCCCTGAGTCACAACTACTGAAGCCCATGTGCCGCAACTACTAAAGCCCGTGTGCCTAGATCCCATGCTCCACAACAAGAGAAGCCACCGCACTGAGAAGCCTGTGCACCGCGACAAATAACAGCCCCCGCTCGCCACAACTAGAGAAAGCCCGTGCACAGCAACAAAGACCCAATGCAGCCAGAAATAAAATCAATTTTTTTTTTTAAAAATTGGTGAGTGTGGTGGGGAATCCAAAGTGAAAATATTAATTCAGCACCGAGTCCATGCCCTAGACTTAACAGGGTGCTACCAAGGATGCCCAAGGACTAGTGGGCATTGGGGGTTTTTGCTGCCCAGCATCCTCTTCTAGCAGCACCTGCCGGGTCCTTGGGAAAACCACTCTCCCCGCTACGTGCAGTTCAGGGGCTCCCCTGGCCAGTGTGAGTCATCGTGAGCTCGGGGTGCAGATGGGACACGCTTGCCCTTCACTGGTCCGGCTGCACACTTCAAAGGGGCATCCTGTCACTTTGGCTTCCTGGGTCCCCCAAGCTCCCTGGGCCCATCCTGGGCCTTAGTGTTCCCGCCGACCTAGGAGCTGCCTTATTTTCCAGAGTCATGAGTTCACCAGAGTCCCATTTATTGTTTGAAACTCACAAATGTTAAACCACATGCCTACATGCAGGAAGGAGGGGGAGACCCTCACTCTTCATCCTGCGTGCCTCTCGCTGGACGTTACCTGGGGCCACTTTGGACAAACACCTCCATCCTTCTTCGTTGGAACTGGAAACGTCAAAGTAAACTACCAAACACGAAGGCCCTTGTACTCTTTAGCCAAGATGTGCTCTGTGCCCCTGAAGTACTTCTGCAGTAATTGTTCAGGCTGGTACCACCTCTCCCCATCCCCAGGATCCCTGAGGCATCATCCCACAACCAAGCATCAGCCTTAGTCTAATTTCCGTGACACGTGAAATCACAGATTACCCTGTTTCTAGATGATGAACTTTGAGGATTTTCTATTTCAAGTCACTCCTAAAACATGGAATCCAGATAGGAGAGAAGAGATGAAACTTAGCGTCGGAGTGGCATAGAAGCCGTCTCCCCCTGGGTCATGGTCTGGAAGCTTCTCAGAGGCTCAGATCCAAAGGGGCAGGTGGCTGATTTGCGGCCCTCATGATGTCAGTGACTCCTGGTGACGTCGCTGTGCCCTGGACATGCCTTCTCACTCCTCCCTTTGCTGCTCCCTAACAGCAGAGCTGGCTTCGTGGGTGTGCAGCCTGTACAGGCACCCGGGGCCCTGTGCCTAGCTGTCGCCAAAGTGGATTTGGTAAAGACTCCTGAACAAGGGTCCACATTTTTTTAAAAATTAATTAATTTGGTTGCATCGGGTCTTAGTTGCAGCACATGGGCTCCTTAGTTGCGGCATGCATGTGGGATCTAGTTCCCTGACCAGGGATCGAACCCGGGCCCCCTGCATTGGGTGCGCAGAGTCTTACCCGCTATGCCACCAGGAACATCCCCAAGGGCCCGCATTTTCATTTTGCACCAGGCCCCATGAGATTGTGTAGCCACTTCTGCTTAACAGCTGCCACGGGGCTTCAGGCTGCAGGTCACGAGGACTTGGTCATCCCACATCGAACTCGTGACCCGATGTGGGGTCAGGACTTGGTGCCCACTTCCCGAGAGGGCTGGGTACAGAGCGGGGCCCCATGGCAGCAGATGGTGACCGACTCACCCAGAAGGTTGGAGCGAGTGGGGCCGGGATCCTCCCTCCTGCTGAACCCAGGGCCGTCCAGGGACACACACAACAGAGAACCCGGGTCCAGTGCTCGGGGCTGCCTCCGGTGGTCATCAGAAACTGGTTCCTCAGCATTCAGGGAGGGACTTGCTTGGTTCTGTGAATTGTATCCACTTGGGGACTGTATTAGTCCGCTAGGGCTGCCCTCACAAAGTACCATAGAAAATTTGTTTTCTCACAGTTCTGGAGGCTGGAAGTTCGAGATCAAGGTGTCGGCAGGGCTGGTGCCTCCTGCAGCCTCTCTCGTCGGCCACCCCTCCCTGTGTCCTCACGTGGTCTGCCCTCTGTGCCTGTGTGTCCACGTTTCTCCCCTTATTTTTTTCAAGATTTTTTTTTGCTGTGGACCATTTTTAAAGTCTTTATTGAATTTGTTACAATATTGCTTCTGTTTTCTGTTTTGGTTTTTTGGCTGCAAGGCATGTGGGATCTTACCGCCCGCTCCTCCCCCCCCCCCGCCCCCTCCCGCCCACCCAGGGATCAAACACGCACCTTCGCATTGGAAGGCGACGTCCCAGCCCCTGGACTACCAAGGAAGTCCCCACATTTTCCCTGTTAATAAGGACACCAGTTCTATTGGATTAGAACCCACCCTCACAACTTCATTTTAACCTAATTACCTCTTTAAAGACCCTATCTCCAAATGCAGTCACATCCTGAGGTCCTGGCGTTTCGGACTTCAAGTATGGATTTGTGGGGGAGGGGGTATGACACAGTTCAGCCCATCACTGGAATTTTTCTGGGCACTTCAAAATCAAGTTTTAGTAGTTAACAGTATCTTTCCAGCCAAGAAATGATCCACCCTGGGATCTGTTCTCCCTCCACAGGAAGAGGCAGCGAAAGACCCGGCAGGCAGCAGAACGTGGCTGGGGGAGGTTGCTCAAGGGTGTGAGGCGTGGTTACTTAATACTGGCTTCCAGACAGACACAGGAAGAGTGACCGTACGGAGGACAGGGGCCAGCTGTGCCCGAGTCCTGCGGGGCCTGCGCAAGAGGAATGCCGTGAGCCAGAGATTTGGGTCAGAGATGGGGAAAGACGGTCAGGCTTGGGGATGGGAGTGGGGGAGGAGTGGGAGGTCGGGGTTGAAACCCCGAAGTGATGGGGGCGGGCGGGGAAGGGCGGGGCGGAGCATCCCGGAGGCAGGGCCAGGTTTGCAACAGTGGTTCCCAAACGGCCTGGGAGCTTTGTAAGCCCTGAGACTCTCATTCCCCCATCTTGAGTGGGCCTGAGCATCTACACACTTAGTTCCCCAGGTAGGATGTAGGTGAAACAAGATTGTTGAAGTCGGCTCACAGCTCCCTGGGGGTTCATATACTTTTGTGCATTTTGAAATTTTCCATAACAGAAAGTTGTTTTTTTCTTTTTCTTTTTTTTTAAGAGAGAGTGGACGGGGGAGGGAAAGAGAGGGACATGGGGGAAGAGAGAATGAGAATAGGAAAAAAGCTGCCAGGAGGTTCCGTTAACGGCCCTGGTTAGGACAAAGATGGAAGGAGGAAGCCCTGTATCTGTTCCTGGGCTGCTTCTGACGCGGGGGAAGCAGCGCCTCCTGGTGGCGAGAGGCAGCACTAACAGTCGGGTCAGGACCTGGAGCCTGGGTGTGAATCTGGAACCAGGACCACGTGTAACCCAGGGATGACCGTACAGGGGGAAGCGAGGCAAACCCTCGGAGCAGGCTTTTGACCTTGGTTTACTGTGACCCTTCTGCCCATCTACCAATGCCTATAGACCCAAAAGATATATGCAAAAACAAAAAGAAAAACAAAAAAAACCCCATGGATTACAAAGCAGAATAAATATAGTGTAATATAATTATCAAAATAGTTGATAAAACCAAATTTGTTAGAGTGGTACATGTGCTCTTATTAGCACATTAAATAAGATCCAGCAGCAGCTGGTCTAATAACGAGCATAATTTAAAAGTGATGAGGATGAGTGGTATTTTGAGAAACCTGTAATGTGATATGAAAATATTTGTAATTTCTATTGTTGACAGAATCATGGGCACTGCTTTAAAAAAAGAAAAAGAAAAACGCAAACTCCTGGGACTTGTTTTCCACATTGGGAAGCAAAAGAACTGCTCGCTTCCTGTGGGAAGTTGGTGAAAACAGACACACCTGGTCACCCTTTAGGTGACCTGCCCGCATGCAGGTAAGAACCCTGCCTTAGAAAGGCAGTTGGGGGGACTTCCCTGGTGGCGCAGTGGTTAAGAATCCGCCTGCCAATGCAGGGGGTGTGGGTTCGATCCCTGGCCCAGGAAGATCCCACATACCATGGAGCAACTAAACCTGTGCGCCACAACTACTGAGCCTGCACTCTAGAGCCCACGAGCCACAACTGTTGAGCCCACGTGCCACAACTACTGAAGACCGTATGCTTAGAGCCCGTGCTCTGCAAAAAGAGAAGCCACTGCAATGAGAAGCCTGTGCACTGCAATGAAGAGTAGCCCCCACTCACCATGCGTGCAGCAACGAAGACCCAATGTAACCAATAAATAAATAAATAAAAGAAAGGCAGTTGGGGCCACTGTGCTTCCCTCACCAGGACTGCAGTGACTGTCGCTTGGCTGCTCCATACGCCCATCATTCGTCCCACAAACACTGACTGAAGACCTACTGTGCCACAGACACCGTGCTCTATGCAGACCAGGTCCCTGCCTTTATCCAGCGTGTGTTCTAGAGAGAGACAGGTGGTGAGGAAGACACAGCACAGCTTCTACACGCTCAACATTTAGGCCCCATGTTCCTGTGGAATATTTTATATAGAACAACGTTTCCTGCCTGATTGAGGCATAATGTTTCTTATTGAACGTTTTCTTTTAATTCCGTTTGCTTTAAAGCCAAGTTCTCCGTAGTCCTTCTTTATAGAGCAAAAGAAATCTGGAAGATTCTGAAGGGCTTTTGGAAAGGAGAGGTGCTCATAGCCTTTATTTCCTCCCCAAATCCATATTAGGAGTCACTGCTTGGGACTTCCCTGTTGGTCCAGTGGTTAGGACTCCGTGCTGCCACTGCTAGGGCCCTGGGTTCGATCCCAGGTTGGGGAACTAAGATCCCACAAGAAGCGTGGCATGGCCAAAAAAAAAAAAAGAGTCACTGCTTATATATTGGAGCATTATTCACAATAGCCAGAAAGGGGAAACAACCAGGTGTTCATCCACAGATGAGTGGAAAAACAAAATATCCATCCACTGGGGTATTATTTGGCCATAAAAGGAAATGAGGTGCCATTGCATGCTACCACCTGTATAAACCTTGAAGACGTTATAGTAAGTGAAAGAAGCCGTATAGAAAAGACCACCTGTTGTCTGAGTCTATTGATGTGAAATGTCCAGAAAAGGGAAAACCGTAGAGACAGAAAGTAGACGTTGCCAGGGCCGGGGAGGAGAGGCAATGGGGAGTTATTGCTTAAGGGGTACAAAGTTTCTGTTTGGGGTGATGAAAAAGTTTTGGAAATAGTGGCGATGGTTACACAATCTTGTGAAGGTCATCAGTGCTACTGAATTGTATACTTCAGTGTAGTTAAAATGGCAAATTTTATGGGCTTCCTAGGTGGCGCAGTGGTTAAGAATCCGCTTGCCAATGCAGAGGACATGGGTTTGATCCCTGCTCCAGGAAGATCCCACATGCCACGGAGCAACTAAGCCCATGTGCCAAAAAGAAAAAATAAACAAAAATGGCAAATTTTATGACATATATTTCGCCACAAAAAAAATAGTCCCTGCCTAAAGACAGCTTTCTGGTCACACTGGCTCATCCCCCCACCCCTAGTTGGGGGTGCCCGGGGTTCCCTCCACAGGTGTCTCTTTCCTCACTTGGTCCCTAGGAGCTCTCACATCTCATGACTTACACCATCTTTATGCTGACAGTCTACAAATTTCTGTCTCCAGGTAGGACCTCCCCCCATGTGACTTGTCCAATAGGAATCAAATGCATCCAGAACTGAGCCCCTGCTGCTGTCTCCCCACAAGCCTGCTCCCTCCAGGGAAGAGCAACTCTGTCTTTCATCTTAGAGGTCTGGAATCTTCCTTGACTCCTCATGTGCTCACACATCCAACCCCTCCGTAAACATTATCATCTTTGCATCTAGAACATATCCGTGACCTCTGCCTCCATCATTCCACCTCGATGATGCAGTAGCCACTAAGCCAGGCTTTATCCTTTAAAAACAAATTTAAAAAAAAAATTATTTATTTATTTAGCTGCACCAGGTTGAGGCAGGAGACAGATGGGCCCCCAGGGCAAACAGGTCTGAGTTCATTCCCTGTGGACTGATACTCTCAGACAGGAATAACAGCACAATTGGGAGAGGAGGCTGGACCCTGCCCAGATAGAAGATAAGAGACCACATATTCCTCATTCTCAAAGTCAGCAGACCTCCTCCGACTACACATGTGCAGAAAGCCTCCTTGGAGGTCAAAGGGGGAGTGATGCCAAGTGGCCAAACCTACCCATAGGCCTCTTCGGTGGAATCCATCTTGGCTAAGAGATGCGCGCACACACGGGAAAACCCTGAGATACACCAAATACGGACTCTGAACCAGGCAACTCAAAATGATTGGTCAGAGGAAACACGGAAGAAATGCCCCATAAAAGTGATTCAAACTGCCACGAGGGCACGACTCTCTCTGAGCCTGCCTGTGTGTCTATCCACACGTATTCTTCTCTTTTTTTCCTAGTAAATACTTTACTTGTTTCACTACTTTCTGTTATTGTGAGAATTCTTTTCTGCAAAGCCGTAGGGCCAGGGCCTTGTCACTGACCACTGGTCTAGTGGCTAGGATTTGGTGCTCTCACCGCCACGACCCAACCTCAATCACTGGCCAGGAACTGAAACCCCACTTCAAGCTGCTGCAGGCCAAGGCCACCCGAGACCAGGGTCTTTGTTGCAGCATGCAGGATCTTTTTTAGCTGTGGCATGCATGCGGGACCTAGTTCTCTGA
The DNA here is from genome assembly GCF_030028045.1 of Hippopotamus amphibius kiboko. Lineage (NCBI taxonomy): Eukaryota > Metazoa > Chordata > Mammalia > Artiodactyla > Hippopotamidae > Hippopotamus > Hippopotamus amphibius. Next base: position 6,674,978 of record NC_080186.1, on the reverse strand, counting down.
CCAGGGATTGAACCCAGGCCCCCTGCATTGGGAGCACAGAGTCTTAGCCACTGGGCCACCAGGATAGTCCCCAGGCTTTACTCTTCACAAGGAGCTCACAGCACACTTCTGCTCAGCCCTCCAGTGGCTCCCGTGTCACTCAGTGTGCAAAAGCTGAAGTCCTCACGTTGACTGTGGGCCCCTCTTGATCTCCCTGCCTCTCTGCCCTCTGTTGCCTCTGAAGAGGCTCCCTGCTGTTCCCTGAACACGTGGGCTCTACTTCTCCCCAGGGCCTTTGCACGTGCTCTTTCCTCTGCCTCAAATGTTCTTCCCCGGGTGTCCTGGGACTCACTCCCTCACTTCAGGATCTTGTTCAAATGCCATGCCATCAGGGAGGTCTTCTCTGGACACCTGTATAGAGCACTCCCCTCACCCCCACCAGCATACCCTCGCCCCATGATCTACTCTTCTCTCCCGTACTTATCACCATTTGACACATTTTATATTTGTTGGTTGCTTACGGTCTCTTTCCTGACCAGCAGGAAAACTCCTCAAAGGCGGGCATTTTGTTCTGTTCAATGTTATATCTTCAGGCAATTAGATATTAACAGATATTTGTGGGGCTTAATAGATATTTGTGGAATGAGTAAACTACGAGAATCCCTCTGTTCACTGAACTTCTAGAATATTCTTCAAATAATACTTATTTAGAAGCACTAATAAATCACTTGAGATTTGTGTAATAGCTCCATTTTACAAAACGAAATCCTGGGTGGAAAGGGGACTCTGGGCTAATTAACATTTTTGTGGCAGCCGCAAGTCGTCACTGCCACCCTTGGACGTATTTTCCCTGCATTAGCTGCTTGAAAAGGCAGAGACCAGGCTGTTATAGCAAGTTGGCCCGCAGGCCTCCAAGGAAACAGATGTTTATTTATTTCTCTCTGACATGCCAGGTCCGTGGGTTACTCAGCAACCCCCTCGTTCAGGGACCTGGGTTCTTTCCGTCTTCTTTCTCCACCGTCCTGGAGGTCATGTTCCTTGTCTGCTTGTTGAAGCTGCGTGGCTGTCACCTCAGTGTTCCAGCCATAGGAGGGGGCAGGAGCTGGAGATGCCATGTTTGAAGGTCCACCCTAGAAGCAGCCCACATGCCTCACTCTCATTTGGTGAGGCCTTGGTCAGGTGACCACACCTACTTGCAAGGGGTTCTGGGAAATGTAGTCCCTGGTTGGGTGGCCATGAGCCCAGCTACCACTCAGTTACTAAGGAAATAGCTGCGTTGGCTCCATTTTAGAGGTGTGGAAACTGAGACTAGGAGAAGTTAAGTAACTCGCTCAAAGTGACACAGCTAGCAACTTTGGGCCTTTTAGCCCCAAGTCCAGGGCTCTGTCTACAAGCCTAAAAGTCCCTTATTCAGAACAACCCTGTGGATTTTCTGTCCTTATTTTCTGGATGAGGCAGGAGGGGCTTAGGAAGGTTAAGTAGCGCCTTCCAGTCATGTGGTATATTAGTTTTCTATTTCTTTGTAACAAATGACACCAACCTGGTGGCTTATAGAACAGCACCCGGTTACTATCTCACAGGCCCTGCAGGTCAGAAGTCTGTCATGGTTTAGCTGGGTCTTCTGCTCAGGGCCCCACACCCCAGCGCTGGTGGCCGTGTTCTCAGCTCCTTCAGGCAGTTGGCAGGGTTCGGGTCTCTCTCACCCCCTCACAACATCACTGCTGGCAGCTGGGTGCCCACACCGAATCCCCTCATATGGAATCTCCCTCACACCTCAATGTTCTCCGACATCCTCTTTCTGCTACTGGCCAAAGCAAACTTTCTGCTTGTATAGGATTTGGACCACCCTGGATCATCTCTGTATGTAAGGGGCCACTGACATGGGACCTGACTTAGCTCAGGCTGCTATAACAAAATACTTCAGACTGAGTGGCTTAAATAGTAGATATTTATTTCTCACAGTGCCAGAGGCCTGAAGACCAAGATCAAGATGCTGGCAGATTCGGTTCCTGGAGAGAGCCTTCTTCTTAGCTTGTAGACGGCTGCCTTCTTGCTGTATCCTCACATGGCCAAGAGAGGATGCTCTGGAGTTTCTTCCTCTTCTTACAGAAGCACCAGTCCCATCATGGGGGGTCCATCCTCACACCGCATCTAAGCCTAATTACCTCCCAAAGACTCCACCTTCTAATACCATCACATTGAGGGTTAGGATTTCAACATACGAATTTGGTGAGGGGTGGGAGTGGCAGGGAGTGCGAACATTCAGACCATAACAAGCCTTTAATTCCAGCTTCAAAATCCCCTTACAGCAGTACCTAGATTAGCATTTGATGAGATGACCAGGGCACAGGAATCTTGAGTGGGGGGATCTTTAAAATTCTGCCCACCAACATGGCCATGACAGAGATGCAAGACTAGAACCTGGGTCTTCCATGTTCTCCTGGCACCAACAACATACTTTCAGCCAGTCTCACCTGCACAGTGTAGTCCCCAAGTAGAGGTATAGAAGAAAGTAGCTTTTCCCTTTAGTGGCTCAACTACTCTTTAATTTGGTCCAGGCAGCTGGGAGCTGCAGTGGTGGCCACCCCGGGAGCTGCTGCAATGTAAGAGCCAGGCAGAAGCAGGATCTTCAGGGTTTCTGCAGGCAGGAGGTCTGGGTACACAGCAAGCTGAAGACCTTTGGAGTAGGGAGGGGAAAGGCTCAAGGTGATGGGGAAGGAGAGGGGAGGGTTTAATCACATCTCACTGAGACCTGAGGTTTTCTCCTGTAGGAAAATACACCCACCAGCTGTGACCTTTAAAGAGGAGGCCCCTGACTGTGAGACAGGCTGGGACCTGGGACCTGGGACCCTTTGCCGCAGTGTTTGCACCTGGACAAACATCTCCTCAGAGCAACAGAATACAAAGAAACTATAAGGAATTAAAAATAACTGTGTGCTCACAGTTATGGAGAACAAGATACAAAAGACCAAAAACCCAACTGCCATTTCTGAAGAGCCTGGAGCAAAAAGGGTCCTGTGCATGCCCCCTGCACATGACACCACCAAAGGGGTGGGCAAACCACCTAAGCCACCCCTCTGGCTGGGCCCCTGGACACGCCCCTACCCTCACCCTCTATAAGGAACCAGCTCACCAGGGAGCCAGCAAATGAGGGAACCTGTTGCTTGTTTTCACAACCCCCGACTGCAGCAGGGGCCCAGTAAAGCCTTGCCTGAATTTCTTGTCTGGCCTCTGATCAATTTCTATTGATTAAGGAGACCAAGAACTCTGATCGGTAACAACTGTGTAAATGTGGCTGGTCAGCTTGTCCTGGCTTTCCATCTGTGTGGCCCCATGGTCACACGAACATGCCAGGAGTTCAACACCTCCTTTGCAGATGCTGGGAGCGGAGGAGTACGGAGAGGGGCCCACGTGAACCAGGTTCCTCTTCCATGGCCGTTGCTTGCTGTGGAACCTATCTAAAAAAGGGCAAGCTGAGCCACAGTCACCTTCAAAGAGGGAAATGAGAAAGATGGCCATCCCACATTAATACCAGTGACACGGGGAAAAGTCCCTCTTCTGTTCTAGTGTTAAAAATCACATATGTGGCTTGTTACTTAGGTCAGAGTTAAGCTCAGAAAATGGTTTAGGGCTCCTCCAATTTAGAGACTCCAAACTGTCATCGCTTTTGCAGTTGTCAGAGGAGAAGACTCTTGTGCCAGTTACTGGGGTGGGAGGACGGGAGAAGCTAACCCAAGCCAGTCTGCTCCTGGGCGGCTGGCCATGGCCATGGGGCCTCTCTGGGTCTGGGCCCCGAGTTCTGCAGCCAGACAACTGCAGGGCAAGGGGGGGCTGCATGATGTGCCAGGACCTTTGGACACAGCCCCTTGGGACATTGGACGTGGAGCCGCAGACAACTGCCGGCTGGCCTGGTGCAGACACGAGAGAGGTGACTCAGGGTCAAAAGAAGAATCCATCTGGGTTTGTTACCAATTCCTCCAATGAAAGGGAGAGCTTCTGAGACACGAGAAACTTAAAATATGGCTGATAGGACATCGCATTCCACATGGGTGGGAGCCGTCAGCGGAAGCTTGGAGCCTGGGGTTTCTCTAGGTCTGCTGTTTGGGTCATGCCTCCCTGGAGGACCAGCAGCCCCAGGATGGGAAAAGCGGAGCCCAGGAACTCTGTTGAGGGGCATGGCGTCTGGAGTCCCTGGCTCCCTTTGGTGGAGACCACACTAGGTGGCTTAAGAGCACCCAGCAACTGGGAGTCGGGATCCTCACCAGCTGCTTCGTCCCTGGACCCATCCAGGCAACATCGGTGCGATTGGACTGTGGAACATTAGCTTCAAGCTTAAATCTAAGCGATTTGAAGCTATATCATTGCATGTCTTTCCCATTCTTTCCCTACAGTGGGAAATGTGACCATTCTTTCAATGTTGTTTTCCAGTGCAGAGAAAACCAAGCACTCTCTAGATCAAACTAATTTGTAAAATAACCAACCACTCACCTGCGAAGGCGGGCAAAAGGCTTTCATTTCAGTAAAGCAGGAAAGATATGGTCTGGCTTGATCTGTGACAGAGATGGTTGCCAGAAGTCCTCTCCTGTCCCCTGCTGTCCCCTCAATACCCGAAAGATTAAATGACTATGATCTGGGGAGAGTCCATTCCTGGCTCTTGTGTGGCCGTATGCCAAAGCCGAGGCTGGTTACACAATCCGAGCTTAGAACTATTCAGGCCAGTAACAAGCTGAGAGTCTTTGTTGACAGCCCGGGTCTGTTCACCCACTGGGGTCCTCTCAAGAGGAGGTCAGGGGCTTCCTAAGTGACTCAGAAAGAAAGCAGCTGCTCTTCGACCCATGCAGAGCAAAGTCCACGAATACGCTTGCTCCAGCTGCTGAGAATTGTTCTTACTAAGTTTTTTCCTGATTAAAAAAGAATATATGCTCATTCTAGCATTGCTTGTCCAACAACCCAACATGTTCCAAAACAGTAGAATGGATAAATATTTTATTTATATGATGGAATACTATACGGCAATGAAAATGAAAGCATTGCAGCTTTTGTGTGAGAACATAGATAATCTCACAAAAAGAAGTTGAGCAAAAAAATAGGAGACACAATGATACAAATGAACTTATTTACAAAACAGAAATAGACTCGAAGACATAAAAAATGTTACAGTTACCAAAGGGAAGAGGGGGGAGGGATAAATTAGGAGCTTGGGATCAAAATATACACACTATATACATATATAATAGATAACCAACAAGGGCCTACTGTATAGCACAGGAACTATACTCAATATCTTGTAATAACCTATAATGGAAGAGAATGTAAAAAAAGAATATGTATGTGTGTGTGTGTATGTGTGTGTGTATTAATCACTTTGCTGTACACCTGAAACTAACACAGCATTGCAAATCAATTCTATTTCAATTAAAAAATTTAAAAATACATGTAAAAAAAAAGATACAAAAGGAAACATAGGGTGTGATTCCACTTATATAAAGTTCAGGAAGTTCCCTGGCTGTCCAGTGGTTAGGACTCCACACTTTCACTGAACTAAGATCCCACAAGCCACGTGGTGTGACCAAAAAAAAATTCAATGACAGGCAAACTATACTATTTTGTTTGGGGATGCATACATGAATGGTTTTGAAAGAGCAAGACAATGACTGAGGGGGAAGAAAGTCTAGGGAGGAGGTTTCTGGTGTGCTAGTAATGTATTTCTTGCTCTGGGTGGAAGTTTGCTTCACAATTATGTATCAGATTGTAGACTTGTGCTTTAGGTACTTGTCAGTATGCACAATGTTTTTAAAAGTTAGAAACAAAAAAATCCATGCAGATGATAATCTTTGCCTTTTATGAGTCACATGTGAAATCAGGTCTAATGTAAACTGAAAGCTACAAAACATCATTGAATGAAATTAAAGATGACCTAAATAAATGGAAATACATCCCTTGGACATAGATAAGAACATTTAATATTATTAACATAGCATTATCCCCCAAAGTTTATATACAGATTCAATGCAATGCCTCCCAAAATCCCAGCTGGATTTTTTTTTTTTCAGAAATGGAAAAGCTGATTCTCAAATTGATACTGAATTGCAAAAGGGCACCAAATAGCTAAAATAACATTGAAAAAGAAAAACAACGTGGTAGGACTCACACTTCCCCATTTCAAAATTTACTATGAAGCTACAGCACCCAAAGCTGTGTCATGCTGGGAAGAAAGAAAATGTAGGTGTAAATCTTCATGAGCTTGGGTCAGGCACTGGCTCCTTACATACGACACCAAAGATAATACACCAAAAGCACAAAAACCAGAGGGGGAAAATAGATAAATGGGACATTGTCAAAATAAAAACTTTTGTGCTTCCTAGTATATGATCAAGAAAATGAAAAGACAACCCACAGGATGGGAGAAAATTTTTGTAAATTTTTGTAAATCTGGATACTGATAAGTCTAGTATCCAGAATATATAAAGAACTCTTGCCGCTCAATAACAAAAATACAACTCATTTAAAAAATAGGCAAGGGATTTGAACAGGCATTTCTCCAAAGGGGATATGCAGATGGACAATAAGCATAGGAAAAGGTACTCCACATCATTATTAACTAGAGAAATGTCAATCAAAACCACAATGAAACACCACACCACGAGGATGGCGAGAATCAAAAAGCAGATAATAAATAGTGTTAGGAGAATGTGGAGAAATTAGAGCTTTCATCCATTGCTGTAGGAACAAAAAATGGTGCAGCCACTTTGGGAAAAAGGCTGGCAGTTCCTCAAAAAAAGTTAAAAATGGAGGAACCATATGAACCAGCAATTCCACTCCTAGGTACATACCCAAGAGAATTGAAAGCATATGTCCGCACAAAAACTTGTATGTGAATGCTCACAGCAGTATTATTTGTAATAGCCGAAGTATGGCTATCAGTTGATAAATGGAAAAACAAATGTGGGCTATTCATGCAATGGAATATTATTCAGCCATAAAAGGAACGAAGCATGGACATATGCCACAATGTGGATGAACCCTGAAAACAAGCTAAGTGAAAGAAGCCAGTCACAGAAGACCACCCGTTATTTGACTCCATCTCTGTGAAATGTCCAGAATAGGCAAATCCCTAGACACCGAAGGTGGATTGGTAGTTGCCAGGAGCTGGGGGGAGGGAGAAATGGGGGAGGGACTGCTGTTAAAAAACAAAATTGACCAAGTAAATTGTCCTACTGGCTTTATTCACCAAGCATGAATCACTCAGCATCCCATCTAGCAAACAGGAAGGAGCGTTGAGGAGCCCTACAAAATGGAAACCTTATTATAGACAGAAAGAGATGGGACAAGGAAATGAGTGTAGCAAAGAGTGATTATTTCAGGCAAGGTCGCCTTCCTTTGGGGGATGGCAGGGGCTATCAGATGCAATACTTCACTGGTGCTAACCAGGAAATTCCAGACTGACTGGTTAAGATTACATTCCTAGGAGACCTTGAAACTGCAACTAGGTTAGGTATGAAGTCTGGGTTTGGTGACACGAGCTTAGCACAAGTGACCCCACTTTGGACCTGTTACTTCTCTTTTGACACTACTGTGTTTCTTTTTGAGGTGATGAAAATATTGTGGAATTAGATAATGAGGACGGTTGCACAAACTTGTGTATATACCATATGTCACTGATTGTACAATTAAAAGGGCCAACTTTATGGTATGTGAATGGTATCCCATTTTTAAAAAAAGAAAATTTCAAAACAGAAAAAAACCCAATAAATTGGGAATTAACGTTTCAATTTAAAAAAATTCACCCAAAAGCTTAATCTAAAAAAAAAGAAAAAAAATAGCCTGCTCATTGTAAGAAAAGTTGGAAACGCCCCCTTCAGGAAGTAACTACCACCACCCTGTGAACACCTCGGGTACCACTGCTTAATAAAGGAAGAGGACCACTGGGAAAGTCGCTTTTGTTACCAGTGGAAAGAATGCCTCCACCCGTCTCCCCAACCTACTCCCCCCGCGCCAGATATGCTGGCTCTAAGAAGGAAGGTAACATTAGCCCTAAAAAACGCCAGTCCATCCCTCCCCAGGACTGGACGTCCTCACTGTCTGGCAAGAGCAGGGGGTTCTGGAGGATGGAGCGGGGAAGGAGTGCGGCGCTGCGGAAAAGATGTGGGGACTGCAGAGTGGAGCGTGGAGGGCACCAGGGGTGTGGTGTGAAGGCAGGGGCGGGGACTTGGGGATGGTGCTGGGGCGTTGGTGGGGGTGCCTGAGGGCACAGGGGCGCGGCGCCGGGCCGTGGGTGGGGCTCTCCGGAAGGGCTCAGGAGCCAGGCGCGGGTCCGCAGTTGGGACCTGGGGGCCACGGGGTGGAGCGTGGAGGACGCAGGGGCGTAGTGTGAGAGCGGGGGCGGGCGAGGGGGCGGGCACAGGGGCGGGGCGCGGCCGCGGGCGGGAAGTGGGCGCCTTCGGGTGAAGCGTGGAGGACGCGGGGCCGGGGCGGGGCCGGGGCGGGGCCTAGGAACAGGGGCAGGGCGGGGGCCGCGGGGCCGGGAGGGGCAGGGACACGGGCGGGGCTGGCGCCGGGACGCCAGCCGCTGGCGGGTCGGTACCCAGACGGCGGCGGCGGGGATCGCACGCGGCGCCCCGGCCCCGGCCCCCTCCGCGCCCGGCCATGCCCCCTCCCGCGCCGTCCACCCAGCTGATGCCGTCGGAGCGCGCGGTGGTGCTGCTGTCGTGCGCGCTCTCCGCCCTCGGCTCGGTCCTGCTGGTGGCCACGCACGCTCTGTGGCCGGACCTGCGCACCCGGGCGCGGCGCCTGCTGCTCTTCCTGTCGCTGGCCGACCTGCTGTCGGCCGCCTCCTACTTCTACGGGGTGCTGCAGGACTTCCAGGACACCTCGTGGGACTGCGTGCTGCAGGGCGCGTTGTCCACCTTCGCCAACACCAGCTCCTTCTTCTGGACGGTGGCCATCGCCCTCTACCTGTATCTTAGCATCGTCCGCACCGCGCGCGGCCCAGGGGTCGGCCGCCTGCTGTGGGTTTTCCACATCGTCAGGTGGGTGGCGGCGACGCTGCTTTCCCTTGGGTCCCCTGACCCCTGCCTGGATCCTGTCTGCTATCCCTGTGGCCCTCGCCACCCTCTGGGCCCCACATCTTGGTCGGACCCGTGGCCAGGCGCCCAGCGGGCAGTGTCTGTTCCTGAACTGGGACAGCCCTGGGCCAGCGGAATGATGCTCGGCTTGCCCGGGAGATGAACTTGTCCTGAACATCGCCCTTGGAGGCGGCCCCAGCCCGAGCCTCCCAGTGAGGTGGGCGCCTCAGCGCAGGCCCTGGAGGGTGGGGGGCCAGGGCTCGCCCTCAGAGCCCGGCCCTGGAAACCTGGAAGCACCCGGAGAGCTGTCGAGGCCCCTCTGGGCCCTTGGCCTCCTGCTTCCCTGCTTTCCTGATGTCTCTGCTGCCTTCGGGGATGGGGAGAAGCACCTGGGAACCGGGCTGGGAGATGAGTTAGGTGAAGGCCCCAGGCAGGAGAGGTAGGGGTGGTGCATTCAGCCTCTCTCAGGCTGCTCACCACCCAGCTTCTGCCAGATGTAGTGCTTCAGCTGTAAAATTTAGGAAGGACAATCTTGTTTATTTTATCTTGTTCATCTGTAAACCTCAGGCCCCAATCTCTTGTTATCTCTGTTCTAGATAACCTTTCTTTCCAGAGTTCAGCAGCTCTGAAATTGAGGTCAGAGGCAGAGGCTGGTCTGGAAGAGGGCCGCCAGAGGCCTGGAGTATCTGAGGGCAGAGAAAACCAAGGTCTTGTCCTGCCCTGGCATTGAAGGGTCTCATCCAAGTAACCCTCACCTGTGGAAGATTGACCCCTTCCTGGTGTAATTTCAAGATTCAAACATCGGGTGGTGTCCTGTGCTGAACCCAAGGCAGGAATTTTATAGAGCTTCTTTCCTCTTCTCCCTCCTCCAGATAAGAGCACCAAATGCTGCCCTAATTATAGGTCCTCTGTGTTAAATACTTGAGTTCTTTCCAAGGGACTGAGGATAGTCAGCACTTTGGTAGAGACAGGTCACCTGGGTGTCACAACAGTGGGGTCACAAGCCTGCAAGAGTCACTTGACACCAGGTCTCAGAGCTGTTGGATGGAGGCCAGCTGGTCCCTGGGAAACTAAATGGCCTGCTTCTCAGCTGTTCAAGTCAAAATGTTTGCAAGAGTCGTTCAGACGTGCCTTCGGTACCGCAGAGACCCACAGAGAGCGGGGCTACCTCCCCCCCCCTGCATCCCACCTGATCTCTGCATCCGTTTTGGAGACCCCATCTTTGGCAGGCTGGTTGGCTGTAGGCAGTGTGGAGCTCACATGTACTTGAGAAGGAGCCCAAGACTTTCTTTGCAAGATTCTCATCTCTTTTTAAAAAATCCTGAATACAACATATTTTTTAAGTGATAAAGAGAACCTGGTGCAGCTTCTATAGAAAAGACACATTTCCTAAGAAACCTTTCTTTTCACTTCTGTTTTCTGTGATGCTTAGGGAAGGCCTCTTCAGAAAGCCCATGTGTCTTTCTCTGGCCATAAACAGGAAGCATATTTTTCCTCTTGTCTGTTGAATGTGATCCACCTGCTTCTTAAAAGAAAAAAAGAAAGAAAATTACCTGTATCCAAGCTAGAAAGGGGCTTTGACAGTTGATTCCCTTTCAGAAGTTAGCACTCATGTTGCTAGTCTAAGACTTGGTAAGACCCGTCCAACAGGTTCGTGTATTGACCTAGATCTTCCCAGACTGTATTGCTAAGGACCCTTTGGTGTCTTTCTTTGAAGGATTAGTTTGTTGCTGCTGAAGGGCCTCTTGGTGTGGGAAATCTCATCTTCAGGCCCGGGCTGCATGGTCACCCACTCGCTAACCATTTCAAATGACTTCAAATCAGTCCTCTTCTTCAAACCATGGAGTCTTGGAAAATGTTTTAAAATAGGACAACACAAAAGGTCGATCTCTCTATTCTGTAAAGAGTTCTTATGATGAGTTGACAAATATCTTGAGAAACAGATGACGTTCTGACAAAATAGTAAAAGCATGAATACTCAAAACAAGTGATAACCTCGAGGTACCATTTTGTCATTAATTTAGCAGGACAAAAATAGTAAGTCTGGATACTAATGTGATAAATGCAGACAAAACTGGTGTTTTCCTACATTATTATTGGCCATGTAAATTGGAATAATCCATGTAGAAAGTATTTGGTTCATACCCCTTGATCCCAGTAATCCTGTTTATAGGGATCTAGTCTAAGGAGATAAACCAGGTTACATGCAAAGCCGGATGTACAAAGGAGTTTGTGTGGCACTGTTAGCCAGAACAGTGATGAGAATTTGAAAGCAACCAAAATGTCCAAAAAATAGGGGATCAGTAAGTTGTAGACTACACCCCGAAAGTCTTATGCTGCTGTTTAATACTGGCCGTGAACTCTGTAAGGCATATATTTTTAAACGATGTGATACGATAAGTAGGAAAAGCCATCTGTAAAACTGAAGGCAGCCCTGCACGCAGGCAAGTTCCCACGAAACACCTGCCTGGCCCCATGGGGCCCTATCATAATGCCTGACATAGTTTCCTTTAGAGAAAGACTTTATCTCACTGGGCAAGGAGGGCAGCTTAGACTTTATCCTCAGAGAAATTGCCTGTCATCACGAGCTGCATCAGCCTCCTGAGGTCTTGCAAGGATCGCGCTTTGATCCCCCATAACCCAGACTCACCTAGGGACGATCACCCTCCAGCCACAGCTGATGAGACCTTCGCAAGGCCACAGAGCTCTTAGCGGGAGGCTCAGGGTTAGAATGTCAAGGTCAGTGCCCCTTGTGGGATTCCATCTTGTCTCCTGGTCTTGATAATTTTTTAAACTGAGAATTTGACAATCACTTTTTTTTTCCTTTAAGAACTTTTATTGAGTTACAACTGACATACAATAAGTTGCATATAAAGTGTACAATATGAGTTTTTTAAGAACTTTTATTGAGATACATTTAACATACAATAAACTGCATATATTTAGAGTGTACAATTTGGTATCCCAATCTCCCAATTCATTCCCCCCCAGCCCTCCCCGCTTTCCCCACTTGGTGTCCATATGTTTGTTCTTTACATCTGTGTCTCTCTTTCTGCCTTGCAAACTGGTTGATTTGTACCATTTTTCTACATTCCGCATATATATGTTAATACATGATATTTGTTTTTCTCTTTCTGACTCACTTCACTCTGTATGACAGTTTCTAGGTCCATCCACGTCTCTACAAATGTCCCAGTTTCATTCCTTTTTACAGCTCAGTAATATTCCATTGTAGATATGTACCACATTTTCTTTATCCATTCATCTGTTGATGGACATTTAGGTTGCTTCCATGTCCTGGCTATTGTAAATAGTGCTGTGATGAACATTGGGGTGCATGTGTCTTTTTGCATTATGGTGTTCTCCGGGTATATGCCCAGCAGTGGGATTGCTGGGTCATATGGTAACTCTATTTTTAGTTTTTCAAGGAACCTCCATACTGTTCTCCATAGTCGCTGTATCAATTTACATTCCAACAGTGCAAGAGCATTCCCTTTTCTCCACACCTTCTCCAGCATTTACTGTTTGTAAATTTTCTGATGATGCCCATTCTGACGGGTGTGAGGTGATACCTCATTGTAGTTTTGCACAATCACTTATTTTTAACTTTCCAGGTTTCCCCTGTTACTAACAATTCACCATGTTAGCTTTATTTATCCTCTCCAAGTATTTTTTTTCTGGAACCATGTAATAGTAAGTTACACACCTAATGCCCCCCAACTTCTAAATCCTCCAGGGTGTATTTACTTCCAAAAGGCAAGGACAGTCTCTTGCGTGACCACATATATACTCTCCGGAAAAGCAGGAGAGTAACATGGAGCAGGGCCAGTATCTGATCGTGTCATGTAACGAAGGAAAAAGGCAAAGCAACTAAAAAGAAAAAAATAAATACGTGCTTGTGTGTCTGTCAAAAAAAAAAAATCTGATTGTGGATTTATTGAGGTTTTGCCAGTCGTCTAATAAGGTCCCCGATAGCAAAGGGACTTCATTTTCATATCTCTTTATCTTCCTTAAATCGGGAACAGTTCTTCCGTCTTCCTTGTGTTTTACGACTGGTCTTTTTGAAGAGTGCAGGCCTCTTATTCTGTAGGATGTTCCCCTAGCCAGGGTTGTCTGGTGCTTCGTTGAGAGTGGATTCAGGATCTGCACTTTGGGCTGGAGCCTCACAGAAACCTGTTCTGGCTTCCTACCTGGTGGTCGCCAGTGACTTCGATTTGTTCCTTTCCTAGTGATGTTCACTTGGATCCCTTGGTCAAGGTGTTATCTGCCAGTTCTCCACTGTAGTTTCTCTTTTTCCTTTTTGTAATTCATAAGAATCTTGTTGAGATAAACCTCCTGGAACTCCTCAAAGTCTCACCCAAAGGTTTCACATCCATTGATTCCAACAGCATTCTGAGGTAAATCTTTTGGTTGTTGCTGTGTTTTCTTTTTTTTAATTATTTGTGTGTGTGTGTGTTTGTTTTTGGCTATGTTGGGTCTTCATTGCTGTGCACGGGCTTTCTCTAGTTGCGGCCAACGGGTTACTCTTCATTGCAGTGCGCAGGCTTCTCATTGTGGTGGCGTCTCTTGTTGCAGAGCACAGGCTCTAGGCTCGTGGACTTCAGTAGTTGTGACACATGGGCTCAGCAGTTGTGGCTCACGGGCTCTAGAGCACAGGCTCAGTAGTTGTGGTGCATGGGCTTAGTTGCTCCGCCACATGTGCGATCTTCTCGGACCAGGGATGAAACCCGTGTCCCCTGCATTGGCAGGCAGATTCTTAACCACTGTGCCACCAGGGAAGCCCTGTTGTGCATTTTTAAGGTGTGAGAATATTCTGCTTTCAAGGGAAAGCCCTGTATTAAGTCCCTTTCTACTGTGTCTTAGCTGTGGAGGTGGCATGATACCGACACCACATATTTGGTTGATTGGTTGATTGAAGTACAGTTGATTTACAATGTTGTGTTAGTTCCAGGTGTACAACACAGTGATTCAGTTATATACCTATATTCTCTTTCAGATTCTTTTCCCTTATAGGTTATCACAAAATACTGAGTATAGTTCTCTGTGCTTTACAGTAGGTCCTTGTTTATCTGTTTTATATATTGTAGTATGTATATGTAAATCCCAAACTCCTGATATACCACCCCCTGTTCCCTTGGGTAACCATAAGTTTATTTTCTATGTCTTTGCCTGTATTTTACATGCATGTGGATAAGCATCAGTGACTATGTGTTTGCGGTTCTCACCTAAGAAAGTGCTGGGCAGCTCGGCCTGCAGAGGCTGCGGGTGGGGTCATTTCCTTTCCGATAAGATAAGCGTGAAACCATCTCTGTGCCCCTGTAGAAGGTGACCTGCCTATCAAAGGCAGTCTTCAGCCCCTCTTCCCCCGCAAGACGGTGGGCTCCTTCTGAACCCGGCTGGCAGGGTCATTAACTGTCCGCCCCCACCCGCGTGTCCCCAGCCACTGCTGTGCCAGGCACCCACCAGTGTGTCCTGTGATTGTGGGGGGCGGTCGGGCCAGGGTGCCTCATCTCGCCGTGTCAGAGGAAGGGGTGCCTGGGCTAAGCTGGCCGCCTCGGGCAGCCTTAGGATTGCTTCTGGCTTCACTGAGGTGGGGGTGGGTGTGGGCACGACCCCTGGCCCATGTGCCCACCCACCCTCTGGCATTTGCTGGGGCTTCTGGAGGAAGAGAGAAGTCTGTGGCACCCCAAGTTCGCCAAGAAAACCCCTGCTTTGGGGAGTGGGAAGTTCCAGCACAGAGAAAAGAGGAACCATGGGCCCTGAAGACGAGAGCCTGTGAGCTCTCTAGTCAGACACTGGCTCACTCAGCGTGGGGCCCAGTGCCCAGGCCCCAGGCAGGCAGTGTCTGAATGGGGGGTGGACGCAGTGGCACCAGAGGCTGCCCCTGGACCGTGCCAGAGCGGAGTCAGATTCTGCCGGCCAACCCCGGGACCAGGTGGGCAGGAAAGCATCCCTGCCCACTGCAGAGCGCTCCTCAGGGGCCACAGAACCAGGGCTGCAGAGGCCAGTGCCAGGGGCTCAGCGGTTAGTGAAAGATGGTTCCCTTGGACGCCCCGCCCCACCTCTGCAGCCAGAGCTGCACAGCGACCTCGACCTCGTGGTGGCCTGGCCAGTGGCTCACACCCTGAACTCCCACGTTCTGCCCCTCTGCTCCGCGCTTAACAATAAAAGCCCATTGTTGGTGCAGAAACCTCCAGGCAGCCTCCTCGGGCCTGGATCCCTTCCACCAGGCGCTGCTCCCTGCAGCTGTGCCCCTCCCATCCGGCTCTGTCCTGCTCCCAAGAGCTTTCTAAATCGCCACATTGTTGCCTGATAGTTTCCTTCTCAGAGCATCTGGGGGTCATGTTCATATTCAAGGCTTTCCATGGGCCCCAGGCTCTGCTGTTTGTGGGAGAAGACCCTCTTGTGGCCTTCCCAGCAGGTGCCACCCCCTCCCCCCACCAAAGATCTGTAGGAGGGGGGAGGTTTGGGGTGAGGGGGATGTGCAGGAATCCAGCAGAGGATTGAGCAGAACTTGCGCCCTCAGTGCAGAGTGGGAAGGATATTCCCATCCCTGACGTGAATGCACTCTGTCACCACAGATGTCCCCCGCCCTGACTGGTGGGACAGGTTTCAGAAGATCCCCAGCTGGGTAGACTGGGAACTTTGAGGGAAACCCAGAGCATTGCTCTTGTGGGCACTGGCCGTCCTCTGACGCATGCCATGGAATCCAGATGTGAGATGTGTCCTGTTCACCGCAGCTGATCCCACAGTGGTTCAGCTTCTCACGGGGCAATTGAAGAACAAAGTGAATGTTGTGTTCCAAAAGCCAAGCTCGTGACCCCCTGGAGGGCTTCTGTCAGTTTACCCCTCCCCTAAGGTTACTGAGGGTCCAGGTGTGGACCCCTGCCCCATCCCCTGCCCCGGCATGTCTCTCCCCCATAGTTGGTAGAGAGTCTCTGACTTAGTCTGCTCGGACCACCCTAACGAAGCCTGCAGAGGGTGGGGCACTTAAACCACAAACATCCTTTCTCTCCTGGTCCTGGAGGCTGGAAGTCTGGGATCCAGGTGTGGGCAGGGTTGGGTTCCGCTGAGGCCTCTCTCCTTGGCTTGCAGATGCCGTCTGCACCCTCTATCCTCACATGGTGATCCCTTAGTGAGTGTCTGCATCCTAATCTCCTCTTCTAACAAAGACACCGGTCCCATTGGACTAGGACCCTCCCAATAACCTCATTTTAACCCAATCACCTCTTTAAAGACCCTGTCTCCGGATACAGTCCCATCCCGAGGTACTGGGGGTTAGGACTTCAACACAGGAATTTGAAGCAGGGGACATTCTTAGCCTGTAACTACCTCTGAAGTGGGAGGAAACCAACTTGGAGTCTGGCCTCGGTTTCCAGGCAAACACAAGTGAGAGCTGGGGCCTGGGCACCTCTGGGAGAAGCTCTTGGTGCCCCTCAAAGTGGGGGACTCTGCTCAGAGAATGGTCTTCAGGTCCCATCCATCTTGGTGACCCCAGCCCTGCTTCTCCTCAGCCTGCGTCACAGGTTTGGAGAGAAGGGGCCTCATCGGTCACCTGCTCTAACCATGTCCCTCCTCAGCACCTTTCACAGCGTCCCCTGCATGTGGTCCCACGGCTTCCTTCTCTCAGGGGGAAGCTGCCAGTTCAGCCCCAGCTTTGGGACTGAGCGGGACGCCTGTCCTTCCCTCCGGCCGCCTGACGTCTGCTCCACTAGCAGGACCTCCTCAAAAGTCTTCCAACAACAAAAAAAAAAAGCCTTCCAACACTCAAGGCCCAGCACCTACTCACATGCCTGCTCTGGTGCCAGCTTCCCAGTCTCAGGTTTAGAATGTGGGTCCCAGGTGTCCACCTGTAGGCAGGACAGTTCACTGGCTGTCTGGGCATCAGGGCAACCTTCTGACCACACGACCTTCTGGGTCGTAGTCAGCTACAGCCCTTGATCGGTTTCATGTGTGCTGCTGTTAAGCCGTATCTTACTTGTTCTGATTTTCTTTATTTTCTAATTGATGGCTTCTTTTCTTTCTTTCTTTTCTTTTTTTTTTTTTTTTTTTTTGGAGGGGTAAAAAAGTGTTGTGTGGTATGTGTCAGAAATTAGCAGTAGACATTTCTGGAAAGTGGAAATTAGGTCACACGTGACTCTGGAGTCCCTTCCAGAGTCACATACCACCTACGGCTCAGAGTGGCCACTTGGCCAGAGAACAGCTCGGCTTATCTGCGGTCACCAAAGAGACTGTCTCCTGGCTCTAGAGGCGAGAACCCGGGGCAGCTTCAGCCCCTATCATCATCCTCTGTCTGGCGGTGGCCGGGAGCCAGCTTGTGGGACCCGATTGTTAAATTTCAGGGCATTTTGTGGGCTGATTGTTAGATAGAAGCATCATTAAAAATTAAATTATATAAACTTAAAATTAAACTGATTACATGAAAAACAAAAGTGACACAAACTCAAAACTCCTTAGGTCCTAATTATAGTTTTGTTGATTTGTAGAGCAGATGTCAGCAAACTTTTCCTGTGCAGGACCGGGTAGTATTTTCAGCTCTGCAGGTCATGTGATCCCCGACGCAACTGCTCAGCTCAGCTCTGGTGGCTTGGAAGCAGCCATAGATGACATGTATCCAGTGAGTGTGCCTTGTGCCAGGAAAACTTTATTTTAAAAAACAGACTTTGAAGTGAGAGATTGGGATGGACATATAGGCACTACTGTATATGAAACAGATAACTAATAAGCTAATAATAACTAATAAGTTCCCACTGTGTAGCACAGGGAACTCTTCTCAATACTTGGTAATGACCCATATGGGAAAAGAATCTAAAAAAGAGTGGATATGTGTATATGTATAAGTTATTCATTTTGCTGTATGGAAGAAAATAGCATAACATGGTAAATCCACTATACTCCAATTAAAAACTAAATAAAAGGGCTTCCTAGGTGGCGCAGTGGTTGAGAATCCACCTGCCAATGCAGAGGACACGGGTTCGATCCCTGCTCCAGGAAGATCCCACATGCCACGGAGCAACTAAGCCCGTGCGCCAAAAAAAAACTAAATCAAAGGAAAAAATAAATAAAAAACAGACTTTGGGCCATATTTGGCCTGAGGGCCCTGGTTTGCTGGACCTCTGATCTAGACTTAAGAAAGTGCTAGAGAAAATGCTAGTAGTAAAGATTAAGCATAAAATTGTTTCTTGTCTCTGACCTTAAGCCTGGGTGGCAGCCACATCGGGGATGAGGAGGGGCCATGTCCCAGAGCAGAGAAATAGAAGAAATATTCTTCCAGTGCCGGAAAAGTAGCCTCTGATCCGCAGAGAGGTCGCTGACAGCAGGTCGACCCAGTGCAGTCCCGGCTCTCGTCTGGTTCCCCCCGGTCTTCCTCATTTCACTTCCATCGTAGTCGTTGAGGATGAGAATATCAGCCACCTTCTCGTCATGGAACTACTCTCACTGGCTAGCTGCAACCATAGGTTGGCCACAGATACTAGAGTTCAGCAAAAATCAACAGAAGCATTTAATGCGAATCAGTTGCCTGTGTGAATGTACAGTAGGGAGTATTGTGTATTTTATTATTACTGGCAAGTTGTGTGCCTCGCATCCTTTATATCGGTAAAATTCATAATCGGTTTGTGTGTGTGTACATCCACACACACACACACACGCATGTACCTAGGTGTCTTTCTGATGTTAAAACATCACCAGCACACCATCGTCTGTACCCATAAATTACGAGTCAGGTGGAGCCTGCTTGGCGGGGTTATTAGACCATCCCTCCCACTCCTTTCTCACCATTCCCTAGGTCACCTCTTCTTCCAACCTCCGCTCAGGTGCCTCCCCAGGCAGCTTCTGGCTCCAGCAGAGCTGCTGCCTGTGCTTGAGTTCAAACAGCAACTCTGATTGATGAACCCACATTCTCAGCCCTTTCAGAGCCCTCTATTTGGTCTTCCCTCTGGGTATTTTCCAGCACAGACTCAGCTCCAGGCACACCCCAGTAACGCAGAGGAAATACATCGCTTTGTAGCTTTTGTACAAAAAACCTAAAGTTGCAGAATGTGGGATGGTCACCCTGTGGTCCCCAGGTTTCCTTTAGGGGCCCTAGGGGTGCTGAGGAGGGAAAGAAGCTGCCTCTATCCATCAGGCCTGTGCTCTCCTTTCCTGCCAGGGGGGAGGTCCTCAGCTTCAGTCCTGCCGGGTGACAGTCCCTACACACTGCTCTCCCACCTCTAACATCAGGGTTTCTGGTTCAGCCCTTTACAAGCCTTTCACCTCCTTTCAGTAAAGTCCTTGCGCTGAATATGTAAGGAGTAACTTGGGGAACGCTGTCTCAGTCGCTTGGTTCAAACTTCATTAATTCACTCATTCATTCATTCAGCAGGTCCTGGTTTTGTTCCTGCCACGTGCCAGGCACTAGTGTAGATGCCACGATAGAGCAGTGAACCCCCATGGCCCATGCCTCATGGAGCGCATAGCTGACATATGTTGTCCTAAAAATCTCAGGAGGGCATGAGTCTTAAAACAGCAACCCTTTATTAAGACAAAATAATTTGCTGCTAATATATACGAACTTACCAGATCAATAACTTTGCATAGAACAAGCATCTAAAATAGACACACTCCATCTATTTTAAGTGTAACTTGGTACCTTTCTCATAATCCTTTAATTTCCATGGGATTTTGGTCCCTTCTGCACCTTTCCGACTTTGAGGAGGACGTGCTACTTCTGCCACTGGGGCAACAGAGCTGAGGGTGGCACCCAGTGGCACCCCGGGCTCCGGTCCCTCCTGCAGAGGCCAGTGAGGGGAGGGGGCACCAAGTCTTTCCCAGGCCCAGGAAGCGGACGTTCTCCCTTTCCTCACCATCCCTGCCCTGCCTCCTCCCCAGCCCTGCAGCATTTGGAGAAATGTATAGAAACACAGCCCTTCTAGCCTTGTTTCGGTAACAGACTAAGTGCAACTGTGACCTCATCATTGTTCTCTGACCTTCTTTCAGAAAAAGCCGGTGTTCCTTACGCAGTGCCCTCAAGACAGAACCAGTTTCTGAACTAAATGTTTTCCTGGTGACATGTCCTGTTTACTTACTGCTTGTCCTCTGGGCAGCTGACCTACCACATAGGCTCGCGTGTCCTCCTGGGGGCAGAGACCACACAGGCCTCATGCATCCCTGGTGGCTGCACAGCAGGCCTGGGTCCTGGTGTCACCGAGTCTAAGCTTGGACTGCTCACTGCACGACAGGCCAGTAATCAAGAGAGACAATTGTTGGAGTGAGGAATAATGACTTTATTCAGAAAGACAGCTAACCAAGAAGAGGGTGGACTCACGCCCCAAAGAACCTTCTTGCCTGAGTTAGAATTCAGGCTTCTTTTATATTAAAAGGGGAGGGCATAAACTCAGACACTTCCTGGTTCCCATCAGCCTCCAGAGTGAATGTGTTAATTTCTTCCTCCTTGTAGTCGTTCACAGGTGGGCCTGGTCAGGATGTTTCCTGTGAGCTAAACAAAGGTATTTTAGCTTAATGCTCATTACCTGCAAAGCAGGGTTCCTAGAGATGGGCCATTATGTATAATTTAAACTCCTAGGCAACATCTCTTTAGTGATTAACATAATAGAATACAAAATGTTCTTCCCTATTACACTGGGACCTGGGGATGAGCCTCACTGACAACACTGATTGTAAACACAGACTCACTTACCCTGTCCCCAGCGCCAGACCTAATGCTGATTGGTTTATTCTTTTTTTTTTCTTAATTTATTTTTTTGGCTGTGTTGGGTCTAAGTTGCTGCGCTTGGGCTTTTCTCTAGTTGTAGTGAGTGGGGGCTACTCTTTGTTGCGGTGCACGGACTTCTTATTGCAGTGGCTTCTCTTGTGCAGCACAGGCTCTAGGTGCACAGGCTTCAGTAGTTGCAGCAGGCAGGCTCAGTAGTTGTGGCTCGTGGGCTCTAGAGCTCAGTCTCAGTAATTGTGGCCCACGGGCTTAATTGCTTCACATCATGTGGGATCTTCCCGGACCAGGGCTTAAACCTGTGTCCCTGCATTGGCAGGCGGATTCTTAAGCACTGTGCCACCTGGGAAGTCCCTGATCGGTTTATTCTTGTAACAACCAACAACAATCCTCTGCTCCAGGCTCTGTGATCATCCACACTTTGTGGAGAAAAACACTGACGTGTTGCAGCCACGTGGGGCAGGCCTGAGACTCGGACCCTTCCTGTTGCATTGCAGTCCAAGCTCTTAACCACTCTGCCAGGCCACCACGTAGCTTCTCTGTGTCCCTCTGACTGATTTAAAAGACTTTGCAAGGAGACTTGTGCAGGGACCCCTGGGGAGGGGCTTTGGGGCTCGGCCCTAATCCCGGCTGCGTTGTCGTTGCAGTAAACTCTAGAACAGCACTGCCCTTAGAGGGGGCCCCTGTCCTGGGCTTTATGCTTTAGAGGGTCCCCTTGGACCCTTGCCAGGGCCTGCCCCTTCCCGTAGAGCAAGGAGGCCGCAGGACCAAGGAGCTGTGTCTGCCCAGAGCCCAGGGCCCCCTTCTAGTTCCTGCTGCAGGTGCAAGGGACCCGGGCAACACCGAGCCACCCGTGTGTGCACCCCTGGACCCAGGCTGGCCAACAGGGCTGATTGTGGGTGGGGTGTGTGGACGAGGCTTGGCCACGCAGGCTGGTGTCTGCAGACTGGTGCCCAGGCCCCTCAGACAGGGCAGGAAGGAGCTGGCCGTCCTGATGCCACAGCATCCCAGCGCCAGTCTCCGAGGAGCCTGGCAATTCTGAAATAGAATCCGGCCTCCGAGGGCTCGGGAGGGTGTGTCTGGACGGGAGGCCAGGGCATCCCCTGTGTCTCCTTCTCCAGGCTCGGCAGGGCGTGGGCAGAGCAGGGCTGGGCTGGGGGGTGTGAGGCCTCCTGCCCGTCCTTTCTCCGGGGACACTGTCTGCTGCAGGCTCGAGAGAGCACCATCCCCCTCGTCTACACAGTGTCCTGGTCGCTTCGCCCCTGCTGGCTTTGCCGGGAGCCGGGTCTGACCTTGCCGCCTCCCCTTTGCTCCTTCTTCCTCAGCTGGGGGGTCCCGCTGGTCATCACCGCGACGGCTGTAGCTCTCAATAAGATCGGCTACGACGCCTCGGACGTGTCCGTGGGCTGGTGCTGGATCGCCCTGGAGGCGGACGACCGCTTGCTGTGGTTGCTGCTGACTGGGAAGCTGTGGGAGCTGCTGGCCTACATCACGCTGCCCGTGCTCTACCTCCTCATCCGGAAGCACATCAACAGAGCGGTAGGTGCCCCACGGGGCCCCGGCCCAGAGCCCTGTGTGGCCCCTGTGTCCCGGCATCGGGCTGGCCACCTTAGGGGACAGGACGAGTGACCGGCCAGAGTGACGGAGGGTTTGCTCTCTATCAGGCACCGGGACGTGCACTGAGTTACAAGCATCCTGGGTTGGTTGTCTGGTTTGCTAATTACACAGCCCTCTCAGGGGTGGGTCTTATTATTCCTCCACTTGTGGATGGGGAAACAGGGGCTCCCCGAGGTTAAGGGGCTCCCCAGACGCGCCCAGCTCTGAGCGAGCAGCTGTGGAACCAAGGAGGCTGCGAGCTCCGCCTGTGTTCTGGGCCACGGCTCTCTACTGCTCCCTCCTGGACAGACCACCACGGTTGCTTAAACTTGAGAGGAATTTGGATGAAAGATGAGCAGTGGTCAAGTAAGAACTGAACTGGCAGGCCCCCGGGAAGGGGAAGGGAGGGGAGGTCACGGACTTTCATCATCAACGATGCAAACAACTCACGTCTTTATCCTTGGTGGTTGAAATATCATAAGCGGTAGACTTTCCAGGAATTCATAACTTCTCAGGAATTCATGTAGCAGTAGGCTGGGCTGATCAGAAGTCTCCTAGACTTCTGGCCAGAAATTCTAGAAAAGAAGGGTTTCCCTCTGTTACTCTGGCCATATTGTTCCTTGTTCTGGATTCCCGGTTCTGCAGATGTAAAGTACGGGCTTTCTCCTAGCCACAGGCAAACAGCTACCCCCAAAGCCTCAGAGTAGCCCGTCTGTTAATCTGCTCACCCATTCATTCAGTGCGTTTTTATTGAGCATCAGCTATGCACAGAAGCTCTGTGTGGCAGTGGGAGTTTCTGATGAGAACTCAGGCATGGGTCCCTCCCTCCTAGGAGGAGGCAGAAGTGTAATTCCGATGGAAGATAAAATGGGACACGAGGCTGGAGCAGTCAGCATAGTGAAAGCTCTGGGGACAGACTTCCAAGCTCATCCTGCTGGTGTGGTGCCTGTGTTTCTTTTTTGCTCTGAGTTTTCAGGGCTGGAACTGTAGGAGGGAATGTCCCTGTCTTTCAGGTGTGCTGCTGGCCCAGCGGCCATTTCTAAGTGTGTAGGGTGCTCCTCGCAGCTGCCTGACACCTGATCCCCACCCTGTACTCCCGTCTGTATCTCCTGGGATGCACACTTCAGGTTCCCTTTTTACTCAGAAATTTACCTGATCCTCACCCCTCCCTGCCGCCCTCTTCTGGCTCAGCTTGGAGTCGTTGACAGAGATGCTGGCGGGGCTCACCAGTGGGTCTGAGATCCTCTTGTCTTCTTAGGGCTTTTTAGTTGCTCTCCTGCCTGGGCCAAGGAGTGCCCTTTCACCTCCTCTTTTCGGCTGCCCTGGGAAAGTTCCAGGCTCCCCAGTGAAAGCTCCCGGGAGCTGCACCAGGCTCAGCCCAGGACCCCCCCATCCCTTCCCCCAGCTGCCCAGTTTTTGTTGTTTGTTTGTTTTCTTTTTTGGCCTTGCCGTGGGACATGCAGGAACTTAGCTCGCTAACCAGGGATCAAACCCGTGCCCCCCTCAATGGAAGCACGGAGTCTTAACCACTGGACTGCCAAGGAAGTCCTTGTGTGTCTTTCTTCTTCCCTGCCCTTCCTGTAGCGGGGTCAGGAAGCCTGGGGCCCTGCCTGTGAGGCTGACCCCCCCCCCCCCAACATTTGAGAATGGTCCTCTCTTACAACTCTGCCAGTGTTTCCAGAAAGAAGGGATAATAGTGAGCGGGGAGTTGTACGGGTTGTTCCCTGCCTCTAGCTAGGAGGGAGAGCTAAAAATAAACCAACTGGGCAAGCTTTGCTCTGAGGAGGAGCAGACCAGCAGCCCTGGCTGGTACCTGGCTCCCCCCGCCCACCCGTGTGGTCCCGGGGTGGTTGGCGGCAGAAGGTGTGCAGCTCTACGGGTGCTGAAGGCCCCGGGGGAGGAGGCCGGTGCTCTGAGCAGATGAGCTGCAGCAGCTTGGGTGCCCAGAGATGCCAAGGTGTGGGGGTCTTCTCACCTGGGCCTTCAGTGTCCTCCACGGAGGACCAGGTTCAAAAACGCCTCTTTGTTATGCAGTATTGTTTTTTTCATCTATTTTTACAAAATCGGTTGTGACCTGGAAATCCCTTTCTCACCGAAGGGCATCTTGAGGAGCAGGGAAGTCAAAGGTGGTGGCTGCTCATCTTTTCTTTCTGCCTCCGCTTTGGACAGAGCCCCTGCTGCAGGCAGGCCGACAGGGGTGGGGACAGTGGGGGGGGGACACACAGCAGAGCCAGGGGGCGGGGCCTGCATTCCAGAGGGGGAGGATGATCAGGAGCGATAGGTCTGATAAACGAGGGTGAATGGCCTCCAGGAAGGAGGACATGAGAGCTATGAAAAGCAGACACGGATAAAGAGCTGGAGGCGGGGACGGGACCACCTGGGAAACGCCGTTGCCGTTTAAATAGGTTGTCAGGATGGACCTTCTCCCGTAGGCGACACTGGAGCAAAGACTTGAAGAGAGTGCGGGAGTGAGCCACGTAGACGGTTGGGGAAGAGCATTCCACATAGAGGGAGCAGCTTGTGCAAAGGCCCTGGAGCGGGGTGTGCCCGGCACGCCTGGAGCATTAGGAGGCCTGTGTGGCTGGAGTAGAGTAAACGGGGAACGTAGCAGGAATGAGGCCAGAGCTAGACCGGGGTTGGGGACATTGTAAGGGACGTGTGAAATGGGGAGACACCGAGAGCTTTGAGTGGAAGGCTGGCTTGATCCGACTTAGGTTTTCAAGGAACTGCATTGCTTCTGTGTTGAGAGTAAGACTGCAGAGGGGAGGGGGTTGGGGTGGTCAGGGCGATGGTGGGAGACCAGTGAAGAGGCAGTGGCAGCCATCCAGAGACGTGGTGCTGGTGCTGGACCAGGCTGGTGGCAGTGGACAGAACATCCAGGTCTGGGTCTGTTGTTTTGTTTTTGTTTTCTTAAATTTATTTATTTATTTGGCTGTGTTGCGTCTTAGTTGTGGCATGTGGGCTCATTCTTGCAGCACTCGAGCTTCTCTAGTTGCAGTGCTTGGGCTCCAGAGTGCACAGGCTCAGCAGTTGCTGCCCACGGGTTTAGTTGCCCCACAGCATGTGGGATCTTAGTTCCCGGACCAGGGATTGAACCCGTGTCCCCTGCATTGGCAGGCAGATTCCTAACCACTGGACCACCGGGGAAGCCCCCTGGGTCTGTTTTGAAGGCAGAGCCTGCGGGGCTTGCCTGTGGATTGGACGTGAGCTGTCGCACAGAGAGAGGGACCACAGACCACGCCCAAGTTTGGGGCCTGGGCAGCTGGAAGGACAGAGCTCCAGTTAGCTGAGATGGGGAAGCAGTAGGCTTGGGTGGAGATCAGGCATCTGTTTTGGACACGAGAAGTTCCCATCGTGCTTTAGACACCCGCGTGGGGATGCGGAGCAGCAGTGGATGGAGCAGCCTGGGGCAGAGATGGGAACCTGGGCTGGCAGCGGCAGGCACTGCACACCTCACGTCCTCCTGCCCCTACTAGTCCGCCTGGTGGGGGCGGGGGGCGGGCAGCCGGTGGGGCGGGGGAGGGGCGGGGGAGGGGCGGGAGGGCGCCGGTCTGGCTTCACGGCTGCTCTGCGCCTTCCTCGCACAGCACGAGGCTCTCTCCGAGTACCGGCCCATCATGTCCCAGGCGCACCAGCTGCAGCACCACCCCTCCGTGGCCGACAAGAAGCTGATCCTCATCCCCCTCATCTTCATCTGCCTCCGGGTCTGGAGCACCGTGCGGTTCTTCCTGACCGTCTGCGGCTCCCCGGCGGTGCGGACGCCGGTGCTGGTGGTTCTGCACGTAGGTCTGCCCGCCCCCGCCCTCGCCGCCCCCACGGCTGCAGAGTCAGCAGGGCCAGGTCCCCGCCCTCCGCAGGGCGGGCGGGTCCCAACGCGCTGGCGCTGGCGGCGTGGGCCGGCCGGGGGCTCTGCTCCGCGGCGCCTTGCTCCCTGCGCCACAGGGAGAAGGTGGAAGGTCAGCGAGCCTCTGGTTCAGCCCAGGGTGTTGAGTTGCTGTCCAGTGGTCCAGGAAAGGGGACTGACCCTGAGTCCTTCCCAGCCCAGAAGGCCCAGGGACACGCCTGCAAGTTCAGGCCTGCCCGGTGCTCTGCGCAAGCCCCACGGGGCCAGCGTCCCCGCAGACCAGCCTCAGGGGGTGGAGGACGAGGGCCGGGGCCCCCAGCCCAGCCACCCGGCGTGTGTTGTTCAGACCTGCTCCCGCCCGGCACTCACGCCTCCTCCTCTCTCCTTGCCAGGGCATCGGGAACAGCTTTCAGGGGGGCGCCAACTGCATCATGTTTGTCCTCTGCACCCGTGCCGTCCGGACCCGGCTCCTCTCTCTCTGCTGCTGCTTCTCCTCTGAGCCGCCCACGGCCACCGAGAGCCCAGGGGGCCCCCCCAAGGCCCCTGCGCCCTCCAAGACTGGCGAGTCTCAGGGGCCCAGGTGGGCCCCAGACGGACTTTCAAGCACCTGAACTGCTCCCCTCCTGGTTGCATGGGTGGGTACTGCCCATCTGGGGCAGGCGGCTAAGTCCCCTCTGCAGGGAGCAGGAGGGGATGTCGGCTGCGCTGTAAGCCTTCCGCTGTTGAAGCTCTTGCTGCCCCTTGGGGAGCAGCACAAACTCAGCTTGTTTACCTCCTCGACCCTCAGGCACCTCCTCCTCACAACGCATCCTTCTGCACTCGGCAGGATTCCTCAGCAGGAGGGCTGCACTGAGAGTCAGGGAAACCAGTGGTACCTGATCACTGCCAGGCTGCCTTGTGGTCCAGGGGTCATCGGCCTCGTGACCACACAGCACTGTTTACACTTGGAGGGACCCACACCGGTGGGAAAAGCACGAAGAGATATATGTACACTGTGCATCCAACCTCAATAAAATGGGGGGAGTGGTACCAGAGATGTGGTCCCCACCGAGATATCACGGAGCAGATTCCTGGTTTTTCAGGGCATTGAGATTCCCAAGAGCCTGGCTTTTCTTGGATGGCTTTGCTGGTCAACGAAAGGGCCAGTTACCTTTAAGCAGGAGGTTCCCTAGTGACCGGCATGAGCACAGCCGCACACAGCTGCTCACGGCAGCCGGTCTCCCGGGGCCCCCGGAATTCTGTCCATGGGCTGCCAGCCCTTGAGGTAAATTGTGTTTGAGTTTCAAGCACAGGCTAGGATCCAGACTCCTGCCTCCACCAGGCACTTCAAATACAGGTCCCTCCTCCAATGCAAGGACTGGAACAGGACAGGAAGAGGCCACCGCAGGGAATCCCTGCAGACGCCCCACTGTCCCTCGGGTCTGTTCTCCCAAAGACCGAGATAGGGGTGAGCTGGGGGAAGGATCTGGCTTATTCATTTTCTAGGTTAATTTTTTATAGGAAAGGTGACCAGAGAGTTAGGGAATCACCCAAATACTGATTCCTCCTTGAAGGGGAAGGTTTGGGGAGCTGGAGTTGGGGGGATGACACATGCGTCATGGGGTGATTTAAAAGAAAATGGATTTAAAAGAAGCATCCGTATCTCTACAATCTATGGCTCTGCCACCAACCCTTTCTTCTTAGGTCAGAAAACAATGTCTCTAAGTCACAGAAGTCACTGGCTGAGAATGGGAGGTGAAACTGTCACCATGGGGGGCCTTGGTGAGGAAAAGTACACCGTAACCCAGTAGGTGCCCCTCCCTTGGGTCCCATGAGAACTCTGCAAAACTGAAGCGATTTTCTGAACCTGTAAAGCGGTTCTGGATTAAAATTAAAGCCACACCTTCCTGTTGATTCCTCTTACTCCCAAAAGCAGAATCCATAACAGGAAGAAACTCTGAATAGGTCTCTACAGCACTAGGTCGACAATGGTCATTTGGGGTTTCCTTTCAAAAAAAAGGTTTTGTGAAAATCAGCAAGAGGTGAACAGCCCTTTAGGATTCAAAGAAAGCTCTGGGCTGCCCTACAGGAGGGCGTTCTCTGTACGGAAACGGCCCATGTGAGGGGAGTCTGGGGTTCCCCTAAAGATGTTACCGCACATCATGGGCTCCTAGCTGGTAAAGAGCCTCACGTTAGCTTCTAGAATGGAGCAGAAATGCAGGAAGTTGCTTGCTGCAAATGAGAAAATGACTCACGGCTGAGTTATAGCAGGGGCCCCAGAGGAATGATGCTAGAATACATCTTGTCCTGAAGGGGGCCCCAGAGGCCTTGGGTCAGACGGTGGAACATCGGTGCCCACAGGGTGTGACCTGTTTCCCCAGACTGGCTGCAGCCAGAAAATACCTGCAGAAGGAGTCGGGCTCAGAGAAGAGCATCTCCACGTGCCTGGGCCTCCCTCACATTCTCATTGCACTTGTGTGGTGCTGCTGTGCTGTCAGCTCTTGTAAAAACTGCCCCAAAGATGCACCTGAGTATTCCTATTTCCTTCCCCCTGTGCTCCCTACCCGCCTCTGCAGACGGGTGAACGTGTTACTGCGAGCGGTGGGCCTGTGCGGGCAGGGGAGGGGCTCGTCCCAGTGCCCAGAGCCTTGCAAACGGCAGCATAGCCTCTTTCTCGGATCAGTCTAGCGGGATGGGTGGAGTTCAGAGCAGAAGGACGTGTAGGAATAGTCACATCCTAAAGCCCAGGAGGGGTTCCTGCTTGGATCCGAGCAAGACAGAAGTGCGTTCCTTTTACCTGTGCTGGGCCCCCGTGGGCTCTCTCTCTGTCACTGTAATTAATGTTTACCCACCCTTATCCCCCAGGCATAGCTGCGCTACCTCGGCCTGAACAGGGCCCATGGTCTCAGCCCCCAGCCCCTCTTTTATCGGGCACTTTCTGAACCTTGGTCTTTTCCTCAGGTTTACTAAGCACTTTCTGCCTCTTTGTGCATCTGAGTTGCGCCTATCTGATTTTGTTTTTTAATAAAGATTATGATTTGGCCCGGGCCGAGGGTGCAGACGGAGCTCTGCGTGTGTCCCCGACAAGAAAAAAACATTTTTGCAGACTTCCGATCTTGGCGTCATGACATGGAGGGAGGTTTTTTGCACGTGCAACATTGTAATGAAAACCCTGACTGTCTGAGGTCAAGGCCAAAGTCTTGCTATTTTAAATTAAATAAAATATTTTTCTCTTGTGTATTTGGTAAACTGATTGCCATTGGGCAGGGTGGTTCAGCCTGGCCTGTGCTATGGGGGCAGATCCAGAGCCTCCCACATGGTTGGGCCCTGGACACCACATCTGGGTCCTTCTCTGTGGGCAAATGCAGTCAAGTAGGCGGCCACCTGGTTGGCAGAGCCAGCTTCTCCTGAGTGTGCCTGATAGAATCACAGGTATGGGTAGTGGGGCAGGGTTGGAGGTGTTTAGAATACAGATTCCCAGGCCCTGTCCCCTGTGAGGATCAACAGGTCCAAGTTCCAAGCACCCACAGCTTAAGGCTAAACCCTCATGAGTCAGACACTCCAGACACCAAACTAACAACCACGTCTCCCTTCTTGCACGATTTTATCCTGACACCCGGTGACCTCCTGCAGTGGCAGCTGGGGGCTGGGGACTGCTGGGCCACAGGGGCACTAGTCTGAAGGGAGCAGCCTTCCAAAACCAGCCACTGGGGCCGACTGCCTCGTTCTGTGCTTACCTTCACAGCCCGTGTAGTCCCCTGCCTCTTTTTTTATTTTTTTTCTTTAACTGCTACATCATGGGAACGTTGCTCCCAAGAGTGCTGCTTGTTTATTTGTTCTCCTTGGTGGATTCTGTAAAGCTAAAAATACATTAACTATCGAGAAAACAAGAGGACAAGCCACAGACTGGAAGAAGATATTTGC
Organism: Hippopotamus amphibius kiboko; assembly: GCF_030028045.1. Lineage (NCBI taxonomy): Eukaryota > Metazoa > Chordata > Mammalia > Artiodactyla > Hippopotamidae > Hippopotamus > Hippopotamus amphibius. The sequence continues at coordinate 6,644,884 of NC_080186.1, read as the reverse complement.
AAAAGACACACCTGTGTATCTGTACGAGATGGTGGATGCTAACCTATTGTCATCATGTCACAATGAACATGAGCTACCATCACGCTGCACACCTTGAATTTATACAGCGGTGAGTGTCAATTATTTCTCAGTGAAAGGAGGGGGGAAGACACATCTGATAAAGGACTGTTACTGAAATATACAGTGGACTCTTAACACTAAGCAATAAGAAAACAAACAACCCAGTAAAGGAATGGGCCAAAGATCTTAACAGGCACATCACCAAATAAGACACACAGATAGCAAATAAGCATATGAAAAGATGCTCCACATCATGTCTCACCAGATGACACAAACTAAAACAAGATACCTCTACACGCCTATTAGAACGGCCAAGATCCAGAGCACCGACACCACCAAATGCTGGTGGCGATGTGGAGCCATGGGAACTCTCTTTCATTGCTGTGGGAATGCAAAATGGTGCAGCCACTTTGGAAGACAGCTGGGCGAGTTCTTACAAAACTAAACATATGATCCAGCAATCCTGCTCCTTGCTATTCACCCAATGAGTGGAAAACTTATGTCCACACAAAAACCTGCCCATAGATGTTTGTAGCAGCTTTATCCATACCTGCCCCAAACCTGGAAGCAGTCAAGATGTCCTTCAGCAGGTGGATAAGTAAACCGTGCTGCATCCAGACATGGGAGACCACTCAGCGCTCAACAGAAAGGAGATATCAAGCCATGAAAAGACACGGAGGAAACTTACATGCATTACTAAGTGAAAGAGGCCAATCTGAGAAAGCTACATGCGGTAGGATTCCAACTATCAGACATTCTGGAAAAGGCAAAACTATGGAGACAGTAGAAGGATCAGTGGTTGCCAGGGATTGCAGGAGGGAGGTGGAGCACAGGGGACTTTTAGGGCTGTGAAACCACTCTGTATGACCTATGACGATGGATACTTGTCAATACACATTTGTCCAAACACACAGAAGGTCCAACACCAAGAGTGAGCCCTACTGTAAACTGTGGACTCTGGGTGATGATGATGTGTCCGTGCAGGTTCATCCCAGGTGACACGTGTACCACTGGTGGGGGTGTTGGTGATGTGGAGGGCTGTGCAGGTGTGGGAGCAGGGGCATGTGGGAAATCTGTGCTTCCCTTCAATTTTGCTATAAACCTAAAACCGCTCTAAAAATTAGTCTTAATATAGTTAATTAGTTTAAAAATACATTGACTAGCCCCTAGAAATGGCTTGCATCTTTTTAATATTAATTTTGTTATTAAGATGCAACATGAGGGGAGGGATAGATTGGGAGTCTGGGATTGACATGTACACACTGCTATATTTAAAACAGATAACCAACAAGGACCTACTGTATAGCACAGGGAACTCAGCTCAATATTCTATAATAACCTGAATGGGAAAGAATTTGAAAAAGAGTAGATACATGTAGGGCTTCCTAGGTAGCGCAGTGGTTAAGAATCCACCTGCCAATGCAGGGGACCAGGGTTCAATCCCTGCTCCGGGAGGATCCCACATGCCATGGAGTAACTGGGCCCGTGCACCACAACTATTGAGCCTGTGCTTTGGAGCCCGTGAGCCACAACTACTGAGCCCATGTCCTGCAACTATTGAAGCCCACATGCCTAGAGCCCATGCTCCACAACAAGAGAAGTCATGGCAATGAGGAGCCCGAGCACTGCAAAGAAGAATAGCCCCTGCTCGCCGCAACTAAAGAGAGCATGTGTGCAGCAACAAAGACCCAACACAGCCAATAAATAAATAAATTTATTAAAAAAATAGATTCTATTTTAAAAAAAAGAATAGATACATGTATATGTGTAACCGAATCACATTGCTGTATACCTGAACCTAACACAACATTGTTAATCATTTATGCTCCAATAGAAAATAAAAATTTTGGGACTTCCCTGGTGGCACAGTGGTTAAGAATCTTCCTGCCAATGCAGGGGACTTGGGTTCGATTCCTGGTCTGGGTAGATCCCACATGCCATGGAGCAACTAAGCCTGTGCGCCACAACTACTGAAGCCCACTCACCACAACTACTGAAGCCCACTCACCACAACTACTGAAGCCCACGTGCAGCAACAAAGATCCAACACAGCCAGAAATAAGTAAGTAAATAAATAAAATTTAAAAAATAAAATAAAACAAAATTTTTAAAAATCTTTTAATAAAAGAAATAAAATGATTTTTTAAAAAAAGTTACAACACTCCCAAACTTAAACAATGCAAAATTAGCAGTGTCCCGTCCTATTTCTTCCAGGCAACTGGTTTGTTTTTTGTTTGTTTTTAAGCTCTTTATTGGACTATAATTGCTTTACACTCTTATACCAGTTTTTGAGGTACACCAAAGTGAATCAGCTGTATTTATACATATATCCCCATATCCCCTCCCTCCCTGTCCTGGCCTTCTAAAGCATCACCCATCATCGAGTTGATCTCCCTTTGTTATACAGCAACTTCCCACTAGCTATTTACAGTTGGTAGTGTATCTATGTCTATGCTACTCTCTCACTTTGTCCCAGCTTCCCCTTTGCCCCCCGCCCCTCAGCCCCGTGTCCTCAAATCCATTCTCTACATCTGCATCTTTATTCTTCCCCTGTCACTGGGTTCATCAGTACCATTTTATAAGATTCCATATATATGAGTTAGCATATGGTATTTGTTTTTCTCTTTCTGGGTTACTTTGCTCTGTATGACAGTCTCTAGGTCTATCCACCTAATTATATATAGTTCAATTTCCTTCCTTTTTATGGCTGAGTAATATTCCATTGTATATATGTGCCACATCTTCTTTATCCATTCATCTGTTGATGGGCATTTAGGTTCAGGCCACCACTTTGGAGGGCTTTTTAGCTACTCTCTCTTGCCTTGGTCCCCATATCCTGAACCAGATGCTATGTGCTTATCTGTGAGAAAATGGAGGAAGCCTTTCCTGGTGCTAAGAAACCTTCCAGAGACCCTCCATGCCTCATTAAGTGCTGTGTGCCTCTTCCCGTCCATCCCATCTCGCCTCGGTGACCCTTCATCACCTCTTCCCTCGTCCTGCTTAAGGAGGCTCTGAGCACCACCCAAGGCACAGTCTGGCCAAGCAACCCATCCTGTAGGACTGCAGGGGATGCAGGGAACAGTCCAAGCTCTCAGGCCTCCTCTGACCTGTACGTGTCCCCATCTCCAGAGTTCCCTCCATCCTCCTCACCCCAGCAAAGAGCACACCCTTCCATGCTGGTGATGTGTGTGGTTTCTCGCAATCCCAACAAGCAATTCCCTGACACCAGCTGTAGGACCAGCTGGGTGTCCTACAGTTCAGTTCTGACATGATCTACCTGGAGATAACATCACATCTCGCAGGTGAAGGACTGAGTCCTAAAGACTGCCTCCCCACTTCAGATACCAATTGAAAATCCAGGTTGTCACCTGTGCTTCTCACCAACCATCTGTAGATTGGATACTCCCACAGCCCCCTCTTTGGATTCGACTGATTTGCTAGATTAACTCGCAGAAGTCAGAGAAACATTTTACTTATTAGATCACTGGTTATTCCCGAGGATATAATTCAAGAACAGCCCAATGGCAGAGATGCACAGGGTAAGGTGTGGGGAAAGGCCATGGAAATTCCATGCCCTCCAAGTCCTACTCTCCCCGAACCTCTGTGTTCTCCTGTCCTTTTGGGTTTTTATGGAGACTTCATTATATGATTGATTAAATCATTGGCTATTGATGATTGATTCAATCTCCAACCCCTCTCTCCTCCCAGGAGGCTGGTGGGGTGGGACTGAAAGTTCCAACTCCCTAATCACAGGGTTGGTTCCCTGGCAACTAGCCCTATCCTTTGCTTACCTAGGGGCTTTTCCAAAAGTCACCTCATTGGCATAACAAAGACACTCTCAAAGCCGAGGAAATTCCAGGATTTTAGGATCTTTGTGCCAGGAACTGTTGAAGACCAAATACATATTTCTGCCTGTAAATCACAGTATCACAGTGCTGTTCCGTACTGTCCCATGCTGTTCCCTCTCCCTAGAAAGCCCTCTTTTCTCCTCCTTGCTTGGCTCCCTGCTTCTGCTCTTAACCAGCAGACACCCTGAAGGGCACCTCCCTCTGCTCCACAGCCTTCTAAGCAGACCTCTGAGATGCCCTGGTTTCCATAGAGACCAGAAGTTCCAGGGACCACTCTCCCAAGCCTGTTGCCCCAGAGCCTGCTTGGTTCTGGGCACAGAGTGAGGACCCTGGGCCCAGCCCAGCATGCATGTGAGGCTTAAGCCTTTCACATCCGAAAAGTTAGAAGTTTGGGGGGAAGAGGTGAATAATTTTCTGAATGAAGCATGTGGGTTGCCCCCCACAAAAAAATCCCAAAACTCAGAATCACTCATTAGAGCAGAATCCAGGCTCCATGAAGAAAAGGTTTGCCTGGTGTTATGGGGTTAGGACACTGACAGTAGCTAACAGCTAATGTTTACTGAGCTCTTATTGCGTTTGGTGCCAAATAAGGTCTCCCTTCTCAGCAGAGCCCTGAGTGACCACATGGGTTGCAGGCCTGCTGTCGAGTTGGCCCAGCCTGTTAAGACAAAGCCATACATTGCTTAGAGGGTGAGGAAAAGCACTTCCAATAGGGCCTTAGTAGGGTCCCAGAGTAGAAGGGATATTTAGTGGGATATTTAGTGACTTTTTTTTTGGCCACACAGCATGGCTTGCAGGATCTTAGTTCCCCGACCAGGGGTCGAACCCGTGCCCCCTGAGGTGGAAGCACGGAGCCCTAACCACTGGACCGCCAGGAAATTCCCTTTAGTTGCATTTTTGAAGTGTGGTTTGAGGTGGGTCTTTTAGTGTGCTGGGGATTGGGCAAGGGTCATGACATCACTGTTTTGCATCCGTGGGCACAGTGAGATGAGGATCTGCATGCGAGGAGTTTAAAGAGTTTCGGGTGTAAACTGTCACGCTGCTCGCTGTTAAAGAATGTTAAATGTCTCTTAAAAGTTCTTGGAGGGAAGTAGAAGTTACTTGTGGAAACGAAAGAATGTTGCCCACAATTCCAGTTCTACAAGGATGAAGTCATCAGCCCCTGACCTATAGCACACCCTGAAGGGAATTCAGGATGAAGCACACTGTGTTTTGGGTACATGGGCCTCTAGATAGTTAAGATGTGTATCCAAGGAAGAATTTTGATGGCCCCAGACTCTACGCACCTTCCCATGTATAGCAAAGCACTAAAATCATTAACTGGAGATATCTGAGGTGGAGGGGGTGTGTGTGCGTGTGTATGTGTTTGTGTGTGTGTGTGTGTGATTAGCAGTAATCTTTTTATCAAGATGTAGGCTTGACTACATGTACTTCCCAGTCAGAAAATTTCACATATATGCTCCTCCAATACCTCTTTCAGAGCAGTTTCTCAGAGCTATCTGAACGGTTGTCTCCCCGGCTATAGTCCTCAGTAAGGTGCTGAATAAAACTCAACTCACAGCTCTTACATTGAGCGATTTTGTTTTTTGTGGGGGTTTTTTTGCTTTTATGTTTTTTTCCGGTAGACACTTGCGACATATCTTTCTGGGCCAGGCTCCTGGGAGTCGTAGGAGGGCAGCCACGTCTTCACCCAGCCACGTCTTGGCAGGCAAGCCGTGGTCCAAGGAAAGGGGTCAGGAGAGACAGGTGCGTGAACGGTGAGGCTCTGGAAGGGGAGATACTGGGTCAAGCAGGGCTCTGCCTTTCCTAATGGCGTTACTCTGGGCAAATAATTGTGACCTCTCTTAATCTCAGTTTCATGTACAAAGGAGGTAATAATGAAACTAGCATGAAACCCAGTACTTAATACAGTGGCTGAGCCAGAGGAAAGCTCTAGAAGCCACAGCTGTCATTATTCTCAGTTAGCTTTTTTTTCTTTAGAAACTTTATTTTTATTTTATTTATTTACTTTTTTTACTTTTTGGCTGTGTTAGGTCTTTGTTGCTGAGCTCAGGCTTATCTCTAGTTGCAGAGAGCGGGGTCTACTCTTCGTTGCAGTGCACAGGTTTCTCAACAAGTTGGCTTCTCTTGTTGCAGAGCATGCGCTCTAGGTGCATGGGCTTCCATAGTTGCAGCACACGGGCTCAGTAGTTGTGACTTGAGGGCTCTAGAGTGCAGGCTCAGTAGTTGTGGCACACAGGCTTAGTTGCTCTGCAGTATGTGGGATCTTCCCGGACCAAGTATCGAACCTGGGTCCCATGCATTGGCAGGCAGATTCTTAACCACTGCGCCACCAGGGAAGTCCCTCTGGGTTAGCTTTTCATGTGTTACCTAAGTGCCACTGAGGATTCTACTACTTCCTGCCCCACCCCCCACAGCTGGATCCTCCCCTCTGCTTCCAGTGCCCCAGGCCCAGCTCCACAAGGAATAATCTCACGCTGACTCCTGTTGGGCAGTCCCTATTGAACAAGTCTCTGGGGAGTTTCTCATGACCATCATGTCAGAGGTGGGAGCAGACTCTGCCTTCCTCTAACCTTTTCTGTAGCTTTTCATCTTCCTGGCACACAGCGAATCCCTGGATTTGCCTGGACCTGTTGACTGGGAGAGCTTCTCAAATAACAGCAGCCAGCACTCTTCCCTGTCTCGGCGCCACCACCCCAGGAGGGAAAGCAGACGCGGAGCCTCGGGAGTCAGAGGGCAGGTGCTGTCTGAAGTTAATCAACCAGCATCATGATGAGTGACATGAGTGATGACGAGAGCATTGGGGACACTGTGTCAGCCTTGGGGGTAAGTCCACCCTGGCTGGGCACAGAGCCGGGAGACCTCGGGGCTGGGTGTCTAGGGAGAGTCAACGATGTTGCATTCAGGACAAGCACGGAGCAGTGCTTCTGACTTTCATGAGATCCGGGACCACCCGGGGTTCTGGTTAAAATGCAGGTTCTGATTGAGCAGGTCTGGGGAGGAGCTTGAGAGTTGGTATTTCTCACAAACTCCCAGGTGAGGCGCCTGCTGCAGACCTGGGAGACCTGGGGGAACTCTGGTTCCGGGGGGGAGCCTCAAGGGCGTGGGCGGATGCTTGCTGGGTTTGGCTTCGAGGGGAACTTGAGTGTCCGGGCAGCACCCACTGGGCTGCTGGCTTCCATAATACGTTCCTCAAGATCACAGGTTGGAAATGTAAAATGTGTTCTCCGGTCCTGGGGCGTCAGGTAGCGTAAGATTCCAGGGGAGTGCTGTAACTGCTCAACTGTAGACCACTTAGAGGTGGGGGTGGCATTGATTTATAGCCTTTGCTGATATCTGTGATGCTCCCACCAAGGCTGATTTCAAATGACTGTAGGAAGAAGTGTGTGCTTCAGGGGAAAGTCATGCGTTGCTTACAGCTTACCTCCCCCTGGCACAGGGCTCTGCCCCTGTACTTACTACCGTTGAGTTTACAGTTCTGCAAGTTGTAGGTAACTGATGCTGGAACTCACACAATTCAACATCAAAACCCCCCCAAACAACCCAATTTTAAAACGGGCAGAGGATCTGAGTAGACATTTTTCCAAAGACATACAGGTGGCCAACAGGCACATGTAAAGATACACAGTATTACTAATCATCAGGGAACTGCAAATCAAAACCACAATGAGATACCACCTCACATCTTTCAGAGTGGCTGTTACCAAAAAGACAAAAAAATAAGTGTTGATGAGGATGTGGGGAAAAGAGAACCCTCACACTGTTGGTGGAAATGTAAACTGGTGCAGCCACTATGGAAAACAGTATGGAGCTTCCTTAAAAAATTAAAAATAGCACTACCATATGACCCAGCCGTCCCACTCCTGGGTATTTATCCAAAGAAAAGGAAAACACTAATTTGAAAAGATATATGAACCCCTATGTTCATTGCAGCATTATTTATAATAGCCAAGATATGGAAGCAACCTAAATATCCATCAAAATATGAATAAAGAAGAGGTGGTGGGAATTCCCTGGCTGTCCAGTGGTTAAGACTCCACACTTTCACTGCCAAGGGCACGGATTCAATTTCTGGTTGGGGAACCAAGATCCCACAAGCTGCAAGGCACGACCGAAAAACAGAGGTGGTGTACACACACACACACACACACACACAATGGAATACTACTCAGCCATAAAAAAAGAATGGAATCTTGCCAATGGAACGAGAGGGTATTATACTAAGTGAAACAGGTCAGACAGAGAAAGACAAATACTCTGTGATCTCACTTACGTGTGGAATCTAAAAGACAGAACAAATGAACAAACATAACAAAAGAGATTTAGAGTCATAGATACAGAGAAAAAACAGGCAGTTGCCAGAGGGGAGGGAGGTGGGAGGGAGGAGGAGAGACATAGGTGAGGGAGAGGAAGAGGCACAAACTTCCAGTTACAAAATAAATGAGTCACCGGCATGAAATGCACAGTGTGGGACTACCATCAATACCTATGTAATGTCTTTGTATGGTGACATATTTCATGTAACTAGACTTATCGAGGTGATCACTTTGAAAAGGATAGAAACATAGAATTACTGTGTTGTGCACCAGGAACTAACGTAGTGCTGTAGTTCAATTATACTTCATAAACAGCAAGCAAACAAAACTCACAGAAAAAGAGATCAGGTTAGTGGTTGCCGGGGGAGGGGGAGGCGGAATTGGATGAAGGCGGTCCAAAGGTAGAAACTTCCAGTGGGAAGATAAATACGTGCTAGGGATGTAAAGTACAACATGACAAAGATAATTAGCACACTATGTCATATATGGACGTCGCTAAGAGAGTAAATCCTAGGCGTTCTTATCACAAGGAAAAGATTTTGTTTTCTTTTCTTTTGTATCTATAGGAGACGATGGACGTTCACTAAGTTTACTGTGGTAATCATTTCATGATGTATGTAAGTCCAAGCATTATGCTGTACACCGTAAACTCAAACAGTGCTGTCTGCATGTCAATTACATCTCAATAAAACTGGAAGGAAAAAAGTCATAATTTTTACCTTCTTTTTGGAAAATTATCCTTTAACACTATTAATGTGAGGTCACTAACCCCAGAGTCAGAAAAAGAGATGGGCAGTGGCATACTAGAGTATTTCAGCATGTACTCCCTTGCTTTCATTAAGGAGAACTTCAATTAAAATTAACCTTTTTATGACACCATAGGCATAGCCATCTTCCCCCTGGGTTGCCTACTTCCAGAACTTCTCAGTGAAAAAGAGAAATAAACTATGTTTGTTTAAAAAAAAAATTAACCTTTTTAAAGTGTACAATGCAGTGGCATTTAGTGCCTTCACACTGTTGTACAATCATCACTCTACCTAGTTCCAAAATATTTTCATCACCCCCAAAGGAAACTCCACATCCATGAAGCAGTCACTTCCCATTCCCCCGCCCCCCAGCCCCTGGCAACCACCAATCTGATTTTCTTCTCTATGGATTGACCTTTTCTGGATTTCTCATATAAATAGAATCATACAATATGTGACCTTTTTGTGCCTGACTTCTTTCACCTAGCATAATGTTTCTGAGGCTCACGTAGCATGTGTCAGTACTTCATTTCTTTTTATAGCTGCATAATCCGTTGTGTGTATATAACACAATTTGTTTATCCATTCATCCAATGGTGGACCTGTGTGCTGTTTCCACCTTCTGGCTATTGTGAAGAGCGTTGTTATGAATATGTATATACATATATTTGCTTGAGTGCCAGTTTTTTCTTATTCTTTTGGAATTAAAATATATGTAGGAGTAGAATTGCTGAGTCATATGGTAATTCTATGTTTAACTTCTTAAGGAAACACCAAGCTGTTTTCCGCAGCAGTTGCACCCTTTTACGTTCCCACTGGCAACATACAATGGTTCCAATTTCTCTACATCCTTGCTCATGACATGGCTAAACCTTGAGGACCTTATGCTAAGTGAAATAAGACAGTCAAAAAGACCAATACTCTGTGATTCCACTCATATGACACAACTAAAATAGTCAGGTTCATAGAAACAAAAAGTAGAACAGAGGTTGCCTGAGTTGGGGGGAGTTATTGTTTAATGGACACAGAGCCTTAGTTTGGCAAAAGAAGTAAGTTCTGGAGATCGGTTGTACAACAGTGAATATACTTAGCGCTACTGAACCGTACACGTAAGAATGCAAAATTTTGTTATATGGTTTTTAACCACAGTTTGAAAAAAAAAAAAAGAGTTGTCTGCACAGGGTAATGTGTAACCAATGAAGCCACTGAGTCCCTGAGAAGCCTCACGACTCCCTGGTGTTCACCCATTCTGGCCATAATTCCCAAGAGTCTTTAGTGCCTGGGCACTCTGATAGGTGAGGTCAAATTCTATTCTTGGAAAGAAAACTTAGGAACCTTGTATCCCTCTGAAGTTTACTCACCAGGTGTGTCAGCAGCCTTCCTGCCTTGGGAGCATCTGATAAAAACTTGGCCTTGTGGAGCAAGACATGTTTTCTCCCTCTTCCTTCCACCCACATGGCATAGTTGGGTTCTGATGGCCAGAACCCAGGCAGGCCTGGGCGAGGTGCCGCTGGCCCCCACTGGACACTGGGCTTGGGAAGTCTTGTGTCATCCCACTGGACCCCCGCACCAGGAGCGCTGCCTATGTGCAGAGCTGGGTACGTGCCAGGACCTGCTAATGACTTCTTCCTTATTTACACCTGGAATGGGAATGACCCAGAGCTGCTTCCCGCCTTCCTGCCTCTCCCTCCAATCAAGCAACCCCTGCACACACACTGCGCCTTGGTAGCAGCCTGATTTTGTGCCCTTGGAGGGGCGCGCAGGCCCTCCTGCTATGATGTGACACACATGTTCCTAAAGCGCCCCTCAGCTGTCAGGCGGCATGTAAATAAATAACAGGGCTTAAGGGGAGAATAGGGTTGGGGCATACCACCAGGCGATTTGAAAATCTGAACGCAAACAAAAACAAATGCAGTCCTAATGAAAACAGCAGCCTGGGTAAATCTCCACTGATATTTCTACCCAGCAGGCTAGGGGGTTCTCACTTTCTCCTTTAAAATGAGGGTCCTTAGGCCATTCGCTTCCAGTAGATAGCCGTGTCATCAGAATTTTAAAATCTGCTTTAGGCTGTAGTCAAGACACACACACACACACACACACACACACACACACACATATAAACGTGTTTTCACAGCTTCTTCAAGGGTAAGAGTCTCTTCCCAGTTTCTGCCCTAACAGACGTTCAGGCACATGTTTGATGGTTATATCAGTAAGAATTGGCTTCGGCTGCAAGTGACAGAAAATGGAAACAAGAGGAGTGTTTTTTTTTCATGGAAAGTCCAGGCAGTGTTCTGGGCTGGAGTAGCACTCCAAAGGATAAGAGACCCAAGCTCCTTCCATCTTGTTGCTCTGTCCTGTGTGGCCTCAACCTCCTGGCCCAAGCTGGTGGCATCCGTGTTCCAGGCAGCAGGGTGGCGAAAGGGACAAAGAAGAGAGCAAGGTTCTTACAAGCCAATACATGACAACTTCTCATGCATTGTTTTAGACAGAACTTGTCATATACCCCTGCCAACTGCAAGGGTGAAGGGAAACATAGTCTTTCCTTTGGGCAGCCTCAGGTCCTGCCCCTAATTCTATTACTGTTGAAGAAGGACAGGGCCAGTGGATTTGGTGATGGGTTGGGGGAGCCACAGCAGTCTATACAACAGAGGCCCATGATAAAACTTTAAAATTCCATAACATTCCTAGTAGAGATGAGAGCAACAGTGACCTAAAGTCTTGGTATCATTGTCTGGCCTCAGAATGATGCCAAAAACTTGGCCTCTGGGCAGTAGTGCCAAATCTCAGAGTTTTGGATGAAGTAGAAAAGAATAGCTTTATTGCTTTGCCAGGCAAAGAGGGACACAGTAGGCTTGTGCTGCTCACAAACTATGTGCCCCAACCCGGGAGGATTTGGTGAGGAGTTTTATAGATATAGTTCAAGGGTGGGGTTGCTGATAAGATTAGGGTGTGTGCAGGGCCTGCACTCCTTTAATCTGGCCTCAAGTAATCTGATGAGTTTCTGTGGTTCCTTTAATCTGGCCTCATGTGGTCTTCTTGAAGAGCTTCTCTGGAATGAAGAATGCTGACACCTTCCATTTGTTGGGGGTTTTAGTTCCATAAACAGCTTAAAGATATTACCTGTGCGTATCCCTTGAGGTGGAACCAGGACCCTGCCCCAAGGCTGCACTACTGTTTTTTGGCTGTTCCTCCCTTGTCTCTGCATTCCCTCCCATCCCTGATTGGCAACTGTTTGAACCTGCCCTTTGGAACTCAGGGAAGGTCGTGGAGGCTGGAGTCTATTCCCTAGAAGTAAGAAACAGGGGACATGGAAAGGCTTCCATGCCCAGGAACCCCACAGGGTCCTGCTTGGTTTCAAGAACAGCCCAGGGATTTGCCAACCTGCTATGTGATGCTAATTCAACATCTAACATCCTGGTTAGATTTTCCTATATAAAAGTTTTTTTTAAAAATTTTATTTATTTATTTATTTATTATTTATTTATTTATTTTATTGGCTGTGTTGGATCTTTTTTTTGCTGTGCACGGGCTTTCTTTTTAGTTGCAGTGAATGGGGGCTACTCTTCATGGCGGTGCGTGGGCTCCTCATTTCCATGGCTTCTCTTGCTGTGGATCATGGGCTCTAGGCACGTGGGCTTCAGTAGTTGCAGCACATGGGCTCAATAGTTGTGACTCACAGGCTCTAAAGCGCAGGCTCAATAGTTGTGTTGCACGGACTTAGTTGCTCCACGGCATGTGGGATCTTCCTGGAAGAGAGAACAAACCCGTGTCCCTTGCACTGGCAGGCGGATTCTCAACCACTGCGCCACCTAGGAAGCCCAAAAGGTTTTTTTTAATTCTGAAAAGCTTCATTTTCAGAAAGATCATTTTTATTCTTTGTTTTATTACAACAGTAATACAAAAATCCCCTTAATTCCCTTTAGTGTCAATCACCAAGTTTTGTCAATTTTACATCCTAAATATCTCTCAGATGCATTTACTTCTCTAATCTCTGCCACCACATGGGTCCAAGTCACCAACATATTTCACCTGCTCTACAGCAAAGAACAGCTCTCTCTCCTCTTCCCCAAATCCACTGGTCTCTTGTCCCCTCATCAGTTCTCTTTAGGCAGCCACAGTGAACTTTTAAAAACACAAATCTGATCACCCTCCACCCTCTAATGCCTTCTTTCTGCTCCTAGAACGAAAATCAAGCTCTTTCACACGGTCTATAAGTGCTAAATATAGTCTGGCCCTCCCCACCTCCCCCGCCTCCTTCTCCATCCACTCTTCCTCTCTGCTTTGTGCTCTTCAGCTACAGTGACCTTGCAGTTTCTCTTCTACCATGGGCCCTGTCACGTACTGTTCCCTCTCTGGACGGCTCTCTCCACCACCCCATCCCCACCACACCCCCCTTTGCTTACGTAAGCTCTATTAATCCTTCCTTCCCTTCTCAGCTCAAACTCACTTTTTTTGGGACGCCTTCCCCGACCAGTCCCCCAACCCCCTTCTTTAGAGCTCTTTTAAGGTTATAAATTCATCAATGTATTTATCTGACTAAATTCTGCTTTCTCAGCTAGAGTCTAAGCCACACGAAGACAAAGTTATTTTTATTTTTGCACCCTTTAGTACAGAAGTAGACTCAGTAAATGTAAACATAAATATATGCTAGGATTGAAATCATTCATTGTCTCACACCCCAGAATAACCACTGCTTTCAGATTCTCATAAGTCCTCTAAAATTGTGTGCTAACATATTTACATTTTATGTTAATAATAATATTTAATAATAATAATATATGTCCCTAATAATGATTTGGGAATTGAGATCTGGTACCAAAATCCTCATGTCGGAATCCTTGACAAGCAAGGATTCTTAGCAAGCACTTTCCCCACTGCAAGAGGTTAGAGAGGACCTAACACACGGCCCTCTGAGAAAAAGGAAAATTAGCTTTGGGTCCTTTTCTCCCTGGATGGTAAAATCCTAATATAATTTCCCTGTAATGAATTAAACTGTATGGAAGGTGGGGAAGAGAATGTCAGGAAGGCCCTGGCAGAATCGGGATCTGGCCACTTTCCTTTTATGTTAAAAGTGATTCTTTGGCTCTCAAAGAGGTAGCTTCAGGCACAGGGCAGTTTCTTGGAAGCACTGGTACGTGTTCCTGTGACACGCCTTGGCCTGCTATGCGCAATTAGCCAAAATGTCCTCGGGTTAATCAGCGTTCTTTATGACTGTCAGTTTAAACCGCAAGGCAAAAATAGGTTTCAACTGACAGGGTCTCTTCCTAGTCCAGACAGGACAGAGACGAAGGCAAGGCAGGCAGGATGAGGGCCAGTGATGGGACACTCCCCCCCACCCCCACATCTGCCCCATCCCCGTTTTCAGGTCCCACGGGTAACAAATAAACATGGAAAGTCCAGAAAACCAAAAAGACACTTGCAGTGGGCGAGCCACACACCTCAGGTCGCCCTGAGGCTAGGGTCCTGCAGGATGCCAGCAGGGACAGTCCCTGCCTGGAACCAGTGGGCCATTCCCCATTCTGAGCCCCCAGATCCATGGGCGCCCAAACGACCCCCTCCCTCCATGGGCCTAAAGGCGGACTGAGGCCCTGAGGCTGCTGTGCCTGGGGCGAGGGGGCCCGGGAAGGACCCGGCAGGGGACACAGAGGACCTGGACAGGAACAGTCCCTGAGCTCTGGGCCCATTTCCCACTGTTCCAGACCTTCCGGGGCTCCCAGGTGCCCTCGGTGCCTACAGGCTGCCGGAGGGCTCGAGGGTGCCGGGCTGAGGAGCCCGCGGGCAGGGGTGAGGGGGACCCAGGGCAGAGAGGAGGGGACAGCGCCCCGCGGCCCAGCATCCCGGCGGCGGCCTCCCCCCGCCCAGCATCCCGGCGGCCTCCCCGCCGCGTTCTCCCCGCTCGCGCTGCGCTCCCGCCGCTGAGGCGTTGGTGACGCCAAGGCTGTGCCTGCGGTGGCCTGGGGCCGTCGAGCCAGGTACTGCGGCTCCCACGCCCCATCCCCGGGACAGGAGCGCCCCTGCGGCCCAGGGCGGGGCCGCCGGCTCCTCCCCCACCCCCACTCCAGGAGGGAGGGCGAGGCCAGGAGGAAGGGAAGTCTGAATCCCCTCGGCCCTCACTTTTCAGCTCCCCAGGGAGCGAAGTGGAAGCTCTGGACCAAAAAATGGTTCTCTTGATCTCCTCTGGGCCTGGCAATGAGCCATGACGGCAAACTTCTGACATCTCTTTTTGTTTTCCCAACCTGGCCCCTTCCCTTCACCTCCCCCAATAGCGGATCCCCCACCCCCACCCCCATCTCCCTGCTACTAAAGCGCATTTTCTTTGGAGCATTTTTGAAAACTCTTTGAAATAATTGGAAAGCTCTGATCCTGCCAAACCTTAGTTGGAAATCATTGTATTAGGGCTGTGACCCAGAAGGTAAAGGACACGAAGTGAAATTAGAGAAAAGAAATGGTCAATCCCCACCCCCATTGCCCCCCAGCACCTCCCTACTCCCTTCCACTCCCCCCACGTGAATGGGGAAGCAGAGACCAACACACACACACACACACACACACACACACACACACACAGTCACCTTCCTCGCAGCCTCCCACACAGAGGCACCTGATGGCAATTCCCAAGTTTGCCACCAATGCCAAGACCAGTGCCTGACACGTGGTGGACCCCAGTTAACTGTTATTTCAGGGAGAACAAGGGGAAGGTGTGACTGCATTAACTGGATTTGTGCCACAGCGAATAAAACAGGCAACATGCCCTGTAAAGAGGAAAGCCTCTCAGCCTTGTGAGACTGTGCTCCGGGTTTTGGCCACTTGAACTGGTGGGGTGGCCGCATGGTTCCCAAACATGTGCTGAGCATAGTGGCCTGGCCATGCGTGGAGGACCCAGTCAAGCAGCTGTGACTCACTTTCCCTGCCCTGCAGATACGGGGAATTGAAATATTTACTGCTTTTGCAATAGCGATGATTACACAGAAAATCGCATCTCTAGGCGACTCTGAGTTCCTTAAAAAGGAAAATAAGAAATTTTCCGAGAAAAGCGTTGCATGGTGATTTGGGCGAAAGCCGACTTTCAAGTGGAGAGACTTGGCTGCAGGCGTTTCTGGCAAGGACCACTTCTGAGAAGCCCCTAAAGACCCCATGTCTTGCCCCATGTTACCTGGTGTGTTGTACGGTCAGTGGTACCTGTTCCTTTCCATGTGTTTGTGACAGAAATAACCCTCTCAGTCATTCACCACGAGCCTGACTTTAGCAGTAAGGAAATACCACAGACTGTCCCAATCAGGAAGGCACTGTGCCTGCAGTCCCTGGGGGGTGCCCACTTGCTGAACTGGACCCCAGACATCTCCTTTAAAAGAAGAAGCGAAAACAAGACACATGTCTGGGTTCCCGAAAGGGTTATTCTGCCTTAGCCCGCCTATAAAAATGCTATTGGCTGTTACCTGGCTCGGCCAAAGTACAGCCGGAATGTCTTCTCTCGCCATTCAGTGCATTTGTTATTTTGGCTGAAAGGAAATAAGCAGAACTCTGCGCTTCCAGAGCAAAGATGGAGCAACAGGATGCAGTCAAGAGGGAAGGGGTAAGTGTGCTGTCCAGGGAGGCAGCGAGAAGCAACCCCGTTGCAGCATTGCTGGGGGATGCTCTTAGGAGCTCTGTGCACGGGGAGGACCACAGGGGCACCTGCCCCTCAGAGTTCACCCAGCAGCTGGACTTTTACAGGGACTAGAGAGAAGAGAGATTTAGAGACATTTAGGTTTTGAGGTTCTTTGGGAATCATTTTACTGGAACAGCTTTTAAAAGTCACTGAAACTGAATTGATGAGACTCAACGGACTGTCACAGCTTCTTTAACCGTAAGAACTTGAGGTGAAAGGCTTCTGAAACCGGCAACAAAATTCTTACATGTGGCCTCTGAGAGGTTTTTTGATTTGTTTTGATTTTGGCTTCAGGGCATGTTCGTGAACCTTTTCAGCCGGTGAACAGCTAAACCAGCATGAAAAGAAGGGAGAAAAGGTGTTGCAGGATTTGAATTGAACTCAGATTTGTAGCAGAGATTCCCCACCTTTGAGATAATGAGACTCCTTTTTCTTTAGAGACAAAAGATTTTTCTGGACGTCTCCCTACCCGCCTTTGCCCTCCCTATGATTTGCTGTTGTACTTTTAGAGTCTTTTGATTGAGGAAAATGCATAAGGACAGAAAGGTAACAACTTTATTAACGCTTTTAAGAAGTCTGCATTTTATTCCTCACAATGGCATCTGCTTATATTGATGGGGGAGGAAAATATTTGTGCAAATTATTATTTATTCAGTCATGGCTATGAGACCCTTGCCGTAGGCAGGTTGGGCACTTGCTCTGTAGTTAATAAGTTAAGAGCAGGATTGGAAGGTGGAAGTACCTGGGATTCATTCCTGCTCCATCCTATTCTAGTTGTGGGAACTCGGGCAAGTTATTTAATTGCTCTGTGCCTCGGTTTTCTCATCTATAAAATGGGGATAATAACCATACCACCTCGGAGGGCTGCTGGAAGAAGTAAATGAGATCATGTATGTACGTTACTTGGTGCAGAGTGGTTCCCCATAAATGTTATTATTTTTTGATTATTCTTTAGAGCAGGGCACTACTGACATTTGGGGCTGGATAGCTCTTTGCTAGGGGGTGCTGGCCTGGGTGTTGGAGGATGTTTAGCAGCATTCCTGGTGTCTACTCAGTGGATCCAGTGGCATTCTTGCCCGGGAGATTAACTGCTTTAGAGATTACTGCATCACTTCACAGGGATTACCTTGTCTACTTCATGACAACAAGAATGTGTCAGGTCAAATGTTTTCTCCTCTATTTTATAGAAAAGGAACTGTGAGGTAAAAAAAAACTTAGGGATTTGGGGGTCAGGAGAGGCCCTGGTCTGGTCTGTGCCGTCTCTTGAAAAAGAAATGCACTGACCAGCTGTGCCCCTAAGTGCGGCTGCAAAAGAACAGACGCACCCTGCGTGGTTGTCCCTGAAAATGAAGGATACATTTGGAAAGGAGATGATTAAACGGTCACATGCAGAAGACATGGGCTAATCACAGCCACCTGCTCCTGCAGTTCCCCCAAGGAGGGAGGCCTCCTCCAGGGATGCGTCCAGGGCGTGCAGGCTGCCCCTTCCCGGGTGCCTGGGGGCGGACCTGGCCCTTTGGGTGAATATGTGCTGGGAGATATCAAAACAGAGCTCTTCCAGTGGTGACTGTGAGAACTTTCAAATCACAGAGTGAAGCTAAGGGGGCATTAAGGAGCCGAGGAGAAGGAAGCAGGGGGGCGCGGTGTGCAGCTCAGGCTGCAGAGGCTGGGCTGCCAGGGGCTACTCAGGCTGGTGGGAAGGACCCGGCTCTGTCCTCTGGTGGCTGTGTGACCACGGCCTCACTGGCCTTTGGGGTCCTCGTATGTAAAGAAAAAAGACACGAATCTGGTGTGCATCAAGGACTTTCTGCCGGGAGAAAGGACTCTTGGCCTAAGAGAAAAAAATTAAGTGGATTAGAAAAAAAATTTCCAAAATGCTTTGGAAAATGAAAACGGAATTTTTTTGTGGCGTTCCCCCGCCACCAACTAGATGAGGGTCGATACTTCCCCTCTGGGTCCTCATTGTTAGTAATTAATATTGGTAGCAAACCCGTGATGTAATGTGTAACGCTTGTCGCGTGTACAACCACAAGGCAGCCATGGGCCTGTTTCACATGTATGAACGCATTTAGTCCCCACACCAGTCCTGTGAGGAAGGCAGTATCGTTGTCCCCATTTTATGGATGAAGGAACCGAGACACAGAGAAGTTTAGTAGCTGGCCCAAAGCCACATAGCCAGCAGCAGGAGAGGCAGGATTCGATCCCTTGCTCTTGCGCTGTGATCGGCATGCTCTAAACAGCCACAAGGACAAGACAAGGCACCTCCGGCTCTAAAATGTTATGACATGTGTCTCTGCTCTCTCCCCTCGGCGTTCAAACCTTAAGGAATGTTTGTGAAACTTTGGGTTCATCCCATAGTGTGATAAAGTGTTAATAATATTAAGTGTTACTAATTCACAGGGACTTGCTTTTCCAGGGATATTTGCTTTCTGACTGGAGATGCCTGACAAGGAGAAGCGTCAGCCTGAGAGGGTCTCTGTGGTGGTAGAAAGGGAGATTGGAGACAAATTCCTAAGAGAGATGGTTTGGGTGCGGCTTTCTTCCCAGAGAACTTGAATCACGCTCTGTCAGAAGGCTAGCTCTGAAGGTGGTTGTTTGACTAAACTCTCAGCATTGTGAGAAACAGGAAGCCAGTTTACTGTGGGCCTGAGGGACGGGGCTCCTAATTTCTCCCAAAAGCACAACTCATAGTCCCTGCTCCCCTTGGCCTCTCTTTTTATTTTTTTAATTTTCTCACTATGCTTTTTTATTTTTTTAATTTTATTTATTTACTTATTGGCGGTGTTGGGTCTTCGTTGCTGCGCACAGGCTTTCTCTAGTTACGACGAGTGGGGGCTACTCTTCGTTGCAGTGTGCGGGCTTCTCATTGCGGTGGCTTCTCTTGTTGTGGAGCACGGGCTCTAGGTGTGCGGGCTTCAGTAGTCTCCGTGCCTGTGCCCAGTAGTTGTGGCACACAGGCTTAGTTGCTCTGCGGCATGTGGGATCTTCTGGGACCAGGGGTTGAACCTGTGTCCCCTGCATTGGCAGGTGGATTCTTAAGCACCGCACCACCAGGGAAGTCATCCCCTTGGCCTCTGAGGAGAGACCCCTCTCATGGCTCTTCACTGAGCCACTAGTCATTTTAACAAACTGGTCAGAGACCTGGACATCCTCTTTGGCCCCTTCCTCTCCCTCATGCCCTAATTCAGCCCAGTATACCAAGTTCTTTTTTTCCCCTCCCAGAAAGTTAAAAAGAATAAAGAAAAAAGAAAAAGAAAGAAAGAAAGAAGGAAGGAAGGAAGGAAGGAAGGAAGGAAGGAAGGAAGGAAAGGAGGAAAGAAGAGAAAAAAAAAGAAAGAGGGGCTTCCTTGGAGGTCTAGTGGTTAAGACACCAAGCTTCCACTGCAAGAGGCATGGTTTCAATCCCAGGTTGAGGAACTAAGCTCTTGCATGCCACGCAGTGTGGCCAAAACAAAAACAAAAACAAAAACAAAAAGCTTAAGCCCTGAAGTTCTCTTACATGCCTTTTTTATATAGTAACCTTATTGAGAATATAACTCCCAAACCATACAATTCACCCCTTTAAAGTATACAATTCAATATATATTCTCAGAGTCATATAACCATCACCACCATCAATTTTAGAACATTTTAATCACCCCTAAAAGAAACCCCTTACCCACTGACAGTCACTCTGCATTTCTCCCATCTCCTCCTCTTCTCCCCCAGCCCTGGATAATCACTGATTTATCTCTGTCTCTGTGGATCTCTCTGTTCTGGACACTTCACGTAGATGGAACCAGGTGGTCTTCTGGGGACTGGCTTCTTTCAAGTAGCCTGTTTTCAAGGTTCATGCACTTCGCAGCGAGTATCAGTGATTCATTCCTTTTCATGACCAAATAATGTTTCCATTGTATGAATATTTCACATTTTGCTTATCAATTCATCAGCTCATGGACATTTGGGTTGTTCCCACTTTTTGGTTATGATGAAAATGCTGCTGTGAACATTTATGATTAAGTTCGCGTGAATGTATGTTTTCATTCTCTTGGGTATATAGCTAGGAGTGGAATTGCTGGATCATATGTTTACTCTGTGTTTAACTTTTGGGGGAACTGCCAGACTGTTTTCCAAAGTGGCTGCACCATGTTACAATCCCATAAGCAGTGTGAGAGGCTTCCAATTTTCTCAGCATCCTCGTCAACATGTATGATCGGTCTCGTTGGTTTTAATCATCCTAATGAGTGAGAAGTGGTATCACGTTGTGGTTTTGATTTCCATTTTTTCTCACCGGGTACCAAATCCTTTGGTTTTGCTTCCTAATTAGTCCTCAAAGCTGGCACCTCTTGCCCCCCTGCCTCAGCCACTCCCCTAACCAAACCCCCATCCTCTCTCAGTCACTTTCCTGACTCCTCTTTTTGACCATTTCCATGGATTTTCTTCCCAGAACTAACTACAGTCCTAGTTTCATTATTAAATTATTATGTAGTGTTTAAAAAATGTCTTGTCTTCCCCATTGGATCACAATCTTCTTGAGGGCAGCTGTTTTGCTCGCCAGACTGTAGCGTGGTACCCAGATCATACACAGGTGCCAATAAATATTTGTTTAATGCACTGCCCATGAAAAATTAACAGTCAGTCTAAGAAAGAAGTGGACATTTTTATTCGAGCCAACTTGAGGATTATAACCTGGGAGGCAGCTTTTCAGAAAACTCTGAGGACTGTTCCTAAATGGTACAGATGAACCAATTTGCAGGGCAGGAATAGAGATGTAGACGTAGAGGACAGACATGTGGACGCAGGCGGGGAAGAGGAGAGTGGGACAAATTGGGAGATTGGGATTGACGTATACACACTGCTGTGCAGAACAGATAGCTAGCGGGAACATGCTGTAAAGCACAGGAAGCTCAGCTCTGCGCTCTGTGACGACCTAGATGGGTGGGATGGGGGGTGGGGTGGGAGGGAGGTCCAAGAGGGAGGGGGTATAGGTCTACGTATAGCTGATTCACTTCATTGTACAGCAGAAACTAACACAACATTGTAAAGCAATTATACTCAAATTAAAAAAAAAAAGTCACAGCACAGTTACATAAGTTTTTGAGACAAAGGGCAATACATACTGACAGTTTACATAGTCTAACAAGGTGAGTAGTGGGTTATTGTGACCCCTTACAGGATTAGGGAAGGAATGTTATCTCCTAAGGATTTATCTTGCTGCTGGTGCCAGAAGGAAATTGCTTTTGGGGGGTGGGAGAGGAATAGGCATTCCTGTGTCTTCTAAGGGGATTTAGTTAATGTGTAATGCAGATACATAATGCACACTAAAGGGGGGGGGTGGGGTGGGGAGAGTGGCTCAAGCAGCAGAGAAAATTTTATGTTAAACTTTTCTTTTCCTGCCTTAAAAATAATGTTGTTTCATCAAAATGAAGGCATTTGAACCAGCAAGGTCAGCGAGAGCTTGAGAACTCACCCAGAATGTCTTGCTATTTCCACAAAGGGTGAACTCTGATTCCTACAGGTCCTTAGAATGTGCCTATGGCTTGACTTCAAGGAGGAAGCCGAGGAATAGAAGTTGACTTATGTGCTCTGGGCTTAGAGACTCTACAGCCTGAGGGCTTTCTGATCATTTTTGCTGGGATCCCATAAAAACAGTCAGGGAGATGGCTGTCCACGTGCCTGCCAGGACCGCCCCCCCAAGTCTGGGACAGGAACCCCTGGGCACCCGCCACCTCCCCAGCTGAGCTTTGCTAAGGACTTCAAACCTTAGGACCCATCAAAGCAGAATGTCAGAGTTGCACCTGCAGTATGAATGAAGCCTGGTGCATTTCTAGTTTATCATTTACTGGGAAGAGAATTAGGAGAGGAGAAGTTTTAATCAACATTTTTTTCCTTCCTCCCTCCTTCCCTTCCTCCCTCGCTCCCTCCCTTCCTCCCTTCTCTCCTCCCTCCCACCTGGCCTCCTTCCCTCCCTTCCTTCCTCCTTCCACCAAATCAAGCAATAGGACAGCTTTAGGGGAGGGGTCTTTGATTGCTTCTCCACTATATCTCTAGTACTTAGAACCTAGAAGCATGCTTCGCTCACAGTGGATGCTCAATCAGTTGAATGAGTGAGGGAATGAATGAGTGAATTGAACACCCAGAGCACTTCAGGAGGTGAGCTCAGTTGGCCCTATGCTACATCCTGGGTGGGGTTTTGGGGGTGTGGGGGTGTGCCTCCTCGTGCACCCCCTGCCTTTAGAGAACACAGTGCAGCAACAGGCCTGGAACCCGTCTTCCCTCCTGGGCACCATCACCTGCTCCCCCCACTTCTGTAACCTGCTGCCCCCACTGGCCGAGGGGGCGGTGGGGCCTGAGGAGAGACTGGAAACCAGAGCCCACGGCTCCTTGATAGGCTGCTTCATCTGTGACTCTTATCGTCCTTACCAGAAACTTCCTGTGGATTAAGCATTTTGAATTTATTTGGCAGAGGAGGAGATGGGCGATGTTTCACTTGAGGTTCTGCTCTTGACCTGCGAGTCCTGCACCTGTCCTGGGATGGGGGTCACCAGCTCAGCTGTCCCCTCCTGGGCACCAGGCAAGATCAGAGTGACCGCTGTTTCTCTGCCTGTCCTGCTCCTACCTGCCTCTCTCAAGAGGTTCCCGCTTAGATTAGGAAGGAAACGAGGACCTCAGCTTGCCAGCCACTGGGGCAGCTGAGTCCCATGCGATGGGGACCTCAGTCGTAGTACAGGATGAAGTGCGTCAGTGGTGGGTTCAGAGAGCCCAGGCCCACCCTAGTCAGCGGACTTACCTCCACAGCTAGACGCTTCCATAATTAACCCTTGCAGTAACTCCGCGTGGGTTTTATCCTCATGCTAAAGTTGAGGAAACTGAAGATAATAGAAATTAAGCCAGAAAGTGGCAGTGAGCAAATTCAGACAGATCTGTAGATGCTAAAAGCGAAGCTCTTGTCACATTTATTTTTCTCCCGATTTTCATCCCTTTACTGATGAATCCCCACTTGTCATTAAAGATTGTCTCAAATGAGTGTTCAGTTTCCCAAGTGTCAAAGGGTATATTGTCACAAAATGTGTGTAATTAAGAGTCCCCAGAAATCTATACTTAAATATTTTTTTCACTGTGCCTTCTGCCTCTTACAGCAAAAGTCCAGAGACTAAAAGAGATTAATCAGTGGCCCTAAATCATGAAAAATTTTTGCACTTTTTTCCCTTTGATTTTTTAGGGGAGTTTGTGTTTGAGGCAGTGCTTGAGCGCATTTGCTGCAGTTGGCAAAGGCAGCCTCACACAGGAATGTCACAGAAGCAACTCAGACATTAGATGGAGTGTTAGAGCGGGTGACCCTTCAGTTTTGTTCTGACTCGGTGATTCTCAACAAGGGGCGATTCCCCAGCTGCCCGGGGGCCGTTTAACAATGTCTGCAGACATCTAGGTTGTCACAGATGGGGGAGGGGTGTCCCTACAGTGCAAACCAGACAGCCCCCCATAACAAAGGATTATCCAGGCTTATGTGTTACAGTTGAGGAAACCTGCTTCACCCAAGATGAGTGGAGGGTAGGTTTCCAGGCAGCAAGTGGTTGAAAGACCACAAGTCTTCAGATCCCATGACATCTATCTTTCTACAAGACTCTGAGTAAATCAGGAGTTCCCTGGAACCGCCCCCACCCCCCGCCCCACCCCTGGGCTGCTTCCTGGCCTAAAGCCATGATCTCTCCCCCACAGAGGCTGACACCTGTACTTGCTTTGGCGACGCTGATAGCTGCCTTTGGGTCATCCTTCCAGTATGGGTACAACGTGGCCGCTATTAACTCCCCTGCCGAGGTAGGTTGCTGTGGTGGGTGAGACGCAGCCCCCAGGGAACAGGGAGGCGGGTTTGGAGCACCTGGCGCCTGGGTGGCCACTAGGGTGGGACCCCACACACCCTAAGGGCAAACAGTGGGGCCTCAAGTGAAGGGGGGGCCCCCATGAGATACACAGTGCAGGCCCAAGGGACTTGCAGGCACAGGGCTGTGGGGACGCACCAGGTTCTCGTGGAGAGCCAGGCCTGGCTGGACACACGGCGGGCTGGCCTCCGGTGTGGGGGGTTGGGGAGGTGGTGGGGAGGTATATGGAGGGCCTCTGATCTTCTGCATCCTAGTTATCCAACGGAGTCTGGAGGGGCAGGGCTCATCCAACATTGATTCCGTGACTGGGAGCCTGGAGTCATTCCTTTCCTTAGAAACATCCCGGGCAGGGACGTCCCTCGTGGTCCAGTGGTTAAGACCCCAAGCATCCAGTGCAAGGGGGCGTGGGGTCGACCCCTGGTCAGGGAACTCAGATCCCACATGCCGTGGGGTGTGGTCAAATAAATAAAGAGAACCAACCAAATTCTTCCCCAAAATGGGTTAAAAAAAAAATCCCAGGCAGCTTGCCATCAGAGGCTCACAGCCACCCCGCCATGGGGGCCCCCTGCTCCTTGCTGTTAACCCTGGTTCCCTCTCCTCCACTTCATCACGTCGATGTCCATGTGCCCAGCCCAGCCCATCGGGTGGTCCGACAGCTAACGTTCTTTCTGCAAAACCAGCTCAATTATTTTCCCGTTCTGTTTTGCTTCGCTTTCCAGCTCATGAAAGCATTTTATAACGAGACCTACTATGACAGGATCGGTGAATACATGAGTGAATTTTCCTTGACCTTGCTGTGGTCAGTTTCTGTGTCCATGTTTCCCTTCGGAGGCTTCCTCGGCTCCCTCATGGTCGGCCCCTTGGTGAATAAATTAGGCAGGTAAGGGAAGGTGAATTTTCAACTCCCTGAAGCTCATAGACCCCATCAGAGTTTAAAACCTGGGCCTAAAGCAGAAATCTTTATTCTAAAACCAGGTAATGGCTGCTGTGATGATTTTTGTTTCCTAATGTGGGGAAGAAGAAGACCAGACATCGGCCAAGTGTTTGGGCACTTGGGCACTGAAGGCCTCAGGGCTGGAGGTGGCTGTGGGTGATGGGTCTCAGGCCCTGGGGTGCACATGGAAAGAGCAGAGAGTGCTTCAGAGATCAGGACTCACTCCCGCTCTCACTCTCTCTTGCCTTGAAATCGTCCTTACCGAAACTTCCTTTTGGGCTTTAGACACGTCAAATGCCAGGTGGCATGGCCAAGCTGTCAGGCCCCGTGTGGACCATAGCCTCATATTCCTGAACTCTGCCTCCTAAATGAACGCAAGCTAACTGCTCTGTTCTTTTACCTTGGGATCCAGTCATGTGAAAAATGTAGCCCAAATTAAATTCCTGTAAAACTCTGAAACGGCTGAGATGAATGTCAAGCCCTCCAGTGTGAAACCGTGTGGTCCCTGGGCAACCCTCACTGTGGGTGTCATCAATGCCAAGAGCAGAGTTTAAATCTTTGCCTCCACTTCCAGAAGCATTAGAGATTCTGTGTTTGATTCCAAGAAAGGTCCTTGAGCTCTCCCACGCCCCTGGTTAATTCCATGGGCATGAGAGAGCAAGTAGCCTTGTTATTGAAGAGTAATTAAGAGTTCCTCCTTCCAACCCCTCCCTTCCAGGATGGGCACACAGGAGGCGGGTTGAGGTCAAGTCCCCCTTCTCAGCCACAGATCTAGTGAGCTCAAGAGTCAAGGCCAGATCCCAGACCTTGGTTCCTTCTCCGGTCTTTTTCCAAAAGAACCTGAGACTAGAAACATACAAGCTATAATTCAGGATCTAAAATCCTGATGTCTTCTTGGGAGGCTGGTGTTGAACTCACAGTTCTTCCTGTGGACCGCCAGGGGCAGGGGGAGCAGGGGCAGGACATCAGTCAGGTCACAGTCAGAGCTGCAGGACGCTTCTCCTTGAGTGGAGGACTCGCCGTCTGGTCTGCAGATGAGCTGACAATTGCGAGTCCCACTGTCTGTGTGAAAATGTGATAAATGTTATTCAGTTGTTCGTGGTTTTCTTAAAGATTTGTCAATGTTCCTTAAATATCAGTAGCAGCTAACAATTTATTGATGGGTTCTTATGTGCCAGGCTCTATTGTAAGTGCTCTTAGGGGATATTAATTCCACTAATCCTTACTGCCGGGCACAGGTTCGATCCCTGGTCAGGGAACTAATCCCACAAGTTGTATGGTGCGGCAAAAAAAAAAAAAAAGAATTGTGGTAAAATATATACATAACATAAAATTTACCATTTTAACCAGTCTTTATGTGTACAGGTTATTGGCATTAGATACACTCACATTGTTGTGCAACCATCACAACCACCCATCTCTATAACTTCTCATCTTGGAAAAATGGACACCATGTACCCTTTAAACAATAACTCCCCTTTCTCATCTTCCCCTAGGTCACCAATCAAATTTCTGTCTCTAGGGACCTCATATGAATGGAATATACAAGATTTGTCCTTTTGTGACTGGGTTATCTCACTTAGCTTAATGCCCTCAAGGTACATTCACCTTGTAGCATGTGTCAGAATTCCTTTCCTTTTTAAGGCTGAATAATACTCTGTTGTATGAATATTTGCAAGTTTATCCATTCATCTGTGATGGACATCTGGGTTGCTTACACCTTCTGGCTACTGTGACTAATGATATTATAATCCTCCCTATGTTAATCTGTCATACTTCCCATCTTCTCTCTCTCTCTGTGTATTGCTTTCTACGTAACTTCCTCAAGTCTGCCTTCCTGTTCATTAATTCTCTCCTTAGCTTCAATTCACCTACTACATTTTTATTTCAATGACTATATTTTTTAAATATTTACTTATTTATTTATTGGCTGTGTTGGGTTTTTGTTGCTGCACATGGGCTTTCCCTAGTTGTGGTGAATGGGGGCTACTCTTCATTGTGGTGTGTGGGCTTCTCATTGTAGTGGCTTCTCATTGTAGAGTACAGGCTCTAGGCTCATGGGCTTCAGAAGTTGTGGCACACAGGCTTATTTGCCCAGTGGCATGTGGGATCTTCCTGGACCAGGGATTAAAACCAGTGTCCCCAGCAGGTGGATTCTTAACCACTATGCCACCAGGGAAGTCCCTCAATGACTATGTTTGTTTGTTTGTTTATAAATTTATTTATTTATTTATTGGCTATGTTGGGTCTTCATTGCTGCGTGTGGGCTTTCTCTAGTTGCAGAGTGGGGGCTACTCTTCATTGCAGTGCACGGGCTTCTCATTGCAGTGGTTTCTTTTGTTGTGGAGCATGGGCTGTAGGCGTGCGGGCTTCAGTAGTTGTGGCACGTGGGCTCAATAGTTGCGGCTCGCAGGCTTAGTAGCTCCAAGACATGCGGGATCTTCCTGGACCAGGGCTTGAACCCATGTCCCCTGCATTGGCAGGTGGATTCTTTTTTTTTTTTTTTAGACATAAATTTATTTATTTATTGGCTGTGTTGGGTCTTCGTTGCTGCACGCGGGTTTTTTCTAGTTGCAGCGAGTGGGGGCTACTCTTCGTTGTGATGTGCAGGCTTCTCATTGTGGTGGCTTCTCTTGTTGTGGAGCATGGGCTCTAGGCTCGAGGGCTTCTGTAGTTGTGGCATGCAGGCCCTAGAGCACAGGCTCAGTATTTGTGGCGCACGGGCTTTGTTGCTCCGTGGCATGTGGGATCTTCCTGGATCAGAGCTCGAACCCTTGTCCTCTGCACTGGCAGGCAGAGTCTTAACCACTGCGCCACCAGGGAAGTCCCGGGCAGATTCTTAACCACTGCAACACCAGGGAAGCCCTATTCATTTGCTTTTTTGTTTTGTTTTGTTTTGTTTTGTTTTTTATTATTTTTTTGGGGGGTACACCTGGTTCAATCATCTGTTTTTTATACACATATCCCCGTATTCCCTCCCTTCCTTGACCCCCCCCTCGAGTCCCCCCCACCCTCCCCGCCCCAGTCCTCTAAGGTATTCATTTGTTTTTAAAATCTATCTTTTTTTGCTATTGTTTTTGGATAGTTTTGTTTTACATATTTTCTTGTACTTTCTGTAGTACCCTTTTGATTCCTTATTTTATGACACTACTCCTTTAAAACGGATTTTATAGCTTCTATCTAATCCCATTGTCTGAAGCTGTGCTC
The DNA here is from genome assembly GCF_030028045.1 of Hippopotamus amphibius kiboko. Classification (NCBI taxonomy): domain Eukaryota; kingdom Metazoa; phylum Chordata; class Mammalia; order Artiodactyla; family Hippopotamidae; genus Hippopotamus; species Hippopotamus amphibius. Next base: position 6,616,266 of record NC_080186.1, on the reverse strand, counting down.
TTGTAAGCGCAGCCTCTTGCATGTGGTGGATTGCTCTGTGTGTCCTGTCATGGTTCTGCTCCATTGCAGGCGGCAGGAACGGTGCCTGGTTGGGGGACTCCTGGGGAGCCCAAAGGGAGGAGCCTCTCCAGAGGAGCTTTCCCTTTGCCTTTGTCTGGCTCTCCAGGGCCCAAGTCCAACTCCAGTCTTGACTTAAATGGGACTGCTTTCTAAGTTTTAAGTTTGATGGTTTTTTATAGGTTTTTAGGAGATAGCCTTTGTCAGCTTACCTAAGTTCCCTCATTTTTATAGTTTCTTAAGGTTTTTTTAAAAAATCATAATGGGTATCAAATTTTATTGACTTCTTTTGCCACTCAATTGATAATCCTATATTTTCCCCCAGTATAATCTTTAATATGGTGTTTTTAACCTTGAAAGATTCTTATCTATGCTGTTGAATTCAATTGGCTAATATTTCACTTAGGATTTTCACATCTATGTTGATAAGTGAAGTTGGCCTAAACCTTTCCTTTAATGTCCTTATCCAGTCTGGGTTTCAAAATTACGCTAAAATCATATTAGTTTATGGTTGCAAAACCCTTTGCCATATTGTAATATTGGAGCCTTTCCCTCTGTTCCCCATCCCTGATGCCCTCTGTGTGGCGGTCATTTGCATTTGCTCCCACAGAGAATATTCCCACACCAAGCCATGCACTTGAACTGTATCCATCTTAGGGCAACAGCAAAGGGTACAACACAACAGCAGCTGCTCTGAGTAGATGCTCAGCAAACTTTTGTTAAAGGAGTGAGAGAATCCTTAAACCAAACTAATTGGTATTTTGTCCTCTGCAGGAAAGGAACCTTGCTGTTCAACAACATCTTTTCTATCGTGCCCGCGATCTTAATGGGATGCAGTAAGGTTGCCAGGTCATATGAGATGATAATTGTGGCCAGAGTTTTGGTGGGAATCTGTGCAGGTAAACCATTCTGTGATTTGGGATAGTCAAGGGGACGGAGAAGAGCCACCTGGGTCTGAACCAATCTGGGGTATCCGAAGCATATAGGTTCAAGCTATTCCTACACTTCTACTGTGGATAGACGCTTAAGTCCCCGCGTTATAGGGATGCATGCGGACTGCAGGCAGATCCTCACTGTGCAGTTTCCTGTGAAGAAAGCTGTTCTTTGAAAGACTGAGCTACAGGGTCTTAGGACCGGAACGGTCCTTCCAACCAGTGCTTTATCTCAATGTTTTCTAAACTGGAGGTCAACACAGATACCAACCAGGGTTCCTGGCCTTCCCCAGGCAACAGAAATTGACTAGAGGCCAGACAAGAAATTCAGGCAAGGTTTTATTCGAGCCCCTGAGACCACAGGAGGGAGCAAAAACAAGTAACATGTTCCCTTGCTCGCTCCCCAAGGGTGGGGTGAGCTGGTTCCTTATATGGGGTGAGGGTAGGGATGTGTTCAGGGGTCGGGTTGGAGGGGTGACTTAGGTGTTTTGCCCACCCCTCTGGTGGTACTGTGTGCAGGGGGCACTCGCAGTACCCTGCTTTTGCTCCAGACACCCAGTTTTTGCTCCCGGCTCTTCAGGAGTAAGAGTTGGGTTTTTTTTATCTTTTTTTATTCACACAGTTCCTTTCAGTCTCCTAGCATTTCTTTGTATTTTGTTGCTCGAGCAGAGGTTTGTGGTGGTGCAAGCACTGCAGCACTGCAGCACAGGGTCCCAGGTCCCAGCCTGTCTCAAGACAAGTTGGTGGCTGGTGACATCTCCTTAGCGAGCAGCATTTTCTTTTTCTTTTTTAACTAGTGTAGACTGTGTCACATGTAGTAAAGATAAGGATTATCTTTTGAGACTTTATTTCAGTTCTTTATCTTTATACATATGTGAGAACCAAGTCAAATGTAAAATGTATTTCTGTATTTTGCACTGTGGGTGCTGGTCAAAACAGCTTGAGAAACAATCCGATGTAGGAATCCCTCTACCAGAAAAGAGTTAATGACAGTAACCTCTCCAAAGCCATTCTGCCCAGGCTGGGCTTCCCTGGGTATAGAAAACTCTCCCGTGACGGCTTCAGACTGAAGAGACATGGTTTAAGCTGTGCCGTGGCCTTCCTTCAGGTTGGCCTCCTCTGTAAGCAGAAGGGCCAGGGCCGTTGAGGTAAGTGCCCACTCTCGGGGCCATGCACTGCAGGGTGGGCACCCAAGGGTGAGCGGCCCTGGAAATGCTGCATCCTGGGTGCTTCACTTGCCCCGAACCAGGCTCTGTCATCGCCAAGGGACTCGTTCTCCTTCCAAACATGGGGATCGTATAATTTGGCTGGATGTCAGCAAACCCCTTCCCTGGAGTTTACTGACTATAGAGGAGATAGCAAGGAGCCTGGTACTGGGAGAAGTGGTGAGGAACTGCAGGGCTGTGGACATAGAGGAAAACAACATTCCCAAAGAGAGAAGAGGTCACCTCAAGGAGGGAATGACGGGCCCCCTGGCGAACTTCCTTCATTCTGGCTTTCCCTGAGAGCACCTGGACATTTATCTACCATCTGGGCAGGAGTCCCCAGGCGCCCCGCCCCGCTCTTGCAGGCTTTTCCTGCAGCCAGGCTCAGCTTCATGAAAAACAGACAATCCCTGGAAGTAGTCGGCAGTAGGCAGGTGCTGTCACGTTTGTATTGACAGCCAACAATTCAGAGGTGTTTCCAAAAAAGCAATGTTAGGATCTAACAGAGAACAAATCACAGTTTAACATCCCAACCTTTGCTTTTTTTGAGGGGGCCGCACTGCGCAGCTTGTGGGATCTTAGTTCCCTGACCAGGGATTGAACTTGGCCCTCAGCAGTGAAAGCACAGAGTCCTAACCTCTGGACCGCCAGGGAATTCCCAATCAACGTTTGCTTTTAAATAAGCACGACTTCAAGTCAGCAATTCTCAAATTTTGGGCCTTAGGATCCCTTTACACTCTTAAAATTATTGAGGGTCCTGAGGAGCGTCTGCTCTACGCGTTATAAGGATCAATATCTACCATCTTAGAAACTGCCACCAAGAAATGTATTAATGCATTTTAAAATAGCAGCAATAAGCCCATTACATGTCTTTCTGAAAATAACTTGATTTTCTAAAACAAAAATTTAGTAGTATTGCTTTACATGTTTGCAAGTCTCTTGAATGTCTGGCTTAACAGAAGACAGCCAGGCTCGCAAACGTGCTTCTTTGTTCTGTTGGTGTGATGTCAGAGGGCGTGTGACCTCTGGAAAAGTGGTCAGGGAACAAGAATGAAAAGGGTAAATAACATCTCAGGACAGTTCTGAAAATAGTTTTGGTCTCACAGACCGCCTGAAAGGTGTCAGGAACCCCCAGCGTCCTCAGGTCTTCCTTGAAGAACTCCAGCGGAAGCCTAATCTATTCACCATTCATTCATTCACGTATTTCCTGAAAAGACAGGAAAGGGTGTCAGCAAGCTCCGTGGTACTTAGACACCCTAAACACAAAGGAAACGGCCACCCTGGCCAAGGGGGTGCAGGGCCAGTGTGGCTTAGAACCCCCGATGCTCAGTGCGCTGGTTTGCTGTTAGTCAACATCTTTGGTAAGAATGCTTCAGACTTTCAACTAACGGAATTTAAACTTTAAAAGCTGCTTCTCTGACTTTAGTGTCAGAGCAGGATGACATGATGGTCATGAGAAATTTCGCAGATGCTTGCTCAATAGGGACTGCCCAACAACGGTAGGTGTGAGATTATTCCATCTGGAGCTGGGCCTGGGGCGCTGGAAGCAGAGGGGAGGATCCAGCTGTGGGGGGTGGGGCAGGAAGTAGTAGAATCCTCAGTAGCACTTAGGTAACACACAAAAAGCGAACTGAGAGGGACTTCTCTCATGGTGCAGTGGTTAAGAATCTGCCTGCTGATACAGGGGATGTGGGTTCAATCCCTGGGCCAGGAAGATCCCAAATGTCTCGAAGCAACTGAGCTCGTGTGCCACAACTACTGAGCTTGTACTCTAGAGCCCTCAAGCCACACCTACTGAGCCTGTGTGCTGCAACTACTGAAGCTCACAAGCCTAGAGTCTATGATCCACAACAAGAGAAGCCACCTCAATAAGAAGCCTGCGCACCACAATGAAGAGTAGCCCCCCCCACTCACCAAAACTAAAGAAAGCCCTCATGCAGCAATGAAGACACAATGCAGCCAAAAAGGTGATTAATTAATTTTTAAAAACAACAAAAAATGAGATCCTACTTAAAAAAGGGGGGGGCAGGGCTTCCCTGGTAGCACAGTGGTTAAGAATCCGCCTGCCAATGTAGGGGACACAGGTTCAATCTCTGGTCCAGGAAGATCCCACGTGCCTCGGAGCAGCTAAGCCCGTACGCCACAACTACTGAGCCCATGTGCTGCAACTACTGAAGCCCGAGCACCTAGAGCCCATGCTCGCACAACAAGAAAAGCACCGCAATGAGAAGCCTGTGCACCACAATGAAGAGTAGCTCCCGCTCGCCACAAGTAGAGAAAGCCCACACACAGTAACGAAGACCCAACACAGCCAATAAATAAAAATAAAATAAATTTATTAAAAAAAGAAAAAGACAAAATGAGACTGTCTCCAGCAACATGAGGGAATCCCATCTCTTCACAAACCTCCTGGTGGTTGTCTCTCCAGTGCTTAAGTTCAGAAACACCTGGCCTTGAGAAGCTGCCACCAGGGCCTGAAAAGTGACCAGGCACCTCGGGGGCCTCGCTTTCTCCACAGCACTATGGGCACTGGGCCTGCGGGTAACCCCCTGCCAGCCACTGCACAAGATACCTAAGAGCTGCTCTAAAGACTGTCCCTCTTTGCTCTGAAAATCAGAAAGAATCAGTATTAATTAATGAACGATGTCATCCCTTTTAAAATTCTACGCAGAGATGTCCTTGGGCAGAATTGCAAAGCTTGAAAACTTGGTGGTCAGTTTCCTCCTATCTCAGCACTATTAAATACCCTCCCATCACTGGCAGGTCCAGCCTCCCCTCCCCCCACACTGTTTCCCTTGGGTTCCCCATGGCCAGAACCTCCTTTTCAAACCCCATGTCTTTCCGAGCATCAGCTTGCCTCTGACTCCATGTGCAATACTTGGACCAATAACAACCCATCTGACCTTCCTCCCAGATCCCCAGCCTCTCATTGGACTTTTAGAAGAATTAAATGAGATAATACATATGAAAATACTTTAGAGCCTATAAAATTGTTTCACCTGTTCATAAGGGGTCAGATATCAGTAAGACAGGAAAACCAACAAGTTCAAATATTGAGGATTCAAACGTAGTTCAGTCATCACACAAATCCCAGTTAGTCCACAATATATATTTAATTTTTTAATGCTTATAGACGGATAAAGCTTGTGCTTCAATGTCTGTGAAGGTATCTACGCATCAAGCTTATTATGTAACACACCGTCTCAGAAGGTAACGCTTTTGGGCAAGGGTCCTTGGCCTTTTATTAACAGGTTTTTCCCTCAAGGAGCAAGAGAGGAGAGAGTGTCTAGACCACATCTGGGCTCTTCCTCTCCGAGACCAAGCCAGTCAGGAGGGAAGACCTGAGGTCTGGCCTGTGTCCCCAGGTGACACCAGGAAGCAAGGGCGCTGACCATTCACTTCTTTGGTCCGACTATTTTCTCTTAAACTTTAAAGGACTAAGAATTGCAAGAGGTGTTGTTTGCTTACTCCTGTAGTTTTGAGAAAGTTTCAGCCCAACTAACGTGATTACTGAGAAAGAATAAATGTATTTGAAGACAAAGCTCGTCCCTTCCAGACTCGTGTTTCCTGATGGTGTCTTAATTTCAACCCCTTGCCAGGTCTGTCTTCCAATGTCGTCCCTATGTACTTAGGGGAGCTGGCCCCAAAGAACCTGAGGGGAGCCCTGGGGGTGGTGCCCCAGCTCTTCATCACCGTCGGCATCCTCGTGGCCCAGATCTTTGGTCTTCGGAATGTCCTCGCAAATGAAGAAGGTGAGCTCAGGATGCCTCCAGACCCCCAGCCCGTTCCTCTGAGCTGGTCTTTTCTCTCTAAACGACGGGGCCCCCGCACGGCCCTCACCGCACAGGGCTGCAGTGGTAGTTGCACAGAGGAGGCCTGAACAACTTGGCGGGGACAGATAGACTGACGTTCTCTAGTCCCTCTTGGGACACAGATGAGGGAGCTTTGAGGGAGCAGGAGGCGTTGTTGTCTGACTTTCTCTTGGCTGCTTGGTGGCTGTCACACGGGGACCCGGGGCCTGGTAAGGACGCCCGCTTGGGTGCCAGGCTCTGTGCTTAAGGCCTCCGGCCCCACTGCACTGGAGCCTCCCAGCAATGCAGCTGCCCCGGGGCCCGTGATGATCCCATCACAGACCAGGAAAGAGGGTCACAAGACCCAGCCCCCGTAGGTGAGGTGGTGAGTCTCAGGGCCGGTATCCACCCTAAATCTGGACTTCAGAGCTGCACCGCCCCACCCCCACCCACCCAGAGTCCGGGCCCTGTCACACAGTAGGTGCACAGCAACTCATAACTGTCACTTTTCTTTGTCTTGGGTCTCAAACCTCTGAAAGGGATATCGGCACTAACAAATCACCAGTCAAAGCGTATTAAGTGCTGTCATGGGCCAGACACGAAGTCTTTTATGGAATCCATTTAATCCTCCAGACAACCCAGGGAGCATGTACTGTTACTATACCCATTTTACAGATGCAGAACCTGAGACATAAGAGAGGTTGGATCGCATGTCCAAGGTCTCCTTAGGACACAAATGCAGGCAGTGCGGGCCTAGGACCAAGTTTTGACTACCATCTCTCCCACCTTTCCATCACCCTCGTAAAGAGATGGGCCCGGGAGTGGAGAAGCTAGGTTCCTGTCCCCCAGTGATGGCACGTAACCAACCAGCAGGACCCAGAAACATTCATGGATTTTGGGCACCTGCGAAGTGCTCTGTGGTGTGTGGGAGGAAGCCATGGTTCCACCCATGGACGGGGTCTCAGAGAGGGCCTGGGCTGGGGGGGTGGGTAGGACCAGCATTCCAGATGTGGGCAGAGGGGACAGGAACGTAAAGTTCTTTGTGCATTGAGGGAGCTGCTGCAGGTGTTGCGGTGGACTCTTGCTTTGTCCTTTCATCCTTTATTGTGACTATTCGGCCATTGGTACCCTCCTCTAGACACAGTGCGGCGAGCACTTGGCCTTACTCATCTTTGAATCTCCAGCACAATTCATGGCATATACTAGGTGCTCAGTGAAGAAGGAAGGAAGGAAGGAGGGAAGGTGCGAAGGAAAACCAGAAGAGAATAGTGTCAGCCTTCTTGGAAATGAGGGGCACAGGAAGTGGACAGTCACAGCACAAAGGCTGCAAAGGAGTCGGCGGGGGGTGGTCAAGATCAGAACAGAGTGTCTGCATTTGGCAGTTAGGGGTCACGAGACCTCATGAGAAGAGTTTCGGTGTCGGGGGTTGGGGGGGTGTGGAGGGCAGACGGCAACAGCCCGAAGGGCAGGCACATCCACACTCGCAGTGGTCTGTGCAAGGATGACAGAAGCAGGACTGGGACCAGCCAGGCCCTGGATCCAGAGCCAAGAGGTGGGAGGAGGTGGGGACGATGGGGATCCAGGGTTCAATGTGCCTGAGTTCAAATCTCGGCTTTGCTCCTAAATAACTGATCTTGGGCAAGGGAACTACACCCTCCACGCCTCCGTGTTTGCAGGTATAAAAATGGGGCTGCTCCTGGTACCTGCCTGCTGACATTGCTGTGACGGGGAAGAGAGCTACACATGAAAAGCCATTAGACTAGTGCCTGGCACGCAGACGTCCGCGGTTATCACCTCCTGCAAGTCACAGGAGGAAAGGGGGCGAGTCGGGCATTCACAGCTCCTAGAAGGCGCCCGAACCACTCTCCACTTATTTAACCATTTTTATTGTGTGATGTAACTTACATAAGGGTCTAGAACTAGAACCACGCCGGCCCCCTGTGTGCCCCTCAATCACGGGCTTCCCGCCCCCTGAGGGACCCGCTGTGCCAACATCTATGATCATTGCCTCCTTGCTCTTCCCTATGTTTCCCCACTTTTCTAGAAGATAGAGTCAGTTTTCCCTGTTTCCAGACTGAATACAATGGAATCACGTTGGGTGGGACCACATCGCACCCAACCTTATGTTGGTGGGATTGGCTCCTGTCCTGACTTGCTTTGTTTTCATCACAGTATAAAATCCCACCTTGGGAAGGAACCATGACTTATGCATCCATTCTGTGTGGACATCTGCCCTGTTTCTTGGTTTTGTTTCTCCAATCACTGCTGCTCTGCCCGTTCTCATGCTGCTGTCCTGGTGGCCCAGGCATGTTCCTGAGCAGGACTGCTGGGTTAGAGAGAACAGTGCCACTAACTCCTGCCAGACTGTCCCCTAAAGATGCCACCTGTCCCATCTGCCCACGTTCTCCCCAGCACTTGGTATTGTTAGACTTTTTCACTTTGTTCATCTGGTAGGTGGGCAGTGGTTATTCTCTAAGTTTTTAGAGTGTCCGCTCTTCCGTAGGCACCATCCTAGGTGCTGGGGACAGAGGAGTGAGCAAGATAAAGGCCCTGCCCCCACCTACCCCACCCCGCCCCAGCCTGTGTTTCAGCTCCAAAGAAAACCAATCAGGATAATGGGCCAGAATGGCCAACAGGGCTGCGTGGGGCTGGAGGGGGAGGGAAGCAGGAGAGGAGGCTGGGCCGCTGGGACCAGCTCTCCGGTAAGACGGGTTTCCTCGTAGGCTGGCCCATCCTCCTCGGGGTGACCGGGATCCCCGCGGTGCTGCAGCTCCTTTTCCTGCCCTTCTTCCCCGAGAGTCCCAGGTACCTGCTGATTCAGAAGAAAGACGAAGTAACTGCCAAGAAAGGTGCGGCTTTCCCAGGAGGCGAGGAGAAGGGACGGAGGTTGAGGTTGCGGCATCTGGCCGCGCGGTGGGGCGGGGGATGGCGTTGTGGTCCAGCCCCCGACGCCCCTCTGCTCCCTCCCCCAGCGCTGAGGAGGCTGCGCGGCTGGGACGACGTGGACGCCGAGACTGAGGAGATCCGAGAGGAGGACAAGGCCGAGAAGGCGGCGGGCTTCATCTCCGTGCTGAAGCTGCTCAGAATGAGGTCCCTGCGGTGGCAGGTCATCAGCATCGTCGTCCTCATGGCCGGCCAGCAGCTCTCGGGGGTGAACGCGGTAAGGGCGGGCGCAGGTGGGGCCGGGGCAGCGGGCAGGGCGCGCGGAGGTGGGGGCCGTCCGGAGGGGTCCAGGCGGCGGCCGGCCCCAGCAGCCTCGGGGTTTGCCTTCCAGATCTACTACTACGCAGACCAGATCTACCTGAGCGCTGGGGTGAGAACACAGGATGTCCAGTATGTGACGGCGGGCACGGGCGCTGTCAACGTGCTGATGACCATCTGCGCCGTGAGTTTCTCCGGGAGCCAACTCCCCGTCTGCCACCAAGGATGGAGGGCATCTGGAGAGTGGGAGGTCTTGGCCCAGGAAGGAGCCCGGATCTAGGTGGCAACGTGCCCCTTGGTCCCCTCATCTCTAGCCTCTGGGCTCTCCTCATATGACAGCCTGTCTCTTGTGGGGGGCAGCCTGTGGCCCCCCAAGATGGAGACCCACCCCCCACCCTCCACTCTGGGAAGCTACCACCGTGAGAGGTGGATCTTCTCCAACGTCTTGCATTGGGGCCACCGTGTGACAGATGGGGCCCCTGGACTGGGAAGCGTGGTGGCCCGCTGGCCATTCAAGGACACACACATGCACACACGCACACACGGGCGGGTGGACGCACAGCCTGCCCAGCTCTCCCTACAGTTGCCCCTTCAGAAGGGATTGTGAGGAAGGGGAGGAGTCAGCCCGGGAAGGCGGGTCCAGGCAGGGGTGTGGTGGGGCGGCCAGGGCCCGCTGAGCCTCCCGCTTTTCCTCGCCCTTTCCCTCCAGGTTTTCGTGGTGGAGCTCCTGGGCAGGAGAGTCCTGCTGCTCCTGGGCTTCTCCATCTGCTTCACTGCCTGCTGTGTGTTGACAGCCGCGCTGGCTCTGCAGGTGAGGATGGAGGTCCGGGATACAGGCGCCTGCCTTGCGCCCTCAGGCACATGCGCATTATCACGAGGAGTCAGCTGCCTGGGGACCACGTGCAGCCCCGCCCCCACCCCAGCAGCCCACTGCCCACATCCAGCTGATATTCTCGTGGCATCCAGGTGGCACTGCTTGTTCAAGGAGGCGCCAGGCGCCCGCCTTCCCAACCCAGGCAGAGCCACTAACCTTCTGGGAACCAAGAGTCCTGACGCTCCCGTCCCAGGTTGTCTCTGCTTTGCCAGGTGTGATCCAATTCTGTTTTCTCCCCACAGGACACAATATCCTGGATGCCCTACGTCAGCATCGCCTGCGTCATCTGCTATGTCATAGGACATGCCCTTGGGCCCAGTATGTACCCCAGAGCTGGTTCTATGGTTTCACTGCTCACTCCCCTCCTGTACCACCAGCCCTAGAAAGCTCTGGCCTGAGCTCCTTAGAGCAGCTCCAAGGAGGGCCAGATTCGGCCCCACTGGCTTCTCTGCCTATGTTCTTGTGGCAGAGGGGTTTGGGTGGAGCATAATTAGAGCGAGAACAGTAAAGCAGCCTGTGTAGGCTGGAACACGGTGCCCGTGTGGTTGGCACAGAGAGCCTTACAGGTGGTCATGGAACCCCTTTAGGGACATTCCAGGATGTCAGCTGTTGTGCCCAATTCTTGCTAGGTGCTTTCTCACACTGCTTCTCCACAAGACCAGGAGTCCTGGAGATACACCGCTCCTCCTTGGGCTGGATGCCTCTGGAACCTTGCACAGGCAGAGGCTCCAGGCTGCTCTGTGGGCTTGCTCCACAGGCAGGGAAGACAGCTCCTCCTCTTCCTCCCCAGGTCCCATCCCTGCGCTTCTCATCACGGAGATCTTCCTGCAGTCCTCCCGGCCGTCCGCCTACATGGTGGGGGGCAGTGTCCACTGGCTCTCCAACTTCACTGTGGGCTTGATCTTCCCATTCATTCAAGTAAGTGTGACCCAGGGGCCCCAGATGCACAAAATACTCAAGCAGTAAATCGAGAACATTTTCAAGAATGTGAACCCACTTCGCTCCCACAGGTGGGCCTCGGAGCTTACAGCTTCATCATTTTTGCCATGATATGTCTTCTCACCACCATCTACACATTCCTGATTGTCCCCGAGACCAAGTCCAAGACCTTTATAGAAATCAATCAGATCTTCACCAAGAAGAACAAAGTGTCAGAGATGTACCCAGAAAAGCAGGAGCTAAAGGACTTTCCACCCTCTCTTGCGGGACAGTAACTCTTGAGGAGGAGCCCAGTAATTGGGTCTGCGTGGAGCTTCCCTCCTGGGCTATGAATCCAGAACTAGGATAAGTCCAGTGTGGAAGGCAGGCCCTGATGGGACTGTGCAAAGTGCTCCTGTGCAGTTCTTGAAGCCAAGCTGTCTTTTTCCAGATTGACCCATCACCAACCCCAAGGCATGTGGGCAGCAGTCCCTCAACCATGCTGGGTCAGCCATTGTGTGGCTCCTGGTAACACCAGCTCTTATAACAAAAATCATTACCATGGTGTTGAGATAGAAGGAATTAAATGTGACCAAAGAAACTAACTCTTCTCCAATCCCATAGTCTTCTGGGGGCCATGGGCACGTGATCAGGGTGGAATCCATCCTCTTGTCAGATCCATACTCTTGAAAAGTATGGTGTCACAAGTAATGATGTCTAGGAATCTGGGAAACATGTCCCTATGGAGACTTTAACCAAGTCAGAGATTATTGTTCCCAAATTATTAGAGGACAATAGAATTGCCTTTGTATACTCAATAAAACAGATATGATCACTTTTCACCAAGATGTGCTGCTTTTCTGTGAGCAGGTGGAAGGCAGAGGGCATTCCCTGCTCCTTCCAGTAGCTTGGCTGCACTGGAGTGTCAGCCCCTTGAGGGCAGGGGTTTGGCCAGTTTTGTTTATCCTGGAATCCTCACTGCCTAGAAGGGCCTGGCATGGAGGAGGCCCTTGGACAATATTTGCTGAAAGAAGGGGAGGAGCAAGAGATGAGGTGGTTGCAAAGTTGTGATTTTTAAAGTCTAAGATTGGGGAAGCTTCGGGACTCCCCAGTGGCACAGTGGATAAGACTCTGCACTTCCAATGCAAGGGGCCCGGGTTTGATCTCTGGTCAGGGAACTAGATCCTACATGCATGCCACAACTAAGGAGTGCACCTGCCACAACTAAGACCCGGTGCAACCAAATAAATATTTAAAAAAAAAAGATTGGGGAAGCCTCTGTGTGTCTTCAGGTGCATAGAGAACATGGAGGGGTCCTGAAGGTGAGATGGGGGAATGTGTAGGGAGGAGGGAGAGCCCCCAACATACACAGCAGAGCTAGAGGCATTTCTTAAAGGAGTGTGTGTGTGTGTGTGTGTGTGTGAAGAGGGTGTATACAAAAAGGTGGAGAAAACTGAAGCATGGGAAAGAAAAGTGGAGGGACCATCTGCTGAAAGCCCTCTGGCAGGATGTGAAATCCTCTCCCAGGAGTTAGGGAATCACAGGCCAGGGACCAGGTGGGACAAAGGCAGGGTTGGGAGAAGCTTTTGTGGGGGTGGAATGGGGATGCCACAGGTGGTGAATTCCATAACTTACAAAAGTAGTGAGGGCCCAGACGAATTAAAGAGCACAGTGCTGTGATTGAACCATCCTTACCTTCTGCCACAGGGACCTACAGTGTGTGTGTTGGGGGTGGCGGGGGTGGGCACAGCTCGCCATGCTGAGGAGCAGTAGGGCCAGAATGTCAGAATTAAGGGACTGTGGCATTATTAATTCAGCTCATGTTACCCACAGCACCCCTAACCCAGGGGAGGCTCTGGAGTTCATGATTCTATAGGCCTGTTCTCTGGGGTCAACCTTGGTTCTGCCACTTAGTAACTGGGCAACTTGGGCAACTTACTTGATTCTTCTGTACCTCAATTTCCTCTTTTGTTGAGCTAATAATAAATGTCTCACATGGTTGGTTGTAAGAATCAAATAATACACTGTAATGTTTATATCAGCACCTGGTGTGTATTAAGTGCGTAGTTATTTTTAAGGAATTTTGGGAATTTTTAAGTTATTTTGGGAATCAGTGTTGATCTTGAAGACAAATAAACCCAGAGGTGAAATACAGTGAGAGACCACTATACACATGCGCTGGGATTAAACAAGTAAGGGGATGGCAGATGCTGGGAGCCATCTCAATGCTGCAGTGGGAAATTACAGGTAAGCCGAGAGAGAGTCTAGAATGGTCCACGTGAGAAGCAGCCTAAATGCTGATCAACAGATGAATGGATAAAGAAGATGTGGCACATATATACAACGGACTATTACTCAGCCATAAAAAGGAATGATATTGGGTCATTTGTAGAGATGGGGATGGACCTAGAGTCTGTCATAGAGAGTGAAGTAAGTCAGAAAGAGAAAAACAAATATCGTATATTAATGCATATATGCGAAATCTAGAAAAATGGTACAGATAAACCAGTTTGCAAAGCAGAAATAGAGACACAGGGTGGGAATGAGTTGCCAGATGGTGGGGATATGGGGATATATGTATAAATACAGCTGATGCACTTTGTTGTACAGCAGAAACTGGCACAATAGTGTAAAGCAATTATACTTCAATAAAGAGCTTTAAAAAAGAAAAAAAAGAAATAGAGACAACAGATGCAGAGAACAAGTGTATGGACACCAAGGGGGACAGGGGGTGGGTGGGATGAACTGGGAGTTTGGGATTGACATATATACACTAATATGTATAAAATAGATAACTAATGAGAACCTGCTGTATAGCACAAGGAACTCCGCTTCTCTGTACAGTAGAAACTAACACAACATTGTAAAACAACTATACCCCAGTAAAAAAAAATAAAATAAAATAAAAAATAAAAAAATAGAATGATCCACGTGGTAATAGACTTGAGTTGGAGATATTGTTCAGCTGAATATAGACACAGATGGCTACACGTAGACATATTTATAGCTGTGTGGATTTGCATGGGTTAGTAAAACACAGCAGGAGGAGAAAGGGATGGGCTTGGTGCTATGGTTGCACACGAGGAGGGTGGGGAATTAGGAAAGACAAAAAGGATTTCTCCAGGTGGAGAGGATGCAGTAGGAGAGAGAAGGATGGTTGTTCCAGGCGAAGAACAGCACAGAGGGATGCAGAGGGGTTGAGGGGACCGCCAGATAGCTTGGTGTGAACGCAAAGCCAGAGAGCCTGAACGAGATCCTGCAGGTCCCTGTGAGCCACACGGAGCCTGAACCTTGTCCCCAAGATAAACCTGGCATTATGTGACCGTTGAGTTTCAGAGAGTACCGCGCAGTTAACAAGACCGAGTGGGCCTTGGGGAGGGAGACCGATTGGTGTGAAGTAACGAGGGCCCCGCAAAGCCAGCAGTGGTGGGGCTGAGATGTGAGGGAGAATTGAGAGACAGAGACTTGGTGGGATTAAGGGGTTACACAGCCGCTGTGGGTGAGGCATCTGGCATCCCTGCCAGGTTTCTAACAGGGGCCAGTGGTGAGTGGTTTGGGGCGCTGAGTGGTGGGTTTTGGAAGAAGACAGTAACACTTTTGGACCTCATGGGGAGCTCATGGGACACACAACATAGGTCTAGAAGGAAATTGGCCGTACGGTTCCAGAGCCAGGAGAGCAGGGATGTAGATTTGGGGGAAACACACACACTTATCAAGCACCTACTGTGTTCCAGGCACTAGGCTGCAACAGTGAAGAGAACCATGTCGTGGAGTGAGAGGTGGGATAAAGAAAAATAGGGTAGTGTGAGGGTGATAGGTGGGGAGCTGCTGTTTTCCAGGGAGGTGGAGGAAGACCCCCCTGAGTGAGAGAGGGGGCCAGCCACGAGAGAACCTGCACGAGCACCTGCTTGGTGCAGACATCCTGAAGTGAGAGAGGGCTGGCTGAGGTTCTGGGAGTGGCGAGAGGTCGGTGGAGCTGGAGCAGAAAGGGAGAGGAAGGAGGTAGCGGGCAGAGACTTAGCAGGCCACTGGGAGGATTGGGGACTTTATTCTGAACATGATGGGATGTCACAGGCTGACTTGAGTTGAACTGTCCTGATCTGATTCGCAATTTAAAGAGTCATTCCATTAGCAAATGTCAGAAGGTGGGAGGTCCGTGGGTGCTGATCAAGGTCAGTCAAGGTCAGGACAGTTAGCAAGTGAGAGAGGTGGAGGTGAGGGGTTACGGACCCTGACTGTTCGCTGCTGTGTATCCCCAGTGCCGAGAGCAGTGGCCAGCACACAGCATGGCTCACTGGGTGTTGCTTTAAATGGCTAAGTCTTGGCCGGGAGGATCTTAAGTCCAAGAGCAGAGCAGTGTGAGGCTGAGCTGATGTAGAGAGAGCATGACTGGAGGAGGTGCCAGCCCCAAACCAACAGGTTCATAACCCTATGAGGCAGGTGGCTTTCACCAGTGGTTTCCACACTTCTGGATTGCACAGACCAAAATTTGGGGGACTAACATTGGACTGCCTACTTTTTCTTTTGTAAGTAAAAATCTAAAATAATACTGATGGTAATAATAATAATAATTCTCAACTGCTATCATAATGAGCAGTAGATGATTTAAAAGAAAGGGCATTTTGCTATGTAGGAAGGATGTGACCACAGAATAAATTTCAGTCCCTTATTTTGAATAGACTTTTCTTTGTGGAAACCTCACTACATTGCCCTCTATCCTGATTTCACTTTGCCAATGGAAGACAGGCTTCAGGAACGGGAGGGCAGCGATATGGGCAGTTTTGTTATGCAAGAACTTGGAAGTCTTCCATAGAGTCTGAAGTCCCACTTTGGAATGAAAGTGACACAGAGTCTTGCCGTCTTCAATCTGCTTCCTCGAGAGCTGGTTCCTCAGTTCCTGGAGGAAGAATAAGGCAGGCAGCTGCCATCCTGACCCTCACTTGCATGGGTTTCATCATGAAGGTATATGGGGCTTTGGTTCTCTTACCCGTGAATATCCCTGTCCTTCCCCTACCCTGTTATTCCTTAACCAGCTGATGGAGCGCTGCTGAGGGCTCTCCAGTCACCCAACATTCAGCTCAGCACTGGGACATAACAGAGATGTCTACACGGCATCTTCTGTCCTCACGGAACTTATAGTCTAGCCAGGAATATAAAAACCAAGTGCAAAAAGGAAATATGGGGCAATGAGAATTCACAGAAGACTGTTGTATCTAATTTTGAGTCCGCTCTGAGCATTGTCTTAACCATCCGAGCAGCTCCAATGTCTGATAGGGAGCTTGACACTTGTTGGCACTTCATAAACGTTGACTGAATGGGCATGACCTGGAGTGGTCTTCAAGGAGAAGGTGGTGTGAGCCGAGCCTCTAAGAATGGGTGAGATTTATATAAGAAGGGAGGATAAGGTGTTTGGAGGGTAGTGGAGTGGGGAGCATCAGGAATCAAGGACATTCATTCATTCAACACATATTTCTTGAGCACCTACTACGTGCCAGGCAGTGGACGTGGTGGATCTAAGGGTGAAAAGTACAAGTAAGCAAACCCTGGAGGTCATTTCAGATAGTGCTCAGGGTAAAGCGGTGGAGAGTGCCAGGCGAGGGGTGAGGTTTGCTTTCCAAAGGGTGGTCCTAGTGAGGACCTTCTCAAGGAGGTGACATTTGACCTGAGAGCTGGGGGAGGGATGTTTCAAGCAGAAGCAACAGCAGGAAGGAGCTTGGTTTTGCCATCGGCTTGACTTTGCTGCCGTGATAGACTCAGAGGAAGGAGGGGGAGGTACAGTGTTTCATCAGTGTTATCAGACTAGGAGCATTGCGGCGAGGCATTGTGAATACAGAATTCAGCTGATAAAATGAAAATATCGAGTGGGCTGGCAGTTGAGAGTCTTTAGGGACAAACTGAGAGGTAACTGGTCTGCTAACCTGAGACGGGAGATTGTTGTGGATTGTTCAAGTGGGACTCATGTATTCACAGGGGGCAGGAAGAACCAGAAAGATGGCAGCATGAGAAAGACTCCGTCTGATGCTGTTGGCCTTGAAGATGAAGGAAGGCTTCTAGAAGCTGGAAAAGGCAGAGAAATGGATTCACCCTTAGAGCCTACAGAAAGGAATATGGCTCCTGGCGACACCTTGATTTTAGTCCATTGAGACCCTTGTCAGACTCATGGGCTCCAGAATTGTAAGGTAATATGTTTGTGTGGTTTTAATCCACAACATTTTTGGTAATTTGTTACAGCAGCCACAGGAAACTAATACAGACCTTGGTACTGAGAAGCAGGGGAAGATGTAACAAATACCTAAAAAGATAGAAATGGCTTTGGCCTGGGGCAACAGGAAGAGGCTGGAAGAACTTTGAGCAGCATGATAGAAAAAGCCTACATTGCCTCGGACACACCTGATACAAATAGAAATGTTAAGATTTCACTGCTCACTGGGTGACCAGGCTGTGCAGCCAAGGTTAAAAGGCAGGGAAGTGCCCCCCAGGGGAGAGATGAGTGCAGGATTCAAGGTCGCTGAGGACAGACCTCTCACACACCAGGCTCAAGTGGTACAGCGTCTATTTACTGCAAGAGGAGAGAGAGAGCGAGCCAGATCCCGCGCCTGGCAAAGCATCTGTGCCCACAGCCAGTGGGTCCACAGCCCTGGAGGGCAGAAGTGTCCAGGGTCCTGGCCTTTCCCAAGAGCTAACACTCTGCCACTGAGGCCTCAGAAGGGATGAGGGGCACAGCAGACAAAACATATACCACTCGGGAGAATACCTGAATTGTCATGAGCAGACTGTTAGGAGAACATGGGCCCCACGTGCTCATCTCCCTGTGGCCATCACGCTGCTGTCCACGTGCCAGTACCTTTTCACCCAGGCACACGAGTGCGTCTTGCTTTAGTCACCCAACATGACATTCATAAATGTCTCCATGTCCCTAAGTAATTTTCATAATTATCCCTTGAAATGGCAGCCTGGCACTCCAATCACTTGATTTGTCAGAATTTATTCAGTTATTCCCTACTCTTTTTTTTCTAATAGAGATCATTCTTTTTTGTTTTTTTTTTTTTTTTTACTTTTTTTTTAACTTCTTATTTTATATTGGAGTATAGCCGATTAACAATGTTGTGACAGTTTCAGGTGCACAGCAAAGGGACTCAGTCGTACATGTACATGTATCCATTCTCCCCCAAACTCCCCTCCCATCCAGGCTGCCATGTAACATTGAGCAGGGTTCCCTGTGCTATACAGTAGGTCCTTGTTGGTTATCCATTTTATTTTATTTTACTTTATGTTATAAATTTATGTATTTATTGGCTGCACTGGGTCTTCGTTGCTGCGCATGGGCTTTCTCTAGTTGTGGAGAGTGGGGGTTACTCTTCACTGCGGTGCACAGGCTTCTCATTGCGGTGGCTTCTCTCGTTGCAGAGCATGGGCTCTAGGTGCACAGGCTTCAGTAGTTGTGGTTGATGGCCTCTAAAGCACAGGCTCAGTAGTTGTGACACATGGGCTTAGTCGCTCTGCGGCATGTGGGATCTTCCCAGACCAGGGATTGAACCCATGTCCCCTGCATTGACAGGCAGATTCTTAATCACTGTGCCACCAGGGAAGTCCTGGTTACCCATTTTATTTTTGTTTTTTTGGCACACGGGCTTAGTTGCTCCGTGGCATGTGGGATCTTCCTGGAGCAGGGATCGAACCTGTGCCCCCTGCATTGGCAGGCAGATTCTTAACCACTGTGCCACCAGGGAAGTCCTGGTTACCCATTTTAAATAACAGTATGTACATGTCAATCTCAAACTCCCTAACTATCCCTTTCCCCTAGCCTCCCCACCCCCGACCCCTGTAACCATAAGTTCATTCCCTAAGTCTGTGAGTCTGTTTCTATTTTGTAAATAAGTCCATTTGTACCATTTCTTTTTAGATTCTGCATGTAAGCAATATCATATTTGTAATAGAGATAATTCTGAGATGAGCACCTCTGTTCAATACTTTATTGACTTATTTAATACTAAGTGTAAGTAGCAATAATTAAGTTGTATCTCTTTTAAAGTATTTAGTTTGCTCTTTCCCCCATAAGGACAATTAGTCCAAATTCGTAGGAGGAAACACAGTGGAGAGATGACACAGGAGCCGCAAAAAGGATTCAGGCAATCAGGCCCGCCTGGGTTCCCGAGACACCTCATTTCTAGGGACCCAGGGCAGATAATGTCTTTCTTCTCCTTGGTTCAACCAGAGAGTTTCTGGTTTGAGGCTTGATGGAGGCAAAGACAAAACTCATGCTGAGTGTGAATCCTTATCTTATCAACACGTCCAAGGAAAATATTCTCCTGGGGAAAGTGAGCAGGGTCCAGAGACTGAAAGGGTAATACAGCCTCACAGGCCCCAGGTGGTCAACACAGAGCAGGACCCAGGTGTCACTTGGGAGGCAGAGTGCACTTGTTCCTCCGCCGAACAAAGATGGAGAAAAAAGAGGCAGGGACTCCTCTGCCCACCCCACCAGGGGAGGGGGTAAGTGCCAAGTCTAGGAAACTGTCACTGTCACTGTCCCTTTGCCACCAGGTGAGGAGACAGACTATGGGCGGAGAGGAAGTCCCCTGAAATGCTTTTAGCAAGGAAAGGACAACACTGCCCCTGCTTTTCCTGGAGAGCCACCCGCCCCAGGAGAGCAGTGAGGGGAAGCAGCTTCCCCAAACATCCTCTCTCAGACACAAGAGAGGAGGGGTTGGGTCCACCTCTAGGGAAGTGTGGGAGATCCCCGTCCCCATCCTGTTCCCCCAGCCTCTGAAGTTGCCCGAATCCTGCTTTTCTCTGCCTGGCTGTTTTGCTGGCTGCACAGGGCTGAGGCTGTGGGCAGTCAGGCAGTGGCTGGTGGGGGTGGGGGTCAGAGGTGCAGCTGAAGGGCAAGCAGAGGGGCGGGGGTGGGGGTGGGGAAATGGTCCAGGGCCGTGGCTCTGCACCAGCTGGCTGCTTGGAGCCCTGGGTCAAGCAGCAACAGCCCCTGTCCCAGTTCTGCTGCCCTCCTGAGACTTTGGCCCTGTGGCCAGTTCCCAGGAGCTACCCTGTGGCCAGTTCCCAGGTAGCCATGGAAACGTGATGGCCTTGGTTTTCCGCAGGGCCTGCCCTGGAGTGACAGGCAAGCCATGCCTCTGTTCGTGGCTCCCTCTA
This sequence comes from Hippopotamus amphibius kiboko, assembly GCF_030028045.1. Classification (NCBI taxonomy): domain Eukaryota; kingdom Metazoa; phylum Chordata; class Mammalia; order Artiodactyla; family Hippopotamidae; genus Hippopotamus; species Hippopotamus amphibius. The sequence continues at coordinate 6,596,141 of NC_080186.1, read as the reverse complement.
TCTAGAAAACTCCCCCAGATGCTCACAGGCACATCTCGTCCACTCAGGTCTCAGCTTAAAGGCACCTCCTCAGAGAGCTCCCTCCTCTGCCCCCCATTGGCTCCTATCCCATTACCTGTTTTACTGCCCTCATAGCATTATCGTTATTTGAAGTCTCATATTTGTTTGTGTTTTTATTTTGTTTCATTTGGCCTTCCCTCACTAGAATGCAAGCTCCGCAAGGGCAGAGTCCGCTGGACCTTTTTCCTGAATCTTCCCCCACTTCATCCAGGGCCAGGCCCAGAGGAGATGCGCAGACATCTCTTTAAGGAGGGGGATGCGTCCGAGGAACAGGAAATGATGGCATCCACTCCCCACCGGCCTCGGTCCGCCTTCCCCACTCCCCCGGGCAAGGCCTGGGGTCCCCCACCCCCCACTTGCGGCCCAGCCTCTGGCCCACGCTGGTGCTGGCCATGCTGAGCAGACTTTGGCTCGGCGTTCCAGTACGGCTACAACATCGCCGTGGTTATCATGCCACACAAGGTGGGCACGAGGTGGGCGGGAGGCGACTGCCATCTTGCTCTGTGGAGGCCGCCATCTTTCTTCCAGAAGCCACCGGCGTTTTTCCGGAAGAGGAAATCTTCCTCTAGTCCTCCCTGGAGGCTGGCCTCTGGAGACCAGGGCATGAGTAGAGCTGTGGGCTGTCTCCCCTGCCCCCATGTCATCCGTTCCAGGCCCATTGGGAAGGGGCTGGGAGGGGATGGGCTTGGATTCCCTGCCCAGTCGCTTTGGGCCTTAGCCCCACTGCCTTTCCCCTGGGAAGGCCACTTGCAAATGACAAAGAGAATGGGGTCAAGGACTAAACCCTTTAGGGGTTGGGACTGGGGTGAGGGGAAGCAGAGGAAAAAGAGTGTCCTCAAGGCCTGTGAGTTAGGAAGGAGGGACAGGCCCTGATGTCGAGTCAGGATGAAGGCTGAGAGTTGACCACTGGCTTTGACCGCATGGAGGGCACGAGTGACCTTGACAAGAGCAGCTGAGTTGAGAGCTGGAGACAAAAGCTTGATTGGAGTGGATTCAGGGAGAATGGGTGGGGTGGAGGAGAGACGGCTTTTTGAAGGAGTTTTGCTGCACAAGGGAACAAGAAAATGAAGCTTAGTGGAAGGAGAGAGATGACAGGGTTGTGTTAGGGTTTTACAGGGCAAGAGTCATGTCTGCATCCTGATGAGAAGGATGCAATAAAGAAAGATGGCCCAGAAATCCCCTGGCGGTCCAGTGGTTAGGACTTGGCACTTCCGCTGCAGAGGGCCCAGGTTCAATCCCTGGTTGGGAGCTAATATTCCACAAGCCATGCAGTTTGGCAAAAAAGAGAGAGAGAGAGAGAGAAAGAAAGGAAGAAAGGAAAAGAAGGAAAGAAAAGAAAAAGAAAGAAAAGGAAAGAAAAGAAAAGAAAAGAAAAGAAAAGAAAAGGAAAGAAAAGGAAAAGAAAAAAAAGAAAAGAGAAGAAAAGAGTGATGCAGGACTGATAGGGAACAGTTACAGGGAGAAGGTCCCTGGAAGGGCAAGGACAGGACCCAGTGCCTGTTCCCATTTATTTGGGTGTATGAGTCCTGCTCAACTTTAAAAAATCACTGTGATTACTTTATAGCTGCACTTTATTCTGCTTTATAGGAGGTACTGCAGTAGTTGCTCCTGGCTTATATTAATATACTTATTATTACCATTGAAGGAACGTTTTTTTCTTAGTCGAGCAACGTACCATCACTATATCACAGTGAATGCTCATGAATTCTCTATTAGATACATATCATTTCTATAATCGAGGAGGAAACTAAGGCTTCTAGAGGTAGAACTTGCCCAAAGTCACACAATTAGTAGCAATATTTCTTATGTTGCCTCTTGCACAGTAAGGCTATACAAAATGAAATTTTTTTTTTTTGGCTGCACTGCCTGGCATGTGGGATCTTAGTTCCCCAACAGGGATCAAATCTGGGCCCCCTGCCTTAGAATCTTGGAGTCCTAACTTCTGCACCACCAGGGAATTCCCAACAGTGAGGGTTTTGGGGTTTTTTGTTTATTTTTATTTTATTTTTGATATTAAAATATGCTTTATTCTCAAGAACAATACAGGAAAGGAAAAACAATAGGCCAAACTCAGTAATGAACATTAAGGGAAAAAAAATCTAAGTATTAGTAACTAAATTCAACAATAATTTTTTTTTTTTTTTTTTGGCTGCAATGAGTCTTTTCTGCGGCACACAGGCTTTCTCTAGTTGTGGAGACTGAAGACTACTCTTGTTGCGGAGCACAGGCTCTATGTGCGTCGGCTTCAGTGGTTGTGGCACACGGGCTTAGTTGCTCCGAGGCATGTGGGATCTTCCCAGACCAGGGCTTGAACCCGTGTCCCCTGCATTGGCAGGTGGATTCTTAACCACTGCACCAAGTTTAGTGTACCCCAGGAATGCAAGAAAAGTTTGACACTGTCATTGTGATATACAACATTAAGCGATGAAAAAAGTCATATTTGATTACCTCAAAAAAGCAGAAAAAAAAAGCTTGTGATATGTGATCCAACACTCATGATTAAAAACTCTTCAGCCATGTAGGAACAGTTAACGTGAAAGAATGACATTTTTGCATTTTGATTTAAAATAAGTCTGCTAGATTCATTTCTTGTGCTTGCATAAAAATTTTTGCAGGAAATGCTATTTTTGAATGATGCTTTTTAATAATTTTAGAATATAATGAGGAGATGTGTGATTCTAATGAACTGCTTTAGTGTAGTTAAATATTAAAAGATAAGGTAGGTCATAATCAGAAGGTTAGTTAGTACAAAGGTAGTGAACAAATCCTACTTCTTTTTTTTTTTAGCTCTTTATTGGAATATACCTGCTTTACACTGTTGTGCCAATTTCTGCTGTACAACAAAGTGAATCAGCTGTATTTATACATATATCACCATATTGCTTCCCTCCCGCGACTCCTTCACACCTTCCCTATCCCACCCCTCTAGGTCGTCACCCATCATCGAGTTGATCTCCCTGAGTTATGCAGCAGCCTCCCACTAGCCATCAATTCTACATTTGGTAGTGTATATATGTCAGTGCTGCTCTCTCACTTCGTCCCAGCTTCCCCTTCATCCTCCCTCCCCGTGTCCTCAAGTCTGTTCTCTACATCTGCATCTTTATTCTTGCCCTGCCACTGGGTTCATCAGTACCATTTTTTTTTTTAGATTCCATATATATGCATCAGCATACAGTATTTGTTTTTCTCTTTCTGGCTTACTTCACTCTGTACGACAGACTCTAGGTCTATCCACCTCACTACAAATAACCATTTCATTCCTTTTTATGATTGAGTAATATTCCATTTTATATGTCCCACATCTTCTTTATCCATTCATCTACCAACAGTGAATTTTTAACAGCGTTTTGTGCATTCTGGTTCCTCATCTCACCCCATCATACGGTAGGCTTTTTTTTTTTTAATCTCCAGGTAACAACAGAGAGTCAATTGCGTCCTGGTAGAAACATCCTTCAGGACAATGACCAGAGGCAGCTGAGAACATTACCTCTTGGTCTCCCATGAGGTGCACTGTTTTGGCTGTGGATGGGGCAGTGTCTTCCAGGTCTTGAAGCCCTTTTATAACGAAACCTACTTCAAGTGACACGGAGCCTTCGTGGACGAGAAGGTCATGCTGCTGCTGCGGTCCTGCACCGTGTCCATGCACCCTCTGGGTGGCTTGGTGGGGTCCCTGGTTGTTGGCCTGCTGGTTGACAAATGTGGCAGGTAAAGAGGAGGGGTGCTGCTCTCACCCAAAACTCAGCTTAGTAAACCACACTGTCTCTTGGCGATTGTGCATGTGGTGGGGGAGTCGTGTGACCTTGAAAATCAGAAGGTCTAAAGTCCACTTTGCCATAGACATCCTGACCCTAAAGCAAGTCCTTGAATTTCTTGGGATTTCTCCCCCATCGTCAGCTGCATGGGAACAGCAGCCCCTCCGTGGTCCGCCCAGGGGAGGGGGATCAGCCTCTGACAGCAAAGTCTGGAGGGTGCTCAGCAGGGGGGCCTTGTCAGCACTTCTAGCAGGTGTTCAATACATGCTTGTTGATTGGGTGTAATTCAAGGCCAGGTGACCTGGGGCTCTACGTTGTAACAGCTACAGCCTCATCCGTGTTGTTCTGAGGTTTGGGGTTCACACCGAGTCACTCCACGTGCCCCTGGCTCGAGTCTTGTTTGAGAAAGAAGAATAGTGCTTGTACTTTGCTTGGTTTGCATGGACTCACTAGTCTTTACGCCTAAGCCCAGTTGCTGCAAAGATGTGACTCTGCAGATAAGGAGGGATGCCCAGATCAAGGTTCCCAGGAAGAAAGGAAGTGAGGCAAGGTCTCAGGGTGAGGCCCTGCAGAATTCCATTTGGCCGGATCCCATTCTTTGGAATTCACAGTTACACGTGGACTGGAGGTGCCATGGCTGGCAGTCTGTAGGGAGGAGTGGGGAGTCCTCTCAAGAAAGCAGGCTCTTTAAGAACCATACCAATTCATGCATAAAAGAAAATATTGGGAAATTCCTTGGCGGTTCAGTGGTTAGAACTCCGAGCTCTCATTGCCAAAGGCCGAGGTTCAATCCCTGGTTGGGGATCTAAGATCCCACCAGATGCCAGGCGCAGCCAAAACAAACAAACAAACAAACAAACAACAAAGAAAATATTGGCAATTGAAAATTATTTACTGAAGCAGAACTCATAGAACCTCTTTTTATGGATACCTGATTAACAATTAATTTGTCATTCGTTGTCTACTTGAATGCAGGAGACATTCACTATATTGCAATTACGTCATAATCCAAGCTTTTTTTGTAATTCAGACTGTGCTTTTCTCAGCTACACCAAGAGTGACTGGGCTGTTCTAGAAGCTTGGCCCCCACCTCCTTGTCTGAACCCAGAGTCACAGAACTTGGGACCTCAGAAGTGGTTTCACCATCGCCCTCATTTTGCAGATGAGGACCCGGAGCCCAGCCGGTGTGGTGGAGCTGGCCTTGTCCTGGTGGGGCCGGGACAAGCCCTGAGCTAAGCTAAGGCTTCCTGGTCATCAGGGCTGGCTGATCCTCTGCTCTGAGTTTTGGCTCAGAGGACAGCTCTCTCAGCGCTCCGCCCACCCCAGGAAGAGAAAAGTGGCCTGAGAAAACCAGTCTGTGTATCTGGTGAGTCCTCAGTGTTGCCCAGCAGGGGACTTTTGTAGAACTCTTATGGCTATCCCCCCCAGGAAGGGTTTCTGTTTAGAGATACCCCCTCCCTCACTCCTGGCATCAGAGCCCGACCCCCCTGGCTGAGGCACCTGTGTCAGTCAGGGTCCTGATGGTCCTCAAAGATGGGCAGTGTGTGGAGAAATCACCAAGGCTGGTGCAGCCAGCAGCCACCCGACAGTTGGGGCGCCGTCCTCCTTCCTGATCCACTGCTGTTTTCTCTTTTGGCAAAACCCAAGCCACATGTGGGGGTGAGGGGGCAAAGGAGCCACTGATGCAGGTCAGCATGGGGCGCAGAACACGGTCTGGTAGGTAAGGATGCATCCTGGCGGAGAGAAGGAGGGGGCATCCAGCGTAGTGCTATTTTTCAGACACTCCCCCCACTTCATAGACTCATGGTTTGTCAGCCTGAGGAGGAATCTTAGAGATCATCTAATCCAACTCTGCCTCCTGCCTGTTGGGGGGCTCCCCTGTTCAACATTCCTGACAACCTTCATCCATTCTAGTCTCTGCTTGAATACCACCAGTGATGGGAAGCTCGCTACCTACAGAGGCATCCCATTCCTCTCTCCCTCCCTGCTATTTTCAGTCAGCCCCAACGGTTAGCATCCTCCCACTCCTCACCCCACCCCCACTGACCCCAGACCTCCCTTCCTGGCACCTCTGCCCACTTGTCCTTGCATTCTGTGCTTCCCAGCCATCGGCCTTTCTCAGGCACATTCCCGGCCCTTCTATAATGGCCGCCCTGGAGAACAGGAGTTGGTGTTGGGAGAGCTTCTGCCACCTCAGCCCCCCTGCCCTCTGGGCTCTGCTGTCCTTGCAGAAAGGGAACCCTGCTGATCAACAATGTCTTCGCCATCATCCCCGCCATCCTGATGGGACTCAGCAAAGCGGCCAAAGCTTTCGAGCTGATCACCCTTTCTCGAGGGGTGCTGGGAGTCTGTGCAGGTACCTACAGGGATGGCTGAAGCCCCAAGCCCGTGCTCAGGGTCACCGATCGGGGAAGGGTCTTCATCAGACACACCCAGCACCATCGGCCAAGGCTGGAAGCAGGGGCGGCAAGGGGCTTCCTGGCTCTGAATGGCTCTTTCCCTTTGGGGGCATCCCCTTGCCTCCACCCCCAGACTCTCGCAGACCTCATGCTCTCTCTTCCCTTCCCCTTATTTAAAAAAATCTATCAGCGGAGGATCTTTAAAAACATACTTTTACCTTGAAGTATAAACTGATAAGGCTTCACAAGGTATCTTCCAAGGAGGATGTACAGTTCGCACTGGGGATGAGGGGCTACAAACAAAAGGAATACAGAATTGGGGCCTCGGTCAGCAAGGGAGTGAGGTTTCTTAACCATGGTGGTTTCTTCTGTTTAAAAGAAAAGAAAAGCAAGTAACCTGTGCTTCAGAAAAATCAGAAAATAATCCCAAGCCAAAGATTTGTCTTTAAGTCTCACATCCCAGGGACACAGTCCTCACCTGTAACAAGTGGCCCCAGCTCTGCAGCTAGGAAGGAGAGGGTACCCTGCCACGTGTCCTGGGAGTCTGAATGCAAGCTCAACAGTCCACGTGGCAAATTTCCATCTCCATGGAGGGGAGGCGGGGTGGTGGTGGTGGGAGGGCTGCCTGTAAGTGGCAGCTGACACCACAGAGAAGCTCGGGGACTGTGAGATGAATTAAATCTCAAGCTCCCAGCCCTGGCGGTTGAGACTGTTTCTTTTCTCCTGCCCTGGTTTTTGTTTCCCCCCATCCAGATATCTTCTACAGCGCCCTTCCCATGTACCTGGGAGAGTTAGCTCCCAAGAACCTTAGGGGAGCTCTAGGAACAATAACAGAGGTTTCTGTCATTGTGGGAACCTTCCTGGCACAGATCTTCAGTCTGCAAGCCATCCTGGGTAACCTTACAGGTACCCAAGCCTCACCGAGGTCTGGGGGGAAAGAGGGAGCATGGAGACCACGTGGGGGCCTCAGGCGCAGGGTCCGGTCACTGTTCGGCTGTGCCCATGTGTCTGGTGGATCTAGTCAGATGAGGCCAAGAAGGGCCCTTCAGGTTGGGCAATGCATGGCTTTGATGGACACGGGTGCCCTTGACGAGGGCAGTTTTGGCGAGTGATGGAGACAAACTGGGAGGAGGAGATCGGAGACTAGAGGCACACATGACACTTGGGAGTTTTGCTGTAAAGGATGGAGAGAAGTTGGTGGGGGGAGCTGGAAGGGGAAGCAGGCTGGAGAGAAGGGTTTTGTTTTTTTTTCTCTTTTTTTCAGCTGGGAAAAAAAAGCAATGTACTTGGCTGCTGTAGGAATGGTCCTGCCGTGAGGGTAATCGATGCAGAAGGGGGCAGGCATGCAGCCACGGTCACTGTCACATGGGTGGATGTGGCACTTCTAGACGTTTTCTTCTGGTTGCTTCTACTTTCCAAGTGAAAGGTGGCCAGGCCATTGCCTGAGAGCCGGTGGCCTGGGGAGGCGGGAGGGAAGCTTTAGGACAGAGGAGAGAGGGGGAAGTGGCCATCTGGGGGAAGGGGTGCGAGAATGGCCCCGAGAGTGTGGCTGGAACGCAGGTCAGCATCAAAGGCCCTCAAGAACACGGTGGGGTTTGTTTCTGGTTTTTTTTCATAAACATTTTCAAATTATCTAAATTCCACAGGAATTCCTTAATAGGTGGTTTTATGTCTTTGTATTCCCCCCAGTACCTTGAAGAGACTCAGGACGCAGTCGTGCTCAGTAACAGGTCATTAGTTTTAACGATTCCCAAACCGCCCCAGTGCAGCTGAAGGGGAAGCCACGCAGGGCCCGCCGTGTACTGATGCCCTGTGCGTGCTACATCTCACCCCTCACGGCTCTTTAGGGGGCACTTTATCACCATCATCACCATCATCATCTTTATTTTACTGATGAGAAAACGGAGGCTTAGAGAAGTGAAACGATGCTTCCAGTTCCCATCAAAGCTAGCGAGGCTTCGTTGAATCTCATTGCTGCCTCCTTAACCCAGATCTTCCAGAAGGAGCTCTCACAGCCACAGCGCTGGCTGCAGCCCCCTCCCCGACCCCAGCCTCTAGCAAGGCAGAGATTATGCCATTTTCAGACATAAAGTTAGGAACAAGCCATGGGTTCATTTTTCCTAGGGCTCACACTTTTAAATCATATGCTGTTTCTAAGAAGAGAAATACTCTTCCTGCAGAATGAGTTAACAACAGATCTTTTAAAAATTATCATTATTTTCTCCATTTTTAAATGTGGAACCCCTTTGTGGGTGGCTTCTGGGCAGCCACATCTTGGCAAGGACTAGGTCCCTGCTGCCCCTGGCTCTCACCGAGGGCTAGAACCACATGGGGGAGCGCGTTTGTAAGAGGAGAGAGTCAGGACACAGTCAGGACATGGGGAGGGTCGGCTGGAGGGCACCCAGAGCCCCCAGGGAGTCCCCAGCCAGTCAGTCTCAAGTTCTCAGTGTCGGTTCCTTCCAGGCTGGCCTGTGCTCTTGGCACTCACGGGGGTCCCCACACTGTTTCAGCTCCTCTCTCTGCCCGTCTTCCCTGAGAGCCTGAGGTACACCTTGATTCAAAAAAGAGATGAAGAAACAGCTCAGCAAGGTACTGGAGATACAGGCTGCTCCGTCAAGACCCTCCCACCCCATTCACTTCCCAGCTGCTGCCCATGCCCGCCAAACATTCCTCCCTCGTGCCCAAAGCAGAGGACGGGCAGGGGACAGGGTGGGGAGATGCCCTCCAAGACGCAGGCGCCAGTGAGATGGGGCAGAGGTGCCGTTGGTGCTGGGGAGTCCAGGACAGCTCTGGGGTGTGGTCCAGCAGAGAACACGGTCCAGGTCAGAGCTGGCATCAAGGCTGTCAGGTGTTGACCGTTGCAGGCTTGCCCAGGGTGGGGGTCGGGGTGTGGCTGTGACTGGGGACACCGTCACAGTGTTGGGGACCTCGCTGGGGTCCAGTGAGCATCCTGCCCAGGGAAAACGGGGAGCCTGTGGCTGGGATGGGCCAAGCTCCAGGGGAGCTGTCCCCCCTGCGTTTCCCTAAGCCTCGGGTCAGGTGCTGTCAGCAACAAGAGGGGTCCGCTCTGCTCCGCGCAGCTCTGAGGAAACTGAGAGGCTGTACAGACGTGGAAGATGAGGTGGAAGAAACGCACGTCGAGGACCAGCCGAGAGGGCCGAGGGCTGTCCGTCTGTGCTCAGCCTCTTCACATTTCGGCCTGTCCGCTGGCAGCTGGTCTCCTTCGTCGTGCTCATGGCCAGCCAGCAGCTCTCAGGGGTCAACACGGCAGGGGTGGTTCTTTTGCTACAATTGTATCTATGATGGTGTGGGCAGAGGGTGGAGATCTGTGAAACCAGGGCTGGGGGATGCTTCCAGAAACATGGGAGACTGGATAGGTAACCCAGATGGTGCTCAAGGAAAGTGTCAGGAAGAGGTGGCATCAGGCCCTCAGGGACTCATGGATGCACACGGGAGTGGTACCCAGCCCAGGCAGGGGCCACGGCATGTGGTGGCTTTCGGAAGTGCTGCATCGCCCACATCCTTGGGGCTGGGCCAGGAGAGAAGCTGAGCTTGGGGTTGCCAAGGACTGGAATGAGAGGTGAGGGGTTATTCTGTGGGGCCTGAGATCTCAGACTAACAAAGCGACAGAGGGGAACATCTCAGGGTCCCATGTTACAGACGCAGAGCTCAAGGCCCTGTGAGGGGAAGAGCTATAACCTGGGCTCTGGCAGAGCTGGCCTCCATCCCAGGTCTCAAGTCTCCAGGTCACAGCTCTTTTCTCCCACCTACTGCCTCCTTCCTGTCCAAGGGTCCCCTAGGCTTTCAGGACTGTGTGTTTGTAGAGTCAGGAAAGTTGTCAATGGCCTGGGCCTTCGGGCCTCTCCTCACAGCCCCTGTGCTTTTGTTTTAGGTCAGCTACGTGTGGACGTGATCTACGCATCGGCTGGCATGGAGGCAGCCCACGCCCAGTGTGTAACAGTGGGTGCCAGCGTGGTCAACATCTGATGCCCGTCATCTCGGTGAGCCCCCTGGAAGCGTCCTTCCATTTGGGCATCTCTGAGCCAGTGCCCCACAGGCAGACAAGAGCCCCCTCCAGAGTCCACTGAGAGGTGCTGATGGCACTGGTCCTGGGTCACTGGAGGGACGCAGACTTTCAAATGTGCCCATACTTACTACTTGCATGACCTTGACCAGGCCACTGAAACACCTTCAAATTCAAGTTTCTTCCTTTGTACAATGGTTACGACGATTGCAATACCCAGTATACCGATGTAGGTGTTATTTACTGTTGGCATAAAACTATTATTTCAGAGTTTTGTATTTAAAATCTGAACCACTTATGCCTATATGAATCAACAGAGGTGAGCTCATGTACAAGGTCAAGTGACCACGATGGTCCTTTCTCTAGAACTTTCCCAACTTAGCTCAGTATTATTTTGGTTCCTGTTTCTTGAGTTGCCTTGGAACTTAAAGGTGTTTTAGAAAATTATTTGTTACTAATCTGTACTTTCCCCAGAGCCGGTTTAAGCCCCAACCTACTTTCAGAGGATTTAGCAGGGTGGGGAGGGCCACGTGATGGAAAAGAGCCGGAAATGGGAGCAGCTGGGAGGCCCCTAGGCCCAATTCTCCACTTTCCTGGAGTCTGCGCACCCCTTCCTCCCGCGGATTCCTTTAGCCCCTCCTGCTTCCTCTAGGGCAGGGTCCACCCTCTGTCCTCCGAGCCCTCCTCTTCTAGGCTACATCGTCGCACCTAGGACCCTCTTCCCCATCGTCCTACCTGGAGAAACCCAAGCCAGAACGACAGGGGCGCCTCCCTCTCTCTCCCTGAGGAGCAGCGTCTGGGTACTAAGCATAGAAGGAAACGCTGGTCTCACCTCTAACTAGTGTATCCAGTCCCGGGATTGCCGTTTGGCTCCTGCTGGGCCCTTACCGAGTGGCAGTGATAATCCCGCTCTGTAGGGCCGCTGGGAGGACAGAGGCAACATGAGTACCATGACCCTACAGGGCCTGGCATGGAGTGATGGTGCGGCCTGGATGATGGCGCTGCTGTGGTTGCTGCTGCGGGGGGTGGGGTGGGATGAAAAGGCATTAGAACCGCAAGGAAGGAAGGCATGGCCCGAGCCTGGGATATGTAGAAGGTACAGGCTGCGCAGGAGGTGGTGTCCAGGCCTTGGAAAGGGAAGTGTGGGGGAGGGAGAGGGGCCCTCGTGATGTGAGGCCAGGTCCTGGGCGGCATGGATGTGAACTGAAGCAGCAGGTAATGGGAAGAGGCTATTTTAAAATGTAAGTGTTATTATTATTGGGGGGGGGGGTGAGATGATTGCCACTGAAAAGACAGTGTTGCTCACCGTTCCGGAGAGAGAGGGGGCACACAGGGCCACATGGAGAAGCACTGGGGGGGGGGGGGGGGAACGTGGGGAAGAGCCTTTCTCGTGGTTTCCGTGGGAAGGAACAGGCAAGGCAGGGCAAGCAGGTTTAGGGCTGTCTGGTTTGAAGGATCTCAAGGGGTTCCAGGGCATCCGTGCTGGGCCGGTCCTGGTTGTCTGGTGCGTGCCCTGTAGGGCAGCGGGACACTGGCGGGGAGGGGTGGGGGTGGGGAGGGGCGGGGTGGGGGTGGGGAGAGCCTGATGGCGCAGGGGGTGGGGGTGGGGAGCTCTCTGGGTTGGTTTCACGTGAAAGGCGCGCACACGGCTGAGAAACTGGCTAACGCTGGGAGGGGCAGTCCCTCCAGCGTCAGCAAGGCCCCCAGATGTCAAAGCATCAAACGCAGAAACTAGAAAACTAGTTATTACGGCGCGGTGGGGGGGAGCCGAGATAGGGCTCTGAGATGCCTGAGCCAGGGAAGGGCAGCGGTGCAGCGTGTGCTGCACGATCATCACGTTCACTACGCTCACGTCGGGATAAGGGCCTAAGCTCCACCGAGCGGGCGGCAGGGCAAGACGGCACTTCAGGAGAGGCTGAAGAGGGAGCGGGGGCCCAGGCCCGAGAATTCCACCCTCTCCCCACGCCCCCACCCCCTGCGCCGCGGCTCCCCACCGCCCTCCCTTCCCCTCCCCGCGGGCACCGCGGAGCGGCTGGGGCGGCGGCGCCTCCTGCTGGTCGGCTGCGGCACCTGCGGCTCGGCCTGCCTCCCGCGGACGCGCCCTCGACGGGATGGGAGGTGGGGGGACGGGGGACAAGCGGGGGGTGGGAGGTCCCTGTAACTGAACCCGCACCGCTGGACCCGGGGGTCTCAAACTCCACGTGTCAAACTCCACGCCCCCTTCGTGAGCGACGTACTGCCCGGTCCTGAAGCAGAATTCGTGGGTGACTTCAATTACCTACCTATGCACGTGCAAGGAAATAATTAAATCGAATACCCTAACCATAAAGTAAAAAGAAGCGAGACGTTACATAAAACGTATTTCAATATGCAAATATTTAAGCGCCCGGCACTAGAAGGTGCCCAGCACCCGTGATGTGGAGTAAAGCAAGGAGACGGAAGATCAGACGTCATTCAGTTCAACAAGCAGAAGAAAGTGAGAACAGAGGTCAGCGTGGACGGCCAACGACACTAGTGTAAGGATTAGTGATGACCGGGGACCAAACGTATGTGTATGTGGTAAGACAGAGAGGAAGATCCCTTAACTGAAGCAGGAACACCGCGCACAGGCCAATCGGAAGGTTAGGATGGAGGACGTGGTTCGTGACAGGTGAGGTTGGTCTGGTTCATAAGTGCGCTGCGGAAATAACCCCCAGCGTATAAAATGGGGCAGAGCTCTCATCTTGAAATCCTAACATGGGTCAACATGTATGTCAGTCTGTGCTATTAAAAATGTCTTGGAGCCCAGGTCAGGAAGAAGTAAGAAAAGAAACAGAGGCTATGGAGTAAACTGGAAATAGCAGCAGAGTAAGATTAAAACACAAAGACCACCCAAACAAGAAATGTATCACTTTAACTTGTGATTTTCTTAGTGTCTATTTGTTATCTGTGTTCTACAAAAATTTTGAAAATGCTTAGGATGGCCATAGTATGAAATATTCGGAAAACAGCCAGCATTTTGTATATCCTCTACTGTTTCTGCCCTGTTGTTGCTTTTGCAGTAACTGCGCCTTTACAATTAAAACTGTACACAGATGGGGACTTCCTTGGTGGTCCAATGGTTGGGATGTCAGGCTTCCACTGCAGGGGGTGCAGGTTTGGTCCCAGGTCGCGGAACCGAGATCCCACATGCTGCATGGCATGGCCAAAACAAACAAACAAACAATACACAGATGGAGTGAGTTAGTTTTCTTGGGTCTCTGCCATATATACACATTATTAAACTTTTATTTTCTTCTGGTTTTTTTTTTAAAAAAAACTATATACAGATCTTCTTTGACTTACAATGGGATTATGTCCCCAATAAACCCATCATAAGTTGAAAATATTGTAAATCAAAAATACACTTAATACATCTAACCTGCTCAATATCATCCCTTAGCCTTGCCTACATTTAATGGGGTCAGAAAACTTATATTTGTCTGGCAAAATCATTTAACACAAAGTGTATTTTATAATGAAGTGTTGACTACCTCGTGTAAGGTATGGAGTACTGTCCAGAAAGTGAAAAACAGAGTGATTGTTACTGACCCTCGTGATCACGTGGCTGACTGGGAGCTGCCCCGCATCACGAGAGAGGATCCTACTGCCTGTCGATAGCCAAGGAAAAGACCAAAATTCAAAATACAGTTTTAGTGAATGTGTATCACTTTCACACCATCGTAAAGTTGAAAAATTGTAAGTCGGACCTTCTTAAATCAGGGGACCGTCTGTAGTTGAAAACGCAATCATATGTGAGGGTGAGAATATGCGGAGAGATTATTCTTGTAATTCGGAGACAATGTCTTCATTCTTTGCCTTTTTTGCCAAGCTGTCCTCTCCGTCATGGCCCCCTCCTTAATTCCTGGGTGAGCACAAGGACCTGCAGGTGGATGAAGCTGGTTGTGTTCAGGGAACAGCAAGGCGGGCGGGGGGGGGGGGGGGGGGGGGAGCCGCGGAGGGGGGGGCGCAAGAGGGGGCTGTGGAGGAACAGGCGAGGTGGAGGGTGATGATGCCGCTGACGAGGAAATCCTCTTTCAGTTTAATCAAAGTTTCCTTTTTAAAGACCTTATTTTCTCATTTGAAAACCAATCTAAGTTCTTAGAACATTTAGGGACTTCAGACAAGCGAAAAGAAGTACATAAAACTGGACATTGTCTACAGAGATAGTTGCCGGTTGCCTTTTGGAAACCTCAGTGGCATCCCCGGCAATTGTTTTGCTCTCACTCTCCTTCCAACCCATTGGCCAGTCCTATAGGCTCTGCCTGAAAACACATCCAGCAGCTGCCCAGGTGACACGAGGCCAAGGATAGCCCCTCCAGCTGCAGCCAACTTCTCTTTGGCTTCGAGTATTGACATGGAGCCCACCCTGCCTGCCTGCTTGAACCAGAGCTTGTCACGCCTCTGCTAGCAGCCCACCTGGCTCTTCATCCCCAAGTCACCCATTCCAGGAGGCTGCCCCTTCCCCCCACCCTGCCCCACATCTCTCACCTTGCCACTCAGAGGCAACAACTTCATTGAAGGAGCCATTCCTGGCCCACCTCCACCACCAGCCCTGCACCAACCCCATCTTTACAGCATTTTTTCGTAACTGTAGTGAAACACTTACCTGCATAGTTTGGTTGAAGTCTGTTCACCCTGAGTTTATGCCATCCGTTGCCCTGGTTGTGGGGAGCAGAGATGGGGTTCTTCCAGCTCTCCTGGTCTGGTGGCTTCTAGAAGGATTCTGTCAGATAGTGCAGAATCTGGGTCCCAGCTCCATCCTTGCTGATCATCTAAGGTGGGCCATTGTTTGACCCCTAAGGGACCCGGTGTCCTCTTGGTCTGTGTTCAGGCTTTCAGTGCTTCTGACTCTACATTTGTAGGATTGAAACAATAGTATCCTCACTCAGAGGGGTGCCGAGAAGATTCGGTGGGTTAAGGTTTGCGAAGGGCAGAGAATAAATACGTGATCACATTCCTCCTGTTACATTCTCTTGATCAGGTGCAGCTCCTGAAGGCCCCTGTCGACTAGGATGCTAGGTGTCATTCCTGGTCCCATCTTCCCTCTCTTGCTCTCAGAGCCCTGGAGGCCCATGCAGGTGCTCAGAAATCCAGGTGTGGCTCCTTCCTGTGGCAGGAAGGTGGGGCCCGCAGTTGGGCTCGTCTGCAGGTGGAGCTCTTGACCTCAAGCTCTCAGAGGTCCCAGGTCCGGGCGTCTCAGGCACAGACAGCCCTGCCTCTTGTCACTGAGCATGTCTTACCTTGGCATCATCTGCGTCTTCACCTACGTCGCGGGACAGTCCAGCGGGTCCAGTGAGCACCTGCAGGGCCAGCACATAGGAAGCGCCCGGATGTGCTGAGTGAATGGACGCCCTCGGTGGGTGATTCCCGTCATGTTCTCTCCACCCTCCCCCTGTTCCTACATGAGCCCCACCCACACTGGGATTCTCAGTTCAGTTTGCTTGTCTCTTGAAAGGTCATTCCAGCTCACGTTCTTTCATTCAACATTTACTAAGTGCCAACCAGTGCCACGGCCAGGCTGCCCCCCCCCCCCCCAATCTCCTGTGGCTTCCGGAGATGCCCAGCTTCAGGTCCAGTGCCCAAGAAGGAGAAGAGCTTCTGCAAAGAGGGAGCTCTTATCAGCCAGACCCCACTGGGGGCCCATCAGTTCACATTCAAACCCTCTACATGTTCACTTTAGCCTTGAAGCCCACAGCCCCCTCCCTCCTCCCCCCCCCTTCCCCCCAGGCTCAATTGTCTTTGGTCCCCTGGCCTCCAGCTACAGTCCTATGTTGCTTTATCTCCATGTCCATGTGCTGGCAGCCTTGGGCCTTCATCCCCACCTTCCTCAGGGGCACCCTCCAGACTCCAGGCTCTCCCTGCCCTGTGTGTCCTCCTGAGGATCAAATGCATTCTCACTGTCTGGGGAAAGACCCCTCTGACTTAAGACTAGAATATTCCCTGCAGAATCTTGGTTTTGAAACAGCTGTCCATAAACCAAATTACAGGTATTGATGCACTGAACACACAGGGATGGAACAAACACCTGCTTCATCTGTGCTGCGCCAGGCACCGGGGATGCAGCTGTGAACCAGAGCCACATGGTCGTGTTGAAGGCTATTTAAGTGGGATTTTTGGCAGGAAGCCTTCCCGGCACACCCACAATGTGGAGGCAGGAGGGCCTGGTGGGATCATTGCTGGTGTTTGTGTCAGGAGACCTGGGTTCTGGGCCTTCCGCCCCTTACTGTCCATGCGTTCCCTGAAGCAAGCCACTGTGCTCCTCCGGGCCTCGGGCCCCTCCTGGAAGATGAGTCATCAGCTGTGCGGGCAGATACCAGATACCGGATCAGATCACGGACTGATATGACATGTGAGCCGGCTCCTAAAGGGCTGCGTGGCCGCCTGGCCCGGGGGGGGGGGGGCAGGAGGGAGGAGGGCATGGTGGGCGGCGTGGATAACTTCCCTCACCTCTGCCCCCTTTGGGGCGCGAAGCCCTGAGGAAGGGGCCCCCTCCTCACTAGATTGTAGGAGTTTCCCATTTGACGTCCCAAGGGCAGCTCATTCCGAGGCTCCGAGTTCCTCCCCATCTCCAAGAGTTGGAAATTAACTGGGGAGAGAGAGACAGAATCTTATTCTTTTTATAAAGAGTATAGATAATATGTTAATATATAAAGCCATAGATAGACGTAGATACAACATACATGTTGTATTAAAATTGCATGAGGGATAGTGATTAAGGGGAGAAAATGGCCTTAGGCATTTCAGACAAATCTCCTCAAGGAAAAAAAGGTTGAGAAACTGCCCCAAGGCAAGGAGCTTGCCATTCCCCAGACCTGCCACAGGGGGCAGCACTTCCCAGGCACAAGCGCTCACTAAGCTCGGCTCCCCCGGCTCCCCCTGCCCCGACGGCGAATATAAAAATGACACCGACATGGGGTAGAGTGGCCTTGGTGTGACCTTGAGGCCCTCAGAGGCTCAGCTCAAAGTTCAGCTTTGGGTGCACCCTGGGGGGGGGGCGGGGGCGGGGGAAGCAGCTGGCTGGGAGGGGAGATGTGAGCTTCCTCCCTCGGCCATCCCTCCGGAACAGACTGTGCCCCTCGAGGGCCCTCCGCGCCCCTCTCCGCTCTGCTGGTCCTGTGCTCTCTGCCCCGAGGTCCCGTCCCCTCCGTGGTGAGGACCGAGAGCGTCCTGCAGTGCTCGCGGCCGGGCACCTTTGTTGGTGGACGGGGCTGTGCATTGGCTCACCATCCTCATCGTGGGCTTCGTGTTCCCATCCATTCAGGTGAGCGGGGACGTGCGGTGGAGAGCACGGGGTGGGGGAGGGGCGGCCCCTTGCCCCCACTCCCCGCTCCATCTTGTCCCCCACGCAGGCAGCAGTGCTCCAGGAAATAGGCAGGGATCCCCCTTCTACTAAGAACATCTGCTAATTCGACGAGGTCCATGAAATACACATGGTACCACACCAGCCAAACTAACTGCGCCAGTTTCCCACTTCCTGAAGGGAGGTCCCGCACTCAGACCATGAACGTAATTACGGAGGGGCTCGGGTGGGCAGAGTGCAAAGCAAGCTAGAGCCAGGGTGAGGGAGCAAGTCCCCGGCCTCCACCTGCTTCCTCTCTTTCTGAAGGTGTGCAGTCAAGTCTAGACATTCTGTCCCTGTCGTTAAAAGGCTGAGTCCTTTCCGATGTGAGGGCAGGACCCAATATTCTAGCTATTCCACTCCTCTGGGAGTAAAGTAGAACTGGCCGCTGGGAAATTCCTGTGTGACTCACAAAGGCCTCACCCAGAGCGGTCCGTGGCATTTCTTTCTTCCTCCGTCCCCCCTGTTTTCTTGTCTCTTGGCCTAGGAGATCATTGGTGCCTACAGTTTCATCATCTTTGCAGGAATCTGCCTCCTCACTGCTATTTACATCTACATGGTCATTCCCGAGACCAAGGGCTGAACATTTATGGAGATAAATAGAAGTTTTGCCAAGAGAAACAGAGTGGAGCTTCCAGAGAAGAAAGAAGAAATCACAGATGCTGGGCCTCACGTACCATCTCTGCCTGCCAGGGAGACTTCATTTTTTTAGGGGCTCCACACGTCCCCCAGGCGCCGTGTTCAAGGCTTCCTTCTCTGAGGAAGGGACTCCCTGCCCCGGATCTCGAGGGAGGATAACCCCTGCAAGATTTCTGTGCCCACAGTGGCAACTGGAAGACTTTGGAAAGTTTGGTCCCTGATTTAGTTGAGAAGCAAGTAGCTTCCAACGCTAACCCTGGGAGGAATGACCTGGGAGGAGTGACCTAGGAGGACGGGCAGGTACCTGAGTATCGATTGGCAAGAGTAGATTCTCCGATTCTACATCAGCATCAAAACGCAAATGATGGATGGACACACATTTTTTTAAATAAATTTATTTATTTATTTATTGGCTGTGTTGAGTCTCTGTTGCTGCATACAGGCTTTGTCTAGTTGGGGCGAGCAAGGGCTACTCTTCGTTGTGGTGCGCGGGCTCCTCATTGCCGTGGCTTCTCTTGTTCCAAAGCATGGGCTCTAGGCGCGTGAGCTTCAGTAACTGGGGCACACGGGCTCAATAGTTGTGGCTCACGGGCTCTAAAGTGCAGGCTCAGTAGTTGTGGCGCTTGGGCTTAGTTGCTCCACAGCATGTGAGATCTTCCTGGAGCAGGGATCGAGCCCGTGTCCCCTGCATTGGCAGGTGGATTCTTAACCATTGCACCATGTAGGAAGTCCCGACAGACTTTTTTAAAGTAAAATTTTTCAAGTTCAGCATTTGATGTGGAGGCTGAATCCTGATCAAAGTTAGAGAATTGAAGAACTAGAAGCCAAAGGCTCTGGATTCCTTTGCCTTCCTGGGGTGGCTTCCTCTCTCCCGGTGGCTGTGGGTTGCACAGCTAACCCTGGTCAGTGTTTACAGATTGCAGGAGTCGCTCACTCGCATTTCTGATGATTGAGGGTTGACGCTGGCATGATCTGGGCTTCCTCATACCTTGGTAGTTGGATTCCTGCGTGCGGGGGAAGGAGAGAGAGAAACAAAATTGTATACACACTCACACCCCTAGCTTTGGGCATCACATAGATAAAATCAGTTCTGCCACATTCTGTTCTTTAGAAACCAGTCACTAATTCCAGCCCACACTGAGGGTGGGTGGAATCAGACTGCAACTTTTACACAGAGGCATGTCAAAAAATGTGCAGAAATCATTTAAAACCATCTTAGGATCTTTTTTGGGCCCCAGCATTTTTGCCTATTCTGGTCCTTCATAGAGTAAGTTAATCTTGTTTAGCTTCAGTTTCTGCATCTCTGTGTTAAGGCTGATCATTTTTTTTTTAAGAAAACTTTTTTTTTTTTTGGCTGTGTTGGGTCTCTGTTGCTGTGTATGGGCTTTCTCTAGTTGCAGTGAGTGGGGCTATTCTTCATTGTGGTGTGGGCTTCTCACTGTGGTGGCCTCTCTTGTTGTGGAGCACAGGCTTCAGTAGTTGCAGCACGTGGGCTCAGTAGTTGTGGCTTGCAGGCTCTAGAGCGTAGGCTCAGTAGTTGTGGTGCACGGGCTTAGTTGCTCTGTGGCATGTGGGATCTTCCTGGGCCAGGGCTCGAACCCACGTCCCCTGCATTGGCAGGTGGATTCTTAACCACTGTGCCACCAGGGAAGTCCCAAGGCTGATCATTCTTGCCTCATATAAACCAGGTGGAAATGCTTGGTAAGTTAAGAAGCATTCTACAAATGTCAGGAGTTATTTTATGATTATTATTATAACCTATCTGATAGCTGACCGCCCCCCCAGCACGCTCATCCCAGAGCTCCACCCCCCAGGCCTCATTCTCTTTACAAGGATGTGTTCAGTGCCCTGTGGCAGTGACCAAATCTTCAGGAGGTTCAAGGTGTGGCCGCCACAGGTCCTGTGTCTCATCCAGCCCAGGTATTTCATGCAGGAATTCCAGGAGCTCACCAGAATTCTTCCCCAGAATGGGGATTCCTCCCTCCTACATAACATACCCCATCTAGAGGTCTTCTCCACCAGCCTTTCCCATGAGCCACAGATCAGCCTGTCCTGAAGGGGAAGCCCAGGGCTCGTGGTGCTGGGTCCAGTTAGTGATGCAAGACACTCAAACCATAAAGGAGACACCCACCACGATGTTGGCCAGGTGAGTCCAAGATCATCCAAACACATTCGCTGCCTCTGAAGTGAAATATAAGATGGTCTGGTGCATTTGTCATTGATGGGAGTGTATGTACAGTCTGAGCCTGGACAAAACTGACTCACTTCTGCTCAATAGAATATAGCAAGGTGACAGGGTAAGAAGGGAATATTATGAAGAGTTTGATGCCAATAATTTGGCAGCTTAGATGAAATAGACAAGCTCCCCAAAAGACACTGAGTGCCAAAAGTCACTCAAGAAATAGATAACCTGTATAGTCCTGCATCAACTAAAGAAATGAACTTGTAGTTAAAAACCTTCCCACAAAGGAAACTCCAGGTCCAGATGGACTTACTGGTGAATATTTTACCAAACATTTAAAGAAGAAATAATACCAATTTGACACTAACTGTTCCAGAGAATTAAGAGGAAGGAATAGTTCTTAACTCATTTTAGAAACCAAACTAGAGACAGAAAATTACAAACTAATTACCAAATTTTAGCAAATAGAATACAATAATGTGTTATAAGGACAATAATATATCTTGAGCAGGAGGGAGTTATTTTAGGGATGCAAAGTTGGCTTAATCCTCCCCAAGTGGATCTATACATTCAACACAATTCCAATCAGAATCCCAGCAGAATATCTTGGGCGGACAGAAATTGACAAGCTGATTCTACAATTTATGTGGAAATGCAAAGAAGCTAGAATAACCAAAACAACTTTGAGAAAGATGAAGTTGAAGGACTAACATTACCTGATGTCAGAATTGTTATAAAGCTACAGTAATCAAAACAAATTAAGATATAGACAACTGATCTTTGACAAAAGCAATTGAATGGTGACAGGATAGTATTTCTAACAAATGTTCTAGAGCAAGTATATGCACATGCAAAAGAAGAAGAAGAAGAACAGGAAGAAGAAGAACTTTTATCCATACTTCACATCATATATAAAAATTAATTCAAAATGGATGATAGGCTTAAATTAAAACCTTAAACTATAAAAATTTTAGAATAGAACATAAGAGATAAATATTTGTGAGCTTGAGTTGCACAGAAAAACACCAAAATCACAATCCATACAAGGAAATGTTGATAAATTGGATTTGGACAAAATTAAGAACTTCTGCTATTTGTAAGGCACTGTTATGAAAATAAAGAGAAAAGCCACAGATTGGCACAAAGTATTTGCAAACCAGATCTCTGACAAAGACTTACATCTAGATGTAGAATGTATAAAGAACTCCCAAACTCAATAATAAGAAAGCAAACAACTCCATTTTTTTTAAATGGGCAGAAGATTTGAATAAATACTTCACCAAAGAATACATGTGATGGTGAGTAAGCACATGAAAAGATGCTTAAATTACTAGTAAATAGGGAAATGCAAATTAAAACCACAATGAGGTACCACTACACCCCTGTTAGAATGGCTAAAATTAAAAAGACCAGCTACATCAAGTGTTGACAGGGATGTGGAGGAACTCTTGCTGGTACACTGCTGTTAGGAATGCAAATAGTACAGCTACTTTCAAAGACAGTTTGCCAGTCTCTTCCAAAGTTAAACATACATCTACCATATGATGCAGCATTCCCTCCTAGGTATTTACCCAAAGAAATTAAAACATATGTCCATACGAAGCCTTCTACATGAATGTGCATAGCAGGTTTATTTGCAATCACCCAAAACTGGACACACTATCAAAGCACATTGCTAGGTGAATGGATAAACAAACTGTGGTATATCAATACGATAGAGTACTAAGTAGCAATGAAAAGCTATGACTGTTGACATGTACTACAATATGCATGAATCCCACAGTAATTGGGCTGAATGAAAGAAGCCAGACAAAAAAGTATATACTCTGTTATTTCAATTACGTATGATTGTAGGAAATGCAAATTAATCTATAGTGACAGGAAACAGATCAGTCAGTGGTTGCCTGGGGGAAACTTTTAGAATGATGGAAATTGTTACTATCTTCATTATGGGGATAATATCACGGATGTGTACATATGTCAAAACATCAAATTGTGCATTTTACATAGGAAATAAAATGGCTAATAAAAATAATTTCAAAACTCACCTTAGTAAACCATGCGCTCTCTTGGCAATTGTGCATGAGGTAGGGAGTCATGTGACCTTGAAAACCAGGAGGTCTAAAGTCCACTTTGCCATAGACATCCTGACCCTAAAGCAAGTCCTTGAATTTCTTGGGATTTCTCCCCCTCGTCAGCTGCATGGGAACAGCAGCCCCTCCATGGTCCACCCGGGGGAGGGGGATCAGCCTCTGACAGCAAAGTCTGGAGGGTGCTCAGCAGGGGGGCCTTGTCAGCACTTCTAGCAGGTGTTCAATACATGCTTGTTGATTGGGTGTAATTCAAGGCCAGGTGACCCGGGGCTCCACGCTGTAACAGCTACAGCCTCATCCATGTTGTTCTGAGGTTTGGGGTTCACACCGAGTCACTCCACGTGCCCCTGGCTCGAGTCTTGTCTGAGAATGAAGAATAGTGCTTGTACTTTGCTTGGTTTGCACGGACTCACTAATCTTTACGCCTAAACCCAGTTGCTTCAAACACGTGACTCTGCAGATAAGGAGGGATGCCCAGCTCAAGGTTCCCAGGAAGGAAGGGAGTGAGCCAGGGTCTCAGGGTGAGGCCCTGCAGAATTCCATTTGGCTGGATCCCACTCTTTGGAATTCACAGTTACACGTGGACTGGAGGTGCCATGGCTGGCAGTCTGTAGGGAGGAGTGGGGAGTCCTCTCAAGAAATCTAGCTCTTAAAGAACCACATCAATTCAGTTTTCATGCATAAAAGAAAATATTGGCAATTGAATATTAATTATTTTTTAAAGCAGGACTCATAGGACCTTTTCTTATAGATACTTGATTAACAATTAATTTGCCATTCTTTGTGTATTTGAATTAGGGAAATATTCACTGTATTGCAATTATGCCATAATCCAGGCTTTTTTATAATTCAGACTGTGCCATTCTCAGCTACACCAAGAGTGACTGGACTGATCTAGAAGGTTGGCTCCCACCTCCCTGTCTGAACCCACAGTCATGGAACCTTGGTGGTGGAGAAGGCAGAGATGGGTCCCATCACCTCCATCATCTTGCAGATGAGGACCCTGAGCCTAGCAGGTACGGGGTGGAGCCAACCTTGTGCAAGTGGGATTGGAGCTTGCCTGAGGCAAACACACTCCTGGTCATCAGAAAGAGCTGGCTGGTTGCGCAGCTAGCAAGACTTGGGCTCTGCTAAGCAGCGCCCCAGGGTTCTCTCCTCAAGGTGTGGAGCCATGTGGCCACTAGAAAACCCACTTCACAGAGATTTCTTCAGGCCTCCCACCCACCCCCATCTTCTGGCATCAGAGCCTCCTAGGTTGACTGCCTGGACCAGATTTTGAGATACTCCCCCTGCCTCTTCATGAGATCTTGAATTTTGACATTGAAAGGGATCTTAGCTGTCTCTTAGTCCCTGTCCCCAACAGGAATCCCTCATTCAACATCCCTACAGTTGTTACCAGGCCTTTGCTTGAATGCCTCCATTGACAGGCAGTTCACCACCTCCAAAGACAGCCCATTCCAGGGTGGACTGGAGCCAGACTGCCTGGCTCTGCACTTGGGTAAGTTATTTAACTTCTCTGTCTCATTTTCCCATCTGAAAAATGGGGATAATAACAGTATTTGCACCTGCCTTGTAGGATTGTTTTTGTTTGTTTGTTTTTAATAAATTTATTTATTTATTTTATTGGCTGTGTTGGGTCTTTTTTTGCTGTGCATAGGCTTTCTTTTCAGTTGCTGTGAGTGGGGGCTAATCTTCATTGTGGTGTGTGGGCTCGTCATTGCTGTGGCTTCTTGTTGTGCAGTACAGGCCCTAGGTATGTGGGCTTCAGTAGTTGCAGCACATGGGCTCAAGAGTTGTGGCTCACGGGCTCTAAAGCACAGGCTCAGCAGTTGTGGCACACGGACTTCGTTGCTCCGCGGCATGTGGGATCTTCCCGGAGCAGGGATTTAACCTGTGTCCCCTGCATTGGCAGGCGAATTCTCAACCACTGCACCACCAGGGAAGCCCTGTAGGATTGTTGAGAGTATTATGCGTGTCAACGTGTGGGTGGCACAAACACCCTTCCAGGTGCTCTGGCTGTCTCTATATGTCCGTGCCCGCCCTCCTTCTTTTCACCCGAAGGCATTTTTCTGAGCCCAGGTGAGCCTGAAGAGCTGCGAAGTAGACACTTCCACACCACTGGCTGATGGAGGTGGTGTGTAGATGCTCTAGTTTCCTTGCCCCACAACGGGATCAATCTGAGTGTGTTCTACCCATTTACTCCTGTAGCTTTTAGGGGTAAAGCAACACATGCCCATTGGTAGCTGGCCCCATCACACACCCTTCATGGGCTCCTTTCTCTTTCCGGGCTCATTTCTCCACTCCCTTGCCATGTTTTCCTCCACTTTCCAAATGAACTACTTGCCCTTGATTCTGCTTCTGGGAAGCCAAACTAAGCCAACATTGAAAGCACTTTGCATAGTGGCTGGCATGAAATGCATGTGTATTCATTGTAATCGATTGATGTCAGCAGTTTCATCCCATAAAATGTTCTTCATACGTTGATCCCATACCTTCCTCCTTGCAGCTGGGCCCCTTGGTCCTCACTTTTGCATTTGCCCCATTCATTGTCCTCTCCTGGACACCTTCCCAGCATCTCCATAAGGATGCTCACCCATTATATTTCCCCTTGTCATTCAGTTCGTTGCATTCTTTATGTCAAAGAGATACCACCATCTCTGGGACTTCGCTGGTGGTCCAGTGGAACCAATGTTGGGGGCCTGGGTTCCATCCCTGGTCAGGGAACTAGATCCTGCATGCTGCAACTAAGAGTCCACATGCCTCAACTAAGAAGCCCAAATGCTGCAATGAAGATCCCACATGCCACAATTAAGACCTGGCACAGCCATAAATAAATAAATAAATAAATAAATAAATGTTTTTTTCTTTAAATTAAAGAGATACCACCATCACAACCACCTAGAGTCTGACCCAAAGCCACACCCTTGCTCCAGAAAGGAGCCCCACTGATCAAGAACATTCTTACCACCATTCCCGTCATCCTGATGGGAGCCTCACAGTGGTCCAGGCCTTTGAGCTGAATGACTTTTCTTGGGCAATGCAGGCAGTCTGTACCTGCACTGACTGGTGGCTGCTGGCACCCTGGCCCTGTGTTCAGATCACCAGTTGAAGGAGGATCTGTGTGCTTTGGTCTCTCAGAGGGACAGGTGAACACCATTGGCCAAAGTTGGAAACAGGAGTGGACAGGGGTCAGGACTCCTGTTGATTTTTCTCACTTTTCAATTAGAGTCTTTGCTTCCCTGTGAGGGCAGAGAATATGACCAACTAAGAGGGTCCCAGACTCCAGTGCTTGTTCCCCACTCCGCCTGTCACAGTCCCGTACTCCACATTCTTAGGTCTTAAAAGGGTCCAGTCTCTTCAAACTCTTAGACACGTCCCAGTAATGATTTTAAAAATAAAAAACCAGGACCTCTCTGGTGGCTCAGTGGTTGAGAATCTGCCTGCCAATGTAGGGACAATTTCTACCCCTGGTCCGGGAAGATCCCACATGCCGCAGAGCAACTAAGCCCATGTGCCACAACTACTGAGCCTGCACTGTAGAGCTCATGAGCCACAACTACTGAGCCCATGTGCTGCAACTACTGAAGCCTGCCCACCTAGAGCTCATGCTCTGCATCAAGAGAAGGCTCCACAAGAAGCCCGCGCACCATGACAAGAGTAACCCCCTTCGCTGCAATTAGAGAAAGCTCATGCGCAGCAATGAAGACCCAACGCAACCCAAAAAAATTAAATCAATTAATTAATTAATTTTTAAAAAATATAAAAGACCCCTTGGCTGCAAGACACTGATATAAATAAATAAATAAATAAATAAATAAATAAATAAATATATATAAACGAACCATAAATTTGCCATATTTCCTTTCCTCCTTCTTTGTGGATATATTCCGAAGTAAATTACATTTCTATTTCTAGCTAGCTTTTCTGTAGTACTGAGTTTATCTCCCCATCTTCTTTTGTTCTTAAATACATTTCTATTTTTTTTCTTTTTCTTTTTATATTTCCAGTTATACTATGCTCTTCTGTTGCTCTGTGCTTTATCCCTTTTTATTTTATTTTATTTTATTTTATTTTATCTTATTATACTTTTAATCAGTGTTATTGGTCTGCTCTGTTTCCTTGCTTTATTATTCAGGTGACACGCTGCTTTGGTTTTTGTTATTAGGTTTTGTCTTTATCTTAGTTCTAATTATAATTGTTTGACTTTGTTTTGGGGATCTTCAGTCTATCTGGTTGTTCTCTTGCTCTTTGTTATATTTAGTCCCTGTTTCTACTTGGTCCCTGTTATATCTGGTCTTCATTTCCACAATTCCTCTGGGTTTGTTTTTTTCTTTTCTTTCTTTTCTGTTCTTTTCTTTTTTTATCCCTACCATCCTTGTCAGTTTATTTATTTGCATCAGTCTTTAGTTGGCACTTTGCTGAGGTTATGTTTTTGTTTGGTTTGGTTTGGTTTGGTTTTGAATTTTTGTTGGTTTTCTCTTTAATTGTTTGATTCATTCTGGGGTTCTTCTGTCAGATTGTTCTAGTGCTTTCTGTTCTATTGGGTTCTGTTTTTGTTTTTCTTGTGCATGTATGTGTTTCCTTGATTCAGTATGTTTGTTTGACCTAAACTTTTACCATTAGTCTGGGGCTTTGGCAGTCTTTTTTAATCTTCTTTATTTCCAGGATAAGTGACATGTGGAGTCTGGATTCCTCGACCAGAAGTCAAGTCTGAGGCTCTGGGGAGGGAGCACCGAGTTCAGTATGCTAGACCACTAGAGAGAGTCCTCAGCCACAGGGAATATTAATCGCAGAGAACTCTCACAGAGGCTTCTATTACAGTCAAAGACCTGGCTCCACCTGACTGCCTGCAATTGCCAGTACTGGATACCTCACACCAAACTACAAACAAAAGAGGAACACAAACCCTCCCATCAGCAAGCCTACTCAAGACACTGGACCAACCCCACCACAGGGGTCAGAGAACAGAAACAAGAGGAATTACTATAGGCAGCATAGGGAAAGGAGACATCAACTACTATACATTAGACAAAATGAGAAAACAAAGAAATACCCTGCAGGCAAAGGAACAAGATAAAAATCCACAAGACCAAGTAAATGAAGAAGAAATAGGCAAATTACCTGAAAAAGAATTCAGAGTAATGATAGTAAAGATGACCCAAAATCTCAAAAACAAAACAGAGAAAATACAAGAAACATTTAATAGGGACCTAGAAGAACCAAAGAGCAAACAAACAGTAATGAAAACACAATAACTGAAATTAAAAATACTCTAGATGGAATCAACAGCAGAATAACTGAGGCATAAGAACAAGTAAGTGAGCTGGAAGATAGAATGGTAGAAATAACTGCCACAGAGCAGGAAAAAGAAAAAAGAATTAAAAGAATGGAAGACAGTCTCAGAGACCTCAGGGACAACATTAAGCACACCAACATTTGTATCATAGGTGTCCCAAAAAAACAAGAAAAAAAGAAAGGGTTTGAGAAAATATTTGAAGAGATTATAGTCAAAAACTTTCTCAACATGGGAAAGGAATCAAGCCAATCAAGTCCAAGTCCAAGAAGTGCAGAGAGTCCCATACAGAATAAATGCAAGGAGAAACACACAAAGGCATATTAATCAAACTGATGAAAATTAAACACAAAGAAAAACTATCAAAAGCAGCAAGAGAAAAACAACAAATGACATATAAAGGAAAACCCATAAGGATAACAGCTGATCTTTGTGAAGAAACTCTTCAGGCCAGAAAGGAGTGGCAGGATATTCTTAAAGTCTTGAAAGAGAAAAACCTACAGCCAAGAATACTCTTCCCAGCAAGAATCTCATTCAGATTTGATGGAGAGATCAAAAGCTTTACAGACAAGCAAAAGTTAAGAGAATTCAGCACCACCAAACCAACCCTACAACAATTGCTAAAGGAACTTCTCTAGGCAGGAAACACAAGAGAAGGAAAAAACCTACAAAAACAAACCCAAAACAACTGAGAATGGTAATAGGAACATACATGTCCATAATTACCTTAAATGTAAAAGGATTAAATGCTCCAACCAAAAGACACAGACTGGCTGAATGGATACAAAAACAACACCCTTATATATGCTGTCTGCAAGAAACCCACTTCAGACTGAGGGACACATACAGAATGAAAGTAAGGGGATGGAAAAAGATATTCCATGCAAATGGAAGTCAAAAGAAAGCTGGAGTAATAATGCTCATATCAGACAAATTAGACTTTAAAGTAAAGACTATTACAAGATACAAGGAAGGACACTACATAATGATCAAGGGATCAATCCAAGAAGAACATATAACAATTGTAAATATCTATGCATCCGACATAGGAGCACCTCAATACATAATGCAAATGCTAACAGCTGTAAAATGAACAGTAACACAATAATAGTAGGAGACTTTAACACTGCATGTACACCAATGGACAGATCATCCAAACAGAAAATAAATAAGAAAACACAAGATTTAAAGGACACATTAGATCATCTCAACTTAATTGATATTTATAGAACATTCCATCCAAAAACTACAAAATACACTTTCTTCTCAAGTGCACATGGAACATTCTCCAGGATAGATCACATCTTGGGTCACAAATCAAGCCTCAGTAAATTCAAGAAAATTGAAATCATATCAAGCATCTTCTCTGACCACAATGCCATGAAACTAGATACCAATTACAGGAAAAAAAAAACTGTAAAAATACAAACAGCTGGAGGCTAAACAATATGCTATTAAACAACCAACAAATCACTGAAGAAATCAAAGAGGAAATCAAAAAATATTTAGAAACAAAGGACAATGAAAATACAAGCAAAAACCTATGGGATGTAGCAAAAGCAGTTCTAAGTGAAAAGTTTATAGCAATACAATCCTACCTCAAGAGACAAAAAACAAAACAAAACAAAACTCAAAGAAACAACCTAACCTTACACCTAAAACAATTAGAGAAAGAAGAACAAAAAAATCCCAAAGTGAGCAGAAGGAAAGAAATCATAAAGATCAGATCAGAAATAAATGAAAAAGAAATGAAGGAAACAATAGCAAAGATCAATGAAACTAAAAGCTGGTTCTTTGAGAAGATCAACAAAATTGATAAACCATTAGCCAGACTCATCAGGAAAAAAAGGGAGAAGATGCAAATCAAAAGAATTAGAAATGAAAAAGGAGAAGTAACAACTGACACCACAGAAATACAAAAGATCATGAGAGACTACTACAAGCAACTATGTGCCAATAAATTGGATAAGCTGGAAGAAATGGATAAATTCTTAGAAAAGCACAATCTTCCAAGATTGAACCAGGAAGAAACAGAAAATATGAACAGACCAATCACAAGCACTGAAATTGAGACTGTGATTAAAAATCTCCCAACAAACAAAAGCCAGAGCCAGATGTGTTCACAGGCAAATTCTAGCAAACATTTCGAGAAAAGCTAACACCTATCCTTCTCAAACTCTTCCAAAATATAGCAGAAGGAGGAACACTCCCACACTCATTCTATGAGGCCACCATCACCCTGATAACCAAACCAGGCAAAGATGTCACAAAAAAATAAAATTACAGGTCAATATCACTGATGAATATAGATGCAAAAATCCTCAACAAAATACTAGCAAACAGAATCCAACAGCACATTAAAAAGATCATACACCATGATCAAGTGGGGCTTATCCCTGGAATGAAAGCATTCTTCAATATACACAAATCAATGTGGGAAAACATTCAGATGTTTTTCTGAAGCCTTGAGAATGTAACAGAAAATATGGCTAAAAGTAGTTAATGTACTTGGGCTGATCAACTGGGGTCAGGATGTCTTGCTTGTGCAGCAGAAGAGCAAGGGGTGCGGACTTAGGAATGCCAGGTCAGCGCAAGTTAGAATGCTGCTTGCGCACACACTGATTGTTCTTCTGCTGTTCTTGCAAGGACCACTGCCCCCAGTCATGTGAGGCCCTTTGTACAAGGAGAAAATTGGTTACTTCAAAGAAAACATTAATTGTGGGACATAACTGGGAGCATGGGAACCTTATGCTATATTACTTCCTGGATGCCGAGAGGTCAATAAAAGCGATGTAGGACAAATCAGCAGGGCTCTCGATCCTAGAGATCTTGAGTCCCCTGGTCCCATCTTTCTCTTAAGTCTGTCTGTGTGTTTCTTTATGCTTTGTGGCACTCATCATTTGCCCAAAGTTGCTGAGCTGGTCTCAGCAAATCAATCAATGTGATACATCATATTAACAAACTGAAGGATAAAAACCATATGATAATCTCAATAGAGGTAGAAAAAGCTTTTGACAAAGTTCAACATCCATTTATGATAAAAACTCTCCAGAAAATGGACATAGAAGGAAATTACCTCAACATAATAAAAGCCATATATGACAAACCAAGAGCCAGCATCATTCTAAATGGTGAAAAACTGAAAGCATTCTCTCTAAGAAAAGGGACAACACAAGGGTGCCCACTCTCACCACTACTATTCAACATAGTTTTGGAAGTTTTAGCCACAGCAATCAGAGAAGAAAATGAAATAAAAGGAATCCAAGTTGGAAAAGAAGAAACAAAATTGTCACTTTTTGCAGATGACATGATATTATACATAGAAAACCCTAAAGATTCTACCAGAAAACTGCTAGCGCTAATTGATGAATTTAGTAAAGTAGCAGGATACACAATTAATGCACAGAAATCTCTTGCATTCCTGTACACTAACCATGAAAAAGCAGAAAGAGACATTAAGGAAACTCTCCCATTTACCATTGAAAGAAAAAGAATAAAATACCTAGGAATAAAACTGCCTAAGGAGGCAAAAGACCTGTACGTAGAAAACTATAAGACACTGATGAAAGAAATCAAAGATGATACAAACAGATGGCGGGATATACCATGTTCTTGGATTGGAAGAATCAACATAGTGAAAAAATCCTAAAATCTGTATGGAGACACAAAAGACCCCAAATAGCCAAAACAATCTTGAGGGGGAAAAAATGGAGTTGGAGGAATCAGGCTCCCTGACTTCAAACAATACTAAAAGGCTACAGTGATCAAGACAGTACGGTACTGGCACAAAAACAGAAATATAGATCAATGAAACAGAATAGAGAACCCAGAGGTAAACCCAAGCACATGTGGGCATCTTGTCTTTGACAAAGGAGGCAAGAATATACAATGGAAGAAAGACAGCATCTTCAATAATGGTGCTGGGGAAACTGGACAGCTACATGTAAAAGAATGAAATTAGAACACTTTCTAACACCATACACAAAAATAAACTCAAAATGGATTAAAGACCTAACTGTAAGGCCAGACATTATAAAACTCTTAGAGGAAAATATAGGCAGAACAGTCTATGACATACATCAAAGCAAGATCCTTTTTGACCCACCTCCTAGAATAATGGAAATAAAATAAAAAAATAAACAAATGGGACCTAATGAAACTTAAAAGCTTTTGCACAGCAAAAGAAACCATAAACAAGACAAGAAGACAACCTCAGAATGGGAGAAAATACTTGCCAACGAAGCAACTGACAAAGGATTAACCTCCAAAATATATAAGCATCTCATGCAGCTTAATACCAAAAAAGCAAATAACCCAATCCACAAATGGGCAGAAGACCGAAATAGACAATTCTCCAAAACAGACATGCAGATGACTAACAAACACATGAAAAGATGCTCAACGTCACTAATCATTAGAGAAATGCAAGTCAAAGCCACAATGAGGTATCACCTCACACCGGTCAGAATGGCCATCATCAAAAAATCTAGAAACAATAACTGCTAGAGAGGGTGTGGAGAAAAGGGAACCCTCCTGCACTGTTGGTGGGAATGTAAACTGGTACAACCACTATGGAAAACAGTATGGAGGTTCCTTAAAAAACTAAAAGTAGAACTACCGTATGATCTAGTAATCCCACTCCCGGGCACATACCCTGAGAAAACCATAATCCAGAAAGAAACATGTACCACAATGTTCACTGCAGGACTATTTACAATACCCAGGACATGGAAGCAACCTAAATGCCCATCAACAGATGAATGGATAAAGAAGATGTGGCACTTATATACAATAGAATATTATTCTATTCTATTGTATATAAGTGCATAAGGAATGAAACTGAGTTATTTGTAGTGAGGTGGATGGACCTAGAGTCTGTCATACAGAGCAAAGTAAGCCAGAAAGAGAAAACAAATATTGTATGCTAACTCACATATATGGAATCTAAAAAAAAATGGTACTGATGAACCCAGTGACAGGGCAAGAATAAAGATGCAGATGCAGAGAATATGGGTATGGGGTGGGGGGCGAAGCGGAAGCTGGGACGAAGTGAGAGAGTAGCATTGACATATACACAGTACCAACTGTAAAATAGATAGCTAGTGGGAAGCTGCTGCATAACACAGGGAGATCAATTCAATGATTGGTGGTGACTTAGAGGGATGGGATAGGGAGGGTGGGAAGGAGTCGCAGGAGGGAGGGGATGTGGGGATATATGTATAAATACAGCTGATTCACTTTGTTGTACAGCAGAAATTGGCACAAGTGTAAAGCAATTATACTCCAATAAAGAGCTTAAAATAAATAAGTAAATAAATAAATAAATAAATAAAGTGAATTACAGACATCATGACATTTCATCCCTAAATATCTCAAAAATTACAAATATCTCATTATGGATCTTTTTAAAAAAATTACATACTTTTATTTTACATAAAAAATTTTAAATAATTCCTTTGTATAGTCTCATATTCCTGCCATATTCAAATATCTGCAGTGCCCCCAGAATATTTCTGTGTTTACACTTATCAGGCAGCAGGAGATGCCATTGAGTTTTTAGTTTCGTTTTCTCGTTGCTTGTTTAGCTGTGGGTGTTTTTTTCCCTTTTGTTTTTATTTTTGTATCCTTTTAACATACAGATAATATGAATTTGAACCCTAAAGCCAAGGAAGGGCCAGGTCCACCTTCTCATCCTCTGCCTAGATCTGAGACCTGGACACTTGGGTTTCCTGGTCATTCCCTTTATGGGGTGGGCTTCTGTCCCCCTCTCCCTTTTGCTGAAGGTATTCTCCCCAGAATCCCACTTCAGACAGGGGTCCCTATTCCAATTCTCCCTCTTGGTTGCTGAGCCCAGAGGACAGAATTCTGGCACTTCCGGCACCCACCAAGAGGGACCACTTACATGAGAGCAAGGCCAGAGGGAGGAGGGCAGGGCTGAGGATGGAGGAACTCAGTTCTGACAACATGGTGTGAGCCGGGATCCCACTGAGCTTGAATTTTTTAGTGCTTCACCTGAATTTTTCAGTTCAGTGAACCAATAGATTTCCTTTGTTGCTGAAACCTGCTTGATTTGGGTTTTCTGTCTCTGAAAACAAAAGTCTCAAATGAAATAGTTTCTTAAGGAACAAAGCAAGTCAGAGAAATTCTTCATGGGTCGCTAGAGATTTAGACCCACACCCCAACGCGGACTTCTGGTAAACTGAGTAAGTGACACCAGCGATTCCCAAGTGCAGCATCAGCTTGACCTGGGAGCTGGTTAGAATACAGATTCTGACCCACTGAATCAGAAACTCAGGAGCGGATCCCAGGAATCTGTGTCTTAACAAGCCTTCCTGATGGTCCTAACCTAACCCAAGGACCTCACTCAGATCTCACCCTAGGAGTTCCACTTTATTTTATTTATTTTATTTTATTTCATTTTTAATTCTTTTATTTTATTTACTTTTTGTCTGTGTTGGGTCTTCCTTGCTACCCACGGTCTTCCTCTAGTTGTGGCAAGTGGGGATTACTCTCTGTTGAGGTGCATGGTCTTCCCGTTGCAGTGGCCTCTCTTGCTGTGGAGCATGGGCTCTAGGCTCTCGGGCTTCAGTAGTTGCAGCACACAGGCTCAGTAGTTGTGGCTCTTGGGCTCTAGAGCGCAGGCGCAGTAGTTCTGGCATGTGGGCTTTGTTGCTCCATGGCATGTGGGATCTTCCCAGACCAGGGATTGAACCCATGTCCCCTGCATTGACAGGCGGATTCATAATCACTGTGCCACCAGGGAAGTCCCAGGAGTTCCATTTTAGAAAGGTTGTTTTGACTGCAGCTGGATTGGAATTGAGCAATCAGGTGTGAATGTAAGGTTTTAGTATATTTACAGAGTTGTACAACCACCATCACAATCAACTTTAGTAATGAGGAGTTTACTCTATCAGCCCAGGGAGGGACAATGGACTTGAGAGGGGTCAGTGAAAAATAGAGGTAACCGGAGAGAGTTGAGATATTTAGGAGATAAGATCAACAGGACTTAGTAATGGATTGGATGGCGGGTAAGGAAGAGGGAGACATTTTAAATGTTTGCTGTTTTGTTTTGTTTTTGTTTTACATCCTTCATTGGATGGATTGTGCTACCATTTAGAGTTTGGGGTCACAAGAAGAACACTGGGTTTTGTGGAGGAAAGCCATGAGTTTAGTTTTGTGTGTGTCGTGGTTGAGCTTCCCCAAGATTCTGGGATTGGCTTTGTCTGGGCCACTTGGAACCATCTATCCCTGAAAACATTCCTTATGGCCAACAAGATAGAGCACGTTGACTGAGCACGCCAACCAAAGCACTGGGCTGCTCCCCACAGAGACCTCTAAGGAAGGGCACTCTGGGCTGGGATTGGGTATTCCTCAGCCAGTGCTGTTGAAACCCAACTTGATCACACCGCAGCATCTCAAATATATGCTATATCTACTCTTTCAACTTATATTTAATACTTTTTTGCAAGGCAGAAATAGAGACACAGATGTAGAGAATAAACATATGGACACCAAGGGGGAAGAGCAGGGGGGTGGGGGGTGGGGAGGGATAAATTGGGAGATTGGGGTTGACATATATACCCTAATATGTATAAAATACATAACTAATAAAAAATAAAATATTTAAAAAATAAATGAAATGTCCAGAATAGGCAAATCTATGGGGAAAAAAGTAGATTAATGATTGCCAGGGGCTGGAGAGAGGGGGGAATGGGGGTATGGGGAATGACTGCTAATGGGTACAGAGTTTCTTTTTGGGGTGGTGAAAATGTTCTAAAGTTGATTGTGATGGTGGTTGTACAACTCTGTAAATATACTAAAACCATTGAATTATATACTTTAACTAGGAAAAAAAATACTTTTAGTTTTGAATTCTACATGAATATTGCCACCAAGACCTGCTTTTTGTTTGCATTTTCCTGGTATGTGAGCTCTCACCCCTGTATTTTTAACCTCTCTGTGTCTTATGTTTTAGACATGCTCTGGATTTTTTTGTTCTTTGATCTAATCTGAGAATCTTCGTCCTTGAATATCAGAGTTTAATCCATTTATATTTGTTATAATCAATATTTTGTTCTCTGGCATCTTATTTTATGTTTTGCTTCTTGTATGTTCTTGCTATTTTCTTTTTTCAATTTCTATTCTTTTGCTATATTGATTAACTTGGCTTCATTTTTATATCCACAATTTGGAAGTCTTACTTCCTTTTTTTATTTTACTAACAATGCCCACAGAGCCCCTGAGGCCCACATAGGTGCTCAAAATCCCAGATGTGGTTCCTTCTTCCTGTGAGGGATGGTAGGATCTACAGCTTGGTTCATGCCCTCAGGGCTCTCAGAGGTCCCGCCAGGCCCCCTCAGCCACAGACAACCCTGCTTCTGCCCACAGAGCCTGATGCCTGAGCTGTCTGACCTTGGCTGTGTCTTCACATCCATTTCACTTTGTACCTCCCCTACCCCCACCATCCTTCCAGGAACAGCCCAACTGATGCCCTAGCAAACCTTCTGTGGCCCCAGAGGTCCCTAGATTCAGATCCAGAGCCCAATAAGGAGATGAGGCTCAGGATGGTGGCCTCACTGCCCACCAGGCTCGGGTGGAGGTCCCTTCAGTTCAGTTTTGAAGTCCTCTAAACCCTTGGCTTGACTGATAGACCATGGGCCACCACAGAAAACATAGTTTCCAGCACCTTCTCACCTTCCAGACCCTCTTTCATCACTGTGTTTGTGAACCCTCAAGCCAACAACCTCAGGCCCTCACCCAATCAATCCTAGCCCTCCAGCAGCCTGTGATACTCCAAATTACTCCTATCTGTCCCTCCTCATCAAAACCACCATTCTAAACCCAAAGGAAAGGTGTCACAATCCACCCTGCAAATACCTCCTGGGCTTGAGCTGTACCATTTAATTCACACTAAGATTTAAATAACTGGTAATAGCCTAATCTATGAACTTTCCCCATAGTATTTTCATTTTCAAAGAGACACTTGTTGACCATAAAGGATTTTTAATCTCTGATGGTATAAACTTCTGACAGGAGCCCTACGGTTTTCCTCAAATGGGAAATAGGTAGAAAGATAACTAACGTAAGAAATAGGAGACCCGGTTCTAAATCTTGCTCTGCCATTTGGTACCCAAGGCACCTGGAGCAAGTCACTTAACCTCCTCACCTCTGTTCCTTGCTCTTAAATGTACATCACATGGGTGCCCTGTTTCATGGGTAAGGATACCGCATCCTGCAGGATGAAGTGGAGCTCACCAGGTGAAGAGAAGGGGATGATAGAGCAAGCAGCACATGTGACACCTTCCTTCTTCTGCATGGGGGGGGGGGTGCCGCCTTAGGGGGGCACCTCAATGGATGGTGGGTCTTTTCATTCTTGACAAAGGCTAGTAGTCTTGTCTGGGTCTTCTTTTCTTTTTCTTTTAGTTTATTTGGTCACATTGGGTCTTCGTTGCTGTGCACAGGCTTTCTGTAGTTGCAGAAGTGGGGTGCTACTCTTTATTGTAGTGCACAGGCTTCTTATTGCTGTGGCTTCTCTAGTTTCGGAGCACGGGCTCTAGGCACATGGGCTTCAGTAGTTGTGGCACGTGGGCTCAGTAGTTGTGGCAGGTGGGCTCAGTAGTTGTGGCACATGGGCTTACTTGCTCTGCGGCATGTAGGATCTTCTCAGACCAGGGCTCGAACCCATGTCCCCTGCATTGTCAGGCGGATTCTTAACCACTGTGCCACCAGGGAAGCCCTAGTCTGGTATTTTTGATCCAGGGCCTAGTGATGGCTCTGTTTGCCCATGTGTGTCTGCCTCTAAGAGAGATGTGATCAGCAGGTTTTTCCCATGTCCTCCCTGAAAGAGGGGCCAGTGCTTCATCAGCCCACCCTGGAGCAGTTGGGGCCCTCTCTCTCAGCTTGCACCCCCAGGAGCCTATTATGCTGCCAGGTTGGTGTGGTGAGGAACTCTGGAGCAGGGGCCAGTGGGACATTTGCCATGCTTATGGAAGATGCTGGGGTCCTGACATCCTAAAACTCAGCCCAGGGATCTTTCTTGGTGGAGCTGAGGCTACTGAGCTGCACCCTCAAAAATGAACCCCCTGCCTCTTCCTGACTTGTTCCTTAGGCCAGTTCCAGCAGTCCAAGGGGTCAACGAGAAAGTGGTTTCAGCACAGGACTTGGAGTCGAGTTCCTGCTTCCCCACTAAGATGCTGTGTGTCAGAGCACACTCTCTGGTCCCAGTTTCCTCAACTGGAGATGATCAAACCAGGCCCTCCAGCATCCCTGGTTGCTTCTGAGATGCCAACAAAATCAGAGGTGTGTTGTGTCTTCATTGGGGATTGTGTGTTTGTGGAGGGCAAAAAATGCCATCATACCTGCTCAGTCGAGGCCTGGGGAGGGTTTCCAAGGGCTGGAAGTACAGCCTGATCCAGCGGTCACCAGCAGGTCATCACCTGCCACCCTCTCTGAGGCCTGGAGGTCCTTCTCTGCTTCTCTCCAGCACCGGCCTCCTTCTCTCTGGACAGCAGCTGTCCCTGGGAGGGCGGGGCATCTGCTCCTCCAACATCCACTTGTGTGAAGTTCAGGGTTGCCAGGTGCCAGTCCTGGGCCCTTCTGCACAGCCTCATATCAGCTGGGCTCAAGTCACTAACTCAGGCCTGAGAGGAGGCATCTGAGTGGCTGGCCTGTCCATTCAGCAGGGGAAGGGGAGGTGGCCCCCCAGGTGACAAGAAGGTAGATGGGAAGGGTTGGGAATCTATCATCCAGGGGTGACAGTGCTTTGAAATTCTGAAAGCAGGATGTGGAGGCAACAGGGACCATAGCCCAAGGCAGCCCCACGACTTATTGTGTTAGAAAGGATGGCAGTCCAGGGAATGCACTGATATCCTGTAACTTACAGACCTTTAGGGGTCCTGTGGACCCCAGTTTACCAATAGGGAAGATGGGAGAGTTGGACGGGATTGCCAAGGTCCCCTGGGCACAGGCCCCGCCATCCTCACAGTGGCCACTAGAGGGCAGCAGCTTCCCTGCAAACGCAGCCCATCTACTCAGCCTTCTAATCTGTCCTCTGCAAAACCTTTGCTTTAGTTTTTCACAAGATGGCACCAACACAGAAGGCCTTTGGAGAAATTTCTGGAACTGGTGAGAGAAACAGCCACTGACAGCACCAGCCAGATTCATGTGCAACACGTATGGGGCTCATGTTTTCAAATACCTCATTAATTGGGGAAATTATACTAAAAGAGGACTCAACCTAAATGGCCAAAATGGGGTTCTTCGATATTCCAAAAATTGCTATTTTTGCACACACAGATAGAACAAAAAAGCTGGCCGTAAGATCAAACAGACAAAATGGAATGCTTACTTTGATTGGTATCTAGAAGCTTCTAAAAGAAGAAATGATAGAGTAATTTTCTGAAACTATGTCAGAACTCAAAAAGCTGCTAGCACTCTGTCTCTGCCTCCATCTCTGCCTCTGTTCCTCCCACAGATCTTTTTCTATCAGAATTGGCTGGCCTAGGAGCTCTTCTTCTCTCCCACCTCTGCTGCTCCCTCTTCCCCAGTATAGGAAGATTTTTAAAAATTCAGAAGTGATTATAGCTCCTTTTAAGAAGAAACCTATTAGAGGGAGAGGTGAACCGTCCTCAGTGCTTACATACACGCCCTGGACTCAAGCAGAACCTAGAGCCTTGGCTAAGGAATTTCCCAGTCCACTGGGATTTGCTAAGAAATTTGTTACCCATCCTGACCTATGAGCCTCTATATCAATTAGTATTTACTTGGGGCTTCCCTGGTGGTGCAGTGATTAAGAATCGGCCTGCCAATGCAGGGGACATGGGTTCGAGCCCTGGGCTGGGAAGATCCCACATGCCGTGGAGCAACCAAGCCCATGCACCACCACTACTGAGCCTGTGCTCTAGAGCCCACAAACTACAACTACTGAGCTCTCGTGCCACAACTACGAAAGCCTGTGTGCCTAGAGCCTGCACACTGCAACGAAGGGTAGCCCCTGCTCACCTCAACTAGAGAAAGCCTGCGCAGCAATGAAGACCCAATGCAGCCAAAAATAAGTAAAGAAATAAATAAATTTATTAAAATTTTTTAAAAAATCTTTTTGAAATTTTTAACAAACTGCTTAAAATCTAACTAAAGCTCTTTTAGCCTCCAGTTGACTCTGGGATGCTTCATCATTCTAAGACATGTCAGAGATGAATGTTAAACTAACTGTTTATTTGGCATGTTTAATGACTTCAGAAACATTGTCAAGTGACTGGAGAGGAACCTTAGGTTATAGTGTATGGACACATATTATTAACACAGATGTTGCAGGAGGGGGACCCCTTCCAGAGCCCGAGAGTGGGCTCTTGTCTAACACTCGGAAATGAATTGTCCGAGAAGACACACGTGCTGACAAAGCAGGAGACTTTATGGGGAAGGGGCACCTGCGGGGAGAGCAGGAGGGTGAGGGAGCCCAGGAGGACTGCTCTCCACGTGGCTCACAGCCTCGGGTTTTATGGTGATGGGGTCAGTTTCCGGGTGTCTCTGGCCAATCATTCTGACTCAGGGTCCTTTCTGGTGGTGCATGCAACCATTAAGCCAAGACGGATTCCAGCGAGGAGGATTCTGGGAGGTTGATAGGACATATGGACTGGCGTCTCCTCTCTCCTTTTGACCTTTCCTTGTATTCTACCAGTTGGTGGTGGCTTGTTAGTTCCGTGTTCCTCACCAGGTTCCCCTGTCCTAAAATAACTCATGCAAATTGTTACTGTCTTGGCCTGGCCAAGGTGGGTGGTTTAAGTCAGTGTTTCCCCTAACATAGATATTCCCAAATTTGTATGAAATCCCTAACATCTCATATGTCTTCATATAATGTCACAATTCTAGTTATTCTAAAATGTTATATGTGACATGGTACTCAAATCTTTAACCACGCTTTTGAAGTTTTGTCCTGATTCTTTAACAAAATTAAGATTTTCAAGAGGACTCATAAAAAGAACTGTTTAAACAAACATAAGTTTCTGATGGCCTTTAGATAATACCACTGAACTATGTAACAAAAGGTGGGAAACCTGATTATTTCATCCAAATCAACAGGAATCAATTACATGGGCCTGAATGAACTGATGAATGTGATTTATAACTCTGTGACTTTGGGAAATATACCAACTTTAATCTTTGTTTTTCTAGTTTTTTTTGTTTTTTAAATTTTTAAATTTTTTAATTTTTTACAATAAATTGCATATATTTACAGCATACAATTTGGTATCCCAATCTGCCAATTCATTCCCCCCCCCAACCCTCCCCGCTTTCCCCACTTGGTGTCCATGTGTTTGTTCTCTACATCGATGTCTCTATTTCTGCCTTGCACACCAGTTGATTTGTACCATTTTTCTATAGTCCACATATATGTGTTAATATAC
This sequence comes from Hippopotamus amphibius kiboko, assembly GCF_030028045.1. Lineage (NCBI taxonomy): Eukaryota > Metazoa > Chordata > Mammalia > Artiodactyla > Hippopotamidae > Hippopotamus > Hippopotamus amphibius. The sequence goes on along the minus strand of NC_080186.1, from coordinate 6,554,936 downwards.
AATATTTGTTTTTCTCTTTCTGACTCTCTTCACTCTGTATGACAGTCTCTAGGTCCATCCACGTCTCTACAAATGTCCCAGTTTCATTGCTTTTTACAGCTGAGTAATATTCCACTGTATGTATGTACCACATCTTCTTTACCCATTCACCTGTTGATGGACATTTAGGTTGTTTCCATGTCATGGCTGTTGTAAATAGGGCTGCAATGAACATTGGAGTGCATGTGTCTTTTTGAATTATGGTGTTCTCTGGGTATATGCCCAGGAGTGGGATTTCTGGGTCATATGGTAGTTCTATTTTTAGTTTTGCAAGGAACCTCCATACTGTTCTCCATAGTGGCTGTATCAATTTACATTCCCACCAGCAGTGCAAGAGCGTTCCCTTTTCTCCACACCCTCTCTGGCATTTACTGTTTGTAGATTTTTCTGATGATGCCCATTCTAACTGGTGTGAGGTGATATCTCATTGTACTTTTGATTTGCATTTCTCTAATAATTAGTGATGTTGAGCAGCTTTTCATGTGCCTCTTGGCCATCCATATGTCTTCGTTGGAGAAATGCCTATTTAGGTCTTCTGCCCATTTTTGGATTGGGTTGTTTGTTTTTTTGATATTGAGCTGCATGAACTGTTTATATATTTTGGAGATTAGTCCTTTGTCTGTTGATTAGTTCGCAAATATTTTCGCCCGTTCTGAGGGTTGTCTTTTCGTCTTGCTTATAGTTTCCTTTACTGTGCAGAAGCTTTGAAGTTTCATTAGGTCCCATTTATTTATTTTTGTTTTTATTTCCATTATTCTAGGGGGTGGATCAGAAAAGATCTTGCTGTTATTTACGTCAAAGAGTGTTCTTCCTATGTTTTCCACTAGGAGTTTTAGAGTGTCTGGCCTTAAATTTAGGTCTTTTTATCCATTTTGAGTTTATTTTTGTGTATGGTGTTAGGAAGTGTTCTAATTTCATTCTTTTACATGTAGCTATCCAGTTTTCCCAGCACCACTTATTGAAGAGGCTGCCTTTTCTCCATTGTATATCCTTGCCTCCTTTGTCATAGATTAGTTGACCATAGTTTATCTCTGGGCTTTCTATCCTGTTCCATTGATCTATATTTCTGTTTTTGTACTATACTGTCTTGATCACTGTAGCCTTGAAATATAGCCCGAAGTCAGGAAGCCTGATTCCACCAACTCCATCTTTCCTTCTCAAGATTGCTTTGGCTATTCGGGGTCTTTTGCATTTCCATACAAATCGTAAAATTTCGTGTTCTAGTTCTGTGAAAAATGCCATTGGTAATTTGATCGGGATTGCATTGAATCTGTAAATTGCTTTCAGTAATATAGTCATTTTCACAATGTTGATTCTTCCAATCCGAGAACATGGTATGTCCCTCCATCTGTTTGTGTCTTCTTTGATTTTCTTCATTAGTATCTTATAGTTTTCTGAGTACACGTCTTTGACCTCCTTGGTTAGGTTTATTCCTAGGTAATTTATTCTTTTTGTTGCAGTGGTGAATGGGATTGTTTCCTTAATTTCTCTTTCTGATCTTTCATTGTTGGTGTATAGAATGCAAGAGATTTCTGTGTGTTAATTTTGTATCCTGCAACTTTATCAAATGCATTAATTAGCTAGAGTCGTTTTCTGGTGGCATCTTTAGGATTTTCTATGTATAGTATCATGTCATCTGTGAACAGTGACAGTTTTACTTCTTCTTTTCCAATTTGGATTCCTTTTATTTCTTTTTCTTCTCTGATTGCTGTGGCAAGGACTTCCAAAACTATGTTGAATAGTAGTGGTGAGAGTGGACATCCTTGTCTTGTTCCTGATCTTAGAGGGAATGCTTCCAGTTTTTCACCATTGAGAACGATGTTTGCTGTGGGTTTGTCATATATGGCCTTTATTATGTTGAGGTAGGTTCTCTCTATGCCCACCTTCTGGAGAGTTTTTATCATAAATGGGTGTTGAATTTTGTCAAAAGCTTTTTCTGCATCTATTGAGATGATCATGTGGTTTTTATCCTTCAGTTTGTTAGTATGGTGTATCACGTTGACTGATTTGCGTATATTGAAGGATCCTTGCATTCCAGGGATAAACCCCACTTGATCATGGTGTATGATCCTTTTAATGTGTTGTTGAATTCTGTTGGCTCTTATTTTGTTGAGGATTTTTGCATCTAAATTCATCAGTGATATTGGTCTGTAGTTTTCTTTTTTTGTAGTATCTTTGTCTGGTTTTGGTATCAGGGTGATGGTGGCTTCATAAAATGAGTTTGGGAGTGTTCCTTCCTCTACAATTGTTTGGAAGAGTTTGAGAAGGATGGGTGTTAGCTCTTCTCTAAATGTTTGATAAAATTCACCTGTGAATCCATCTGGTCCTGGACTTTTGTTTGTTGGGAGATTTTTAATCACAGTTTCAATTTCATTACTTGTGATTGGTCTGTTCATATTTTCTATGTTTTCAAGATTCATTCTTGGAAGGTTATACCTTTCTAAGAATCTGTCCATTTCATCCAGGTTGTCCATTTTATTGGCATATAGTTGTTTGTAGTAATCTCTTATGGTGCTTTTTTTCTGCGGTGTCCATTGTAACTTCTCCTGTTTCATTTCTATTTTTATTGATTTGAGTCCTCTCCTTCCTTTTCTTGATGAGTCTTGCTAGAGGTTTATCGATTTTATTTATCTTCTCAAAGAACCAGCTTTTAGTTTTATTGATTTTTGCTATTGTTTTCTTTGTCTCTATTTCATTTATTTCTGCTCTGATCTTTACGATTTCTCTCCATCTACTAACTTTGGGTTTTGTTTGCTCTTCTTTCTCTAGTTTCTTTAGGTGTAAGGTTAGACTGTTTATTTGGGATTTTTCTTGTTTCTTGAAGTAGGATTGTATTGCTATAAACTTCCCTTTTAGAACTGCCTTTGCTGCATCCCATAGGTTTTGGATTATTGTGTTTTCATTGTCATTTGTCATTTGTCTCTAGGTATTTTTTGATTTCCTCTTTGATTTCTTCAGTGATCTCTTGGTTATTTAGTAGCATATTGTTTAGCCTCCATGTGTTTGTGTTTTTTACAGTTTTTTTCCTGTAATTGATTTCTAATCTCATAGTGCTGTGGTTAGAAAAGATGCTTGATACGATTTCAATTTTCTTGAATTTACCAAGGCTTGATTTATGACCCCAAATGTGATCTATCCTGGAGAATGTTCCATGTGCACTGGAGAAGAATGTGTAATCTGCTGTTTTCGGATGTAATGTCCTATAGATATCTATTAAATCAAGCTGATTTATTGTGTCATTTAAAGCTTGTGTTTCCTTATTAATTTTCTGTGTGGATGATCTGTCCATTGGTGTCAGTGGGGTGTTAAAGTCCCCCACTATGATTGTGTTACTGTCGATTTCCTCTTTCATAGTTGTTAGCATTTGCCTTATGTATTGAGGTGCTCCTATATTGGGTGCATAGATATTTATAATTGTTATCTCTTCTTCTTGGATTGATCCCTCAGTCTTTATGTAGTGTCCTTTCTTGTCTCTTGTAACATTTTTTATTTTAAAGGCTATTTTATCTGATATGAGTATCGCTAGTCCAGCTTTCTTTTGATTTCCATTTGCATGGAATATCTTTTTCCATCCCCTCACTTTCAGTCTGTATGTGTCCCTAGGTCTGAAGTGGGTCTCTTGTAGACAGCATATATATGGGTCTTGGTTTTGTATCCATTCAGCCAGTCTGTGTCTTTTGGTTGGTGCATTTAGTCCATTTACATTCAAGGTAATTATTGATATGTATGTTCCTATTACCATTTTCTTAATTATTTTGTTTTTGTTTCTGTAGGTCCTTTTCTTCTCTTATGTTTCTCACTTAGAGAAGTTGCTTTAGCATTTGTTGTAGGGCTAGTTTGGTGGTGCTGAATTCTCTTAGCTGTTGCTTGTCTGTAAAGCTTTTGATTTCTCCGTCGAATCTGAATGAGATCCTTGCTGGGTAGAGTATTCTTGGCTGTAGGTTCTTCCCTGTCATCACTTTAAATATATCGTGCCACTCCCTTCTGGCTTGCAGAGTTTCTGCTGAGAAACCAGCTGTTAACCTGGTGGGGGTTCCCTTGTATGTTATTTGTCGTTTTTCCCTTGTTGCTTTTAATAACTTTTCTCTGTCTTTAATTTTTGTCAGTTTGACTACTATATGTCTTGGTGTGTTTCTCCTTGGGTTTATCCTGCCTGGGACTCTCTGTGCTTCCTGGACTTGGGTAGCTATTTCCTTTCCCATGTTAGGGAAGTTTCCAACTATAATCTTTTCCAGTATTTTCTCAGGTCCTTTCTCTCTCTCTTCTCCTCCTGGGACCCCTATAATGCGAATGTTGGTGCATTTAACATTGTCCCAGAGGTCTCTTAGGCTGTCTTCAGTTCTTTTCATTCTTTTTTCTTTATTCTTTTCCGCATCAGTGATTATCACCATTCTGTCTTCCAGGTCACTTATTCGCCCTTCTGCCTCAGTTAATCTGCTGTTGGTTCCTTCTAGTGTATTTTTCATTTCAGTTATTGTGTTGCATATCTCTGTTTGTTTGTTCTTTAATTCTTCTAGGTCTTTGGTAAACTTTTCTCACAACTTTTCGATCTTTGCATCCATTCTTTTTTCAAAGTCCTGGATCATCTTCACCATCATTATTCTGAATTCTTTTTCTGGACGAGTGCCTATCTCTTCATTTAGTTGTTTTTCTGGTGTTTTATCTTGTCCCTTCATCTGGTACAAAATCTTTTGCCTTTTCATTTTCTCTGTCTTTCTGTGGCTGTGATTTTCAGTTCCACAAGATGAAATACTGCTGATACTGCTTGATTCTGCTGTCTGCCCTCTTGCAGAGGAAGCTGTCTAGGAGGCTGGTGGGTGCTTCCTGATGGGAGGGACTGATGGTGGGTTGGGCTGGGTGGGTGGAGCTCAGTAAAACTTTAATTCGGTTCAGTGACACTTTAATCTGCTTGTCTGCTGATGGGTGGGGCTGTGTTCCCACCCTGGTGGTTGTTTGGCCTGAGGCAACCCAGCACTGAGCTTACAGGCTCTTTGGTGGAGCTAATGGTGGACTCTGGAAGGGCTCACGCCAGTGAGCACTTCCCAGAACCCCTGCTGCCAGCGCCCCTGTCTCCTCGGTGAGCCACAGCTGCCCCCCATCTCTGCAGGCAGCCCTCCAACACCAGCAGGTAGGTCTGGTTCAGGCTCCTATGGGGTCACTGCTCCTTCCCCCTGGGTCCTGGTGAGCACACTTTTTTGTGTGCCCTCCAAGAGTGGAGTCTCCGTTTCCCCCAGTCCTGTGGAGGTCCTGCAATCAAATCCCACTGGCTTTCAAAGTCTGATTCTCTGGGGATTCCTCCTCCCGTTGCTGGACCCCCAGGTTAGGAAGCCTGATGTGGGGCTCAGAACCCTCAGGACTTCTGCGGTATAGCTGTTCTCTAGCTTGTGAGTCACCCACCCAGCATTTATGGGATGTGATTTTAACGCGATTGCGCCCCTCCTACCATCTCATTGTGGCTTCTCCTTTGTCTCTGGATGTGGGGTGATTTTTTTTTTTTGGTGAGTTCCAGCATCTTTCTGTCAATGGTTGTTCATCAGTTAGTTGCAAGAGGGAGTGAGCTCACGTCCTCCTACTCTGCCATCTTGATTCTTCCTCTAATCTTTGTTTTTTAAAAAACATTTTCCCATGCTATGACCTACAAATTGATAAATTACACCCTTGTAAACAAAGATAAAACATTTATCTTTTTCGCTCTATCTGATTCTGCCAGAATTTGGCTTCTCCAGTTGCATCTCCTATGGACTTGATAGTTTATTGTAACTGAATTACAACTAGTTATACTGATTGTTTAAATTTGTCTTTGTTTCCAACTTGTTACAATTGTGTCTCCTTGCTGCACCATGACTTTGTCAATGTTACTAGCTACATTACTTATCCTGTCTTTTATAAGAGCAATGTCTCTTACAGCACTCAATGATAGTAACCAGGTGACTAGCCTACTGAATTCTTAGGTCTCTATGATGAGAAAAACAGTGCTACAAAACCACGTGGTCCTTGACATCCTTACAGCATCTCAGAGAGGTACCTGTGCCGCAATTCAAACTGAATACTGTTTTCATACCAGATGAGTCCTCTACTATAACACATTTAATTAACCATATGAAAAATCAGATTTCTGCCTTAAGTGACCCACTCCCAAGTCTTGATGACTTCTTAGAAAACTGCTTTGGCATTGGGAGCTCTTGGCTTAAATATTTACTTATAACTCTATTAATGTTATTAGCTATATTGTTTGTATTTTGCCTGTTTTACAAGATTATTGTTCCTTGTATTACTAAATGTGTGACTGAGCCTCCAACAAAAATAATGATGACTAAGTGACTTAAAGCAGTTGATCAAATATATAGCTCTGTATGCGATCAACAATTTTAATAGTGCAACTCTAGATATGGAAAGATGCGACTAGGGAAAACATTTCTTGGATCAAATTAGATTAGTAAAACAGGGGATCCAGAAAATCTTTAATTATCAACAGGGCTTAATCCAAAAATTAGCACCTGGAGTGGCATATCAACAGGAACTTTCATCTGATCTGGGATGAGACTCCCAGCACCATGGGACAAAATTTGATCATGAAACATCTTCCAAATATTGGTCAAATTCCTGACCAAAAGGAGGATATCTGAGAAATGGAATATTTCTAGCCATATCAATAAACAAAGGATGTCAGAGCCATCAATGATTGCAGCCCTCCAATGTGAGCCAGTAAGTAAACTAAGGAAACTCAGGGCTGAAAAGAATACCTGCCCTTTAGCAGCCATCAGACGGCAGCCACTCCCTGCAGTGAGCCCTGAGGAAACTCGTGATGTGAAAATACAGGATATTGGCCCCAGATAGCCGAGGTGCATATCAAAAGAATGATTTCATTGAGCCCAGACTCTTGCATCTTCCCATACATAGAAAAGCACTAAATTCCTTAACTTGAGATATCTGGTTTTCTTTAATTAACAGTAATCCTTTGACGTTCCCAACTACCTGTCTTTGTTGCAAAACTCCTATATATCCTGGCTCCTCCCTTAGCCTCCTCGGAACAGTTTCTCAGTTATCTGAAATGCTAATGCTGTCTCCCCAGCCACAGTCCTCATTTTGCCCCAAATAAAACTTAACTCGCAACTCTCACATTGCGTATATATATATTTTAAGTCAACACACGAATTCACAGAAACCAGTGTTGGAATTCTGAAATCCCAGGGCCTGCTAAGGGAGTCTTCCCAGCTCTGCTCCCCGGGGGACCCAGCCTTGCCCTTGAGGGGGCAGTCGGCCAGGTGACTTTCTTCTCATTGACAATGGGAAGCTGTTTTTGTGGCTGTTTAAAGAGCAGATACTTTCTGCTCTCACTGAGAGAGGATGTGCTCTCCGTCCTCAGCGGCTCCTAGGAGAAAACTTTTGGAAAACAAAGCTGAGAGCAATTTAGTTTAAAAAGTGTTCACAGTGACAATCTAGAGAAATAACATTAGTCCCAAATTAACATCACCTGAAGCCATTTTATTTTTTCCTTGGGTGTTTTTGGGTTCTTGTTTTGTTTTGTTTTTGTTTTATAGTTTTTAAACTAAATTCAGCCAAATTCCCATTCTTGTTGTTCGTTACAGTGATAAGTTGGAATCATAAATGAACAAGAAGTAACAACATAAACAGAAATATTTACAGTTTCCATAAAAGTAATAAAAATATCAATCGGTGATTGGAAACTTTCATTTTCAGTCTTTCAATAAGGTCTGTGGGAACTTTTGATAACTTTGAAGCACAACATAAATGTGAGTGAGTTTTAATTTTATGTAATTAAAATGTCCCTGGAAGCTGGGTCAGTGCTGAGCCCAATTCCTACCCAGCTCATCCCAGAGCGTCCACCAGCCTCACGTGCTTGGAGTTGCGCGTCTCACTGGGCCAATGTCTGAAGCTGCTAGTGGCCCAGGGAGGCTGCAGAGAGCACATGGTTCATCCAGCCCAGGAATCCAGTGGAGAGGATTCTGGAGACCACCACAATTCTCCCCAGGATGACAGTTCCCCACGGCCACCATGTGGCACATCCTTTCTAGAGCCATTCTGCAACCTCTTACCCCTCCACAGATGCTCCTGCCCTCAATTTGATCACACAGCAATGGGCCCAGCCCTGGGATCACAGTTCAGGGCAGAAGGGTGAAGTAGCTCACTGCAGTTCTACCTGAGAGAGCCAAGTTCATCTCAAGCTTATTGTCAATCTCTAGGATAAAACAGAGGATGGTCTGGTGGCTTTTGTGGAAATGTGGGTAGGGAAGCAGAGCAAGGAAGAGTAGATGCCTGGGGCCTACATTTAATACAGCGAGAATAGCATGTGCAAAGGCCCTGAGGCTGGAACATATTTAGTATGTCTGGTATGGCCAGAGCTCAGTGAGCAAAAGGAAGAGTGGTAACAGAAGATGTCCAGGAAGTAACCATGGGCCAAATGATGTACACAATAATCAGGGCTTTGGAATTGGTTCAAAGTGTAATGGGAAACCATTAAAGGGTTTTGAGTAGGAAAGTGATTCCTTACCTTAAAAAGAATAAGTAGTAATTAATAAAGAGTAATGACCAGCCATGTATCCACCACCTACTTTAAGCAATGTCATTACAGACATAGTCGAGGGCTCTTTCTTCCCACCCCTCCTTCCCCATGCTGGATGCAACCACTCTTGTAAAAGGCAAGAACAAATATGACTCCATATTAAATCTGTTTCTTTTGCTTTAACCTTTGTATTCTGTTGCTTTTGCTTCCAGTTAAGAATGTTGCCTATAGCCTGAAATATATAGGATAGCCCTTTCTCAAGGCTCTGACCTTTAAGGGTGTAACACTTTTCCATTCTTATAGAGATAAAAAGTTGCAGAACAGAGAATAACATTTGTCTTGCTGGAGATTTACAGGCACATCATGACCTGACCTACATGGACAGCTGCAAGAACAAAGGATTCCTACACCAAGAAGTTTGCAACAACCAACCATGCCCCTCCCTCACCTTGTCTTTAAAAATGCTTTGCTGGGACTTCCTGGAGGTCCAGTGGTTAAGACCCTGCGCTCCCTCTGCAGGGGATGTGGGTTTGATCCCTGGTTGGGGAACTAAGATCCCACATGCCACGGAGTGTGGCCAAAAAAAAAAAAAATGCAATATGCTTAAAATGAACTTCCTAACCAAGGCATAAACTACTCCAGTAGTAACTTATTTTAAAAATTAATAAGTAAAATAAGAATGCTTTGGTGAAACCCTTTGGGGAGTCCACAGTTTGGGGAGAACAAGCCCGCCCATTCTCCTTGCATGGCCCTGCAACAAACCTTTCTCTGCTCCAAACTCCAACATTTCAGTTTGTTTGGCCTCACCATGCATCAAGCACACAGACTTGTGTTGAATAACATTCTGAATTAGGTGTTTTTCTTATAAACACCTTTACTGTGTCTTATGCCACTTTAACATTGTGTAGATATGTGATTCTTTTATGTTCAACTTTTATAAATAATATAACACTATATTTTTGCTGCTACTTGCTTTTGTTGCTTGTGACTTTCCATCATGTTGGTAGGTGTAGCTCTGGTTCCTTCATGCTTTGCTGCTGCCCCGTGTGATTATTTTACATGATCCTGTTGACGCACATTTCCCTGTTTCTCAATGATAAATGTGAACATTTTTGTTTCTCGTGCCTATATGCAGGTTTCTCTAAGGTAAATCCTTAGGAGTGGGATTTCTGGGTCATAGGATGTGCACATGTTGTGCGGTATCATCAGAGTACTTTCAGAGCTGCTGGACCAGCTCACACTCCCACCGGCAGGATGAAGTTTGCGCCACATCCCCAGCAGCACGTGGTGTCATCAGATCCCAACCTGGGGGTGCGAAATGGTATCTCATTATGGTTTGTTTATTTTGTTTCTTTTTTTTATTGGCTGCATTGGGTCTTCATTGCTGCATGCGGGCTTTCTGTAGTTGAGGAGAGCGAGGGCTACTCTTCATTACAGTGCATGGGCTTCTTATTGCAGTGGCTTCTCTTCTTGCGGAACATGGGCTCTAGGCACAAGGGCTTCAGTAGTTGCAGCGAGTGGGCTCAGTAGTTGTGGCACATGGGCTTAGTTGCTCCATGGCATGTGGGATCTTCCTGGACCAGGGCTAGAACCGGTGTGCCCTGCATTGGCAGGGGGATTCTTAACGACTGTGCCACCAGGGAAGCCCCTCATTATGCTTTAATTTTTATTACCTTAATTACTATTGTTATTGAATCTCTTCATGTATTTATGGACCCTTCCCATTCCCTCTCCCTGTAAATTGTTACTTCATCCCCTTTTCTGATTTTCTCTTGGGTTGCTGGTCCCTTTCTTATTGATTTGTAGGATTTCTTTATACAGTCTGGATTCATTCACTCAGCACATTCTCAGTGAGCACCTTTATGTGCCAGATACTCTTCTGAGGTCCTTGGAGTTTATTTTCACGGAGCTTATATCTTCTTGGTGAATACACGTTCTTCTATCCTCTGAATTTCCTGAAAACTGCTCGTTATGGTTAAAGCCTTAATGACATCCAGGTTCAAAAAAAATTATCTTTGCCACTGGCCCTCATGGGCAGTGACAGGTACTCCAAGAGGCCCAAACATCAGCTTGTTCCATGTCAAGCAGTGTTAACCCTGCTCAGTGTCTCTAAAGGTAGGTCAGAATCTATCCATTGTATGAAGACCCCATCAACCTTCCGCCTACTGGTGTGAGGAACAAATGACGATCAGTGCCTGGGCCCATTTGTTTATTTAGTTGCAAAATGATTCCTTCTGAACTTAATAGCTGGAATTGCTCCAAGAGGGTCTTACTTTCACCAAGTGTAGTGGGTTGAATGGTGACCCCCCTCCCAAAAAAGATATGTCCATCTAGAAACTGTAAATGTGAACTTATTTGGAAAAAAGGGTCTTCACGGATCTAAGTGAAGGGTTTTGAGATGAGATTGTCCTGCATTATGGGCGTGGGCCCTAAATCCAGTGACCAGCATAACAGGAGACAGAAGAGGGACACAAATAGAGACGAGGAGGAGGTGGGGTGAAGATGGAAGCAGAGACTGGAGTGATGCATCCACAAGCCAAGGAGAACCTGGAGCCACCAGAAGCCGGAAGAGGCAGGAAGGATTCTCTCCTGGAGGGTTTGGAGGGAGCGTGGCCCCGTCCACACCTTGATTTCAGATTTATGGCTTCCAGAACTGTGGAAAAAATGCATTTCTGTTCTTTTAAGCCATGCAGTTTGTGGTCATTTGCTACAGCAGCCACGGGAAACAAAAACAACCAACTATGAGACTACTGTACTCTGAAATACAATTTGAACAGGAAAGGCAGGACAAATACTTGAATCTCCCCTTCCATTTGCCAATTTACAGAATAATAAACAGTTTCTCTGGCAACCTCCAAAGCTGACCGATGAGTTTTCCTTCTTTTTTGTTTTTAGTGCCATTATGAGCTCATGTCTGTCTATATATTTGCTATGTTTCAATCCATTCCAGTTATTCTTCTTTTTCTGATATTATTCTTTTTGATGCTTAAGTGGTCCCAGGAGCACCATCAAGACGGCCCCTGTGTCTTTTGGGCATGACCTCAGTAGACTTAGGTAGATTTCTTATTGTCTGACCTAAAAAGATATCCCAGGCTCATCTTGTATATCCTTGCTCCAGATCTGGAATCAGCCCTGGTTCCTCAGAGTGGAAATAGCATTGAGAGATCACTGTCTGGATATAAGGGTGTTCATTGCTATGGGGTTACTGTTGTTTCTACGCCCAAGTGGACAAAGCTAGGAAATACATGCTTTTTAGAAAGAGAAAGAGAATTTATAAATTATACTATTTCCAATTCAAACTTACAACTTCAAGGATTTTACTTAGCTTTTTAAGTTTTATATTTGGATCTCTGTGTTCTTATGCTGAAAATCATGTTACTAAAGACATAAACTTAATTATTTATGTATAGAAAGTAATATAGTATGGTAATTACACACACACACACACACACACACACACACACACACACACTCGTTCTTCTTGTCTGTAGGATCTCATCCCACTAGGTATGATAGTTAAAAATACCATGTTTAAAATAACTTGGAAAAATTCTTCTCTGTGTGTTTATGCTGCCAGTACGATTGTTCAGTCATTTTACTGTGCTTTTACATTTTAAGTTAACTGAAGTTTTAGGGATTTTAAAAAAGTATTTAAATGTAATTAAATTTTATAACCATGTAAAACCCAAGATTCCAAAATTAAAACTACCAGACAGAGTGCCTCCAGAAGCGTCCATCTTCCAGCCCACCCTCCACCCTTTCCTCTGCCGTCCACTTAGATAACCATTGTAATTAATTTTGTTCCCTTTTCCCCTTTTCGAGCACAAACAGGCTTGTGTAATCCTGTTTGTCTGTGTCTTCCTTAACTTGCTTACAGTATCTCTTGTCCCTCGTGAATGAAAGTCCTTGGCTGTCTTGCTCACTGCTTTATCTCCGATGCACCACAGACTCTCATTTCTAGTTGAAAGGATGACTCTTATCATGGTATCACGTCATCCCCTGCATGACCTAAACCCAACCCTAACCCTAACCAAATCCAAAACCTCTCATGGCACAGAAAGCACTAGTGATGGATGCCTGATCTCCTCTGGCCACACCCCCACTTTCTGTGCCAGCTCCCTTGAACCTGCTCCTCTGGCCACACCAAACTACTCTCACATCAGTATGTGCTACTCCATTGGCTGCAGTACCCCATTCCCTGCCCCCACTTGGCTCACCAGGTGAACTCCTCAGGCTTCCAAACCCCCACCAAGCACCAGCCCCTCTGTGGAGTTTTTAAACAGTTGCTCTCCCCATGAGAGGGTGATTGGTTATGTAAATGTCTGTCCTGCTCACGGACCCCAACACCAAGTGTAGAAACCATCCCTCCCTCATCTCCACACCCTGGTACTTAGCCCAATGTTTGCAGGTGCTTGACAAAACTTATTGAATAAATGAAGGGGACGACTTCTGTAGTTAAAAGAACTGGGTACAAAAGACTCGGGCAAATCCTGACTTTATCGTCCTCCACCTGGGTGATCTTGGGCAAGTCACCTGGCCTTTCTGCATAGTTTCTTTTTCCATAAACTGGGGATAATGCAACTTCACCGAGGATCGTGTAGAGGGATCAATGAAGTCAGATATGAAAGTGCGTTGGATATGATGAATAACAACATGGAAGAATAAAGGTAGTAACAAGAGCAGATAAGGAATTCAGAAGAATGAGGGTGAGGAGCTCAGTCAGAGATGATGAGGAAGCTGAAGATGGACAAGGAGGGTCCTGCATGAAGAGTACACGTAACTGACCGACAATGGTAACAGCCATTCTGCTGGCTACTTCTCAGGTTTATCTTATCTACTCAAACCACAGCCTTAAAAGACAGGTTATTTTATTATCTCATGTGACTAGTAAGCAACAGAACTAGCATTTGAACCCAGGACTAGTGACAGCAGACACCATTGGACCAACAAGGACAAGATCTCGGGGAAGCCCTCGTCCTCTGTCCTCCTCTCCTGGGAGCCTGCCTCCTCCCTCTTCTGTCTCTCTTTGACTTACATCAGTATGTGACTGGGCACAATCACTGCTCCAAACATCCCCACCAACAAGTTCCTCATATAAAAGGAAAGCTCCAAGTCCCAACCGCTGGACTGCCAGGGAATTCCCAAGTCTCTTTCCTTTCTCTTAATCTTGGTCCTGGAAATCCATTCCACCTTGATTTCTGCCCCATCACGTGGATCCCTCAGGATAGAGCAAAGAAGGGATATTTGAAGTGGTACAAAGGAATAGAAAAGAGAAAACTTTTAAATAACAAATTTCCAAAGTTATTTTATTTCATCTAAATGCTATAGGGATATTTGGGCTGATTTGTAATTTAGATAAATCAATGTGCATGATTCAAGAGGGAGATAATTAGGGCTCCATCTCCTTTAAATTTCTATTCTGACTGATTCCCATTGGTGTTATCTAACTCAAATTCCTTCTCATACATTTAAGCCATCTCACTTCCTTTCATGGATGCTGGTTTCTCTTGTTTTAATCATAAATTAAACAGGTGCCTCAGTGGGAATACTGTGATCCAGACATACAGGGCTTCTTGGAGAGAAGACAGGGCTCACTCTTCAAGGTCATTTATCTCTTTGCTTCTGTTCAATAAATCTTCTCAAGTAGTCAAGGTTTTTGTTGATACTGTTTAGATAAAACTGGAGTGCAGGGCCTATAAAAAGAAGAGTTAATAGGAAAAGGTCAGAACTTTAGAGGTCCTCGTGCCTACTCCCAGCATCCTGGTGTCTGTGGTTTGATCGCCAAGAAAAAGTAGTAAACAATATGTGGTCCAGTTAACCCCACCTTGAGGGAATTTATAGAAGGAGTTGGAGATGGGTTTGTATATAGACCAAGATACAAGTGTGTGGGAAATATCTGGGTTGGATTTGATAAGGTTAACTTGAGCCAAAACTCCTATGGAAGCATCTGGGTGTTACTTGATATCTTGCTTCTCCTACTGTCTCTGGCCAAGACTAGGTCATGTAGCTGCTCACCTTCATTGTCCCCTTTATTCTACTCACTGGTACCACTGCCTGGACTGGGAAAATGGGTCATCCTCTTTGCCCAAGCCCTGTATAGATTGGTCCACCTGAGCCTCCTGCTGTTTAGATGACTCTCCTTCCCTTACTACCGCCAGGAGAGATGGGTCCACCCAGAGAAGGAGGAAAACAGGAGGTTATAATTGCAAAGAACAAACAAGCATTGATCTCACTCACGCTGATTAGGTTGAAACATGAAGTTGGCTTCCACCACTCTGTGGTTTAGGGACTGAGTCATGCGGTAACCATTGTGGATGGTGTTGTTCTGGTGATTCAATAAGGAATTCTCTAGCTTCCAAACCTGCAGGCAACATGAAGGGATGATGGAGAGGAGAGGCACTGGGTGATATTTTAAAATGTAGTTAGCAATTGAACTAGAGCTTGGATTTATATAACCCTGATAAAGTAGTTGTGAGAAGATCTCAAGTCCAGAAGTGGTTCTGGGTGCTTTGTGTCAGGACATTCATCCACCCATTCGTTCCTCCAACAATCTCTTTTAATCTTTTTCTATGAGTATTTAGTCGATAGTAGAAAGGAGAGAAAGAAGTAAACAGAGATGTGCCAAGCAGCAAGCTCAATTTTGGTTTTTTTTCTGAAAATTTCTGTACTTTATCTACATTCTTTTCTTAAATATTTATTTATTTGGTTGCTCCAGATCTTAGATGTGGCAAGCAGGCTCAGTTGCAGCTCTAGGGCTCCTTAGTTGCAGCTCACCAGCTCTTTAGTTGTGGCACTCAGGCTCCTTAGTCACAGTACTTGGACTCAGTTGTGGCATGTGAACTCTCAGTTGCAGCATGCATGTGGGATGTAGTTCCCTGACCAGGGATGGAACCTGGGCCCCTTGCATTGGGAGCACGGAGTCTTAGCCACTGCACCACTAGGGAAGCCCTTGTCTACAGTCTTTTTTTTTTTTTTTTTGGCTCTGTCAGGTCTTTGTTGCAGCATATGGGATCTTCACTGTGGCATGCAGGATCTTTTGTTGGGGCACATGGGCTCTTCCCTGTGGCACATGGGCTTCTCTCTAGTTATGGCGCATGGGCACCAAGGCTCATGGGCTCTGTAGTTTGCAACATGCAGTCTCTTTAGTTGAGAAACCTGGGCTCAGTAGTTGTGGCACATGGGTGTAGTTGCCCAGCAGCATGTGGGATCTTATTTCTCCGACCAGGGATCAAACCCGAGTCCCCTGCATTGCAGGATGGATTCTTTACCACTAGACCATTAGGGAAGTCCCTCTTGTCTACATTCTTGAGACATTTTTGCTGCCTGTGCAACTCTAGGTTAGCTATTCATTTCTCTCAGTTCTTTGAAACTATGGTTCCACTGCTTTCTGACTTTCATTGTTGCTGTGTTGAATCAACTCGGTCTATAGTATTTCTTTCATGAAAATTGTCTTCTCTCTCTGATGATTTTTAAATCTTCTCTTTGTCTTTTATGTTTTGTGGTTTCACTGTGATGGTTTAGTGTGGGCTTCTTTTTGTTTTCATTGACTCATTGGGCTTTCTTAACATATGATATGGTGTCTTTCAACTCTCTGGAAAATTGTCAGCCAACATTTCTCAAATTATCCCTCTTCTATGTGCTACCTCTCTTCTCCCTCTAAATTTCAACTAGACATTTGTTGGACCTTTCTAGTACATTCTCTGTATCGCTACTTCTTTTTCATATTTCCATCTCTTTTTCTCTTTGTGCTGCATTTTACATAATTTTCTCAGCTCTGTCTTCCAGTTTACTGATGCTTTCTTGAACTGTGTCTAACATGCTATTAAACCCATTTGTTGGGTTGTTAATTTCGTTACTATCTTTTCATTTCCAGAAATCAACAACCCATTTGTTGTTGTTGTTGTTGTTTTTTTTTTGTCTTCTTCAAGTTTACCTGGTCACTTTTATACTTTATTCTTCCCTCATATTTAAAACTCCTATACATATTAAACACACTAAATATGTTTAATTATACATATTATACATTCTTTATACATATTAAACATATTTTATATTAATTGACATAATTACAATATCTGAAATCTTTGTAGTTCTATTTCTGCTGACACTCATTCATAGTGCCTTTTTCCTGATATTTTGTGATTTTTTTAAAAACTTGAGCTCATTTGAGGTAACTTTGTTCATGTAAATTCTTATAGATCTGAATTTAAGGTGAATTTTTCCTGAGATAATTGATATTGGCTTCTGTTAGGTATCTAGGGGCACTTCCAACCTGGTTGGCAATGTTTTTTGTGTGGGTATAAGAATAGGAATCTTTCCATCTTTTCCTGGAATAGGGAAATGGAAAGTTTAAAAAAAGAAACATTTGTTTCTGAAGAAGAACATCACCCAGAAGGAATGTCAGCTTTGCTTTGCAACCTCAGTAACATTTGTCCTTTATTTAACTCAACAAATATTTATTGTGTACCCATGCTATGCTGAAGGACAAAAAATGACTGATACAGCTCTTCCCCTCAAAAGGCTACAGGCATTTTAGGTGGTAAAGGGCTAAATATGAAGCCATCCTTCTTGCATGAAGTCACTTATGAAATAATGTATTACTTCATATAGAACAGTGCCTGGTGAGAGCAGCACTAAGTAAATATTTGCCTTCACTGTGCAACTCTTCTCCTATGACTTGGACCAGGTCCCAGTTTTTTTGTTGCATCATCTATAGGTTTCTTGGATTCCCTGATGCCTGTTTGCCCATTGCTGCCACAGCACTAGTAAAATCACCCATGGCAATAGAGGTGAGGCACTGAAGCCCTGTACATGGAAAACACTATAGGAGCCCAGGTATCAGCATTAGGTGAGATTTGGGGGGCACTCTTATTAACCAGGCCATCAGAAGGAGAGATTTTGATAAAGTGATTCTAGGCATTACCTGTGTCTTGGAGAGCTTGACAGTATCTGCCAGCACAAACCAGTGGACATTCTCAGTACAGGGAGGAGTGGTGAGTGACCCCCAGTAGCTGTAGTAGTAGTGGAGGTTCCCAGGTAGCATGCCCTGAAGGTCAAGCCCCTTCAGAATGGTGCTTTGTCCTAACAGAGGGGACAAGAAGGAATGTCAGGGATCACTGCTGCCCCTTGGGAGGACAGCTCTGGCTCAGACTTCACCATCTTTAATTCTCCTAATTTAAGCAGGGGGACATAGACCCTGATTATTGGGAAACATCCCTCAGTGTGCTTCTTCCTGGAAAGGGTTAAGAGCAAAGACTTTGGGCAGAAACCCACTCAAACACCACCTCCTGGCTGAATGGTCCTGGCTGGGTCTGTGAAAAGAGGACACTCAGGAGCATTGCTGGGAGGGTAAAAGGGGATGTGTTTATAAAGTGCCGGCATTGGACCAATGCATGGGAAAGTGCTCAGGAGTGTAGCTATCACCACCATCACTGTTAGGCAGAGGATACAATTCATGGTAAGTGAAAGAAATTATGACTCCTAGGGGCCTTGGGGTAAGTGCTCTCAAAGGGAGAACAGAACTGCTTGGTTTGCGCTCATTTGTAAATGAGGGGGAGGGACAGAAATGAGAAAGGCAGGATCAGAACGAACCAGGGGCCCAGGTGTGGGCATCAGGTCACGAGGGCTTCATGCCGTGCCCATCGGGAACCAAGCTCAGCCATGGGGGGTTGTAGGGAGGGGGACCTCCACAGCCCCCACAGCACCCACACTTATCGCTGCATCTAGAGAATTCTTTTGTTCATGTCAGTGATGCTGAGTCCCTGAACTGGGCATGAGACTATCCAAGCAACATGGAGTCGAGTTGAATTTTGCTTCACTTTCCCTGAGCACTTTTGAATTTTTCAATGGCAAAGAGGATATCATTTTGATATACACGTAAACAGGCTTCTTGAACCAAGGCTGTGAAGTCTAGTGGTGCATAATCTATGAATAGGTAAAAGATTTCTAAGTTTTGTTTTTATTGGACAGACTTCAAGATATAATTGTCTAAAGGACTCCACTGCACAAATTTTGTTTCATTGCTCCAATACATTCAAGTGAGTGAAGAGTTCCAGAACCCCGGTGGAGCCCCTGTGGAAAACAGTATGATGGTTCCTTAAAAAATTAAGCATGGAATTACCAAATGATCCAGCACTTCCACTTCTGGGAATATACCTCAAAGAACTGAAAGCAGGGAGATACAAACAACAGGACCCACTGATGGTTTAGATATGGTGGGGGTGGATGGCAAGAGGAAAGTCAAGAAAGATTTGGGGATTTGGGGCTTAAACAATGGGATGGATGAGGATGCTCTTTGCTGAAATGAAAAAGTCAGTTCAGGGACAAGCCTGGAAAGGAATGGGAATATACTTATGCTTTGGCCACGTAAGTTCTAGATCCACATGGCAACATCAAGTAAACAGTTGGGTAAAGGAATCCAGAGTTCAGAGAGAGGCCCGTGCTGTGGGTAGTATTGATCAGAAGTGGCACTTATTGAATTAGAGAAGGAAATGTATCAGGATCAGTTGGTAGAAATAGAATATCTAAGGTCAGCGAATTCAAGGAAACTCCTTAATTCTACCGCAGGCCTGCGGTGTCTCCTGCTGGCTTTGTTCATGTTCTGTAGATTAACCAGACAGTTCTTGCCTCACTTGTCCCTCCTGATGCGTTGCTGCCTGGAGGACCAGGTATAGATTTTTAGAGTCCGTGGCCTAGAGGTGTCCCAGGCCATGGGACTACATGAGGTCACCGAGAGAAGTCAGAGTCCTGGCACCCTCTGACATTAGGGCAGGAGCCAGGGAGGGAGAGTGAGAGAGTCGTGCTGGGGGTGGGGGCAGGGTTGTGGCCAGGATGCAAGCCGCGTATAATGCATTGCTGTCTGGAGGTGGATTAAGAGAAGAGGAGAAAAGTGGCCAGGAGATCTGACAGCCAGGGTGACCTTGAAGGCTTAGAGTGAGTGAGAAAAGAGAGCAGAACTGTAGATAACTAGTTTCAAGGGGAGGTGAGAATGGGGTGGAAGCTGAGGGAATGATGGGGTCAAGATTCGTATTTGTATTTGATTTGTATTTTGAGGAGGGAGGAATGAGAGCACAGTGCTGTGTGCTGAGTGGAGTGATTGGGTGAAGGGTAAGATGCAGGAGAGAGGGGAGATGGGAGGAGAAAAGGCCCTGAGAATGGGGGGATCAGCCGCTTACATGGAAGGGCGGTCTTGGACCAGAGTAGGGTTCTCTCTTTCAGTGTAACAGACAAGGGGACGTGGAGTTTGGTCAGGTGCAGGCAGGTTAAGATGAGTGAGTTTCTATCTTCTCCATGAAGTGGGAGGTAAGGCATCCCCTCCAAGGGAGAAGAGGGGGCCACAGAGGAGGAGCTTCAGGAGAGAGGAGAAACTGTGACACAATAATTTTGGAGAAGGGAAAAGCAAATGCCCAGAGAAGTATTTTATGATTTCCGAGCCGTATTAAATGAGTACTTGTTTAAATTTGTAGCTATCAATGAAGTTAGAAGTCTGTGTATTTCTCTCCAGGCACATTCAGCCATTTGGCTACAGGCTCTGAGTAAGTAGGAGCTGGTCCGGGGCTTTGCCAGGTGAGCTTGTGGAGGGATGGGGGGCACTTGCGTGGGCATGTCAGAATGACGGCCCATGGAGTCCACGCTAGGTAAAGAGAGATGAGAGGCAGGAAACGTGACTAGTAGTGAGAGGCCCGTGGATTGGAGGCCAGGAGATCACTGGAGAGGGTGAGGACTGACGCCAGGGAGCTAGAGTCTGGGAGATGTGGCCAAAGTGGGATACACAAAACCAAGGCTGCGACAGACGTGGTTACTGCTCAAGGTCAAGGGTTGACCGTGGGAGTGGGCCAAAGCTCTGACAAGAACCCTGCCTTCTGGAGGCGGAGAGAAGGGAGACCAGCCCCCTGTTTGCGTGTACAGGAACCATGATGAGAGGCTTCACTCTTGAGTCTTCTCAGCTTGCAGCCAAGGAGGCCATCTTTCTAGGGACCAGGAGCACCACTGCCAGCTGGGGCCGGAGGTGAGAGTCACTTGAATGAAGACACCCCTCACTAGTGGAACTCTGGCCGTCCAGAAGTTCCAGTCGTGGGAGTTGACAGGTAGAGTTTATGAAAGGGTTTCTCAGAGGTGTGCACAGCCTGAGCCAACCACGGGAAGGGCTGGAACCAGAGACCCTGCACAGGGAGGGGAGCGCCCCCTGCAGGCTTGTCTGCCACCCTTCCCGCCCGAGACACTCCCCTGCTCGCTGGCCCCGGTCACACTCATGTTCATTCCCCTGCCCTCGTGCAGCTGCTGTTGGTTTCCCTTACCTGCATAACTGATGTTCTTCAAGTGAGAAATGAAGTCGCTGTAGTACGTGTTTTCAGCGTAATCCTTGACCTGCCGGAGAAACAGAGCCGTTCACCTAAAGGAGAAAGGCCCGGCATCCAGTACTCATCCTGCTCATGCAGCTGTTTGGTACCTTGGCTGATTGGGCAGAGCTGCGAGGGCAAGGAGGCAGCCCACCCATGCCCCACTTTGCTGTGGGAGACCGTCTGGCTGTTCTGTGCCACCAACTTCCTAGGCTCACCAGCCTCTTTCAGAAAGACGTGAGCTGAAGCATTTTGGCAGCTTCCAGGGAAAAGAGCTTCTTGGTGGTGACTGGTGATATCCTCAAGGAACGGCCAAAAGTCACTGTGAAAATATCCCCCGTGACCCTGTTTTGGGCAATGTCAGCTACAGTCAGATTCATCGTGATGAGGGGGGCTTGCCCTCAAGGGTTCTCTTCTTCATCCTCAGGACATCCCAGATGCCCAAGGCAAAACTGCTCCAATCCTGACCACCGCCATCCTTTATTTTTCTTTTTATTTATTTATTTATTTGTGGCTGCGTTGGGTCTCGTTGCTGCATGCAGGCTTTCTCTAGTTGCCGTGAGTGGCAGGTACTCTTTGTTGTGGTGCATGGGCTCCTCATTGTGGTGGCTTCTTTTGTTGCAGATCTTGGGCTCCAGGTGCGCAGGCTTCAATAGTTGCGGCACATGGGCTCAATAGTTGGGGCTCGCAGGATCCAGAGCATGGGCTCAATAGTTGTGGTGCACGGGCTTTGTTGCTCCATGGCATGTGGGATTTTGCTGGAGCAGGAATCAAACCCATGTCCCCTGCATTGGCAGGCAGGTTCTTAACCACTGCGCCACTTAGGAAGTCCCATCCTTTATTTTTCATCTGAGTGTTGACTTTTTGGGGTTTTTTTTGGCAGCATTGTGCGGCATGTGGGGTGGAATCTTCTTAGTTCCCCAACCAGGGATCAAAGCCAAGCCCTCTGCAGTGGAAGTGAGTTGCCCTAACTGCTGGACCAGCAGGGAATTCTGAGTGTTGACTTTTTAGAAGTCAGAAAAGTTGTTTTTGGTGAAAAAGCTCTATGGACAATGGTTCTTTTCAGACAGTGATGTTGATCCTTTTTTCCACTACGTATAAATTCAAACTTTCTTGGATTTCTGACTGCCATTTATTTATTTTCTAAATGTCTCATCTCTTTTTTTTCTTCCTCTGTTCTACCTTTTGTGTTAAACAAATACTTTTAGTGTACCATGTAACCATGTTAAGTTACTAGTGGTTGCTCTAGTGACTAGAATATACAACTTAACTTATCAAAATCTACATCAGGTTGATACTAACTTAATTCCATTAAGATATAGTAATTTTGTTCCAATATAGCTCTATTTCTTCCTCATTCTTTTTTCTATTTTTTCTACATATATTGTAAAGCTAATACTACAGGGGTATAATTATTGCTTTAAACAACCTTATGGATTTTTGTCTTTGTTTGGCTGCATTGGGCCTTCATTGCTGCACGTGGGCTTTCTCTAGTTGTGGCGAGCATGGGCTACTCTTCGATGTGGTGTGCAGGCTTCTCTTTGTGGTGGCTTCTCTTGTTGCAGAGCACCAGGCTCTAGGCACATGGGCTTCAGTAGTTGCAGCATGAGACCTTAGTTGTTCCGAGGCATGTGAGATCTTCCCAGACCAGGGATCAAACCCGTGTCCCCTGCATTGGCAGGTGGATTCTTAACCACTGTGCCACCAGGGAAGTCCCTTTTATGGGTTTTTTTTTTTTTTTTAAGAAATTAAAAGCCAGAAGGATTTCCTTTAATGTTTCTTGTAAGACAGATCTGTCAGCAATGATCTCGGTTTTTGTTTATCTGTCTTTGTTTCACCCCATTTCTGAGGGTGGGTTGATTGGTTGGTTGGTTGGACATAGGCATCCTGACCGTCAGTCATTCCACTGCCTTCTGTTGGCTTGCTTCCCCCAGAAGTCAGCCATTGTTTGCCCTGACAGCCCCCTCTATATAAAGAACCCTTTTCCTCTTGTTGATTTTGACAGTTTGATTTTGATATGTCAAGGTGTTTATCAGATGTGGAATTTGTTGAGTTTTTTGGATGGGTAAATTATTGTTTTTTCATCAAACTTGGGAAAATTTGGCCATTGGTTCATCAACACTTTCTTCTGCCACCCTCCCTCTCTCCTCTCCTTCTGGGACCCCCATTACATACATGCTGGGATGCGTGATCATGTTCCCATGTGTCTGCTCGTTTTTCTCCTATCTTCTTTCTTTGTTCTTCAGGTTGGATAATTTATTTAACCTATCTTCAAATGCACTGATTCTTTCTTCAGCTGCCTCAAATCTGCTTTGAACCTGCGTAGTGAATTTTTCATCTTGTTTATGATACTTTTTAACTCTAGACTTTCCATTTGGTGCATTTTTGTAGTTTCTATTTCTTTATTGAGATCTCCCTTTTTTTTTTTAATTTAATTTTATTTATTTATTTATTATTTTGGGGGGGGGGTACACCAAGTTCAATCATCTGTTTTTATACTGAGATCTCCCTTTTTGAATCACTGTCATCATATTTTCCTTTAATTCTCTGAACATATTTAATGCTTTGAACATATTTATGGTAGCTGTTGGAAGTACTATCTGCTACGGAACTCCCTGGTGGTCCATTGGTTAGGATTCCACACTTTCACTGCCAAGGGCCAGGGTTCGATCCCTGGTCAGGGAACTAAGATCCCACAAGCCACGTGGTGCAGCCAAATAATAATAATAATAATAATAAAACAAGAAAGTACTGTCTGCTACATGACTCTTGGTCTACTCAGAGTCAGTTTCTATTGACTGCTTTTTTTTTCCTCTCCCAAATATGGATCACGTTTTCCTATTTCTTCGCATGCCTAACTTTTTTGTTGATAACTGGACATTTTAGATAATATATGGTAGCAAATCTGAATTCTGATTTTTAAAAATTGTCCTTAGGGGTTTTGTTGCTGTTCATGTAACTGTTTAGGAACTTGCCTGGGCTTCGCCTGCAGGATGTGTCTCACAGCAGTGCGTAGCTGCTGGTGAGCCTGCTCAGGTCTTCAGTCTTATTTTTATGTTTTAGCCTGGGGCCATCTGGGGTCAACACGGTGTCATGGCCAATGATTTTAGCAGAGGTTGTGCTCAAACCCTGCGAGCCCAAGATCTGCACCCTCTGCTGATGGATCTGTGCATGGGTTGAGAAGCACATTCAAAGGTCAGCCTCGGCTTTTACTTTCCATCAGGCCTTCTTGGGAAGCTTTTACAGCCTTTCTGTGGCTCTCTCACTTTCAGGATCTCCCAGTTAAATTTCTGATTGGTCTGCCACTTGCCACTCACCTCAACCAGGACTGCAATCTCAGACTATCAAAGCTGCAAGTTTTCCCTGTTTTCTGTCTTTTCTGTCATTTGCTACTTTTACAATCAGTGCCCCCGGGCATGGGTTTTCAGCTTCTACTCCAAATCAAATTAGCCCCCTGTACCAGGCAGTGAAGGTGCTGGTTTTCCTGTCCACTCTGCCCTGATGAAACTGTCTTGCTGACCGAGTTAGGGGAAGGGGATGGGAACAGTCCCAGGGAAGACGTCCACAAACTCCCATTGTTCTTACTCAAAATTCTAGCTATTTATCATCAATAAATGCCCACCTTGTTATTTTTCTTTGGTCCATTTCCAGAGCATTGATATGGTTGTTTTTGAGGATTTTTCCAATATAGTACTTATTTGGCAGGGGGATCAGATTCACTGATCACTTCTTGCCAGTTAGACATACGTTCCACCCTCGACTTTCAGACATGCTGCTTTTGTCTAGTGGGTTGCAGAATTCCTCCTGTCCTTGGGCCAGTTTATGTCAAGTCAACCCTTCTGTGATCCCAGCTCTTTTAAGTCAGCTTGTCCAAGTTATCCAATGTCCTTGAGGTTGGTGACACAGAAGGAACACAGTAGCTGTGAGCAAGGACTGGAAAAAGGATAGGTCTTTCTTTGAGTCAGTGTTTCTAAGGACTGTGAGCTCAGGAACGGATGAGGAGGGACAAGTAGGTGTCTATACTTAACACCTTCTTTTGACACCAATTTATAATTTTGCACGTGTAGTTTCAGCCTACCTCAGCGAGGGCTGCCAGCACAGCCAAACCATCCGGTGCTGTCTGGGCTTTATCGTAGCTCTCGTATTTAGAATTGTAGTGAACGACGTGAATCTGTAGAAGCAAGAAAGGGTAAGTCAAGGGCAGTTCCTGTAAACTTCAACTGCTTCGGATTTTCAGGGAAGGAGGAAAATAAAAAAAAAGATGCTCCATCCCACGCCTCAACCTGACCCACAAAAACACCTCTGACCACCATCTCCCTCCATCTGAGCTACAAGATCTATCAAAACCAGGAAGTTCTCCGAGAATGCAGAGAGCATGAGTGGGATTCTGGGGAGATGGCAATTCACCCTCCCCGGGGCAGATAAGCCGGCAGAGTCCAAGGGGTCGTGTGAGGCCCCTGAGTTCTCCTGAGGTCCCCCTAGAGTGGACATGCGCCCCCTTATCCCAGGAGGCCACTGTAAACCTGCAGTCATCCTAAGCAAGAGAGGGAAGCAGCAAATCTACCACACAGAAACTCAGCAGAAACTAAAGAGGGCTTGCCCCACTCTGTGGGCTGTAAACTCCTGCACCAGGGGGACTTCTGTGAGGGCAGGGACCCTGCCCAAACCCCCAGCGTATAGAAGGGATCAATGAATTGTTGTGAACGAATGAAAAATAAACTCAACCTCAGGGTGACTTGACTCACCACTGCACAAGGTCTTTTTGGCTGTATTAATAAGAAAAGTGACTATGGGGTCTGAAAGAAAGAGGAGCCTCGAGGTACCTCGATCACGTATCTGACCCCATCGATGGTGTGCTCGGAGCCGCTGATCTCGGAGGAGGCGCCACCCCAGTGGAAGTGCATCTGCTGGGCTGTGTACTGGGTGCCATCAGGGGCCGTCATGAGCATGGTGGAGGGCAGGCTGATTTGTACTGGAAGAGAAGACGAGGGACAGGGAGTGTGCAGATGGGCGTGGATGGGTCAGACCTATGGGTGAGGCAGCTTCCCTGGTCACCTGCCCACTCCTGGGGCAAGCTGGTACTATAGACAGGCCTAGAATGCCACGAGCAGGGTGACGAACGGGGAAGAGGCAACTGGCACATGGGGCAGGATGGGGACCAAGCTGGGCTGGACAGGCACCTGTCCCAAGACACACACCTCCCCACCCAGAACCAGGAGGTCAAGGGCAGGACCACCAAGTGGCAGGTCCAGCTTGTTAGCCCTGAAGAAAGAGGGCTAATGAGCGTGGAAGGCAGAACTCTACCCTCCACCTTTGGCCTATTTTGGAATTTGCCCACAGGGTAGGGATAGGAAGTGGGAGCTCTTAGGACTGTTTTGATGACTTTTACTGCCCAGCGTGAGACTCTGTAAGGCCAGGCTGAGGTCATTATCTTCTCCGTGATGTGGTTAAAATCGTCACCCCATGTCAACTTCTAGAACTAGCCCAACTAACAACCCATCCCACTTCTCAGAAGGGAGCATCCCTGCAGGGCGTCAATACTTTTTTTTATGAACAAGAAAGCCAACCTGGGGAAGTAGAAAGATTTACAGAGTCACTCAATTCATGGGTCGGGGCAGAGCTGGCCCAGAACCGGGCCTGAACGGCACATCACCATTACAGGTCTCAACCTGTCTTCAGAAGACGAGAGACCAAATTCTGCCCCAAGTCAGGGAACACACGGACACTTGGCCCGGGAATGAATTTGATGTGATCATCAACAGATGCTTTCAAGTGTTAGGTTCTTGCCGATGGAAAAATGGATCACTCTTCCAGTTCCTTTTGCCTCGTGCCCTACAGACTTTCCACAGGGAAGCCACGCCGGTCAGACAGCTACCTTGTTCATTCCACTGGCTCAGGCCCTAGAGAAATCTCTATTTTTTTTTTTAATTTATTTTATTTATTTATTTTATTGGCTGTGTTCAGTCTTCGTTGCTGCACAGGGACTCTCTCTAGTTGCGTCGAGCGGGGGCTACTCTCCATTGTGGTGTGCAGGCTTCTCATTGTGGTGGCCTCTCATTGCAGAGCAAGGGCTCTAGGTGCATGGGCTTCAGTAGTTGGCAGCACATGGGCTTAACAGTTGTGGCTCACGGGCTCTAGAGCGCAGGCTCAATAGTTGTGGTGCATGGGCCCAGTTGCTCCGCGGCATGTGGTATCTTCCTGGGGCAGGGATCGAACCCATGTCCCCTGCACTGGCAGGCGGATTCTTTCCCACTGCGCCACCTAGGAAGTCCGAGAAATCTCTATATTTTGGAATGACCAAGGCAAAAGGGAGACATGGAGAGTGACCCCAGAAAATAATCAAGAAAAAATATCTATGAGGGAATAATTTAGGACTTGGAAAGGGAGAGTCAGCATCTGTCCTGTTAACAAGGTTTTTCTATTTAAAGTCATCAAAGATAGTTATAAACAAGTAAATTTTCTTAAAGAGCAAATGGTAGGTATTTGACATCCATCAAATGTCGCCCTTCTTCCCCTCCAAATTACCTAAAACAGCAGGAAGCTGTGATGAAATTCATAATGTCATATGCCAGAAGGCAGAAATCCAGCCTCAAAGATTTTTACGTGCCCTTTGGCAGAACAGGTGTTTTGTATTTAGTGCTTAAGATGTGGCCAGCCTCAAAATCAATGCTCACATGAGAAAAATGGAAGAGCTTTTCAAAGGAGCTGTGCAGCCATCTGTGCCCAGAGACTGGAGAGCTGAGGACAGTTAGTACCACAGGAGCAATAACAGAGATCCTAACAAGCATGTCTCCCTCGAAACAATTCCCGGCAGACACAATGTCTCGGTTCTCAAGCTGTATCAACAAGATCACACAGGCCAGACTGAAAAATGGCAGCCATTCTAGGCTTATCACTGTGCTTTTGGAAAGGTGAGGCCAGATATCTGTCCTCCCAAAAATCAATTTGCTGAACCTTCCAGATTCTGCAAATTGATTCAACTTCCAGAACTTACTCCCCTTGGTTTGAAACTAATTTAACCAAGTTCTTATCAGGCCAGGAAAAAAACAAAAACAAAAACCAAACCAACCATGATCCGAGCGTTTTCTATGCTCAAGAAACAACAGCAAAGCATCAAAGTTACAAAAGACTGAGGAACTGACCACGATCGGGGGAGACCAAGAAGATGTGATAGCTAAAGGCAATGAGGCACCCTGGATTAGATTTTGGACCAGGAAAAGGACATCATGGGCAAGCAACAAGATTCAAATGAGGCCCAGAGAGTAATTAATCGTGTGGTATCAACACAGTCCAGTTATAAGACATAAAATTAGAAGACGTGGGAGAAGGGTATATGGGAACTCTCTGTACTATTTCTGCAATTTTTCTAGCCTAAAACGATTTCAAAATAAAAGTTAAAAAAAAAAAATCAGTCTTGCTCCTGCAGGTTTCAAAGATCAAAACCTGCTCAGGGGACTTCCCTTTGGTCCAGTGGCTAAGAATCCACCTTCCAATACAGGGGACATGGCTTCAATCCCTGGTCTGAGAACTAAGATCCCACATGCCACAGGGCAACTAAGCCTGCATGCCATGACTACTGAGCCCGTGAGCCGCAGCTAGAAAGCCCACGTGCTGCAAACTACAGAGCCCACGCACACTGGAGCCCACACACTGCAACTAGAGAGAAGCCCGTGACGTAACTAAGACCCAAAGCAGCAAAAGCAAAACAAAACAAAAACAAAAACAAAAACAAAATAAAAAACCACCTACTCAGAATTCTGCATCGCTCATGGAGCCTATTTGGGGATTTATGCTTTCCTGCACAAGTCTTTTCCCCTCAAATGCAATCATCTATGTCAGGCTCTGTGCTAGGTACCAGGATAGAAGGATGAATGAGAGGTCATCCCTCCTTTCAAGAAGCCTAATAAATGGAGTGGCTGATGGTACCTATTAAGAGAACAGTGTTGTTTTCCCCACTGCACACTAGGGGCCCAGTACCTCCAGCCTTCAAGCTTTTCTGCAGTCTTTGTGTATATATTTTGGGGAATTAAAAAAAAAATCAATCAGTACTGGTCCACCAACTATTCCTCATCTACAACAAAATAGAGAAATTGAAAATAAGCTTTAGAAAGCTTTGTGGCAATTTAAATTTGTCTCAACATCCAAGCGTGCTTTCAATTTCTTTTTGTTAAAATGTAATTTTATATCTGTGTTCTAATCTAATAATAAAAATGGAAGGATATAAATATAAAGTAGACATATATAAATTAGAATTTGAAATTAAAAGCACAATACCATTTACATTAGTAACCCCCCCCCAAATTAAATAATAAGGTATAAACCTAACACATTACATACAAGATCTACATGGGGAAAACTGAAAAAAATCTGATGAAAGAAATCACAGGATAACTAAATAAATGGAAAGATATTCCATATTCCTGGATAGGAAAACTCACTATTGTCAAGATGTCAGTTCTTTTCAACTCAACCTAGAGATTCAACGTGATCCCAATCAAAATCCCAGCAAGTTATTTTGTGGATATCCACAAACTAATTCTGAAGTTTGCATGGAGAAGCAAAGGACCCAGAATAGCTGACATGGTGTTTAAGGAGGGGAACAAATTTGGAAGACTGATGATACCCAACTTCAAGGCTTACTATAAAGCTATAGTAGGGAATTCCCTGGTGGTCCAGTGGTTAGAACTTGGTGCTTCCACTGCAGAGGACATGTGTTCGATTCCTGGTCAGGGAGCTAAGATCCTGCAAGCCACATGGTGGGGCCAAAAAAACCAAAAAAGGCTGCAGTAATCAAGGCAGTGTTGTCTTTGTGGAAGAATACACAAATAGATCAGTGGAACAGACTAGAAAGCCCAGAAAGAGACCCCCATAAATATACTCAAGTGATCTTTAACAAATGGGCAAAGATGATACAGTGGAGCAAAGAGAGTCTCTTCAACAAATGGCGCTAGAACAACTGGACTTCCACCCGCAAAAAAATGAATCTAGACACAGACCTTACACACTTCACCAAAATTAACTCAAAATGGATCACAGACCTAAAAGTAAAGTGCAAAACTATAAAATTCCTAGAAGATAACATAGGAGAAAACCTAGACGACGTTGGGTATGGTGGTGCCTTTTTCGATACAACACCAAAGACACAATCCATGAAAGAAAGAATGGATAAGCTGAACTTAATTCAAATTTAAAACTTCCGTTCTGCAAAAAAGAATATCAAGAGAATTAGAAAACAAGCCACAGACTGGGAGGAAATATTTGTACAAGTCACATCTGATAAAGCACTGCTATCCAAAATATAAAATGAACACTTGAAATTCAACAATAAGAAAACAAGTAACCCAGAGACCATAACAGACACCTCCCCAAAGAAGATATACAGATAGCAAAAATATGAAAAGATGCTTCCCAGCCTAGTTCATCAGAGAAATACAAATTAAACCAACGAGGTGTGACTGCACGCCTATGAGAATGGCCAAGATCCAGAGAACTGACAGCACCAAATGCTGGTGAGGGTGTGGAGCAACAGGAACTCTCATTCATTGCTGGTGAGAAATGCAAAATGGTGCAGCCACTTTAGAAGAGAGTCGGGCAGTTTCTTACCAAAATAAACCCACTCGTACCATAAGATCCAGCAATCACACCCCTTGGTATTTACCCAAATGAGTGAAAAGCTTGTGTCCACACCAAAATCTACACACTGGTGTTCACTGATGTTTACAGCAGCTTTGTTAATAATTGCCAAACCTTGGAAGCAGCCACAACGTCCTTTAGTAGGTGAGTGGATAAGTGAACTGGAGGGGCAGCCAGACAATGGGAAGCTAAAAAGAAATGAGCTATCAAGTCATGAAGAGACACGGAAGAACCTTAAATGCTTACGCCTAGGTGAAAGAAACCAATCTGAAAAGGCTATGCACTTCCGTCAACCTGCTGGAAGCTTCAGAGAGTAACTTTGGAAATGGGAGCTTGATATGGGTAATAAAATGAGGCTTTCATCAACTCTTTGTGGAGGTCAGTGATCCAAATCACAGGTATCCGAGGGCTGCTACCTTCACCAGCGCCATCAAGGGCAATTGGCTTTATTTTCCCAGTAGTGCAAATAGGAAATCTGAATCCTATGATGTGCCCCCCACCCCACCCCCCGCCTATGTGAATGGGCAGTAAACTGGCCTGGCCCAGGTGGGAGTGGAGAGGGAAATTTCCAAGGAGGACATGGTCAAGGAGTCAGACATCCGGAGTCTGGATCCAGCATGGCCACTAGAGACTGCATGACCATAAGTCCCTCAGCTTCCCAGAGCCTCTGGTTTCAGCTTAAGAAATGCCCTCCTCTGGGCTTGTCATGCAACTTGTAGGAGGCGAGCCCACTTGAAAAAAAATCAGAAGGACGTCTGCAAACCTAAAGCAGGATTTTATAGCTGTCCAGTCCAGGCTACTGAAGTGGGGGCCCCCAACACCCAGCTTTTCCTGTCTGACCTTCACACAGAGAAAATAGGGCAGGGCACAGTTCTTGAGGCGCTAGCCTACTGTGTTCCCCCTTTGCCTGGCAAACAAATAAAGCCACTCTTTCTTTATCCTCCAAAAATAAAATAGAGAAAAAGAAAATAGGGCAGGTCAAACCAGCGCACAGATCAACAGAACACACAGTGGGTCCCGAGGCTTCTCGGCGTCGCTTCTCTGCTGCTGAATTTCCCACCGGCTGGGTCCGAGGGCGCTCGGAGAGGCCAGTGAGGGATGAAGGGGCCAGCAGGGAACGGAGTCTACAGACAGATGCTGCACAGCCAGGGCCGAAATGCCAGGACTCAACGACCGTCCCCCCCAGGGGTGAGGCCTGCAGCCCCCCGGCCACACTCTGGATCTCTGTGTGGGCAGCTCCTGGCAGCCCTGCCTGCCTCCCCCAACTGCTGCCCAGGGACGGGAGCCTGGGGCCCAGCCTCACCTGTGTGACCGTTGTTGATCATGAGGAACTCCCCGAGCTGGACCTCGTAGCCTGACAGGTTCAGAGCCCTCAGGGAAGGGTTGTACTGCACTTTCTTCCTCTGCACGTTGATGGGTGACTGTCTCTGCCCCCCGCAGTCGGGGTACGCCGTCGGCCAGTGTACTTCGTCCAGCGGCCCCTCTGACACAGGAGAGAGCCAAGGGGGTCACAGTTTGAGGGGCTCTCTGTGGACACCTCACTCGGGGCAGAGGCCAGAGCCTGCAGCTCACAACAGGGCCTGCCCACCCGGAGGCCCACAGAGGCCACGATCAAGGCCAGGGGTCTGCCTTCTGGAAAGCAGGGCCAGACCTCCAGAAGGAGGTGGGAGGGGCATCTAAATCAACTCCACGGACCCTGGAGTCCGGCGGGGGGCTTTGCGGCTGTTTCCTAACTTTCCCGTTGCAACCACTGGCCCTGAGAACATGATTTCGTGTTTTGAAAGCAATCTGGATGTCTTTAAGACACAGCTTTGGTTTTTCCTTTGAATGACTGTCGGCTAATAAATGTACTTGAGAGCTCCTTGGGCTTGGCATTCCTGTGTTACTTTCAGGGTCTTTTCCTCACTTCCTCTGAACAGCAGTTTCCTTTCCCAGCTCCCAACAACACCACAGCCTCCACACCCTACACCCTATGGCAGGACCTCCCCACCTCCGTCCTTGACCCCCACTCCCTTTCACTGGTTCCCAGTACGGTAAAGACCACCTGGGTGCCTATACCTATGGATTCAGGGCAAGAAAGGAAGCATCAGTGTCAAGGATGACCTAGAATGATTAGTTGAAAAAATATCAAAGAAAGGAAATTTATCTTTTTAAAGGTGGTTACTAATCACAGAGGAGAGGGTGATAAAAGCAAGTCATGATAGGACTTCGCTGGCAGGCCAGTGGTTGAGACTCCACGCTTCCACTGCAGGGGGTGTGGGTTCGGTACCTGGCAGGGGAACTAAGATCCCTCATGCCATGGGGAGCGGCCAAAAAACTGAGAAAAAAAAAAAAAAGGCAAGTCATCATAATGGGTGACCCAGCCTCCTAGCAACTGTGGAGCCTGGTCTCACCCACTGCAAAAGGGACTCCAGCTCTCTTTCCCCCTTAGGGGCCAGTGTCATCCATAGCTTATTCTGAGGAAGATGTTTCTATTGGGGCCTCTTACAGCTTCTTGGTTCAATAAAAAGTCAATTCTTTATTTCTCTGCTCCTCTCTTCACTTTTTAATAACAGAAACCAATCTGTAGGCAATTCTTTCCTAGAGGCAGGTGCCAGGATCAAGGCCGGCCACGTTGGGCACAGCCCCTTCATGGATCTAAAGGCTTTTTACCAGCATTGGGGTTTCTCGATTTTTCCTGACCCCTGGTGGCTCCTCCTCCTTCTCCTCTTCCTCAGTCTCAGAGGCTGTGCTGAGCTGGGGAGGGCGGACTCCACTGTTGGAATCTTCTCTCTTCCTTACCCTGGAACCACCCCCAGCACCCATGGGCCTCACCGAGCAGAAGCTCCAGGGTCTCATGGCACTGGGCTGGGTGGGGGAATCCTGTGGTCCTCACAGGGCGGCTGGTCAGGTCGGCTGTCCTGCCTTCCGAAGCAGGACGTCGTTCCTAACCCTGCTGCCCTTGACCTAACAGGACACACATCCACCCTGAATGATCACTTCCCCCTGCGTCTGAGGCCGGGGCAGACTGTGCAGAAACCAGGCTCAAAACAGTGCTTGCTCCTGGCTCCTGCATCAGCCGGCGGCTGCGAGCATCCTCTCAGGCCCCATGCCTCCATCCAGGACAGAAGAGAGGAGGACCAGGCAGGCGCTCTCTCCCCTGCCACACGGAAGGGGTGTTTCGTGTCTGAACCCCACCGTCTTCCTCTGTTTGGCCCACAGGTGGGCCGGGACCTGTGCTAAATGCCAAAGGTTTTGATTTCACGTCCTGTCAGTGGGGTTCGGGATGTGAGACGGGGGTCTCAGCAGGGCCATGGTGACTGAGAGAGGCCAGCCTGGAGGCCATGCAATGGTCACTGGGTTCTAGGCACATCGAGATCTTCTGGGTGAACCGTGTATCATGAAATTTCCTGGAAAAAAACTCTTGCAAACCCCACATACCCTCAGTGGATCTTCAGGGAGCCCCCTGCACCTACACAGACCAGAAGAGCAAATGGCTTTGCCATTGTAAGCACTGAGCGTAGCAGGCGGTCAAGCCAGCCTCAGAGGCAGAAAAGCAAAAACCCTACAGGTGACGCAGGGATCCAGGAGTGGGGAGAGCTCTGTCCTCCTCCTCTTAACCAAGATCTAAGTTCAGTGTGCTCTCCCCCCCCAGCCCAAGACCTTGAGACCCCAACAAGCACCGCACACAATCATGGTGCGTGGTCACTCCTGAAAGGCCAGACGTCATCCTCAAGAAGGCGGCACCCCCTTCCTCGATGTGATGGCAGAAAGGGGGCACGCAGCCCTTGGGGTGGGCCTTACCTGAGTAGGTCCACTCGGCCCCATGCTGGACCTGGACTCCCAGCAGCAACAGGGACAGCAGGGCGACCAGAGCTGTCATGATGCCGCAGGTCTGGAATCAGGGCCGATGCTGGGGAAGCTCTTCTTTTAAAAGCTCGGAAACTGTAAACAACAATTTACCAGGTCTGACCGGCTGATCCACCTTTGCTGCGCCCACTGAAAAACAGCGCGGGCTTCTCACCCACCTCACCCAGCCAGGTGGCGTGCACCTGCCCCATCACCTCTGGCATCCACACCGTGTCCGCTTAGCCCAGGGCTTTGGATGTGCACCATCTGATTTATGAAAACTCACTCACAGGGTCACACAGTGCCGCCTTTGTGGACAAGCAACTACAGGCCAGGAAACGGCCCAAAGCAAAGAGAAGCAGGATGGAGAGGCTGCCCAGAAACGTGGCAGTCCCTGTGCCCTTGCTCCTGGCAGGCGGGGCCCAGGGCACCGGTGAAGGGCATCGCCACCGATGCCTGAAAACCCCAACTGGATGCCGAGTGGTATTCCCTGCCTGTCTCAGCAATCAACACCATGCAGGCTCAGGGCTGCCCTCGGCCAGGCGGCTAGAGAAATGGCCTGGGCCCCACATTTGGGCATAAAATGGAGAATCCAACTGGAGGCAGTCCTGTTCCCATCCCAACTCTTAAATCACCGGTGGACCCTGAGCCCTAGCTCACAGGCCACATCCCAACCCGTGTCTGGGGCTGTCGGAGCTGCTGTGGGCCTCTGAGTTTCTCCGTGGGATGGATTTGTGTGCGCCTGCTCACACCCAACCCCCCCCCCCCCCCGCCACACCAAGGATCAACGGATCACCTAGCCCTCCTGTGTTCACTTGGGTAAACAGTTCTTGAAATTAGCGGAGGAAGAAACTTTTGAGTTTATACCTGCTAACAGACCAGCAATTCCCACGCCCTGCAGAGAGGGCCCAGGCAAAGGGCAGCAACGTTCCTGCAGGCTGCTTGCCACCCTGGCCAGAAACAAAGGACCGTCCTGTTCCCTAGAACAGAGCTGATGCCCTCTGCAGCCTCTCTTATCCCAAAAAGCAGCCCGCTTTTGGCTGGGGTCTGAGGGATGCTGGAATGGCAATATGGTAGCATGAATTAACCATGGTTAAGAACAAGGATCCTGTGGCCAGACCAACAGGGTTCAGATCCCTGCTCTGCCACTTTCTAGCTGTGTGACCTTGGGCAAGTTACTCAACTGCTCTGTGCCTCCGTTTCCCCAGCTTAATTGAATTTAATGATAGTACCTCCTCCTGAGGATTCAATAACAAATCTGTGTGTAATACTCAGAGTACCACCTGGTGTGTGGCAAACAGTGTTATTATCTATTCAGACCCCTCATTTTATGGAGAAAGGAAGTGACATCATTTTCACCCAGCCTATTGCTAAGGGGACTAGAGGTGAAAATGAAGGACTCGGTCTCCAATTCATGGAACTGCTTGCCACGTTTTCAGAAATAGGAAACCCACTCTCCAATCTCTGCTAAGGAAGTCAGATCCCTGCCCACTGGGCCTTATCTGGCTAAAAAGGCCACCTTGTAACACGCCAGCCGTGCTGAGCCAGCCAGCGTGATGGGCATTGACCTTTAGGACCTTTTAGACGTGCCAGGTAGCCCTGACATCCAGCTGGCAGGAAAACAGAAACTAAGCCATCTGAATTTTTTTCTGGAGAACCACGGAAAGAATTAGGGAACTGCAGAGGGAACCAGAGAGGTCACGACGTGGGGAAGCCAAGGAGACTTGCTGGGTGAGAAGGAACGCTGCGTGAGGCTGAGCTGTGAGGCAGGGGAAACTGCAGAGAGAGGGAGGCAAGAAGGGGCCGTGGGGAGTGAGAGCGGACAGGAACAGATGCTCAGAGAATGGAGGGCTCCTAGACCCACAGAGCCCCGGGGTGGGAAATGGAGAGTGTCGGCCACTTCCAGTGGGTCCACCTCTCACGGGAAGTGGGGTGCTGCGGTCAGCGCCTCGGGATGCCCAGGAGAACCCTGGTGCTCTTATTGCCCCACAGAATCCTCGCAGTAAGTGCACGCTTACTTTTGTGCCTCTGCCCTTTTAGCAACACTCCCGTGGAGCCCAGCTGCAACACGTGCCTCTACCAGGCCTGCGGCTTTGCCCTGGTGTCTCCGCATCTTTGGTTCAGGAAGAGCCAGGGCTGGCTGGTGGTCTGTGCAGCTGGCTAATGCTGAGAACAAGTGGTTAGAGTGAGTAATTAAGTTAATAAAGTGATCAGACTAGTCAAGACCCATCTGCTAATGAGATTGCGTTACTAGAGAGGGGACGGGCGTCCCCTTCCTCTTCTGGGTAGTGTACGCCACACAGAAGCGGGCAAGGTCACTTTTGTTGCCTACTTTCATACTCACGGTCCTCTTTGACCCTAAAATTTTCCATTGACTGTGATCATGAGTTTCCACCTTATCTTTGCAAAGCGCATTGTTTGCTTTCATTTGGGTTTTTGTTTTTGGGGGGGGTTTTGTGTCTGTGTGCCACCTTAGACTCTGAACTTGCTTTTTCTGCTTTCTTCCAACCACATCTCCAGCTTGTCAAGGATGTGTCTTATTCTCAACTCCTGTTTTCCTGGAATCTATGATTTGAGACGCTGTCTGAGATGAGTTGACAAGTATGACATTTTTAATCACAACACAAGGTCAGAAATGAGAAAGGAGTTTTGTTCTTCCTTGATGCCACCACAGCTCCATGACGGAGGCCTACTAAGGCCAAGCAAAAGAGAGGGCAGTGAGGTGTAGTCAGCCCAGGTGAGCAGTGACATACTATCAGCCCAGATAAACAGGGGAGCACCATCAGCCCAGCTGAGCAGGGAGGGGGGGATCAGCTCAGGTGAGCAGGGAGGCGGGGATCTGTCCAGGTGAGCAGGGAGGGGGGATCAGCCCAGGTGAGCAGGGAGGCGGGGATCTGTCCAGGTGAGCAGGGAAGGGGGATCAGCCCAGGTGAGCAGGGAGGGGGGATCAGCCCAGGTGAGCAGGGAGGTGGGGATCAGTCCAGGTGAGCAGGGAAGGGGGATCAGCCCAGGTGAGCGGGGAGGTGGGGATCAGCCCAGGTGAGCAGGGAAGGGGGATCAGCCCAGGTGAGCGGGGAGGGGGGATCAGCCCAGGTGAGCGGGGAAGTACTATCAGCCAACATAAACAGGGTAGTACCATAAGCCCAGGGGAGGATGGTGGCCAGGTGAGCTGATGCTCAGGTTTGCACAGGACTGGCATAGAAAACTGAATCTAGCTACATAAGAATATGTACATTTTGGCTCTAAGTAATTCCGTTCCACTCAGGAGTTCCGGGTCTGGAATCCTGAAGACTGAGTCATTCTGGACAAGTTAGTTGTCCAGATAGGTAAAGGCTCAACTCTATACAAGCACCAAGACGTTTAGTCCCCTTTGTATTAAAACTTCTAAAGTATACCATGCTCTTGCCCGCTTTCTTAAATAGATTAATCTGAACACAATTAAAATTTTCTTAATGACTGAGACCCACTAACATAAATATCAGGTATCATCCTGCATTGTAATAGATCAATGCATGCTGGGCCTATAATTATATGCATCTTCTTCCTACATGAAACAACCCTGTTATGTTTTGGGATTTCTTATTTTATATTTATTTATTTATTTATTTATTTATTTATTTATTTATTTATTTATTTTGTTGGCTGTGTTGGGGCTTTTTTGCTGTGCACGGGCTTTCTTTTTTTTTTTTAGTTGCAGTGAGTGGGGGCTAATCTTCGCTGTGGTGCGCGGGCTCCTCATTGCCATGGCTTCTCTTGTTGTGGAGCTCAGGCTCTAGGCACGTGGCCTTCGGTAGTTGCAGCACATGGGCTCAATATTTGTGGCTCACTGGCTGTAAAGCGCAGGCTCAATAGTTGTGGCACACGGGCTTAGTTGCTCCGCGGCATGTGGGATCTTCCTGGAGCAGGGATCGAACCTGTGTCCCCTGCATTGGCAGGCGGATTCTCAACCACTGCGCCACCTAGGAAACCCCAGGATTTCTTATTTTAGATACTGAGAGGGGAATTTAATTGTTCAATTATTAAAGCAATGTAGAGAATTCCCTGGTGGTCCAGTGGTTAGGACCCTGCGCTTTCACTGCTGAGGGCTCGGGTTCAGTAGCGAAAAAAATCCGTGGCCGGGGAACTAAGATCCCGTAAACCACACGCGCACACAGTGTGGCCAAAAAAAAAAATTAAAAATTTAAAAACAATTCCTCCAATTCCAGAGCTTGTTCCTATACTTGTGCTCCTAAGTGTACACTTATACAACCCCTAGACTGTCCAGTGGCGAATATATTGTGCAGTGATAAATACACTGCACCCTTAAAGCTGTTTGCCCGTTTTATCTTTACTTCAAAAATCTGAACATATGGCTAGTATGTACCTGAACTCTTGGTGAAATTTAAATGTTAATAAAATGGCATAGCCCCCCCCAAAAAAAGCAATGTACACCTATGTTCATGGGTGATAGTCAAATTATTAACATGCATAAGGCCAGGGCATGACCAATCAATACAGAAATGAGACTTGGTGCTAAGGCAGGGTCCGGAAGCCCCTGCTCTGCCAGGACTTAACCCTTTAGTTGATGGATTAAAAGGAGATTGGGAGAGGGCTTCCCTGGTGGAGCAGTGGTTAAGAATCTGCCTGCCAATGCAGAATACATGGGTTCGATCCCTGGGCCGAGAAGATCCCACACGCCGAGGAGCAACTAAGCCCATGCGCCACAACTACTGAGCTCACATGCTTCAACTACTGAAGCCCAAACACTCAGAGAAGCCACTGCGATGAGAAGCCCGTGCACCAAAACGAAGAGCAGCCCCCACTCGCCACAACTAGGGAAAGGCCTCGCAAAGCAATGAAGACCCAACGCAGCCAAAAATAAATAAATACATAATAAAATAAATCTTTAAAAAATTTAAAAATTAAAAAAAGAGAGAGAGAGATTGGGAGATCCTGGGGAAAGCCTGGGCGGCTGGAGCACTTGGAGGTACCAGTGTGCGTGTGTTCACTTTTTAATAGTGAGTATTGTAACACAGACTGCCAGCTGTTGCTTCTTAGTTGCGTGTTTACCTGCCCTCATCTCCGGCTTCTTACTTGCTGATTTTGACCTATTTGGCCAGCGACCAGATGACTCCACTTCTTAGGATTATATGCACAAGAAGAACAGATAGAGCTGAACTGAGAGCCCAGAGGCTGTTCTAAAACCAAAGAATGCAAACCCTGAAATATTTGTTTTGACTACTCACAAAATTTTTATTTCCTTTCTGACCTTTGGTTATGCCCATACAAGCGAAGCATTACTAAATTGTCAAGTTAAATAACCTTGCAGAATATTCGACCACATCCACCCCCGATTGAGCAGGACCCATGCTTTCTCTCACCAGCCTCTTCGTGGGTGAATTCCCCAATCTGATAGATACAGTATCTGCAGCTTCATCCGTCCTCCTAGAATTCAGCAACTACCATTTAGTCTACCAGCAGGCATTTTCCTCCATTGTATCTATCCTTCTTCTTTACTGGGTACCAGTAACACACATCACAAAACATTCAGACCAAAACCCGGGTGGAAATTCTCTTCTCCATTAGTAATACAGGAATAAGCAAAATAGGATCCAAATGCCTAAAAATACTTATGGCTCAGCCTACCGTCCACATCTGTGCCCCTTGGCTATGCAACCTCACTGGAGGTCCTGCTATATGTGTTGGAAGTCCCGTTCACCTCTCCTGCTGGCTGTCTCTTCAGCTTCTTGGCAGACTCTTGGGCCAGGTCTTGCTTCAATCCCTTTCACGTACTCCTCCCCTAGTTTATTTCTGTAGGACAGGTTTTTGTGCCTTCAGCTCCATCCTTACCTCATCAATAAGCAATTCCAAATCTATAATGAGACCTAATTCTCCCCTTACACTCAAGGGACTGGTTATACAAGTAGAAGACTGCTCATTTCCTGTTGCAGCTATAACAAATTGCCACAAACTCAGTGCTTAAAACAAGACAATGGTGGGATCCCTGGTGGAGCCGTGGTTAAGAATCCTCCTGCCAATGCAGGAGACACGAGTTCGATCCCTGGTCCAGGAAGATCCCACATGCAGCTGAGCAACTAAGCCCATGCGCCACAACTACTGAGCCTGCAGTCTAGAGCCCGGGAGCCACAACTACTAAGCCCATGAGCCACAACTACTGAAGCCTGCACGCCTAGGGCCTGTGCTCCGCAACAAGAGAAGCCACCCCAATGAGAAGCCCATGCACTGCAATGAAGAGTAGCTCCCACTCATTGCAACTAGAGAAAGCCTGTGTGCAGCAGCAAAGACCCAACACAGCCAAATAAATTAATTAATTTAATTAAAAAAAAACCCAAGACAATGGTATTTTCTTACAGATCTGAAAGTCAGAAATCCAAATTGAGTTTCACTGGGCTGAAGTCAGGGGAGTGGCAGGGCTGGTTCTGTTTGGAGGCTCCGAGGGAGGACTCATCCCTTGTTCTCTTCAGCTCCTGAGGCCACCTGCACTCCTTGGCTCACGACCCATTCCTGGAATCACACCTGTCTCTCACTTCAGTATCACATCTCCTACTTCCTCCTTCGATCTTGTTGCCTCCCTCTCATAAGGAGCTTGTGATCACATTTAAGGAACATCTCCCCCATCTCCAAAGCCTTAACTTAATCACACCTGCAAGTCTCTTTTGTAATACTCACAGGTTCCAGGGATTAGGATGTGGACACTTTTGGGGGGCCATTATTCAGCCTCTACCACAAGGGTTCAGGGGACTACCAAGCTACATTAAACCATGAGTGGCTGAAAATGGTATTTAGACTTTAAAGAACAGAGGAACAAATCTACAATGTCATGAAATACACCAGCAAAAGAGGAGGCCTTGGGAGAACAAGATGGACAACAGCCGATCTGTTGAGAGAACACAGAATTGCCAGGCACTTTGCTGGGCCATGATGGTGTGACCAGAGTCAGCTGGTTGGGCTGGAACAGCAACCCAGTAGCCTGAAAAAGTGTTACTAACACAGAGGAGAGTGGGTCAAAGACCAAATGTAGTCCATCTGCCAGGTGTGGGTGGCAGCAACACCCTTTGAATGTGTCATGGAAAAAGGAACAGTCAGCTTTTGGCCTGAGTCAGGCATGGGGAGCCTCTGCCTCAGATACAGAATCCTTTGCTTTGTGTCCACAAACCTCTGGAGGACAGAACGGTGCACTGAAATGTAAAATCTTCAGCCAAGGAAGTCTAACATTTTATTAATATTTCCACTAAGGTAACTAGAAATGCAGGACAAATTACTTTTTTTTTAGTCTCTCTAAAAGCATCAGAGATCATCAAGGCAGAGGTATATAAATGGGATAATCACCAGAGGTTGGGTTTGTCTCAGGAATGCAAGGTTGGTTTTAACATTTGAAAATTAATGTAACAAAAATAAAGGAGAAAAAGATACCAAAAGCATTTCAACATATGGAGAAAACGCAATTGATAAAATTCATCCTCCAAAAGAGAAAATCAAAATCCACTTATGATTTAAAAAAAACAAACAAACAAACTGAGGAAAAAGGGTGGATTTTCTCAATCTAAACTGTAGATAAAGAATATCTACCCAAAAAAATATTCTACACCAAACATCATACTTAATGGAGAAATATTGGACGTTTTCCCATGAGTTTGGAAAAGAGACTAGGATGCTTGCCACCACAACTTACATCAAATTTTTCCTGAAGGTCCAGACAAGCACCATAAAGGGGGAAAGTTTTAGGGATTAGAAAGGAAGAAATAAAACAGTCTGATTTACAGATGACGTAATTGGATAGGTAGAAAATCCAAAAAAATCAACAGATAAATTATTACAATTAATAACCAAGTGCATCAGGTTAATACATACAAAATTAACATACTAAATGCAATTGTATTTCTATATAGCAGCAACAGAGAATTAGGAAATAAAACTTAATTTTTTAATTTAAAAAGTGATTCCACTACAGGCACTCTCTGCATCATCTTTATAAATTTTTTGTGAAACTAGGGAACCATTTTTCGTAAAATGGTTAAGATAGTAAATTTCAAGTTATGTATATTTTACCACAGTTTTTTAAAATTCTTAAGTTTTATGGTTAGAATGAATATCTTTATTTTATATATATTTTACCATGATAAAAAAACTAGTTAATTATTTGAAAACATAGATCAAATGGACACATTTCTACAAAAACACAATGTAATGTAATGTCTCTTAGGAAGAGACATAACAGTCCTATAATTTTTAAAGAAATTGAATCAACAGTTTAAAAATATTTTCACAAATCAAAAACAAGCTCATGAGATATTACAGGAGACTTTCCCCAAACATTTAAAAAACAAATAATTCCAAACCTACAGAAAACATAGCCTAGAACAGGAATAGGTAAACCACGGTTTGTGGACCAAACTTGGCCAGCCTATTCTTTTACGTACTGTCTGTGGTTCCTTTCGCACCATAAAGGTTGTGCAGAGTAGTTAGGACAAACATCATAGAATCTGCAAAGCCTAATATTTTCTCTCTAGTGTTTACTATCTGGCCCTTTACAGAAAAAAAACTTGCCAAAAATAGAGTGCTCTCTCCAACTCATTTTATAAGGCTTTGGCACCAAAATCTGACAAACACAGCATGAAAAAGAAAAATTGTAAGCCAATGTCACTTGTGAACTTGGATAGAAAAATACTAAACAGAACAGGAATGAATGAATGAGTGAAAGTCTTCCTGAGACTTTCCTAGTTTTCAGCCTATAGTCACAGGGCTTTTTGGGTCCCTTACATGAGCGTCATCTTTTTATTGATCAATCTCTTCCTATTCGTTTACTCAACCCTGGAAGGCACCATTGGTAGCTAAGCACGCCCTTTTCCTTGCCTACTTCCCAGCCCCTCTTGTAGCTAATGGTAGTCATGTCTTTCATTGAGACATAAAGGGTAGTCTCCTGGGGACATTTCTGGGAAATCTTTTGCTGAATTATAGAAGCAGGCAAGGACTTCCCTCATGGTGCAGTCATTAAGAATCCGCCAGTCAATGCAGGGGACGTGGGTTCAAGCCCTGGTCCAGGAAGATCCCACATGCAGCGGCACAACTAAGCCCATGCGCCACAACTGAGCCTGCACTCTAGAGCCCTCAAGCCACAATTACTGAGCCCGTGTGCTGCAACTACGGAAACCTGTGTGCCTAGAGCCCGTGCTCCACAACAAGAAAAGCCACTGCAATGAGAAGCCCAGGCACTGCCACGAAAGTAGCCCCCGCTCACTACAACTAGAGAAAGCCAGCATGCAGCAACGAAGACCCAACACAGCCAAAAAATAAAGAAAAATAGAAAAATAAATAAATGTAATGTTAAATAAATAAACAAATACATAAATAAACACAAAAGCAGGCAAGAAGAGAGCTTGCCAACCTTGTTTCTTCCCCCTTCTTTGGCAGTAAAATCAGGTGAGATGCCTGGAGCTAAGGCATCTATCTTGTGACCATGAAGATAAAAAGCCAGGGTGCTAATGACGGCAGAGCAGAGTGAAAGGAAAGTTGGGTCCTCAGTGGCTTCATAGAGCAGCTGAAGCAGTATCAGCAACTGCCTCCAGACTTCCTGTTATCCAAGAAAAATACCTTTTTTAATGAGTCTCTGGTGGTTGGGGTGGGGGAGGGGGAGGCTGCCAATTACATATAAAAGCATATGATACATCCACAAATACACACTATTTCCGTCACTTTTCTAACCTATGCTTTCACAGAGCTTACATCCCAGTTGGAGGAAACAAATATTAAAAGTAGATAAGGTTTTTCAAGTCATGATAAATATATTAAGAAGATAAAGCAGGATAATGAGACAGAGGACGTGGGGAAGGTGGGAGGAGGAAGACAGGAGGGTCGGGGAAGGCGTGTCTACGGTAACATTTGAGCTGAGGCCTGACTGCGATGGAGCAAAGTGAAGCTCTGAGGGGAAGAGTGTTCCTGGCAAAGAACTTTTGTTTGTTTGTTTGTTTGTTTGTTTATTGACTGCACTGGG
This sequence comes from Hippopotamus amphibius kiboko, assembly GCF_030028045.1. Lineage (NCBI taxonomy): Eukaryota > Metazoa > Chordata > Mammalia > Artiodactyla > Hippopotamidae > Hippopotamus > Hippopotamus amphibius. Next base: position 6,510,583 of record NC_080186.1, on the reverse strand, counting down.
TCTTTGTTGCTGCACGGGCTTTCTTTAGTTGCAATGAGTGGAGGCTGCTCTTCATTGCGGTGCTCGGGCTCCTCATTGCGGTGGCTTCTCTTGTTGCGAAGCACTGGCTCTAGGCACATGGGCTTCAGTAGTTGCAGCACACAGGCTCAATAGTTGTGGCGCATGGACTTAGTTGCTCCGCGGCATGTGGGATCTTCCTGGAGCAGGGATCGAACCGTGTCCCCTGCATTGGCAGGCGGATTCTTAACCACTGTGCCACCTAGGAAGTCCCAAACAGTTTTTTTTAATTCATCTCTTTATTGCATATTGCTATTTTTTTAAAAATGCACAGTCTTATAACCCAGACGGCATATTTTCCTGGTACTATGACAACAGTCTTGCAGCTAAAGACTAAGTGGTTCCAACTGCTAAGCTAAGAAGATACAAGACATATAATTAAGTTTACAAATTATAATGCTTTTTCTTTGGGGCATTAATTTAAAAAACAAACAAAACAACTTTTAAAATACACACCCAAGAGAGAAAAGTGGCTACTTACACCAGCACCAATCTAAAAAGTAGTTTGTTTTTGTTTCTGTTTTTCAACAATGGCACATGGCATTCCCTGCACACAGCTTTTGGGGAAAGAAACAAAAAATGGAAATGGGGGCTTCCCTGCAGTCGCAGTGGTTAAGAATCCACCAGCCAATGCGGGGGACACAGGTTCGATCCCTGGTCTGGGAAGATCCCACGTGCCGAAGAGCAACTAACACATGTGCCACAACTACTGAGCCTGCATGCTGCAACTACTGAAGCCCACATGCCTAGAACCCACACTCTGCAACAAGAGAAGCCACTGCAATGAAAATCCTGAGCACCGCAAGGAAGAGTAGCCCCAGCTCGATGCCGTGGGCAGCAACTAAGACCCGCTGCAGCTAATAAATAAATAAATTTATTTTTTAAAATAATGGAAATGGCAAAGGAGGCTACCAGGATGGCCACCCAGAGAGGGTAAGTGTGAGGGTTACCCATACCCAACCCATCAGCAGACCCTAATCCAAGACACCAGCTCCCCTGCTTGGACCCCTGCAGTGGCCTCCACCTGGTCTCCTGCTTCTACTCTGGTCCCTGAAGTCTATTCTCCAAGTGGCCACAGAGATCCTTCTAAAACATGAGCCAGCTCCTGGCAGTCCTTGCTCAAAGCTATCCAATGGCTCCGATCTCACTCAGGGTAACACTGAGTCCTCACCACGACTTCCAGGCCCTACACCATCTGCCCTGCTCTCTCTGCAACACCATCTCCTACCACTCTGCCCTCCTCCTGATGTTCCTTAAACCTACCAAACGTGCCCTCACCACGGGGCCTTGTGCCTGCCGTTCCCCTGCCTGGAATGCTGTTCCCCCAGATATTCACATGCCTCCTCCTTTCTCCCGTTCAGATCACCGCTCAAGGGCCATCTCTCTCTTTAATTGTTGGCTGTGTCGAGTCTCAGTTGCGGCATGTGGGATCCTCTACTGTGGCAAGCAGTCTCCTCCTTGTGGTGCACAGGCTCTCTAGTTGTGGCGCACGGGCTCCAAAGCACATGGGCTCTGTAGTTGTGGCACACAGGCTCTCTAGTTGAGGCCCGAGGGCTCATCAGTTGCGGCACACAGACTTAGTTGCCACACAGCATGTAGGATCTCAGTTCCCCAACCAGGGATTGAACCTACGTCCCCTGCATTGGGGAAGGCAGATTCTTAACCACTGGACCACCAGGGAAGTCCCAAGGGGCCATCTCTTAAGAGAAGCTTTCTCTGACCACCCATCCCAAAACACTTACCTGTCACACTAGGTCCTTCAAATTTATTCCTCTGTTATAGTTCTGCAGAATGGCCAAACCTTTTTAAGCTCTGAGTCTGATCTTCTCTTCATGCTGGAAGTCGTTAGGTTAAGGATGGGGAGAATTGGGCTGAATTCTCAAAGTCAAAGCATCCCTCTCTTCACTCCTGGGTTTGCTCAGATGTTAGGCTGCCGCTTTAAATCATCTATTGTTGAATACAATCACAGAAACAAAAATATATTTTTTAGAAGTCTTATCCAAATTTGTGGATATTTTCTTTTTTTTTTCCAGCCCCCTGGCTCCAATTTCCCTAAGCCCAGATTTCAGCAGTTCCACCTTGGTGAACATGAATAGGCTTTTAACAAATCATTAAAATCCTAATAATTTGCAGACAGACCCACCGTGGATAAATGACCCTGCTGTCCTTGGAAGTATTAGATTTAACCTCTCAAGAACCCCAATTTACTTCCTACTTTGTTCATTGACCTTTCTTCCTAATTAAAAAAAAATGTTAATGATGTTATTAACACAGGCGATTTCCCATAGCCAAGAGGAATAATTAAAGGGGCTGGTTTGCACATTCAGGCCTCCCCTGGCTACCCCAGCTCGGAGAGGAAACCAAGAGTACATTTTTCAATGAGGAACTACTGGTGCCAAAACTGGGCATAGCCAAAAATTCCATGATCATATGATTCTGAAGTGGGATCAACTGTACTCAGGACAATTTACAAGGAAGTTACTGTCTAGTGAAATTAAATGACCAGCCAGTGGGATAAGATAGTGACAACTGACATCTACTTGTCTTCATTTTAATTTGCTGTTTGAAGATGTAGAGAAGAACATATGGACAGCAAGTGGGGGTGGGGGGGGTGGGACGAACTGGGAGATTGGGATTGCCATATATACATTACTAACAAGAACAAAAAAAATCCAATTGTACACTTTAAATATATGCAGTTTATTGTATGTCAATTGTATCTCAATAAAAGTTCTTTTTTGTTTGGGGTTTTGTTTCGTTTTCTTAATTTATTTATTTTATTTATTTATTGGCTGCATTGGGTCTTTGTTGCTGTACACGGGCTTTCTCTAGTTGCTGCGAGTGGGGGCTACTCTTCATTGTGGTGTACAGGCTCCTCATTGTAGTGGCTTCTCTTGTTGTGGAGCACGGGCCCTAGGCACGTGGTCTTCAATAGTTGCAGCACATGGGCTCAATAGTTGTGGCTAATGGGCTCTAGAGCACAGGCTCAGTAGTTGTGGTGCACGAACTTAGTTGCTCTGCAGCATGTGGGATCTTCCCGCACCAGGGATTGAACCCATGTCCCCTGCACTGGCAGGCAGATTCTTAACCACTGCGCCACCTAGGAAGTCCCTCAATAAAAGTTCTTAAAGAAAAGAAAAAATTTGCTGGTTGAGCGGAGCCCTGCACTGTCTGAGGCCAAAGGGTCCCAGGTCACTCACCTTCCTTGGTCAAAATACTTGAGAAGTGGCCCTAAGAATACCTTACGGTAGATATTGATTTTCCTCCCGTAACGGATGACCCATTGAAATATCCTGGAAAACACAAAGGAGCCAGTGCCGTGTTTTTGCTTATCTTCAATCGCCTGCATTTTGTTTGCTTCTCAGTCATGCTCACAGAAATGAACTTTTCAAGGGCTCATTACTTGATTACTTGCCGGGTGCCCTCAATGCAGGGGACCACTGCCAGAGTGGATGAAGCCACGTTCCCCTAAGTGTGCAGTTTTCCTAGCTGAAGCATATACTGTGCGCTCATGACCTCCAGTGGTCAGAAAAATACCATGCAGAATTTTTTTAAGTTTTATACAAGAGCCAGAGTAGCTGTGAACAGCTGATCTAGAGAGGGATAAAGGACCCACTATGAAGGAGGGATGAGTTTGTTGTCTTGCAGCTGTGATGTCAAGAAGAGTCCAGGCTGGACCAAGAAACCTATTTGACGGATGCTCAGAAAAGGTGGTTTAGGGTCCCTGGTGGTCCAGTGTTTAAGACTCTGCACTTCCACTGCAGGGAGTGCAGGTTTGATTCCTGGCTGGGGAGCTAAGATCCCGCATGCCAAAGGGTGCAGCCAAAAAAAAAGTGGTTTGGATTTTCAGGAAATCCCTTTTCCCAAACCATCAAATATATGGTTATAGAAAAAGTAATAGAAGTTTTTAAATTAAGGTGAAATTTCCATAACACAAAATTAACCTTTTAAAGAGTACAGTGCAGTGGCATTTAGTATATTCATTATACTGTGCAACCCCCACCTTTATCTAGTTCCAAAATATTTTCATCACCCCCACAGAAACTCCTGTGCCCATCACTCCCCACTCCCTCCTTCCTCCAGCCCCTGGCAACCACCAATCTGCTTTCTGTCTCTGTGGATTTGCCTATTCTGGATAGTTCATATAAATGGAGTCGTACTGTACGTGACTTTTACGTTTGGCTTGTTTCACTTAGCACCTTTTTGAGGTCCATCCATTTGTAGCATTGCATTACATTTCTTTTTATGCCTGAGTCCTATTCTATTTTCTTTACCCATTTATCTGTTAATGGACATTTCCGTTGTTTCTACCATTTGCCTATTATTAATGGTGCTGCTGTGAATATTTGTGTACAAGTACTTGCTTGAGTACTTGCTTTCAGTTCTTTTGGGTATAAACCTAGGAGTGGAATTGCTAAGTCATATGGTAAATCTACTTAACTTTTTTTATAATTTTTTTATTGGGGTATAATTGATTTACAATGTTGTGTTAGTTTCAGGTATACAGCAAAGTGAACCTGTTATACAAATACACAAGAGTGTATATACTCTTTTTTAGATTCTTTTCCCATATAGGTCGTTACAGAATATTGAGCAGAGTTCCCTGTGCTATCCAGTAGGCCCTTATTGCTTACCTATTTTATATATAGTAGTGTGTATATCCCAATCTCCCAATTTATCACTCCCTCTCCGTTTAATTTTCTGAAGAAAAAGAAATTTAGACTCCTTGAAATTGAGAGAGGAAATTGAAATATATTTTTAGATTCCTTGAAATTGATAAAGGAAGAATTTCATTTAGACCAGGATCAACTTTTCCCAAATGACCCACTGATTTTTTTAAAACAATTCTCCATCATTCATGTGTATTTAACTTGCTAGCCCTATCTGAAAGTACCCACGGGAATGAATGCAGAAGGGTGACATAAAAGAATCTGTTCAGAGGAAAGTTAATTGCCTAAGGATTCTCTGTTGGCATTTGTTTAGCTTGAGATGACAGCTCAGCAAACAGAAATCCTTGCCCCAAATCTTTGGTATAAACTCTGCCATAACATTTTGTTTGAAAATTGCCTACCGACCTAGAATGAATTTGGACAGCCAAAGTGGATTCATTAAGCTGAAAAGAACACGCAAAACAATGATTTCCCTGATGTGATTTTTATTCAGAGCTTCCAGGTCACTAACTTGCCATGTTTTCTTTGAAAGGAGAAAACAGTGAGGGGGTGCATTGGGTGCCCTCTACAGTCAAATATTCTTGATTTTAATACCAACAGAGAAGGAGCAGCTTGACATAAAGAAAAGCTCCCCCTAAGGCTGCATGACAAATGGTAAACATTTTGGATGAAATGCTTTCTAAAACTGAGCGTTTGGTTTCCTGTTTTCTTAAACAGAACGTCCTGAATGTGGTTCTAGACGTATTTGTCAGACCTGCTTTGCACTGCAACCCTGTGGTCCTCTCGGGAGCGAAGGGCTTGGAACGTGGGGATGGCACCTGCAAGCTGCTTTAAATCCCGCAGCAGGATCTATCTGTACACGTGAATTAACTCCCATCTCCTTCCTAGGGGCAGCCAGCTCAGCTAAGCTGCAAATGCAGAACTCCAGAGGTAGTTAGAACCTACATTAAAGTCCTGCTCATCAGAGGGGGCTTCCCTGGTGGCACAGTGGTTAAGAATCTGCCTGCCAATGCAGGGGGACAAGGGTTCGATCCCTGGTCTGGGAAGATCTCATACGCCACGGAGCAACTAAGCCCATGCGCCACAACTACTGAGCCTGTGTGCCGCAACTGCTGAAGCCCACGTGCATAGAGCCCATGCTCCACAACAAGAGAAGCCACTGCAATGAGAAGCCTCCAGCACAATGAGAAGCCTGCACATTGCAACAAAGAGTAGCCCCCGCTCTCCGCAACTAGAGAAAGCCCACATGCAGCAACAAAGACCCGACACAGCCAATAAAGAAAGAAAGAAAGAATCATCAGAGACACTGCTTTGGGAAAGATGCTCTGTGTTCTCCTTACTTGCTGCAAGTAACAAATCCTTCTATCTCCCGATCTTTGGCTTGGTTGTGTCTTTTGGCTCCACACCCACCAAGAGGTGAGCCCAGTTTTGGGGTAACATAACATTTTTTTTTTAATTGTTATTGGAGTGTAGTTGATTTACAATGTTGTGTAAGTTTCAGGTGTACAGCAAAGTGAATCAGTTATATATATACATACATCCACTTTTTTTAAGATTCTTTTCCCATATAGGCCACTACAGAACACTGAGTAGAGTTCCCTGTTCTATACAGTAGGTCCTTATTAGTTACCTATTTTATATATAGTAGTGTGTATATGTCAGTCCCAATCTCCCAATTTAGGTAACATAATGTTCTTATTCATTACTGTGAAAGGCCAATATGCTAGTATAATTTTTCCCTTAAAATTAATGTAATTAAATAGGATTAATTCATTTCAAAAATAATAAAAGACTCATCAAAAGTTCACATTGCTCTCTTTATCTCCAGTCAATGCCAGGTGGCTTGTTACCTAGCACAATGGATGCTAAGAATAATTTTTCACTGATGAAATGATGGAACTGCCGAGAATATTGTCTAGGAGCTGGACTCTAGACAGTCCTACCTGTGTGTGAAGAGAGCTATGAATCTAGTGAGCCTCCTGCCCCATAAGTAATTTTAATTCTCTAGTAGCTGCCTTTAAAAAAGGTAAAAAGAAATGGTGAAATTAATTTGAATAACAAATTTTGTTTATTCCAGTATATCCAAAATATTAACATTTCAGCAAGTGAAAAATATTTATATTTTGAGTTATTTTTCACATACTAAGTCTTGGCAATCCAGTGTGTATTTTACATATTACTAGCCACACTAGCATTGTGCTAGGAGCTTTACATGCATTTTATATCTCTAATCCTTAAGACAATCCTGAAAGGTAGGATATCTTTGGACCCATTTTACAGATGAGGAAACTGAGGCCTAGGGGTATTCAGTAACTGATATAAAGGTTTCTAGGGCAGCCAGGCCAGCCAGCCAGGGGCAGCCAGGCCAGCCAGTGGCAGCCAGGTGTAGTGGATAATATAGTCACACCCAGATCACCTCGTCAAGGCAGGTAACCATCCCCCACCCGGTGATACGGGGATGCAAAGACACAGCCCTCTTTCCTCTATTTAGGACCAGAGATTTCCCGCAGGATGGGCCTCCGTTGCAGCTACTGGGGTTGCCTTCTCCCTGTGCCCAGTCCTGCCCTCCTCACTGCCTTGGGCATCTCTCCCCAGAGGCTCCCCGGGCAACCTCTGCAGTGTTTCAAGGGAACCCAGTCTAAGACAGCGGGACCCAACTCAGACTCCAAAACTCTTGCTTAGGAATTTCTCCTTCTTTATGAGCTAAGCCTTTGCAGTCTTCCGGACACTGTGTCTCCCAGCCAGGGTAGGTAACAAGCAGAGTGGCCGCGTCTCATGTGGAAAGGGGTTTACCCAAGAGGTGATGGCGCCCTGCATTACTGGCCTTTGGGTCTTTAGAAGCTTGGCACTATGAACTCATTAAAGAAATAAACTAGGGGGTAAGTTATCTGCATTTTTAAAACACACACATACAGGGCAATCAATAAGAATATCACGGGCATGATTTCTGAGGAGTCCCCCACATAATAAAATATATCTTTAAAATACTCATTGAAAATAGCAAGAATCTGCATGAGGCCTTAGTCACTCTGGATCTTTGTGTCACTTTCAGATTTCTTTCTTTCTTGCTTTTTTTATTTTGGCCACACCACATCGTTTGTGGGATCTTAGCTCCCCAACAAGGGATCAAACCCATGCCCTTGGCAATGAAAGTGCAGAGTCTTAACCACTGGACCTCTAGGGAATTCCCTTTGTTTCACTTTCAACCAGCCCAACCTCACAGATTACAACAGCAAAATTCTCAAGTTGGCGAATAGCAGGCTAGGGTCTCCTGGGAGTCACCCCTGACCCAGTTGCCCATGCCCAGAATGAGGACTCACCCAAGACCTCTATGTTCGTGTAGAAGCTAATCTGGGAGGGTGGCCTCCAGGACCAGCAAAGACATTACAGTCTTCGGAGACCCCTTACTGGGAGACCCAGGTGGTTAATTAACCAAAACAGCCCTGCTCACTGAATTTGAACTTTCTGTGCAGCACAAATTTATGCTGACTATGCATTTGATTCCTGGGGTCCCTCTAGTGAAATTATGTAAGGCTTTTTCTAAATAATCAAAGGAACTTTTGGAAACACGCCCTGGCTGGCCCTTCCCACCCCACTGGGGAAGACAAAGCAAAAAGAGACCAAAGAAAATGCATCGCTTTTATTTACCTCTGGAGCCCAGGGCCAACTCTGCACAGCAAAAAAAGTCATCTTCATACAAACCTTCCCCACAAAAGAAGAAAAGTCCGAGGGCCAGAGTGGACCCTCCTGGGCCCCACCAGAAGATCGCCTAGCTTGGGGGGGATGAGAAAGCAAAGATGAAAACCCAACTGAAGCTAGCCACTGGCTACTTCCCCCACCCTACCTCCTCCTGGCCATTCCCTTTCTCCAGGCTGCCCTAGGGGCACACAGGATGTCACCCCCTTTTGTGGGGCTGCCACTTACCGTACCTGATCTGAATCCCAGCCACAAGCAAATGTGTATGGACTCCAAAACTGTACACTACAAGTAATACATGCTAGTTTTATACAATAAATAAATGAAAGGAAATAAGTAAAATAAAATAGAGCAATACCTAAAATATCCAAGTAGTGTATAAAGAAATAAAAATAAATCCATTTCCTTTCCTCCGCTCAGCCCGCTCCCCAGAGGCAGCCACTGTTAACTGCAGGTGTGTGTCCTTCTAGATATTCTCTAAATGCATACACACACACACATACACACACACACACACATATACACACACACATGCACACGCACACATGCACACAGTTGGGTTCATGCTACGCGTATGGCTTCAAGGTTAGATTTTTTTCCACCTTCTATATCTTGGACATTTTTTCATGTTGTACAGATTTTGAGCAGAGCAGGACCATGATCTGATAATTCAACTACCCTGGGCACTCTGTGCAGAGAATAGGCTGCAAGGGACCAAGGGCAGAAGCAGTGTGACCAGTTAGCAAGCAGGGGCGAGATAACGGAGGCCCAGCCTACTCGGGTAGCAAGAGGAGTGGCTAGGAGTGTTTGGAGAAATGTCTGGAGCTTGCATTTGTGTGTGTGTATCTATCTATCTATCTATCTATCTGTCTATCTATCTATATGTTTCAGCCACACTGAGTAGCATGTGGGATCTTAGTTCCCCAACCAGGGATCGAACCCACACCCCTTGAAGTGGAAGCTCGGGGTCTCGACCACTAGACCACCAGGGAAGTCCCTGGAGCTTGCATGTATTTTGAAGGCAGAGCCAGCAGGAATTGCTGATGAATTGGATCTGGGGTGTGAGAGAAAAGTCAAGGTTTGACCTTGACCTCCAGGTTTTGACCTGAGCAACTGTAAGATGGGAGCTGCCATTTCCTTAGATGGGAAAGACATGGTCCCCCAAAGACAAAACTACAGCAAGAACTTGGGGGCGGGTGGTTCACTCAGGGGTGATCCCAGCAAGCAGAAGGGAGCAGGGAGAGTGAGACAAGTTAGGAATAATGCTTCTGGGACTGTGTCTTGTTTCTCCTTAAATACATAAATAAACATGCTGCTGCACATGTGTGTATTCACATTTCCACCACCTTTTTGCTTAAAAGCTAGCATTCTACGAGCCTGTTATGCATCTAGCTTTGTTCACATTACAGTAGCTCCTGGCAGTCACTCCATGGACGTGCTGAGTTTGAATGTTCACTGGCCCCCAAGGGAGAGGCAACCTAGCCTTTGAATATTCGTGTCTGGAGCTCAATGGAGGGTCTGGAGTTGAGATGCAACATTGGGAGGCAAGTGAGACCATCCAGGGCGTGACTGTAGATACAGAAATGGTCTGGAGATTGAGTCCAGGGTCACACCATTGACACAACGTATTTAAAATTTTATTTGTTCTAGAAATGTTCAGCCATGCATAAAAGTAAAGATAATGGTATACCGAGCTTGCTTAATCTCATCATTCAGTTTCAACTATTATCAACATTTCCCCAACTTTGTTTTATCTTCTACCACACGCACTTTTTTGCAATTAATTAATTTATTTATGTATTTATTTATTTATTTTATTTATTGGCTGCATTGGGTCTTTGCTGCTGCACACGGGCTTTCTCTAGTTACTTCGAGCGGGGGCTACTCTTCATTGTGGTGCATGGGTTCCTCATTGTAGTGGCTTCTCTTGTTGCGGAGCATGGGCTCTAGGCACATGAGCTTCAATAGTTGCGGCACATGGGCTCAATAGTTGTGGCTCTCAGGCTCTAGAGCACAGGCTCAATAGATGCGGTGCACGGGCTTAGTTGCTCCATGGCATGTGGAATCTTCCCAGAGCAGGGCTCGAACCCACGTCCCCTGCATTGGCAGGTGAATTCTTAACCACTGTGCCACCTAGGAAGTCCCCACATGCACTTTTTATTTATTTTGAGGGATATTTAAAGTAAATACTGGGTCATTCCACCCTTAAATGCTTCATTAAATCTCTAAGTGACAAGGCCTTAAAAAAAAAAAAAAAGCATAATAACTATATTAGTTTCCTAATGCTGCTGTAACAAATTACCAAAAACTTACTGGCTTAAAACCACACACACTAAATCTTACAGTTCTGGGGACTTCCCTAGTGGCGTGGTGGTTAAGAATCCGCCTGCCAACGCAGGGGACATGGGTTCAATCCCTTGTCTGGGAAGATTCCCACACGCTATGGAGCAACTAAGCCCGAGCACCACAACTACTGAAGTCTTTGTGCTCTAGGGCCCATGAGCCACAACTCCTGAGCCCGCATGATGCAACTACTGAAGCCCACGCACCTAGAGCCCATGCTCCGCAACAAAGAGAAGCCACCACACTGAGAAAGCCTGTGCACCACAACAAAGAGTAGCCCTCGCTTGCCACAACTAGAGAAAGCCCATGCGCAGCAACGAAGACCCAACGCAGCCAAAAAAATCTTACAGTTCTGCCGGTCAGAAATCCAAAAGGCGTCTAAAATCAAGGTGTAGGCTGGGCCGTGTTCCTTCTAGAGCCTCTAGGGGAGAACCATAGTCCTTGTCTTTTCCAGCCTCCAAAGCCTCATATGTTCTCTGGAGTATAGCCCTGCATTGCATCAACCTCTACTTCATGTTTCCTCTCTGCTTTGGACCTTCCTGCCTCCCTTTTATAAGGATCCTTGTGATTGCATTGGGCCCACCAGATAATCCAAGACGACCACCCCATCTCAAGGTCCTGAAGTTAATTACATCAGCAAAGTCCCTTTTGCCATGTAAGGTAACAGATGCCTGGATCTGGATTAGGCATATATTTGGGGGCCATTCTTCAGCCTGCCAGAATGACCATTCCACCCTCACAGTGAACAAAATGGACAGTACTTCCTTAATATCATCTACAACCCAGCCCATATTTACATTTCTCTGATTTTTCTCAAAAGTGTTTTTTACATTTAGTTTGTTTGGACACGGAGCTGCATTGTGACAGGTTGTCAGGTCTTTTAAGTCTCCATTTTCCTCTGCCAGTCACTCCTTCTGTCCTATCTCATGTTTTTAAAACCGTGATTTGCTAGAGGAACCAGGTCATTTGTCCTGTGGAATGTGCGGATTGCTTTCTTGTGGTGTAACATAACTTATTCCTCTGTCTCCTGTATTTCCTGTGAAAGGGCAGATCTAGATCCAGATCCAACTTCCTTGTTTCTTTTTTCTTTTATTTTTTTTGGCCTCAGCACACAGCACGCGGTATCTTAGTTCCCCAAAGAGGGATCGAACCCGTGCCCCCTGCAATGGAAGCACAGGTTCTTAACCGCTGGACTGCCAGGGAGGTCCCCAGGCTCCATTTTTTTAAAGCAGGAATCCTTCAGACGTTGGTCCTCAGTATTTCCTATCACATCAGGTCATGAGGACATGTCTGCTCGTCCTGGTACTATATTGTGAAGGTTGATCACAGGGTGAAGATGGTACAAGCCTGATGCCTCCCCTGGTTACAGAAAGCAGTTGGCAAGAGGTGAACTTGAGCATCATGCAACCTCACACATCACCAACCTTCCGTCTCACTGCTCTAACATCCATTGATAATTGTTATTGCATTAAGGATGCACAATGTCTATTTTCTAATTTTACCATTCAGGCTATGATTAATAGCTGGCATTCTTCTGTAAGTAGAGCTTTCACCTATCAATGGCAGCTACTTGGTTACTCTGAAATATAGTTTCTGCCAGGATAAGTGCTCTAATTCTTTTCCTTTGATTACCAATTTCCCTAGAACGGAGTTTGTGTTATAGCCATCTCCAGTGTTAACATACGAGATGGGCTGTTTTTTTTCCCCTTGGCCTGGCCACGTGGCTTCTGGGATCTTAGTTCACCGACCAAGGATTGAACCTGTGCCCCCTGCAGTGGAAGCGTGGAGTCCTAACCACTGGACCACCAAGGAATTCCCACGATGGGCTTTTTTTTTAAGCTTTTTTTTTTCTTGGCTATTGACTTTTGGATTTTTGTATATTTATTACGTTAGAGATAACTACCGTCGTCTACCATTCTTCCTATATTCGATAGTGTTTGACCAGAATCACTAAGAATAAACTATAGAAGAAGGAATTATTTTGAGGCTTTGATCTTGGATGATTGTGGGAGCTGGTCACGTAGTTTATGTACAGCTGTGCTTCTGCATAGGCAGACAGTTCAACAGGAAAAATGGGCATGGAATGGGGAAAGTAAGGATAACTGGAACCCACAAGGATGAGCTGGACCATGTCTGTCTCTCACCTCCTCAATGCCTCCAACTTCAGCAGTGTGGGTGACCTGCAAGAGAAGTCAGGGTCTTCCCCCTAGAGCTGCACACAAACCTGGCTGGAGGAGGTCTGGCAGGATCTGGAGTTGCCTTGGCCAACCTGCGACTCCACACCAAAAAGGTGCGCCTGCAATGAGCAACATGTGTGAGTTGCAACAGTGCCTGACATAGCGCAGACCTTCCCAGCAGAAACACGGCTGCCGCTTCGCTTCTGAAGGTTTGCGTGGCTCCAGTGAGCCACGCGTGGTTACCAAGCACCAGAAATGTGGACAAAGTGAGATGCGCTGTATATTTAAAATATACCCTGGATTTCAAAGAAAAAGTGAAAATATCTCATGAATAAGTTTTTATATTAGTTATGTATTGAAATGACATTTTTAATATACTGGGTTGGGGACTTCCCTGGTGGGGCAGTGGTTAAGAATCCACCTGCCAATGCAGGGGACAAGGGTTCGATCTCTGGTCCAGTAAGATCCCACATGCCTAGGAGCAACTAAGCCCATGCACCACAACTACTGAGCCTATGCTCTAGAGCCCCAGAGCCACAACAATTGAGCCCGCATGCCACAACTACTGAAGCCCGTGCACCTAGAGCCCATGCTCCGCAACAAGAGAAGCCACCACAATGAGAAGCCCATGCACCACAATGAAGAGCAGTCCCTGCTCACCACAACTAGAAAAAGCCCACGTGCAGCAATGAAGACCCAATGCAGCCAATTAATTAATTAATTAATTAATTTTTTAAAAAGAATATACTGGTTGAATAAAATGTAGTATTAAAATTAATTTCACCTGCTTCTTTTTACTTTAATGTGGCTACTAAAAATTTTTAGGTATATATGTGGCTCACATTATATTTCTATTGGATAGCATGGATATAAACAGTCATGTTGGGACTTCATAGGTGGCTCAGTGGTTAAGAATCTGCCTGCTGATGCAGGGGACATTGGTTTGATCACTGCTCCAGGGAGATCAATGCAGCTAAATGAATGAAAGAATAAGTGAATGAATGAATAAATAAATAAAAATAAACAGTCATGTCATCTTCAAATGATGACAGTTTGGTTTCTTTCCAATTCTTCTACATTTTATTTTTCTTGTCTTAGTGCATTAGCTAAGACCTCCTATTTCATATTAAATAGAACAGTAATGGTGAGGATCCTTGTCATGGTCCCAACTTAAAAGGATGGTTTCTCACATAAGGAATTGTCTATGTTATGGGTTGAATTGTACCCCATCCCCAGATCCCAAATTCATATGTTGAGGTACTAACCCCCAGTACCTCAGAATGTGACTGGTTTTGAAGACAGGTGCTTTACAGAGATGATTGAGTTAAAATGAGGTCATTGGCTGGGGCAGGGGCAGGAGGAGTAATCCAATATGGCTGGTGTCCCTGTCAAAAGGGGAAACTTAGCCACATATTGGGAAGACAGTTTGAAGAGACACAGGAGAAGATGGGCCACCTACAAGGAACCCTCGCACCTGGTGATGCCTTGATCTCAGACTTCCAGCCTCCAGAACTGTTTTTCTGTTGTGAGTTCCCTTATCTGTGGTGCTTTGATAAGGCAGCCCTAGAAAACGAATCCACTCAGCTTAAGGCATTTCCCTCCTATTCCTAGTTTTGCTGTTTTCTTACCATTAATGACTGTTGACTTTCCTCAAATGCTTTTTCCAGGCTATTGAGATCATTATGTGGATTTTTCCCTGTAACCTACATACATTCTGGGTTATTCTCAGCCATTATCTTTTCTAACATTGCCTCTCCCCATTCTCTCTCCTTGCTGTGGAACCGCAGTGAAACCTACGGTAGACTTTGTCATTCAGTCCTCTGTGTTTCTCAGCCTCTCGTGGTTTTTCTCTTTGTCTCTCTGTGCTGCTTTTTCCACTCAGTCCTTCTGGTGATCAATTCTATCTTCAATTGTGTCTAATCATCTGCTTTTAATCCATTCATTTTCATTTCTAAAAGTTCTATTTGGTTTTTTTAAAAATATACCTGGTCATTTTTGGAAGTCTCTTCTAATTGTTTGTTTTTTTTAATTAGAGTATAATTGCTTTACAATGTTCTGTTAGTTTCTGCTGTACAATGAAGTGAATTAGCTATATTTATATACCTATATACCCTCCCTCTTGGACCTCCCTCCCATTCACCCCCATTCCACCCATGTAGGTCATCACAGGGCACCGAGCTGAGCTTCCTGTGCTTTATAGCATGTTCCTACTAGCTATCTCTTTTATACATGGTAGTGTATATATGTCAATCCTAATCTCTTAATTTGTCCCACCCTCGCCTTGCCTCCCTGTGTCCACATGACCATTCTCTACGGCTACGTCTCTATTCCTGCCTTGCAAAGAGGTTCATCTGTACCATTTTTCTAGATTCCACATATATGTGTTAATGTACAATATTTGTTTTTCTCTTTCTGGCTTACTTCACTCTGTATGACAGTCTCTAGGTCCATCTACACCTCTACAAATGACCCAATTTCATTCCTTTTTATGCCTGAGTAATAATGCACTGTATATGTGTACCACATCTTCTTTATCCATTCATCTGTCATTGGACATTTAGGTTGTTTCCTTGTCCTGGCTATTGTAAATAGTGCTGCTATGAACATTGGGGTACATGTGTCCTTTTGAATTATGGTTTTCTCTGGGTATATGCCCAGTAGTGGGATTGCTGGGTCGGATGGAAGACCTAAATAGACATTTCACCAAAGAAGACCTACAGATGGCCAAGAGGCGCACAAAAAGATGCTCAACATCACTTATTATTAGAGAAATGCAGATATTACAATGAGATATCACCTTATACCGGTCAGAATGGCCATTATCAAAAAATCTACAAACAATAAATGCTGGAGAGGGTGTGGAGAAAAGGGAACTCTCCTGCATTGTTGGTGGGAATGTAAATTGATACAGCCACTGTGGAGAACAGTTTGGAGGTTCCTTAAAAAACTAAAAATAGAGCTACCATATGATTGTTCATTTTTTAAACTCTTTTTTTTAATTTTATGTACCATTATTTAGTGATCTGTATCTGATTGCTGCACAGTCTGAAATCTAAGTCTGTTGTTCATTAGTTTCTGCTGATTCTCACTCACGATGGCTTGTTGCCTTATGTGTTTGGAAATCACGTATTATGAGCCTGCATTTAGTTGAATTTAGTCTGTGTAATCCTGAGGGCGAAGTTGGGGATGCTTTCCTCGAGAGGGGAATGACATGTGACACATTCAGCTACAAAATGGAAAAGCAGTGAATGATATATAATAAAATGCCTGGTGGTCTGACATTGTGGAAGCAGTAAGTGTCCCAGGAGATGAGAAGAGAGGAAACTTCTGAGATGGGTGGTAAAAACAGTGAAAGAAATGGGTAGTTGTGTGATGAAATCGTGTGAGATCCTTTCTCTTTAGAAAAAAATATTATTTTCACAGTCACATAGGAATGTTGCCATGTACGATCACTTTCGAATCCTTGCTAACTTGGCTGGACAAACTTTGCCAGGAAACAGAACTTTGGCATAGAGATACTGATACAAGCTGAGGAGGAGCGCCAGAATTTTTGGGTAACACAGCAGCTGGGTCAGAAGAGAGACTCAAAGATTTGCCTTAAAACTGCCTTTGTGGGACTTCCCTCATTGTGCAGTGGTTAAGAACCTGCCTGCCAGTGCAGGGGACAAAGGTTTAAGCCCTGATCAGGGAAGATTCCACATGTGGCAGAGCAACCAAGCCCGTGTGCCGCAATTATTGAACCTGCACTCTAGAGCCTGGAAGCCACGACTGCAGAGCCCGTGTGCCACAACTATCGAAGCTCATGCATCTAGAGCCTGTGCTCCACAACAAGAGAAGCCATCAACATGAGAAGACTGAGCACCAACTAGAGAAACCCCACACACAGCAACAAAGACCCAACACAGCCAAAAATTAATTAATTAAAATTAAACATATTTTTAAAAACCTGCAATTGTGCACATTCTTATCTAGATCGTATTTGGAGAGATGACTTGGGGGAGATGCTGGGGGAGATTGTAGAGAAGCTAGAGACCCTCTGTGGACGCCCCCACTGAGGTCCATCCTTAAGCTGCAGAGAAATCGATTCCCCTCCCCCCAGTCAGGGAGATACTGAGCCTGGCCTGGAGCTGACGTTTTCTCAGCCTGCTCCACGTACCCTCTCTGACATGGTGTTGTGAGCCAGAGTGCTTTGTCAATTGTTGATTACAGGAGAAAAACATTATCAACAGCAGACTGGTGCCAAAACCTGCGCGTCAAAGATGCCTGAGTAATGCTGCCTCGGGCAGCCTGCTGAGCTGAGGGTCTAACTGGGTTCATCCTCCCGGTCCAGGATGTTGGGGAGAGATGGGGCTGGCCCGCTAATCCATGCAGCTGCTGGAGCCCAGAGAGATCCCACTGGAGCCACGGGAAGATGGAGGGTCTTCTGGGATCTCCACAGGCGGTCCCCACTAGAAAGGGGATCTGATGCCTGCGAAGCCTGCAACCACATTTCCTTCAGATTCTCACAGGCGCAGGTAGATTCCTGAAGAAGGTCACCAGCAAATCTCAGCATTGACAGATGAGGACAATGAGAGGAATCTGAGACTCGGAGAATGGGTCTGAAGAAGCTAGAAAATGGAATCCAACATCCCCTATGGAGAAGCACTTTGACCATCCAACAAAACGTATTAAGGGGACTTCCCTGGAGGCACAGTGGTTAAGAAGTTGCCTGTCGGGCTTCCTAGGTGGCGCAGTGGTTAAGAATCCGCCTGCCAGTGCAGAGGTCACGGGTTCGATCCCAGCTCCAGGAAGATCCCACATGCCGTGGAGCAACTAAGCCCGTGTGCCAAAAAAATAAATAAATAAATAAAATAAAAATACAAGTTTAAAAAAAAAAAAAAAGAAGTTGCCTGTCAATGCAGGGGACACAGGTTCGTATCCCTGGTCCAGGAAGATCCCACATGCTGAGGAAAAACTAAGCCCGTGAACCACAACTACTGAGCCCACGTGCCACAACTACTGAAGCCCTAGCGCCTAGAGCCTGTGCTCCCCAACAAAAGAAGGCACCACAGTGAGAAGCCGGTGCACTACAACAAAGAGAAGGCCCCCCCCTCGCTCCAACTCAAGAAAGCCTGCACAGCAACGAAGACCCAACCCAGCCAAATAAATAAATAAATAATAATTTTTTTAAAAAAAGTATTAAGCATCTGCATTGGGTTGGACATAGGTACATGGCGGTGAATAGGAGAAGTCCGAGCCTGGCCTTCCCAGTCTGATTGGAGAGACAGCCTTGCGAGCAGGTGGTGTCAGGTGTGGGATGTAGAGGTGCCAGGAGCCCAGAGGAGGGAGCACGTGGTCCACAGAGTCAGGAGCAGCGTGGAGATGGAGGAAGAGGTAGTTAGTTTACAACCTCCTCCGCACAGGCTCTATTTAAAGGGGCTTTGGTGTTCTGTCCTTTTTATCAGCCAGCCAAAGAGGAAGAGGGTCGGTACCCCAGGTGGAAGGAGCCCCACAAACAGAAACACGGGTTGTTGCAGACCTCCCCGCATGTCCCCTGACCCTACCAAAAAGCACGAGAGGCGCCAGAGCACAGGGGCGGGGACATTGCCCTTCCTTATCCTCAAGCCTCCCTGGCCTTGAACCCGGAATTCTACCTCCCCAGGAACTGTATTTCTGGGTTGTACAAACTAAGGTCATCTCACTCCACACCTGGCCAGCAGTGCTTTCCAGAAAGCTAGAGATATTTTTTTTCATCAAAGCGTAGTTGATTTACAACATTGTGTTAATTTCTGCTGTACAACAAAATGATTCAGTTATACATATACATGCATTCTTTTTTATATTCTTTCCATTACGGTTTATCAGAGGATATTGAATATAGTTCCCTGTGCTCTACGGAAGGACCTCATTGTTTATCCATCCTATGTATACTAGTTTGCAATTGTTAACCCCAAACTCCCGCTGCATCCCTCCCCTATTCCCCCTCCCCTTTTGGCACCCACAAGTCTGTTCTCTATAAAAACATATTTATTAATATAACTAATTCATGGGACTTCCCTGGTGGCACAATGGTTAAGAATCCACCTGCCAATGCAGGGGACATGGGTTTGAGCCCTGGTTCAGGAAGATCCCACATGCCGCGGGGCAACCAAGCCTGTGAGCCACAACTACTGAGCCCGCACACCTAGAGCCCGTGCTCTGCAACAAGAGAAGCCACCACAATAAGAAGCTGAGCACTGTGGCGAAGAGTAGCCCCTGCTCGCCACAACTAGAGAAAGCCCCGGCACAGCAACAAAGACCCAAGGCAGCCAATAAATAGATAAATAAATAAATACATTTATTTTAAAATATACATATATATCACTAATTCATTGATTTTGCATGGAGCTTTATTCTTTCCAGTCCATGCTTGGGTTTGGGGAACGGAAACCACCTTTGCCAACACTCAGCTGAGAACCATACCCCACTGTCTGCATTAAGGCCACTTCGCTCTTCCCCTGTCTTCCAGAGCACGTCTTTGTGCTTCCCAGAGTCTCCTGTCCAGGAAAATGGTTTGGTCATCACAAGAAATTGCTGAAAGACCCATCAGTGGAAAATACCAATGGACAGTTTGCACCCAAACATTCTTTGAATCCCTCAAATTCTTGGCTTATTTCAAAATCCTCGTCTTACCGTTGGCCACCAATCCTGGACTGCTGTGTCGTGACTCTTACCCGGTCCTAATCAAGTCTCCTCATTGAACGATTTGCCTGAAGCCGCACTTCCAATTCTCAATAAATTCTGACCTTACCTTGCCCCTTCAGCGGCAAAGTGGGATTCCGCTTTACCTGGTAAGCAATAAACTCAACTTGGTCTTCTCAGCAGATTGTGTTGGTGATATTTTTTGGAGCCAGTTTTCAACAGTTTCTTTTTGTGACAACCTTCAGGACAGGTATTTCTCCCCCATTTAACAGATAGGGAAACTGAGGTACTGAAAGTCATATGTTGTGTCCCAAGTAGTGGCAGGACCAGAGCCCCAGTCTCAGGGGTCCATCCCCTGACCACAAGCGTCAGCTAGTTCCCAGAAGGAAAAGCACCAAGCCAAGGGTGGTTCAGAGGAGCCAGAACCCAGTTGCCCACGGACCCCAGTCAGGAAAGGCCGGGGCAGAGCTCTGTAGAAACCAGACGTACAGGAAAGGTGGGTGGAAAACTTACTCAGGGGGTTCCCCCAGCACTCTGCCACAAGGCCTGGGTGCGGGACTAGGTGATGAGGCTGTGAATGGGAGGGATTGCCATTGTGAGAAATCAAAGGACAAACACGTAGACCCAAGTATAAGGATGCTCGGTGTTCATCCAAGCTCTGTTGCTGACATCAAAAGGAGGCACCTGGGAATTCCCTGGCGGTCCAGTGGTTGGGACTCTGTACTTTCATTGCTGAGGGCGTGGGTTCAACCCCTGGTTGGGGAACTAAGATCCCATAAGCCATGTGGCACAGCCTAAAATAAAATAAAATAAAAATAAAATAAAATAAAATAGGCACCCAAATGACCCATCATCAGTAGACTGGAAATACAAAGTTGGATTATTCCTACAATAGGGTCCTACTGTGTTATGAAAATGAACGGGTTAGAACCACACGCAGTAATCTCGGGTATGAAATACCAGAAGCCCAGGGTGCGGGGCAGGAAGGGGTGACAGAGGGAGAGGAAAACAATATAATTCCATTTCTGTGAAGTTCAAAGACATGTAAATGATACAATCTATTATGTAGAGATACGAGCACGTGTAATATAACTTCAAAGAAAGGCAAGTGAACAATAAACACAGCTCAGGACCACGGGTTCCTCTGAGGAGGGCGAGGGGTGGGGGGAATCGGAGGGCCAGGAGTCTCCACAGAGAGCCCCATGTGCTTTTTCTCCAGCAGGTGGTGGGCCCGGTGTTGAGTGTATCTCAGTCATCCATAACTGACTTTTTTTTTTTAATTGGAGCATAGTTGATTAACAATGTTGTGTTAGTTTCAGGTATACAACAGTGTGATTCAGTTATACGTATACATGTATCTATTCTTTTTCAAGTTTTTTTCCCATTTAGGTTTTTACAGAATATTGAGTAGAGGTCCCTGTGCTATACAGTAGATCCTTGTTGGTTACCTATTTTAAATGAAGTAGTGGGGGGGAGTGGTTAAGAATCCACCTGCCAATGCAGGGGACAAGGAATCGATCCCTGCCCCAGGAAGATCCCACATGCCACAGAGCAACTAAGCCCATGCACCACAACTACCGGGCCTTTGTTCTAGAGCCCTCAAGCCACAACTACTGAGCCTTTGTGCTGCAACTACTGAAACCCATGCGCCTAGAGCCCATGCTCTGCAACAAGAGAAACCACCGCACTGAGAAGCCCTCGCACTGCAACGAAGAGTAGCCCCCTCTCGCAGCAACTAGAGAAAGCCCACTCGCAGCAACGAAGACCCAATGCTGCCAATAAATAAATAAGTAAATAAATAATTTTTAAAAGTATAAAAAAAAATAAATATGGTAGTGTGTACATGTCAATCCCAAACTTCTAATCTATCCCTACCTGCTGCCCACTTTCTCTCATGGTAACCTTAAGTTCATTCCTTAAGTCTGTGAGTCTGTTTCTGTTTTGTAAATAAGTTCATCTGTATCTTTTTTTTCTTTTTAGATTCTGTATATAAGTGATATCATATGATATTTGTCATTCCCTGACTTACTTCACCTAGTATGATAATCTCCAGGTCCATCCACGTTGCTGCAAATGGCATTATTTCATGCTTTTTAATGGCTGAGTAATATCCCATCGTATATCTGCACCACATCTTCTTATCCATTCCTCTTTTGATGGACCTTTAGGTTGCTTCCATGTCCTGGCTATGTAAACAACACTGAATGAACATTGGGAGGCATGTATATTTTCGAACCATGTCTTTCCCTGGATATATGCCCAGGAGTGGAATGACTGGGTCATATGCTAGCTCTATTTTTTTTTTTTTTTTTTGGTAGCTCTATTTTTAATTTCTTTAGGAACCTCCATGCTGTTCTCCATAGTGGCTGCACCAATTCACATTCCCACCAAGAGCGCTGGAGGGTTCCCTTTTCTCCACACCCTCTCCAGCATTTATTGTTTGTAGCATAACAACCTTGTAAATATCCTTTTGTGTCTAATCCAAAATTTACTCAAAATGATGAAAAACAAGAGATGTAAGCCTGTGCTTTTAACTCTACAAACACCTTTCTCCTGCTCCTGCTCTTTCTTTTCACGCCTCGCCTCTGTGTCCTCATCTAGGACATGATCAGACAGGCCGGATTTCAAGCACGTGCCTCCTGTGTCCTAGATCGCATCCCAACAGACTGTTTTAATTTTTAATCATTTTTAATTCCAGAATTTCCTTTTAGGTATATTTTCTGGTTTTGGTGTTAGGGCTTTTTATACCCAAAGTGTTTGAAAATTGAACTGAAAAATCCCTAAAATCCTTCCCAGGAAGTCTGCTGTTGCCACTTCAGAGCTCTCTGAGCATTTGGAGGGTCAGCAGGTCACAGAGGAACTGAAGACAGTGTGAAACCCCCGGGGGACTCCCCGCCCCTGCTGGCCACACAGTAAGCCTCTCCCTGCTGGAGAAAGGGGCCCTCCCTCCTGCAGGGTCTTTGTTGGGGAAGAAATCCCGGGCTGAAGGCATCCAAGTGGAAATACGTGGCCCAAACCCCCAATAGTAAGGACTTCTTAGGATTCCCTATTAGTGCTTTATTAATATTTTAAAATTATGCATCACTCCACGAAAACAGACAATTTGTGTTTTGTTTGGCTTTATTATCAAAATAATCCCCAGAAAAGTTTGGGTTGGTGGCATCTGGGGAACTGCCTACAATTCCACCTCCTAAATATTATTTTCTAGACTTAAATTGTATTTTGCCAAAACACTCATTTGTTTTTGAGATTATAGGTTGGAAATACTTAATGATATGAAAAAATGTTTTAGATATGGTTTTTTCATTAATGAATTTATTGGCTGCATTTGGTCTTCGTTGCTGCATGGGACTTTCTCAGGTTGCAGCGAGCGGGGTCTACTCTTGGTTGCCGTGAGCAGGCTTCTCACTGCTGTGGCTTCTCTTGTTGTGGAGCATGGGCTCTAGGCGCACGGGCTTCAGTAGTTGTGGCTCGCGGGCTCTAGAGCACAGGCTCAATAGTTGTGGCGCATGGGCTTATTTGCTCCGCAGCATGTGGGATCTTCCTGGACCAGGGATGGAACCTGTCCATTGGCAGGCGGATTCTTAACCACTGTGCCACCAGGGAAGTTCAGGGAGGACAAAAATATTCTAAAATTAGATTGTGGTAGTGACTGCACAACCCTGTGAACAAACTAAAAGAAAAAAAAATTGAATCAAATACTTTAAATGGGCGAATTCTCTATTATGTGAATTCTATCTCAATAAAGCTGTTAAGAAAAAAAAAGACAACCTGCAAATTGTTAATGGGACTGTTTATAGGATGATGTGTGCGTGTAACTTGCTTCTTTTCACTGGTATGTACTTTCTAAACTTCTGACTACTTTTTAAAAGGAAAAGGGCTATTTTTAAAAAGCTTATGTTTCACAGTGACTATGCATATTAATGTTCTTGTTTTGTTCCTTTTGCTCTGACTGTGGTTCACAGCCTTTCCCTTCCGACTTCTTTAAGAAAACCAGGGAAGTTGGTGGGTTTTTTTTCATGCAATACCAGTCAATAAACATTTTAAGTTCTTACCAGGTCTTACCATATACTCTATTTCCCACTAATTCTACTGGTCCTAAGGCTTACTGGGGACACTGGCTTCCTCCTCCATCGGTAGCTAACTCTAGAGATGCAAGTTTAGAGGTTTAATGATGGGCTTAATAGATGGCTTGGTGGCATTTTTTTTTTAAGTATGAAATTTACATAACATTATTCTAGCTGATTCTAAAAAGTATGCAGGTTTAGTAGTGTCAACTGATGGTAATCTAGTGATTTGGTGGCCCTTGTTTTTTGTTTTGGTTCTTTTTGGTTCTTGTTTGTCTTTTTCTTTTAAATGTAGTTGATCTCTACTTCCTACTGAGTTTTTTACATTTTGAGCTAATCTCAGTTGAGGTGCCAAGGAGTCTCCCAGCTTGTGAAAGGTAAGGCTGCCCCGGGAGACAGAACTGCTGGCTTGGGTGAAGCCAACCGATAGCAAGTTTCAAGTTTCTTTACTCCCCTCCCCCACTCCTTCTGCTGAGAGGACTGCGGTGGCTAAAGAATAAACCTGAAAAGAATCTCAATTTAGCCAACACTAGTAAGTGCAAATGCAAAGTAAAGCAAGATAACGCTCTTCCTCTCACAGACTAGCAAAAATTAACGTACTGGTATCAGCAAATATTGGGAAAGACGTGGAGACCTGAGATGTCTTTTGCTGACCATGGGGCCATGGAACTTGGTATGGTCACTCAAGCAATGTCTATGAAAATTTGTACCATTTGACCCAATAGTTCAAATTCTAGAAATCTGTCCTGCAGAAACACTTATGCACTCAAGATGTTTGTCACAGCCCTGCACGTAAGAGTGAAAATTTGGGAACAACCTAAATCTCCATCAGTGGGACACTAATTAAATCCTGAGTGACATTTAAAGGATGATGTTCCAGACAGCCTTTAGAAGAGCAAGCACAGATGGACAGCAGCGGAGTTCTTGGAAAGATACACATGATATGAGGATGTGGGGAGACAGCAAAATGCAGAATGTACCTACCATTATTCCCTTCATTTGTTTTTAATTACGTAAACATCTCTATATGAATATGTATGTTTCTTGGAACATGCATAGACAAAATCTGGAGGGTCACACACCAGTGGGAAGCAACATAGGGAAGAAAGGGAAGGAGTATATTTCTGTTTTGACTTTTTTTATCACCAGCATAGAGTACTTTTGTTATTTTAAAAAGCAAGTAGGGGGACTTCCCTGGTGGTGCAGTGGTTAAGACTCTGCACTCCCAACGGAGGGGGCCCTGGTTTGATCCCTGGTCAGGGAACTAGATCCCACGTGCATGCTGCAACTAAAATTTCCCATGCTGCAACTAAGGAGCCTGTGAGCCCCAACTAAGGAGCCTATGTGCTGCAAGTAAGGAGCCTGCCTGCTGCAACTAAGACCTGGAGCAACCAAATAAAAGAAAAAAAATAAAAGCAAGTAGCAAGAAACTCAACTGCTTCTTTTCTGCCCTTAAAAAACAAAAACAAAACAAACAAACAAACAAACAAAAACTGGGAGCATCTTTAAAGATACAACCTGCTAGAGTTTTACTTATATGGAGAATGATCCTATAGATCATATAACATACTGTTCATATACAGCAGTCCCTTTCCCCCTGCGAATTGTTTTAATGATCTCTGTAGCATTTACCACTAATTGACAATCTATATATTTGTCGGCTTATTGTCTGTTTCCTGCACCAGAGTATAAGCACCATGAGGGCAAGAACTTTGCCTTGTTCTCTGTTCTATCTCCAGCTCCTGGTATATAGCAGGCCCTCAATAAATATTTCTTGAATGAGCCTTGACCAGCAGAGAAAGAGCAAGGTAACTTTAGAGTATGTAGCTTGCATATTTCATCACAAATCAGAAACTAAAGGTAATGCTTCCCCAGTTATGACATTGTCAGGGAGGAAAAACTTTATTCTCTTGTGTTCTGCGATTGGGGTCCTGCAAATTAAAACTGACAAAAGACAGATTAGCAAGAGAAAAGATTTTTATTCACGTATATAGAGGAGTTTGCAGAAAAATGTAACTTGAGGTGATTAGAATTGGGGGCTTATATACCATCTTAATAGGGAAAGGGAAGGGAGGAGAGGGCCCTTAGGAGAATAGATGGGACATACGACAGTTTTGTGACGATGTCTGTTTATAACAGTCAACCTTCCGTGGTTGCCCCAGGGAGGGAACTTATGAAAAATTTAGTTATTTTGGTAGGTTCTCCTTTGGGGCAGATAAGGGAGTTCATAAGGAAAAAATATCCTGTTCTCAAATGCCTTCAGCTCTAAATAATTCTCATGCCACAGTGGCATGTTCTAGACCCCTTCGACATTTAATTTTGCATCACAGCTGTGCATGCTTTTGTCCACTCAGCCAGCCCAGGTGCCTTGAAGGCAGGAACTGTATCTGACTCATCTTGGAATCCCCAGCACTAAGCTAGTGGGTGGAAGGTATTTAATAAACATCACTGCGTGAGAAGCTTTTCTGTATAGCTCATCCATAAAGCAAGCAAGAAGGGGGTGCCCCCTCCCACACCCACATCTAAGAACAACCCAAGACCCTGCGTGAATCTACACATAAATGTGCTTTTTTATTGGGCAAGAACCCTAAATTCAAAAAGGGATGTAAAACCCTCTCTGAAAGCTAAAAACTACCAATTTGGTTTGTAGAAATTGATGGCTTTTTTTTTCTTTTTGGTTATATCCTTCTGGCATATTTATCATAGATTCTCCAAATTAAATTGGCAGGGGGTAATTCTGCTTACTAAGGAGGGGGAGCCCCTCCCTGCCTCCCTCCAGAAGACACTGAACAAAACTCCTGACTATTTTTCTGCGGAATAAAATGCCAGAAGCAAAGACTTTGATGTACCCCAGTACCTACACATCCCCAGTACCCGACACACGAGTGAGCAAGCACTTGCCTGGCACAGGAAAGTGCTGGAATCCAGGACAACCCACGTGAGGGACCTCTTGCCTCCTGTTTCCAAGGACATCTCCTGAGAATCTGGTAGAAAAGGGGAGAAAATAAATAGTTTCCTTGAGAGAGTGTGAAGGGCTCTGCAGCTCATGTAACAGAGTTCCTGAGCTTAAAGTGGAAAACTATGATTATGTGAGGTCAGAGAATACTGACTTTTTACAGAATTTATAGAAAAGTTAACTCATTTGATCCAGTGATACAGATTTGCAAAGACAAAATTAATCAGGGTGCCCTCTGGAGCAGTGGCTCTTCATCTTTGGGGGCCCGGGACCCCTTTAGGAATTTAAAGCAGAACGCTTAGCCGCAGAAAATGTGCACAGACACACCACATTTGAACACAGTTTGGGGCATTCCTTGGATTTCTAACAGCCCATTCATGGGACTCCTGCCCAGATTAAGAAACTGTGCTTTGCAGTAAATGAGACATAGTATATTGACTCTTCTGAGGAATGAGAATAAATTAAACTCACAGTATAAGAAGCACTGCCAAGACATAAGCTCCTGCCTGCAGAGCTGGTATCTGTGGACCTGGCAGGAGTAAAACCTCTGTCCAGTGTGAGCCCAGAGACACAATTAGGATGGAATCAAGAAAGGGACCTTGGCATCGCATTAGCGAGGCCTGGGACAGTGTCCAAATGAGGCAGACTTTAATTGAAAAGTAACAGAAGCATCTTTGTCCTTCCTGGATCCAAAAATCTATTTATAATGAATGGAAGAAGAGGCAGGAGACTAGAATGTTAATTCTTAGCCTTGGTTTTCTCCTTTTTTCAACTATTTCTTATGGTTTTTATGTTGTGTGTCTTTTTTTTTTTAAGTGAGATCAGCCTTGGGGTTTTTGTTTATCTTTTCTTTTTCTTTTTTTTAATCCCAAAGTAAGTTTCACAGGTGATATAAAGATATTCTAAAAATCTCAAAAAGAATGAAAATAAATTAATTTTAATTATATGTATAGACACTATGAGCAACTGCAGACTGCAGACTCTCCCTAAACAGCTTCCAGTGGCAGGAACCGCATGTCATTTTGGAAAAGAGTCCTTCTTTCTATTTTCTCTTAAACTGAGTAGCTCTCAGCCTCCCTGGACCTTCTCTCTGCAGTCCTCATGCTCATTTCTGGAGCCACAAAAATTAAATTTATGGACTTCCCTGGTGGTCCAGTGGTTAAGACTCCCAGCTGCCACTGGAGGGGGGCATACATTCCATCCCCGCTTGGGGAACTAAGATCCCGCATGCTGTGAGGCCCCCCCCCAAAAAAAATTAAATTTATGCCCTTTGCTACCTAATAATCCTTCAATAATTCTTGGTTGGCTCTCAAGACCTCCCTCCCCCAAGTCTGCTCTCCTCCCAGGGTGGGCAGGATATGGTCCTGCATCCCCATCCCCCAATCCTACCTCCCTAACTGGACGGGCATCTTCTACTAAATATTTAAATATTAGCAGCTGCATCGCCCTGGGCCAGGAATTAGGCTGAAACAAGTAAGGCACTCGCCTTGGCCCCAAAAAATTCAAGAGGGTGCAGACAATCTCAGGAATCGACAGAAATCATATTTTAAAACATCAAGGACTTTCCTGGTGGTGCAGTGGTTAAGAATCCGCCTGCCAATGCAGGGGACACAGGTTCAATCCTTGGTCCGGGAAGATCCCACATGCTGCAGAGCAACTAAGCCTGAGAGCCACAACTACTGAGCTCAGGCACCGAGACTACTGAAGTCCACAGGCCTAGAGCCCATGCTCTGCAACAAGAGAAGCCTGCGCATGGCAACGAACGCTTGCTGCAACTAGAGAAACCCTATGCACAACAACAAAGACCCAACAGAGCCAAATAAATAAAAATTTTTTAAAAAATCAACATTAACACCAAAAATCCACAATGAGAAAAATATCTAAATTTTATGTAAGAACCTGATGCAAGAGGAAAGATGTATGCCACCCCAGTACATGTTTATGTATTTTATTTATTTATTTATTTAAATTTATTGGTTGCAGAGCACAGGCTTTAGGCGTGTGGGCTTCAGTAGTTGTGGCACAGGGGCTTAGTTGCTCCGTGGCATGTGGGATCTTCCCAAACCAGGGATCGAACCCATGTCCCCTACATTGGCAGGCGGATTCTTATCCACTGCACCACCAAGGAAGTCCCTAGTATGTATTGATTTTATTGCAAACTTTCTTCAAGGAATCTCAGATCTTTTTTGAAAGTAGGTGGGATAGAAATAAAGAATTCTGTGCTTTGCTCACATCCAGCCTATCTGCAAAAAACATCAGCTTTGCTTGCAAATATATCTGGAATCCAATCACTTCTCACACCTCCACTGCTACCACCCTAGGGACTTACAGAGCCACCATGGTCACTCCCCTAGACAGGCCTCCTATTTCCAGCCCTGCCCCTGTGGAAGGCTTTCCTTGGTGGCCCCAATGAGCCAACCTTCTGGTACCCAACCCCTGCCCCACTCCTGTGGGTAGCCCCTCCCACACTCATGTTAGGCCTGACCATGTGATCTGCTTTGGCCAATAGGACATCAGCAAGAGGTGTCTCCATTAGCTCTTGCACACTGAGTCTTGTCCTCTTGGATGGATGCTTCTCGGGCTACCACTGCCATGAGAGAAGCTGGGACAGACAAAGCTAAGGGATGGGCAAAATTTCTCTATACAGGGTTAGGTTTAGACAAATATCATATGATATCGTTTATATGTGGAATCTAAAAAAAATGGTACAAATGAATCTATTTACAAAACAGAAATAGAGTCACAGGTGTAGAAAACAAACTTATGGTTACTGAGGGGGCATAGGGAGAGGATAAATTGGGAGACTGGGATTGACATATACACACTAATATATATAAAATAGATAACTAAGGCGCTTCCCTGACAGTCCAGTGGTTAAGACTTTGTGCGTCCACTGCAAGGGGCATGGGTTTGATGTCAGGTCTGGGAACTAAGATCTCACGTGCTGTGCAGAATGGCCGAAAAAAAAAAAAAAGATAACAAATAAGGACCTACTGCAGAGCACAGGGAACTCTATTCAATAGTCTGTAATGACCTATATGGGAATAGAATCTAAAAAAGAGTGGATATATGTATACCTGATTCATTTTACTATACAGCAGAAACTAACACAACATTGTAAATCAACTGTACTCCAATAAAAATTAATTTAAAACAAGGAGGGAGGTTAGGTTAGGCTTTGCAGGCCTTATGGTATCTATTGCAATTACTCAACTTAGCCACTGTAGCTTGAAAGCAGCCATAGACAATATGCAAACAAAGGAGTGTGCCTGTATTCCAATAAAACTTTATTTACAGGACTTCCTAGGTGGTGCAGTGGTAAAGAATCTGCCTACCAATACAGGGGACACAGGTTTGAGCCCTGTTCTGGGAAGATTCCACATGCCACAGAGCAACTAAGCTCGTGCGCCACAACTATTGAGCCTGTGCTCTAGAGCCCGTGAGCCACAACTATTGAGCCCATGTGCTGCAACTATTGAAGCCTAGGGCCTAGGGCCGGTGCTCCACAAGAGAAGCCACTACAATGAGGAGCCTGTGCACCACAATGAAGAGTAGCCCCCGCTCCCAGCAACTAGAGAAAGCCCGTGTGCAGCAATGAAGACCCAACGCAGCCAATAAATAAATTAAATTTTTAAAAAATTTTTTTAAAAATTTACAAAAACAGATTTGGCCCATGGCCATACTTTGTTAACCCCTGGGCTAGACTGCTGAATGATGAGAGGCTGCAGGGAGATACCCTGCAAGACGGGAGGCTGGACTGGGTTGAACAGTGTCCCCCAAAACTTCATGTCTACCTGGAACCTGTGACTGTGACCTTCTTTGGAAATAGGGTCTTTGCGCATATAAGCAAATTAAGACGAGGTCATATTAGATTAAGGTGGGCTTTAAATCCATTGCGACTTGCTTATAAAAAGAGGGATGTGGTGCTAATCCTTGGTCCAGTCAGTTGTGTGGAGGTGGCCAAGGCCTGCCCAGTCCGCAAAATCCTTCCAAAGGCTCTGTGAGAGTGGAAGGCACTCCCCCTTTTGAGGGGTCACTTCATCAGCCGGGTACCTTGCTTGGCCTGTCTAATGCAAACCCTGACTCAGCCCTTCACTAGGGCAGCTGTCCCGCCCAGCTCTGCTGATCTGTGAATTTTCAGCTGCATGTCCTCACCACCCCTGCCCAGGGGCGAGCCTTCAGTCTGAGATCAGCCCCTTAAGAGACCCACACAGGCAGGTCTAGATCCCCCAGTCTACATTGCTCTTCTGGCCACAAGAATATCCTGACGGACTCTGACAAATGCTGTGCTAACATCCACTCTCTCTACACTTTCCTCACCACCAGGAAACAAACAAATAAAAAACCAGTTCAGGGAATTCCCATGTAGGGGATCCCAGGACCTCACTTCAAGAGAGTTGTCAAGGGTTGTAGAAAAATCAGAGAGTTTCTACCCTTCTGTTTAGGAAATGCCAGCAAATGCCACCACTAGTGTGGGGTTGGAGACATTTTGTAATTGGAACTGGAATCGTTATACAATGTGACTGCCGCTCTAACTCTGTGGGCTACTCTCTCCTTCCGGCTGCAAACTTGTTCTGGAGAGAACACAGTATCGAGCAGATATGAAGCCTTCCTGAGTCCTGCTTCTCAAATCTTGATGCTGCTACACTTAAATTCCGTGTATGGTTATAGTCACGGCGTAGATGTGCAAATTAAGGGAGGGCTCTTTGGACTAAGTTTAGTGTTGTGGCATCTCATCCAAATCCAAGGACGGGGACTTCCCTGTGCAGTGGTGGTGCAGTGGTTAAGAATCCGCCTGCCAATGTAGGGGACACAGGTTCGATCCCTGGTCCAGGAAGATCCCACATGCCACGGAGCAACTAAGCCCATGCACTAGAGCCAGTGAGCCATAACTATTGAGCCCACATGCCACAACTGAAGCCCACTCGCCTAGAGCCCGTGCTCCGCAACAACAGAAGGCAGCACAATGAGAAGCCCGACCACCTCAACAAAGAGTAGCCTCCACTCACAGCAACTAGTGAAAGCCTGCGCACAGCAATGAAGACTCAATACAGCCGCCACCCCCCCCCAAAAAAAAAACCCAAACAAAGGTCTTCACCTCGGAAGAACAGGATGCTGCGTGGTTGGGGGCGAGGGCTGGGGAGCCAGGCTGCCTGGGTTGGTGTCCTTCCCCACCTCTACCTCGCCTCCATTCGCCAGCTTTGGGCTTGGACAGCCCAGTTCACCTCTCTGTGTTTTTAAGAGCAGAGACAACCACATGAACAGGATTAAATGAGTTCCTCCAGGCCTCAGTAACATTATCAATCACTGATAGGAGGAGGGAGGATTTTCTCATCATCAGGCCATCCACGTAAAGCCTCTATGGAAACCCTACTCTCAGCGAATCATAAGGGGCCACTTCCCTCTGAAGGAAGAGCTTGGCTTCTCTTTTTCCACGTGGAGCTCACACACTGCACTGTCTGACTTTTACTGAAAGTAAGTTCATGGTCCCAGCACACTGTGAGGCCAAACAATACTGAAATGTCAGCGTTTGGAGCAGAGAAAGATTTATCACAGAGCCATGCGAGGAGAACCCGGAGCTCCCTGAAGGGTCTCAGCAAGGCATTTTTAAAGACAAGGTGAGGGAGGGGCATTGTTGGTTGTTAAAAACTTCTTGGTGTAGGAGTCCTTTGTTCTTGTAGCTGTCCATGTAGGTCAGGTCACAATGTTCCTGTAAATCCCCAACAAGACAAATGTTATTCTCTGTTCTGCAACCTTTACTCTATATGAATGGGAGGGAAATCCCCGGTGGTCCAGTGGCTAAGACTCTATGCTCCCAGTGCAGGGGGCCTGGGTATGATCCCTGCTCAGGGAACTAGATCTGCGACTAAGAGTTCACATGCCACACTTAAAAGATCCCACATGCTGCAACTAAGACCCAGTGCAGCCAAATAAGTAAATAAAAATAAAAAGAAAATATTTTTTAAAATGGGAAAGTGTTACACCCTGAAAGGTCAGAGCCTTGAGAATGGACTATTCTGTATATTTCAGGCCATAGGCAACTTTTCTTTTTTTTTCATTTTGGCCACACCACGTGTCTTGCAGAATCTTAGTTCCCGGACTAGGGATTGAACACGGGCCCTGGCAGTGAAAGCGCCAAGTGCCGAGTCCTAACCACTGGACTACCCGGGAATTCGCTACAGGCAACATTCTTAACGCAAAACAAAAGTAATAGAATACAAGAGTTAAAGTAAAAGACACAGATCTATATGGAGTCAGACTTGTTCTTCCCTATTACAGGACTTCTCTTGCCTTCACAGAGACTGGCATTCAGAGTGGGCCACCTGAGGGTCCCTTCCTCCAGCCTCTAGGCGGGCTGCCAGCCTGGCTGACAGGCAGGGCCCTCTGCGGAATGCAGATCGGGGGTTTCTTGGCCCCTGGGCTGCAGCTGCCCTGGGCCTCCCTTCAACAGATAACCTTAAGAACTGTGAGAAAAAGAGGATGGGGACAGGTAGATATGAACAGAGAAGTTGCTGGGGCAGGAGGCTGAATGCAGCTGCTATTTAGAGATACCAGTGCCTTGCAGGCCTCCATTCCAGCTGTAAGCAGTGATTCCCAAACTGATGATAAGAACCCCCTGAGGCTGTTACAGCTCAAAACTGCTTCCTGAGGGTGGTCTTTTCACACCCATTTCAAAGATAAAGGAGATGAGGCACAGAGGATCCAGCAGAGCTATTTGACACAAGATAGCAACTCTTCCTGAGATTTTCTCTCGCTGGTGCCAAGCCCTCCTCCATCCCCATTTGCTGCCCCCCTTCATTAGCTCCTCCAGGGAAGCTCCTTGTTTCCCTGAGACTCCTGAGGTCTTTTCTTTAATGCCTCTGCTCCTTACTCCCCTCATTTGGGCACCCCAGATCAATGCCCTCTTATCAATGACTTTGTTTAAAAACCCTACTGTGCTCTCCTTTCTGCCTCCCTAAACATCTGCCTTGCCAAACCCCTACTTCTAGAGTTGACTTTGTGAAGTCGAAGGCAGGGGAGGGGGGTCTGTTGACAGCAGGGAGCCCCTAAGAGGTGTCCTGGAAGTCATCATAAGGCTGGAATGCTGACTTTAACTTACAGAGAGGGTATGTGGGTTTCCTTAAGCAAAGGACTTGGAAAGGATGTTAAATTGAAAATCAGTAGGGACTTCCCTGGTGGTCCAGTGGTTAAGACTCTATACTTCCACTGCAGGGGGCACAGGCTCAATCCCTGGTCTGGGAACTGAGATCCCACATGCCTAGCAGCCAAAAAAAAAATCAAATTTCTAGAAAAAATTTGCAAAGGAAGAGCTGAATTTTATTTTATTGTTTTTCTATCCAAGTCAGAACTCATACACTGCTGGTGGAAGTGCATAAAGATACAAATACTTCAGAAGACAAAGCTGAAGATGTTTATACCCATGACCCAGGAATTCCATGTCTTGGTGTGTGTCCCAGGTATCTGCCCTAGAGGAACTCTTGCACCTGTACTCAGGAGACATTTGCAACAAAATTCATAGCAGCAGTGTTGGTATTAACAAGAAAAAAAAAGAACCGGGAAACTCAAATGTACATTGACAGGAAAACACGTGATAGTCACACAATGGAATACTATTCAGCACTGAAACAAACCATCCATGGCTCACAAATGTCAAATTGAGCAAAAAACAAACAAACAAAAACAAACAAACAAAATAAAAAGGGAGGGAAAATAAACACAAAATACAGGATAGTGGTTACCTCTGGGGCCAGGGAAGAATACACAGGGGAATTGGATAGCACTGCCAGTATCCCATTTTTTAAGCTGGTAAATTGGGTACACTTCTGTTCATTACTTTTTACATCAGATACATTTTATGCAGTTTTTGGTATACGTGAAATACTTAGTGGTGCAGAATGGGAAAAAATGCACAACCTAAAAGATGAGGATTATGTTTTATTCAGTGGACTGAGGGCTTAAGCCCAGGATACAGCCTCTTAGATACTCTGAGGGACTATTCCAAAGATGTATGGGAGGAGCCATGATATATAGACATTTTTGCACAAGAACAAACAAAAAAACACCCAAGTAGTTGAACATCAAAAGATTACTGCTAATTAAAGAAAAACCAAACATCTCTGATGAATTTAGTACTTTTCTATGTATGGGAGGATACAAGAGTCTGGGCTGGATGAAATTATTCTTTTGAGATGCACCTTAACTATCTAGGCCAGTATCCTATTCTTCTCCATCCTGAATCCCCTCAGAGTGCTGGAAGGGGCTGCTGTGGCTGATGACTTGATGGCTGTAACATCCTTTGTTTACTGATAAGGCAAGGCACATTTTTTGTCCTCTTGGTAAATAAACACAAAAACTTCCTAGTCTGTTAAGATGAAGGGCATCCACCTAGATCCCCTGAGGGCCTTCCTCACGCATTTGATCTCCCTAGGGCTGCTTCTCCAACCCTGAAGTTTCCTATTTGGCTAAAGACCTGCCTTCGGAAAGAGGTAGGTCACTTTTTCCACCAACCAGCAGTTTTCAAGCAAGGGTGCACAGACCACAGATAGAATCAGTAACTCAGTTGGGTCATAGGCTGCTGTAGATTCATCTTCTTTCAATCCTGGCATTCCCCCCTGCAAATATCATGCAGGCACTTCCTGCTGCCGTGTGGTCTTCAAATAATAGCCTTGGACACACATTTCCCCTCCCTGCCCACCAGCAAGGCAAGCGCCTTTGCTATGTCACCGCACTAAAACTGCTCAACAAGCACAGCATCAGCAATAAATAATAACTAAATGCCTGTAACAAGGTAAATGTCCCTGCCCTGGACTGAAGGCGCGCATGAGTCCCATGGCCTGCTAGCAAAGCCTCAGGAGCCATGGAGACAGGCAGGGCATTTGGCAGGCTGTGGATTTTGGAAAGGATCTGAGGGCATCTCTACTAATCATTAACATTTGAGCTACAATTTGAGGTCGAAGTGCTGGCTCAGAATGCTGTGTTGTCACCTCCAAGAATCTTGCAACAGCAGCGGTCTGAGATCATGTTCTACATTTGATTTCCTGCTAGGAATCACTGGTTGTGGCCAGAGAACCGTTATAAGAGCCATGTCTTTCTATCTTCATCTCTCTAACCATTTAACGTAAAATGAAAGAGATTGTTTTGGAGCCCTTTCAGGGCCACACCTTAGAATTGCACTGAAAATAAGAGCTCTAAGTGTCTGATTTCTGTTGAATTCTTCAGGTTTAGGAGATGGTGGCTGTTGCTTTAGCTGCTGAGTCATGGAGCTGGGATCTTGGTCTTAAGCAGTCTGAAACATCAGGGTATTGCTTGGGGAAATCACAAACTGCTTGCAAAATTCACATAATTTTTTACGAAACATTTTACAATTTCCTTGTTGCTTTTTCGCTGAATTTAACCCCAAAGTTCTTTCTTCTTAGTCAATGGAAAACAAATACTGTGGACTCACTAGGCCTTCAGCTTTACCCAAGGCTAGGAATTAAGAAAGAAAAGCAGTTTTTGCAGCTGACCAGAAGAAATAATAATTAAACTCGAATATACACTCGAATCTCTCCATGCAAGGCCATGTGTTAAATACGGAGATGTATGACATCGTTTTAGCTTTCAGACCTACAGACCAAGAGCGGCGCTGAGAAAATACAAAAATAACTCTATTAGAAAACAAAGCCCTCCCTTGAGTGTGTGTTGGGGGCGGGGGTGGGGAGGTAAGATGTTCTGCAGAACTGACTTGAAATGGTTATCAGTTCTTTTCTCATCAGAAGGGGAAAATAAGGGCACCTGTCAGACTACTGTAGAATAGTATCTGTTTTGAACTTTGAAAAATTCCCCAGGTCTGTGTGAAATTCCATTCCCAAATAAGCACAGTGTGTGGTTCCCGCGTCTGGGAAAGGCAGGGACAGAGGCCTCCTTTCAAGATGCAGCATTACCAGGAGCCGCAGAATGAAAGAACCCTGGGCGCGCACGTGGAGGACGGCCTGGCACACAGGAAGCGCTCAAAAATCATGAGCTGTCATTAAGGCAAAAATGACCGTCCCTTGGGCTACCTCGGCCTGATAGCTCCCGTGTGACCCACGCACAAGGACAAAGGGACCGGGTCACCTTGGCGGGCGGGCACACGTGGTCGGGCTCGCGGCTCCGCGGCCCGCCAACGTCTCCGGGCCGCCGGGGTCTCCGGCACCGCGCAGCGGGGCGAGGGGCGTTGCGGCCGGGTACGCGGGCCGCGAAGGTCGCCACCAAGGTCGTGGGCCGGACGTGCGGCGCCGGAGCGACGCTGCGCGCGTGCGGGACTCGGAGTACGTGCCGGAGCCCCGAGCTCTCATGCCGGCCGCGCCGCCGCGCCCCTCCCCCCGGGGCCTGGCGCCACAGACTCCGCTCACCCCCGGGGGGGGGGGGTCCCAGAGCGGGGGGGGGAGCGCAGGGGGACGGGGACTTGCCCGCACCCCAAGAAGCCGCGGGGGCTTGAGGGCGCCCTAGCCCGGCCCTGCCCCCACCTCCACCTCCCCCTCCCCCCCGGCACGTAGCCCCCTCTTCCAGTCCCCTTGTGGCCGCGGTCCCGCCCCTGCCTCGAAGGCGAGGGCCCGAGTGACGGCGCGCCGGGCCAATGGCGAGGCGGCGCGGAGGGGGCGGGCCTGAGGGGCGGGAAGTGGGCGGGGTCCACCCGGGCTGGGCAGGAAGTCCAGGCCGGTCGCGTGGAGACAAGCTCTCGCGAATCGGCACGCGCGGACTTTGTCGCTGAACGCTCGCGCTCGGTGTCCGCAGCACCCTCTGCTTCTCCTCTCTCGGGCGGCGACCTCCGGCGGCCGGGTGAGGACTGGAGGAAGGGGGTTCGGCGGGGACGGGGGAGGCGCAGGGCGGGGCGCGGCGCCAGGATCCTCCCGAGGGGAAGGCGCGGCTCGGCCTGTGGTGATGAGTTACGGGGCCGCGCGGCTGTCCCGGGAGGTCGGCGTAGAACACGCGGTCACCGGGGCCGCAGGCGCTGAGGGTGGACGGTGTGGGGAGCGCTCCCAGGCCTAACTCGCGTGCTCATGAGAGCCGGGCCTTTCCAGACACGGAGAAAGGGGGCCGGGAAAGGAGGGATGCCCGGGAAGCTGCCACTCCCGCCCCTGCCTCCCGCTGGTGGCCCTCGGCCTGGCGCCTTGGTGTCCAGGCGGTCGCTGCTCCGGGAGGAGCCGGCACTGACCTGCCTCCGGAAGGCGCTTGTCCTGGAGGGGACTGCGGCGAAGCCGTGGGATCATCGGGGAGCCCTCCAGGCGACCTCGCCCAAGTCGGGCACGAGCCGCTCCCGGCTCCCCGGGCTGGCCACCAACGGTCGGCCACGGAGCTGACATAAAGAGGATGTAATTTAAGAAAACTTCCTGTTCGCTGCTCCCTCTGCAATGTGGTTTTCCCCCTGGGCGGCGTGGGGCAGCCGGTTGACCTGCTTCCGGGGCACACCTAGGCCCCGGCCGCCCCGTCCGCTCCTGCTGCCCCTTGTCCGGGGTTCAGTCCAGGCAGATAAGAAGCTGTGGAGGCTCCCAGTCAGACCCGCTTTCCACCCTGTCTGTGCCCCCTGCATTTTAATGACTTCGGAGAAAAGTTTCTCTATCCATTTTAAAGATAAGTTGAATTTAATCTTCACATCGTGAAATAAGTTGATTACCTTGTCTTATATCACTAAAATGAAATCAAAAGTGAAATCTTACCAAAAGGTAGTGTAAGTGAGGTATGATGAGGTAATGTAATGAAGATGTGTTTAAAAGTGCATCTGAAATCTATAAATTAAATCAGTGGTGGCCTGGGGATGGGGGGGGAACAGTGACTGGAGTGGCCTGAGGGGACTTTTGGGGGCAATACATGTTACTGAGGTATATGATTTGCCAAAACTCAAGTTAACTGAAATTTTAAAACTAAAAAATTTTAAGCAAATTTGTTTTTTTGTAAGATAGGAAATAAAAACTAGATACCTTTTTATTGGCTAATGAATAAATCTCCATTGTTACAAAGACAAAACGAAGCCACAGAAGTGACTACAGTATCTAATTTTGAAACTTAAAAAGATGCCATTTGCTGCTTCAGAACATTCTGGAGAAGATGCTGGAGAGGAGCCCAGCTAGATAATGGCTTCTGAACACTGATTCAATTCCTCTCCTCCACTTCAGGCCTACAATTTGTTTAATTCGGTTCTTCCTTGGAGAGACCCTGGGGTGGGGGGGAAGCAAGAAAGGGGGTTTCTTTGAGTTCTTGATATTTGCTCTTTGTAGCTGTAAACCACCCACCCACCCGTCCCCAACCCCCCCTTTTTTTAAAGGTGTTCTCAAAGGAAACCTCTTTCCTTGGCATATCCTGATACTCAAAGATAGAATCTTTCCTCTAGTTACAGATCATAACATTTCATAACTGAGTTTTTTAAATGGGGTGAAATACCATTGAAAGAAACACTAATTAGATAACGTTATTGGTGTGCCCTGTCTTGCTAAAAACCCAATTACTCTGAGGTTGGAAAGGCTCAGAAATTGGCAAAGCTCACAGCACACAGACCAAGGAGCTCACTCCTGGCCTCCAAACTCAGAATTTCTAACTGATTTTCCAGCATTGACCAATTGAACATCCTATTCTACCTCAAGTTTGACTTGATGAACTATGTTCCCAGCTTTTAATCCACTGTTCCACCACAAACGAGATTTTGCTTCCTGGTCTCCACTGCGGCCCCCCCTCGCCTTTTTTTTTTTTTTAATCCTAGATGGATTTGCTTGTGACCTTCATATCCCCTTGGTCCCATGCCTACCCTCATTGGTAACTAATGACAGCCAGTTTCAGCCTGCCTCCTCTTCAGCCGCTCTGCACGCCACCAACAGGTTCATCTTTCCCACCAGCACACATATTGTCAGGCTTTCTTTGCTTGTAGGATAAGACCTGAACTACTAGGACCTTGCAGAGTTGCTCCCCACCTGCTTTTTAAGACCAATTCCCACTCCTTTCCAGCAGGCATTTTCTCCCATTCCAGTCAGCCTCCTTACATCCAGTTTTTAGTTTATGCAGCCTCTTTCTAGTCTAGGAATCCTCAGAAGTGCCCCCTTGAATAATGAGTCGAGGCTGCACTGTGGTTTATGGAAAATATGGATGTGTTTCTCCACAGAAGTTCACCATGTCTATCCTCAAGGTCCACGCCAGAGAGATCTTCGACTCTCGTGGCAATCCCACTGTGGAGGTTGATCTCTACACTGCAAAAGGTACGTGCCACCTTGTTTCTGTGCTTCCTTTGCCCCACGCTCCATTTTTTAAAACTTTAAATGACAGAGTCTTAAGGAAGAAAAAGTCTGTTGTCGTAAAAGCCTTTCTTTCTGGTCTGCACGTGCTGGTAGGCTGTGATTCCTGACTAGGGTGGAGGGGAGAGTGGTTGGGAGGGTTGTAAGGCAAGAGGTCCTTGTCTTGGTGCTTCTTGGTGTGTAAAGCAGAACACAGGTTGGCTTCTAGGTCAGTGAGGTGGGGAAGTAAGGTGATACCTTGTCCCTAAAAGGGCGCAGCCATCACTAGTTTGCTTCACAGCTTGCTGTGACCAAGTAAGTAGATACGGTGTGATAGGATGGATCTTTCTTCCTTGAAAAGGAAGGAGATTAGTGGAGTACTAGGGTATATATAGCACTCTTAGATCTGTTTCCAGAAATCACTCTTAGAGGACCAGGGACAGTTTTTACTTTGAGGTGTTGGGACATTCCAGAGGCTCATATTTTTACCTGGCTGTAATTCCCCTAGGAAGGATTTGCCCACATGAGAAAAGAATAGAATGAACACCCTTAAAAGCTCCCCCCTTTTTTACTTTAAGAAAATCTGTTGCTTCCCATGGCCTATGTTACCTCTAGCAGTGTCTCAGCTATTTTCTAAACGGACATAATGGGTGAAGTTGGAAAAGGAGCTTCAGGCAGAATCACCCGGTGGTGCTGAGCACAGACCTGCCAGTCAGAGCTGAGTCATGGTCTGAATCACAGGCCTGGCTGTAGAACCTCCAGCCCCTCCCTTCCTGTCCTCCCTTCCCCCCTTGCCCAGAAAATGAAGGCCCCTTGAGTCTAGATGCATGGGGCAGAAGTCTGCCTGTGGTTACCATTGGGGGTGCCCTCAGAACATGATTCCTTCTGGGCATGTGTCTTGTGGCAAATACCGTGGGTTCTCAGAAGATGGCGAGAATTTCCTTTCAGTTTATGTAATTGGCTCGCTTAGTCAGAGAGTGGAACTTTCCACTTGGAAATTAACGGACTTTGAACAAGGAAAAGAGACCCAGGACACTAGCAGATTGTTGGGAGGAGGCATATTCTTTGAAACTTTTTAAATGACTAAAATTGATACCTTTTGACAGTTAAATGAGTGGAACTTTCTCTTATGTGTCTTAATCATTTTCAGAAAGAAAAAAAAAGGAAATTGTGAATTTGTTAAGAACCTTTCATCACTTCTTTCTTTCTTAGAATTTCTTTTTTAGACCAGTTTTAGGTGCACAGCAAAATTGAGTGGAAGGTACAGAGCATTCCCATCTGCCCCTGCCCCTACTATCAACACCCCCACCAGAGCAGTACCTGTGTTACAGTCCAACCTGCATTGACACGTTATCACCCAAAGTCCATAGTTGACCTTAGGGTCACTCTCGCTTTCATCACTTCTTCACCTAGTCCAGCGCGTGATGGATACAGAGAAAGCCAGGGCCTGTGTCGAGAAGAACGTGTGTCCTACTGTTCACAGGCACTGGTGACACAGGCCTGCAACCAAGTATGACTGAGATGCTTGGTTGGTTTTTTCCCTCTTAGTTCATTTGCCTTCCCATCCCCCGCACCCGCCAGTTCTGGGCATACCTCACATGGGGAAATCCCTTGCAGTTTCAAGGTGCTTCAAGAGGCTGCCCACACTTCCTGCTCCTCTCACTCTCTGTCCCATGTAACTGGGTCTCTGCAGTACCTTTCTTGATGCTGTCTGTCCTTCTCCAAGGACATTGGCCGTTTTTCTGCTCCTCAGTCTAGGCTTGGCCAGGTGACTGGTGGGTGTGTCTG
The DNA here is from genome assembly GCF_030028045.1 of Hippopotamus amphibius kiboko. Lineage (NCBI taxonomy): Eukaryota > Metazoa > Chordata > Mammalia > Artiodactyla > Hippopotamidae > Hippopotamus > Hippopotamus amphibius. Next base: position 6,468,949 of record NC_080186.1, on the reverse strand, counting down.
CAGGACTGTGCAGCACATGTTTGATTGGCTTCTAGTGTCAGTAACTCTGTGCCTTTATTGTGTTTATTCCTTTTCTCTTCCAGTCTGTCCTGTTTTCGGGTTTCCTGTTACACAAAGAACCCCCAAATGGCACTTCCTGCTGCCAGAGCTGTGGCAGATGAGCTGTAGAGATTCCTCTCGAGCCAACGCTTTCAAGACTTGAAAGCTAGCAACCCGATCTCGGTTGTCTGAGGGAAGCTTGGCAGCAGTGCTCTAGAGCTGGACTGTCTAAAATAGCTCAGTGTTTTCGTGGGTTACTAGCTGCTAGAAAATCTTAAATCCGTGAGTGGCTTGCATTGTACTTCTGTTGGGCTGCGCCCTTGGGGGTGGTCCACGGACCGGCTGCAGGGCACCAGCTGGGAGCTTTCAGAGGTGTGGACTCAGCCCTCACACTTGCTTTGGAATCTGCATTTTTTAACCCACAGGTGACGTGTGCACCTTAAAATTTGAGAAGCTCTGCTCTGGACCTTTTTCTTTAAACTAGAGAAATTCATCAGCTTAGCTATAGGGGCTGCAGTGCAGAATCATAAAAACATGAAAGGAAGGAGGAACGGCCCATCTGAGCCTCCCCGTTGGTGGGAGGAAGTAACTGTTTCCTAAGGGCAGCTGCCCTCTGTGAGCGGGGAGGGACTTGGGCCAGGGCTGGAGCTATTTCTTAATCGTTACTTTTTTTCGCCCTCCCTCTCTCACCATCCAGGTCTCTTCAGAGCTGCTGTGCCCAGCGGTGCCTCAACTGGTATCTACGAGGCCCTGGAGCTCCGGGACAATGATAAGACGCGCTACATGGGCAAAGGTAAGAGCAGGCCCAGGCCGCTGCCGCCACGCCTCCAGCCCCGCTCCTGGCGGCTGTGGCCTCCCTCCTGCTCCCCACGGCTTGCCTTTGAGGGCAGGTGACCTCTGATTTGGCCCCAGGGTGTGGACGGTGAACGTGTTTGCCGCACGTGGGAGAGCTGATTGAGTCCAGCACCCCTGACCCTGTAGCTCAGGGCAGGCGTTTTAATGCTTAATTCTTCTGCGGTTTGTCTCCAATCTGTGAAGAGCTGGCTGGGCCAGGGAACGTGGGAGAAGGAGCAGACACATTAACTGGTACTAACGAGAAGCCTCCCATCCTCCAGAAGGGCCCTGAGGGCCTTCTGGGCCATCGGGCCTCTCCCAGGGTCTTGTCTTGGAGGAGGAAAGCTCCCGAAGGCCTAGCTGGTGGCTCATCATTGACGGGTCTGTCGCTGGGCTTGAGCCTCTGGCAGAGCTAGCCTCCGGTGGGCTGTGTGCAGATGGGCTGGTTACTGGCTTTGCCATGTTCACCTTTCTGTAACTAGAACCACGTGGCCAAGTTAAGAGAAGCAGACAGGGCTGCACTGTGCATTCTCAGCAGGGGCAGTGCCACCCCGGGGGATGGGATTTGGTTCTGGAGGGGAAGCAAAAACACATCACACTATTTCATGGTTTGTGGCCCTCCGAAGGGCCATACTGTGTAGACAGGTGGAGGGCATGTGTGAGCTGCTAACTCTCCAAGGGAGGGCGGTTAGGAAAATAGTCCAAAAACACTGCAGGGCGGGGGCGATAACAAGGTATGGTTGGGGACGCTGGGGCTCCCTGTAGGGAGGCAGCTTCTGCAGAGAGCTGTCCCGAGGGGCCTTGCTGCGGCCTGGGCAGCACTGGCCTCCAGCAAGAGGACAGCGCCCGGGTTGTAATGAGGACGAGTGCGTGGTCCCTGCGGCGTTCTCCGGTCTTCCTGTTTCCTCTCTTTCTCTCACTCAGCGTCCTGCACAGCCTGTTCTCTTCTTCTGAGTCTGTCTTTTTCCCTTCTCTGTCCATCTCTGCTGGTCAGGTGTCTCCAGACCCGTTAAGTATATTAACGAGTTCCTGGCACCAGCCCTGTGCACACAGGTAATACACTGGGTGCCCTTTGGCCTCTGCAGCTGGCCTGTCCAGTGCATGGTCTTGCCAACTAACCTCCCTTCAGACATTCCCGACGGTTGCTCTGTGTGTGGCTCTAACCCTTGGGGGTCCTAGGTAAGAGCACTCAGACTGGGCCAGAAAGCCCTCCGATTCCGGGGGGAGAGGGCGATGGGGATTTGAAGGAGGTCCCATTGAAGGTCTTTGGTGGGCTCTGAACATCTGGGTTAACATGGTGAGTGGTTCTCTCCAGCAGTGCTGCTCAAGCCTGTCTCTCGTTAATGTTGGTAATGTGATTTGATTATTCCTTCTAGGTGTCTCAAAGGCTGTTGAGCACATCAATAAAACTATTGCGCCTGCCCTGGTTAGCAAGGTAGGACCTGCCTCCTGATAACTAATGTATATTAATGCTATCAGAGCGCCTCCCGGGCCAGGCCAGGGGGCTTTCCTGTTCATGGAAGAGCTTATTCTGAGAGCTAAAGAAGCCGGTCGGATTCCCTGTCGTGCATGCGAATAACTTGGCCTTTGCTCCCCGCCCTCTGCCTGCGTGTCCACATCTAACAGAGCATGGGACTGGATCCGAGGGACGGGAGGCTCCTAGAGCCTTGATGTTTCCCCGCAATGATCTTGACCTTTGGGGAGCTGAGAGATCCAGATTTTAAGAGCGGCTCTCAGGGTGTTGAATGCAGTATCCATGGCGATTGATTCATTTTTCATGAACTGCAGAATTATTTACTATGTTTTAAACAGCAAAACTCTTGTTAAATAAAATCCTACTTGGAGCCTCAATGTGTCAAATAAAAGTAGAGCTGCTGTAGGTGAAGTGGGGCTGGGGACCCCACAGCCCAACCTGCTCAGCGATTTTGTCTCATTTATCCTCCCTCCGGCCCCTCCCTCCGCAACTCCTGTGTGGCCCTTTCTCAGGTCCAAACCCAGCCTGGGCCTCATGCGTCCTCCTTGGTGTGGTCCCTCTCCTGACTCCGCCCTGTACGCCGGTGGCAAGCGGCTCCTCTGCTGTTTCCTGCCTGCTGTGGCCTGGCCTGTGTGGGCCTCTGTAACTGGTCCCCGGGCAGAGTTTCTCATGACTGCTCTGCCACACGCCCTCTGTCCCAGACCCCTGGGCCCCCTCCACACACCCCTGTTCTTTGTGCCTCGGTGCCCTCACCCGGCGTGACTGACAGTGAGCAGGGCTCTCCCGGGCATGTTTCTTTCCTTGGGGTCATCCTGCAGTCTGCCTCTTGGTGAGCACTGCCCTCGAGCCATCTGCCATGGTGGCTTCTCACTTTACCCCAAGATGCCTTGTCACAGAAGCAGAAGATGCCAAATTGTTAACATGGCATGATGGACTTATAGATTCTGGTTTTCTTTCATATTTTAGCTTTTATATAAAAAAATTATAGAAAATATATACTGTTATCATTCAGTTATGAAGTTTTTAAAGTAATGCCGACTTTTATTACATTACTTTGAGCCACTTTTTAAGACACCAGTTTTATACTTTATACTCTCACCAAAAATAGTCATTTTCAACTGTCATCAGACATTTTGCTGAACGATTGTGGACTACCTACAGAGCTCACCTCCCATCAGGTGATGGACTTGCTGTCGTTGAGGACAGCCGAGTGACAGCAGAAACTGACTTTGATGAGCGCAGCTCTTCAAATAAAGAACAATGAATTCTGTTATTTACTGCCCCAGAAGTCACGCTACTTTGGAGTAATTCCTTCTTTAGCATGAACCAGACGATTCTGCCTGATGTGTAACTTGACGTCAGGCTCCCTCGACGGACTCCCCTTCATGACACGAGGACCATGTCTTACATATTGTGTTGTTGGGTCCCTCGTGCTTGGAGAAATGCCTGATGCTCTCAAAGCAAGTAAAGGTGGTGTTGTGTCTCCCCACTTTCTCCTGATGTTCCCCCATTTTTGCCTGCCAAACACGTGGATAGCACAGAACTGATCTGGGCTGGGCTGCACGGTTCCAAGGGTCACGGCTCCGTGACAGGAGGGCATGGGGCACGCGGGTTGAGGCGCCACTCCCTCCCAAGCAGCTTGTCCTCCCTCTCCCTGTAGAAACTGAACGTCGTGGAGCAGGAGAAGATCGACAAGCTGATGATAGAGATGGACGGCACGGAAAACAAATGTGAGTAGCCCGAGGCTGGGGGGTCTTTGCCGGGAAGATGGCGGCGTCTCCTGAAGACCCTTTAAGTCCTCTGGGGAGAGGTCGTGTTGTCCCTAATAATGAATTACGTGACCATCTGCGGTCCTCGCCTCACTCTAATAAGTCACATTTTTAAATGTCAGGAGCATAGCCAGCTAACAGCAGCAGGTGTGTAGGGTTACTCGGAAGAGGCTTGTGCTTTATATAATCAAGCAATTTGCAGAATTTTCCAGAGACCCATAGACCAAAGAAAGGGCTCTCTCTTTGGGGAGAAAGCAGACGAGTGTACTTGGAAGGAAAGCTGTTGCATGTCTGGAGGGACTATGCAAAGGAGGTAGAAAGGGAAAGGTTCAGACTATGACTGAGGGTGCACACAGTGGTCCAGGCAGGAAGCCCAGTGGGAGGAAGGCTGGTGAGTAAGAAATCCCTTAATTTAACCTGTTCTGTTGTAGCCAAGTTTGGTGCGAACGCCATCCTGGGCGTGTCCCTGGCTGTCTGCAAGGCTGGCGCTGTGGAGAAGGGGGTGCCCCTGTACCGCCACATTGCCGACCTGGCTGGCAATGCTGAGGTCATCCTGCCAGTTCCGGTGAGTGGCTTGTTCGAGCTTCCCACGTGTGGCGTGGGGAGTGTTTGCTTTGTCATGGGGACCCGAGACCTCCCACCTCTTGACCTCATCCACGTGCGAGTCTCCAGCACGTGGGTACAACTTCACCACCGCCGGCTAAGAGTGACCTTGAGCAGGTGACTCGGCTGCCTTGCACCCGTCTCCTTAATTGTCGATGGGAGATGAAGATGGTACCTTCCTTGCTGGGTTGTGTGCACTTGTGGTAGTAACCTCAGTGCGGAGACCTGGTGGCTTTGGAGCCGTGCAGCCAGGTGGCGTGGGGCTGCGGTGGGCGGGACTCTCCAGGCCGGAGGCTGTACTTCTCTCTCCCCGCAGGCTTTCAACGTCATCAACGGGGGCTCTCATGCTGGCAACAAGCTGGCCATGCAGGAGTTCATGATCCTCCCCGTCGGTGCCGAAAACTTCCGGGAGGCCATGCGCATCGGAGCAGAGGTTTATCACAACCTGAAGAACGTGATCAAGGAGAAATACGGGAAAGACGCCACCAACGTGGGAGATGAAGGCGGGTTTGCTCCCAACATCCTGGAGAACAAAGAAGGTAGAGGCTCCAGAGGAACCCCCTGGATTTCTGAGGGCTGCCCCCACCATCTTCAGGCCTTCCACGCCCACCCTTGGGGACAGTGCTCTTTCCACCTTTCGTTCATCAAGTAGCAAAACGCAAAACCCTGCAGATGTGGGAGCTAGTGCTTTATTTTTTTTTAAAAAGTAATGAGAAATTTTCTTATTAATTTGACTTCTGAATGGCCTGATGAGTTGCTTAAACCGGGCTGGTGGTGGGGCAGGGAGGTGGTCGTCCTCTTGCCACTCTTGCTCCTCCTGTGATGGCAGGAGGCTCTGCAGCCCGCTCGGTGTTCGCGGGTGCCAGCCATGACGAGGGCTGCAGCCGGTCGCGTTTTCGGGTCGTGCAGCTGCAGTGATGCCACACGTTTTGTTCTGTTTTGAATCCTTAGGCACAGGATTAAATGTAAGGGTTGAGTAGAGAGAATACGTAAGTCTTAGAGAAAGAATTCATGGCTGAATATTTTGTTTGAGAAGAAAAAGTAGGGTTCCAAGCATATTTCATTGCCTTCAAGGATGGCTAGTGAAAGAAATGTCCATCCTGCTCTTTGGGTCAGTCACACGGAATTGCTGATGTTCGGCTACTTTAACCTGTGAAAAACGGCCCTTTCACTCAGTTTGAATCTTGGGATCTTTGTTGTGGAACAGGGGCCAGTGTCTTTGTTGGTTTCCCTGCCAAGTGAGGCTGAGCCTGGGCCTGGATGGGGGAGGGGGGTCCGCTGTCCACTGGGCTCCCTCTTAGATCACAGCCTTGGCTCTGTTTGAAGCCACTTTTGCGAGACAGCTGATCTCAGCTGGTCACTGTAACTGTATCTTGGCTGGCACAGCTGTTCTTTGGTGCTAAATTTGGGAGCACTTGTCAGTGAAAAAGCCTCTTAGAGGCAGTTTCCAACTTGGCCATGCACTAGGGGCCCTGAGCAAAGGTTTCTTGCTCCTGAGCAGAAAAAAGTTAACTGGAATCTTGGAAGCTGGTGGTTGGGGCCAGAGCACCTCTTCCTCTTCTGTTAACAGTTCCCACTTGGCAGAGTTAAGGGGGAATTTTACCTCTACCTGCCTGGCTCCCGGACTCTCACCGCCCTCTCTTTCCAGCCCTGGAGCTGCTGAAGAGCGCCATCGGGAAGGCTGGCTACACCGATAAGGTTGTCATCGGCATGGACGTGGCTGCCTCTGAGTTCTTCAGGTCGGGCAAGTATGACCTGGACTTCAAGTCGCCTGATGACCCCAGCAGGTACATTACACCCGACGAGCTGGGCAACCTGTACAAGTCCTTCATCCGGGACTACCCAGGTGAGCGCTCCCGGGGCGGCTGCAGGTGTGCGAGTGGGTGGGGGCTTTACCGAGGTGCTTGGTGCAGCAGAGCGGGCGGCTTCGGCCATCAGTGCAGTGTGATCGCCTCCTGAGCAAACATGGTCCTGGCTCTGCTGACAGTGGGAAAGGAGCCTTGAGAACCAGGACCGCCGGGTACTCCTAGGCTCTTGCGTCACCTGAGGCACTCAGGAGGGGGGACACAGAGGCACAGGGTGGGTTAGAACCTGCCCAGGGGCACTCAGCAAACAGTGGAGCCAGGTGTTCAGACCAGGCATTGTCTCCAAGTCCCTGCGTTTAACGCTGAGTAACTTGGTGGAAGCGGAGCCAGGACGCAGACCCCGGTCTTAAGCCCTCTGGGGCCACAGCTCTGTTCTTACTCTCCGTGGCGCTAAACTCACACTACCCTGGGCAGTGTTTCCCAGGATTGCAGGTGACTGCAGTCCCTGTGACAGGGACTTGCGTTGGCGGCGGGCAGAGCCTGTCCCGTAGGTGGGAAGGGAGAGGCCAGGTGAGTCGGGCGGGAGGGAAGGAAGGAGGGAGGGCTCTGTGGGCGTTGCGGGTCAGCAGCCTGGGGGGCCCTGCTGATGAAACACGCTCTCCTCTCCTCTCAGTGGTGTCTATCGAGGACCCCTTCGACCAGGATGACTGGGAAGCTTGGCAGAAGTTCACTGCCAGCGCAGGAATACAGGTGGTGGGGGATGACCTCACCGTGACCAACCCCAAGCGGATTTCCAAGGCCGTGGGCGAGAAGTCGTGCAACTGCCTTCTGCTCAAAGTGAACCAGATCGGCTCCGTGACCGAGTCCCTGCAGGCGTAAGTGCCCCGCTGAGGGAGGGGCCTGAATCTGGTGTGGGGGGCCCTCCTGACTGGAATGCCTGGTGGAGTTGAAAGTAAGCGATGGCCCCAGGGGGACCAGGGCCTTGGGCAGTTGTGGCCTAATCCTGACCACTTGGTGGCCCTGCACTCATGATTTAATTTCACATGGAGAACAAGTCAGGAGACACATCTCTCTCCCTCTTTTCAAACGTGACAGAGGGTGGAGAAGGTCCTTGGGCTGTTCAGAGGAGGGCAGCTGAGAGCTCGGGGCCGCCCCTGGCCCCCTTTGGGGGGTGATAAGTCGTGGGCTTAGGAGGCCGAAAGGGGCCATGGGGGGCCATGCCATCTGATCGTCCCTGGCTTCTAGGTGCAAGCTGGCCCAGTCCAATGGGTGGGGCGTCATGGTGTCGCATCGTTCCGGGGAGACTGAAGACACCTTCATCGCCGACCTGGTGGTGGGGCTGTGCACTGGGCAGGTAAAGCACTCCCTGGAACGAAGGGTGGTCCTTGCTTCTCTCTCTGACCTCAACATCCTGAACACAGACTGGGGTGGGGGAGTGGGGGAAGAATGGGGTCCTAGATGCCCCTTCTACCCCTCCTTCCTAGGGTCAGAGGTCCTCCTTAAGAAACTTGTCTCTCTGCCGTGGCACCCTCCCCTTGCCCAAAACACCCACGAAGATTCAGGGTCCCCTGTAAGCGGCTGTGGCTTTTCTTTTCTCCTTCCAGATCAAGACTGGGGCGCCATGCCGATCTGAGCGCTTGGCCAAGTATAACCAGATCCTCAGGTAAAGGGGCTGCCTGCGCTGTGTGGGCTTGGTGTCCAGGAGGAGCCCCTGGCCCAAGTGGTGGTGTTGGGACGGGTTGAGCGCTGGGCAGCGTTGCCCGAGGAGGAGAGGGGAGGAGAGGGGAACCGGGGGCTGCTCCACGCGATGCTGCCATCTTCTGGTGGGAGAGCGAACTGGCTCCCCTTTGGACAATTGAATCATAGAATTGGGGGAGCTACAAGGAAGCCAGATTCTCTCATTTTACACCCTTGTTTTGTGAACAAAGATACCAGAGCTCTGAGAGAGGAAGAAAAATTGCCAGCAGGGAAACAGCAGGGTTTCCACTGTTCAGCACCACCTGATGTTCTGGTCCCTCCCCTTTTTGTCTCGGTGTGTCCTTGGGAAGTGCCTATAAACACAGGGAGACCTGCCCATTATTTTATTCCAGTCTTGATGGGAAAAGGAACATCCATTTCACAAGTCCTTCCATGTTATCCCATCTTTAAAACTTTATCCTGGCAAATTTCAAGCATATAAAATCAGTGAACAGTAGAATGTACTCCCTTCCCCAATCACCTGGATACACCACCTGTCCATATTCCTCCGTGCTTTCTCTCTTTGCACCCTTTTTGCTTGAAGAATTTTAAAGCAAATTCCAGGCATCTTACGGTTTCACTTGTATATATTTCTCCGATAAAGACTTGTTTTGTTGTTTAACATAACCACTCTACCATGGCGGTGCCTGTGATTACTGGTGATTCCATAATGGCAACTGTAGCCTGTTCATCTGGCCAGTCTCCTCTGTTGTCTCAAAGGCGTTTTTTTGGACATCAGGGTCTCCAAAGAGTTCCCTCCTTTATTTCCCCAAGCCATTTGTTGCAGAAACTGGGTTATCCTTTCATTAAAAAAACATTTTTTTTAAATATTCTAAGAAATAGCAGTCCTACCATTTCTTCTCCTTTATCCTTCGGAAACATTAGGGGAGGGGAAGGAAGGGAAAGGGGCGGCTGGTGGACAACTTGCTGGGTGAATTGGGGGGACGAGGAGAACCGAATGCCCTTCTATTCCTGGCATCTCCAAGAAGCTCAGCCTCAGGGGTTTGTTGGACAGACTGAGCAAGGGTCGGGTCCCCAACTTCCTGGCAGGAAGTGTATCCACTTCTCTGGGTGGGAAAACTTACTGCATTGAGGTGTGACTTCTCTCTTTCCTCCCTGTCTGCTTGCTAAGAATTGAAGAGGAACTGGGCAGTAAGGCCAAGTTTGCCGGCAGGAGCTTCAGAAACCCCCTTGCCAAGTAAGCTGTGGATGGGCGAGCCCTCAGCCCTGCGGTCACTCATCGGCTTATTAGACCTGCGCCTGATGTCCCCCGGGCGGCTTGGGGCCCCTGCTGATGCTCACAGGGGCCTCTGGTAGTTCACTGCCTTCTCCCCTTCCGTGACGTCCGTCCTCGCTGCTTCCTTAGACCTGCTGCAGAAGGCACGCTTGACATCTGCAGCCCTGCTGGAAACCTGAGCTCTGTAATCATGTAATTGGCCCAAATCATTGTTTTTCTCACCTTGCTTCCAGCAAGTGTCTGGAGGCTTGTGTATCCACGTTGTAGCCCCTGAGGTATCCACAGGCAAGATCCCCAGTGGTTTTGGGTGCAAAATAAAAAGGCCTCAGTGACCCATAGGGATGCTCTGTGTGTGTATTAAGTGGTCTGTGAGTCTGTCTGTCCTTGCGTCTTGAGTATTCATAGAGCACCTCTGCAAGAGCTAGAGGCTCTGTGTTGTGACAAAAAGGGACGAGGAGTTTGTGCAGGACGTCTTGAAAGCTCTTGGGAAGGGCAGGTTAGGGAAGAGGTGAGAGATGGGGCAGCCCGTGCCCTTCAGTAGAAGTTGGGGCCGCACCAGGAGGCAGGCCCTGACTTCAGGTCAGACATGTCATTTGGGAGAAAATACAGGTGCAGAGCTCTCGCAGATTTCCTCAAGGGTGCCAGCATCTAGGTCACATGACCAGCCCAGCCCGAACCAGAGGGAGGCTGGGCACCCTGGGGGCAGGTCTCCATTCTCAGGGGAAACAGATTAAAGAATGGTTAAAAGGTAGCTCTGGGGAGGTAGGAGGGCATCCAGAGGGTCTTAGAGACCCCTTTTCTGGCACATCAGAATTTAGCCCCTTCTGCATCTGCGCCAACCCGAGTTCCAGTGCCCAGAAGTGCCACGCAGCGGATGCCCGCTGAGCTCAGTGCCTGGGGTGTAAGCATTAGCACTGCAGAAAGCACTGTTCTGGAGAAATGACAGCACCAGTGAAACCCTGTGGTTGCCCTCTGCCCCTGGGGGAGGTCTGGCGTTCTATTAGCATTTTATTTTTCTTAAATTTGATCCCTTAAAGTCCCTTGAATTGTGTTTCAGTACCCAGTGAGGCCCCCTTGTGGACATTGTTGCTCATTGCTCATCTCCATCAGGTTTAACCCAAGAAGCACAACCAGTAGAAGATACACATATTAAGAGATTTGTCAGAAGGAATTGGCTCCTGTGATCGTGGGTTTAGCTTGGCTAAGCTAATCCACAATCCATAGGGAAGCCAGTCGGAAGGGAGGGCGACCAGGACAGAACACCACGGGCACAGGTGAAATTTCTCTCTTGGGTAAGCCCCATTTTTAAGACCTTTCACCTGATTCACGCCAAGGTCATTCCTTGTTCCAAGTCAATGTAGGGGGCCCGGGTTCGATCCCTGGTCAGGGAACTAGATCCCACATGCTGCGGAGCAACTAAGAGTTTGCATGCACAACTAAGACCAGGCACAACCAAATAAATATTAAAAACAAAACAAAACCACTAACCCATTCCAGCTTTGCATGACTGGTTTCCATCTAAAAAATTTACTCTGCAGGGAAGTGAGCTGAACTTGGTCTGAGTCTACTAGAATGTTTGTTTATCCAAACTTAAAAGCAGCAAATTAGCATTAGTGTCTCTAAATCTGGTTTCATGTCAAGATTTCCAAACACTTTATTATAAATGACTGGCAGTTAAACGCATTTATCACTCTTGGGTTGAAGGGGACGTGTACATTGGAGCCATTTCAGATCTGCTCCACCTGGAGAGAAGGCTGCTGGGGCCTCCCTGGCCCTGGGGATGCTGAGCCCCTGGGGAGGATGGCTGACAGCTTCTGACCTAGCAGAAAAGAAGCACATTCCTGATGTGGACGGGCAGGAGAAGCCAGGAAGAATTGCAGACCATCGACCTCTTCCTGGGGGCCCTGTCTGAAGCAGGACAGGCAACATGAATTCCGAGTTTCCAGAAAGCCACTCAGGCTTTTTTTTTTTTTTTTTAATTTATTTGTTGGCTGCGTTGGGTCTTCATTGCTGCAAGAGGGCTTTCTCTAGTTGCAGCGAGCGGGGGCTACTCTTCATTGCGATGCGTGGGGTTCTCATTGCGGTGGCTTCTCTTGTTGCGGAGTACGGGCTGTAGGCACGTGGGCTTCAGTAGTTGCAGCACACGGGCTCAGTAGTTGTGGCACACAGGCTTAGTTGCTCCATGGCATGTGGGATCTTCCCAGACGAGGGATTGAACCCATGTCCCCTGCATTGGCAGGCCGATTCTTAACCACTGCGCCACCAGGGAGGTCCATCAGTGTTGGGCTTTAAGGTGGCCCATTAAACATTTCTCTGCATCATATTTGCAGAAGCTTGTAGTGAAAATGTTTGAAGTAAACGCCTCTGGTAGCACTTGTTAGTAGTCTCTGGACTTGCGTTATGTTTTCTTTTTTAATTTTAACCTCATAATACAAACACTTTCCCACAAAACATTTATTTGTCATTTGTGGTTGTCTTCCAGTTTCCAGGTTCCTGCAACATTAGAACAAAAATCAGTTGAAAAATTGAAACCAGTGTAGTTCGCAAACTTGGCCATACATTAAAATCACCCCGGAAGCTTTGAAAGCCCCCTTTGCCCAGACCAAGTAAATCAGAACCTCAGAGTAGAAACTAAAGTCTCAGTATTAAGTTTCCCAGCTGACTCCAGTGTGCAGCTCTGAGTTTGAGAAGCACTGGAGTACCGGAGGTGGGTTGCAGGGTTGGTGATGACCAGGCAGGCCTAGAACGCCAGGCTTCCCCTGGCCCACCCTGGTGATCTTATTTTTAATGAACGCAGCTAAGGCTGGAAGATGGCAGCTGAATGCAGTCGACTCAGGCTGCGTGATTTGCAGAGAAGGAGTCCAGACAGGAGAATTCCATGTAGGGTCAGCTCTCCTCCCAGCAGTGGAGATGCTCCTTCCCCATAGCAGCCCGAGCACGGGCAGTGCAGTGACTGAGAGCACAGCTGAAGCTGGACCCCCACCTAGGTTTGGATTCTGGCCCTCCCACTGAGCAATTGAGCAAATCTGTAAAATGGGGCTAATACTCCAGCAGTACTACCTCATGGCTTATTACAGAGTAAGTACTATAAATGGTCACTTCAACTTAGGCTCCCACCCAGAATAGAATGAATGAAACCATCAGGTGCTGATACGCTTACCTAGGAAGAGGTACAGGGCACAGGGAAAGGCGAGGAATGTCTTTTTTTTTTTTTTTTTTTTTGGAAGGTCTTTAGAGCATGTGAAGCATCTGTGGCCATGACTGAACAAGAAAAGGACAGAGCCTGGAGTGGACAGTTCAGAGCAACCCTGGAGAAGTGCAGGGGCCCCCAGAAGCAGCCTCAGGGAGGTGTAATTTACATGCAGTTCCAGGCACCTGTTTTCAGTGCACAGTTTGATATATTTTCACAAATAAGCCTGGAGAACCAGCACCACTGTCATGACAGACCATTTCCAACACCCCCCAAGAGCTCTTTGAACCCCTTCCCAGTTAATCCCCACCCTGACCCCCCAAATGCAGGCAACCTACAGGGTTGTTTTTTTTTTTTTCAATTCTAATTAGTTGTCAAAATCTAAAAAACCAAATTTCTTTTAAAAATTCCAATGTCTGGGTTCTAATGGATTGGAAAATTGACAACACTGGGCAACAGTTGGCCATATTTGTCTTTTTCTTTTTTTCTTTTGGCTTTATTTTTTAGCTCTATTTTTTTTCCTTTTTTGGGGGCCAGGGGGTTGGGGGGCGCTGCTGCACAGTTTATGCGGTCTTATTCCCTGACCAGGGAATGAACTGGGCCCTCGGTAGTGAAAAACCCAGAGTCCTAACCACTGGACCACCAGGGAAGTCCCACCATCATCTTCTGAAGGCAGCCCCCACCTCCTGCTTCCCTTAGTTTCATGCCCGCCCAGCCCTCCACAGCTTTTGAATCTGACTCCCCTAGTCCACAGTATCTCCTGCAGGCTGACATCTTCCCAATTCGTTCCTTTTTGTAAGAATCCTCTATCCCCAAGGGTTCCGGGGAGTTCAGGTCCTCCAGGGCTCCTCTGCCACTGACAACATATCTCCTGGTGCCTTCAGGTAGCAACGATCCCCAGAGGCATCTCGATCGTCAGCTCATCTAGACCCTTAAAAAGGACCAGCAAGGCAACACCTTCCTCCAATTCTGCTCACCACCTCCAAGCCTCCCCCACTTCTTCCTGCCCATCTTGCTGCAGTGTGAGGGCTTGGTAATCAGGGCTGCCATCCACAGGGACCAGGAATGATAGCAGACTCATTTGCATATGTGACCTAAGACAGTAATTAAACCCAGGCGCCCCAGGGGTGAGGAGTAAGCACATTAATTCAGGAGCAATTAAAACCCTCCAGCATCACTGTCACACAGCTGCCACCTCTGAGACTGGTTCTAACTGATGACACTCACCTTCGGGCCCCCTCCTTTGGCCACCAGACTGCCAGCATGACTACACATTTTTGAGGAGGCACAATCGGGCTTAAGCAGGGGCAGCTTCCCCAGCCTCTAGGTCCTTCTGGAGCACCCCTGATGCTATTAGGGACAAGTTACTGTGAAAGATAATGCCTTAGTCTTTTTTTTTTATTTTTATTGTGGCAAAATAGACATAGCAAATTTTACCATTTTGACCATTGCCAAGTGTACAATTCACTGGCGTTAGGTACATCCATAGCTTGCATAACCATCACCACTATCCATCTCCAGAAGTTTTTCATTATCCCAAACAAATTCTATACCCATTAAACAATACCTCCCCATGCTTCCCCCAGTCCCCAACTCCTGGTAATTTTTATTCTATTTTCTTTCTCTGTGAATTTGCTGATTCTAGATATTTTACAAAAGGGGGTTCACACAATAGTCATCTGGCTTATTTCACTTGGTGTAATGTTTTCAAGGTTTATACATGTTGGAGCCTGTGTCAATACTTCATTTCTTTTTCTTTCTTTTTTTTTTAAATATTTATTTATTTATTTGGTTGTGCCAGGTCTTAGTCGCGGCATGTGAACTCTTAGTTGTAGCATGTGGGATCTAGTTCCCTGACCAGGGATGGAACCCAGGCCCCCTGCATTGGGATTGTGGAGTCTTAAACACAGTGCCACCAGGGAAGTCCCTTCATTACTTTTTATGGCTGAATAGTATTCCATTTCATAGATATACCACATACATCCATTCATGTGTTGATAGACAGTTGGGTGGTATCTACCCTTTGGCTGCTGTGAGTAAGCTTCTATGAACATGGGTGTACAAATAATCTGCTTTCAATTCTTTTTGGTATGTACTTAGCAGTGGAATTGCTGGGTCATATGGTAATTCTATGTTTAACTATTTTGAGGAACTACTAAACCATTTTCCACAGCAGCTGCACCATTTTACATTCTCACCTGTAATGTATGAAGGTTCCAATTTCTCCACACTCTTATCAACACTTGTTATTTTCCATCTTTTTTATTATGGCCATCCCAGTGGTGTGAAGTGGTATCTCACTGTGGTTTTGATTTGCATTTCCCTCGTGTCAAATGATGCTGAACATCTTTTCGTGTGCTTATTGGTCATTTGTTTATCTTCTTTCTAGGTCACTTGGCCATTTTTTAATTGGCTTGTCTTGCTGCTGAGTCATAGAGTTATTTATATTTTTTGGATCCTATTGGATATATGATTTGCAAATATTCTTTCCCATTCTGTAGTTTGTTTTTTCACTTTCTTGTAGTGTCTTTTAAACCTTTTTTTGTTTGTTTTTTGGTTTTTTTGGCCAGGCCATGCAGCTTGCAGGATCTTAGTTTCCTGACCAGGGACTGAACCCAGGCCCTCAGCAGTGAAAGCGCGGATTCCTAACCACTGGACTGCCAGGGAATTCCCTTCTTGTAGTGTCTTTTGATGCACAAAAGTTTCTAATTTTGAAGTCCAATTTAGTTTTTCTTTTGTTGCTCGTGCTTTTGGTGTCATGTTTAAGAAACCATTGTTGGGGACTTGCCAGGTGGCATGGTGGTTAAGAATCCACCTGCCAATGCAGGGGACATGGGTTCAATCCCTGCTCCAGGAAGATCCCACATACCACGGAGCAACTAAGCCTGTGGGCCACAACTATTGAGCCTGTGTGCCACAACTACTGAAGCCCAGAGCCCATGCTTCACAACAAGAGCAGCCATGGCAATGAGAAGCCCGCACACCACTATGAAGAGTAGCCCTTGCTCGCCACAACTACAGAAAGCCCGTGTGCAGCAACAAAGACCCAATGCAGCCAATAAATAAATAAATTTATTTTTTTTTAAAAGAAACCATTGTCAAATCCCAGATTATGAAGATTTGCCCCTGTGTTTTCTCCTGAGTTTTATGACTTTAACTCTTGTATTTAGGTTTCTAATCCATTTTCAGTTAATTTTTATATATGGCATAGGGTAAGGGTCCAGCTTCATTCTTTTGCACGTGCCAGTTGTTGAAGACACTGTCTTTTCCCCATTGAGTAATCTTGGCACGCTTATCGAAAATTAATTTGCTATATATACGGGTTTATTTCTGGGTTCTCTATTCTATTGGTCTATATGTCTGTCCTGATGCCACTGCCAAACTGTTTCAATCACATTAGCTTCAGAGGACATGACCTAGCCTTTTACACACATCACATCACTCCGTTAACTCCTCACCAAACACTAGGAAGTAGCCGTCATAATCATTCTTACCGGGTATAGTCAGGCCTAAAAGGTAGGTGACTTACCCTACGTCACAAAGTTGGTGAATGTATTATCCTTTGCAAGGTTAACATTGCAAGTGCTCCCAGGTTGCCAGATGTACAAAAAATGTGAGTTCTGGTATCTTTACCTTAAAAACAACCTCCATAGTCAGGTGATGTCTTGCCAGGGCTTCAGCAACTAGGATCCCAAAGCCAGGATCTTCCAGGAGGAAGAAAGTGATGTTGAGCCACTCTGATCATGGTGAGGACAAAAAGGTCCTTCCTCCAAAGACCACAGATCCCCTCCTGGAGACGGCTGCTTACAAATTCCCTTTGCCCAAAGGGCTGAAGCTGCCCTCTTTGCACCCCAGCTAAATTTGACCTTAAAAGAAGGAGACCCTGGAGCTGCTTGCATTTGCATGTCTCTGGTCACGATTCTGGGCAGGTCTTACAAGGCAGTTTCCTTCTGACCTGCTCTGCAGTCTGGGTGTGTCTGTTCGTTTGCTGGTTCCCTACTAGGATGCTGGGGCTTTGAGAAACACTTTCAAGCTGAGAGGATGCTGCTGTCTCCCCCAAAATGCATGTGCACACACACACCTGCCCCTGCTGACCCCCTATCCCCCTACTCTGCTGAATTTTTCTTCAAAGCATATGACATCACTTAAAATGTTCCGCATCTGCTTTTTGGTCTTCGTTCATTAGAATGTAAATTCAGTGAGACTTTATTTTGCAAGGACTTCGTTTTGCTGACTGTGGTGTGTCTGAGGCCGAGATGCTCAGGCGTGGATGAGTGCGTGGACCAGACCCGTGGTCCACAGGGGACACGTCGGGTGCCATGCATGAGGGATGCACCCCCCTCTACTGCGAGGACCTTTGGGCTCAGAAGTTTGCTTAAGATGAAAAGGAAAAAAAGCCTTTTTTTTTAGTTGCAGAGATTAAAAAAAAAAAAGTGGTTGAAGTCCAGGAGCATGATCTCAGAGGCAATCAGCCGAAGGAGAGGGAAAACCTGGAGGATGGAGTCAGCCAGGAATCAGATGTTTTCAAAAGGTGAGGTCCAGAGCAAGGTAGCGCCTTGGACCTGAGAGTCTCTGAATTCCTGGATCCCGCAGGCCAGGGCTTCCCTGAGCTGCGAGGCAAGAAATGTCGGCCTGGGGTTGCGGGCCCCTATGGGAGCAGTGATGTTTTCAAGGTTCATCCAGGTCATGGCTTGTGTCAGTATGTCACTTGTTTTTATAATATTCCATTGTACAGATATACCACCATTGCTTAATCCAAGGTCTCAAAGGTTTACACCTATGTTTCTTTTCAAATTTAATTTAATTTTATTTATTTGTTTTGGCTGCGTTGGGTCTTCGTTGCTGCAGGTGGGCTTTCTCTAGCTGCAGTGAGTGGGGGCTACTCTTCGTTGGAGTGTGAGGGCTTCTCAGTGCGGTGGCTTCTATTGTTGCGGAGCACAGGCTCAGTAGTTGTGGCGCAAGGGCTTAGTTGCTCTGCAGCATGTGGGATCTTCCCAGTCTAGGGATTGAGTCCGTGTGCCCTGCATTGGCGAGCGGATTCTTAACCACTGCGCCACCAGGGAAGTCCTACACCTATGTTTCTTTCTAAGAGTTTAATAGTTTCAGCTCTTGTATTTGGGTCTTTCATCCATTTGAGTTAATTTTTGTGTTAAATTAACACAAGAATTGTGCTTGTGTTGCATGTGGATACTTATCTATTCGCCAGTGGATGGATATTGGGGTTGTTTCCACTTGAGGGCTGTTATAAACGATGCTGCTGTGTACATCCACATACATGTTTTTGTGTGGACATATCTCTTCTATTTTCTTACCTACTAGTGGAATTGCTGGGTCATATGGTAACTCTGTGTTTAACTTTTTGAGGAACTGCCAAAGTGTTTTCCACAGTGGTTGCACCATTTTACATTCCCATCAATACTGGGAATTTTCCATACCCTCACCAACATTAGTTTTCTGGTTTTTTGAATAGTGGTATCTTATTGAAGTTCTGATTTGCATTTCCTTAATGTCCAATGATGCTGAACATCTTTTCAGTGAGCTTATTAGCAATTTGTATATCTTCTTGGAGAAATGTCTATTCAAATCATTAGCCCATTTTTTAACTGGATTCCTTGTCTTTTTGCTTTATATATTCTGGATATTCTTTATATTTTCTGGAGTCTACCAGATACGTGATATATTGTTTTTTACTTTATTGACAGTGTCTTTTAAGAGCACTGGAATCACAACCATCGACAGGAAGACACCGGAACTCACCAAAAAAGACGCCCCACATCCAGAGACGAAGAAGCCGCCGTGAGACGGTAGGAGGCGCGCGATCCACGATAAAATCAAATCCCATAACCGCTGGGTGGGAGACACAAGCTGGAGAACAGCCATACCATGTTAGTCCACCCACTGGAGTGAGGGTTCTGAGCCCCACGTCAGGCTTCCCAACCTGGGGGTCCGGCAAAGGGAGGAGGAATCCCCAGAGAATCAGACTTAGGAGCCCAGCGGAATTTGATTGCAGGACCTCCACAGGACTTGGGGAAACAGAGGCTCCACTCTTGGAGGGCACACACAAAGTATGTGTGCACCAGGCCCCAGGGGGAAGGAGCAGTGACCCCATAGGAGACTGAAGCAGACCTACCTGCTGGTGTTGGAGGGTCACCTGCAGAGGTGGGGGGCCGCTGTGGCTCACCGTGGGGATAGGGGCACTGGCAGCCGGGGTTCTGGGAAGTGCTCATTGGTGTGAGTGCTTCCGGAGTCCGTCTGCCATCAGCCCCACCAAAGAGCCTGTAAGCTCCAGTGCTGGGTCGGCTCAGGCCAAACAACCAACAGGGTGGGAGGGAACGCAGCCCCACCCATTGGCAGACGAGCAGATTAAAGTTTCACTGGGCTCCGCCCACCAAAGCAACACCCAGCTCTACCCACCACCCGGCCCTCCCCATCAGGAAGCTGCACAAGCCTCTTAGATAGCCTCCCCCACAAGAGGGCAGGCAGCAGGAAAAAGCAGTATCAGCGGTGTTTTGTTCTGTGGAACTGAAAACCACAGCCACAGAAAGATAGAGGAAATGAAAAGGCAGAGGACTTTGTACCAGATGAAGGGACAGGATAAAACCCCAGAAAAACAACTAGATGAAGTGGAGATAGGGAACCTTCCAGAAAAAGAATTCAGAATAATGATGGTGAAAATGATCCAGGACTGTGAAAAAAGACTGGATGCAAAGATCAAAAAGGTGCAAGAAATGTTTAACAAAGACCTGGAAGGGAAGAATCGACACTGTGGAAACTGACAGTGTCTTTTGATACACAAAAGGTTTTAATTTGGATGAGGTCAAATGTATCTGTTTTTTCTTTTCTTGCTTGCGCTTTTGGTGCCATTTGGTGCTCTGGTGCTAGAGACAGTTGTCTAATCCGAGGTCTTGAAGATTTACACCTACGTTTCCTTCTAAGAGTTTAACAGTTTGGGCTCTTACGTTTATGTCTTTGATCCATTTGGGTTCATTTTTGTGTAAGCGGCGGCATGTGCATATCCAGTTGTCCTCGCACCATTTGTTGAAAAGATGTCATTTTCACCTGAGTCATAACAACTGTCAACGGATTACCTTAAAAACTGCCAGAAATGTGGTGTTTTTAGAGAACGTTCTCAGAGGTGATGGCCACCCCCCAGCACCCTGCCTCACCCTTGGCTGTGCTTCTTGTCATCTTTTTAAAAAAATGAACCCTTAGGGTAGAGTAAGCGCTGTCAAAACTTCTGCCTTAGCTGAGCTCAAAAACTGGCTAGGATGGGGAAAACGAAATTCCCAAGTCAGCATGAAACCTTCAATCTGTTTGCTGATGTGGATCTAGGACTCCAGAAGTGTCATGCCTGGGCCACAGGGATGGAAAGGACCTCAAGCCCTCAGCACCCCAGACGTGAGAGCAAGGTGCCCCTCCATCCACCATCCTAGGGTGAAAGTCAGGGCCAGGGCTAGGGTGAGGCAACAGAGGCCTGCGGGGCACAAAATGTAAGGAGATGCTTGCTTCCTCTCCCTCATCCTGGCTGCTCCATGGCCAGAAGGGTAAGCTGGTGGCGAACAGTCTGGGCTCACGGAGGAGGGGGCGGGTGGGGAGGGGCAGGCTGGGGCGGCCCTCAACCGCCAGGGGGCGCTGTGGGAGCTTCCCTGAGCCCCTGAGCCCCTGGGCCCATCTCGCGGGCTCTGCCCGGCCAGCCTCCCAGCCCGCCCCTCCAGCCCCAGCTGACTCTACCCTGTGGCTCTCAGGGGCTCAGGGCCAGGGCCAGGGTGGCCCAGAGCTCTGGGCAAAGCTCAGTGAGATGAGTGGAGCTGTCACTGGATAAAGGGAAATTCATGGACAGCAGGTCCCTGTCAACACCTGCTCTTCCCTTGTCACACAGATGCGTGGCCAGGCCACTGCAGAAGCTGCTGCAGCACCACGGGGACATGGCCCGTGCATGCTGGTCCTGGTTGCTTTGATCTCAGAATGAATGTCCTTCCCTCACATTTCTTGCATGTTGAGGACTTTTGTTCAGTCTTTCCAGGGACAAAGGGAGCAAGAAGGAAATATGCAGAGAGACACACCTCCCACCCTTACTGTGCTGCCCCTAAAACCACACTCTGCGGTCAAGCAGTGGGCCTCAGCTCGCCTGCCCCCCGCCTCCCGGGGCCTCGGTCCAGCATATGAGGGCTGGTGTGGCTCTTCCTGGGAGGCGCCTGGCAGGCTCTCTGGAAAGGAGCAGGGCCCAGGCAGCTGTATCCTGGTGGATGAGTCTGTGTGCACCTGCTCCCAAGGAAACCACTGCTCGCTGGATGCCTCTGTGGTCAGAAGGCAGCTCGAGTTGGGAATTTCCCACACCCTGAGTGACAGCACCCGTATCCAGGGATGCTCTAGGGTCCGCTTTCTGGCCTTGCGGTCCAGTTCTGCCCTGTTCTCTGTTCTTCTCTGGTTCCATTCAGAGAGAATCAGCAACTGCATGAAAGTCAGGGACGCCTGGTCTGGGGAGTGATGGCCCGAGATGAGGTGGGGGAGCGATCACATCCTTGGGTCTCTCCTTTCTGGCATCCTGCTTATGCCTTTCCCTGCTTTTCTGGAATGTTGGCCCCCATATTATCCGCCAACATTAGATCCAGCCAGCCTCCGGAGAAAAGGTGCTGAAGTATTTGGTAGAAAAAGCCTGTGGCATTAAAAGATCCTTGTAAGTCTCTGGCCAGCACCTCCATAAGTCCTAGAAATATCAGCACTGGAAGAATCTGAATCCTGGAGCAGAAATAGAGACACCGGCTGACAGAGCAAAGGCTCGACCTCAGGGGAGGTTATGTACTGGGGGCTCTCAGTGTGGGATGTGACCCCTCCCCCTGAAAGAAGTCCACTTGCTCAGCTTAATCCACCAGGACTAACATCTCCATACTCGTGTCACCTCAATTCAAGTGACCCTGGAGTACAGAGACTAGAAATTAACCACTGACCTCAACTGCTGGAATCCAAAAAGAAATGCCCCTGCCCACGTGGGTGTCTTTTGTCCTTTCCGTACCTGCAATATGACGGCGGCAGCCTCTGTGTTCATGAAATCTTGTTGCATCCTAAGTCCCATTCACATGGAAGGGTTGTTGGCAGATAAGGTTTGGAGCAAAATCCCCCAGAAACTGCACATAGACTGGGGGTGACATGTCATCAAACAGCCCTTGAGATCTCGGGGTGCAGCTCTGCCAAAAACGATGTCTGTCACCCAGGAGCCCACAGCAGAGCGGCTGCATTTGTCAAACCAACAGCAATGCGGGAAATTCATGCAGAAACTGGTGCAGACTAGCTCCCTATCTTGATTTTTGTTTTCTCTGTGAGGGATTTCTCCCCCACCTCCTCCTCCTCCTCCTCCACGCCTAGGCATTATGAGGAAACATCTGTGAAATAATGAAAATAACAAAAGTTCACAAGATACAAAGCTCATAACGTTTTGCATGTGGGTCCCTATCATGGCTTCCGCCTCCTTTGAGGTGGTAGATGGAAGCTTCCATTTCACTTGTCTCTAATTGTCTCCTTCCTGGAAGGATGACGAGCCCATAGCGAGACTGGAGAGGAGGCAGAAGGAAATGCACGGAGGGCATCCCGGGTTCTGCTGCAGGTCCCACACTCCCTGGAGCGGATTTGACCCAAAGGAGAAAACAATAGCAAAGCAGTGGGCGCTTGTTCTCCTGCTCTCCCCCTCCCCCTCCCCACCCCCCACCTGCCTTCTTTGGGTTTTGAGCACCTGTCCTGGGCCCAGTGCCTTGTCAGGGGCCAAGTTTCAAAGGTGAACACAGTTTACGGAGCAGAGACAAGCTGAGGCTAAGTACTGCGGGAGTAGAAAGCCCGGGGAGGGTTGAGATGGTGCTCTGGGTCTTGATGGACTGGCTGATGGCAGTGTGGTGTCGGGAGAGGGCATGGATTTGGAGTCCACCTGGTTCAGGACTTTTCATTTGCAAATGGCAGCGACCAATTTGAATGTGCTTAAACCAAAAAGAACATTCATTGGCACTTGGCTTCAGGCATGGCTGGATCCAAAAGCTGAAAGACTTTGTCACCGGGACTCAGCGTCTCTCCATCTCTCCACTCTGCTGTCCTCTGTGCTGCCTTTACCCGCAGGCAGGCTCTCCAGGCTTGGCGGCCCCCACACCTCTTTATGTTCAGCTCAGCTGCCCCAGCTTTCCTCTCCCAACTGTTCCAGCCACAACGCTAAGCCTGACTCTCATTGGCTTGAATTGGGTCACGTGCCCATCCTTGAACCAATCATTGTGGCCAAGGGGGATGAAATCACTGATTGGTTAGGCCTGGGTCACGTATTTAGCCCCAGATTCTGGGGCTAGGTTAGCCTCACTCAACAATATGAACTGAAATTAGGGAAAAGCATTTCCCCAAAGCAGAACGGGAGGCTACAACTAGAAAAAGGGTGGGAAAAAAAAGGCGATGGTCAGGCAAAAACTCCACACCCACTCTCTCAGAGCAGCAGTTCCTGCCACCTCCTGGCTATGTGACTTTGACCAGGTCACTTAACTTCTCTGAGCCTCAGCTGGAAACACAACTTGTTTGTTTTAATGTCCTTTCCTTTATAAAATCAGGCCCGTGGCAGAGGTATCCTGGGGCTCCTACTGTACTTGAAACTTCGCTTGGGCTAGATTACGAGGTGATTTATTACGAATTCAGTTCCCTTGGCCCTGATAAGCAAAGGATGAGGAAGAGGAATGGAAAACAACGATACTGGCAAAGGTAAACCGCTCAGGGCTGGCTTTCCCTTACGTTTCCTTAAAGGCGTTCAGCACAAGGCAGGAGGAAGTAGAGCTCGGATGAGGAGGAGGCTCAGCTCAAGGGCACAGGGGAGGAGGCAGCCCTGTCAAACTCCTGGCCTGTCTGAATTCACCTTGGAGCCTCAATTCTCCCTCTGGGGACTTGGCACAGTCAGGGCTGAGCACAGACCGAGTCTGGCACCTCTACCTGGCCCTCTGTTCTTCTTGGAAAGGCCTGAGCAAAGGGGTCCTTACATGTTTTTGCAGCATCTGGACAAGGTGGCATGTTGATTTCAGGGACCCACCCACAGTCAGGGCCCCCGAGCACAGTTCTGCAAGGCGGCCACTTTCCCTTGGAGCCCTGTGGGCGCTGCTGGAGGCTGGCCTGTGTGCAACTGAGAGCTGACCTATTTATAGGTAACCTTCCTGGATCCATTATGGTTCAGCGGAGGTGAGGGGCTCCTTCTGTCTCCCAGTGACTCTAAACCGGTTTGCCTGGAGCTGTGAATAAAGCCTCAGATCACTCCAGCTACTCCTCCCAACCTCTCCCTGCTCTTCCTGGCATCACTTACAGGAGGGTTTCTTTGCTGTTATGCTCATTACAGTTTCCTACAGAGTTGTTTTTTTGTTTTTGTTTTTTAAATTTTTATTGGCATATAGTTGATGTACAATGTTGTGTTAGTTTCAGGTGTACAGCAAAGTGAATCAGTTATACATATACATATATCCACTCTTTTTAAGATTTTTTTCCCCTAATAGGTTATTACTGAGTACTGAGAAGAGTTCCATGTGCTATACAGTAAGTCCTTATTAGTTATGTTTTATATATAGTAGTGTGTATATGTCAATCTGAATTTTCCAATTTATCCCTCCCCCCTTCTACAGAGTTTTATACACAAAATATATCAGAGTGATCTTTCCTGCACAGTCATAAGACATCATGCTAGGATTGAAAATGGAAAGAAGGGACTTCCCTGGTGGGCCACTGGTTAAGAATCCACCTTCCAATGCAGGGGACACGGGTTCAATCCCTGGTAGGGGAACAAAGATCCCATATGCTGTGGGGCAACTAAGCCCACATGCCACAACTACTGAGCTCACGCGCCTCAACTAGAGAGCCTGCCTGCTGCAAACTACAGAGCCCACGCACTCTGGAGCCCACACGCCTCAACAAAGACCCAACACAGCCCAAAATTAAAAAAATAAAATAAATATTAAAAAAAAGAACCTGGAACAGAAAATGCATGGTAATATGAATAATTTTTCAATAAGAAAAAACTGTCTAGAGGGTGGGGGGTGGGGAGGGGGTGTTAGTGTTTAATGGGGACAGAGTTTCAGTTTAGGAGGGAGAAAAAATTCAGGAGATGGGTGATGGTGAGAGTTACACAACAATGTGAATGCACTTAGTGCCAATGAACTGTTCAGTTAAATGTGGTTAAAATAGTATGTTTTATATGTGACTTTTACCACAATAAGAAAAGAAAAGAAAAAAGAAAAGAAGAGAGGAGAAGAAAAGAGAAGAGAAAAGAAAAGAGACGAAAAGAAGAGAAAAGAAAAAACGGACCACCCTTCTGTTGCAGCCTCTGAGGGGTCTTGGCTCTGCTGAGCTCCGTGTCTGCTCCTGGAATACGGCTCTCAGAGGACTCAGCCCTCCATCCCTCTGACTGTGGGTCTTTAGGACCCGCTTCACAGCTTTCCATCTGTCACCTCCCACCAACCTCTGCCACCTGAGTCATCAGCCTACAGTTGAGGGGGTGGGGGTGCAAGGCAGCGGCCCCACCCCTGAAACAGCAAAGTGTGCACGTCGGATCTGGGATCTTGATGTCCTGGGCCCATTACAGCAGCAAGCATGACCACCCTTTGCTCAGCTCTTTGCAGGGCACAAAGCCCCTTCACGACAACTACCTGTTCTACTTATCCCACTGGTAACACTGGTTCCTACCACTTTGGTTTCTTTATCGTGGAGGATCAGCTGCAGGAATTGAATTACAAAGAAGTTAAGTTAGTTGCCAATGGATTAAGATTTGTGCTCTCTCTAGCACTGCCCTCGGGTGAACTGGACTTGTCCACTAGTTAAGGAAGCAAGATAGTATCTAGAAAATCTCTATTAATCTACTATTAATATTTGCTTTTCTTTTTCCAGCTTCCTTTGTGACTCCCCCCTCAAGAGGAGGCATCCGCATAGCTTCAAGAGTAGAAGGCACAGTAAGAATGTGGGGGGGGGGGTGTGTGGAACTCAACACGGAAAACCTAGGGAAGCAGCAGTTTACGTCACCCTGAGAGACTTGGAAAGAAGGATGACCCTTGCCTCTGCCCAGACCAGGGGAGAGGTTCCCCCCCCACCCCCACCCCCCGCCCTGGGCTGGAGTGGGGAGGAAGAATGGGAGAATGGGGGTGGGGGGGGACCTGAGAAGAGGTGGTGGAGCAGAGGTGCAGAGTGGGTTAGCCCTGGGAGCCCTCCCTGCAGGTACTGCCCCTCCCCCCACCCCACCCCCAGGGACAGTGTGAAGTATCTGATATTGGGGGAGGGGTAGTTTCCTGGGGCCGCCATAAAAAATGACCACCAACTGGGTATCTTCAAACAACAAAAATGTATTCTCCCACAGTCGTAAAGGCCGGAAGCCTGAGATCAAGGTGCCGGTCAGGGTCACGGTCTCTCTCAGGGCTCGAGGGCGGCTCCTTCCTGGGCTCTTCTAGTTTGTGATGGTTGTGGCCTTCCTTGGGGACCCTAGACATGTGCTGAATAACTGCATCACCGCAGCCTCTGCCTCCGTCATCACATGGCCTCTCTCTGCGTCCCTGAATTTCTCCCTTCTTACAGGAAGACTAGTCATTGGATTTAGGCCCACCCTATGCCAGTATGACCTTATTTATTTATTTTTGGCTGCGCTGGGTCTTCTTTGCTGCATGTGGGCTTTCTCTGATTGCGGGGATCAGGGGCTACTCTTGGTTGCGGTGCACGGGTTTCTCATTGCGGTGGCTTCTCTGGTTGCGGAGCACGTGCTCTAGGCGCATGGACTTCAGTAGTTGTGGCACACAGGCTTAGTTGCTCCGCAGCATATGGGATCTTCCTGGCCCAAGGATGGACCCCGTGTCCCGTGTCCCTCGTCCTCTGCATTGGCAGCCTGATTCTTAATCACTGGGCCATCAGGTAAGTCCTATGACCTCATTAAAAAAAATTTTTTTTAAGGATTGGGATGGGGTGGGGGAAGTAACTAATAAAAAAAAGAAAAAATTTTAAAAGGTTTTTTTAAATTGGAGTATCATTGATGTACAATATTATATAGGTTACAGGTGTACAATACAGTGGTTTGTAATTTTAAAGGTTATATTTCATTTATAGTTATTATAAAATACGACCTACACTTCCTGTGTTTTACAAAATATCCTTGTAGCTTTTTTTATACATAATAATTTGTACCTTTTAAACCCCTACCCCTATATTTCCCCTCCCTCCTTCCCTCTCTCCACTGGCAACCACTAGTTTGTTCTCTATATCTGTGAGTCTGTTTCTTTTTTGCTATATTCACTAGTTTGTTGTATTTTTTAGATTCCACATAGAGGTGATATCATACCATAGTATGACCTCATCTTAAATTGACTGTATCTGCAAAGAGCCTATTTGCAAACTAGGTCACATTCACAGGTGCTGGGAGCTAAGACTTGGACATACATTTTGGGGGACACAGTTTCATCCATATCAGGGCCCTTTAGGCAGAAGGTGACCAATGCCAATGTCCTGGGGCGCCAAATCTAGCAGGCTAGGTTTGTGTGAATGACAACCCAGAGACTAGTGTGGCTGGGCCAGATGGGCTGGGTCAAGAGTAGTGGGGATGAACTTGCAGAAGAAATGCTTGGCTGGATCATGGAGGACTTCGTAGACCCCTGGTAAATCCTCTGGGTTTTCTCTGACTGATGTGGAGGCCAGTGGAGGAGTTTGAGGGGAGGGAGCCAAAAAACTTAAGCTTAAAAACCATCGGTCTGGTGGCTCTACTGAGAATAGACTGTCAGAGGTGAGGAAGCTAATACCAGGATTCAGGTGAGAGATGATGGCTTTTGGACCAGGGCAGAAGCCCTGGAGGTGATTAGATGTGGTCAGAGTCTATATTTTGAAGGTGGGATCTGCGCACAGATGGAATGTGTGGTATGTAAAAGAGGTGAATCAGGGACTTCCCTGGTGGTCCAGTAGTTAAGACTCTGAGTTCCAATGCAGGGGACTCGGGTTTGATCACTGGCCAGGGAACTGGATCTGGCATGCTGCAACTAAGAGCCTGCATGCCACAACTAAAAGATCCCGCATGTCACATGAAGATCCTGCATGTGGCAACAAAGATCTTGTGTGCTGCAACTAAGGCCCGGCGCAGCCAAATAAACAAATAAATATTAAAAAAAAAAAAAAAAAGGTGAATCAAGGATGATTCCAGGAAACACTGCTTTGGGAAAGATCCCCTGTATTCTCCCTACTTGCAGCAAATAATAATAAATCTTTCTCCCGATTAAAAAAAAAAAAAAGATGATTCCAAGCTTCTTGGCTTGAACAATTGGAAGGATGGAGTTGCCATCAAGTGAAATGAGGAAATCCAGGGAAGGAGCAGGCTGGAGGGATGGAAAGCAGGAGCTCGGTCTTGACCCCAGTAAGTTTAAGATGCCCACTTGACTTCCACGTAGGCATGTATGAGTCTCAAGTTGTGGGAAAAGGTCTGGGCTGGAGATATACATTTGGTAATGGTCCGTGTATAGTTTCTTTTTTTTTTTTCTTTTTTGCAGTGCCACGAGGGATCGCTGTTCCTCTACCAGGGATCGAACCCGTGCCCCACTGCAGTGGAAGCTCGGAGCCCTAACCACTGGATTGTCAGGGAAGTCCCTGTATAGTTTCATTTAAAGTTGAGAATACAGGTGCAGCACCAAAGTTGTGAGTGTAGTGAGACAAGAGAAGAAAGCTGAGGTCTGGGCCCCAGGGCAACCCAGTGTTTGGAGGTCTGAAGACTGAAGAGGGATTGGCCTCTATCTGGAAAGACACTTCCTAGGCTAATCCCCAGCGTAATAACCACAGACGAACCATTGGGCCATGCATCCATGTCTCCACTGGCAAGACTGCAGTCCTGGCCACAGTAACTCAAGACCCATTCAAATCCGCTCTCAGAAATGCAGTGGAGCTTACTTACCAGCCTCAGAGGAGTGCCAGGCCATTAGTGACATGGAAAGACTTAGCAGGCTCCCATGGTACTTGCTAGACCCAAAGTGATGCTCTGCTCCCAGGAAAAAGCAGGCATAGGAAGGGAACAAATATTTTTGCGATGGACCAATTATTACAGATGGCTCTGACCTTCTTATCCTTTGTGAATAAGTGAAAAGTTTCAGATTTTGAGTTAAGATGTGAATGAAGGAATCACTTTGCTTGCTCGCTCTCTTTTTTTAAACTGTAAGGTTCACAGGAGCTTACCCAGTCTCAGGATTTTTTTAAATATAATTTCATATTTTAATTTATTTATTTTTGACTGTATTGGGTCTTTGTTGCTGTGTGCTGGCTTTCTCTAGTTGTGGCAATTAAGGGCTACTCGTCCTTGAGGTGCTCAGGCTTCTTATTGCAATGGCTTCAGTAGTTGCAGCACTTGGGCTCAGTAGTTGTGGCTCGCGGGCTCTAGAGCACAGGCTCAGTAGTTGTGGCGCACGGGCTTAGTTGCTCTGCGGCACGTGTGATCTTCCTGGTCCAGAGCTTGAACCCGTGTGCCCTGCATTGGCAGGCGGATTCTTAACCACTGAGCCACCAGGGAAGTCCCACACTTTCTTTTTAATCAGCATCAAAAATCGACTTGTGTTCCTCCATAAAGCACAGGTTGACAAAGGAGCTATCAGCCAGAATCTTAATGATCTGGCTAATGTATCCCTAGTGCATCTCAGTGCAAGGAACAGTCCTACAGACATTAACTGCATCTTATTCTCTGGGATGATTTATTGCACTTATTTAATCCTTTTAGAATTTTTATGCTTTTGATTGATTGCATCAGAAATACAAAATATTTTATTACAAAAAATATCTTTTAATATTTTTTCCACCTCCTCAGCTTTCCTTTTTTTTAAGTGAAGGCTCTTATTAATGTACATTAACAAGGAGCTGCAACTTGGATTACTGATTTCTGAGGTTTATAACGCAGGTAACATGATTTTTAAAGATCAGTTTTCCACATTACGAATGGATGGCACATTTATTTGACCAGGTGATAATTATTTGGAATAAGGACATGCTGAAGGGTATCCGGTTAAAGCAGTGAAGCATTTATAATCTAAAGATTCCATGTCCTGAATCTGATCTTTGTCAACAAATAATGGTGACACAAAGGTATTTGTGAAATTATTTGTAAATTAGCCAAGTTACGAATGAGCCAAATGATCCCATAAAGACTTTAACCTCTTAGAAAAGCACTATCAAATAATGAACTGTAAAATAGAGAGGGCCATAATATGGGTAAGGATCATAATGTACATTCTTAATAGTCTTGGCATCCATCAGAGAACCTATAACTTGTATGACATCGTGAAGAGACTGTTTTGGACTCAAACCAAAATACTTTAATTAAATGGTAATATTTTACCAGATAGAAACCGAGAATGAACTCCTTTTTATTGCTGCAAGGTATAAACAGAATTCATAAGTGGGGATCTGGGGGGGATATGCAATGAAATCCCATGTGGGGAGGTAAGACCTTCATTGGCCAGAAGCAGTGTCCGCATTTGTGAATTTAAAGGTGAACCAACACACTTGTTGGAAGAGAAATTTCCTTTTCCAGAAACAGCCATGACTTCTTTTTGTTGTGCCACAAAATATACAAAAATAAATGATGAGTTATTTCAAACAATTGTTCAGTTGAAGGTTTTAAAAAATTGTTTTTATGCTGTAGCATTTAGATGAGAAGTCAAGCTGCTAATTTTCACTGCTCACATTCCTCCAAAAATAATGTGATTTGGGGAACTGCAGCTGATTAATGAACATGAACATTTGCAAAGACAAATGACTGATGCTTGATTATCATGAACTTGAACTTTAGACAGTTGGGGGAAAAAGACGCATTTATACATTTCATATATTTTATATATATAAATGTAAATATATATATACTTACTGTTTATTTCCAATTAGAAAAATCTTACGTTAGTTACCTAGAGCTGAATTTAGCCCATCAAGATCCACCCAATATGTATTCAAGTATTAAAGTATTTAGAATTGTAAATGTCTTTGTTCCAGGATTCATGTGTATGTGAACATCT
This sequence comes from Hippopotamus amphibius kiboko, assembly GCF_030028045.1. NCBI lineage: Eukaryota > Metazoa > Chordata > Mammalia > Artiodactyla > Hippopotamidae > Hippopotamus > Hippopotamus amphibius. Next base: position 6,438,256 of record NC_080186.1, on the reverse strand, counting down.
GGTCGTTCCGGGGCAAACTGAAAGAGCAAAAGGGGCAGGGTCTCTGCCTCTTGGTCCCCCCTCCCTCCCCTCCAGCCCTGAATTATTCTGTTATTTGATGGCCACCACAGGCGGGGGTCATTCTTCACATGACTTTTTAATGAATTGGCTGTTTCATGCACAGCTGTTTTCATGTCATGAGACAGTGGAGTGAAAGGGTCAAGGCCGAGGGAGGTCCCATCCACACATCAGTGGAAAGCTGTGCAGAAAGCCTTGTCTTGTGGGTAGAAAACGGAGAAGCAGCTTGATTTCAAAGTCCACACTCAGTGGAGAGCGAAAGCCTCTAGGTCGGCACCCCCCAGATGACCTTCCCCTCTTGCAGTGGGTGTCACCTTCTTTTGAGTCTTGGACCCCTTTCGAAAACCCAACGAGCGTTATGGATCCTCCTCCCCACAATATGTGTGTGTGTGTGTCAGGCCCTCACACACACGTGCACCCACATACACATGCACACACATTTTCTTCATGTAACCTCGGGGGTTCTGTGGCATCAGAACCAGATGTGTCCTTGGATGTTGGGGATGAGCATTTGCTCCTCATTTAAAATGTGGACCACGCCCTTTCCATCACTTTTTAAAATAAATGGGTGCTGTGTACAAGCCCATTTAAAGGATGTGCGCTTAACTCACAGATATAGAGAACAGACTTGTGGTTGCCGAGGGGGAGGAGAGGTGGGGGGTTGATGGATTAAGAGTTTGGGATTAGCAGATGCAAACTATTATATATAGAACGGATAAGTGACAAGGTCCTACTGTATAGCACATATTCATATCCTGTAATAAACCATAATGGAAAAGAACATGAAGAAGAACATATATATATGCATAATTGAACCACTGTGCTGTGCAGCAGAAATTAACACAACAGGGCTTCCCTGGTAGCACAATGGTTAAGGATCCGCCTGCCAATGCAGGGGACACGGGTTCAATCCCTGGATCCCTGGTCTGGGAAGATCCCACATGTTGAGGAGCAATGAAGCCTGTGTGCCACAACTACTGGGCCTGTGCTCTAGAGCCCGAGAGCCACAACTACTGAGCGCGCACTCAACTACTGAAGCCCGCACACATAAAGCTGGTGCTCCGCAATAAGAGAAGTCACTGTAATGAGGAGTCTGTGCACCGCAAGGAAGAGTAGCCCCCCGACTGCCCCAACTAGAGAAAGCCGGCGTAGAAACAAAGACCCAATGCAGCCAATAAATGAAACAAAAAAAAGAAAAGAAATTAACATAACATTGTAAATCAACTATACTTCAATAAAATTAAAAGAAAAAAGAAAAAAATAAAGAATCTGTGCTTAATGATGTAACAAAGTCTAGAGCAGCACCTAGCCTGGCCTAACTAGTTGGTTTCACACCAGTTACTTGCATTTTCACCTCCCGTAAATATTTGTTCTGTGGCTCTGTGATTCTAGGAAAGCCCACAAGGGAACTGGGAAGCTGGGACTCCAGGCGGAGACGAAGGAGGCCAGTTCCCCATCGTTGAGCCTCAGTTTCCTCATCTGTAACAAAGACAAAATTTGGATTAGTCAGCAGTTCTCAAAGTGAGGTCTGGGGACCCTTTCCAGGGCCTGTGGGGTCAAAACTGTTTTTGCAACAAAGACATAATTTGCCTTTTTCATTCCCATCCTATCATGAGTGTACAGTGGAGTCCTCCAGAGGCTACGTGACCTGTGACGATGCCATTGCTCTGATGGTCAATGGAATGTGCATTTGTACATTCTTGTGTTTCAAAGGCACAGGAATGCAATAAATATCAGAGGGTAAAAACCCACCTAAACGAAAGCTCATGGGGTCATTCTATTAATTTCCCAGGGCTGCTGCAACAAAGTACCACAAACTGGGTGCCTTAAAACAACAGAAATGTATTGTCTTGCAGCTCTGGAGGCTAGAATTCCAATATGAAGGTGTTGGCGAGGTTGGTCCCTTTTGAGGGCTGTGATAGAGGCTGTTCCATGCCTCTCTCTAGCTCTGGAGCTGGCCAGCAATCCCTGTGATCCTTGGCTTGTAGACACATCAGGAGAGCTCAGCTTCCACCTCACCATGGCATTCTCCCTGAGTGTCTGTGTCTTCACATGGCCATCTTCTTATAAGGACATTGGTCATATTGTATCAGGTACCCACCCTACTGCAGTATGACCTCATCTTTTTTCCCCCCAGGGGAAGGAAGGATTTATTAGTATTTGCAGGAAGTTAAGGAGAACACGAGACCTTTCCCAAGGCAGTATCTTCCAGTATGACCTCATCTTAACTAGTCACCTCTGCAATGATCCTTCTTCCAAACAGGGTCACGTTCTGAGGTAGCAGGGGTTAGGACTTCAATATCTTTTCTGAGGGACACAATTCAACCTGAAACAGTCACCGATAATATTTAAAATTCTGAAACCAAAGAGTCTGACTAAATGTTCATGAGGGTTCTACCATCAAGAAACATTAGGAGGTTCTAAGATAAACTTTAATGGATTTGAAGTACGTGACTTCTGTTAACTTTGTACTTTTCTCATCTTGTGTTTAATGATGTTTCTGTGTTTACACCATCCTAAGGATCTAGATCAGTGCTAACAGTCTTGACTAAATGAGACCACTGCTGTATCATTTCTTGTTTACTTCTATGAGCATCGTTTTATTGATTTGTAGATGTTTATATTTACCCTCAAAGATCAAAATATCAGGGGTCTTTTGCTTTTCTAATGGTTTATTTTATTTATTTATTTATTTATTTTTGGTTGCTTTGGGTCTTTGTTGCTGCACGCGTGCTTTCTCTAGTTGCAGCGAGTGGGGGCTACTCTTCATTGCGGTGCTTGGGCTTCTCATCGCAGTGGTTCCTCTTGTTGTGAAGCATGGGCTCTACATGCCCGTGCTTCCATAGTTGCAGCACGGGGGCTCAGTAGTTGTGGCTCTTGGGCTCTTAGAGCGCAGGCTCAGTAATTGTGGCACCCGGGCTTAGTTGCTCCACAGCATGTGGGATCTTCACAGACCAGGGCTTGAACCCACGCCCCCTGCGTTGGCAGGTGGATTCTTAACCACTGCGCCACCAGGGAAGTCACCAAAATATCAGTTTTTTAAAAAAGTGATATTAACTGAAGGTATTATCTGTCAACACTGCACCCAGGGTGATTAGAAGCACTGATACCAAAGCCTTTTCATGCAGATTGAAGCCAGATGAAAATTTCTCCATACTGAACAGGGATACATTTCAAAGAGCTGTTTCCTAAACAGGATCCTAAATCCCATTAAGTTCAGCTTTGAGAGCCTATGCAAAGCATATGGAAACTGTGTTTACTGGGAAGGGCACTTGTCACTTCGCTTATCTGTTGCTAAGCTTATCTCTATTGGTGAAAAGGTCTTTGTAAACTGAGTGCCGGGATCTCTCTTTTAAAATATGGAGGAGAAAGAGAAAGTGGCTTTTTGTAATAGTATGAGGATTCTGGGAGAAGTATTTGTCTCCTTGAATTTTTTTAAAAATTAAACTACAGTTATTTATAATATTGTGCTAGTTTCAGGTGTACAGCAAAGTGATTCCTTGAATATTTTTTAAAACTTTCCTTAAGTACAGGAGATAATAGATAGATTTTGAAAATATTCTTTTTTTCATATTTGCTTCAGGTTGTTTTTGTTTTGTTTTTTTTGGCCGTGCAGCTTGTGGGATCTTAGTTCCATGGAAAGGAAGTGGTGATCAGTTGCCTCAAACACTGCTGACGGATCAAAAAAGTGGAGGACAGAGAATTGGCTCTTCTTCCGAGTAACATGGCGTTCACGGTGACTTCAAGAGGAAAAGTTATGATGGAGAGATTGAGTCAATGTGAGACTGGAGTGGGTTTAAAAGAGAATGGGAGAGGGACGTCCCTGGTGGCGCAGTGGTTAAGAACCTACCTGCCAATGCAGGGGACATGGGTTCAATCCCTTGTCCAGGAAGATTCCCACATGCTGCGGAGCAACTAAGCCCGTGTGCCACAACTACTGAGCCTGTGTTCTAGAGCCTGAGAGCCACAACTACTGAGCCCACGTGCTGCAACTACTGATGCCTGCATACCTAGGGCTGTGCTCCGCAACAAGAGAAGCCACTGCAATGAGAGGCCTGCGAACCACAACGAAGAGTAGCGCCCACTCACCACAACTAGAGAAAGCCGGCACGCAGCAACAAAGACCCAATGCAGCCAAAAAAGAAAAAAGAGAGAGAGAGAGAGAGTGAGAGAGACTTCTCTGGTGGTCCACTGGATAAGACTCCCTGCTCCCAATGCAAGAGGCCTGGAGCCCTGGGTTCAATCCCTGGTTGGGGAACTAGATCCCACATGCTGCGACTAAGAAGTCCACATGCTGCAACTAAGACCCAGAGCAACAATGAATAAATACATTTTTTTTTTTTTTTTGGCACACGGGCTTAGTTGCTCCGCAGCATGTGGGATCTTCCTGGAGCAGGGATCGAACCCGTGTCCTCTGCATTGGCAGGCAGATTCTTAACCACTGCGCCACCTAGGAAGCCCAATGCTTTTTTTTTCAATAAATTTATTTATTTATTTGTTTATTTATTTTATTGGCTGTGTTTGGTCTTTTTTGTTGTTGTGTTGAGTGCGGGCTACTCTTCGTTGTGGTGCGCGGGCTTCTCATTGCCGTGGCTTCTCTTGTGGTGGAGCACGGGCTCTAGGCATGTGGGCTTCCGTAATTGCGGCACATAGGCTCAACAGTTGTGGCTCACGGGCTCTAAAGCGCAGGCTCAATAGTTGTGGCACACGGGCTTAGTTGCTCCGCGGCATGTGGGATCTTCCTGGAGCAGGGATCGAACCCGTGTCCCCTGTGTTGGCAGGCGGATTCTCAACCACTGCGCCACCTAGGAAGCCCAATACTTTTTTTTTTTAATGGGAGAAAAGGAATTGGAGATAGCAAGTGTAGACCCTTCTTTTGAAGACGTTTTGCTTTGAGCAAAGAAATGGGGAAATATATAACCTGTAAAGTGTGGTCAACAGAAGGCCTAAAGTGGGAGAAAAACTGTCTTATTTGTATTCTAATGAGAATGATCTAGCAGACAGCAAGAAATGATGTAGCAGGGAGAGGGGCAAGATGCTGAGTGATATCCTTAAGTGATGAGAGGGGATGGGATCAAGGGCAGAAGCAGAGGGCTGGGCTTTGACAGGACCACAGATGATTCATCTGTAATAGCAGGCAGGAAGCCAGGATGTGGGGGCTTATAGATGGATAGATGCATGTGGGGTGGGGGCAGTCTGTGGAGCTTCTCTGATAATTGCATCAATACCCAAGATGGACCTGGAAAGAAGGAAGGAAGTGTTGGAGGTTTGAGGAGACAGGAGAGAATGTGAAATCACAGGCAGGAAAATTGGGAGAGAAATTAACGTGGGTTAGTATGGTATGATTGCCAAGGGCATTAAGAGGCCACTTGAGGTTTGTGGTCATGAATTTGAAATGAAAGCAGGCGGTGTGATGCCAGCCTCATTCAGCTGGACAGGTGCAGGTGCCTAGGAGGCAGCAAGTTGGAATTATCACCATGGTTGTGGGTTTGCCCAGGAAACATTAGGAAGCGAGAGGTGAGACGTTGTTGAGGGTGTGTGTGGAAGGACAAGGTGCAGGGATTGACTGTGGAATGTAAACAGTCCTTAGTATAATTTTAGTCAAATGTGTCTTTGAAATGTTTGTCCTTTTTGGGTCTTGTTCAAAAACTTCTCATGTATTTTACTTTAAAATTTCTTAATTTCGCATTTCGCATTTGAGTCTAAACCATACTATTTGACTTCTATATTGGATTTGGGAGTGCCTTTTCATTAGTATATTATTATAGGCTCCTAAAAGAAATTTTAAAAAATCTGAAAGATTAAACATTTTTTTAATATATTTTAATTTTTAAAATTGAGGTATAATTGACTTGTAAGATTTTGTAAAACACAACTGGGTAAATATCAACCTTGGTTTTCTCTATCACAGTATCTCCCTTTGTGGATGTGTTAGTTTGTGGTTTGTGAGTCTTTTTTATTTTTTATTTTTTTGGCTGAGGAGGCACAGAATCCTAACCACTGGACCGCCAGGGAAGTCCCAGTTTGTATGTCTTTACCTCTGCTGGCCATGATCTATGAGCCTGTTGCTTTCATTAGTTTTTTTTTTTTTTTTAAGAATTTTTATTGAGATATAATTGACATACAATAAACTGTATATATTTAAAGTGTACAACTTGATGTTTTTGTTCTTATTAGTAATGTATACATGGCAATCCCAATCTCTCAATTCATCCCACCCCAACCCCATGATCTATGAGCCTGTTGCTTTCATTAGTTTCTTTTTCCTCAATTTTATTCTTAATTATTGGAGCTTAAATTCCTTTCTTTTTTTTTTTTAAATAAATTTATTTATTTATTGGCTGTACTGGGTCTTCGTTGCTGCACATGGGCTTTCTTTAGCTATGGCGAGTGAAGGCTGTTCTTCATTGTGGTGCACGGGCTTCTCACTGCAGTGGCTTCTTTTGTTGTGGAGCATGGGCTCTAGGCGCATGGTCTTCAGTAGTTGTGGCTTGAGGGCTCAATAGTTGCGGCTTGCAGGCTGTAGAGCACAGGTTCAGTAGCTGTGGCACACGGGCTTAGTTGCTCCATGGCATGTGGAATCTTCCCGGACCAGGGCTCGAACCCGTGTCCCCTACATTGGGAGGTGGATTCTTAACCACTGTGCCACCAGGAAAGCCCTAAATTCCTTTCTTTTATTTGTGGTAATCAACTCACTCCAAGTTTTTACGTCCTGGGAAAAAGTCATTTTGTCACCTCTCCCTGCTCACTAAATCTAGACTCTCTAACCCTGGGATGAATATTAATCACATCTTACTAGGTCAGATGGGGTAGATGGTGCTTTGGTGTAAAATAAAGATCCGTCTACATTTTTCTTGGCTTTCTCTTTTCTCTCCTTAAGTGTAGTAAGAAGTTGCTGTTAGTTTGAAGTAATGGGGCTCTTCTGCAGGTTGGCTGGAAGGCCTCTGAGGGGGGTGTGCTCTGGGATCATTCTTAAGAAATTTTTATCATTCAAGTGAACGTTAACATTCAGTCACTTGGGCTCTGCTCCTTTTCGGTTTTCTCTATCAGAAAGGCCAAAAATGTCCCTTGTAAAAGTAACTGTTAAAAAAAAGTATTGAAAAAAATGTATTGAATTACTTAGTTGCTAAGGTTCAATTTTAGTCTTCTTCTTCTTCTTTTTTTTGCCGTTCGCCATTCCAAAAGCACACTCTGGATGTTAGGCACATCAAGGAAGCCCCCACCCTGCAGGCCCTTCCAAAGGGAGGCTGCTGTGCCACAGGTCCTGGGGTCTTCACCGCGGGACATCCTGTACCCCTGTTCACCGCTCTGCTGCTACGTGCACCCTACAGGGGTCAGGGACCAGGACAGGGCCGGGCCCAAAACGGTGAACTGGGCCAGTTAGGTTTCTCCCTTTCAGGAATTTTAAGTAGGAAATACTAAAGCCATGAGGCAGCCGGCAGAAGCAGCTGTAGCTGATAAGTCATAAGCTCCAGAAAAACCAGAGAAGCCGGGAGAGGCCCCATGCAAGCTGCAATTATGAGGGAGTTGAAATTACGAGAAAGCAGACGCTTTGAAGTGAAGAAAAGCTAAAGCGCAGAGGGTGAGGAGGTCAGCTGGTGGGAAAGATGAGAATAGTGGGCCAATAATGTTAACGGTGGAGAGAGCTGGGGGTCCTGACCTTCCTGTGGCCCCGCTTCTAGTCCCTTCTTTTCCTGATGTCACGTGGTTCAGCTTTGCCTGGGCTTCCGTATGGGAACATCCACACATAAATCTCCTGTTACTTGAGATGCTGAGTGAGTCTCCATTCTCTGCAATACAAAGAACAGAACTAAAATGCGCTTTTAAAAAAATTAATAGACTTTATTTTTTAGAGCAGTTTTAGGTTCACAGTAAAACGGAACAGAGTACGGAGCTCCTATGTTCCCTTTTACCCCCCACCCCAGTGTCCCCCATCCTCAGCATCTTGCTTTAGTCTATTTGTTACAATGATGAACCAATATTGATACATTATTAACTAAAGTTCATAGTTTACTTTTGAGTTCACTGTGTTGCATATTCTATGGGTTTGTACCCAACCTTATACTATCTTACAGAATAGTTTCACTGTCCTAAAAGTTCCCTGAATTCCACCTATCCATACCTCCCTCCCCCATCCCTGGCAACCACTGATCTTTCTACTTCCTTTTCCAGAATGTCTTTTTCAGCATAGCTTTGCCTTTTGCAGAATGTCATATAGTTGGAATTAAACATTATGTATGTAGACTTTTTCAGATTGCTTTCTTTCACTTAGTGATGCCTTTAAGGATCCCCCAGGCCTTTTTGTGGCTTGATAGCTTATTTATTTTTACTGCTGAATAATATTCCATTGAATGGATGTACCCGTTTATCCATTTGCTTATTGAAGGACATCCTGAATGCTTCCAAGTTAAAATGTTCTTTTTAAGATGAAAAAAAGTAAACATGGAAGAATTTATTCTGGAAGTCGGAGTATTAGAAGGAGACATCTGGCATTGAGAGGAGCAGGAATGTGCATATTTTGAAATAAAGATGCCGTAAGTGTCAAAGGGAGAGAGGCATGAAAATGAGTCCCCCAGACATGTGCAACTTAGACACCAAAGCTGGATGACAGAGGGTGAATTTTGCTGTTTCTTCTGGGTTATGAGTCACTTGCCTGTTTCCTCTGTGTGTGTATATATGCCTTGGATTGAAAAAATGAATTTTGGTGGCAAATAGCACCTGCCACATCAATGTTATAGGATTAAATTCCAGGCCCCCCAAATAAAATGGTAGAATCGAAAATGTATTTTCTTTGGACTCCTCCTTCCGAGGGCCCCTTTGTGATCCATGCCAGGCTTCTTTGTTCACCATTTAGACAAAATAGGGTTTGTGGATAATTTTCAACTCTCCATTATTACACCTTTATTCTCCCTAGAAAACGACACCTTCCCTCCAAGGTACATCTAAGCACTAGAGGCAGAGGAAATGTTAATCTTGAGATTCAGCTTTCCCCAGGGTGGAATCTGCTGGCTCTTTGGCTCACTCAGTTAACAGTGGACAGCTGTTTATAACAGGAAGTGTGGAATAGCATGTCTCACTGAGATGGCAGGCAGACAAAGGAGGAGGACGGCTAATGATCAAACTTGGAATTGGGCCAAGACAATGAAAATCAGCATCTCCTCCCCTTCATTCTTCCACAAAGCCCTGTGCGACTTTTCAATCACCACACGTGGTCAGAAGTCAGATCTGGGGTTTAGATCTCATCCAAAAGGCATCCTTGTGCCCCCAGACAGCACGCTGTGACACTGGCTGGCTAAGTGTGACTCACAGCAGAGCACGCTCCACTGGTCAAATGACTCACTTCTATACTGGTTGAAAGAAAATTCATCGAGTCTGGAATTGAATTAAGAACCTTAATTGCTGTCCACAATTAGTCATGTCTGAACAAAGGAAAAAGGTTTCCGATTTTGATCCTTTTTTGGGGGAAAGGCTGTTTTACTTTTTTTAAAATTAATTTATTTATTTACTTATTGGATTTATTTTTTTATTGGCTGTGTTGGGTCTTCGTTGCTGCACATGGGTTTTCTCTAGTTGCTGCAAGCGGGGGCTACTCTTCATTGTGGTGCGTGGGCTCCTCATTGTGGTGGCTTCTCTTGTGGAACACGGGCTCTAAGTGCGTGGGCTTCAGTAGTTGCGGCACACGGGCTCAATAGTTGTGGCTCATGGGCTCTAGAGCACGGGCTCAATAGTTGTGGCGCATGGGCTTAGTTGCTCTGTAGCATGTGGTATCTTCCTGGGGCAGGGCTCGAACCCCTGTCCCCTGCATTGGCAGGCGGATTCTTAACCACTGCACCACCTAGGAAGTCCCTGTTTTACTTTTGTGTGTGTCTGCACGCATGACATGTGCCTCCTACAATGTTGCAATAAGCCCCCAGTGATCACCCACTGCTCCATTCTGATTCAGGGCAGGGACTTTCAAAGGCTACCAGGGGTTACTTACTTGTCTTCAGGAGGAGGGTTGCTGAGGAAGTAAGTCTGGTTTACAAGAAATGATAAAGTATAAACCCACTGTTGGTACACAAGGTGAGTGCCGAGCGCCTGCAGACAGGGGGCTGCTGTGGGAGGGGAGTAAGTAGCCAGCACTGATGGTGGCTGGACTGAAAAAGTGCAATGGAGGGTAGATAGCTGAAGATCGTTATTGGCCGGTATTTGCACTACATAAACTTGGAAGGCAAATTCAAAGAAAATGCCTAGAAACAAGCTTCAGTCTGTTACCAGGGTTGATAAAGTACCATAGTTTTGCTTAAGGCATTTTAGGGGAAAATAATTTACTTGTTCTAAATCTTGAGTACTTCTGGTGGATTATGAAGGCTAGTTACTGGCCATATGTTCAAAGAATTTGAATTGCTTTTTTTTTAATTATAAAAATTATACATGGTTGATATGAAAAGAAAAAAAACAGAACAGAGTTGAATGAAGTCAAAATTCAGTCTCTCATTCCCTCCTTGCTTTCTGTTCCACGCCCAGTGGATGTTTCCTGGTGGATAAGTTTCTAGATGTTTTGAAGCAGATACAAATCTGTCCTTTTTAAAATACAAATGGAATTATACTTTATATAATTGTTCTGTGATTGGCTTTTTTCATTTATCTATGAATCCGGGCTACCATTCTTTATCAATGCAGATTTACCGCATTCTTTCTGAACGTTGTTAGGTAGTCCATTGTATGTTTGTACCATAATTTATTTAAACATTTTTTGTTGATGGATGTTTGGCTTTTTCTGGGTTTTCACTATTGTAAATAATGTTGCAAGCCTTTTGTACATATTTTTGTACACTTGTGCAAGATTATTTGTAGAATGGCTTTTTAGAAGCATAATTACTGGGTCAAAGGGTATGGTTATTTAACATTTTCGTAGATTGTGCCAAATCGTGTTCTAAAAAATGGACTGATTACATTTTTACCAACAGTGCATTAGAGTGCCTGTTTTCCCACATCCTCACCAATAATTTTGAAGTAAAAAAAAAGATTCCTAAGAGGTGATTTTAATTTGCATTTATGTCATTATGAGTATATTATATGTTTATTGAACAAATTTTTTTCTGAGACTTTTTTGCTCATATATTTTGTGTGTTTTTCCATTGATTTCTTTTCTACAAATTTGTAGGAGCTCTTTGTATTAAGGAAGTTAGCTCTTTATCATAGGTGTTGAAAGTATTTTCCCTCCATTTGCTTGTTTCTTGCACTGCTATGGTGTTTTTTATGCTTTATAGTGATATAAAATATTTATGCAGCGAAATTCATTGGTATTTTTCCTCTATGACCTCTGGGCTTCCTGTCAGGCTTAGAAAGAACTTCCTCAATCCATGATTTGAAAAAGTTTTAGTATTCCTCTAATACTTTCATTGTTTCATTTTTATAAAATAATAAAATATCTGACATATACAAAAGAATAAACATAACCTATATGTAGGTTATAGAGAACAATAAAATAAATACCAGTAAAGTCAACGTAAGAAATCATGGTTTAGTGGTTTCAATTTTCACATTTAAAAAGTATCCATTTATAATTTGGGGAAGGGGTTTAGGAATAATAGGAATCTAGTGAAAATTTTTTTTGTTTTTCTGTGTTGCTTTTATTTTCCCACATGGCTATCTGATTACCCAACATCATTTACTAAATAATCCTTTTTTTTTTCCTCCTGGCTTCTTTTAATTAATGGTATTACATCTCTGATGTGACTTCTGTATGCAAATTAAATCACTTCTACCTGTAGTAATATATATAAAATAACGAAAACAAGTCCTTCTTGATGTTTTCAGATTCAGATAAGTGATCTTCATATTCTAAAGCTTGCTAAGAAGAAAATAGGTAACTCTTTCTAATTTCATAGTGGGAAAAACCCCCACTAGATATTTGCACTCTTTCACCTTGAGCAAGTTATGTAACTTCTCTCAGCCCCAGTTTCTTGACCTTTAAAATGGAGATAATAATACTACACTTCACAGGCTGCTGTCAGGACTAAGTGGGCTAAGAAAGCAACATGCTTTGCCTGGCACTTGGAATGTAATAAGCTTTCAATCAACGGTTTAATCGTTGTTCTTATTACAGAGTATTGTTATTAGCTTATCAGTCTTTTAGTTCCTTGGAAGAAAGCCTGGATTCTCTGGCTTTATGGCTGGACTGCAAGTCTTGCATGGGATTGTTATAGTTAAACTGGTCTAGTTTGCTAATTTTTGGCCCAATACCATAATATTATGCTTTCTAATGATGTGGAATTTTGAGACTTCTGAATCTACATTTCAAAAAAGTAAATGAAAACGATGTCAGTCCCTAATACTATGGTAAGTATAGTTTCCTGATCTTGAGAACCTCTCTCTTCCCTGCTGACTGGCACTGCAGGAGCCACGGGCATCCTCTTAGAACTGTTGTCCATTCCTCCACCACAGAGCTGAACCTGTCTTAGAAATAGTGCTCCTGTAAATGTAGATTTTGATGGAAACCAAAACCATCTAACTAAGAGCTTTACCCTTCATTATTTCCATACTGATGTGGAATAGTTCCATCTGTATCTAGGAGGTTGAGAGCTGTTTACTGAATTTATTATGCTGTAAAATTCAGTTCACACATTATCAGATAGATAAGGCAGTATTAACTAGTTTTCCCACTTCATAGCTGAAGGAATTGCAGCAGAAAGGATTTTTCCTGCTAAAAGTTACTCGGAAAGGTAATGGCAAAGACCCATTTGACTTTAGAGCCCTTGGGTCACAGTCCAATAATATCTACTAATCCTATTATTTTTTAAACTGCTGGATGTGGAAATTGCAATCTGCATAGATATTGCAAAGACAAAATTATCACTTAGTTTGAAATAGATGAGTGAATTATTTTGCTCTATGTTCCATCCCTTAATAATTCTATTATATACAGATCTGAACTCCTGCAGGAAGAGTGTATGATATAAGGACACCAATAAGCATTTACAGTATATTAACAAACCAACAATAGGCTGATAATTCACCCTGGATTCATGGCCAGGGTCTGTGAAAGAACTCAATAAGCACGATATGCATTTCAAAAACTCCTAATCATAATTAAAAATTCCAAACCCCTCAACCCTATAAATTATGTTAATAGAATACGAGCATTTGGCCTGTCCCTCGCTCCCCTTGTAGCATGGTAGACCCTGTGATTACCAGTTTTGGGGAAAGAGGGACACCATACAACACTTCTCAATGAAAAGGTGAGACTCGAATTTTTTTTTTCTTTCTTTTTTCTTTTCTCAAACTTACGGCACAGAGTTGTGTACACACCTCTCTTTCCGTAATCCCCTCTGTGTCTGTGTCCCTTCTCTATTCCTTGGTGAGACTTTTCAAGCTTTTCATCTTTATCATTTTCCTCGAATAAGCAATGCAACCTACCAATTTCTTTTTTCTCTTTCTAATTAATCTTTTGCCATAGACTTATTTTGAAGACGTTAATGCCCATCAGAATTTCGAGTCTTTGAGCGAATCGTTCGAACCCACTCCAGGTCCCCCCCAGGGATATGAATCCGCGTCTTAAGTGGCTGAAAAGGCAAAGCGTGACCCTGGTGATAACAGGAGCAGCGGGACTGCGGCCAATCCCGCCCCCGGGACCTGCCCGCTGCGCGCCGCGGCCCGGACCCCGGCACAAAGACGCGGCCGGCGGGGAGCCCAGCCCACCGCCGGGCCGCCGCCGGGAGCGCGCGCCCGAGCCGGGCCACCGCGTCGCCGGGGCTCGACCGCTCCCCTCCTTCTCTTCGGCTGATTTTATTAGAAAGAAAAAAAAAAAAAAGGGAGAGAGAGCGAGAGGGAGAGAAGCAGGGAGAGCTCAAAGAAGTCCCGCCCCTCCTCCCGCCCTCCGCCTCCCATTGGCCCGGCCTCCGCACGCGTCAGGCCGGGCCACGCCAATGGCGAGGCGCGATACTGCGAGGTGGGCCGGGCCCAAGCGCGGAGTGGGCGGTGGGTCGGTGCAGCAGCCCCGCCGCGGCTCGGCCACCATCGCCGAGGCGCCGCTGCTCCCCACAGACGCTCGCGAGCCGCCCCCCGCGCTCCCAGCCTCCTCTTCCTCCCGCACGCCCGAGACGCTCGCCCGGCTCGGGTCTCGCCCCCGCCTCCGCCTCCCCGCTCCTCTCCCCTCGCTCGCCTCCCACATTGTCTCTGTCTCGTTTTCTCTCCTAGTTGAGGGGAAAAAAAAAAAAATCACCATCATCCTCCGGGAGCCCCCTCGCCCTCAGAAAAACAAAACCAGACATGAGCCTGGGCTCCCGCTCCTGAAGGACCGGCCGCGCGCGGAGCCCGCACGCAGGGTCACGGGAGGGAAGCCCCCCCAGCCCCCGGCTCTGTCCCCGCGGCCGGCCGGCCCGCCCTCGGCCCAAGCCCGGCGGCCCCAGCCCCGCGGGCCTCCCGCCCCGTCCCCCCTCTTTCCCGGGAGCCGGCCGCACGCACCTCCGTGGATGGTGTAGCGCCTCCGGGGCAGGTAAGTCTCCAGGCGGCCCGCGCGCGCGGCGGCTGCCCGCCGCTGTGGCCCCTGGTCCCGGGCGCGGGCGTGGGGCGGGCCGAGGGCTCGGCGGGGAAGCCCGGTCCCGGGTGGGCGCCGCGCACGGCCCGGGCGGGCACAGAGGGCCGGGGGCCGCCTGGCCCCTCGCTGGCCAGGTGGCTGTCGCTCCCGCCCGCTGACCCCGGCTCTTTCTTCGCTGCCTCGTCCTGCTCTGGTTGGACTCGTCTGAGGTGAAACTGTTTCCTGGGACTACATCGTGGGCTGCGCTGGGGGGCGGGGGGGCGGGGAGGCGGGGAGGGAGGAAGTCCAGGACCGACGCTCTGAATGTCTTGGATGCTTGTGGATTTGGGGGTCTTGGGGGAGGACTTAAAGTCTCATTTTCACATTAGGGGAAGATCCTCTCTTTGTGTTCGAAACCTCCAGCGCTGTGCTCAGTGTGCTTCTTGAATTTTAAAACCCCAAATCACTTGCAGCAGGGGAGGATTCTTCCTAGGAGGTTTTAGTTCGGCTCTCTGCAGGAGAGTGGCTTTTCTTTTTATTCGCGTTATTATTATTATTACTATTTTTTAAGGTTTCGGAAAGAAGAAAAAGTAGTTTTACATAGATCGTGTGTGTGTGCGTGCGTGTGTGTTGGGAGGGGGGAAGTATCGCAGGTTTCCTTTGAAACTGGTTGCTTGAGAAGTTGTTGAAAGGAAAACAAAATGATTCATTGTTGAATTGTCATTTTCCTATGCCTCTTTTCCAAGGTTTGCTTACAATTTTTTCTGGATTACAGACTTCAAACATTGATTTAAGCAAAATGTGTCCTTGAGAAACTGGGTGCTTTAAATGTTTCAGTCTGTGTTGCTATTTTAAGGTACATTTGAAAAGTAGTTTTGTATGAATCCTGAAATAGCTTTCTCCAAAGCAATTTTTTTAAACACAAAAAAGGTAAGTAGTAAAAGGGTAACTCGGGTGAATTGCAAAACAAAACATTTCAATGTAACACAAAGTAATGAGTCCTATGTTTAGATTTGAAACAATTTTGATAATTACTTTCCATTTACAGAGAGACGTTTTTTGTCTGGTGTACTACACTGGTTTCTTTAGTCTCAGTCTGTTGGGGGAGGGGAGAGAGGCTGGATCTATACAATAATAAAATCATCTTTGGGTAGCTATTTCCTTTCCTGGATCTGCTTGTTGAGTTAATTCCACAGTAAATTATGAACCAGTTTTGATTTCGATGGCCTAGGCTGAATGGAAAGCTGGCTTCCAGCTCTCCCTGTTGTTGTTGAGCTCGAAGGGAAAAGAGGCAGAGGCAGACACACACACACACACACACACACACACACACACACACACACACACAATACCAGGCAGAGGGCTCATTGTTCTTCCATACACACATTCATTCTCTCTCTCCCATATTTGGGACTAGGTTTGCACAGACAAACACAGCTCTTTTGGGAGAGGGGAGAGGAGATGGGGGAAGGGTGGGTGCTTTTCTTCAGCTTTCTTTCACCCATCTCCTGTCTGGCCTTTTTTTTCAACCTTGTAAGAGGCAGAAGAAACTAAACTAAAGGTCACTCAAAAACATGTTCAGAGACTCCTCTTTTCCACCACCATTTCTTCCCTGTGCAGCGCTAGTTTCTACTGCTCTTTCTTTTCTGTGTACGTAAAGATAAAATCCCTCATTTTATGTCGTGGCCTTACAGTCCGCTTTCGTATTCCTCATTGCCTCTGACTTTGTTGGGGACAGTGATTTGTTCAGTTGACTGTTATTGTAGTGAATGTGACCAGGGTTGTCTTTTCTAGGCAGAAGCAGATTGTCTCAGTTAAGATAATAGAGGTTGTATTTGAGGTTAATAGTTAGCGAAGCGTGTGTGTGTGTGTGTGTGTGTGTGTGTGTGTGTGTGTGTGTGTGTTTATGTTTTGACATATTGGTGGTCTGAAGGTTTGATAGGCACGTATACTGGCTATTGAGCTATCAGGGTGTTTCATTTTGTATTGTTTTGTTAATAGGGGTTATAAGAAAAGATCTGGTTGTCTGCTTTTGGGGTAACGTAGAGGCTTCCTGGGACCCTGGACAGGGAATAGGCAGAGAAGAGTACACCTGGGTTAAACCCAGCTCTGAGCCAAGGATGCAGGTTGATGTGAGTAGTATGGGTTGCAGAATAGCACCTTCTACTGGTTAATTGCCTTGAAGGATCCAGAGGAAGAGGATGGGGGAGGGGATTCACGGCTGAGGCCTAATGATTTTCCTTTGAACACAGTTGTAGTGTTTTCCTGCAAATGCCACTTCCCCGAGCTGCTAATACAGATGCCCTTTGACAGGCACGGCCGCATTGAGGCTTTTACGTTATTGGCTGTCTTGGCATTAATTTGCTCTATTATTAGAAGTATTTATACATTGTGACTTCCAAGGACTCTCTTTTATGAAGAAATACAGTTTGTCTTGGAATACTAAAAAAACAAAAACAAAAACGGGGGTTTATTTGTGTTCTTGGTTTTGGAAAGTCTACGTACACTAGCTGCCTTTAAAAAGTTTTCAGTATCATTAGTAAAAAGTCAGATAGCACTATCCTTTAGAAATGAACAATCCCAGCACTGGACCTAGAGATTTTCCTCCAAGATTTAATGGGGGTGGAAGGGTGGGGGATGCAGGGGTAGGAGAGGAGCTCACTGAAATCAGCAGCTTTGCATATGTGATAGTGTTGCATTGCAGTAGTGTTTCCATCAGTCATATAAACAAAATTAGGTCTGATAGGATAACTTGTTCTATGGATTAGAGTAAAAAAAAAAATAGAGTCAAGAGAAAATGTGAAATGAGTGTGTACAGATTAACACAGAAGGCCAAATTCCTGCTCAAAGCCTTCTAAACCAAGGTGTAGTTTCAGAGATAATCTGCTTGATAAATACCTTGAAGAATTTTTATTATCACACATCCTACCTTCCCTGGTGGTCCAGTGGTTAGGACTCCGCACTTTCCGCACTTCCCGCACTTCCACTGCAGGGGGTACGGGTTTGATCCCTTTTCAGGGAGCTAAGATCCCACATGCTGCACTGGCCTAAAAAAAAAAAATTCAACTGTTTTAAGTGTAATGAACTGTTACAGATGTTTGCAGTGGCAAGGGGAACTCATTGTCAAATAAACATCTTCTGTTCCAGACTGGCTACTCTTAGGAATGTGATTTCTGATTCACTTTGCTTTCAAAGCTTAGAGTGTAATCTCTGAAGTTGTGGCTCTTTCCACAATGATGCGTGAACAGGTCAAATATATTATTTACTTAACAGGAAGGGAGTCGGGTAATTTCAGTCCAGTATATTCTCTGCCAGTGTTTTGTTGCAAGGTAACTAGAGTAACTGGGAACCAATTCACAACAAAAAGGTAAACCAAATCAAGAAATAAATGCAGCAGTTACTTTTTCAACTTGACTTTTGGTTAGTCAAAAAGTTTTTAAAAAGTGAGACAGTAATCACTGTCAGGTCCTGCAACAATTACATGTGATATCGAACAGAGATATGCCAGGTGCTGCAGACACACGCGAATATGACTGTGCCCTTCCAAAAACCAGTGTGTGTTGAATATTAGCATGGATTTAGTAAGCACGCCTTGCTTTTAAAATTAGTTTTGACTCTAACATCTTGTTCAAATCTCAGTAATCAAAAAAAATTTAAGTAGTAAAATAAGTTGTATATGCCAAGTTCTTTGGGGAATTTTTTGCTCTTCTACTAACTGCTTTTGGCAGCTTCTTTTGCAGTTGATTTAAAGGTTAAGATAGCAGAAAATTCAGGTGTTTAAGTGAGTCATTAGTGTAACATAGCTGTGAACTGCATTACACACACTCATGCACCCTGAAACAATGCACTATTGTCTGAGAGAATCAGCTTCTGGTAATGCTGTGCTCTAGTTCATCATAGGGTTTTTCAACAGCCAGGAATTCCTCTTGAATCATGGTTAAGTGATTGTTAATTATTAATATCTTCGTGATTATTCCAAGTTTGTAGCTCTGCTTGTTCTATCTAAGTGTGATTTTGGTGAGCCTGTTGGCTTCTGCTTCGTTTCTTGTCTAATAGAGTTCTAGTGTTTTTTAAACAATGAGGAGAAAATGAACTCATTTTAATGGACATTTGACCACAAATAACTCAAACATGCTGAAATATAAAATATGCTTACTAGATTGGATTTTGTTTGGAATTGTGATTTGTGTAACTTGGTGGTTTGGCGAGCAGTGTATTAGGTAACTAGGTCAATAGGCCTGCTAATACTGTATAAGAGGTTTTTTGGTAAGGTGACCTGTTTTGTGCCAGTGTAAAATTGTTGTTTTTATTTGGTAAAATTGCCAGTATGTCAGCAACATAGTGAACTGTGGACTATTTCCTTATATGGTTAAATTACAAAATCATAATTCATAGATCACTTGGTATTTGAGGAATCCTTACAGCTTATTTGTCTTGGGCTTTTGCACCAGACGTTGAAGCTACAGGTCATGCCCTGATTTTAAACTAGTTATACATGTGATTTGTAAGGGTTTTGGACAAAGAGCAGAAAGTCTTCCAAGTCATTCTCATGTATTGGGAAAAAATGGAACAGAAATTTAGACCTTGAGAGTGAGGCCTCACAGAAGCACCCCAGGTTCATTCGGGCCTCGTGGATGCTGGAGTGCTGTTAGGGGGATTGGTCCTGCCTAGCTTTAGTGACCAGATTACCTCGTTGCCTCCTCAGAGGGAAGAGTTTGTTGACCATGTACCCTAGTGTCAGGGCAGTGTATGGATGTCCAGACTGTGTGTAGCGTAAGGACACCACTCAAAAGGGGACAGTATGTACACTGTGGGCCTGAGCTAACCTGAAGGAGAGCTTGTGAGCAAGTACGGCCACGTGACATCTCTAGACAGAGTGTTGGAGCAGCACGGGAGCACCCCTCCTGCAGAAACCCATCCCAGCACACACGGCCACGGCCACACTCAGCAGAGCATGTGTGCACGTGTTCATCGACACCTACAGGTGTCCACCAGCTGCCAGAGGTCTGATTCCTGACCCCCTTACTTCTTCTGGGGGTGGGGAGCAGGAGGGGGTGTGGAGTGGTGGTGGCACTTAATGTGTGTGGGGTGAATACTGTCCAGGGGGAGTGAGAGCCAGCGAGAGTGTGGGCACGTGTCTGCATGTGTGAATTCAGAGAAGCTGCCTGGGAGGCTCTGGAAACCTCTCCCTCGCTGGGCAGAACCTGGCTACCCTGGGGACGTGTATCCACGCTAGAACTGCTTGGCTTGATTCCTCATGGGATAAGGTAGGCTCTGGTCACTGACTTAAAAACATGTTTGATATATGAAAACATCACTCAGGTGAATTTAAACTAGATGCTCCCTATTAAAGGCAAAGGCCGTGTTCCTCCTGCCCATTCACTCCTCTTTCCCTAACCTCTCCTTTGTGGGTGGGTCACTGAGTGACTGAAGAGGCGTCATCTGGCCTAGATCCTGCTTTCTCTGGCAGGGCCACCACATAAGGTTGTTCAGGTTGAACAATAATATAGGAACTTAAATTTTTTACTGAAAGAAGGTGTTCCTTTCCTGCATAAGGCACTAAATAGCCAGAGCTGACCCACCTAATCCTCTGCTTTTCACTCAGCTGTTTAATCTCTGGTTGTTTCGTGTCTTTGTCCCTCTGCTTCCACTTCCACTAAGGGCTCTTAATATTGTTTAATTACCATTTCCCAAGAAAGAAGATCTGATAGGTTGTTAGTTATCATCGCTGTTGGTAAAGGGTTCGGGGCCAGACCACCTCTTAAGCTACCTACCTACCTTCTAGATAGTGAGGTGCTCACCCCTTCACACCAGCTCTCATGAGGCACACGGTAGAAGCTGAGGAGATGGGAGGCATTCTGAACTATGGCCTGTGGAAAGGGAATTTTTTTCTTCTTTTCTGTTCTGTCAGTTTTTTTCCATCTTCATTTTCCTTGACATCTGGTGCAGCTGTTGTTGCTTTTGGTAGCTTATCTAACAGTTTGTTTTGCTTTAAGAAACTCTGCATAGTCATAACTGGCAGTCAGTTATGCTCTTTTAGGCAAGATCATTTTATTATATTTGTCTTGTTTTATTTCCTGTGAAGCTACCTGTCTACCTACCTGCCTACACAAGTTGATGTTTCTCAAACTCTGTTTATGCCATATGGATGTGCTGCGAATATTTTAAGTGTTCTAAGGTCAAATAAATTTATAATGCATATTAGCACCCTGAAGCCTTAAAAAATTAAGACTATGGTATGTAGAGGGTTTTTGTTTGTTTGTTTGTTTTTCCCTTCCCCAGAGAATACCTGTGATGTTTTAATGAGAACCAATATTCTGTCTAACAGTTTGAGAAACACACATAAAGCTAATTCTTTCTTAATCAAGTGGCTTGTGCTTTTTTCCTTAATGATGAAGAAGTAGGTTTTGGGTGTTGTTACTCTAATGCTTTGCTGCTCTGTACTGTTTTTCTTCAAGTTTTGCACTCTAGTCCTTCCAAGGGTGCAGCATAACTGCTGTTTTCACCTTATACGTTCATCCTTCTGGAGTTATTTGAATTGTTGCACCTGATATCCCTCATTCTGTCTTTTAATTGCATCAAATCAATATTTTTCCTTTTTACCCTGCTCCAGTAGCTATACTCTTCTTCAAGATATAATCACTTCATTTTTGAACAACAGCAATCAATGTATAAGCACTGGTCTTTTAACTAATGATAAACAGAAGCAGGTACTTAACTATGCAGTTCATTGAAGTAAGCCTTACAGGCATGTAAAGATGAAGAGAATAGCCTTCTAGAAATTTTCTCTGTACAGGCCATCGGTGTATACTTAACTGTTAGAAGATAAGTATTTTAGGGGATAAACGGCAAGGTCCTACTGTATAGCGAGGGGAACTGTATTGAATATCCTGTGATAAACCATGATGCAAAGGAATGTGAAAAAGAATGTATATGTGTATATATGTATAACTGAATCGCTTTGCTGTACAGCAGAAGTTAACACAACATTGTAAACCAACCGTACTGCAGTAAAATAAAAGATAACTGTTTTAGAGACACAAAATACTATGGAATTGTATTAGTTATGTATTGCTGCAAAACAGATTACCTCAAAGCTTGGTGACAGCACAGTAAAATTTTCTATGGTCAGTTGTCTGGGAGTGGCCTAGTTGAGTGGTTCTGGCTCAGAGGTCTCTCCCGAAGTTGCAGTCAGGATGGCAGCTGGAGCTGCTGTCATCTGAAGGCTGGCCCGGGGCTGGAGGCTCTGCTTCCAGGCGGCTTACTCGCTGGCTGTGGGCAGCAAGGCCTCTGCAGGAAGCCTCGGTTGCTTGCCACGTGGCCCTCTCCACATAGTTACCTGAATGGCCTCCTTACATGGCATTTGACACAATGGGAGGGCGGGGGAGAGGAAGCAAGGAGGAAGCTTTTTATGACCTAGTCTCAGAAGTCACACACTGTTACTTCCATCATATTCTGTTAGTTAGAATCAAGTCACTAAGTCCAGACCACAGGCAAAGAGAAAGGAATTAAGTTCCAGCTCTTGAAGGGAGGAGTATCAAAGAATTTGTGGATTTTAAAACTACCATAGGGATTCAAAGGAGAGAGATATAGAAGATTAAAAAAAGCCTTCCCCTTTGATTAGTTATCTTCAAGCAATGCTTTACTTTAACTGGCAGGTAGTTGCTGGTTCTAGAGGAGAGTGATGTGACCATAACCTCACATTATTCATCTTCTCCCTCTACTTTTGTTGAGATATCATTATTTCCTACCTTCTTTCTGTTGTTTTTACATCAGATTTAATCTATTTCAGTTAAAACTGTGCTTAGGACACACTGCCTTAAGTTGTTTTGTTTTGACTACTCATATTTTCTACCAATTCAGTACCTTCAGGTCTTTAACCTTTCCACTCATTTTATCACTTCATATCTTGTGTTAATGTTTATTATTTGCATTTATATCTTATTGTTAATCATGTTCTTTCTGTTAGATTTTAAGCCCCTTGAAGGCAGAAAGCTTTCCTTTAATTATACCAGTATGTACACTCACGTGTAGAATTGGATGTATTCTAAGACACATTTCATTGTCTTAAGATGCCATCAGTAGTAAGATGCACCATATTTTATGTGCCACTAAGAAAGAACATGATGCTACCAATTGAACTGTGTAAGACCTGCCCCAGTTCTAATGATGTACAAATGTAAAACATCGTGCACCTTAGAATCATTGAAATTTGGTCATCTGTTTAGGCCATCTTTCCTTTCACAACTGTATATTCCTTGGAAAGCATTTCTGAAGATAGATTTTAAAGCAGATTATTTCCTCCGATTGGTACAGTGTTATAGGTGGTGTTCCTGCCTAAAGATTTAGCATGAAAGACTTAGCTGTGATCAACAGTACCTTAAAAACAGATGCTACCATAAACCTGTAGTCATCATAGTTCTGGTTCCCATAGAGTAGGTATAACTTATATATTTTGATTTATAATGTACTATATGTTTTGTATATATTATACAAAAAATACCGCCTTACTGCATCATCTGTTTGGCTTAAAATGCCAACTTTATTTTAAATATTGATGTTCCTCATGATTCTGTCCATTAACTCCTCCCTCAGTGCTGTCTTCCAGAGTGACCTCATCCCAACTGGTGCTTCCAACCTGCAAGTTTATAAATACAGCCCTGATCTCTTTTCTGAGATCCAGACCCATGTTGTCCTCTGTCTCCTTGGATGTCTTCTGGGCAGCAAGCCTCAAAATATACCAGTCTGCATTTGTGCATGCTTAACTATTATACTATTGTAGCAAAGTAGTTAAGAGCTCTAGATTCAATTCCCAGCCTGCTGTTTTTTTTGTGTGTGTGTGTGTGGTTTTTTTTTTTGGGGGGGGGGTGATCTTTATTGGAGTATAATAGTTTTACACTGTTGTGCCAGTTTCCTCTGTACAACAAAGCGAATCAACTGTGTTTATACATATATCCCCATATCCCCTCCCTGTTGAGCCTCTCCCAAGGCTCCCTCCCACCCTCCCTATCCCACCCCTTTAGGTCATCAGCAGTCATCGAGTTGATCTTCCTGTGTCAAGTAATTGCTTCCCACTAGCTATCTGTTTTACATCTGGGAGTGTATAAATGTCAATAATGCTCTTTCACTTTGTTCCAGCTTCTCCTTCCCTCAGCCTTCTGCTTATTAATTCTGACTTTCGGCAAGTTACTTACCTTTCTGTGGCTCAGTTTTCTCATCTGTAATGTGGGGATAATAATAGTACTCATAAGTTTGTTGTGAGGACAAATGTAATTAATACACATAAAGTGCTTAACATGTCTCTGGTAAATAATAAGTGCTCGATAAATATTAGCCTATTTTTTAAAACTATTACTGTTGTTATTGTCAGTCACAGACCTAGCTTTCCACTCTGTTCCCTTCTTGTCTTTGCATCACTCAACAACTAGCAGAGATGTAGGAGCAACGGTTCAAATAAGTTCTAAGTTAGCAACTGCAAAGTTTTTACTTTTCCTTGAATATAGGAAATACTACAGAACAATAGAGGATTAAGTATAAAGTGAATGACAGACCACAGAGTGAAGGTGAGGTCTGAGGTGTTAGCTGTCCCTCTTCCTTGTGATGGTCCTAAAGGAGATTTATGTAAGTAGAATAATGGCAAGTGGGAAGTTCAAGGTATTATTTTATTATTAATTGGGCTTTTAGCCAAAATACCGATACAGAGCTGTCTGGTAAACTGGGTTGGGGTGTGTACAGCTTAAACTTAAAGCCTAGGCAAGGGATGTCCCTGCCTCTTAAGTCTCACTGATGTGCTCCTCTGGCTGGCAGCTTCACGGAAGATCCAGACATTAGCCTTTTAGAGCGTGTGGGGGAGAAACGAGCAGGAGCAAGATAGCCATCCCTTGTGTGCGTGCGTGTGTGTGTGTGTGTGTGTGTGTGTAACTGCAATTAACATTCAGACTTATAAACAAGTCCAGTCAGTGTTTTGAACTGTGACCCCATCAGATTAATATTCCCTCCTCTTAGAGAGGTTCAAGAAAGTGGGGTGTGGAGAGAGAGAGAGAGGCATCTTGTTGGTCCACCTTCAGCTCTCCAGTGAGCTTGGTTTAATGGCCTGTGAGAAATAACTAAAAACAGTTGGCTATCTGTCTAGCAGCCCTACATTCTGACTTTTTTTTTTAGGTCAGCTGCTGGGACCTGGGGAGAGGTGCAAAGTATTTTTCAAATTTAAGGATAAGCTTACTCTTTGAGATGAGATTAAGGAGAAATGTCATGTGATAAATAAGATTTGGCATTTAGAAAAGTGGTCCACCATTAATGATGGCTACTGTGGCATTTTGGTAATGTGCTGATTTTAATTTTGGTAATGGGAGTGTAATCTTTGAGGAATATGATTATATATGATTATGTTAGCAGAGCAGAACTGAAGCCTAATCATATTATACTCAGTCTGAAACAAGACTGTGATGACAGAGGGGGCATGATTGACTTGGAGGCTAGAAAAGAGGCACCTGGAGTGTTGCCCTCGGATTTTGCAACCTCAGGTACATTGTTGAGGTAACTCCAGGAGGGCAGAGGCCACGTCTGCTTTGGTCACTCAGTGTTCCTTGTGTCTAGCATGCAAGGAAGGCCGTAGGCATTCATTCACTTATTGAATGACTGAAAGAAAACTTTTATTGTGTAATATTATTGATGTTGATGATAAAGGATATTTGGCTTCATTGCTTAACCCCAAGACATATTTAGGAAGTGGATTTTTGGAGAAATTCTTGATAATGACATTTTTATATCTCATGTATAGTATAGAAAAACATTTCAGAGCTTCTTAGTTATTTAGATCATCAGAAATGAGTTTTTATTTTAATCCTAGTAAGTTTAAAATATGTATTAGAAGTTGTTTAATGAAGTAGTACTTAATAAATACATATAGTCGGACTTCCTAGGTGGCGCAGTGGCTAAGAATCTGCCTGCCAGTGCAGGGGACACGGGTTCGATCTCTGCCCCAGGGAGATACCACATGCCGCGGAGCAGCTAAGCCTGTGCGCCACAACTATTGAGCCTGCGCTCTAGAGCCCGTGAGCCACAACTGTTGAACCTATGTGCCGCAACTACTGAAGCCCATGCGCTTGGAGCTTGTGCTCTGCAACAAGAGAGGCCACTGCAATGAGAAGCCCGCGCACCACAAGGAAGAGTAGCCCCTACTTGCTGCAACTAGAGAAAGCCCGTGTGCAGCAACGAAGACCCAACACAGCCAATAAAATAAGTAAATAAATAAATAAATAAATTTATTTAAAAAAATAAATACATATAGTATCCTTTTTTATAGTTTTGCCTTGTGTTAAGTAGGATTTGGTATAACAATGAGTGGCAGAAACCCAGAATAACGACTTGAACAAGATGAAAGTTTCCTTTCTTTCATAGAAATCGTTGACAGTCCTGAGCCAATGTGGGCCCCTCATGTTCGTTAAGGGATGCAGCTTGTTCCTTTTAGTCAGAGATAGCCTCTCCAAGTCCTGTCATCATTTCTGTATTCTCACCAGCAGGAAGGAGGCAAGGGCACACCCCCATCCTGTGAAGATACTTCCCAGAAGTCACACACATCAATTCTGCTTTGTCCCTTTAATTATAATCAAATCACAGGGCCACGGATAGCTGTAGTGGAAGCTGGACAGTTTAGTCTTTGCTGGAGATGGCTGTGTGCCTAGTCAAAAATCAGAGGTTCTGTTGCTGTGGAAGAAGGGAGGAATCAGCATTGCAGGACCACTGTCAATGTGTGCCATAAGTCTCGATGGATGATGTAGTATTAACACATTTGGTAATGTGATCTTTAATATTGTTTATAAGAATATCATACTAATGTAATGAGTTCATTATTCAGTATAGAAGTTTCTCTAATATGATTTTTGATCTGATGATGACTTCAGATTTTTATTGCTAAGTTAGTTTTCTAACAAGATGAACTGACTTTTTAAAAAAATTTATTTATTGGCTGTGTTGGGTCTTCGTTGCTGTGCACAGGCTTTCTGCAGTTGTGATGAGCAGGGGCTACTCTTCATTGTGGTGCGTGGGCTTCTTTCTCATTGCGGTGGCTTCTCTTGATGCGGAGCAAGGGCTTTAGGCGCACAGGCTCAGTAGTTGTAGCTAGCAGGCTCTAGAGTGAAGGCTCAGTAGTTGTGGTGCACAGGCTTAGTTGCTCTGTGGCATGTGGGATCTTTCCGGACCAGGGGTCAAACTCGTGTCCCTTGCATTGGCAGGCAGATTCTTAACCACTGTGCCACCAGGGAAGTCCCTGAACTGACTTTTGAACATTCTGATATTAGTAGCGTAATCTGCCGTGTATTTTTTTAAGTTTTCATGGGATTCATTATAGTAGGAAATAATTACTAAAATTTCCTTAGGTTTCTATACACTAAACGTGATTAAAGACCTCTTAGAAACATTTAATTCTTGTTATTTATAAACTAGAAAACTGTGCAGACATCTTATTGCTAATAATATGATATTGAGAAATGCTTTTTTTCATTTTCAATAAAATTTATTTGTGTATGTGTAAATAAACAGTGAAACAGCATCAAAGGCCTCTGTACAATTTCATCATACAGTTTCTGTGCAAGATGCTTCATCAGTAAATCATTCAATTTGTTTTAAAAGCATGTGATTACAGAAAACTGTTTAAACTGTTCATCAAAAATTGAATAAGATCTTTCAAAGATACCTCAGATACTCATACCAACACTGTCTATCTTCTGAATATCAGCTTGAGTTGCACAGGTTAAGGTGGAGACTCTTCACATAGTGCTGAAGATGTGATACAATCTGTACTTGAATTGGCATTGTACTCCTCAGACTTAGGCTGTCTTCATTACAAATATCCTCTGTCCCGGAGAGATCAGCTGTATCAAGATGGCTCATCAGCTAAGTCACGTTGGTCAAAATACCTGCTAATCAAGCAGATTAATAAATTCAAAGCAGGAACCCGCTCATCATCTTTGCTGTCCACTAAAAGCCTCACTCACTTCAGAGCACCTTCTTGCAAGCTGCCGAATCAGTGAGTGAGCCTCAGGTAATAAAGGTTTTTCAAGACAAGCCAACAAAGCATAAAGCCATCTTCCCAATTCTGGAGTAAAGTCTCTTTCTCCAAACCAGTTACCCAGATATTCCAAGACAGCAGTTAGTGTTGCCTGATTCATTCTGCTAACAATACTAAGCAAGGGAGGGAAACCAATTTGTGCATAATGGATTCTAGGACTTTCACTTGTTGTGCATAATGGATTCTAGGATTTTCACTTGTAGCTGGTCCAACAGCCCCTTTAGCATGTAACCTTTCACCCAGACAAAATTTTTTCCAGCCTTCTTTATCTTCAGATTTTGGCGTGGTCACATTACTATCCAACTGTTGTGATTTGCAGTGACTTCTATGTCTGTTCACACTCTGCCGAACAGCTGAAAAATGTGCCACTTGTTGCTGTTGCCATTGAAGAGTGGGGGAATATCCTTCAGAGGCAGGTTGGCAACCTGAAAGAGAAACATTCACATTTTGTTTCCTTTCAACTTCTTTGGGTCAGTTTGAGCTACCACAACATCTGGACATTGAGCTGCTTCGATCTGGACCCGCCTCAGGTATTCCTGGGGAGTTCTCGGAAGTACGCTGGGATTGAAACTTCCTGTCAAGTCACAGGGCTCCACTGGCAAGAGCTGGGGCATCAGCTCTTCCACTGCAGACTCTGCAGGTACCCACGCCATGGTTTTCCAGAAATGCTTTTATAAGCACCTTACTAATATTTGTTAAGATACCTAGCTTTATAAAACATCTACATTTTTCTTTAGTATTTTCTTTGTAATGGCTTAGCACCCTTTTCATAGCTTAGTGGAAATTTTAGAGTTGTTATGGAATCCTTAAACAGTTTTTACACTATGAAAAAACTCTAATAAGGGTTTATAGGTATGCTTGAAACAATCTGTAAGTTTCTTAATAATGAGCAGTGACTTTTCTTCTGACAACTTGGGATAAACTTAGTTTTGTAGTAAGTTATAGAACACAGTTTATCTTTCCATCTGTTGGTTGTCATATTTTATTTGCCCCAGCATACAGGTACGCAGTGTGCAGTGGTATAATTGTCATACCAGTTATTTCTGTCAACTTAGACCCAAAGTTATGAATGTGTTATAAAGTTATAGTGTCCAAGAACTTCTTAAAACCCTGTGTTAAGAAATTGATCATCGAGATTGCCTTTTAAGGAGGTGTACTAGGGCCATGGGGAGGGGGATGAAGAGAGAGGGAGCCTTACCTTTTCATACTCTTACTGTTTGTCATGTGTAAATATTACATAAATACATACGAAGAATCTGTGCCTTTTATTTTTAGATTCTTGCCATTTTTAGATTCTTTTATTAGATGCTTTAGTAACACATCCGTTTAATTTATGTATGAAGTGGGGCATACACAGAGGCCTAGACACTGATTGTGTGCTTTTGAAGAATTTTCTTACCAATGAGAATAAGATATGTACACAGTGGAGTGCTAGGTAGAGGAAAATGCCTCAAGAGATGATGATGCTGTGGTTTAAGAAAGAGAATTAACTCTGGCTGGAGGCCTTAGGGAAGATTTGGTATGGGAGGAGGTGTTTAACCCGTGTTTTGAAGGCTTGGCAGGATTTGGACATGTGATAAGTAGCTAAGAGGATTTCAGGCAGGAAATTGCATGGAGCAGAGGCACAGAGGCTGGAAAACCTGGGAAGTGGTGAGTACTTGTACTGCTTCTATGATGAGGATTATTAAATTGTGTTTGAATTTTTCTTTTTTTTTTAAATTCTTTAAAAATGTTCTGTAGCAGATGCAGGCAGACATAGTTCTTTCAACTCAGGTAATTTATGTTTGAAGCTGTTGCTGGTAGTAGTTCAAACCAGATTGTATGAGCTTTTTGGAGAGGCGTCCTTTGGGCTGAAGAACAGACTGGTTTGGCGGGAACAGTAGAGCGCTGGAAAGACAGGTTGGGGTCATAGCATAGGGAGATTTAACACCAGCGTGAAACTTTGAGAGCCCGATGCATTCAAATGAAATACAAATTGTAGTTATAAAATTAATGTCTACTCATCGTAATTGCGTCATGCACCCCCCTGTATTCTTCCAGATGTTTTCTATGCATGTGTAAGCACGTGTGTACATGCTATGCATATGCATATACTGTCTTGAATTTTGCTTTTTACTTAATAGTCCAAGCACATATTTTTCAAGTCAATTGTAATTATATCTCAGATCTTTCTTTCTTTTTTTTTTTTTAAAAACTGCATCGTGCGGCATTGTGTGGGTGCATACTTTAATTTCCTGTTGGTGCACACTTAAACTGGTTCTGACTTTTTTTTTCCACATCCTCGTACCTGTACAATTGTGTAGGTGTATCTGTAGGGTAAATTCTTAGGAGTGGAATTGCTGCAGCAATAGGTGTGTGCATTTTTAATTTTCAAAGCTGTTAATAAATTGCCCTCCAAGTTGTGCCAGTGGACAGTGTTTTAGGGTCCAGATTTCCTTATTTTATCACCAACCCTGGACATTATGCAAGTTCCTGATCTTTGCTAACCTGATAGGTGAAAAATGTACAATATTTTATTTTAATTTGCATCTTTGACCATGAGTGAAATTAATAATCTTTTTACATATCAGAATTTTAAAATACACGTTTCGTTGTCTCTCAGGAGTAGAGCAGAGTGGTTTATGTTGTATGGAGCACTTCTTTCCAAGAACCATTTGTTCATTTATTTAAAAAAATAACTTTATTGAGATACAATTCACATACTATAAAGTCTACTCTTTTAAATATACAACTTGTGGGTTTTTAAAAAAATTTAATTTAATTTTTTGTTTATTTATATTTGTTTTTGGCTGCGTTGGGTCTTCATTGCTGCGCACTGGCTTTCTCTAGTTGCGGAGACGGAGCGGGGGCTACTCTTTGTTGTGGTGTGCGGGCTTCTCATTGCGGTGGCTTCTCTTGTTGTGGAGCTCAGGCTCTAGGCATGCGGGCTTCAGTAGTTGTGGCGTGTGGGCTCAGTAGTTGTGGCTCATGGGCTCTAGAGTGCAGGCTCAGTAGTTGTGGCACATGGGCTTAGTTGCTCTGTGGCATGTGGGATCTTCCCAGACCAGGGCTTGGACCTGTGTCCCCTGCATTGGCAGGTGGGTTCTTAACCACTGCATCACTAGGGAAGCCCTAACTTGTAGGTTTTAATCATTTGTTTTAAAATTGAGTGCCAACCATTGCTTTCTTATTTGTAATAAATAACTATCAAGCTGAACTTGAGGTCCTGTCTTTCTTTCCAAGCTTATAAGCATATTAGACCCAAAACAGGAAATGGGAAATGCAACTTTTCTTGTTATTTTTCCAGTCTGTAGCTCTCTTACCTGAGAGTGCAGTCGGGCTAGCTGGGTTCTGAAATGGAATTATGCGTGACAACTGCTTTGGAATCTCAGTGCTTTGGTACTGGATGGGGAGTGATTTCTTTTAAATAACTTGTAGTTGAAACTGATTTCCAACTGCTGAAGGTGACAAACTTTTCGACTTTCTGAAATTTAAAAAATACGAAATCTGAAGTGAAAAAGCTTCTGAGGGAAAAAGATTTTAAAAATATGGTAAGTGTTTAAATTTATTAAGTCAGTTTTTTTACATGGGTGATTCAATTTCTTTGTAGTTATTATAGTCATTTTTTATTTCAGAGATTTCTTAGTATCTCCTAAAATGTGTGTGTGTGTGTGTGTGTGTGTGTGTGTGTGTGTGTGTGTGTGTGTGTGAGTGAGTGTATGTTAAGTTGATTACATTGCTTTACTTTAAGAACAGTGATGACCTGGCCTGTATGTGTTTCTGTTACGTTTCACAGATATTTTCGTGTGGAGAAAAGCATACTGGCAATTGTCAGACTAAATTTTTGAGTAAATTCTTTCTGTCCTCTAGCATTGGCTCTCACCCAGTAGGGTCCCAGGCAGCTCCTGTCCAAGGACTAGTACAGAATAGTAGCTCTGATTACTGGCCACATCTGGGACCCTCATTTATATGATTGCTTCACTTGGGGGAAGATGTGACAGAGGCTCACAGTGATTGTCTGTTGATATTGATAGAACTCAGTTATTCTTTACTTTTGATTTTTATAAAGTAATACTTTAATTTAAACATTTAATTTCCTGTTCTTCTTAGTAAAATATCCTTAAAACTGTGATTCTTTTGCATTTTAATCCCCTCATCGTCTATTATTTCTCCATATTTTTATGTTTCTTCTGTTTGGAAAGTTATTTTTGATTGGTTTGGTTTTAGTCCTTTGTTTTTTATTTTTTTTTTAATAAATTTATTTATTTATTGGCTGTGTTGGGTCTTCGTTGCTGCACTTGGGCTTTCTCTAGTTGTGGCAAGCGGGGGCTACTCTTCGTTGTGGAGCACGGGCTTCTCATTGCAGTGGCTTCTCTTGTTGTAGAGCATGGGCTCTAGGTGTGTGGGCTTCAGTAGTTGCGGCACATGGGCTCAATAGTTTTGGCTCGTGTGCTGTAGAGCGCAGGCTCAATAGTTGTGGCGCACGGGCTTAGTTGCTCCGCAGCATGTGGGATCTTCCTGGAGCAGGGATTGAACCCATGTCCCCTGCATTGGTAGGCAGATTCTTAGCCACTGCTCCACCTAGGAAGTCCCATAGTCCTTTAAATTAAAGTGTCTCCTCTTTTTCTCCCTTGACATCTCTTTTCTTGTTACCAATTTTTTCAAGTTTTAGGGTTTTTCCTGCCATGAAGTCCCTTGGCCTTTGGTTTGTAGTTTTGATTAAAGTGGATTTTTTCTTGGGCTTTTAATTAGATTTTCTTTTCCTTTAGCTCTTCATGGGGGGTTGAAGATGGCTCTGACACTTGGGTCAGTGGTATGATTACTTAGGCTGAAGCTAATGTGAGCACTGAGTGGCTTGAATGTAGCATTTAGCTTAGTTTATGGATGTTTCCATTTCCACTTGAGGGCAGTTTTCTGGCTTAGAAGCACTGTCCTAAAAAAATAGCAAAATAAAATTCTTGTGTGCTGTGTGCATTTGGTCCAAGGTGAGATTTGAGAACTGGGTGACCTATGGGGAAACAGTGTTTATAACTCTGGGAACAATGTTTTGCTGGGATGTGATATTGATTTGATAGGAGAGAATAATTGGGTCTTTTAAACACACTGTATGTGCTGTATAATTCATGTTTTTTCTTGCTTCACCAAAATGTCCTGAACCGTGACAACCAATGAGCATCGTAAATAAGCTTGATTCGTTAGCATGCGAGGACCTGAGTCTGAATCCACCTGTACTGTGGGTTTGAAGTGTGATGAAGTGCCCTACTTCCTTAGCTGTCAGATGGGGACTGTAGTACATAAACCGAAATGAAAAAAATTGATATGCAAGTGCATTGAATCTACAGATCTGGAGTACTTTAGTTATCTTTTTCTTTCTCAGGAGCCTAGGCTGTTCAAGCCCACAACCCTTACTTAATCTACAGTGTTTATCCTCTGTAATGTTACCTCTAGAGAAATCCACTGTTTTCTTGATGTAATTCTTATACAAACACTACATGCAGATGTATTTGTTTCAGATATTTTTACGCAGGTACCACTAAGTGCTCAGATAATGTTGAGCTGGAGTAGAGAACTTAGGTTTTTTGTCCTAAAATAAAATTTTAGTTTTCATTTTATGACGAGACATCAGAAAGATATTTTATGAGAGTGATAATGCATGGCCATCTTCTTTTTTAACAAATGAAGCAATTTTAAAATCTCAGAAATCTGTAAATATATTTTTTGGTGGAAAAATATAATGAGGATGGCATCAATAGATTTTTGTTTAAGTTGGGATAGAAGCAGGTAGCGGTTTTTCCTGCCACCTCAGTCACAGGCCTGTGAACTTCTAATGTTAAGATCTAGAGAGAGCTAGTGTCAGCGTGTGGCCCCTGAAATGATTTAAGAGGCCGTTTTTCTTTCTCA
Source organism: Hippopotamus amphibius kiboko (assembly GCF_030028045.1). Lineage (NCBI taxonomy): Eukaryota > Metazoa > Chordata > Mammalia > Artiodactyla > Hippopotamidae > Hippopotamus > Hippopotamus amphibius. The sequence continues at coordinate 6,404,750 of NC_080186.1, read as the reverse complement.
AGTTGCTTATTCCAGTCTAATCGCTCAGGAAGGAAGCTTTTTTTTTTTTAAAGATTTATTTTATTATTTACTTATTTATGTATTTTATTTTTGGCTGAGTTGGGTCTTTGTTGCTGCTCACGGCCTTCTCTAGTTGTGGGGAGTGGGGGCTACCCTTCGTTGTGGTGTGCTGGTTTCTCATTGCGGTGGCTTCTCTTGTTGTAGACCTCGGGCTCTATGTGCTCAGGCTGCAGTAGTTGTGGCGCATGGGCTCTAGAGTACAGGCTCAGTAATTGTGGTGCCTGGGCTTAGTTGCTCCGCGGCATGAGGGATCTTCCCGGCCTAGGGATCGAACCCGTGTCCCCTGTATTGGCAGGCAGATTCTTAACCACTGCACCACCAGGGAAGCCCAGGAAGGAAGCATTGAAGCTTTTTTACTTTCTGGGAGTCAAAGATTAATTTGTAATTAAAACAGTTAATATGGGTCTTCCCCTCTTCCCCCTTTTGTTTTTTTTTTGTTGTTGTTTTGTTTTTGTTTTTTTGGCACACAGGCTTAGTTGCTCCGTGGCATGTGGGATCTTCCTGGAGCAGGGATCGAACCTGTGTCCCCTGCATTGGCAGGCGGATTCTTAACCACTGCACCACCTAGGAAGCCCGTCTTCCCCCTTTTGAAAAAAAATAGTCCTGAGACTGGGGAGAGTTGTCTGGTTAAGTGCTTATTTTCCCATGAGGTGTTCAGATAATTTGTTTTCATGTTTGGTTTGGATATTTGGGGTAATTTCTCCCCTTAAAAATCAAATTCTGTAGGAAGTAGTCATATTTTTATCACTCCTGGAGAAGGGTACAGGTACTGTCAAATTCCTTGCAGTCCCAAAGACCATTTTGCTTGGATCTTGCTTGACTTGTTGCAGTTTTCTAGAATGCTGATTGCCAGCCTTGCTGATGTGGGGCTGGCTTTGAAATCCAAGGCATCCTTTGAGGATAGTGAAGGACTGTAGAGGGTGGAAATGTTAAGGCTGCAAAATGCTTACACGTGCTGTTGATGCGCTTACTGTAGCAGTTCACGATCCTTGGAAGTTTAGGCCTTCGGTGCTGTGGTCATCAAGATAGGCCTCAGCCCCCTCTGTGCATTACTTAGAAATGATTCACTTTTAGCTCCTAATATAAAAATGGACCCCTGCTTCTCTGAGGTACCCCTGCCCTGCCTCTTTAAACCTTCTTTTTTCTTTTTTTAATTTTTTGGCTGCGTTATGTCGTCATTGCTATACGCGGGTTTTCTCTAGTTGTGGCGAGTGGAGGCTGCTCTTCGTTGTGGTGCACGGGCTTCTCATTGCGGTGGCTTCTCTCGTTGCTGAGCACAGGCTCTAGGTATGTGGGCTCAGTAGTTGTGGCACACAGGCTTAGTTGCTCTGTGGCATGTGGGATCTTCTCAGACCAGGGCTCGAACCTGTGCTCCCTGCATTGGCAGGCAGATTCTTAACCACCGCACCACCAGGGGAGTCCCTAAACCTTCTTAAAATTGAGAGAAAATACTACACCACTAATAAAAGTCCAACCTTGGGGGCAAGTGTTAGAGAACTGAATGTTGCTAAAGCACCAAGAAGGGAGGAGGTGGATCTATTTTGAGCTCATTTGTGATGTCTGTTTAGTTTAGAAAACTCCAGTGACACTGAATAGGCATAGCTGCATTTTTGAGGTTCAGTTTAACTTTAGTGTCACTTTAGCAGAGACAGTCATCTGTCATCTTTTAGGAGGTGATTGTCTAGCAGTAACTGTGTGTGCACTGTGGCATAGTCACTGCAAGACCACTTACAGAGGTGTTTTGTGGAGGGCTTTAGCCTCCTGTTCATGGTGTTACTGAAAAAGGGACTGTGGCCATTTGATGTCATTCTGGACAGGAGACCTGTTGTTTGTATTGCGTTGAATTAGAGGTCAGTATTTGAATTTCTCTGTTTTAGTGGATAAGAGAAAGGGTCCATAAGAATAACAGATGGCTAGGAAATTAGCGAAACACACAGTTAAAAGTATGTTTCAGAGATGGGTTAAACCTGTTGCGACTACCTGGTTTCTGCTGAATTACCAGTAGACTTACTGGTAATTCTGGGAATTACTGACCAGACATTTATTTTTAGACGTGTAGAAAAAGTTCTACAACTTGGTACTTTTTCAGTTATAAACTTAATTGGTTATGAAAAGATGTAACTTAGACTTCATTAAGTGAAGAAGGTGCCTTTCTGATTTATCTTTTTCTGTGAAGCTTCACGTTTTCTGTTGGTGATAAATTCTGGGAGAGAATTGTTTTAAGTTTATTGTGATGATGTACTTTACTTATCCTTAAGTGGTTTCTGACAAAGTTTTTTCCCCTTCATACTTTCTGTTTTGCTTGATTTTTAGAGAATTATTGGTTTGAAACTAATGTCTTTTTTTAAATGCAGTGTGTTCCCCTTTCTTCTGTGATTCCCATGGATGTGTTTAATTTGAAAAAAAAAAAAAGATTTCAGAAGGATCATATTTTCCACGTGCCTATACTAATCATGAAAAAGAAAACTCAGTCTTGTGTTTCTGAAAGGATAAAGTGATTAATAAGTGAAAGATAATGATTATTATAGAAATGATATGTAATTTAAGGCTGTAGCTTCTAGGAGGCTGCTCTCAGCTAAGTCTCCTTTTCTCTGGGCAGTTGGCATTTGGTAAGGGAACATCTGAGTGATACATTGGGCTTGTCGACAGTAATTTTTTTTCAGTCAGAAATGAGTAAGATGTGCCCCTGCTCTCAACAGAGTTCATGACCGAAGGGAGGGAACAGATATGAATAAAAATCACTAAAATATAGTCTGAAAGGAACTATAGTAGAAGTAGAAACGTGCTCTCTGACTGCCCAGAGTGAGAAGCGTTCATACACTCTGCACAGCTATGTAGCATTTAACAGAGTTAAAACACAAGACATCTTTACTTGTTTGTCAACAGATTGGTCCTTCAGACCCCCTTCAGGCAGCTCTGTTTATTGTGGATGTGTGACCTGGTGTAACTGGGATGAGGTTTTCCTTGCCACTAATGGTTTCCAGGGAGTAGAAGGTACGTCTCTTCTTGGGAGAGGTTCGGCATCCTAACCTGGTATTAATTATACTGAACCCCAAATACCTTTCTATATGTTTTGTTTACTTTTTTTTAAAAACAATTTATCTGTCTATCTATTTATTTATTTATTGGCGGTGTTGGGTTTTCATTGCTGCACATAGGCTTTCTCTAGTTGCGGCGAGCTGGGGCTACTCTTCATTGTGGTGCGAGGGCTCCTCATTGTCGTGGCTTCTCTTGTTGCAGAGCACGGGCTCTAGGCGCATGGGCTTCAGTAGTTGCGGCACACGGGCTCAATAGTTGTGGCTCACGGGCTCTAAAGTGCAGGCTCAATGGTTGTGGCACATGGGCTTAGTTGCTCCGTGGCATGTGGGATCTTCCTGGAGCAGGGATCGAACCCATGTCCCCTGCATTGGTAGGCGGATTCTTAACCACTGCGCCACTCAGGAAGCCCTGTTTTGTTTACTTTTAAGAACATTCAGAGGTGATATGAAGATGATTTTATTCATTTTCCTTCTTTGGGAAAAAAAGTCTTTTCAAATAAAGAGGAGTCCTATAGCAGAGGGACTTAGCATTACCCCTTGATCTTCCGCTCTGCCTTAGGAACTTGCACTTTTTTTGTGGACACATGCTACGACTAAAGTTAGGTGCTGATTTGACTTGCGTGTTTTCCTCTTTGAGCGGTGGGGGAACACATTCATTCTCTCCTTCCTCCCTAAATAAGAAGTAAAGCCTGACCTTTTTTTTCTTCCCGGAAAATGACTTAGTTTTTAGAAAAATTAACATATCTCTGTATTAAGAATTTGAAGCATTGTTTAAAAATAAATGTATTGCAGTAAAAAAAAAATGACACAAGGATCACCTTGGGGCTTTATTAATTGAACTCCAAGCTGTTAGTCATACCTATTACTTCCACATTTCTCTTACTGGCATTAAAACTACTCATTCATTCACCAAATAAATTAATTATTTATTTGTATTATTACTTCTTAGTTGCTAGATAATGTGGAAGGTGCTGGGGAGACTTGCACTAGGGTGATGTTTGCCTGCATTAGGAAAGAATGAGTGAGTGAGTGAGTGAGTGAGTGAATAAATGGAGAAGTAAATCTCTTTCCTGTGCTGAAGGGGCTAAATTCAACCCTAATCACGGTTCTTAACCCTGTAGCTGGCACTGAATTCTGCCTGGCCTCACCTTCCACCTGGGGTCTGTCAGCCAGCCAGCAGGTATTGGGTGTGTGTTTCCAAGTCTAATACTGGTGGAAGTGGGTTATAAACTTTGGCCTCACAGTTTAGGAGGCAAGTCTTGCAAAAATGCAACATTCAGAATTTTCTAGAAGAAAAGTGGAACTACTCCCTGTATACAAATATAGTTCACATTCAGGCTAACTAGAGATTATTGGGGATTAAGGAAGTTAACTGAGGATCCATTGAGAAGCTGAGAGGGGGCCTTGAAGAATGGGTGCTGTTTGCCTAGGAGCTGGGAGAGCAGGTTAGGGAAGGCCTAGCAGGGTTAGCCCGAGGCAGGAAGGAGGATGGTGTGTACAGGGTTAAGTAAAGAGAGCCTGGTTGGAGTGAAGACTCTGTGGGGAGGAATGGGGTGGGATAAGTTAGGTGGACCAAATGATAGAGGCGAGGAATGCTCTGCCCAGAATTCCTGTTGACACCTGACGGGAATGGCGGCTAGAGACTGGAGGACTGTCTGAGTACTTTTGGCCCCAGGTTTGTGATGTGGCGATAGGAGGTGCACTGGCCAGTCCTGGGAAAGACGTGTGTGTGCTCACGAGCTGTGTTGAAGCTGCTTCCTGTCCATGTTTGTATTTGGTCAGATGGTAGGATAGATTGGAGGGAAGAGAAATAGCCACAGGACAAAATAGGCTCTTACAAGTCTAAGTGGTTGGTGAAGAATCACTGTTGGCGTTTATTTAGTATCATATCTCATAAATTTTTTCTTTTTTTACCAAAAATCATGCCACCAAATGCAGAAGTTATTTTAGTTATCTTTAAAAAAATCATAAATCATAGATTATGCATGATTCTAATTCATCTCTTCTTTTGCCTCTCACCCCAGACACCCAATCTGCTTCATATGTCTTTCTTCCACCTCTCCCCGCTCTTTATTTTTTGTTTTGCTCCCTCCTGTTTCTTCTTCAGGTTTCAGTTTAGGCGTTGTTTTATCTGACAGCCTTTCCTCAGTCAGGACCGCCTGCAGCTTTGCTCCCTATGGCACCTGTCCTGCCTGGGACAGCTCGGATCGTGCCGTGCTGTACGTGCCTGCTCAGCCCCTGCCGCTGGGAGCTCAGAGCTCCCGCCCAGCCCTGGTTTGACGGGCGGGCCAGGCGCCAGATAAGTGCTTAGTAAATACTTGAGCGAGCAGTGTAAAGGTTGATTTGTCGTTGTAATTAATTAAAAAAAACCTTAATATCTCCTAAATACTTTTCTATTTCTGTGTACTCATTATTTATTATGCTTGTGTTATGCTTTTTAATGTATGTATTTCTTCATATATATATGTATTGGGCATTTAGGTTATTTCCATTATTCTTCCTACTATATCTAGTACTACTACCATAAACTTTCTTGTACATACAGCACTTTATTTTCAATGCTTTTAAATATAAAATGTTAAAGAAAAACCATACACAAAGCACAGAATTATTTTTAAAAAGATGTGTGTGTATGTATTTATATATTGTATCTAATTGCATAGGGAATAGCCTATAAAAATCACATTTTTTTGCCCAGATTTCATTTTGAACAAGAAAAATATACCTCTATTCTTATTCAAATTAAACAAATTATAAGATGAGGCTACTGTGTTGCTTAGACAAGGGAGAGACACTGGTGGGGTGTATGGGGGTACTGTGAAGTAGGGTTTGCAGGCACAGCTTCTCTGTAGAGGTGGCATTTGAGCAGGCCTTGAACAGGATAAGGAACCGTGCAGAGATTTGGGGATAGAGGATTCCAGGGAGAGGGAACACCAAGTTCAGAAGTCCTGATGAGGACCGGCTCTGGAAAGCTTAAGAGGTGAAGTGGGGGGGGGGGTGTGTGTCTTACAGGTCCCCGTAGACCACGGTGAGGCCTCCAGCTTTTACTCTAAATGTAATGGGATGCCAGTGGAAGGTTTTGATTGGGGTATAACAGGATCTGATTTCTCTTTCAGAGAGACCCCTCTGGCTGTTGTGTAAAAGACTGTTGCCATTCAAAGTGGAAGCAGGGAGACTGGGGAGGAGGCCATTGCTGGAATCCAGGAGAGGCAGGGTGGGGGTTTGGACAGGGTGGGCGCTGCGGGTGATGAACGTGGTCAGGTTTGGGATTTGGTGAAATGCTGCGTCCCAAGAGGTGAAAGTTTTACCACTAGTTAAAAAACAGTTTAAGGCACACCTCTTGTTGAATAGGAGTTAGTAGTGTTCAGAATGCCTTTTTCTTCAGAGTATTTGGTAGATTTTGCAGCCTTGAAGTTACTAAACTGGTGAAGTGGGGACAGGAACCAGCAAAGGTAAGGGCTGGGACTTGATTTTATTGTTAATCCATTTGCTCGTGGAACAAGAAAAATTCCATAGCAGCAGATGTGCAGATTTTCTTCTGTAATGGTCATTTATGTAATATAAAAAGTATGTCTGAAGAGTATATACTTGGGTAGATTATATACTGAATTCCAGTGCTTAATATGCTTGTGTCCAAGGAGACCTGCTCCGTGTGAACTGTGAACGTGCTGCAGTGGTAATAAGGAGTGCCGTGGGTGCCTGTCTGCTGTCACCAGGATCCATGAACATGCTTTGCTGTGCTTGACTGCTCCCCATTGTTACGCTTTACGGTTCATACTAAGCGGTAGATGTAAATGACATTCATTCTACAGCAGTTTCTCTAGGCCTTATCAACAGCGATGTTGCGTTTGTTTACTCCGTAGTAAAGATGGGTACTAGACAGTTATGGTTTGCTTTGGTTCTGCTCCTCTATTTTGTGTAGGATTTTAGCCAGGTTGAGAAAAGTATTTGACAGTGTTCTTGAGGTTTGTGAAAATACGTTGACTTATGTGAGTGCTTCATACCGATGGCCACTCTTGTTTATTACTTTAACTGTAGGCAATAGCGCAGGCCAGGGACACCCTTTAGTGTAGAAGGTCCTGTGAAAAGTGGGTGAAGTTACTCTGAAGCCACTAAATTGAAGTGGATTGTCTTCTTTTGTTTTTTGGAGTAAGAAATTTAAACTTATGATATTTGCTGTTTGCAAGATGCAGGATATTGTCATGGTGTTGAGTGTTTATTGGATTTTGTTTGCTTTTTTAAGGGTTGGTGCCTTTTAATTTTCGAATCCTCTTTTCCTTAGCCATTTAAAGATTTAAAACAAAGATTTAGACTTTTTTGGGGGGGTAGCAGATCACTTTATTAATCTGAGGAAAACTGCGGACTCTCTTTCCAGAAAGAGACACGCACACACTCATTTAACAGATATACTCACTGTATGTATCACATGGCTGCTATCTACCAGGCATAGTTATAGATGTTTAGGAGACATTAGTGAACAAAATAGAAAAAAACCCAGGTCCCCCAAAACATTGCCCCTGTGGAGCTTATGTTCCAGTGGAGCCAGCGAGCAATAAGCATAGTTAAATAAGAACATGGTGCAGTGTGTTAGAATTTGGCAAGTACTGTGGAAAAAACAGAATACAGAAGGGAAGGATGCTGGTCGTTGCGATTTAAATAGGGGAGTCAGGAGAGGCCTAATAGAGAGGGTGATATGTGAGCAAAAGGTTAAAGGTGGTGCCCAAATTAGCCATTTGGAGTTCTGGGGCTTGAGCATTCCAGGCAGAGGGGAAAAGCCAGTACAGAGGTGGGAGCCGGAGCCAGGAAGACAGCGTGGTTGGAGCAGGACAATAGAGGGGAGGGGTGGTGTGTTAGTTTCCAGGGCTGCTGTAACAAAGCACCACAGACTGGGTGACTTAAAACAACCAAAACTCATTCTCTCCTGGTTCTGGAGGCCAGAAGTCTGTTATTGATGTTGGTAGAGTTGGCTCCTTATGGGGGCCTGAGGTAGTATTCACTCCATGCTTCTCTCCTGGCTTCCAGTGGCTGCCAGTGTCCCTTGGCTTATAGACTCATCACTCCAGTCTCTGCTTCTGTCTTCACTTCTCTGTCTCATCTCCCTCTGTCTGTCATCGGTCTTGGGGCCCACCCTAAATCCAGGATGATCTCATCTTGACATCCTTAACTTTATTACATGTGCAAAGACTATTTTTCCAAATCAGGCCAAATTTACAGGAACTAGCGGTTTAGGACTTGGACTTAACTTTTGGGGGACCACCATTCATCTGTATTGACTCCTAAGCTGGACTCCTAAGATAAAGTATAGCATGTACTGGTAAGGGGGTAGGGGCAAGTAGGTCTTTGGTGCCCCTGGGGTCCTATTAAGGACCTTAGCTTAAATTGAAATTGAAAGGCATTGGAAGGTTCTGAGCAGAGATGTGACATATGATTTGTATTTTTAAAGGATAGCCTGGGGCAAAAGGGTAGAAGTAAGGACACAGGTAGGCGGTTATTGTGGTAATAATCAGTGTGAGAAATGACGGTGGTTCAGACCAGGGTAGTAGCAGTGAGGGGGTGAGAAGTGTTTGGCTTCTGAATGTCTTTTGAAGGTAGGGCAACAGTATTTTCTGATGAATTTTGATGTAGGTTCGGGCTGAAAGAGTGGAATCAAGAATGATTGCAAGGTTTTGCGACTGAGCAGCTAGAAGGATGGTGTTGTCAGGAACTAAAATGAGAAGACTGAGGTGAGAACAATCACCAACAAAAATTGCTGAGAAGAGATCAGCAAAAATGGGAAACCAGGAGACTGATAGCAGACGGCATCCTGGAAGCTGAGTGAGGAAAATATATCAAGCAAGAGGGGGAGATGAACTGGGGAGAAATAATCTGCTAAACCAGGTCAGATTAGGACTGAGACTTGATCATTGGATTTATCGATGTGAAGGTCAGAGGTGATCTTCACAAGATTCGTTTCAGTGGAGTCAAGAGCCTTATTGGAGTGGGTTTCAGAGAGAATGAGAGGATTTGAGAGTGAACACAGTACCTTTTGGGAGAATAGTTACAGGTAGTAGAAATTTAGTGAAGAGAAAAATATTTTTTAAGTTAGGAGAAATAACAGTATAGAAGTATCTTATTGTCTCAAAATTTTGTGTAATTTCAGGGGATTAGTGGGTTACCTGAATCCCTCCATGAACCTGCAGTTTAGAAGTTCCTAGCCTATAGCTTGCCAGTAAAACCATGGGGCACCAATGTACTTCCTCCCTTGAGATATCGCCTTTGTATTAAGAGTTTGCATGGTTTGGTGATTAGACCACAAGGAATAGAATTCCTAAGTGTCATCAGTTTTCCTTATAAAGAGTAGACCTTGGTGCAAATCATTTACTTATGTTAAACATTTTTTAATTTTACTTTTAGTACTTACCCAGGCACTGTTCTATGTGAATTTAACCTTTATAATAATAATCCTATATGTTATTTTTTTGTCCCCAAGTGGAGGGCACAGAAAGTGTCGGTAACCTGCTCAAAGTCATCCAGCTAGGAAGGGGCAGAGGTGCCTTTTGCACCCAGGCAGTCTGGCTCCAGAGTCTGTGCTCCTAACCATTGCGCAGTGCTTCCTCTCGTGGTTCTGCAGTGGCTGCCTAATAAACTGTTTGGCTGTGGGGTGAGGGAAGTGGGATGGAGGTAGGTGTTGAAGGGCAAATGATGCTTTTGGAAAGTCTGAGATTTTCATCACAAAGAGTCTGTAAAATAGAAAGTGTCCTTATGGATTTGTCCCAGGTGATGTATAATGAATATAGTAAGATTATAATAGTTTTTATTCCAAGGAGTTGAGAACAGCTGCCTTTCTTCCAGCAGATTGGTGAGCAGCCTGTTCCTTTGTGAGAGTCGTTGGCTGGCACAGAGATCTACGTTTTCTATTTCCAGCAGGTGAAATTGCTCCCTCTCTACCTGTACTTTATTTTCTGGTTCCTTTGACAGTAGGGCTTGATATTTTGGTGTACCCTGGATGGCATTGTTCTCTTGGTTCAGATGACCTAAATTACTGGCTCTGTTTATTGTAGTGTGGTTCAAGTATGCCTTTGGGGCCCTAGAGTTAAAATGGATGATTCGGAGTCAATGTGGCTTGAAGAGCATATTGCTAGCAAACTCTCAGTCTGGTTGGATAGGGCAGATTGCATTTGATTTGGTGCAGGTTGCTTACCTCTTTTCTCTACCATGTGGTCAGTCTTTGCTTTCCGAGGTAACGCAGGTGTGTTCTTCTTCCAGTAATTTCTACTTGAGAATGGAGCAGCGAGGGCCAAGAAGTAGGGAAAGTAGTTCATGTGAGGTACTGGAACCCAGGTATTTCGTCACTTACCCCAGAGCACGAGTCAAATTAGTGACCGAGTTGATATTGGAACGTGGTTTTCTTAATGTCTAAGTTTATACTTAAAAAAATATTGTTTTGGGAATTGCCTGGTTAGGACTCGGCACTTTCATTGCCATGGCCTGGATTCAACCCCTGGTTGGGGAACTAAGATCCCGCAAGCTATGTGGCATGGCCAAAAAAAAAAAAAAAAAAAAGTTATTTTAAAAAGAATAAGCATGTCTGTGCAGTTATATGGTCTTCATCATTGTAGTGAATGTACACCGCTACATGCATGTTTTCCGTTTGTTCACTATTGTAACTATGGATCTTCTAAACAATTCAATAAACATCTGGTGTCACCGTTCTAGGCACTGAGGATGTGATGGTGAGTAAATAGAAACAGAGAAAAGTCTCCACTCTCATGGAGCTTGTGTTACAACAAGATGTGTCTTCTTATATTTACAATGATTTCCTTAGAGTAGAAGTGCGTTTTGATATTACAAGTAAAACTATTCAGTAGCTGCATTTCTAAACATTAGAACAAAGTTTCTTTTAAATTCTATGTAAAAACTGAAGTCTTCTACACTATTTTCTTTGTTTGCCCCCTTACACATAAGTGCTATCAAAAATTAAAATGAATAGGGACTGCTAAAAGGAAGTGTTTTAAGTATCAATTTTTGATAATTAAAGAAGTTGTTCAATTGCTTTTTTCACTAATCAGCTAAAATGTATTAATAAGTCATGATTTTTGGCATGGTTGAGAAATTTTCTGTCAGTTTATGGTAAATTTAACTATTAAGATCTGTATTAAAGTTAATTTTTAGGTCGAAAGGTGACTAGTAATTTCTCATACCTTGCACCATCCTGCTTTCATTTCTAGAAATTCTCTAAGGATTTGGCAGCATCTTTAAGAAAACTGGGTGACTTTGGGTGCATGGCATTCGATGTGATCCAGTCTGCTCTGAGATGCCCAGTTTGAACTTTCACTCGAAGTTTGCCTAACAAAGAAACACTCCTTTCAAAAAGAGATAACCACATCTCAGCTGGAAAAGAAGTAGATGATATGTTCAGACTACACATCAAGAAACAGCTTACTATAGCTGAATAGAGCAGAGGGACTTTAAGACAACTGTCTGTGTAGGTGATCACAATGGGTATTATTTTGATACTTAGTCTAATAGTAAATATATACATTAGAGAAGTTTTATATAATGGCTGATACTTGGGGTGTTTTGTTCTTAGCTTAGTATGGTGAATATAAGAAAGGGTTGGAGAAAGGGGAATTGATTTAGCTGTATTCTTTCATTACTTCTAATAACCCATTCTTCCAGAGAGGTATTATTACTGATTTCCAAGTGGGGAAATGGAAATTCAGAGAGGTCTCATTACTACTAGTAGTGATATCACATTTGGGGTTCAAACGGATGTCTGGGTAGTTGAAGCCTTTTCTAATATGTCCTACACCTTTTCTTAAAATTATGACATTTTGTTTTAGAGTGATCTGTCTGAAACTGTATTTTTCTTTTTTTGGCCATGCCGTGTGGCTTGTGGGATCTTTGTTCCCTGACCAGGTGTTGAACCCAGGCCATGGCAGTGAAAGTGCTGAGTCCTAACCACTGGACTGCCAGGGAATCCCCCAAAAGTGTATTTTTCTCTAATTTCATTTAGAAAATATTCTCTTCTGTTTTATTTTCCCATTTTATTGATATTTTGCTTTAAGAAGTTCTAAAAATTGAACCTGTTAGGTCCTTCTCTCTTCTTTTTTCTTTCAAGTTAGTTCCATTATTAAATTTTAATGGTATAAAACATAAGAAACGTAGTCAGTGACACTTGACAGTATTTTTTTTCTAGGAGGGCAAAAAGGAAATCTGGATTTCTTAGATAAGCCAATACCTTCCAGAAATGGAAACAGCCATATAACTTACTGTTTTAAGTAGGTTGCAGTGTAAATGTTAGCAGATAAAATATTAATGGCTTTCTTGTTCCACCTAGAATTCCTTCAGAGTTTAAGTGCTTATTGGCATCACTCAGAATAAGTAGTTCTAATTTTTGACTTTGATGTTATTTTAACATTTAGTAAAAGAGAACTTATTTAAGGGGAAGGTCAAATATTGATGGTATTTAGAGAAATTGGAAAGAGAAAAACTTATTTTTAAAATTTGGCAAGTTGTGCATTACATACTCAAGATAGAATGAGAGTTTCGAGGGGAAGAAAGTACCTAATAACTTCAGGTGAATGAAAAAATTTAGAAAGTTACTAAGCCATTTAAAGTGAAATCAATTTAGGAAATTTATATAAGAAATGGTTTATGAACCTGGAAAGAATATTTTATTGTTATGAACAAGAAGCAGTTAGAACTTGGGATTATTACAGCTGGTATGAAAACTCTGTACCAGTTGATGTTTACTTAAATCATATGTTGAAATTATTAACCATGTTTTCAACTGAGAGATTTCTCGGTTAAGCAAGCAAAAGGTTAGCTTTGGTTTGAAGGGCAGTGTGACGTGATGGTTAAGAGCACAGACTCGAAGGCCAGGTGCCTGGATTTAAATCTCAGCTCTGTCAATAGTAGCTTTATATTAATGAGGAAGTTACTTAACTTCTCTGGGCCTCAGTTTCCTCCTCTATAAAGTAGGGATAATAATAGTACCTACCTCGTAGGATTGCTGTGAGACTTAGATGAGTTAATACATACAGAGCCTAAGTGACGAAAACAGTCAAGCATCCCGGTGTTTATCAAATACCTACCATGTGTGTTTGATATTAAGTGCTTGGAAACACAGCTGTGGGAAAGATTTGAAAAGAGTTGAGAGGGCTTCCTAGGTGGCGCAGTGGTTAAGAATCAGCCTGCCAATGCAGGGGACACGGGTTCGATCCCTGCTCCAGGAAGATCCCACATGCTGCAGAGCAACTAAACCCGTGTGCTACAACTATTGAGCCTGTGCTTTAGAGCCCATGAGTCACAACTATTGAACCCATGTGCTGCAACTACTGAAGCCCATGCACCTAGAGCCCGTCCTCTGCAACAAGAGAGTCCACGGCAGTGAGGAGCCCATGCACCACAACGAAGTGTAGCCCCCACTCACCGCAACTAAAAGAAAGCCCACGCACAGCAAAAAAAAGACCCAACACAGCCAATAAAATAAATTAATTAATTAAAAAAAAAGAATTGAGAGAATAGATTATGAGAGGAGGTGAAAGGATTAGATAGTTTACATGATTGTATTTTGCTCTGATGGAATAATGACATAATTTTGAAGAAAAGCAGGAGGTGAGGGCTGGACCATCCATGAGTTAAAATGCACGCCAACACTTGAGCAGTTTTATGATTATTTCCTTGAGAGGATGAGGTAAAGTATGATTCTCCTCTATATAATAGCATAATAATCTGCTTTGATTCTTTTTTTAAGTCATTGAAGTCATTTGTTTTTAAATAGTTTACCAGAATGAAGGGGGAAGTATGAAATTCCTAGTGGCAGGGAGTGTAAACCAGAGTAAGTATGAGTGAACTCTGAAGGATACTGACAGGAAGAAAACAGTATCCAAGGCAGAAAGGTTCTGATGGACAAATCTCTCTGATTATTCAGGATTGCTGGGGGCTGTGGTCTGAATGGAATGCCTTGAATTTGATGGCTTCAGACACGGAGCAAGTTGTGGCTGTGTAAGTGGATGGCTGTATGGAGTGAAGGGGGAGGTTGCTGGAGTTGAGGATACCCAGGGACCAGGCACCTGGCAGTTAGATGGGTATACCCTCTTGTTGCCATCACCTTGATGATGGTAGGACCCAGGTGGGAAAGAAGACTGTGAACAGATGTCAAAGACTTCTGTAAATGGGGGAAAGACCACCCAGAGATTGTTCTGTTAACACTCCGTGACATTTCTTTTGTGTAATTACCTTTTCTCTTTATCTCATTGTGTTTGAATATCATTGATATCATATGTATGTACTGTTTTTGAACTTGCTTAAATGTAACTTTTGCGTTTTCCTTACTTTATAAAGTGATGGTAGAAGTTCATTGTATAAAAGTCAGAAAGTAGGGTTAAAGAGAAGAAACTAGAAAGGATCCTAGATAACTGTTAGCTATTTGTGATATGCTTTTTCCAGACTTTTTTCTTATATAGGCAGTATTAATACATTTAGTAAATGGTATCACGTTAGATATATTCTTGCAATTATTACTTATTCAGTAAAATATGAATGTTTTCATGTCATTCAATGTCAATAAATTTACTTCCAGGGTTATTTTTAGTAACTGTATAGTGTTCTGTTATATGAATTTGCTGTAATTTACTGACTGAATCCAATTATTATTGAACATTTCTAACATCTGCTATTTTCCTCACCTAGTTGCGTATCGTGTCTTTAATATGGCTTATAATGGTTGCATAGTGTTTTGCTGTGTGGGTGCACTGAAAGCTGACAGTAGTGAAGGGTTGTTTTTAACCACTGACCTGATTGACGTATTATTTATGGAGGCCAATTCAGTTGTGTAGTTGTGGCCATGTGCATAAATGTTTTCTCTGAGTATGAATTCCCGTGATTTTTGGAGGTTTGTTTTTTGTTTGTTTGTTTTGTTTTTTTAACGAGAGGAAGTTGACCATGTCAGCCTGGGTCTTTGTGCCATTTCCTGGACCAGAAGATTTATATTGAAGAGTGCTGGCTGCTTAACAATTAGGAATTTATTTTGCCATGCTTACAGCAAGATATTCTTATTTGCCTTTCTTAAGTGAAAAAGGGTAAACAGTCACTGATTTTCCCCCCTTAATTAAGCATCAAAAGCCAAATTGGGCATTTAAGTATTATGAAAGTTATGACAATGACATAAATTGCCTTGCATTTTCTTGTGTGATGTCCTTGGGAACAGTACATGTGTTTGCAGAAAGCTTTGATTGAAAATATTTACACAGAAAATGAGCTTGCAGTATGAACACATTGAAATAACTAATTTATCACCCCCTAAAATAAATCTCAGTGTCTGCAGCATCCAAGGACTCCTAAAAGCTGATTCTAAAGATAGGATTGGACTGGAAAGAGTGACTACTGATTATTCTCATACAACTTCTTCAAAGCACTTGTGTGAAGTGAGTTTTTTACTGCACATCACTGCCCCCCCGCACATCAGAAAGCAAGTCATGGTTGTAAATTTACCCTGTATCCCCAGTCGCAATTAATAAAAATTGTGAAATGGATGAGTGGATTGTATTAGATCTGTTTTTAATCCATTTAAGTCGCTAAAGAATTAACTCCTAAAAAGAGAGTAGTTTTCCAGATACACATGAGTGAAGTGAAATGAAGCAAAAAGTGTTTATGTGGGGTGTTCTGGTGATGAAGGATAATACGGGGGTCCTGCTTTTCCCTAAATGGTATCCTTCCCTCTAAATCACTTACATAGCACAACTCTACCATTTTGACCGTCTCGACCATTGCATGTTTTTCTGTCTTGATTCTGAAACTTTTTTTTTAATTGAAGTATAGTTGATTTAAATTTTTTTTTTAATTGTAGTTGTTACTTTCTGGTGTACAGCAGAGGAGTGATTCAGATATGTGTGTGTGTGTGTGTGTGTTCATTCTTTTCCCAATCTTTTCATTATAGTTAATTACAAGTTATTGAATGCAGTTCCCTGTGCTGTACAGTACAGCCTTGTTGTTTATCTAACTTATTTTACTTTTAAAAAGTATTTTATTTATTTATTTATTTATTTAGTTGCTCTGGGTCTTTGTTGCAGCGGGTGGGCTCCTTAGTTGCAGCTTGCTAGTTCCTTAATTGTGGCATGTGTACTCTTAGTTTTGGTATGCATGTGGGATCTAGTTCCCTGACCAGGGATCAAACCCAGGTCCCTTTCTTTGGGAGCTTGAAGTGTTAACCATTGCACCACCAGGGAAGTCCCTATCTATTTTATATATGATAGTTTGTATCAGCTAATCCAAAACTCCTAATTTATCCCCCCCTTGCCTTTCCTCTTTGGAAACCGTAAGTTTTCTATGTCTGTGAGTCTGTTTCTGTTTTGTAAATAAGTTCATTTGTATCATTTTTTAGATTCCATATATAAGTGATATGATATTTGTCTTTGTCTGACTTCACTTAGTATGCTAATCTCTGGGTTCATCCATGTTGTTGTAAATGGTATTATTTCATTCCTTTTTATGGCTGAGTAATATTCCATTGTATATGTATACCACATCTTTATCCATTCGTCAGTGGACATTTAGGTTGCTTCCATGTCTTGGCCATTGTAAATAGTGCTGCTATGAACATTGAGGTACCTGTATCTTTTTGAACTAGATTTTTCTCTGGATATATGCACAGAAATAGGATTGCAGGATCATATGGTAATTCTATTTTTAGTTTCTTAAGGAACTTCCATACTGTTTTCCATAGTGACTGTACCAATTTATGTTCTCAGCAACAGTGTAGGAGCGTTCCATTTTCTCCACAGCTTCTCCAGCATTTATTGTTTGTAGATTTTTTTTTTGTTTGATGATGACCATTCTGACCTGTATGAGGTGATTCCTCATTGTAGTTTTCTCTGCATTTCTCTAACAATTAGTGATGTGGAGAATCTTTTCATGTGCCTGTTGGTCATCTATATGTCTTCTTTGGAGAAATGTCTATTTAGGTCTTCTGCCCATTTGTGGATTGGGTTGTTTGTTTTATTATTACTGAGTTGTATGAGCTGTTTGTATATTTTGGAAATTAAGTGTTTGTTGGTCACATGGTTTGCAAATATTTTCTCCCATTCCTGTAGGTTGCCTTTTTGTTTTGTTTATGGTTTCCTTTGCTGGGCAAAAGCTGATAAGTTTGATTAGGTCCCATTTGTTTATTTTTGCTTTTATTTCTGTTGCCTTGGGAGACTGACCTAAGAAAACAGTGCTACAATTTATGTCAGAGAATGTTTTGCCTGTGTTCTCCTCTGGGAGTTTTATGGTATCCTGTCTTATATTTAAGTCTTTAAGCCATTTTGAGTTTATTTTTGTGTGTGGTGAGAGGGAGTGTTCTAACTTCATTGATTTACATATGGCTGTCCAACTTTCCCAACACGACTTGCTGAAGAGACTGTCTTTTCTCCATTGTATATTCTTGTCTCCTTTGTTGAAGATTAATTGACTGTAGGTGTGTGTGTTTATTTTAGGAATCTCTTCTGTTCCACTGATCCTATGTCTGTTTTTGTGCCAGTACCACGCTATTTTGATTACTGTAACTTTGTAGTATTGTCTGAAGTCTGAGAGGGTTATGCGTCCTAGCTTTGTTCTTTTTCCTCAGGATTGCTTTGGTGGTTTTGGGTCTTTTGTGGTTCCATGTAAATATTAGGATCATTTGTTCTAATTCTGTGAAAAATGTTCTGGGTAATTTGATAGGAATTGCATTGTCTGTAGATTGCTTTGGGTACTATGACCATTTTAGCAATATTCATTGTTCCAATCCCAAGAGCATGGGATATCTTTACATTTCTTTGATCATCTTCAGTTTCCTTTATCAGTGTATAAATCTTTCACCTCCTTGGTCAGGTTTATTCCTAAGTATTTTATTTTTTCTTAATGTGATTTTAAAACAGATTGTTTTTTTACTTTCCCTTTCTCATATTTCATTGCTAGTGTAAAGTAACACAGTCGCTTTCTGTATGTTAATCTTGTATCCTACTACCTTGCTGAATTTATCAGTTCTAGTAGTTTTTGTATGGAGACTTCAGGGTTTTCCGTATGTAGTATCATGTTATCTGTGTATGACGACAGTTTTACGTCTTCCCTTCTGATTTGAATACCTTTTATTTCTTTTTCTTGTCTGATTGCTGTGGCTAGGACTTCCATTACTACATTGAATAGAAGTGGTGAGAGTGGACATCCTTGTTTTGTTCTGAAATTGTAGTTCTTATTCTGGTGCTACTTCGTATCTATGACAATACTGTGCAGTAGACATTATAATAAGAGCATTAACTGTGAGCTACATATGTAATTTAACATTTTCTAGTAGCCACTTTAAAAAAAAGGCATGAAATTAACTTTAGCAATATATTTTATCTAACCTATTGTGTCCAAAATATTATTTCAGCATATATTAATATTAATATATGAAATTATTAATGAGTTTTTTTACATTCTTTTCATACTAAGTATTTGAAATCCAGTGTGCCTTTTACACTTATATCTCAGTTTGGATTAGCACAATGCAAGTGCTTCATAGCCAGATGCAGCTGTGTCTACTGTATTGGACAGTGCAGATCTAAGGAATCATTTAAAAACAAAATTGTGAACCAAGATGCTAATAATATAGATGATCTCAAAGATATCCATTTTATAGTCTTCCTGAAGATAGCTTTAATAGTTTTCTTTCTTTTTTTCTTTTTTTTGTAACTATTTTTTGGGGGGGGGGTAGTGGTGGGGGCCTCGCCTTGCAGCTTATGGGATCTTAGTTCCCCAACCAGGGATTGAACCCAGGCCCTTGGCAGTGAAAGCACCGAGTTGTAGCCTATGGACCACCAGGGAACTCCCCTAATAGTTTTTTGTTTGTTTGTTTGTTTTAAAGATTATCTAGTGCAAATAGGTTTGTATAACAATAGTAAAATAGTAACTTTTTGCTGCATACTGGACATTGAATTAGTGAAGAGTTTCAACAGAATAATAGAAATGCATTATTACGGATTAAAAACAAATCTAGGGGCAATTCCCTGGTGGTCCAGTGGTTAGGACTCTGTGCTTTCACTGCCGAGGGCCCGGATTCAATCCCTGGTCGGGGAACTAAGATCCCGCAAGCTGTGAGTTGTGGCAAAGAAAAAGAAAAGTGGGTGGAGAGCATCTGACTACACCTGTAATATTAGGGACTTTAAAGAAAAAGAGATCTGAGGCACATATGCCAAAATATTACCATTTGTTAAATCTGGGTAGTGAGTATACATGCTGTCCCTTGTATTCTCTAATACTTGTCTATATGTTGTAAATATTTTATGAAAGAATTTAAAGATGTAAAAAACTTGATTCCTCATAGTAAAATGTGAATGAGAATATTATTTGTTGTGTTATAAATTATGGAAATGATGCTGTGCTTGTGCTTTTACATAGTGACTGTATTCTTTTTTGCCTCCAATTAGTAGTGAGTTGCAGACAAATGACAACTTATATTTATTAATTGTGTTCTTTGGATGAGACTTGTAATGAAAGATCATCTGGATATGATTTAATGTAATTTCGCGTTACAGCTATAGCATTTCAAAGAATGAAATATTTCTTAGACGTCTCTATTTAGACATGTTTGACTTATAGATTTTTTTTAAGATTTACTTATTTAATTTATTTATTTATCGGTTGTGTTGGGTCTTTGTTGCTCTGCAAGGGCTATCTCTAGTTGCGACAGGCAGGGGCTACTCTTTCTTGCGGTGCACAGGCTTCTCAGTGCAGTGGCTTCTCTTGTTGTGGAGCACGGGCGCTAGGCACTCAAACTCAGGCTCTAGAGTGCAGGCTCAGTAGTTGTGGCTCATGGGCTTAGTTGCTCCGCGGCATGTGGGATCTTCCCGGACCAGGGCTTGAATCCGCATCCCCTGCATTGGCAGGTGGATTCTTGACCACCGTGCCACTAGGGAAGCCCTGACTTACAGATCTTTAAGGTGTGAAGTAGTAGTGATAAAAATTTTTAAACTTTTTTTCATAATTCAGTCAACAAAATTATTTTTTATTGAGTTGATATGGTATTAAAGGTGCAGACCATATGGTCACTTATTCAGTGGAAATAGGTCTCAATAGGTCTCAATAGGTCTCTGATTCCTTGATGGAATCCCGTCTGCTTTGTAAAATTTTATTTGTATTGATGCTTCAAGAGGAAAAGGTGTAAAACAGTGTCATGTATCAGGAACAAAATATTTGAAGTAGTAGTAAGCTTCAGTCCAAAGTACAAATAGGTTCTATCTGGGAGGGAAAATGTGTATGTATTTATATGCATATACACCTATATATAGAGAGAGAGAGAGGGAGGGAGATATATTTGACTGTTAGGAATTATATATATTTAAGGTGTTCAAACTGATGATCTTGTACACATATACATTGTGAAATTATCACTACAATCGAAGCTAATTTACATACCCAGCAACTCAGATAGTTACCACTTTTTTGTGGTGTTTTGCTCTGAGAACACTTAGGATCTAACCTTCTTAAATTTCAAACATACAGTAAATGTAAATAAACTATAGTTATGTTTTTTGAACATTTCTAGATTTTTTTTTTATTCAACAGATATTTATTTGTTAAAGTATATATTTCAACATAAAAGAGTTGAAGCCCCTACCTTCATGACATTTATAGATAATAGCTGTTTGTATTTTGGTATCTTTTCTTCTATTTTCATCATTTGTATTAGAAAACTATATATATACAGAATATATTTTTTTTAAGCTCTTTATTGGAGTATAATTGCTTTACATTGTTGTGCCAGTTTCTGCTGTACAACAAAGTGTATCAGCTGTATTTATACATATATCCCCATATCCCCTCCCTCCCATGTCTCCTTCCTACCCTCCCTATTCCACCCCTCTGAGTCATCACCAGTCATCGAGTTGATCTCCCTGTGTATATATAGTTTTATATCTTTTCCTAAAATGGCATTTTCAGCATAAGCAATTTCTCAAGATATTAAAGTTTTTGAAACCTTATTTTAAAGGGCTTCCTACTATTATCTTTTTTCTTATTATAAAAATAAATGTTAAACTTTACATATATAGAAATGTATAATTTAGCAAATAAAAGTCTCTAATAGTCTTACCACCACAGTGATAACTGTTAGTAGGTTGGTGTACATTATTTCTAACCTTTTCTATAAAAACATGTATATTAGATGCCTTTTCTATCTTCTGAAATTAACAAAAATGGTGTACTCTACATACTGTACTATAACTTACTTTTTTCATTTAACTACAAATCCTGAACATTTTCCTATATTGATACCACACATAGTCTGTTTTATTATATTCCATTGTATGGTATATACATGTTATAATTTAGCTATTTCTCTATTGATGGATTTTTAGGCTTTGTCTAGTTTTTTGCTGTTATGAACCACGTTTTAGTTAGTATCCTTGTCAACATTTGTACATAAGCCTGTGAATATTTTTGTGGGATAAATTCCTAAAAAAATTACTGAATCAAAAATTAGGTGCATTTTGAATTTTTAATAGGATTGCTAAATTGCCCCCCAAAATATTGTACCAGTACATTAGCCATAGGTTTTTTTATTTTGATTTGATTTTTTAAATCTTTTTTTTTTTTTTGCTGCGCCATGTGGCTTGTGGGATCTTAGTTCCCTGACCAGGGATCGAACCTGGGCCCTCGGCAGTGAAAGCTTGGAGTCCTAACCACTGGACTGCCAGGGAATTCCTAGCCATAGGTTTAATTAAATTAATTAATTAATTAATCTCTTTATTGGAATATAATTGCTTTATACTGTTGTACCAGTTTTTGCTGTACAACAAAGTGAATCAGCTGTATTTATATATATATATATATCCCTGTATCCCCTCCCTCCCACTATAGGTTTTTAAATGCAGCATTTATTGAGTGCTTGCAATATGCAACCCTCCCCACATTTTTCTAGGAGTAAGTGCTGTTATTTCTGTAGATGAGGAAGCTGAGGACACAGCAAATAAGGAGTAGGGCTGCAAGTAAACTGAGGCAGCCTGCTTCCTGAGCCTTTATCATTAGGTAATGTTTTCTCTTAGATCTAGGTTTGACCAAATGCTACTACAGCGTTCAAAATGTAGTTTTGCATTATTGAGAAAGTAAAGCCCTCATCATCCATGATCCATGGGCAATGACCTCTTCCAGCCAACTGTATTTATAAACGATTAGGTACCCACTCTGTGTCAGGTACTGTACCTGGCAACAAAACCTTAATCTTCACAATAATCTTCTGAGGTGAAAGTGGACTCTCCATTACAGATGAAGACACTGTGCTCAGTGGTACCAACTCTTTTAGACTACAGAAAATAGAAACTTTTGGTGGTGGTTGTTTCAGACTTTGTTTTAGAAAATCTTCAATATATTAGCACACTTTAAAAAATGCTAATAATGTGTTTTACACCCTTTAAAATGATTCACAATTCAGTGTCTGAAGATTGTCACTGTGAATTAGGCAACCTGTCTCAACTCTGTTCCCGGGCAGTCATTTAATTTAGTGGGTTAGGGGTTCTTGAGGAGTGCTGTGGCTGGGATTGAAAGTACAGTACTTTATTATTATTTGTTTTGTATGTATGTATGTATGTATGTATTTATTTATTGGTTTATTTATTTATTGTTTATTTATTTATTGGTCTTCGTTACTGCCCATCTAGTTGCGGAGAGCGGGGGCTACACTTCATTGCATTGCTCGGGCTTCTCATTGCAGTGACTTCTCTTGCTGTGGAGCATGGGCTCTAGGCACACGGGCTTCCATAGTTGCAGCATGTGGGCTCAGTAGTTGTGGCTCAAGAGCCCTAGAGCGCAGGCTCAGCAGTTGTGGTTGCTCTGAGGCATGTGGGATCTTCCCGGACCAGGGATAGAACCTGTGTCCCCTGCATTGGCAGGTAGATTCTTAACCACTGTGCTACCAGGGAAGTCCCGAAAGTGCAGTATTTTAAATAAATCTTCCAAATGTGGATGTTTTTATTTTTTTCTTTGTAATTGCTTCTTTCCTAAAAGTAAAACACAGCACAAGTTTTTCCCCAGATAAAGTCTTTTACTCTATCAAACCATTGTCACAAATGAACAGAAAATGTCCAGAGTTTTAAGATTTTTAAATGTAGTTTTTAGGTTTAAACTTTCTTATAACTTAAATGGTTTCGATATTAGGATTTCTTTATTTAGTGATTGTAACTTTTACGTGGTGCAAACAGCTTATGCAGCTCTTGGCCTAGAGCAGGGGTCAGCAGACATTTTTTGTAAAGGGCTAGATAGTAAATATTTTAGGCTTTGTGGGCTAGGTCATGTGTGTCACAACTGTTAAACTCTGCCCTTGTAGCCCCAAAACCGCCATGGATAATATGTAAACAAATGGGCATGGCTTTTTTTTTTTAAAAAAAAAACACTTTATTTACAGAAACAGGTTTCAGACCAGATTTGTCCACCCTTTCCTAGCCTTTAGAAGATGCCTGATAAATACTTTCACTCTAAGGGAGATGGTTCCTTCTCTTAAGCATACTGTATTCCATGGAAACTTGGGGTGTCAGATGGATTTCCTTCGTCCTCCTAGTCCACACCCACATTTTTTGAGGCTTCAGAACTCTTGTATTATGAGAATTGAACCAAAGACTCTTCATGGGCAAGGATCATGGTTGTTACGTGTATTCATAAGTGAGTGGATGCGTGAATTCACATATTTATCTTTTGTGCTGTAAACTTAGGATCCTTGGGCACCTAACTGGCCCATAAATTTCTTTATTTTCTGTAATAGAAAAGTCTACTGTGCTGTCCCATATGGTAGCCACTAGCCTCACTGGCTCCCTAAAGTTAAATTAATTAAAATTGTTAAAAATTAAGTTCTTTGTTCATCCTAGCCACAATTCAGATGCTTAGTAGTCACATGTGACCAGTAGCTGATGTATGGGACAGTATAGATACAGAATATTTTTATCATTGCTGAAAGTTCTGTTGAACAACTCTGGTCTAAAATCCTGACTTAGGAGTTAGAGGAAAAAAGGCATGGAAATGATATTAAAGCACAATAAATAAATGATATTTTTATTATCTTCCAGAAGAGATATTGTATTTTACACTTCTTTACTGGAAGGAATTTTTTGCATGGTCAAGATTAGAATGCAGAAGTACTCCTCTTTTTGTACACTATATAAACATATTTTCCTTTTAGCTATTTCTATCTTTAAATTATAGTTGAAAATCAAAAGTCTGGAAACATGTTTATACTTCAGAGTAACCAAGTGCATATAACAGTATTTGGAAGAAGGTCATGCTAACTAAGTAATTATAAAGAAAAAGGCATCATTTAGCTGATGGATGCAGTCATGGTCTCCACATCCAAACTAGGCCAGTGACAGTGCCAGGTGATCCTTCTGTCCCCCCCCCACCCCCCGACCTCCCTTGCTCATCACTTTTATTTCAACTATTTGTTAGACCTAGGGTTTCTATTCCCCTTTCTTTCATCCTTGCATTCTACCTTTTGAACAGATGACCTCACTTCCTATTTCACAGAGAAAACAGAAGCCATCAGATTGGAACCTCTCAATTTCCAGCCACTAATGCTGTCAGTCATACCTAACTACTTACAGTTACTGGTGTTCAAAATTAATAGTTAATTTATTAAAGTTAAAAAATGTGAAACCTGTTTTCCTTAAGCCCCAAAATTTAATTTATAAATCTCATTAGTCTATTCATGTATTCAGTACATTTTTTTATAAAAATATAAGAAAAAATACCTTTCAAGATAGCTTTTGATGTATGCTGATTAATTCAATTTTTTTTTTTTTTTTTTTTTTGGCACACGGGCTTAGTTGCTCCATGGCATGTGGGATCTTCCTGGAGCAGGGATCGAACCTGTGTCCCCTGCATTAGCAGGCGGATTCTCAACCACTGTGCCACCTAGGAAGCCCTGATTAATTCAATTTAAAGACTTAATTCCCTTTAAACATCCAGTTCCATTTATAAACATAACTAACATTAAATTGTGTTTAAAAATTGAATAAACAAATGCCTGACTGGGAAAGCTTACAACCTCTTGAAACAAAACCTTCTCCAAGTACTTATACAACTTTTATAAAAATAGTTAAAATTAAAAATACAGTGAATTTCCCTTGACCCAAATGTGTCTTTCCTTGTTTTCCTATTTCAAGAAATGCTGCTCATTTGTCTAAGCCAGAAACCCTGCATAGTGTAGACTGCCTCTTTCCTCCCCACTGTAAACCAAGTATTGTTTCTTTTTCCTCTGTTTCTTCCCATTCCTGTTACTCTAGTTCAGGTCACTGTCTCTCTCCTGAGTTACTTTACAACTTGCAAACCAGTGTGCCCATTCAAATCCTGTGCTCTTCCAATGTGTTCTTCACCACCATAGTCCTTTTGATCTTTTGTTTTGTTTTATAACAGCCCTATTGAGATATAATTCCTATACCAAACCATTCACCCATTTAAAGCGTACAATTCAGTTATTTCTAGTGTGTTCACAGAGTTGTGCAGCCACCACCACAGTCAATTTAGAACATTTAATCACCCCCAGAAGCAGCCTTGTACTCATTAGCAGTCACTCCCCATTTCTCCCCTACCCACCCCCCAGCCCTAAACAACCACTTTCTGTCTCTGTGGATTTGCCTGTTTTGGACATTTTGCATGAATGGAATCATACAGTCTTTTGTGACTGGCTTCTTTAACGTAGCATAATGTTTTCAATGTTCATCCATGTTGTAACATACGTCTGCACTTCATTCCTTCTTGTTGCCAAATAACTGTTTATTTGTATAGATATACCACATATTGTATGGATATACTGCATTTTACTTATCCATTCATTAGTTGATGGACATTTGTATTGGTTCTGCCTTTTGGCTGTTAAAAAGTGCTTCTGTAAACATTGATGTACAGATTTTTGTGTGGACATGTTTTTTGCTTTTTCCTTGCTGTACACCTGGGAGTGAAATTGTGGGGTTATATAGTCCCTTTATGTTTAACATTTTGAGTAGCTGCCAAATAGTTTTCCAAAGTGTCTGTACCATGTTACAACCCACCAGCAATGTACGAATGTTCCAGTTTCTCCACATCCTTGGTAACACTTATTGTTATCGGTTTTTGTTTTTTTTTTAAATTTAAACTGTACCCATTCTGGAGGGTGTAAACTGATCTTAGTTTTGATTTGCGTTTCCTTAATGGTGTTTAGCATCTTTTCTTTTGCTTTGCTATCTTCTTTGGAGCCTTTTGATATTCTAAAAATACAAATGTGATTGTATTAATTACCTGGGTAAAGCCTTGTCTCTGGTGGCAAACATTCTTCCCTTCATTCTTCCCTTCTTTGCCTTTTCAGCTCTTATTTAACTTTTCAGGCTTCAATTTAGATGTAATTTCCTTCAGGAAGCCTTTCCTGACCCCTAGTATTAGCACTCAACCCACCGTGTTGTGACTGTTTACTTCTTTTCCCAACCAAGCAGTTCCCTCAGGCAGCAGGGATTGCGTTTGGCACATGGTTGATGGAAGTGGCGAATATATGGATGAGTGTAGTTTTTAAAAAAAATTTTTTACCTTGGAATCAGTATTCCATAGTTTTTGTGCATGCTTTGTTTCCCTTCATGCTTGTACAGGTGACGCGAGGGTAGGATCATATAGAGAGCGATGAAGCTTGGCTGTTGCTCTGCATAGCCGAGGCCAGGTGAAACCTTTGCGCTCTCTGCTCTACACCTGCTGCTGCCTGCCTGCCTGCCTGCCCTGGGGCAGGGGGTGGGGGAGCTGGGCTAGGTGGGTACTCTTTGATCTGGAGGAGGCAGAGATAAGGGAAAGGGAAGGTGGAGAATGGGGACCACAGAGTTGATTAGAAGTCCGGGACCCTGAGTAACAGCTTTCTAGGACTGACACTGCAGCAGGTGGCAGAGGTCTGACCTTGAGTGAGCTTTTCGCATAGGAATAAATATATTCAATCAACCAGACCCTGGTTTTGCCTTTAGTTCTTCTTCTTCTTCTTTTTTAAAGGTCTTTTATTTTATCGTTATCATTTTTTTGGCTGTGCCATGAGGCTTTCAGGATCTTAGTTCCCTGACCAGGGATTGAACCCAGGCCCTGGCAGTGAGACCACAAAGTCCTAACCACTGAACAGCCAGGGAATTCCCTGCCTTTAGTTCTTGAGTTATAAGCCAGACATTCATTTTTTAATACTGCAGGGAAAATCTGATAATGTGGATAGATTTTTTTTTTCCTTTTAGTTTTCAAAAAGGATCTCTTATTTCTGAACTGAAAAAGTGGATTATACCCTGATGCTTTTATAAGGTTGTACAAGACAAGACAGAATCTGGATTTGTTTCTGTGATTGTGACTTTACTGAGGTAAATACTATTTCGTCCTCTAAAACTGCTGTAGTTTACAGATAAGAAATTTCAAAGGAAAGATGTTTGCTTTTCTCAGTTTACTAAGCCCTAACTTTTATGCCTAGATTTTTGCTGATTGCAGGGTCATGATAATGTTTTAAATTTTCTTCCTTGCCCAAAGGTATAGCTTCAGTGTGGAAGGCAAAATGTTAATTTTTTCATGGTCTAGGTTTTTTAGGCATTTTAAACTCCTAATCTTTACTTATGTGGCTTAGTTTCTCCATATACTATACCATTAGAGCCTTGTCATACAGGGGAAAAAAAGGGGACTTGACCTTATGGCAGAAACATCTAAATGTTTGAAAGAGAAGTTTTGGGGAAATGAGGAGGAGGGTGTTTTAGACAGAGTAGTCATCTCAGAGCAGTCAGCGCATTGTCAGAAGAAAGGCCTCATGCAGCGGTGGCTCTTGGTCTTGTGAATGGTAGGATTAGCTATTGCTTTACCTATCCCACTCATGCTTTTTTCTGTCCCTGAGTAATCTAGGAACCAAATAAAACTTTGTAAAGAGGTGGTTTGATGGAAATGATGTTTATTTTTCACAGATTTATATGTAGTTTTTAAAAGTTGAGTAAATTGACACAAGTCCGTTTGCTGAAAACTTGTGTTATATCCAGAAAGGTGTTTTAGCAATGTTCGTTCATTTATCAAATATTTGAGTACCTACCATGTGTGCTGTTTTCTCACCAGAATCTGTGGGAGACTCAGACAGATGTTGACCCTGCTACTGTGGGGCTTGTCCTTTGGTGGGGAGATGGTGCATGTATCTAATGGAAATACAGATACTTGTGATGTGACTTCAAGTGCTATGAAATGTGGAGGAGGAAGCAATGACCTCTCTCTTAAGGGAATGGAATTAGACAGGGTTGCGTGGAGAGGGAGGCATTTGATGTGAATGTTGAAGTGAAATTGTTTGGTGGAAAATGAGCTTTTTGGGGGAAGGTTTTCCAGCATGAGAGTTACATGGTTAGAGTTGTGCTTTAAGAAACCTATTTCTGGGATGTGATCAAAGATAGAGACTGGAGACTTGGGAGAAAATAAATGCAAAGCTGACCTTTCTAAGTGGTAGTGGAATTGGAGAGGTGCAATAGATGTGAGAGATGCAGCGGTAGAATTGATTGGATTTGGCAGTTGTTGGAGCAGAGACATGGTGTTAATTGGGGGCTTTTAAGCATTGATAATTAGGAGTATGGCAATGTCATTAAAATTTGGGAACACAGGGGGAGAAAATGATTTGAAAGGAAGAGAATAATAAATACAGCTTTTTATGAGAAATTGGGTAATTTTTGTTTTTAGGCCCGTGGAAATATTTAAGCATACCTGGGAAGAAGTCAAGGTTGAAGACAGGATTATTGAGAGTGGGGGATTGAAGCCTTGAGATGGAATGAAATTGCCAAAAGACTTAGTGTCTTTACTAAGAATGTCACATTGTAAACCTGAAAATCCTCCAGTTTTAGGACAGGAGTGCTCCAAAAGAGAGGGTATTGTTTAAAGAACTTGGACACTTCTTTGAGCTTTTATTTCTCTCTGGGATTCTTTCAGTTTGACTCTCATTTTGGGGAGGCAGGAAAGCATAATGGCTTTAAGCTTGAGACTGGAAAGATAAGGTTTGAATCCTTGTTCTGCCACCTACCTGCTCTGTATCCTTGTCAGAGTTACATAACCTCTTTGTGCTTCAGTTTCCTCATCTATAATGTGGAGATGATAATTCGTACCTCAGTGGGCTGTTTGCGAACGGTCCAGTAACTTACCCAGCGCTTGGAACATACTCAGTGCTCCGTAAATAGTAGTTAACATTCATACTAGATTCATGCTGGCTTTGGCTCCACTGTGTCTAATTTTAAAGGGTGCACGTCTTCTCTTTTTAACTCTGAATTTGTACAGTATCCTCCCCCGCTCCCCCTTTTTCACTCAGTGTACCTGACACCAGCTGGATTTTCACAAAGAATTTTACTTAGTGATAATAGAGAATACAAGGGAGTAATTATTATAAATACAAAAAACCACAGAAACAGGCTTACAACGTATATCCAAGCCCTGTACAACTTGTGACCTGTTCCCGGGTTTCCTGCTACCTGCCCCCATGACCTCCTGTCCCCCACAAAGTGGCCCCTGCTTTCCACACCAAGGAGTTGTCTGTCTTACACCGCTACCAAATACTCTCCAGATTCATACTAACAAAGCTGTCCTGCTGGCCCAGGACCTTTTCTTTTCATTCAACTTGAATTTTTTTTGGCACCTTAACCCCAGGCTGACCTTTCTGGACTGTGGTTATTGATATAAATGATTCTAATTGGTATATAATTGTCCAATGAAATATAAATGATAGGTCTGAGTCTACTTACTTGTGGGGCATTTATTTGAACTCATTTCTCAAATAAACCTTCCTTTTCCCATATGGGAAATTGGCCTTGATCAATTAGAGTTGCACAGTGTAACAGTGCATTGATCATCAATAAACACGTTAGATATATAATAAGAATTAAGAATTATCATCCATGTGTTGGCAGAAGGCTTATCCCTCACATTTGAATTTTGTAGGTTGGGGAATTTGTAAACTCTTGGTCCCTTTTGGCAGAGCATCACATTCAGTGTTAGATTAGTGATGCTAAAGAGAATTTGATCTTGGGAGCCCATGTAGTTCATTCACTTAGTTGTGGGTAGAGGATGAGAGTTCCCAGTGGTTCTTCAGTGTTAATTTTAGAAAAAAATGATTATCTAGTGAGGAAAAGATGGAGCAATAATTTACTAATCTAGGGAAAGATTATACAGGATAGTGGTTATTAGAGATAAGTTTCCTTTAATAACTAGGAAAATGTTTACTTTGTGACACTTGCCATTTCTTGACATTTCGTTTGTGTGTGTGTGTTTTACGTTGCGTGGCAAACAACTTCATTATCTTTCGCTGCTGGAAATAGTGAAGAAAAAATAAGTGGCTTTCTAATGAGGGAATTATTTTCAAAATTTCAAACCCACGGAAACTAAAGAGATTATTCTCATTGCCAAATTAATATAATTGCACGTTTTTCTCCTAATGTTAAAGTGATCCTCATCGTCAAAGAGAACTTTCAAAAAGATACACTGGTTCAGCAAAGCAGACTAATATTTTAGAAAGAATATTACCAGTAATAAAAAGGACAGAATTATGATAGTTTGATGCATTAATTTTAATAACTTTTCCCCCATAGCTCTTGAGTCAAGATGAGAAAAGTTAAACAGAAATATTGTTCTCATTTTGATTGTACTGAATTTATTATACAAAGTGCTATATCCTCCCTTCGGATGCAGAATTGGGGCTTAGGTCCTTTTTGTTTAGAAGAGTGTGGGTGAGTGAGGCTAATTTTCTATAGCAGTGGAATTAAAAATTCTTTTCACTGAATCATTCAAAGCAATGCAATAAAGATGCAGTAATTTGAATATAGCAGTTAGGCAGTAGTTCAGTTACAAGTGGTCTTCTGCCTTTTAAAATAGGAGATTGTCAGAGATGATCTAATTCTGTTTTATGAAATAGTTGCTCATAAAAATACTTGTTCCTTGTCCCATAGCTATTATAAAATTGGTAAGTTCTTTTATTAACTTTTTTCCTTTATAATATAGTACTTTTGTTCCAGTGGTCCGCCACAGATTTTGGGGAGTTCTGCGTTTTATGAATGTGTTTTAAATCCATTCTGAGAAGGTAGTTTATTTTTGCTGATGTGCCTGCCTAGAAAGTCCTTTTTTGCTCCTCAGCAGGTTGTCAGTTAAATGGTCTGCTTTTTCGATTTTAAAGTTCTTTGCCAATTCCACATGCCACTTGAAATACCATTTCATCTTTACCTTACCCTTCCTTTCAGCCCTTCCCAGAGGTGGATTGTCCATGGAGCTAATGAAGCTGAAACCAAAGGGGCCTTCACTTGCATGATCCCCTTGGCATTTTATATACAAAATTTTGTAGTCTTTTTCTTAAAGAAGTCCCTGCAATTATATAAACGTTAGACCCCACAAAATCTGCCTTTTCTAAAATAGAAGACTGTTAGAGGAGATGAAAAACCAGAGTAAGTGTAGACTGTTAGCTTAAAAAGGATACAAATAGAATATTTCACTGGGTTTGTGTGTGATGTCAGGTTTAATTTATCATGATAACCATCAATAGTGCACCAGATGTTTTGACTGTATTTAGCTTCATATTAAATTAAGCATAGCCAGTGGCCTCCAAAGTCCATCTGTACTGCTGCCAAAGGTAGCACTGAAGACAGCACCTTTCCTGTCAGTCACCACTGCTAGCTGGTCTTCCCCTCTTGCCATGATATTTAGGCTTCCGAATTGCTCTTGCAAAAGGTGAGTCTTTGTATTTGAAATTTGTTTTCTGTAAATCTGCTGTGCTGAATGAAGAGGCTTGCATTTCTCTTTTCATTCCAATAGGTAGTCATTTTTAATTTTTGCTTATCCATAAAACAGTGGAAACAAATCAAATCAATAAGATTAGTTAAGAGCTTATTGAGGCCTGTGAAGTCTAGTGAGAGGGAAGCCATTTATACACAAGTAACAATTAAAGGCATGTATGCCTGAGAATATTTTTCTGTACCTGCTACTAATCATGGAAAAAACAATTAACTTCTAGATTTTGTCATATAAATACATGTTAAGATCTGGAAATCCTTAGTTTTATTTACACTGAGAAGACGTGTATGAAAGTCACTCATAAGCTTGATAGGGATTTAAATGAACGTGCCTTGACTTTCACTTGACCCCTGCCTCGCCAGCGCCATCAGAGAACGCATGGATTCTTCCCAAGTGGGGTGAACATACACCTGCAGTGCTCTCCGAGTGAGGGCCGTTAAGATGGCAGGCCCTGCAGAGCAGACCGTTCCCTCCCATGTGCGCGCTCACTCTTTCCCAGAAAAGCATGCAGACATCTCTGACATTAGACCTGTAAAGCCGGTGCGAACGCCAGAACAAATATCTTGGAAATTTTATCATAATGTTGCTTTTAAAGGTCCTAAATGTCCTCTATTTAAAATGGAATTCTTTTGTATTAACCTCCTTTCATATGCTAGCTTTCCGCAGACTGCAGAATTGCCTGATTTGACTTTCTAATGTAACTGTAATGAATCTTCTGGGAAGCCAAACGATTGAACACACATACTCTGCGACTCCATTGTAAAATATTCAGTCAGTCCTGTCGATGTTGCTGATTAAAACAGGGGGAAAAAATAAAAACCCCAGAAAAGAGTTGGGGGTGGGAGAGAAAAATGATAAACTCTCTAACAGGTATTAAGGCTTAAAACCAAACAGATCCTCCCAGGGATTTCAGCCTTTACTAGACATCATGATGTGAAGTAATACCTTGCTTGAGCGGGTCCAGGAGCACCTTAATAAAAACATCAAGCTGGGGGGAGGCAGAGTCGGCTTTGTAAAGCCAGAATGAGGGCATATGATTACATTCAGTTTTGACACGTTTATCTGAAACGGCACTTGGAATAAAGGTGGTCCATTTGCACAGGCAGACAAATTGCTCCATGCATTAATGTTGAGTACCCAGCAGAGTTAAATATTTGCTAGCCAATAAATGCAGCACCTACGCACACCGGAGCCCAAAAGTTTAATGGTGGTCTCTCAAATGTATGTTCCTTTTGACATACTTGGGGTTTTATTTAACAGCCAGAGAAGCAAGAGGAAGGCTCTTCTATGATATGTTGTTGTAACTCATATATCCCAGGTGTTTATAATTGTAGCAATATATATTTGGCTGCTCCATGTGAAAGAAATTGAACACCAGAGTTTAATAATTAAGGATTTATTAGTTAAAATTGAATGTTATAATGAGCCAGATGTGCTGCATTGAAACAGCCATTTTCATTAGCATTTTTACATCGAAGAGAATTGAATTTAAATTTGGAGTGCCTTGACTTTGATGAGTTAACATTTTAAAATCTTTTAAAATTCACCAAAAGGTAAATTTCCTCTAATTTCAATGAAAAACCAACATTCACGCTGAAGTAGCAGGATAGGTAAGTGAATTAAAGCCTCTGACTTTTAAAAATATGGAATTCTCTGTTTTGAATATTATAAAATAATCTTAAATGCTTGTGAAAAGAAATGATTACAAAAACGTGTGGAGTATAAAGAATTAATTTTACTTTTGACTGGAAAAGATACAGATCACTCAAATGCAAGAGGCAGTGGTGAATGGGAAAATGTTTTTTTTTTTTTTTTCTCTCTCTCTTTTATCTCAGGGAAGCATTTTTAATAATAGCTTGAGTGGTTTGATAAAGCATCGAAAGGAAACTCCCAGGAGAGAAAGATTATACTGAAGAGAGAGATCTCTCTATGAATCATTTACGCTAACCCCTTGCTGAAGCACAGCTTGCATTTTTAATGAAAGATGATTGCATTTCATAAACAGACCTTTAAAAATTAAAATAATATTGATCCTTCCTCATTTAGGCCTATTAAAATAGCATGCTATACATCTCTTCCTAATAGCTCAGGACAGGTTATTGTTACTGTTTTTACCAATACATACACAGTTTAATAATTTCTATTCAGAAGTTTCTTTAAATAGGACTTTGATTAAAATGTTTTTGGAAATTTTTTTCTAAAGTAATGGCTATGAAAGAGAAATTTAAAAATTATGACATGGTTTAAAATTTGGTGCTTTAAATTATTTTCAGCATAAACTATCTCTAGTAAGTTTCATTTATTTTCCTTTATTTCTTTTGATCACATCAGTTTCCTACAAAGGAAATGGATTTATTATTTAAAACATTGACTGTGTTAGGTAAGGGGACTAGCTAGGTTTCAAGAAACCTTGGTTTAGTTACACCCATATGACTGAAGGCAAGTCACATTATTCATCAGTAGTCAGTGTTGTTACTTTTAAATATGTCCCTCAGTGAGATAAAGTATGTTTTTAAGTTACCTTGAAATTTTCTGAATTCGCACTTAGCAGTCGTGTATTATTTTGAAGACTCTTCTCTGAACAGGGGTCACAGGAACCGTGTGGTTTAGTGCCTTCCACATCTGATAGAACTGGTGGATGATACTGATAGT
This sequence comes from Hippopotamus amphibius kiboko, assembly GCF_030028045.1. NCBI lineage: Eukaryota > Metazoa > Chordata > Mammalia > Artiodactyla > Hippopotamidae > Hippopotamus > Hippopotamus amphibius. Next base: position 6,370,263 of record NC_080186.1, on the reverse strand, counting down.
GTTGCTTTACTTTTTTTAAAATTTTTTTCAAAATGAAAATGTCCCTAAGCTACAAGAATATAAAACTGAAAAGGTAGTGCTTCTCTTAGGTGGTAGGATCAGAAATATAAAACAAAGTTAAAATTCAGCATCATGTGACAGTCTTTTGGGTGACAGCCAAAAACATTTTTCCTTTTTTTGTAAATGGCACAATGTCATGCATAAGAGCATAGACTTAGGAGGCAATTAGTCTGGGTTCACCTGCTATCTCTACCTCTTACCAGCTGTGTGACACATGGGCATATTATTGGGCCTCTGTTTCTTTTTGTTGTCTGTAAAATGCAGATTAGTGGCCCTTCAAGGGCTGTTGTGAGGATTAAATGGGTTACTCCAGAGAGCTATGTAAGTTTTAGCTATTATTGTATTATTTATTTTGAATTTGTCTTTTTTACTTTTTTGCAGTGGTTAAAGACAAGTTATTTGGGGAATGTTCTTATAGTACAGTGGAGTAGAGGACATTCTGTTATATCTTACGGAAATCAAGTTCTTTTTTCCAGTTTTGCCTTTTATTTTACCTGTTTATTGCCTTGTGCATCACTAGATGATGATACTGATAATATAGTTACTTTTTTTTTCTTCCTTTAATGAAAGGGATCCTAAGCTAAAGATTTAGTATAAGAATGTGAAATTGCAAGGAAGGGCTTCTCTGAGGTGGTCTATAGAGTTAACATGAGCACTCTGTTTAGCTTGGTGGTTGCTATAGGAATAAGCACAGCGGGATCTTTAGAATAAAACTGTGCACATTCTGCATGTTCTTTTTTGCCTGATAGGTTTTTATCCCTGATAGGAAGGGATCAGCAGAGCAAAACTAACCAGGTTAGCATAATTTTAACTTTGTTACAGTTCAGGAATCCTGGCCAGAAACGTGGAATTTGTCCATCTCTACCCTGTCCTTTAACTTCTCTGTCAGAGAGGTTTGCAGGCAGGTGCCAAGTAACGAAAACACGCTTCCAGTCAGAACAGTGGCGTCACTGCCATTCGTTGTATTTATTTGGAGATAAAATGACTCCGCTGTGTTTTAATTAAAAACAAACAAACAAACAAAAAACCCAAAAAACAAAACCCACAGTAAATTCCATGTGGTCAAGGCCGATTGCTCCTGAAATACTGGGCTGCTAATTTGTGTTGACCTGGCAGGGGCAGCACATTGAGAACCAAGACCAGTGACGGTGTGTGGTTTCCGTAGATACTGAAGGAGTAGATATTGTGGGAGAATAAAAGAGTGTAATTCTAGCTGAATTCATAGTATTTTATTAATACTCTCCTAGGCGCCCCCCCACACCACCCCCACCCCTTGTCTGATAACCTTTTGTCTGAAGAAATATGATAGAGAATAGTTTTTTTCTCCTTGGAACAGTGCTGTTGTTTGGGGATCCTCCCACTTCCTTTTATGTGACCTTCTTACTCCCCCACCAGCCCAAAGCCACCCTCTCTACCCTACCTGTGATGCTGGCAGCTTGTTGCCTTACACCTGCCTACCTCTCAGGCGCTCCATGCAGCACTGTTCCCCGTCTCAGCTTCTGGAGACTGGTGTTCCTCCTCTCAGCCAACGGGTTGAACTGTTACACATTCAGATGTCTTACCTGTAATCCCCAGAATTATTCGCATTAGAAGAAGGTATAAATAAAGAATACACAGTCTTCATTGCATACCTACTATGCTATGTGCCAGGCACTGTCCTGAGCTTCCTGATAGTGTGTTAAGGACATTTATCATTGTAATGATACTGTGAAGCAGGTGTTGGTTTGGTTTTTTTCTAAGATGGCTCTAGTAGCGCTTAGTTGTCTTTAACTTCATTCAAAACAATTTTGTTAGATTATATTGTGACAGCTGTCATATCAGTGTGCATTTAAAAAAAACATCAAAATTGGTGAATTTTTTGTATAGCCATTTTAATACTGAAGATGGAAGAAAAAAGTAACATTTTTGGCATATTATGCTTTATTATTTCAAGAAAGGTAAAAATGCAGCTGAAACACACACACAAAAGATTTGTGCAGTGTATAGAGAAGGTGCTGTGACTGATTGAATGTGTCAGAAGTGCTTTTCGAAGTTTCATGCTGGAGATTTCTCACTGGACGATGCTCCACTGTGGGTAGACCAGTTGAAGTTGATAGCGATCAAATTGAGGCACTGAGAACAGTTAGCGTTATAGCACGCGGGAGATAGCCGACATACTCAAAATATCCAAATCAAGGGCTGAAAATCATTTGCACCAGCTTGATTATGTTAATCACTTTGGTGTTTGGGTTCCACATAAGTTAAGCGAAAAAAACCTTCTTTAACGTATTTCCTCATGCGGTTCCCTACTTAAACATAACAACAACGTTCTGTTTTTAAACCAAACTGTGACAGGCGATGAAGAGTGGATACTGTACAATAATGCGGAATGGAAGAGATTGTGGGGCAAGTGAAACAAACCACCACCAACCACACCAAAGGCCGGTCTTCATCCAAAGAAGGTGATGTTGTGTATATGGTAGGATTGGAAGGGAGTCCTCTATTATAAGCTCCTTCTGGAAAACCAAATGATTGATTCCAACAAGTACTGCTCCCAGTTAGACCAACTGAAAGCAGCACTCAATGAAAAGCATCCAGAATTAGTCAACAGAAAATGCATAATCTTCCATCAGGATAACGCAAGACCATGTGTTTCTTTGATGACCAGGCAAAAACTGTTACACCTTGGCTGGGAAGTTCTGATTCATCTGCCGTATTCACTGGATATTGCCTCTTCGGATTTCCATTTATTTTGGTCTTTACAAAATTCTCTTAATGGAAAAAATTTCCATTCCCCGGAAGACTATAAAAGGCACCTGGAACAGTTCTTTCCTCAAAAAGATAAAGTTTTGGGACGATGGAATTATGAAGATGCCTGAAAAAAGGCAGAGGTAGTGGAACAAAACAGTGAATACGTTGTTCAATAAAGTTCTTGGTGAAAATGAAAAATGTCTTTTATTTTTACTTAAAAACCAGAGGAACTTTTTGGCCAATCCAGTATTATTTCTTCATTTTATAGATGAGGAAGCCAAAGCAGAGAGAGTAGTAATTTAAACAAGGTTATACAGGTAGTAAGGAGGTGGTAGAGCAGGAGTTCAGACCCTGGCAGTCAGATCCACAGACCAAGGGCTTCATCACTGTGCTGATTTGCGATTGGTAGAGTTACAGTTGCTGAGGTGGCAGCTGTGTATGTTACCTGTGTGTGTGTGTGTTACCTGTATATGTGTGTGGGGGTTACCTGTGTGTGGGGGGGTGGGGGGGTGGAGAGAAAGGTGCAGCGGGTTTTGCTCTCTCTGCTCCTCTTCATCTTCAGGCTGGCCAGTGTTGCCTGAAATCAGTGTTTTCACAATTTACCTGCTTGTCCTAATTTCTTTACTTCATATTCTTCTAAATATCTGGTTAAGAGTAGCAATTCTAGAGAAAGTTGGGTTTATACACATTGTATGCCTTTGAGCAAGATACTTAACCTCTTAAAACCACAGCTTCCTGATCTCTAAAATGGGCATAACAGTAATGCCTACTCTTAAGGTATAGTAAAGAGCAAGTGAGAGAATTGATAACAGAGTGCTTGGTAAAACTCTGGGCACATTTTCAATGTTTCGTTATTGTGGTTTTTTTTTTTTTTTTTTTTCTGTCAGGGTGGACAGAGGTGGGCTTGGTGGGTGTTTGTAAACAGCAACTGCGTGAATGTGTCTTTCAGAGTTAATGGGAGGTTGTGGTGCTGGGCAACAAAAGACTGCTCTTGCAGGACGTGTGCTCAGGTATTTTAAGCACTTCGGAGCAGCTTGTGTTGGAGACAGACAACGTTGATAATTGCTTTTAAATGATACGTTCAGTATTATAGTAGTTTGAACCTATGAAAGACATACTGTGGCTGAGAATCTTATTTACTTGGGAGCTTTTCATAGTTGATAAATAATAGAGATTAATTTCAGAGGGAATAGAAAAAAAAACAGATTTTGCATATAAAAATAATATATAAAATCACATCAAGAGAAAATGATTCAGAATATGAAAGAAAAATGATTTTTAAGTGGTGACAGCATCGGTTTTTCCAGTCTCCAGTTAAATAATACTTAAAGCTTGCTTTTGCCAGAAACCTTAAAATAGCGAATATTTCTCAGTATTACAGATAAGTGAGAAAAGACCTTTGTAAAAATAAATTTTTATTTATTTTATTTATTTTTGGCTGCATTAGGTCTTTATTGCTGTGTGCAGGCTTTAGTTGTGACGAAGGGGGGCTACTTTTTATTGTGGTGCGTGTGCTTCTCGTTGTGGTGGCTTCTCGTTGCAGAGCATGGGCTTTAGGCATGCAGGCTTCAGTAGTTGCAGCAGACAGGCTCACTAGTTGTGGCGCACGGGCTTAGTTGCTCTGTGGCATGTGGGTTCTTCCTGGACCAGGGATCGAACTTGTGTCCCCTGCATTGGCAGGCGGATTCTTAACCACTGCGCCACCAGGGAAGTCCAGAAAACACCTTTTTAACAAAAGCAATTTTGTAAAATATGTCTTGATTCTTACTACTAGGTACTTAAAAATTATTTTTTAAATTAGTTTTAAAACGGGGGTTTTAAGCAAGCTTTCTTAGGCTGTGTAATATCGGAGTTAATATTTGTGACTTTTTTCCATTAGAAAAATAAAGGTGTTATTTAAAAAGAAGCTCCCAAAATTAAATGAGGCCTTAAAGTCCTAATTATTCATAATTCTAAAGCATCTAGTAAGATTCCTTTTTAAAAATGAAAATCTCTGAGATTTTTCCTATGTAATGTAGCCATTAACTCTGAAAGCATGGAGGATCACAAATGTTGGCAGATAAAATAGAAAAGGTGTGTAGGAGGAATCATATTAGAAAGACAGACTGAGTATATCTTTTCTACAATCCAATTTGCAGATCCTACTCTCATTTTATTTTTTATTTTTAAATTTATTTTCGACATCTTTACTGGAGTGCAGTTGCTTTACAATGTTGTTACTTTCCCTACTCTCATTTTAAATGTTTAGTTTTTTCCTTCCTTAACTGCTTTTTCTCCTTCTCTCTTAACTCCGCTATCTTTCAATAACGTATGTATATATTAATCAGAAGCATTTAAATTCAGTTTTGAAAAAATACTGATTGTTATCATCCCTGCTCCCCTCCAGTCCCTACAGTGGGACAGCCTTGTTGGTAATTGGCATGACATTTTTTAGTATTTTTTTCTTTCCGTCTATTATGTGTAGCTCTTGACAGCTATGGAAGATGTCCGCAGAACCCAGGCCTCCTGGGAAGTTCCCTGGGGTGGCTGGCTGATGGACGCTGGTTGTGCAGTTACACTCATCTGTGGGCTAGAGTGAGCTGCAGCACGGAGCCTGGAGCGTTTGGCACCCGTCACCACATCCCCAGCTTGAAGCATTTCTCTACTCTTTCCTGCCAGTTGATTCAAAGGAATATTTGTTACGTTTCTGTCTATCTGGTACTTACATAGTTTCAGCTGTCATGGGAGAGGAAAACAGTATCCTAAGATTCTGTGCCTAACCACAGTACTTATTTGTAGCAACTTAAGGCATTTGGTATAAAGAAATTATGTGATTCCAGCAATAGGTAAAATGTATCTTTGTTCCAACTCTACTTTTAGAGGTAGCATCCATATGTTATTAAACAGTTCCGTGATTTTTAACGTGAGCTAGTCAGTGGTAAGAGTATGATTATATTTAGTGGTTAAAATTAAAAAGTTTTATGGCAAAAAAGGGAAAAAGAACGTAGAATTACACAAACCAGAGGCAGAGACTGCTAGGGCACCATGACTATTTGTAGGTGACCACTGCAACCTCAATGAACGGGTGTTTTTCTTATTATGATGCCTGATAGGAAAGTATTTTTTTTAGCCCTTGGCTTTTGTGAGGAGGAAATCTTATTTTCAGAGGCGATATTTTTAAGTCACAAAATGATGTAACATTTTATAGTCTAATTGGACTATTTAATAGTTTAAAAGGGACTAGAGTTGGTTAGTGTGGAAACTTAAAAAAAAAAGAGAGAGACAACAACAAAACTTAATTTGTCAGTCAGTATTATTCTGGAGAAAATTCAACATTGTACCTTTCCTGACGAGAAATCTTAGGCATTGGCAGACTAATTTTTACCAATTAGCTGCTGTAGAAAAGTTATAGAAGATCAGATATTAAGGCTCAACAAACTGGTAGTGTGTGTAAGAATGAGCTGCTTCAGTTAAGTTCTTTGCAGAAGTTAACAGTTATATAAAGGGGTGTTGCGAACTTATCTGAGTGAATTGATTGTTCACAATTATCAGGTTCTTTTTTCGATGTCAGTGGCATTCAATAGCTAGAGGAAGAACACTGCAGTGGCAGAATGTTGGAAAGGCTAAGAGGGGAGAGGGGCAAGGAGATGTTAGTAGGACAGCAGCTGATGAAGCTGATGCTCAGAGAAGGGAAGTAGCTTGCTGATGAAGGATGGAATCGAGGCCTGAACCTAGGCAGTTTGATCCCAGGGTCCAAGCCCTTGACCACAACCTGAATGGGCAAGAAGCCTGTGAAAGAGCCTGGACGCTGTTCAGTAATAGAATGCCTATTGGTTCTTGAAAGACTGCTGGGTTTCTGACTCTGACTAGAGGCAGCACTGTGCACACGTGCAGCACGGTGCCACCCTAGTCCGTGCCCTTGTATTCTCTTGCTAAACTTGCGGCATTCGTTCATTCAGCGGATCTGTACTGGCTACTGACTCTGTGAAGACACGGCTCTAGGAATGATAGCCTCCTCATATCGTACCCCCCCCCCCACTCCCCCCATCTTCCACTTTTGTTCCTCTGAAACCCATTCTTAATGCAATGGGGGTGATTTTTTTCACAAATATAGATCATATCATTCTCCTACTTAAAACCCTTTAGGTATTTCTTATCCCACTAGGCGTAAAATCTAGATATCTTCTTGTGGCCATGGGCATACACCAGCTCTTCCAAGTCTTTGATGTAACCTCTGACCGCTCTCTACTTTGCTCCTGCTCTGTTAGCTTCAGTTATGTTGGCTTCCTGTTTGTTCTCTTGTTTGAGGAACCAGAAAGTTGACTCTCACCCTAGATATTGTATATCATGTTTATTGTAACCCTGGTCGGGAATGCTCTTACATCCGGTTTTTGCTTTGCTTGCTCCATCATATAATTTAGGTCCTCCTCCAGTATTACTGCTTTAGGGAGGCCTCCTCCGGCCCCCAGTCTGAAGTAGCCCATCATGCTACATCACCTTATACTGTTTTATTATTTTCAAATCATTTATTTGTTACTTGCTTGTTTACTTATATATTGTTTGACATCCTCCCCGACTGTAAGTTCCATAAAAGATTATCTAGGATTGAATTCCCAGTGCCAGGAATAATTCTTAGAACTCAGTAAGCTCTCAAGAAATGTTTTGAAAACGAATAAGCTTACAGTGCTCTCCTCCACGTATCTCTGTCAGGGTCAGCCGCTAGAGTGGAGCTCTGGTAGTGAGCTGGTTGGGAGCGCTAGGTCTGGGCTTTAATCCTGACACTGTTTACTAACTTGGACATGTGTGACATACTCCTTAACTCCTTCAGATTTCAAATTCCATATCCAAAGACTGTGATAAATAATAATAATAATTATTATACTCACTTCATGGGGTTGGTGTGATGATTAAAGGAGCAGACGACTAAATACTTGTAAAGCAAGTAAAACGGTTCCTGGCACACAGCTCACTAAATCTTGATAAGTGTTAGCCATTATTATCATCATCACTGTCCTCTGCATCTGTCATGTGTCAGAGTAGAGACTTATTTGTTTAGCCTCTGTTTTAAAATATATATGCCCTGATCCCTCATTATGAAATACTTTAATCAAATCAGTACCTATTTGGCCTTCCAGGAATGACAGTTTTGATTGGGTAAGAGGAGAAAAGAGTAATTTAGGAAGGTGGGACTAGGTGGGATGAAGTCCTGAAATGCTTAATGTCCCAGCCTTCGGGCCTGGGAAGATGAAGGCTGAAGGGGGAAGTTGCACAAACACCAGGGTTTTCCTACTTGGCAACGCTAACAAGTCTTGAGGTTGGGACGCTGTGGAAGATTGCTTGGTAAGTTGCTGGTGCTAGAATTAACACAGCCATACTGATATAGAGAGCTGTAGCTTTCAGTTTTTGATCTTTGAGCTCTGTTTCCCTAATCCATAGGGTTCGCAATATTATGCTTGGGTTGGAGCACAAAGCTTGTGTTTAGAAATGAAGAGAGCATCTGATAATAGCAAGGAAGAAGGATGGAAGGAGGACAGTACAAGAAAAAGCGACATGACCTGCGAGGCTGTTGTGGTGACCGAGGGTAGGTACGAGGAAGCTCTGAACTAGGCTAGCGGAGGTGAGAGAATGGGTAGAGAGGGGAATGCGGCTGCTCATTCCTTATCTCTGCGGAACGGGGCTGAGCGAGAATCTTAGATGATCCCAGGTTTATGACTTCCGCGAGTGGGTGAATTAGGAGCACAGGTTTGAGTCTTAGCTCCAGCACTTCCCAGCAGAGTGAACTTTGGCAGGTACTTCATTTCTCAGAGCTCAGTTGCATTGCCTGTAAAATGGGGGAGGTAAGTAATGGTGTTTGTCTTATAGAATTGTCTCGAGATGGTAAGACACTTAAATGTAAGTGAGATTATATTTAGTGTATAGTGACTCATACAGTCATAGTGAAAGTGATTAGTAAATGTACCTTCTTATTACCTTTACTAGAATTGGGAATAATATTATTAATGAGACAGATTGGGGAGGAGGAGGTTTTGGGGGTAAATTGTGTATGGGACATCTAGTTAGAGGGTTCCACTTGGCTGTGTATGGCCATGAGTTTAAGTAAGAGTTCTGGAGCTAGAGAGCTAGATCTGGCTAGGAGGTGATAATTAAGAAAAGTGTCTTACGTATAGTAGAAACTCAGCAAATCAGACATGAATACCATGTGTTGATTTATCTTTCTTTCCTAAGTTGTAATTGGTAACCAAAAAATGAATTCTTAAAAAGACAAGCAAATTCTGGCCTGAGCCATTCTCTTAACAGGTCTTATGCTCCTAAGACAACCTCCCCTTCCCCACTCCACCCCACCTCACCCAATACATACAGTGTTTTCACAACACTGCAGGCAGTGATCATTTAAAAACCTAAGTCAGATCCTGTCCCTCCTTTGCGTGAGACTTTGTGATAGCCTGACATGTTACTCAGTAAAAACCAGAATCCTTCCAATGCCATCCAGCCCTCACCCCCTGCTTGCGCACTCACTGCCTTTCTTGCTGTTTCTTCCTTCTGCCCTGAGCACTATGAATTATAGCATCAGTATAACTCAGATCATGGTTACAGCTTGTATTATTCCTGTGTCAGTTGACAGGTGGCAGACATCCAACTCAGACAAAAAAGAGTGGTACATTTGTCTGATCTGGAAGCTTGGTAGGTGAGCCCAGGTGGATCTAGAGGTTCAGAGAAGCGGTGAGTCGTGTGTTGTGTTGTGTGTCCCCTCCCCCCCCCGCCCTGTCCCCCCCCAGTCTTATCCTTTGTTTTCCTTGATGTTAGCTTCATCCTCATGTCATAGCAGAGATGACTGTCTGCAGCTCTGGGCCTCATCCTTCTAGCAACGGGACCCAGCAAACAGGGATTATTTTTACTCGTAGGGCTGGAACCCGGCCAAAACCCAGACTGTGACGTGAACCCAAAGTCTTTGAACTGAGATCATACACCTGGTCTCAGGACTTAATGAAGCTCAGTGAGATACAAAGTGATAGGTAGGAAGTGGATTTATTTAGAGAGAAACACACTCCTCAGACAGAGTGTGGGCCATCTCAGGCCCCAGGGTATGGGGCTGTCAGTTTTTATAAGGGTGGGTAATTTCATAGGCTAATGAGTGGGAGGAGTATTCCAGCTATTTTGGGGAAGGGGTGGGAATTTCCAGGAATTAGGGCACCACCTACTTTTTGACCTTTATGGTCAGCCTTGAAACTGTCCTGGCGCCTGTGGGTGTGTCCTTTAGCTGTTGTGTTACAGTGAGTGTGTCCTGAGGCTTAAGTCTAGTGGAGGTCAAATCTTGAATCTAGTTGGTTCTAATCAGTTTATGTCGTGTCCTTGGATCCACGCAAACTGCATAGTATTAAGTCCCCACAAGAGAAAGGGATTCTTTTCTTAGAAAGGGGCGGGAGGAGGGTAGACCAACAAAAACTATCCTCATACTGTTATTTAGCATGAACATAATCTGTTTTAATAGAGGCACAAACAGAATACTTTCATGATGTTCAAGAAGCAGCGGATAATCCTGATTATGAGGATCAAAGGCAGCTTCACAGAGTTGACATTTAAACTGGGCCTTTCAAAAGTAAGGGAGATGTTGAAAAATAGAAAAGAAAAGGAATGTGCTTTACGTGGTGGGAAAGTGTGTGTGCCAAAACGTGGCGGTCGGAACGTGGAGAAGTAAGGGCTGAGACCAGAAGTTTAATCCTTGAAATTAGAGTGCCAGGGAGTTCAGACTTCAGGCAGTGGAGGGTGGAATCCAGTAGTTTTTAGGCAGAGGAGTAATTTCATCAGACTTCTGTTTGCAGTGGTTTAGCCAGGTGATCCAGAGGGCTGAACAAGGCCAGAGACAGTGTGGTATAGAAGGGGACAAGTTGGAAAACCTTTGGGAGATAGAAATGAAAATACTTGATAATAAATAGCTGGACATGCCCAGGTGTCAATAGACGGGGAGATATAACCGTGGAAACAATGGGGATAGCGCGGGCTGAAGCGTCGACAGTGCCACTGATGTAAAATACAAAACAAAACAAGTTCTTCTAATATGTGGTGTCTGTTGTCTTGGGTCTAGGTGATTTAAAAAATTTTCCATTTTAGACTATGTTTTTCTCCGTGAGGATGCAATTCCTGTTTATTTTGTCTCAGCTAGATTTTAAGTCTTTTAGTATGGGGTCCGTATGTTTTCTTTTGTCTTTTACTGCAAAACTCAGTATAGAATTGTGCATTTGGATTACTTAAATATTGACTGTGTATTTGTTAGCTACATCCCTACTTCTGTGTTTCCTTATTTTATGTTGTTGCTCCATTAAAATCTGAAGGTGATCTCTTCTTGACTAAATATTGTGAGCTATTTGATCAGTCTGTGTTCCTTCTTTTTTTTTTTTTTGGCCGCCCTGCGAGACCTTAGTTCCCTGACCGGGAATTGAACCTGGGCCACCACACTGAAAGTGCTGAGTTCTAACCACTGGACAGCCAGGGAATTCCCCCTATTTTGTTTTAATGGCCACCAATGGCCCACTTCATAGTACAGTTTTCTCCATCAGAGTTACTTGATTCAGAATTTACCCATTAATAATACTTTGTAAAGGACTTTCACGTAATGAGAAGTATTTAAGAATGCAACTACCATGACTTACTATAGTGTTTGTGAAGAGTTGTAGTATCTGTGGAACTATATCTGGAGAAAATTCTGTTATAAACAAATGTAAAACAGAATTCTCTGCATAGTTAGTCTAGACCTTATAATGTTATGAGAGCTGTGATATAAAATTCCTAACTAGCGACATATGGAACTTGTATAATTTACGGTTTCCACAGCAGGGTTTTTTCCACTGCTGAAGCAGGACAGAGAGTTCGTTGCTTTTTGTTAAAATGTACTTGAGCAGTTACTAAGGGGCAGCCTTAGTGATCTTTGGGTGCAGCTTGAGTAGCAGTTTAATTTGTGAAGTCCTTTGGGCTTTAAGTTAAATTAAAGAGAATCACCTCTTAAATATATCTTTCCCTCTCTTCATTTCACAGCGTCAGTATTAAGATCAGTTTCTGGGACTCTATTTTCATTCATTCAGTCAATATCTCTTGAGTACTTACTGTGTTTCACACATAGTCCTAAGAGTTGAGGAAGCAGCGTTGAATAAAACAATCCAAAACATTCCTTTATTCCTGGAGAAATGTTCTAGTGGTAGAAAACGGACAGTAAACAAAGAAGTGCAGACATGTTGTTGATGGTAGTGAGTGCTGTGGAGAAAAAAGGGCTGGAAAGGGGGAAGGGAGTGCCCGGATTTCCTGAGGGCGTGGTGGTAATGGTGGGTTTGAAGAGTGGCTGGGGAAGGGGACATGGGAGCGAAGACGTGAGTCATGCAGATGTCTGAGGAGAGATGTTCTTGCTGGAGAGAATGGCTCTGAGATCTTCTTTTGTGTTTCGTCTTATTGATTGGCTTTCCTTGATTAGACTGCGGCTGTATATATGAAGAAATTTTATAGAAACTGAAGTACATCAGTTGGAATAAAAACAGTTAAAGAAAAATAATGACATGAATGTATTAGATACTTGAATCCTTTCCGTGACTTTGGAACACTGTATTTGGAACACTAGTATTAAACATACGTGTGGAGCGTGTGGTCGTGCATGTCCCTGGCTGTGTGTGTATGAAGGTTTTAACAAGGCAGGCTTAGTAATTATATTGTGAAATGTTCTTCCAGAGGAAGTTATGATTGGTCATTTGAGTTCAGCAGTAAGCCTGTGTTTATTATGCTTTCATTGTCAGAGTAATACTGTACTGAGTATGGAGGGAAGGGATAGAAAGGTACAAGACGTTATGTTCTGCTCAGATTGGCCAGACTATCGTCTGTATAGATAGAGAAATGAACCAGCATGGTTGAATGGGAGCAGTACTGGACCAGCAACCCTAAATATCCTTCATAGTGGGGAATAGCTCGACATTCCAACTCAGCTCTATAGCTTTTGGCCCTTATAGCCCTGGTCAAGTTTTTGGGGAATCATCAGAGAGGTTCCCTTTTGGAGTCGGTGTCAGTGAAGGCCTAGTTTTGATTTCAGATGGGTTCAAAGTGCTCGAGAAGACTGTTTACATTGCATAATGATTCTAGAGCTGTGGTTGGGTAAACAAGTTACTGAAAAGGAATATGATGTATTGATTTTCTACTGTGGATGCATGATGTGCTAGGAATGTCATGTAATATTTGATTTTCATTATTGGTGTAAATAAGCTGAATTCTTCAATATACACACTACATTGGAATTGCAGTGTTCACTTTGAAAACCAACAGTCTTTTCCCTTATTTTATACAATATAATCATACCAATTTATATTACCAGCTGGTAGAATTAGGTTTTTTTTCCCATGAGGAATAGACTTTTTATTTTACTCAGTTGTTAAGCATATAACAAAGGCGTTTTCTTATCCTTAGAATTATGTATGGATAATCTTATTGTATGTGCACTGATCAGCATGTCAGGTATGATGTCAAAACCAAAATCTTTTCCTTTTAGGCTGTTTTTCACTTCATAAAGTCGTCCTCCTTCTTCATTCAGGTTTCATTAACTGAACTGATATTCACTGAATGCCTAGTTTGTTGTAGACAGTGTGATTCACTGGTAAGGAAGACATTTTTTTTGGCCTTCATAGAGGTAAAAGTATGGAAGATAGTTAACAGTTACAATAATGTGTGGTATGTGTTCTAAATGTGGCAGAAGGAGCCTCTGTTTGGGTGTACTTAGCAGTGGCACCTAACCTGGAGCAGGAGGCATCTAAGCTGCGACCTGAAGAATGAGGAAGAGTCAACTAACTGAAAAGTGGGTGTGGCGACATGGGGACGAAGGAAGGCTGTTCCAGGGAGGGGAAACCCCTGTGGAGCAGCCCAGAGGCAAAACAAAGCAACAGAAAGCAAGCAGGCAAAACAGATATCTCCTCACATGGCAAACAACCCAAGATTCTAATGTTTGGAGCATAGATTTTGAGGAGGGAAGATGCAGGGAATTTTCAACACAGTTACTAATTTTGGATCTCATCCTATGGACACTTGATAAATGCCTGAGAGGTTTTAAGCAGTAGATTGACAGAATTGGATTTGCCATTTACAAAGATCACAGTGGTTGCAGTTGCAGAAAAGAGAAGGCATATCTATGGTAGGAGCCTTACGGCTATGATGGCAATACTCGTAAGAGATGTTGTGAGCCAGGACTGGGGCATTAATAGTGGGAGTAGAGAGAAGTGGATGGGATTCAAGAAATACTTAGAAAGTAGAACTTATAGGACTTGATTGAAGGAGGAATCAAGGATGCTGCTAGGTTTCTGGCTTGGGTCCGAGTGATGAAGATGATGTTGGTGCTTAGGCCCATCATTGATTTATTGCCTCTCACCGCTGAGTTTGCTTTGCACTCCCTGTTCTATGAAAATGAATGTGAACCCTTTAAATACTTTCCCTTGGCCAGCTGGCAAGATGCTAAGAGAGAGACTGAAGGAGGAAAGAGTTTTGCTTGCTGGCTCCAGTGTCTTGTCTGGCCGGCTCCTGCAGCATGTGGGGCTTCTTCAGTGTCTGGGCTCCTGTAGCTCTTAGCGGCCAGCTGCTCCCCCCACCCCTTTCTCAGGCAGTTTGGTAGTAGAGCGCCTCCAGCGAGATGCTTCCCCACAAATGACTTTCTTTGTCATTCTAGAGGACAGATTTCTGGCAAGTTTTAGAGGGCAGATTTCCAGAAGTTCTGCTGGATGTGAGCCCTCTCCAACAAGGTCTGGATCTCAGCCCTAGAACTGGGGAAACTCTTTCCTGGGTGCTCTGTCTCAGCCGCAAAGGTAGTGGTGATGATTTATTATGCTATGTAACATTTGCTGTTGTATTTTGTGTCATCTATTCCTTTATTCTTTAGGGTGTTTTTACTTCATAGCAGCCACTTCCTTATTACTTCAATCCCCTGTTGTAGTTAATCATTCTGTATTTTAAAAAGTTTTCTTGTTCAAATTACTGTGTGGTTTCTCTCTCCTGATTGGACTCAGGCTGATACAGTGCTGTGATGTGATCCCAGAGGAAGAATTTATTTGGGGAGAGGGCAGACAGTGAATTTGGTTTGAGGCATGCTGAATTTTGAGTACAGGACTCCTATGCCCGAGAACCGGTGATGTATATGGGTTTGTGAGCTCTGGACTGAAGACTTGGGTTGGAGATTGTTTAGGGAGTATGTGAGGCAAGAGTTGAAAGTAGGGTCCACAATAGAGTCCTGTAGATCACCGTCCTGAGGCATGTTGGGATGTAGAGGAGCCTGTTAAGGAGCCTGAGGAGATTGGCCACAAAAATGGGAGAAAAAGGCATCAGTGAAGGAGGGTGTAGTCATCATTGTTGAAAGGTCAAATCATAGAAGGAATGGAAATTGTCCACAAATAGCAAAACTAGCAAAAAGCATATGCAACCTTAAAAGTATTTGTTTGCTTGTTTGCTTGTTTATTTAGAAAGTATCACTGGAAATTCCATCCAATTAAATTTACCAAGTGTCTCTGTCCCTATTAGCGTAGAAATTAAGAGTGTTGGTTCTGGAGCCTTACTGCTTGGGTGGGAATGCCAGTTCCACTACCTATTAGCTGTGAGGGCTTAGATAATTTATAAAGCCCTCTGTGCTCCTACTCCCTCATCTGTATGTAGATGAAATAGTATACTCTTCCCAGGGCTGGAATGGTATGTTGTTCATAATATATTATTCCTAGGGTTGTCGTGGGGGTAAGATGAGGGGATGCATATAAAGCACCCAGCACAGGGTCTGGTGAGCGTGGCTATGATATTGTTGGCATGCTGGGCGGGCGCTGTGGTGGGTGACAGGGAGGGAAAGAGGGCCAGGACTGCAGGCTCCACCTGAGGGTGTGGGGAATGGGAAGAGGCTTATTAATATAATACAGTGAGTGGTAGATGTCAGGTAAAGGCCTGAGTAAGGTGCCAGAGGGATTCTGATGAGGAGTTCCAGAGGAGGTGAGGACTGAGTTGGGTCTTGGAGGGGTGCAGTTTTGTCGTGTCTTTCCCCCCCCTCCCCCCATGTGGCTGGCCCCTGGAGTTGAGGTGGGGTTGAGAACAGAGGTGTGTAATACATACAGTCTCAGAACAGGTGTTTAGTCCACGTCCCTATTTTCCATAGTGTATTTCATTCTTGTTTCTAGATTTATTGCTCATCACTTTGTATTATTTCTGCAGAACTCTTGCGAGTTAACAACAATGTAAAACTATTTAAAACTTTTATTTGGTGCTGACATTTCCCATAGACTTTCATTGACTATGAACTTTGAATGTTACAAGTTGAAGTGTTCTGGAAGGGAAGTTGGAACACTTCAACTAGTGCCACCTCATTGGATTTTACTTTCAGGGTTGAATAATTTTGCCTGATTCCTGGACATTGATAAAGCTCACAACTGTTTACAGCTCACATGGGTTCTCTTTAACCTGCAATTCTTTTTGAAAATTTCAACAGCTGAAGAAATGTAAATTCCTCAAAATTATATGACCACTTTTTTAAGAACTTACATTTTTGGAGATTTGGAAAATAACAGTGTAATTAATTTTTGATTCCTTGGAGGGAAAAAAAGCCCTTCACCAAAGTCTGTGAATATTTGGTCCTACCAAAGCCCTGTCCTGAGATAAGTCTGTTGTAATGCTTTCACTGAAGACCCTTAAGTCAAAAAGCGAAAACCAGCCAGTAAACATCCCTTTGATTTTGTTATCATAAGATCTGGGATGAGGATGCTGCTTGGCTGAAATTGCACTCTCTGATCCAGAAATTCTCTTGAAAGTTCTGCATCTGAATCTTCAGAGGAAGGGTGAACATATTCTCTAAAGAAAGATTAGAATCATCATCATCGGCTATTCCCCCTCACCTCCCTGCACCACCGCCCCCCCCGCCCCCCCCCCCCCCCCCCCCGAAAGAATAGTTAAACCATTCTTTTTGGCTAGGACTTTTGGGAATTATACAGGAAGGAAGCTAGGAAGGAAAGATGTCATACTGTGACCCTCTGAAGCTTTTTGTTTGCTTGTTTTCCCCTTGCTTCACTTAGATGTAGCAGACACCTATAGGGAACATTGTTTTTGGTGAAGACCAAGTGTTTATGTAAAAGAGTGTTGAGAGACCAAAGAAAAGACTCTTGGGGCAATTTTACTTTGCTTGACTGTGCCTTGTATAAAATGACAGACGTTAAAGTGTAATTCTTCTGATAATTAACCTCTTTTGCTTCTTTGGGTTACAAACTACGGGCAAGAGCAATTTCCAGATTATTATATTTTTGGAATTTTTTGGCTTTGAAGGTTGGTAAAATATTTCATACTGGTGATTTATTGAAAAGTTAAAAATATACTCACTTTAAGAACAAGTATAAACTTGACAGTTGAAATATAGAAGAAAGTTATATAATAGACACCTCATACCTACCACTTAGATTCTACATTTACATTTTACTGTATGGTTAGCTTTCTGTATCTGTGGTTTCTGTGTCTGCAGATTCAACCAACTGTGGAGATACTCAAAAATATTTGGAAAAAAATTCCATAAAGTTCCCAAAAGTAAAGCTTGAATTTGCTGCTCACCCAGCAGTTGTTTACGTGGTATTTACATTGTATTAGATATTAATAAGTAATCTAGAGATAATTTAAAATATATGGGAGGATGTGTGTAGGTTGTATACAAATACTATGCCATTTTATATAAGGGACTTGGCTAAGTCCCTGAGGATACCAGGGGACAACTTTATTTGCAATGTGATATGCACTTACTATATTTACTGTACTGTATAATCATATATCACCTATCTATACCTTTATTTGTATTGAAGGATTATCACTGCAGCATTATAGCAAAAGTTGCAAATGTATAGGCTAATAGTTAAAGGAACATGGTATACCCATACAGTGGGATCCTATGTAGCAGTTGAAAAGAATGAGGTACTCTGTGTGTACTGACTTGAAACGATCTCCAAGATAAATGGAGTAAACAAAAAAGGTAGCAGAAGAATATATGAGGTATATTACTATTTATCTGTATAAGAAAAAAAGCTATTTATACTTGTATGTGTATATGAATGGAGTATCTCCAGAAAGCTTAAACAAGAAGCTGATAAAAATGAGTGTGTGTCTGGCAGCCTCCTACAGTTTTTTGTATATGTATGTATAAGAAACTGTTGCCTGCTTATATTGACTGTTAGGAATTTTATGTGCCTCCCTCATAATTTTCAGGATGTCAAGATGTTAGATTTTAGGTGGTAAGAAACAAACATTGCAGCCAGACAGCTCAAGTTTGAATTCCCACTCTGTTGTTTACATGTGGTATAAATTCTACTGTCAATGAAATAAAGTTAGTAATAATTGTTATAGCGTTACGAAGAGGTTTAATTTAGGTTGTCATGTAAAGCACCTAATATAAGCACACTGGCTGGCACACAGTGCTTGACAAGCAATAAATATCAATATTAGGTATTATTATCAAGAAGTGTGCAGTTTTATGGGACAGGCAAAGACTAAATTTAACTATTTTATATGGATGTTACTGTGGGGATGTAGTAAGTAAAAGGGAAGTCAGAGAAGGTTTTATAAAAAAGGGAACTTTGAAAGTTTAAAGGGTGAGAGAGTAAGATAAATTAAGGAAGGCTGCTCCAGATATGAGCAGTTGTCGTTATACAAAAGTAAGAAACAGTGTGAATTTGAAAGCTAACAGTTGATAATGGCTGGGGCCAATCTAGGTGATGAGAGGGAGAATGGCAGATGATGAGGATGAGGATGAGGGTCGCTAACACGTATTGAGCGCTTAGGTAAGGTGCTGCTCTAAATACTTGCTTTGTTTTAATTAATTAAATTCCTACAGTAAACATGATATTGGTAGTGTAATTAACTTGATTTTACTGATGAGGAGACTGAAGCAGGGAGATAAAAAGTTATTTGTCCAAGGTCATGTAAAGTAATAAGAGCATGTCTGTGTGTACCTGTTATTCATTCTGCCCATGAGTCTGGTAGCTAGGAATAGGGCAGACCTTGAACAGTGTCTGAATACACTGTCATAAACTTTGGGAAACTACTGAAGGACAGTTTTAAGCAGTAAAGTGAAACTCTTAGATTTGTACCCGAGGATGAACAGTAGTGGCTTAGGGGAGGTGATGAAAGTTTTACTTCTTTCTTCCTTCCCTTCTCCTTCCATCCCATATCCTTTATGTTCTGAAGAAGTTGTACAGTTAATTGTAATACTTTGAGAAAACTAGAGGAGCTCTTTAAACGAATCTTCACTTTACTAATGAATGTGGAGACAGTTTTAGGACATCTCCAACTGTATCTGAATAAAGGATGAAAAATAACACATCCTATTGTGTACATATGTTGGATTAAGCTCCTATATTATCAATTGTTGTGTAACACATCACTCCAGAACAGCAGCCTAAAACAGCATTCAGTGTTATTCTCTCACACATTATTTTGGGGTCAGGAATTTGGGAGTGGCTTACCTGGGTGGTTGTGGCTTGCGGTCTCTTCTGAGGTTGCAGTCACTGGAAGGCTTGACTGGTGCTGGAGGATCCAGTTTCCAGATCACTCGCTTACCTAGCTGGCAAGTTTGTGCTGGCTTTTGGCAGAAGCCTTAGTTCCTTGCCGTATGAAACCTCTTCTTAGGGCTGCTTGAGTGTCCTTATGATATTGCAGCTGGCTTTCCAGAGGCAGGGGTCTAAGAAAGAAGAAGCTGCAGTGTCCTTTATGACCTAGCCTAGACGTAGTCATTTCTCTCATATTGTACTGATTATTTAGGTCAGCCCTGTTCAGTTGTGGGGTGACATCATACACA
This sequence comes from Hippopotamus amphibius kiboko, assembly GCF_030028045.1. Taxonomy (NCBI): domain Eukaryota; kingdom Metazoa; phylum Chordata; class Mammalia; order Artiodactyla; family Hippopotamidae; genus Hippopotamus; species Hippopotamus amphibius. The sequence continues at coordinate 6,350,681 of NC_080186.1, read as the reverse complement.
GGTTTGAATACCAGGAGGCAGAGGTCAGTGGGACCCATTTTGGAAATTGAATAGAATAATGAAGGAACTTGATCAGGCAGATGAAAAGATGCTCAACATTGTTATTCCTTAGAGAGTTGCAAATTAAAGCCTCAATGAGATAACACCTGTCAGAATGGCTATCATCAAAAATACCACAAATAGCAACTGTTGGCGAGGATGTGGAGAAAAGGGAACCCTGGTACACTGTTGGTAGGAATGTGCAGTCACTGTGGAAAACAGTATGGAGGTTTGTCAAAAAACTAAAACTAGTTTTAGTTTTTTGACCATATGACCCAGCAATTCCACTCCTAGGTATTTATCTGAAAAACAAAAACAAAAACACTAATTCGAAAAGATATATGCACCCCAGTGTTCATAGCAGCATTACTTATAATTGCCAAGTTATAGAAGCAACCTGTTTCCATCAAGATGAATGGATAAAGAAAGCTGTGATAGACGCGCGCACGCACGCACGCACGCGCACGCACACACACACAGGAATGCTACTCAGCTATAAAAAGAGCAAAATTTTGCCATTTGCAGCAATATGGATGCACATGGAGGAAATTATGCTAAGTGAAATAAGTCAGAGAAAGACAAATATTGTATGATATCATTTATGTGTGGAATCTAAAAAATAAAACAAACTAGTGAGTTTAACAAAACAGAAACAGACAGAGATAGAGAACAAACTACTGGTTACCAGTGGGGAGAGAGTAGGGGGAGGGGTAAGATAGGAGTAGGAGGTTAAGAGGTATAAGCTACTATGTATAAAATTAATAAGCTACAAGAATATATAGTACAACACAGGGAATATAGCCAGTATTTTATAATAACTATAAATGAAATATAACCTTTAAAAGTTGTGAATCACTGTGTTGTACACCTGACGCTTACATGATTTTGTATACCAACTATACCTCAATTAAAAAAAAAAGACATTAGAACATGAAGGAGCACTACCCTGCTGGTTTCAAAGTGTGAACCTAGGCTATCAGCATCACTTCGGAGCTCCTTAAAAATGTGAAATCTTACTTGATAAATAAAGACTTAGAGTGAATCCCAACAATTAACAAAAACAGACTATATTTTAGAACAGTTTTATTAATTTATAGAAAAATTGAGCAGATAGTACTAGAGTTCCTGTACGGCACGTGCATGCACACGGCACACGCGTGAACACACAGGTTTTCCAATAGCTTACATTAGCCTGGTGGTATATGTGTTACAGTTAATCACCCAATATTCATGACACTGTTATTAACTAAAGCTCGTAGTTTACATTGATTCACACTTAGTGTTGTATAGTGCCATCGGTTTTGACAAATATGTGATGCCATTACGTTCCCATGCAGAGTAGTTTCAGTGCCCTAAAACTCCCCTGTGCTTCACCTATTCTTCTCTCTCTTTTCCTCCCTTGAACATCTGGCAACCAGTGGTCTTTTTACGTTCTGTAGTTTAGCCTTTTCCAGAATGTCCTATAGTTGTAATCACACAGTATATAACCTTTCAGACTGGCTTCTTTCACTAAGCTTCCTCCATGTTTTGGGGGGTGTGTGTGTGTGTGTGTGTGTGTGTGTACCGAGAACATGTTGCTTTTTATTGCTGAATAACATTCCATTGTATGGCTATACCACAGTTTGCTTATACATTCACGAGTTGAAGGATGTCTTGGTTGCTTTTCTGTTTTTCGGTGATTATAAATAAAGCAGCTATAAATATCTGTGCAGATTTTTATGTGAACGTAAGTTTTCAAGTCAGTTGGATAAATACTTAGGAGTGCAGTTGTGGAATTGTATGGTAAGACTGTGTTTAGCTTTGTAAAAACATAGGCATGCTGTTTTTAATGTTTGCTGTAGGTGAAGGTGCCAGATATTTCAGCTTCTGGTAGTTTTCTTGATTTTTTTTTTTCCCCCCACTCCTCTGTGTCTTTGGGTTTCCCTAAGAATTCTTCCTTAAATAGAGTCTGTCTTGCAGCTCTCAGTTGTAAGCCACTGTTATTTATCCTGGAGCCCTGTTGATTTGGTGCTCCAGGCATAGGGGAGGGGGAAATGTTCAGTAATCTTATATTAAATCTCAGTTTTTTAGTGGGTTTTAAGTCAGTGGGCTGTGACCTTCAGAAGTTTCTTAGCCTTTTTCTCCCTCCTCTTATGTTAAGACAGGAAGGTGAGAGAGGACTGCAGTTGACTAATTGCCTTTGCTCTGGTAAAGTAGTTTCCTTTAGAGGACAGGCCTTTGGTATGGAGAATGCTCTGAGCTATTTCAGAATGACTACTCTCCCCTCCCCCTGCCCAAACTAATAGGGGGTTTTTCTGTGATCTTCAGGTGAGAGCCTGGTGGGTCTCCCTGAATCTGGACCTCCAGGAGTTTTTTACTCAGTGTTTGGAAATTTGTCAAAATTACCATTTAAGTGTTCCTAGCAGTCACTGGCTTCTGTAGCATTGCTTCAGGTCAGCTGATCTTGGCTGTGGTTCTCACTGTTTTCCATCTCTCCAGATTTTGGAGGTGGTGTGACCTCAGTTCTCTGATGGATATAAGAGAAGTAATTGTTTAGCTTTTTCTTCTTGTTGTGAAGATGAGGGTAATGATTTCCAAGTGCTTTATGAGTCAAGGCTAAAGTTGGAAGTCTGGTGTCCACCAGTCTTTGCCTAAACAAATACCTCTAGGTGATTCTGATGAATTGCAAATAGTTGAGAACCACTGATTTAGCCCAGTTTCCTCATTTTACGGATGAGAACACTGAAGTCCAAAGAGGGGAAATGACTTTTCTAATGCAGAGGCAAAACCTAGACCAGAATCTGGGTCTCGACTTGATCATCTTCATACTATCTTTTGTATTTGCATATAATTCCCTTCAAAGGGATTAACCATATTTCATATTGTAGGTTGCGCATTGGAAGGCAGATTCCTTACTGCTGGACCACCAGGGAAGTCCCTTTCTCTAGCCAGGCAACCAGAACCCTAAAGGGATCTTTTTTTTTTTTTTTTTAAATAAATAAGTAAATTTATTTATTTATTTATTTATTTATTTATTTATTTATTTATTTATTTATTTATTTTTAGGCTGTGCTGAGTCTTCATTGCTGCACACGGGCTTTCTCTAGTTGCTGCGAGCAGGGGCTACTTTTTATTGTGGTGCGCAGGCTCCTCATTGTAGTGGCTTCTCTTGTTGTGGAGCACGGGCCCTAGGCGCGTGGGCTTCAACAGTTGCAGCACATGGGCTCAGTAGTTGTGGCTCACGGGCTCTAGAGCACAGGCTCAATAGTTGTGGCGCATGGGCTTAGTTGCTCCATGGCATGTGGAATCTTCCCAGGGCAGGGCTCGAACCTGTGTCCCCTGCATTGGCAGGCGGATTCTTTACCACTGTGCCACCTAGGAAGTCCCTAAAGGGATCTTAAGGAACTAATGAGAAGCTATGGCAACCAAGACCTGTGTTAGCTGCAAAGCACAAACACCAACATCCACATTTCCTAAGCATGCTGGAAGCAACCTACCAAGGACTCAAAGTGAATTTAAACCATCCCCACTTGGCGTCCATATGTTTGGTCTCTACATCTGTGTCTCTATGTCTGGAAAGGTGGATTCTTAAGTACTGGACCATCAGGGAAGTCCCTGTCACTTCTTCCTTCCCATACATTCCCATCATTTCATTTCCTTAATTTTTAGTATGGAGTAAGTAATAGCTGTAAACCTCCTTTCTCCAAACCAGCCCCTGTCCTGTGCTTGTGCAGATGACATGCTTCTTAATCTCTGTCTGGGGAAGGCTTGGAATATTTATTCTAGAGCAGGAATTGGCAGACTTTTTCTGTAAAGGGCCAGATAGGTAATATTTTAGCCTTTGCAGGTCATGTGATCTCTGTTGCAACTACTCAGGTCTGTTCTTGTAGGGAGAAAACAGCCAACCATAATGCAATATGTAAATGAACGGACGTGTCTGTGTTTCAGTAAAACTTTATTTACAAAAACAGGCTGCTAGCCCCTGTTCTAGAGCTTATAGAAATCCCGTTTTTACTTTCATGTCCTGGAGGATGCTATTTTAACTTACTGTATTGGAGCCCCTGGACCATTTTTATTAGATATTGCTCTCAAAAGTAATAATAGGTATTTTTTGTGAACATTGCATCTTAGTTTTTTTTTTTTTTAAGACATGCATTTTTGGTGTTGAAGAGATAAAGATTTTCTTTTTTCTTTAAACAAAGTTTGAGCAGGGATGAGGCCTTATGGTCTTATGTGAATCTAGATTAAACAAGGGGGATAAAAAAAAAACCCTGATTATTTACTATAGCAACCAAGACAATCAGCTGGTATACTACCAGTGGCACATGGTAAAACATGTCTTTTAATAAGTTCTTAAAGATAAGGAATAATAGAAAATCTCAAGTTATGGTGTGTTACAGGCGCCAGTAGAGTTATTAGGTTAGAGGGATGGTTTTCATTCACTTTGAGTCCTTGGTAGGTTGCTTCCGGCATGCTTAGGAAATGTGGATGTTGGTGTTTGTGCTTTGCAGCTAACACAGGTCTTGGTTGCCATGGCTTCTCATTAGCTCCTTAAGATCCCTTTAGGGCTCTGGTTGCCTGGCTAGAGAAAGGGCAGGAATTGCTAGGAGCTGAGAGGACAGATGCAAGTTGAGAAGTAGCCCTAGGGAGCACCGGCTGTTTGGGGGGCGGGGCAAGGTTTGTATGTTGTCAAAGGTATGAACTTGAAGTTTTGCTAGAGAGAATTCCTGGCTAACTGGGTTAATTAATATATGCTACAAGTCATCTTCATTTTAGAGATCTCTGCAATTTGAATTAATTAAAAATTTAAAAGTGCAAATTATAAAATTCTGTTTTGGGTGCTTTGCTGTCTTTTGGGAAGTATTGCTGACCTTTAATAATGGTGAGTAATTGAAATATTATAGGTTTTAGTAATGGCTACTACCAATCTGTTTAAAAAATGTCAGTCTACAGTATTAGAATACTGAAAGCTTGCTTATCAATTAGAAGGGTCTTATGATTAGAATTTAATTATTATGGACTGAAAAGAGTATCACAGGGAGACTCTAGAGGGCAGTGTAACTCAGCATGTTGGTGCTCGTGGCTTATAGTTTCGCTTTGGAAAAATAATCCACGTGATCTGAGCTGTTTCATCACTACACTGTGTTCCAGTGTGGTAGAATGTGAGTTTTGGAAAGAAGTGCTCTGGTTTGGCTTGGAGAGGTTACTTAGATAATATATCATAATTATTGGTCTGAGGGAATATCTATGCTTGATTTAAAACATACTGACTTAGAACACCCGGAATTCTCTTATTGATTCAACTAAATTGTGTTGAGTTTGCTTTTCAGGCATTTGTGGAACATTAAGCAAAAGGAATGATAGATCTTGTGTTTTCAAATATTTTGGGGTAGGAAGTAATGTACCCTCTATTAGAGAGTTTAAACAAGTGAAAGAGTTATTCTGACACATTTTTTAACATCTCTTGAATGTGGAAAGTTGAAGCTGGATGCTTGATTGGCAAATGTCTGAATCAGTGTTGAACTTTTTAAAACTTTTCAAATGTTTGCATTTAGCAAGATCCAAACGCCAATCATTTTTTCCCTCTAACGTTTTAAAAATTTTATTTTCTTTATTTTTTATTTCATTTTTTGGCTGTGTTGGGTCTTTGTTACTGTGCACGGGCTTTCTCTAGTTGTGGTGAGCAGAGGTTGGGGGTGCTGCTCTTCATGGCAGTGTGTGGGCTTTTCAGTGTGATGGCTTCTCTTGCTTCAGGGCACAGGCTCTAGGTGCACAGGCTTTAGTAGTTGTGACAGGCAGGCTCAGTGGTTGTGGCACACAGGCTTGTTGCTCTGTGGCATGTGGGATCTGCCCGGACCAGGGCTTGAACACATGTCCCCTGCATTGACAGGCAGATTCCCAACCACTGTGCAACCAGGGAAGTCCCCTTTCCTCTAATTTTTAAACTTAAATGTATTTTTTGGGAATCTGTATTTTTTGACTCATTTACGCATAAGTCATCAAATGTAGTTTGAAAAAAAAAAAACTGTTTTGAAGTCTAAGGAGCTTTTGGGTCATTACAGTTTTTTTCTCCCTTAAAAGCAAAAACTGGGGATCACAAAGGACAAACTAATGAATCCCCTAGAATTTTAGATTTGAGATTTTAAGCTATTAACTGTAAATGTAGGAAACTGATTTTGTGCTTGTGTTTCCTGGTGTTATTATTGTGGAAATTAGTATGTCCAGTGGTTAAGTGCGACAGATGTACATTTGGGATTTTGAACTTTTCATTTTAATTTTGACCTGTTAGAATGACCTTTTTTTAAGGTTTTCATTTTCTTTATCTGACCTGGGATACTTCAGATTTTCCATTCATGGTTGAAATGAATGTGTTTGATAGAGCACTTGAAATTCTTGGATGAAAGGCCTCATGTAAGTGCAAATACTGCAAATTTAAGAAACACACCATCATGGGGATTCTTTTTCTAGTGTTTGTTCACATTGGTTTATAGAGACCAACCAAAGAATCTTCTCTTTGTTTGTCTTGTCTAGTTATTTCTCTCCCCATTGCTTTCTGCTTCAGGTTGGGTAAAATCATTATCTTGACCTAGTTCTTCGGAAAGAAACAGATCAGAAATTATTTACATGATAGTGTTCCCCACATTTTTAATAATGTTAAAACTGAAATACATTTGGGAAATAGGCATGAGTATTAGCTGAGTATTACGCATGAGTATTGTGTGTTAACTTTGGTTGCTGGTATTGGGTATTAGCTTCACCTCCAGTATCACCTGAATATGCATCTTTTTTTTCCATTTTAATCACAGAGAATAATATAAAATACTATCTATGTGTATAAAATATATAACACACAAAAAAGTATTTATTTATTTATTTTGGCTGCTCCAGGTGAGGCTAGCGAGATCTTTGCTGAGGCAGGCGTGATCTTTTCGTTAACCTAAGATTTAAATACTGTTTAAGTTTATTCCATTCAGTTTGTGTATTCTATTCAATATATATACTCAATTTATTACTCACACTTTTGAAAACTTCCCTATGTACAATACTTCACCTCCATCCTTTGGGATAAATTTTAGTTACTGTTTTCCTCCAGCTCATTGTTTTGGTTTCCCCAGTTTACCCATTTCTCCACTTTTATCTGTTTTGTTCTCCATTTTGTTGACTTTGTTTTTGTTCTCTTTGATGGCAGTAGCTCCTTTTGCTCAAGAGAAAAAATTTCTCAAGTCTGATTATAAAACGTCTTGAGTTGTCTGTCTGATGTCTTGGTTTATGTGGTACCCACCTTTGGTTATTAGTTAAGAGAATCAAATGTTATGGTTACATGGCAGCTTCTGATCTGGGATGTTTCATGACATGGAGATGTCAGTTGGTCAGTGCCAGCAGGAGTTTACTTTCCAGCTCCAGATTTGCCCATCAGAGCATATTTTCTTTCAATACTCACACTTCTTCTGGCCATGTTGCTGTCCATTGCTCCGTAATAACATGTTCTGTTATTAAGGAGTCTCTGGCAGGAGCTGGAGCAGGAGTGGGCAAGCTTTTTCTGAAGAGGGCCAGATTATAAGTGTTTTGTGCTTTGTGGGCCATATGGTCCTGTTGCAACTATTCAGCCTTGCCTTTGTAGCACGGAAGCAGCCAAAGACAATATATAAATGAATGGATGTGACTGTTTCCAATAAAACTGTATTTATGGGCATTTTAGGATTTTACATAATTTTCACGTTATGAAATATTCGTCTTTTGATTTGCCCCCCCCCCCCCCCCAACCATTTATTAATATGGAAACCATCCTTTCATTTACGGGCCATGCAGAAGCAAGCAGTGGGCTGTTTGCCTCTTGGCCCATACTTTGCTGACTCCCTGAGAAGCAAAGAAAAACCCAAAGAGGGAGGCACGTAGAACGGGTTACTTATTCACAACCCCAATTCATGCAAATATCCAGGGTTGCTTTTGTTACTGTCAAAAATAAGATACTATATTTCTTACTATGAGAGAAGATATAAATGATGTCATTTTTAATGGTAACTTCAAAGTTTGGGTTTAGTCATATAGAAGATTAAAGTTGGTTTTCTCCACATATTAAATGTGGAAAATTGTTAAGGGCTATAAGGGCTATGGATCAAAACCCTTGATTTACAGATTGTCAAAAGACTAGAATACACAGGAACTGCAGAGATTTGTTTGATAGGACTTGAAGGCTTCATTTAAGGGAAAGAACTGCCTTCAAGGCTGTTTTAGCTTGTGATTTCGATTTTGGTGTGTTCTGATGATTTGTGCAGTCTAATGTTGGTAATTCAGAGCTGGAAAGTAGGTTTTTTCTAATTTTTCCCCTTTCTTAGCATTACAGTTTTGTTGTTTGTTTGTTTTTAAAATCTGAAGTAAGAGCCAAACTGTCTTCTCTACAGGTAGGGATTGCTTTCCTTCTCCTGCTTAAACTTAAAAATGCAGCCTGTTTGTTAGCTTTTTTGGGCACTGAATAGTGCTTACACACTATATATTTCGCAGCAGACATTTTTCCTACTTAACATTGTGAGCAGTTAGTTAATTTGAAGAACTGTTACTTCTGTTGATCCTTGCTATGACAAAAATCAATGTACACAGCACAGTCTGAATTAATAGGGCTCAAACTCATTAGGCCATGAAAATGGTTTAATCAACAGTGAACCCTTTAAAGACCTTGTCAGATAGTATTGTAAAACAGATTCAAGGGAAAAAATGTTAGCACCTAACAATTTTCTTTGTTTCAAAGTTTATATTTTCCCTTTTTAAAGCCCTCTTGAATAAATTTTGGGGTTGCCCCTATGTTCTATTTAGAGGAAAAAACCTTAAGTTTGTATTTTTAATATTGGGCCATAGCCATTCAATCTAATTACTAATCTCTTTTTAGTAAAAGCCCTTTCAGGCACTGGAAGACACTTTGTTTATTCATCCTTATTTCTAACCTGAGGGTATATTCTGGATAAGTGTTTAGATTTTCTCCTCTCTGTTCTCCACCTGCAGTTGTAGCCTTCTCTGTTTCCTCACCCTTACTTCCTCCCCCACCTCATCTAGTTTGGTAATAGTTGTGGGGTATTCAGGATTTGATAGCCGTGTATAAGCGTGGATCAGCATTCCCGTCTAAGCATCCTTTTTCCTCTAATGAAAGTTCTAATTGGATTGCACTGTGGGTACTTTGTGAGAGGTAGCTAAAGGTCAAAAGGGGAAACCCATATTGACTAATAAATTGAATTTCCCTGTTGGATAGCTTTTTATTTTGGGGTGCAGAGCCTGAGTTTAAATTCTGGTTCTGAAATGTACTAACCGCTTGGATTTATTGAACAGGTGTCATTTAATACCTTTCTTGCTATGTTTGTTCATTTATAAAACAGAGAGAATGATAGCGCCCATCCTGTAGGAGTAGTTTCAGATGTGTAGAGGGCTTAGAATAAGACTGTGCGCTTGGCCAGCACCCTGGAAGTATTTGTATTATCGTCGTCGTCGTCGTCCACAATTCGGATGACAAACAGCTACTGTGAGTTTTAAGCAGGAAAAGGACATTATCAGAACTGAATTTTGGAAAGATTGCTTTCATAGTTGAGGGGAAGTTGGATGCAGGGCCAGGTGAGCACAGGTAGAGGCAGGAAGACCAGTGTTATGGGTTGAGTTGTGTCCTTTCCAGATTCGTATGTTGACGTCCTAACCCCATACCTCAGAATGTGATCTTATTTGGAAATAGAGTCATTGCAGTATAATTAGTTAAGAAGAGGTCATTAGGATGAGCCCTCATCCAACATGCCTGGTGCCCTTATTAAAAGGGGAAGTTTAGACATAGAGATAGACACACAGATGTGATGATGTGAGGAGACACAGGCCATCCACAAGCCAGGGAAAGGGGACTGGGACAGATCCTCCCTTCACATTTCTCAGTAGGAACCAACCCTGTGGACACCTTGATCTCTGACTTAGAGCCTCCAGGACTATGGGAGAGTGACTTTCTAGTATTTGAGCTCCTCAGCATGTGGCACTTTGTTAGTGGAGCCCTAGGAAACTGATACAGCCAGCTAGGGAGATCGTGGGATTCTGAACTGAGGCAGGGGTGGTGGTGCTGAGGAGGAGGAGATGAGAGGTGCTTAAAATGCAGAACCAATAATCCTGATTAATAATCCTGATAGGCGGTGAGGAGGCAGGAGAAGTACGAAATTGGCTTACTTGCATGGGTGATGGTGCCATTAACTGACGCTGGGAATACGTGAGGAGGAAAAAGTATGAGGAACAGGGTGAGTCTGAGGTACACGAGGGCATTCAGGGAGGGGCCAAAGGTAGGCAATTGGATGATTCTGTATCTGAAGCTCAGGAGCGAGGTTGGATCTAGAGATTTGGTAATTATCATTTATGTAAGCAGGATTTGAAAACATTGGGTGGGGATTGTGTAGAGTGTGTAGTAAGTCTGTGAAGACAAGCCTGTAGATAGCTCCTCTGAGGAATACTCAGATTTACAAGTGGCAGGCAAAGGAGAGGCAGGTGCAGAACAGGAAAAGGAGCTGACCAGAGACATGCAACAGGATGGTGCTAAAATGGAAGACATACGTTAGTATTATTTTTCTTTTCTTTTTTTAAGTTTTGGAGGTGATGTTTATTATGTTGGTTGTGGTAATGGTTTCAGAGGTGTATGAAGATCTTCACACTTAACAAGTTGTATACATTAAATAAGTCCAGTGTTTTTTTGAATATGTCCAGTTTTTTATGTATCAGTTATACCTCAGTAAAGATGTTTAAAAATTGAATTAGGTGCATTCTATGTATTTACCTTTACTAGGTTGAGAAACAGACAATTTTTTTTTTTTTTTTTTTTTTTTTTTTGCGCACGGGCTTAGTTGCTCCGTGGCATGTGGGATCTTCCTGGAGCGGGGATCGAACCCGTGTCCTCTGCATTGGCAGGCGGATTCTCAACCACTGCGCCACCTGGGAAGCCCGACTACTTTGTTTTTAAGGGTATCTTTAGCTTTAAACAATGATATTATTATGAGACCTTTATGGCAAATCTTTAAATATACAAGTATTTTCTTTAGGTTATTTTAGTAAATCAATATAATCCATTTTTGGGGGGAGGTTTAAAACAATTTTTTTTTCATCTTTATTGGAGTATAATTGCTTTACAATGTTGTGTTAGTTTCTGCTGTACAAACAAAGTGAATAGTAGTAATTTTAATCTGTGGGTTTAGGTGGTTTTATCACAGTGCTCCCCAGCACATATATAGAAGCTAATATTTTTTAGTGCTTATTAAGTGTCAATCCTTTTGCCAAGATTTTATTTGCATTAGCTTATTTAACGCTCATTATATCTCTAAGCCAGGTATTATTATTTTTATAAATGTGGAAACTGAGAATTGGAAAAATTAAGTAACTTGCCTCAGGTTACATAGTGAGTAGGTAGTAGAGTCAGAATTTAAATCTAGGTGGGCTGACTCTTGAGCCTGAATTCTTTTTTTAAAAAATATTTTTATTTATTTATTTATTTAGCTGTGTTGGGGCTTTGTCGCGGCATGAGGGATCATCATTGCAGTGCGAGGGCTTCTTTCTAGTTGTGGCATGTAGGCTCTCTAGTTGTGGCGTGTGGGCTCAGTAGTTGCAGCCTGTGGGCTTAGTCATCCCCCCACTGGCATGTGGGCTCTTAGTCCCCTGACCAGAGGTTGAATTTGAGTTCCCTGCATTGGAAGGTGGATTCTTAACCACTGGACCACCAGGGAAGTCCCCTCAGCCTGAGTTCTTAATCACTGCATAGGATGCCTACTAACCCAAATTCAGGGTTGAAGATTTTCTGGGTAGATATGAGGCAGGAACAAAGGAAGTTGGAGGATGAGAATGCTAGGAAGAACATTGAAATAAAAATGGAATGTTCAGTTCTGTGTCAGAAGTGGTCCTTTGGGACAGAAGGAACAGATCAGTAGACTGGAGTTCTCATTGAAAGCCAAGAAGGTGGCAGGAAAGATGGGTGTGCAGGTGAAAGTGCTGTCAAAAAGTTACATGAACCAAGGTCCTCTCTTACTGGGCATAACTGATACTTGAAGCCAAAGGCTGAATCTAAGAACTTAAAACCATTTTTTCAGTTTTCTATGCCAACCCCCTCAACTTCCAAAAATGAACAAATGAAATCAAAATATATTGAGATTTTGATGGATATAGTTTTAACTAATTTGAGGAGTAAGGCAGAAGATTTTTTCTTGTAGAAACATTGTATTTCTCTATTTATTCAAGCCCTCAGTGAAGTATCTGTGTTTCTGTATGTGTGTGTGTATATATATACACACACACAAAATTTTCTGTAAGACAAATAAAACAAAGTTTTGTTTATAACACCCTATGTGTTTCCTCTTAAATTTATTCCTAAGTATATTATTGTATTGTGACCCTCTCCCCCAATTTCTAACAGATGTACCTGATTTTTATTTATTGCATAATAACATTACTAAACTCATTCGTTCTGATACTTTTCTAGTTTATTATCTTAAATTTTTCCCAGTTAGGCAGTCATATTGTCTAAAATAAAAATTCTCTCTTCTTTTTTTAACTGCTCTCTTTTTCTTGTCTTACTTCAATTAACTGGAGCTTCCAAAAATAATGTTAAGTTAAGAAACAAAACAAAACAAGGGACTTTCTTGACAGTCCAGCTGTGCTTCTGCTGCAGGGGGCACGGATTCAATCCCTGATTGGGGAACTAAGATCCCGCATGCTGCTTGGTGTGGCCCAAAGCAAAGCAAAACAAACCAAACCCCAAAATAATGTTACACGAAGGTGGCAATAGAATACATCCTTGCTTTATTCAGGATTCCTCTAATATTTCACATTCATAATAATGTTGAATATTGGCTTGAAATGTAGTTTTAAAATCATGTTGAGGAAGTATTTTTTTTTATTGGAGATTTTTATCAGTTGCCTTTTTGGCAAGGCCTCATTTAACAGAAGTATCTTCATCTCTGCCATTGTGTGGCTGAATTAAGGATGGGCTTTGAAGATTTCCTGAGGGAAAAGATTCCCAATTAGCCAATTCTCTGACTGCTGCATCTGTGTCATTTAGCGGTTAGAAAGGCAAGCTCATGCTAGCATCTTGTCATGATCTGGATGCTAATAGAGTCTCCCAGGAAGGACAGGATGACTCTTTGAAAGTAGTTCATTTGGATGAAGTTGACTAAATCCATTCACATCAGATACATCAATGCCTTTGTACCCAAAGCTAGCCAGATTCCTAGACCAAGGCCTACTGCTATAACCTGTAATCAGGAGACTCCAGAACTAGACCAGTAGTAGCTCATCTCTTGGGCCAGAGCCTGGGTCTTTGTTTCTTGCCGATGGCAGTGTAGTCATTACCTAGAAGGCACGGAGAATGGGGAGTGGAGGACTCTACTTGTCCTGGGGCTGTGCTGAGCACTGTGGCTTCTTACAGCAAAAACTGGCTCAGACTGTCTCTTTCCCCAAGGTTTTATTTCATTCTGCAGAATCCCACGGCGTATTTAAGAAGTACGCAGTGGTTGAGGGACAAGCCAGGTGGTTAAGTTCTGTAGACCACCTTTTTTAAGGAGGGAAAAAGGAGAGTAAATTTTAGCAAGTTTCCTGTTTGCTAAAGTTTCTTATTTAGTAGAGTACTTCCTACATTTGTAGGAGGTTTTTTTGGTTTTGTTTCTCTTTAAATAGCTCAATTGTAAGAAAGACTACCATGTACCAAATAATAGGCAGATGTATGCAGATACTTGCCATGTGCATTTTTGGCAGTACCAAGTCCCTGAAGATAGGAAGTATGAAATACCCCCTTTGAGAGAGCTGATGATTTCCGTACTGAATTGTGGAATTTGTTTCCTTTCGTTCACTTTCAAGAAGAGTGGATGAGAAAGTTGTACCTCAAAATTTTTTTTTGATTTGTATTTGAATTGTGAGATTGTCTATTATCATACAGTTCATATAGTCAATTAAGTTAAAATATACAGGAGTGCTTTGGAGCTGACTTATTTTGATTGAATGTCCAGAGAACTGGATCCACTCTTTGTAATACGAGTCCCTTTCTCAGTCTAGAATTCTTCTTTTTCTTTAGGAATTTGCACCAAATATTATGGTAGCCTTAAGATCATGACGTGTGGGTGGATTTCTGACTAAAATCCTGCGGAAAAATAAGGCGGTAAGACAGTTGAATGTGCTGATGCGAGTTATCAAAGAGACGGCTGGCCTTTGCTGGGTATGGAGTTATCTGAGGCTGTTAGCGTTCGATGGCAATGGTTGAACCACACCTATCAAGTTGGCTGCAAGTGGGAAATTGTCCTGAGGATGTGATGGACCTCAAAACATATTGTTGAGACCTATGGGACTTAGAATTTGTTGGCGCCTTCTTCTTTCCCTGTTAGCTGCACACAGTTGAGTAATGATGCCTTGCGACATGGTCCTTCTGTCATTTCTGTCCTCAGCTATGTCCCAGAGAGAGCTATCTGGGGAGCTGTCTTCCCCCTACTCCTTTTCTTTGACCCATACCAGGCTTGGCACACATTGTGTTACCAACTCCCTTTCCCTCAGTCTTTTCTTATCCATTTCATTCTATCTCAGGCTTTATTTTCTGCTTTCTCTTTTAATTTTTCCTTGGTTATCCCAGGAAAAAATTTCTTTCCAAAAACTGAGCCTGATTATGACAGGTTAAGTATAGAAAGTGAAACTAGTAATATCTGCACTAAGGAAGAGAAAAGCTGTACATTTAAAAAGTAAACGCCAACGTCAGGAAGAACCTTTTCACAGCCCTGGAAAATACCCAGAAGACCCGTTTAAACCCTGTACAAGCATCTCCTCCTTGGTCAGGTAAATATGTTTTTGCTTCAAATACCAACATTCAAAATAATGATTCTTAATTCATTTCAAGATTTTTATAGGTGTTCAACAGTACTGTTTTCTACAATTTTTTATTGGCAAAACATATACATGTCAACTTCTTAAGGGATTTAGTAGGTTAGTGACCTAGCCTAGAAATGTAACTATAATTTATAAAATTGTTTCTATGGAAATGTGAAATTTAAATTATGGATCCACAAGTGAACGTGTGGATCATACTCAGGTTATAAATTGAGAACAGCCTGTGTTTTATGTCACATCTAAAAAGTAGTCATGTTTTTACCTCTTTCTCTGACCTGCACCCCCCCGGCCCCCGTATTTAATCATCATCTAGTCCTGTTGATCCTGTAATCTTACCATACCTGATAGTATCAAATCTAATTTTCACTCCCTTGCTTAAAGCCTTTTGACGGCTTCCACAGCACCCAGTGGGAATGGCAGCAGCCTTAGCATGTCGTATCTTAGGAATCTTGCTTTATAAAAATAATACAGGCCAAAGAGAGTGAGCCCCTCTTCATGTGTAACGTAGTCAGGTCCTAGAATCTGATCATATTAGCAACTCTATTTCCCTGGTCAGAGTAGAGTGGTGGGATGACCAGTTTGTCCCTGGGGCTTTTCTGGTTTTAAAATGGGAAGTCCTATGTCCTGAGACCCTCTCAGTCCTGGGACAGTTGGTCACCCTAGGTGGGAGAGAAAAAAAGAATGGAAACGTTTAAAAAAATGTGTTTTATTGAAGTATAGTTGATTTACAATGTTGTGTTAGTGTCTGTTGTACAGCAAAGTGATTCAGTTATACATATTCATGTATATTCTTTTTCATTCATTAAGATTGTGATTTTAAAATTTTATCATGTATTGTCTTACTTCTGGGCCTTTGCATCTGCTACTCCGTCTGACTAGAATGTACACTTTGGCTCATTCCTTCTCATTCTTTCAAATCTCAGTTAATCGTTCCAAAGGCTTTTAGAGTAGGTTCCATTGCCTGGCTCTAGGTACTGTACTTGCCCCAGAATAACACTGATCACTCTGGACTGCGGTTGCTTGTTTAGTTAAGAAGGCAGCAGTGTGTGGGACAGTGGTGTGGTACCCATGCTTGCACACTAGAATCACCTGAGGAGTTTTCTAAGTTTTAGAAACACTCCACAGCCCTAGGCAACCAAGATTGAGACTGATTGATAGTAGAAAGGGTAGGAAGTGAACTTGAGAGCCAGAGAGAGACAGGTTCAAAGTCTGGCTTTACCACTGTCTATTGACAGAGTCCTGTGTCAGGCCCCGGGCTGGGATGTAGATAGGGAGCCAGGTGGGCTCTCAGCTTTGGCCTCGTGGCGCCTGCACTTCAGCGCTTTCCACTGCGGCATTTCCCTCGGTGTCTGTCATTCATTCTGTACCTCCTCGTGACTTCTGCACGTTCTCTGCACACCACTGGCTCTGTTGTTTAAGTCCTGACTTTCTGCACCGAAAACACATTTGCTTTAAAATGAAATTTTATATCACTACTAAAATTACAAAGCCTGCATTGCTTGCCATAAGGAGAAGGTAACTATAAAAATAAATACAATAGAAATAAAACACACTTTAAAAATATATTTATGAGGGGACTTCCCTGGTTGTCCAGTGGTTAAGAATCCGACTTCCAATGCAGGGTACCCGGTTCGATTCCTGGTTGGGAACTAAGATCCCATATGCTGCGGAGCAATTAAGCCCTTGAGCCACAACTACTGAGCTCATGAGCCTCAACTAGAGAGCCTTCATGCTGCAACTACAGAGCCTGTGTGCTCTGGAGCCTGCGGAGCACAGCTACAGAGCCCATGTGCCACAACTAGAGAGAAGCCTGCACGCTGCACCGAAGAGCTCGTGTGCTGCAAATAAGACCTGATGCAGCCCCTCCTCACCCCCCTACAAATATATATGTATATATGCATTTACAAGAATGTGTTTATAACAGTAAGCTCCTCAGTGTGAGATACAGAGCCGTGTGTGTATCACTTAGTAGCAGGTGACTATCCAGCTCCACGTTGTGGCTGTTGAGACAGAGAAGAGGATTTTGCATTAATAAGATGGTTTAGTTTTTTGTTTTTTGTTTTTGTTTTTTTTTGATATTAACTAGCACTGAGAGACCCATTTCACATGTTAAAGAGTCAGAAAGGACAGCATATTTGCCAGAATGTAATTAAAATTTCTAACAGAGGCCAGCAACTCTTCCAGCAGAAAAAGGCAGGTATGGGACCAAGTTGCTGAATCTCATCGGCCCAGGTCAGGTGCGTCCTTCCTACCCAGGAGAAGAGGTTTTAAGAAACTCTTAGATAGGGAAACAAAAACAAAAACGAAATCCCCAAATCATTCTAGTTCAACCCTCCTACAACCTGTGGGGTTTTCTGTAAGGCCTACAGAGAAGTTGAGGCTGTGTTTAGGGGCTTAGGAAAACACTGCTCCCAGTTACGAGCATACATTGCTAACTGTCTGAGCTGTGACAGCCTAGGGTAGTGGTCTTCAGAGTAGGGGTCTTGCTTCTCCAAGGAACAAGATGCGCAGGATGATACATTGGGTGAGGAGAAACACCAGAAGTCTTGTTTGAAAATTTTAGTAGTGCCTGGATATATTTTATGTACAGATATACATATTTTGGGATGCGTGGATAACACAGGAACTTCCCTGGTGGTCCGGTGGTTAGGACTCTATGCTTCCACCACAGGGGGCACGGGTTTGATCCCTGGTCAAGCCCTGGTTGGGGACCTAAGATCCCACAAGCCGCAAAGTGTGGCCAAAACAAAATAAACAAACAAAAAACCACACTCCTACAACGGCCTGTGAGGTCCTCTCTGACCTTATTACTAGCCATCGTCTCCCCCATTCCAGCCCCTCTGGCACTTTTGCTGTTCCTGAAAGGCTGCTAAATCGCACCAGCCTTTGCCCTGGTGGTTCCCTCTGCCTGGAATTCTCTTCTTCAGAGATCCCTGGAGGCTTTAGGCTAACTGCCTCACCTCCTTAAAGGGTTTGCTCAAACATCATTTCTCAATGAGTCCTAGCTTGACCACCCTTTTTAATGCAGCAGCCAGTGCCCTACCCCTTGCACACTCTTAATCCTCCTTATCTTGCTCCACTTTTTCTTCCTCCTTAGCACTTGGTTATCCTGTATTGTATCTGTTGGTTATTGTTTGTTCCCCCTGCAGAATGTGAGATGCATGAGGGCAGGCCCCCCCTTTCTGCTTTTGTTCACAGATGTGTTCTAAATGCTTCTTAGAGCAGTGCCAGTTCAATACGTTTTTGTTGAATGATCAAAGCATCTGACACATAGTAGGCTCAGTAGTTTTCTTTTAATGAATGAATATATCATTTAGGAAAATTGGAAATGCAAAAATGAATAAAACGTGCTCTATGCCCTGAAGTAGTTCCAGGTAGCAGTGGAGACCAATATATAAGAAAATAATTTTAAACCTGTGAGAATCGTAGCAGTAGAATTATGTGGAGGGTAGAGAGATGGCATTAAGTTGTGATTAACTGTCTGGGGGTGGAGGCGCTTCAAAATCAGTGCCTCTGAAAGGAATGAGTCTAAAATGTAAAAGCCTTAAACATGTAGGGACCTGCATAAACCTGGAACTTGTATATCAAACATGTATGTTGGATGGACTTTGAAATGAGGAGGAAGATTTATAAAATCAAGATTAGTTTTATTTTTTATTTGTTTTTAAAGAATGAGATTAATAATAGTCTGCTCTTGGAGAAAGATCTGATAGAAATTTGCAAATGCATATTTTTTTCTCGGGCAAGCTATTAACTAGAAAGGAAAGTGCTTTTCCACACACATTCACCAATGCTTAGTTCCTTTCCCCCTACCTCATCCTGTACTTTCCATGCCTTGGGCAAATCATAGTCTGGATTATCTTCAAGCAATTGATTAATCTCTAAGTATTTATCTGTTAAAAACTCACTGTGTGGGACTTCCCTGGTGGTGCAGTGGTTAAGAATCCACCTGCCAATGTAGGGGACACAGGTTCGATCCCTGGTCCAGGAGGATCCCACATGCCGTGGAGCAGCTAAACCCATGTGCCACAACTACTAAAGCCCGTGTGCCTAGAGCCCATGCTCCCCAATAATAGAAGCCACCGCACTGAGAAACCCATGCACCGCCACAAAGAGTAGCCCCGCTCTCCACAACTAGAGAAAGCCCGTGCACAGCAGTGAAGACCCAACACAGCCAATAAATAAGTAAATAAATAAAGATAGATAGATAGATAGATAGATAGATAGATAGAAATCCCAGCAGATCTTTAAAAAAAAAAAACCCAAAACCTCACTGTGTGCCTAGCACTGTAAATAGAAAAAAGAGCAACATCTCTATGAAAGTATGTAGAGGTAGAAATTGCTTACTGTAGTACATTGATCTCATTCTAAAAAAAAAAAAAGAACAAAACTTAATCCTTGGCCAGTTAAATGTGCCCCCTCCCAAGTGTAAGCGTTTAAATAAGTGTTTTGAAAAAAAAATATGAGTTTTTAATTCATTAACTGTAGATAGGTCTGCTTTTACTAGTTCAGAGGAAATAGAAAATTATTTGAATACAGTGCTTGTGACTCTACAGAAGCCCTTTCTTTGATAGACGCATGTCTTTTCTCTAGCTTAGAGCAGATGGCATATCTCTATCATTTGCTCCTCTGTGTTTATGTTATGTAAATTAGTGTTATTTTAATAATTTCATTAGTTCTGCTTTGGTAAATATGTAGAAGAGTGCATGTTGGAAATGTATCTAAATCCCCCCTCCCCCAGCCCTTTGTCTATAATACACCTTGGGCTTCTTCGGATATTTAATAATACCTTAAGGACATAAATTGGAAACAAAAATAGTCATATCACCTAATTTCATCAAAGTCTATGGCCAGAATGCTTAGACAGTAGCGTTTTGCCATTGCACTGCTGCTGTGTACCACTGCACTCTTGGTCTGTGGGGATGAGTGGGAAAGGGAGGGAGGAGGCAGGGAATGGGTTTGCCGCTGAGACAGGCACTGCCTGTTGTGATAGATGCTCTGCTTGCGGGACCCAGCTGAGCATCTGTCCAGACACTCCTTCCCCCGCTCAAATAAATAATGTAGCAGTGGTGGTAACAAGAATGAAAACCAAAATGCTGGTCTTCCTGCCTCCTCCTCACCGCCTGCCCCCCCTTACCTAGTAATGTTCTTTGTAAACAAACCGCAACTAAGACCCGATGCAGCCAAGTAAGTAAATAAATAAACATTAAACAAACAAACAACGAATTGCTAACATTACTGTTGGGGCAGTTTAGGCCCAGGCTGATTGTTTTAACCGGTTTCTTAGGGTGAGTCCATGATGGAGTCTAGGATCACAATGTTAATAGTACCTAGTGTTCATTAGACATTAGAGCATCTCTCATACGCCCAGCACTCTGCTCAGGGCTTTACTTGAATCATTTCATTTCGTCATCGTGATAACCGTATGTAGTAGGTACTGTTATTAACCACATTTTACACGTGAGCATATGGGTACTTGCCCAAGAATACCCTCTTAGCAAATCGTAGAGCAGGGACAGCACTGGCCATCTGACTCCAGAGCTGGTGCCTTTCACCGTTGGACTTAACTGCCCAAAGCCCAGGAAGCTGGGTCAAGCTGGGGAGGAAACATTGCCTCCTGCTCTTAGAGGAGCAGATGAAGAGAGCATCACTTACCGCTGAAATCACCTGCAGAAATACACAGAAGTGCACCTCACTATTGGTGAGATGAAACAATGGTTTTAGCCCCAGAACTGAAAAAAAATTTCAGCTGACTTAGTGCTTTGCTGGAGGTCAGAGATCCTTAGCTTCCACCATTGCATTTTCACATGAACTATGATGCATTTCTGCTTTTGCTTGTCTAGTTTGCTTGATTTTCTGAATTTGGCCACTCTTCAGTGTGGAAGCAGACACAGTGCCTCAGCTGGTGGGGATTAAAAAGCAGCAGATCCAACTCCAGGATGGAAGATGCCTTAGAGGACTGGGGCGGGGAGGGTTGGGGGGGACTCGAGGGGGGGGGAGTCAAGGAAGGGAGGGAATACGGGGATATGTGTATAAAAACAGTTGATTGAACTTGGTGTAGCCCCCCCAAAATAATAAATAAATAAAATTTAAAAAAGCAGCAGAGCGAGAAACTGCACTCTCATCTGACCTTATTTCTTAAGAAAATCTGTGGAGTTGTAGAAATCTAATAGAATAGCTTTAGAATTTATAATTGTAGGAATTTATGTGAAAGTCCCAGTATTCCCTAAGATAAACTCACTTCTTTTTCTTTCATATGTCATACCTGCTCTTGTTCTTACCCTCACATTCTGTCTCTCTGAGCAAAGAAATGGAGGATACGGCAAGGATAGTATTAGTAAAACAGATGTTTCATACTTGAAATTGGATGCACTTATGGTCTTGTGTGGTAAAACCACTCTTAACAACTGTGTTTACTGTTGAAACTGGAAATACAGATTTGATTATAGTTTAACCAGCTTTATTTTTGTACTGCCCTCCTGTAAATGGATTTTTTTTAGTTTAAGTTTTTGCTGCAAGCCCTTTCCCACTACTTAATTGACTCTTCAGTCACCACTTGCAGTGCACATGTCAGCATTCCCACGGACGCTAAACACACACAATGTAGTTGGCACAATGGCAGGTTCTTTGTGAATTACTGGACTCTTTCTCTTGCTTTTAATGCTGAAAGTGGGATCCATTATGGTTTCCTTCCAGTTCTCTAATGGAAATCTAGGGAGTGGATGTCTGTCTCCTTTTAAAGTTTGTCCTAATAGCTCTTGGTGGTCATCGTAAAATTATCCATCTGAAACTTAACAGATTGTGAATAAAATAGGTATCCCAGTATTTGTTTTGCTGTTGCCTAATGATACCTCTGTTTGAGTCATTGAATACTTCCAAAGCTTAACCTTTAAAGTGTGTTTCCACATCTTAATTTGCCACTTGGCACATTTAGTTCTAACAAACCAGAAGCAGATTTTGTTTCATGAGAAACTGCTTGCCAAGATTTAATTTAGGTCTTCTTAGAGGATTATTAATGAACTTGTGAAGTGTATGTGAACACTTTTTATTGACAAAACAATGGCATTAAAATTCAGCACCATTCTCAATAAAAGACAAAGCATGAGGTTGGGGGGGATACTCAAAGACACTACTGTTAACATAATGAATGATAAGCTTGCAATTTTGCCTCCAACTAGTATTTGAAAGCATCCTCTATTTTCATTTATTTTATCAACCTTGTTCCCTTTTAAAAAAACTTTTAGCTGATTACGGGACATATCTTTGAATAAACAGATGGGTAAAATGCTAAAACATTGTTTTGAAAATTTATGTTATATTCTTCGAGGCTAGATAATGTATTTGTACTTTTGCTTCTATGGCATTTATCTTTTAAAAGCTGTTACTATAGGTAGTGATATATCTTCATTTATGTATACTAAAATTATAATGATTGAATTTGGTTGTTGTAACATTTATTTTTTGATTTCTTGGGATTGTTTCTGTGTTTTTCCTTTAAAAAAAGAAAACAACTGTGAGTTGTTTTTTAAATGGAGTGGTTAAATTTCAAGAATCTTGCCAGCAGGTGGCAAAATGTAGTACAACTTCCTGTATGAAGAGAAATAAATTTCAGTTCTGTGCTTGTGTCTTAAAATCTAGCTTCTAGCTTCTTAGGCTAGATTTCTTTCCCTCCTTCCCTCTGAAATTTACACCTCTGTTCACCAGGTGACTAAAGCACATTGTAAAATGCTAATGGTCTGTATCAGTGGATTTCTTAAAAAAGTAGCTGAGGTCTTTCAGCAATATTTTTGTTAATATTTACTTTGAATTTAGGTAATGTGTGTACGCAGACTTAATGAATCAAATGTGTTACAAGCCTTTTTTATTTATTTTTTAATAGTTTCTTCTTTCATCTTTGGGTCTCACTCCCCAGAGAACCCATTTAAACTTTGTAAACCATTTCCTTTGTTACCTCAGTGTTGATAAAGAGCATGCTTATGCTTTTAGTTTACATTTGAGGCATTATTTGCTGACTTGGCCCAATGAGAGGTGAGAATTTCTCCTTTTTATATCACCTTACCTTCTCCTCCTCCATCTTCCTAATCAATACCAAATATTTCTCTTATTGTGACAGTGTATATATTGTTATAGCTGAAGCACAGTGTATTATGATTTAATTTCCTTTCTTGTACAACTTCTTCATTTTCTTTCCTGGAGTTAATAATTCATTTCTCCCCTGGCTCCCCACCCCTCCCACCCCTTTTGTTTGTTCCTTTGCTTAGTTTTATATGTTCCCATCCTGAAATCAGCCTCATAGATTCCAACAGAACTGTATAAAACTCCTCTCCATGTAATGGAAGATATTAGGGAATCTATAAATTACTCTTGGTGTATCCCTCCTGGAACCCCCCCTCTTGATTTAATGTCTAGACCTGCCACCAAGCTGTTAGAAGGGGTCTTCCCTTTTGTGTCACTCTGGACATCATCTTAGAGGTCAGTTTTTGCAGATTTTTCTTTGATTTCTTTTCATTTGTGGAATAACTTCCTGAGAAACGGTGTATGGGAAGTAAGCGTTTTGAGGCTATGTCTGAAAATGCCTTTATTTTATACTTATACTCGATTCATAGATTGACTGGATATAGAATTTTAGGTTGGATACTATTTTTCCTCAAAAAAATTTTTAAAAAATATTTTATTTTTGGCTTCATTGGGTCTTAGTTGCGGTGCGCAGGCTGCAGTGTGTGTGAGCTTATTAGTTGGGGCGCATGGGCTTAGTTGCTGTGCAGGATGTGGGATCTTAGTTCCCTGACCAGGGATCGAACCTGTGTCCCCTGTATTGGAAGCTGGATTCTAAACCACTGCGCCACCAGTGAAGCCCCCTCAAAATTTTGAAGGCATTGCTTTTTTGTCTTCTAGTTTTCAGGAAAAAAGTCAGATCATTATACAGTGTACACTAAAACTAAAAACCAGCAGGACTCTTTTAGGGTTAGTTGTTATTAAAGCAATGCCTTTTGAAAAATGAGGAGAGGACACCTAGTTGGTTGAAGGAATGTCATTTTAGTCCTGTATGTTAAATGAAGGTAGTTCAATCCCCTGTAGGAACATTGTGGAGGTAAATATTCGAGATATTAGGGTAGCCATAACTGTCCAATAGAAAATCACTTTGGTTTATTTCCCTTCTTAACACACCTCGGGGCAAAATGACAAACTTTTGTGGTAATAGCCCTTTATGTTCATATTTTAAAGCACCCTATCTTGATATTATGATTTTCCAAGCAATGCCTTTTAGAAGCCAGATGGATTTTAAATTGACAAGATACATGTAATAATATTTGGATTTTTGCCTTAAAGATTTTATAATATAACATTTAATTCTGGGGGGGCAATAAATTGGGAGGTTGGGATTGACATATACACACTACTATGTGTAAAATAGATAAGTAATAAGGACCTACTGTATTGCACAAGGAACTCTTCTCAATACTCTGTAATGACCTATATGGGAAAAGAATTTTAAAAAGAGGGGTATGTGTATGTATAACGGATTTACTTTGCTGTATAGCAGAAACTAACACAACACTTTGAATCAACTATACTCCAATAAAAATTTAAAAAGTTTAATTCCATATGAGAGTCCACAAATGATAAAGCCATGCTTTTTTTCCCTTCACTTTAATGTGTGCAGTTTATTGTGTTGATAAAGCCACTCTTTTATTGTCTTTATAAACAGAGGCTAAATAAATACTAGAATCATGAAATTGGATTTTTTGAAATATCTTTGATGTTGGATATGTTAGGAGCTTCTTTTGCAATCTAGTAAAATTAAAAAAATATATAATGTCTTTAAAAGCAGAAACCAACCATTTTGTTGGGGATAAAAAGTTCTTTAAGTTATTCTGCACTTATTTGGTTTTTTAGCAAGAATTTGCATTTAAGAAAGATTGTCATTCTTATATTTGATTACAATAATTAGTATGATAAAAAATGAGGTAATCAATAGAAAACATTTATAAAATAGCAACTATCAATTCTTAACCGAACTGCTAATTGTTGCTAGGTGGCTGTGTTAGCATTGGTTACTCTGGTCTTCCTCTAGCCTTTATAAATTATCACAAAAGATAAATTGTTCCTCCTCCTACACTTACTAACTTAGCTCCTATGTAATGTTGAAAGAAGGGTAGCTAGGAAGATTTATAGTTCAGATCCTGTAACAAGTCTTATTTTAGGATAATGTGCTTTTCCAGTTATTTGGGCACTGTTTTGGCTTTTCCCCCAGGGATGTTAATCCTTGGCTGGAAAGAGTAAACTCTAGTTCTCCTTAACACCTGACTGCAGACTGCAACCATAAAGCCTTAAGACTGTTAAAACAAACATTTCTCAACCTTATAGCACAGACTTCCTGTTTTTAAAGCTTCTCTGACCTTCCTGAGAAAAAGACCAATACTGCTACAGTTACACCCTGTGGTTATTATCATTAAAAAAATCTATTCAATTTTTCCAAAGCCCTCAAGTATAAAAGTGATTAATGCACCAAAAAAATGTAAATAGCACTGGACTCATGTCTGATCTTTGCTAGGCCTTCAATAAAAGATAAGAGAACCAGGTCAGCTTTTAATGCGTCTCTGTTTGTTCAAGGTCTGCTACAATTGGAGTGTCCGGAAAATCTCACATTAAAGGGACCTGCCCTATTCTGGAGAGTTTGTAAAGGAAGCATTTGGCAGTCATTTCCTTTCACTTGTGAGAATGAACATGCTTTACATTATAATTGTTTAAACATACCAGAGGCTGCTGATAGGGCACTCATATTTTTCACTGCAGAGTTAACTTTCTCTGAAGATTAGAGGGGAAGATCATTGTTTACGTTTTATTGTTAGAATTAATCAAATGAAGTAAACGTTAGAAGTTAGCCCATGTCTTCCTTTGTACTAAGTTGTGTTTCCTGCAGGCCAAATATTTGCTTTTTCTAGTTAAGTTAAAATTAAACTCAAATGGATGTTCAAAATTTGTCTCCCTCCTCCAAAGAAAAGAAAAGAAACCATCCTGTATTGTTTAGGGCAAACATTCTTGAGACTCTGGCTTTTTATTTTTGTTTTAGTTTATGTATTGCACATTTGAGTGGATATTTTGAACTACAGTCTTCTGAAATTTTTTAGAGAGAAGTGGTTTTTAAGCAGCAAAGTACTGGATCCTTAAGACTACCTGCGATGGTGAATCTGGCAAATGGTACTTATTTAGTGTTTTGAAACAGTTATATTTATATTTTTCCTTAAATAGATGTTGGTGATTTTATTTTAAGAGTTTAGTTTATTGGAGGCATATTACAAGAGAAAACATACAGCAAATTTTTTTTTAAAAAAAGGGGCAAAGCAGTGTTTTGGATTTGTAAGCAGTATCTGGTTGGTATTTTAAATTCTTGGTATAGTGATTCCAGTTGGGGTTTTTAGTTGTCTTAAGATTACTTCGAATAAACTTGGCTGGATCTCCACACTGATTTTATCACATAATGTCAGGCCCCATTCTAAACATCCTGTCAGGGTCCTGAGATTCTGAGCTGTTTCTTCCACAAAACTCTTGTTTTTTCATTCATAACACTTTTCCAAATGAGAGATCTCTCTTCTTAAGTGTATTTTTGCCCTCTCAAAGTATCACTCTAATGGAACAGTATAGTTTCATCTACACAATCTGAGATCTCTAGTGAGTTTTTAAAATAGAGATGAAAATGTCCTTAAAAATGTTTAAAGCATATGCTATCTTAGAGGCCTGTCTGTCTTCTCTCAAGTTGCCTTAAGGCTTATTTCACAGACTACATCCTTGAGAGGGCCACACACTTACAAAAACTAAAACCTCCAGGTCTGACCTTTGGTTGACTTGCTGTGTCAAAAGAGTTTGTAGTGAGTGCACACTGGAGCCAGTGCTTCTGCTCTCTGTTCTTAGAAAAGCGGGATTTGGTGTGCTGCGAGCTGGGTTTTTTGGTTTTTTGTTTTTTTTTCCTTTCTTTCCAGGAATATATTTTAATAATGTCGATAATTTTGTACTTCATGAAATAACACCTTAAATACTTACTAGCAGTTTATCACTCAAGTATATACTTGGGTCTGTGTTGGGAAGTGTGAAACAAAAGCAAAGTAATTAATATCCATTCTTACTGTTTACCTATGTATTTAATTTGGAGTATGTACTGTTCATAGTTTTACTAAAGGTTAGCCTCCTTGATTTTTAGAATCTGATTTATTTCTAGTTATTTTAAAAGAGTGTATTAAGTGGATTCCAACAGTATCTAGGTTGAAATTATCTCAGATTTATTCTTTTTTTTATTTTTTTTAATTTTATTTATTTTTATTATTATTATTTTTTGGGGGGTACACCAAGTTCAATCATCTGTTTTTATACACATATCCCAGTATCAAATTTATTCTTAAATACAAAAGAGTAAATATTAAGATTCTGGCATTAGAGGACGTAAAAACTCACTTTCCCCCAATAATTTGGAATATTTGCCTCATTGTTGCAACACATATGTTAACGGTTCTCTGTGTGCACCTTGTCCTGTTGGTATAATTATCATCACCGTCCTAGTTGATTTGTTTTCATATTTCTGTTCTTCAGCACCCTTATCTACAAAGATACTATATGAGTTAATCATTAAATGTTGGCTCAATGGAAAGTGATGTGATAAATGAATGGATAGGTAATTAGGTAAAATTCATATCAGTAAACCTTGATTTGCACTTAAGACTTGCAAAGTACGGAGTAGATGGTAGTTAGCTATTATTAAACAGTATGTCTTTCAGTAGTGCTGAAGGCTGAGAGCATGTTATGTTTAATGTGCTAATTCTGATTTCACATACATTTTAGGGTATAAGTCATGATTTCTTTTTTTTTTAAATTTATTTATTTATTGGCTGTGTTGGGTCTTCGTTGCTGTGCACGGGCTTTCTCTAGTTGCGGTGAGCAGGGGATTCTCTCTGTTGTGGTGCGCGGGCTTCTCATTGCAGTGGCTTCTCTTGTTGCAGAGCACGGGCTCTAGGCACTTGGGCTTCAGTAGTTGTGGCACATGGCCTCAGTAGTTGTGGCTTGCGGGCTCTAGAACACAGGCTCAGTAGTTGTGGTGCACAGGCTTAGTTGCTCTGTGGCATGTGGGATCTTTCCGGCCCAGGGATCGAACCTGTGTCCCCTGCATTGGCAGGCAGATTCTTAACCACTGTGCTGCCAGGGAAGCCCCCATGATTTCTTTTAAAAAGAAAGGGCATGCTATTAATTCTCTACCAGGGTAACAGGAGTTCCTGAGACTGGGTTGGGGAAACCAGGACACGTTGGGGAGAATATTTCGATTTTCTTTAGAGTGAATTGAGAGTGTCTGTCGAATACCATTGTGGTAGAACCCAGAGGGCATTTGAAAACATGAATCTTTTGCTAAGAAGCAAGCTCAGGGCTAGAAAAATAAAATCTTGCTATCAGTAGTAACATAGAGGCACCTTGAGAGTAAGTCTTTTCAGTCATGAGAGATACCAGCATGTGATAAGAAGAGGCTAGACATTGACTGCCTGTATTTAGGAGCAGTCATGGGAAGAAATAGAGACTGGCCCGGGTGGTAGCACATCCAGGAGAGTGTGTCATGCAGAACACAGGCAAAGCAAGTATGGGGCAGGGCCGCTGTTGGGGAGAGTGCTAGAAATTGGTCCACTCTTTTTGGAGAGCAGTTTGACTCAGTCTTTCTGACTAAAACATGTATATTTATTGACCTGGAGATTCCCTTATAGAAATGCTCATGTGTGCACAGCAGTGAGCAAAGAAGTGGGTTGCAGCAATGAAGGACTTGTCCATCGTGGTGCTCCCACACAGTAGAATTTTGTGCAGCTCTAAAGAGGAATTGGATGTTAATGGTCTGCTGTTATGTGAGGGCAGCAAGTTGCCATATAGCCTGAATAGTAGAATTTTATTATCATGAAAATCAATAGAATGTGTCCCTAGATGAATGAATGTATATGTTCTTAAAAATTTGTGTAAGTTTGTGTACCTGTGTTCTAAAAGAGAGTCCGGAGAGATACACTTCAGCTTGTTGAATGGGGTTGTTTGAATTTTCTGTAGGAACATATAATTAAAAAATCCAAAAGGGCTTCAAAAATAACTATGTATTTTTCTTTTGAAAGCTCTAGAAGTTTTGTCGTGTGGTACCATTTTGTGAATTGGAGGAGGGAAAGAGGTAGATGGTTTGCTTAAAATCATATGTCTGTGTTCTGCATAGTCATACAAAACAAAACCTCCCCGTCCTAGGATAGTGTGCAAAAACATCGCCAGCTGTTACTAACACAACCCTTGATTTGGTCGTTGTTTGCTTGCTTGAGTTTGGTGATCGTGGACACTTTGACACTTAGGTGAGCTAAGTTGCTTGACCTGAATGACTTTACCAGATAACGCTACAGGAAGGAATGTTGATGGCCTCACCTTCATAGTTATAATTTTGGCAGACCTCACTAGCTGTTGTTAGATGAATGTTATTTTTAAACTTTCATGTAAAAATGCAATCTCCTTCCCCTCTGGTGGTCTTGGGGAGGGGTCCATGCTGCTATCTTTAGAAGATGTGGCCAAGAGTCTTCTGGCTGTGACAGAAGCCAGGTGGCAGAGAGAGGAAAGGCTGGGTAGTTGTTCAAGGTTAAGGTTCTGGAATAACCTGAGCCCTGTTCAACTAGTGCTAAGATTATACTTCACATTTCCCCTGGGTACTGTTCCCGGGCATAGCTTTAATGTTAGTTTAACTAGACTTTGTATTTAATTATACATGTTAGGGTAAAGTCAGATGTCAGCTCACTTGGCTGCATGTTGAGGCCTGTAGAATATGGAGTGCTTTGCTCCTAACCACATCTGTTGTCTCCTCTCATTATCTGTTAATGGTACTCAACTTGACAGGGTTGTTTTGATAAATGAAGTGTTATAAAAAACCTGGAGCTGGAATTCACGTGGAGTGGAACTGAGGACAAAAGGAAGCAAGACATATGACACAGACAAGGCCAGGGTGAGCTCCCATGGGAACCAAGCAGTGCCCTGTGAAATGCTGAAAATAACAATGAGGGTTAATTGGGGGTGAGGATGGGGAATGTCTTATATTTTTTCATTCATCTTACACTTTCTCTGCCACTTTTTCTTGTGCTCTTGTGCAAGACGTCTGAGAAATTGTTGTTCTTGTTGTAAGAACTCCCCTCTTATCTACAGAGCCCTTAATTTAGAAGC
This sequence comes from Hippopotamus amphibius kiboko, assembly GCF_030028045.1. NCBI lineage: Eukaryota > Metazoa > Chordata > Mammalia > Artiodactyla > Hippopotamidae > Hippopotamus > Hippopotamus amphibius. The sequence continues at coordinate 6,320,597 of NC_080186.1, read as the reverse complement.
TCACATAAATGGTGTTTAAAATGAATTCTTCACTTTGAGGAGTTGGGGAGGGCAGTTTTGGAGTGTCTGTCACCAATGAGTAGGAGCCCTCAGGTCAAAAGAATTCTTACAAAGGCCTCCATGTCAGGGAAGTAGAGGTCTTTTAGAGAGGAAATAACTGAAAATAAAGTTCAGTGTAAAGGAGAGGTGAAGATTATACCCATTCCCCCACTTACAGCAGAATTTGGTAATACTTTTGCATTCAGAGAAGTATTGAAGACAAATTAGTGTATAATGTGCTTTCTGTTTATATTGTATTCTGTTTTCATTGCTCTCTGTGTGCGTACAGCAGTTACTAGTCTATCCAGTTTGCCTGCTGCTGTTTTCCCTTTGCTTAAATGCCACATAAGTAGGAAGAACTTGTCTTGAATATATTAATGATGGCACCTGTACCTCACTGACTCTTAAAAAAAAAAAGTATAGCTTGCAGATAGGACCCTGGTGTTTGGGACCCAGTGTTTTTGTGAGTTACCCTAGGTACAACTATTTATGTCTCTGTGAAGTGGGGATAAAAATGTTCATTTTACTAGACTTTTAATTTTTTAATTTATTTGCATAGATGCTACTTATTTGAGAGAAGCTTCTTTTGTGTCAGCAGCTGTGCAGAGAATATACAAAATGAGTAGAACAGGCTTGTTGCCCTGAATTCACTTATTCATTTCAAAGATGTGTGTGCTTGATACCTGGTGATACTTTCTCTGATGGACCTTTCTGTCTAGAGGGGCTGTGAACATTAGTCAGAAAGTCACACCAGTGAATTACAAACTAAGATAAATGCTCTCAAGGAAAGGAACACAGTTCCCTGAGAACTTATTATAACAAAGGAACTTGACCTAGAATGGGGCCTCAGGGGAAACTTCTCTGACAAAATGATATTTGACCTGAGATCTGAAGGAGTAGGCTTTAAACTGGGGGGGGGCCGAGTTGGGGGTTGGGGCAGGGGGATATTTCTGTTCTAGTGGGTAGAAGCAGCGAAGGCCTTTGGTAGAAATCCTAATACCTTGGGGAAATTGTGACTGGTGTAACTAGAAAGTGGGGGGCTGGGTGTGGATGGATTAGCAGAGGGTGCAAGACAAGGATAAAAGAGTATGTGTCATAAGATGCCATCAAGGCATTTAGAATCCCCGAGAGACTAGGTACAGTATGAATTTAGAGTAGAGCAGTTTGCTTGTTCTCACCAGCCCTTTCCAACTTGGAATAAACCAGCACTTTTTAAAGTGCTGTAGACTGAAACCAACCAACCAAGCAAGCAACCAACTAACCAAAAAAACCCCCCAAAACTGTATCTTCTGGCCCTGCCATCTGTCTAGGTAGAGCTGGTGGGAAAATGGAAGTGTCCCAGTACCTAGGCTTTAGGGTTGATTCAGTCTCTGACATGGATGGAGTGATCTCAGAGCCACTTGGTTATGAGGCAGATTTTCAAGCTGCAGGTCTCCTCAGGATGGTCTTACTGAATAATGTTGTTTAGGGGAACTTATAGCAGACCTGCACTTGCGTGGGGACCACCTCTGATTCATATTGATCACAGCCACCTTTCAGGGTGGCAGAGGCATTATGCCTCATCAGCTGTTGCTCTTGGTACATGTGCTGTGTTAGTAGTTTTAGAGAGAGATTTCTATCTCCTGTAGAATAACTTGAGTTTTCTTTAAAAGAAATGAGCAGAATGATGTTTAAATAACAGATGTGCGTGTCAGCGTGGTTATCTGTGCCACGGAGGCAGGATCCCTGGATTCTACTCTGTGCTCCCTCCGCCGCCCAATAACATGTGTAAAGCTGTTTGAGAGCTCCATGAAACTTGCCTGGAAGGTGAAAGGTGTGATGTAAAGACAGCAAAAGCAGTCATCTACACTTTGAGCTTGTAGCTTTTAAACTTGGGTTGACTCTGAGTGAATTTAATAATTTGAATTTATATTCCATAGGAATGTATTTTTAAAAATTTGCTATAGAGTATCTTATTTAATAGGACAAAACGATTGTGGCTGTTTCTACTGGGGAATACATGGTATAAATGTAGTTTAATTTTGGTAAATTTGAGCAAGGTGATAGATAGTTACCAGATTGGGGGTGGGGAAGAAACTAATTTGAAATTTACTTTAGATAATTCTGTTTAGATGCACATAACAATGGAATTAATGAGGGGTCTGGAATCTGGTAGCCAGCGGCGGGTTATATGTTTATTTAAGACTGCATGGCAAGGAATGTGTATTTATTTTGTTTCCTTATTAGGTTGATTTCAGTCAAGCCCAATTTAAGCTATGCCTTGTCTAGCAGATGGATCTTTATTTTCTTGGGGAAAAAAGATCAGAGAGAAGACTTTTAAACAAATGACTTGCAGAGAATTCTTAAACTGGAAGGAAAATTGGGGTCAGAAATGTTGTTTGACACCAAACAATGCTTCTTTCTCCTGTGCATCTTTGAAACAAATGTTCATCGTGTCTGTGATTGTTGGTTATTTCATCTGCATTTGTTAGACGTCAGAGGGGGTTGGCATTAATATTCCTGGCAGGAGCAGAGGCAGCTCTAGGATGTGTGAACTGCTGATCACTCACGGGGATGCGCTGCCTCTTTAACATCTTGCTTGCAGATGCATTTTCTAGCTGACCACGCTATTAAGAGCTGCCATCAATCACACAGCATCCTAGTTCTGGCTGTCGGGAGGGGAGGGAGGACTTGGGAAGAGGGGAGGCTGGCGGAGCTGGGCAGGAGATACAATTGTGGCGGCTTTGTGTGCGCGCGCGCCCGCGGTGGCGGCGGGCAGGGGCGCGCGCGGAACGGGACAGACTCCACCCCGGGTTTTGCCGGCCGCCGCTGCCGCCGCCGCGGGGAGGCTGCTCTTTCTCTCCCAGCGTCTGGGTCACAGGCATGTGGCAGTGTTGGCCCGGCCGCCCGGGCTGAAGGAGCGTGAGCCGCGGCGGCCGCTTCCCCCAGCTGCGGGCGGGGCCCGGCGCGGCCACCTCCTCCCGGAGCCGCTGAGCCGCGGGGACATGCGCCCGCGCCTTGCTGCCCTGCGGCCGCCCGGGCCTCCTTTTGTTTAGCAAGTGCATTTCACGCCCAAACCCCCGCCCGTCCCGCCAGTGCCCGCGGGCCTGAGTTTGCGAGGGGGCCTTGCACCGGAGGACGAGGAGGAGGAGGAGAGGAGGCCCGAGGGCTCAGCTCTTGCTGCGACCGGCCGCAGGCAAGTGGCCGGCCCCTCTTGCTGTGAGCGGGACGCGGGTCTCGGGCCAGGAAGTTGGACAACAGTGGGCGCAGGGGCTCTCGGAGGTGGGTGTACAGGAGCGATGTAGTTGACCCTAGAGAGATGAGCATCTTGGGTATTATTAAGAATGGTGGTGGCTTTCCAGGAATCAGGAATAGGTATTTGCAGTGTCCCACTGCATGTTATTGCGCTTGCTAGTTTTTTGTTTTTGCTTTTTATTTTAAATTATGAAAACTCTAGACATCCCAGTTAAATAAATCAATTAAGAAACATGTGTAGGGCAGAAAAAACAGTTTGTTGTTGTTGTTGTTGTTGTTTTTAAGGGGTGTGTGCGTGTGTGTGCGTGCATGTGTGGTTTAAAAGGAAAGCTGAAGATGAGCCATGTATAATCCCAAAGCCTCTGTTTGATCAGGAACTTTATTGCTTACTGTGGAGTAAATTTTTAAGTTTAAAAATAAAGTGAATTGGATGGACTTGGTTATAATTTGGGGCTGCTTAAGTGACAAATATAATTTGTTCCTTGGATCAAAATACTGTTATTCTACCAGGTTAGCTAAAACACAAGGACAGTTTTGAAGAAGATTGCTCTAAGTTTAAGCTGTTAAATTTTTTTTTTTTTTGGTTTAAGGTGATGGCTTCCCTGCCCCCTACCCCTCTTTACTCAAATCTTGTACTCCTGTTGAAGCTGTGGGGAGACCTGCTTGACCACTTTGTGTTTGCTGAGAAAGAAACTCTTGTAATAGGTTACTTTGTTTTACTCTCAGGCTTTCACCTTCCCGGCCCACATGTGCCACTGCTCTCCTTGGGGCATTGTTTGGCTGGAGGCCTCCTCTCAGCCATATGGAAATTTAAAAAAATGGTATGTGAATGTACACTGAGGTCAGTAGAGAGATTAATTTTTCCCTTTGATATGTGTGTCTGAGTGCTTTAAGATTGAGACACTGAGGGAAAGTTGAGAACAGAGTTGACAAAGTCCTTTAAATTATGTGCCAAAATTACTATATTCTGGTTTTTCTTTTCTTTTTTCTTTTTCTTTTCTTTTTTCCTTCTTAGGAACTCCACATTTAAAGTAGACATGATTTGAAACCTTACAGACGGGAACAATATCCCATGTAAGCCCGTTGATCTGTGGGCAATTATTTCCAGATGCACAACCAAACTCTACATTTTTATGTGTGTGTTAGATTTGGGCTCTTAGAGGCAATTGCCTTTCTGAAAATTTGCATTGCCTAGTTAAATAACACAAGGCAGACATTTTAGAGGCTTAACAGCAACTTCACAATAGTGTGGGAGCAGCAGTTAGAAGCCTTGTGTTTGTTTTTTTCCAACTCTGTAATTTAGTAGTGTTTAAACTATTTCACAAAGATCTCTGGGACCAGTGAAAGGTGGTTTTCAGTCCAGAGCACTTGAGTGCTCATTGTACTCTGGCAGGCCCTGGTGCTTGGCAGGCTGTGCTTGAAATGTTATTTGATCTGGTTGCATGAGAGAATGGACTAAGATTACACTTCTTCCTTCCCGGTGGCTGTTGAAAGTGATGCACCAGTGAGTACTGTTCAGTAACATATTTAAAGACTTAACCTGCATTCATTCACTCTAAGAAGGTTTCCAGCAAAAGGCCGTTTAGGTTTTTGCCTTGTTTTGTGGTTTTGCATTTATGAATTGAGGCGAGAGCTGACGTAATGTAGCTGTACCACTTCCTTTGTGTATGTATGGATTTTTATAGCCTGTAGGATATGTTCCACTCTACATGGTTGTGATTATTTCTGAAATGCTTGATGTATATGTACTTTCAAATGTGGGCACCCTGAGCCATGTGCCAATAATATTTTTTAGCTTGTAGGTCTGGGGTGGGGGGAGTGTCATGGTGAACCCCCTTCAGCTTATCAGGAAGGTTCAGTGAATGGCCTGTGTGTTATGCAGACCAGCTCTTCATTTTAATTAGTGCAGCTGTGTACAGCCGTCTGGTCAGACTGCATTGGCTGCTTCTGCAGGGTAGTTTTATCTTACACTGGAGGTTTCATGGACTTGTCTGGCTGTATTTCTTAATCCCTCGCCCATTGCCACTGTGTTTGCTTTTAAGCAGATGATAGAACAAGACAAGCTTTTGTTGACTCATGTAATAGTTTACTTGTGAGAGATTTATTTTTGGTTTTGAGCAAATTGGTAAACCATGTAATTTATCAGTAGGTATTACATTTACTATGCTTTTCCAAGGTCAAAGGGTTTTGCTTGCTGTTGTGTTAGTCTTAGTAGTCAGTGGAACCACCCATTAAAAAAATTTTTTTAAACAACAATATCTTAAAAATTAAAAAAAAAATAATTATTTAATTGTGCCAGGTCTTAGTTGTGGCAGCACATGGAATCTATTGCCACATGAGGGATCTTGAGTTGCAGCATTCGAACTCTTAGTTGTGGCATGTGGGATCTAGTTCCCCGACCAGGGATGGAACCCAGGATCACAGGGTCTTGGCCACTGGACCGCCAGGGAAGTCCTGAACTATCCATTTTTTAAATGACATGGGAAGCCTGTGGGTTTTTTGTTTGTTTGTTTTTTTAACTGGGTCTTTGATTGCTATTCTAGGATTACTTTGTAAAACTGAGAAATAACTGTTAGCTTAATGGAGATAACATGGCTAAAATGTTTCCCCCTGTCTCTTACCTTTTGTTACACTGTACCAGAGGGACTGAGAGAACCATTGATTTACAGCTAGATGATTAATACAAGGGTTTAGAAATGTCTCTGTTTAGGAGTGTGTGTGGCTACCTTTAAATTTTAAAATGTGCTTTTGGCTCCAAGTTACTGGAAAATATTTATTGTAAGATTGAGTAGCTTTGAGTCTTTGACTATAAGTCCATGACAAAGTCAGGATTCTCAGACTGTAAAATAGATTGTGATGTGAATGACACATTCTCTTAATGGTTTGGTCTCCTTACTGTCTGCCTCTGTCTTGAGCAGATGCTCACCACCGCGTTTTCTGAGACTGTCCACTACATTTTTTAAAAGAGGAGCAAAAGTCGAAAAACAGACGAATCTGTTTATATATAAAGCTAATGTGAGGCCCTTTCACCAGCCCAGCATACTGATGGAAGAACATGGGATGTGTAGTTGGAGGGACTTGTGGGGGTGGTGCTGGGGAGCAGTGCTAGGAGGGAAGCTGGTTCAGTCAGGTTGAGACATTTTTAAACTCATTGGAGAAAGGGTCCTTCTTAAAATAGCCTGGAATGAGGAAAGAGAGTGCAACATTTTCTAGAAAATGTAATAATTTCAGTGTAACATCTATCAACTGTTTAATTAAAAGAAATCAAGCCATTTAGATTGGTAGCAGAGAGTGCTGAATCTAAGGAAAAACAGAAAGACGTATAGTAAGTATCCTAGATGAAACAGTTTATTCCAAAAGTTCATTCATATGTATTTCTTTTTTATTTCTAAGATCATATTTTTTAATTCCAAATATTGATGGTGATTAGGGTCGTAGACGCACACTCCAAAATCTTTTAAATTCTCGATATAGTTGACATGCTTATCCATTTGTAATGAAAAATAGGAAAGCAATACTGTTAAAATTTAATTAGCAGGACAAATCAGCATATTCAGTTTTTAATGCTGTCACATGGAGGCTTTGCTGGTATAAGTAATCAATTTATTCATTATAAGTTGGTGGTAAATAGCTAGACTGTTCTATTCTTAGTTCTGCCGCTCACTGTGAGACCTAGGATAAGTTACTTATTAACCTCTTAGTGGGAAAAACGATCAGTCTACCTCAGAGGGTGTGCAAAATGCTTATTAGGAAAGTGCCTGGCACATAATGACAGCTAGTACTTATTATAGCGAGCAATATTTATGCTCAAGGTACTGTTTTAGTTGCTGAAGATACAAAAAAGATGAAGTCCCTGTCCTCACGGCACTTCCATTCCAATGAAGGAAGACCACGCAAATTAAGAAGAACTTGATGATTCACAAAACTTCCAAAGATAACTTCAGGGCATGACAGTGATTTTTAGTTTAATATAGGATGTCATTATTTTCTTCTTCCTTGATAAAGATGTGTTTCTCAGACTATTTGATGATTTATTAGCCATTGTTAACATTTTTTGGCTCACAAGTGGAATAGAGAAGGAGGAAGAGACTTTTTCTGGGAAAGGAAAAGAAAAAAAAGAAAAAATGGAACAAAAAAGAAATTAAACATAGTGATGTAAGCACCCAATAGTAGAAGCGAAATGTTAAATCATAGTTCATCCATGAAAGGAAATATTATGCAACCATTAAAAATCATCATGATATAAAAATATAATGTAAAGCTCAGGGGAAAAAAACCTGTAGATGCCAAATTGTTTATGCAGTGTGATTCCAGTTGTGTGTATACCCACATGTACTCACAGAGGCTAAGCAAAAAGATTAGAAAGAAATATACAAATAGTGCTAATCTCTGGATGATGGGATTATGGATGACTTCATGCTCATTGCCTTAATATTGTTCTGTCTTTGCCCTGAATGATTTAATCCTTGCAGGTCTAAATGCCTCTGAGGTAAAAGTGAGGCAACCCGAAACTTAGAGGAGTTAAGCATTGTCATGGAGGCCCGCAGCTGGCGAGTGGGGAGGCGGGGATTCCAAGCCGGAGCCTGACCCTGTTCTTGCCTTGACCCACTCTCATCCTGTTAGAGCTGACCTTTGTGAAGGGGCTTCCCCTGTTCCTTCACACACCCATGGCCCCGCCAGCTCTGAGGTTTGTTTATGCTACCAGAGGGCCTGCATGGAATCTCACACAGGTGGAGCCAGTGCTGAGGTAATGCTGAGCATCAGGCTATTGGGGAAGAAAAGCCAATATTATGGCAAGAGGAGGAAATGGAAGAATGATTTGAGAGAAAATGGTCTGAAAGGTAAAGCAATATAAAGAGGATACAGGGAAGAGGGTGCTTCAAAGTGCGGGAGTGGGGTGACCGTAGAATCACCTGTTCTAGGTTTTGGACTAGAGAATGAGAACTGAGAAAACGCTATTGAAAAAGTACCATTTAATTAATCAGGAGTCAGTGGAACCCCTGAGAATTTGTTGAGCAGAGCAGCCCAGGAGGTAGAGCATGGCCAGTGACGGTGGAAGTGGAAGCCAGTTTGCAGTTGGTAAGGAAATGTTGAGAAGTTTGGTGGTGAGAGGAAGAGTGATGGAACATAGCTGGAAGAGGCTGCAGGTTAATGGCATTAACTGGTTGATGCATGAAGAGGTTAATGGCAGTTACCTTCTGTAGGTAGGATTTTATAATTCATGTGACAGTTGTATTCAGGTTTTTACCATAAAATGAGATAATGAATGTGAATCACTGTAGAAGAAAACATTTTAACCTTAGAGGATTCATCAGAAGTTACTTGTGAAGAGTTTTAAGAACATGGTAGGTAAATATGGGGGATCCTTTATAAAACTAAAATATTTTTGAAAGTAAAGATTAAAAATAATCACTTGGTTCTAAAGATGAACCATTAGATCTGTTTCTCATGTCTTGTTTCTACAAGGTGAATGAGCTTTTGTAGTTGCAGTTTAAAAAAAAGGGTCAGTTTGTATGTGACTGTTTATCTTCAAAGGAACAAAATAGAGTTGAATATACTGTGCATTTGAAAAATTGCTTAAGTCAAATGCCTCCAGATGGTGTGTGCTGCTGCATTCACAGCTGTATTTACCTCAAGCTCACCAGATTATCTTCTAATAATTTAGAAATAGCTGGTTAGAAACAGTGGTATAGTCAAGTCTCTGCCGGTTCTGAACTTGAGCAGCAGTAGTGACTTGACTTGTCTGCCTTTAGTAAAATGCCAGTTGAAATTACTTCCTTCCTTTTGCATTGTTTGCAGGATTTCTTACTGGGCCAATTTATGCTTTGCACACACAACCATAGTGCTTACGTGCAGGTGCAGAAGACTAAGTTCTTTTTATGTGGTCTCAGGAGTGAGATTGGAGAACAGCTCTTGTATATCTTTAAAAGATGTTGTTGGTTTACTAATAACCTTTTATTTTTTGAAACATTTTTAATATATTAAATATATGCAGTTGATATTTTACACGTCATATGGTGAGCTTTCTGTATTTTTTATATCAGCAACCAACAAAAACCAAGACAAAAACTTGTTAATACATCTACTTCCCAATATAAATATTTTTTTCTCTTATAAGGATTTCATAAAAGTTATTTTGGAAGAACTCAAATTACTAAATCTTAATTTTTTTTGGCCACACATACTACTGTTTGTTTGCTTATTTAGAATAAGAAACAGTTTTCATAAGTTAGATGTAAAACATAGAAAAATAGTTTGAAGCATTATCTAGGAATTTTAAATATGAGGGGAATGGTAAGAAAGACATGCACATTTTTTATTAATCAACCAAAATTATATAGAAAAACATACCAAGATCAAGCCATTTGAACAGTTATTTTCTCATTTTGGTTTTAGGTGTTTAGCACTTACTGTTGTCTTTTTTGTGTGTGTGGATATTTTATAATGAGAAAAATTATATAGAAGACTTTTTACCTATGTGTGTATTCTTTGACTACCTACCTAGGCAAATCTCTTTCATAGGCTGTTCTCTTTCCACAGAGCATAATTCTCACATTAAATAGGTAAGGGGAAATGTTCAGTAATGGAATGTTCATCTTTTTAAAAAAAACATGTTAGATGTGCAGGGAAGGCAGTAGAGCAATTAGTATTCACTCTGAAGTGTGCTGGGGGCAGGAGCAGGGTAAGTTTTGATTGTTGAATGGAAAGGAAGAACAAAAAGTGCTGGAAAAAAAGTAATGTCTAAAACATTTTGGCTTTTTTGGGGGGAAAGTTTTCTTCAGTTTTGTGAACAGGCTTAAATTGATTGCATAAGCATTTACTATTGGGTAAGTATTTATGTGATACATAAAAACATTAAAAAATCAAACCACTTTTAATAAATTAATAGACTTTATTCTAGGGAGCAGTTTTACTTTTATAGAAAAATTAAGTGGAAAGTACAGAGTCCCATGTGTCTCCTTCCACCCAGTTGTCTCTTATTAACATCTTGCATTAGTGTCGTACATTGTTAGAATTGATGAATCAGTATTGATACCTTACTATTAACCAAAGTCTATGTTCAGTGTTTGTGTTATACATTCTGTGGGTTTGCCAAATGTTTAATAACATCCACCATCACAGTACACATTGAACAGTTTCACTATTCTAAATACACCTAGTGCTCCACCTATTCATCCCTCCTTCTCTTCCCCTTAGCCCCTTGCAATCACTGATCTTTTTATTGTCTTCATAATTTTGCTTTTTTCTAGATGTCATAGAGATGGGATCACAGAGTATGTAGCCTTTTCAAATTGGCTTGTTTCACTTAGCAGTATGTATTTAAGCAGTATTCATGTCACTTTGTAGCTTGCTAGCCTCTTTTTTTTAAGATTTATTTATTATTATTTATTTATTATCTTTGGCTGCATTAGGTCTTCGTTGCTGGGTGTGGGCTTTCGCTAGTTGTGGCAAGTGGGGGCTGCTCTTCACTGTGGTGAGCTGGCTTCTCAGTGAGGTGGCTTCTCTTGTTGCGGAGCACGGGCACTAGGCTCCAGGGTTTTAGCAGTTGTGGTGCACGGGCTTTGTTGCTCAGTGGCATGTGGGAACTTCCTGGACCAGGGCTCGAACCCATGTCCCCTGCGTTGGCAGGTGGATTCCCAACCACTGTGCCACCAGGGAAGTCCCGCTAGCCTCTTTTTATCACTGATGATGTCTCCTTGTTTAGATACACTACAGTTTGTTTATCCGTTTACCTGTTGAAGTACATCTTCTTTCTTCCAAGTTTTGGCAATTACAAATAAAGCCAGTATAAACATTTGTGTGCAGGTTTTGTGTGGAGATAAGTTTTCAACTCATTTGGATAAATACCAAGGAGCATGATTTCCAGTCTATGGTAAGAGTAACGTTTGCTTTTGTAAGAAACTGCTGTACTGTGTTTCAAAGTTTCTGCACCATTTTGCATTCCCAACAGCAATGAGTGAGAGTTCCTGTTGCTTCACATCCTTGCTAGGTTTTGGTGTTGTCATTATTTTGGATTTTAGCTCTTTTTATTTATTTGAAAAAATTAAAAGTATCTACTTATTTCTGGTGTCAGTTTTTGATTGTCTCTGCTATTTGCTGTGGAGAGGGAGAAATGAGAACCATAAATATATTACATAGGCCTCATTCTCCATCCTGTAGGGGAAAGGCATAAAGGCATAAATTTGGGAATACATTCTGATTACACTTTAAAAAAAAGGGCATAATGCTGATATAATGATGTTAGGTTGTGGTTCATGTAAAATGTAGTAATATTAATTTTTTAGTGGTTCTGTGTTAGCTTTATTTTCTCTTGGTTACCTGTGTTCTTCATTTGGCAAGAGATTTTATTTTATGAAGGGAAAAGGATACTTTGAATTTTTTGAAATGAACTCATTCTAGCCAAAAGCCCTTAGTTGCTAGATACTTATAAATGTAAAGATTTATATTAATTTCTTTATTGCAAGATCATTTATTGAACGATCAGGATGCTCAGAGATAAGGACCATTTGACTCTGCCCTTGGAGGTGATGCACTGCAGCAGTGAATATTGGAGGGTTTACCATAGGGTAGATACCATGCACTTCTGAAATGAGCTTAGAATTACTTCCCAGCTATGCTTACTTAGAATATTTTTGACCTTGCATTTATCTGGTTACTTATTGGAGTTTAACATGGACCTAATTGTGTTGTATGCCTACCCACAGCCTTGGTTGTGAAGATGATTTGGATAGGTTCTCCTGGGGGTCATGCAGTTCATTAATTCCTTTGTCAAGGGTTCGTAACTGTATTTTTGTCACGGACTCCATTGAGTATTGGCGGTAAGCTATGGTTTTCCCCCAGAGCAGAGTCGTGAGCCTTTGCCTGCATGTCCACAGGACGCAGTTGCAGGTAGTTTATGGAACTCCTGCAGCCCATGCCTGGACCTCTCCTTTAAGAACTGCTGTTCTAGTGGCCTTCAGTCTCTGTTTGAATGACCAGGAACCCTTTGTGTTTCTTATTCTGGCAGATTTGCTTTATTTGAATGGTGTGGCATATGGAGCCTGCAGAGCTTCCTGTTTGTGTGTCCTGGACAGTTTTTCCAGGGGTCCCGAGGCTGCTGTGGCCGTGGCAGACTGGTGTCTCTGTGAGAACCCAGAGGAGAAACTTTCTCAGTTCTTAGTTCCAGAAGGAACTGACCTCCTGAGCATGTGGTTTGCTCTAACTTATGAATTTAGAATCCTGTGACCAATTAAGTTTCTTCTGAGCTAATTTGCTTATAAAATTTTGGCTACATCTAACAAAAGGTATAAAATGAACCCGAACACCTATTTCATGGTTTCATTTTCTCAGTCCCCTCTCTCCCCCTACAATTTTCCTTTGTCCCAAGAAAAAGAGAAGCAGTATAGTATGTAGTTAGAGTACAGGTGCTGCAGCTCATGTGACCTGTGAGACCTGGATTGTGGCTGGAGGGAACCTGTTTCACCCCTGTGTGCTCACGGTCCTCTTCTATGAATCGCTCCTACTTTGTGTGGCTACTGTGGTATATTGTTCCTTCTACCTTAATATTGTGAGCTCAGTCTTTTGCTTAGAAGGATGTAACCTTTACTTTTATTTAGTCTTGGTAGGGATATTATTTTTAAAGTGGGGAGTTTCCCACTTTTTACATTTCAACATGACAACTTTTGAAACATCAGTGGTGAAATTGTTGAATTTATTTATCTTTACTGTCTCAGGGAGAAAAATAGAATTTATAAATTATTTGGCCTGCTGGTTAGATTTAAAGCATAAAATTTCTGTGAAGTAATGTAACTCTAAAAAATGTAATACTACTGAATTGATACTTATGACATTTTATTCTTTTATTTTGGTCCACATATTTATTGGTTTGCCATTCAGTCTTGCTGATGAGTTTCTAAGATGTAGGAGTTATTTGGAGCTATGCATGGTCAAAAGCTGGCTGTTCATTTTAGTCAAGGTGCTTTGAGTATGTGTTGATTAAGGGTGAAACAGGAGGGTTAGAACCTGCAAACTTTAATTAGTTAAAAAAGGGGGGAAAAAAACCCCTAACTCCAAACCCCCACCCAGACTTTGCCCTTCATTCTAAATGAGTTCTGGACCCTACAGAGTGCATACCTGCGAGCTATCAGAACATGCTGCTGTTTGCTCCATTTCCCATTAAAAATTTTTTTTCTTGTTTTATTTTATTTTTTGAGGTACACCAAGTTCAATCATCTGTATTTATACACATATCCCCGTTTCCCATTAAATTTTAACAAACAAAATCAAAATTTTACTTCCTGATGATAGTGATTTACTTGAGATCAAAAGCTTGAAATAGGTTAAAAAAAACTTTATTGAGATAAAATTCCCTTAACTGGCCATTCATGTATTAAAAAAGTATACAAATCGATGGTTTTTAGTACATGCACAGAGTTGTGCCATCATCACCACAGTATAATTAGGAATACATTCTTAGGGCAGTTTCTGGTGCTGAATTGAATGCTCCTGGATAATCTTTTATGTGTAAATTTGTACTTCTATGAATAAGAATAACTTGTCTTTATGCTTTACCATTACAGTATGTAAGTGGCTTAAGGCATTCAAACCTATCTTTTGTTTACAGTGGTCTGACATAAGGGAGTTACCTTCAACCCAAGGTTATTAAATCCTTCAGTGACTGATGACTCCCTTCAAGGGATGTTAAGGCAGTTATGAATACGGTGTGGAAAGGGTTGCAGTCTCTTTCAGCATGTTATCTGGAGAAACTGCAACTTTCCCAGAGCATTGTTTTTTACATTTGGTGAGCTCAAAGTATGTTTAGACATTGCCATTTCCAGCAGTCTGTGTTAAAGAACCTTTCATTTGTTGATGGAAAGGCAGATAGCTGGTGTGTCTTAGATTAGGGGAATTTCTTAGGGTGGTTCCCAGTTGGTTCATAAAATTCAAGTGGGCTGCTGAGCAATCATACTCTTCCCGTGCCCCCTCACCCCGCCCAGTCCATTCACTTGCCCGATTTCCTAGATGACTGCTTCATTCTCCCTCCCTCCCGGTCTTCATGCTGGATTTCCTGCTTCAGTGAGACAAATCCAAGCAGTCCGAAGAGAACGTCCACTGACCACCACCACCACGTGGGCCCAGTTCTGCCCTCTCACGTAGTCATTTTCTTTCTCTCATGTCATTAATGTTTTGAACTCTGGATCATTCTCAACAGCATACAGTTTTCCTGCTTTTCGCCCATCTTAAGACAAATACAGAAACAAAGCCTCCCTCTTTTAACCCTCCTTCCCCTGCCTGCTGATGCTTACTTCTCTGCTTTGCAGAAAAACCTCTCAGCAAGAGTTTTCTGTACTTAAGGTCTCCAGCTCTCCTGTCCTCTCTTAAATCCATCACCCATCATTCCAGGGAAACTGCTGTGGTGAAGATGACCACGTTGTCTGCACTGCCTGTTCCTGCCCCTGGAATCTGCCTCCCTAGATACCTGTGTGTCCTCACTTTCAGATCTCGGAGAAGCCTGCCTTGACCCTTGGTTTCCCTTGCCCTGCTCTGGTTTCCCCAGAGTATCCTCATCTCACATACTGTGTGTGTGTTTGTTTTCATTACTTACTGTCTTGCTCCTCCCACTAGAATGTGAAGTCCCAAAGGGCAGGGGTTTTACGTGTGGAGCTCGCTGGTTATCCCCAGCATGTGGCACAGTAACTGACACAGCATAGCTGTCTGGTGAATTCTCCACACTGTACCCTAGGACTCATAGCTTTACAGAGTATCTAAATGAATATAAATAAAACTTTATCTCTGTTTCAGGTCTTCTGAGCTGCCTTCTTCACATGTCCACTTGGATGTGTTATAAGCATCTAAAACTTAACATGCCCAGATGGAACTTCTGATGTTTCCCCCTACATCACACATTGCTGTGGAGGTTTTATGTTTTAACTTCTTCAGTTGATAGGATCTTACTTGTCACCTCTTTCTTTGGTGTATGAATTGTACCACCTGGAATGCCAGCGGTGGACCGGAGCAATCCTGGGGTGTTTAGTTTCATCTGGCACTTTTAAAGCAGTTACACTTTTTTGAACATTGAAAAAAATTCTAAACAGTGATGTATCAGTGAAAACAAGTCCATGTCCATTATTTAATTTACTTTAATAACTTTTTTAGTATAGATTCCATAGAACCATTAGTTAGTTTTTTGATGCTTCGTACTTGGAATTATGGTTTTAGCTTTCAAAGAAAAGAAGTAAGAATATTTGTTATCGAAACTTTGATTTATAATTGCCGTCTACTTAGCAAATATAAAATACTTTTTAGAAAGCTTTTCTAAGTGTAGTGGGTAAACTATTGAATTGGGAAATGTGTACTTAAAAGTTCCTCTCTGGGAGAATCAAATCAGTCCTCTTAAGATCCAAACGTGAAACTTGTTATAGGGAGACATGACATCTCTTCTGTAAATGCTGGCCAGGTCTCACAGCATCGTAAATGCTGAGGTGGCTTTCTTCCAGTTGGACTTAAGTTGGCAATTACATTTGCTGTCTACCAGCAAATCATTAGGTTTCTTGCCCATGAAACTCTTTCCAAGAATCTTATCCTTGTAGATTAATGTATGTTGATAGTTTCCAGGACAGTGCATGGACACTGTAAGCGGACCTGTTAGGTGGAAAAATTACTAGTGATTTATTTAATATATATATATGTATTTGCTTTAGTATTACATTTCCCTAGATGATAGAGATCAGAGGAACTTGCAATAATGTTTTTTCTTTTTTGGAACCAGTAAACCAGCAGAACAATCCTGTTGAGCCTAGTTCAGGGCAGTGGGTCATAAAGAGAATCCCATCGTGATCGGACTGTGTGCCAAGACAACCCAGCTGATCAGTGAAAAATTTGGTTGGTATTTGATAGATTGGAAAAGGAGGAGGAATTTGCCTGAAGTTTTTACTTGTTAACAAATGGAGTTTCCTTTATACGTCCAGTGCATTGGGGTGGGATCTGTTTTTAATCGTTATTTGTAAAAAATTCAGTGTGTGGTAGGTCTGTGATGAGCTATAAAGATAGAGAAAGAAACTTTGGTTTACAGGTCTGATAATATTACCTTTCCTTTCTGTGTGATACTAAAATACTCTAAACTTAATCCTCAGCATAATTGAGGTAGGACCATAATTCCCCTTTAACAGAGGAGGAAACAGCTGGGAGGTCAAGTCACCTTACTCACTGCCCCTCAGTACCTGGTTTGATTCCATGTCTGATGCTGTCTCCACTGCATCACAGCCTCCAGACTTGTTGGAATGGGTGGGAAAGACATAGCAATAGTGGACCACTGGGAGGGAGATGTCTATAGACCAAATGTGCTTGAATGTGTAGAGGCAGAGGGAGAGAAAGGAAGCTTATACATACTTTGAACGTGGTTGATTTAGGTAGATGACCTAAGAGAGAAGCCTTAGAAGATTGGTTTTGGTCATATATAAATGTATCTATTTCTCCTTTGTGTATGGTCTTATTAGAGAATTGTCTGCAGAGGCAAGGTAATTTCACTTTACTTCTTCTAATAACGTATCTTTAGAATGAAAACATTAATCTGATTTCAGTTTTTCAGTTTCCCAAGAGATCCTCAGTTTGGTTTACCAGGGATTGAGTTTTAAAATAAAGGGGCCAGGGGTAGTGTTTGCTTTTTTTTTTTTTTTTAAAAAAAAAAAAAAAAAAAAAAGGTCAATTCTAGCATTTAACGCTAAAACACAGGAAGCAAAAGCTTGGTCTCGTGACAGTGCTAGGATTAATTTTACTTGTTGAAATTAATGTACCCTTGATAAATAAACCATTTGCAGCTTCTTGGTAGGTGAATTTAACTGAGGACAGATTACAAATTATTACATTAATTCATATGAATTGTGACAAATCTGAAAGCAGAGAAAAAGAAAGAAACTTGTTTTTACTGTTAGTAGATGTCCTGGCTTGATCGTATAGAGGCCCCCTCCTTCATCTTCTAACCCCTTCTCTTCTAAGATTAAAATAAAATCTTATATTGATGTGCAGTATTCAGGCACTCATAATTAAGTTCGGTTTCCTTTAACTTCGGTAACACTCATTTGAAAAAAAGAAATGATGGGAAAGTTTTTCTGGTTTTCATAGCAATAGAAACAGTAGATAAAAATTCAGTCAGAAGCTAAAATCTGAACTTGTTATATTTATCAGTTAGGATCTGAAGAGGATTAGTTAAAAAATGGGCTTTAATCAAAAACTGCTTGAACACATCTGTGAATTATGTATTACAGCTCAGGAGGTTAGCTCTAAACATCTGGACTAGTAAAAGGGTTTCTAATCCAAGTTTGCTGTTTACCCAGTTTGTCTTCTGTGCCCACTGGCATTTCAGGAGGAAAGATGAGATGTACAGACCTTGCCGTAGTGGGGAGGGGAGGCTGGAGGGCGTCAGGCTGGGCTTGATCCTGATTCTCTTCTGTAGGAGCCACAGTGATTGTTTAACCAAGTACTTTTAAACTTGATTATTGTTTAATTCACCATTCTTGTTTGTTTTTTTTTAATTCTTATGAAACACGTTTTGTTGTTGTTGTAAGTCTGACATAGTGCTAGTATAACAGTTTTTTTCTTTTCAGTTTTTTTTGAGTATAGTGGATCTACAGTATTGTATTTTTTTTTTTTCTTTTTCTTTTTTTTTTTTTTTTTTGACTGCACTGCACGACATGCAGGATCTTAGTTTCCCAACCACGGATTGAACCCACGCCCCCTCTATTTGAAGCTCAGGGTCTTAACCACTGGACCACCAGGGAAGTCCCTAATATAACAATTTGACAGATGATTTCATAAGCTTATGCGTTTCAGCATTAGTTCTACCATGTGAAAGGAAGGAAGGGCTTTTTGTTTTATGTCCAGGACTTTTTTTAAGTGAGAAATGATTTCTTGTTTAATGACACTGCCTTGATGATACTGGCTTTTCCAGCAAACTTGTTTATAATTAAAGAGGGTGAAGTTTTAATATGCCTAATGTATTATTTGGTGGATTGATTCATTGAAAATGCGGTTGGTCACTGAAGTATGCTTTAAAATAAAGGCTTTTGGCACTCTTTCAACCATGAAGAAATTTAAGTCGTTCTTTAGCATGACTCTAAATGGGCTTTTTATTTAGTATGTTTCTTTTATGGCTAAGATCCTCTAAGGACAATTGTAAAAAACTAAAAAACTAGTATTTTAAACCTGTTCAAGAGTATTGTTGACCCAGCTTTGAAGGAGGGCCTATGGAGTGAACTTGTTTTTTAATTAAGATTAGGTTTAATAACCACGTAGAGTTATAGTTGTGATTAGCAAGAATCAGATACGTAGATATATTTGTTTTTATTTTCTGCCTTAAATGAGTATTTTCTGTTTTATACCTTTATAAATACCCTTATTGGTATTCTATCAGAAGTGGCACCGGTAACTCCGGGGAGTTGTTTTCCCCGAGGCAGTCAACAGCACACAGCTTGTAGACTTGTAGAATTTCTGTATATTACTGAAGAGGTTTGTGGAAAGGTATTTTTTTCCCTCTCTTTTCTTCTTTTTTAGCAGGGTTCAGCAGTTTAATTTCCCTAGTCCTATGTAGAATCATTAGATCTAAGTAGTGCCCTTACGTGCCACTCCCAAGGAGAGAATTAGGGAAAAAGTGAGGAACAAGCCTGGAGGGAGAAATGGGATAAAAAGGGACAACAAGGGGGCAGAGGTGCACATGTGGTGTGTTGAGTCGTAAAGTACCTGGGAAATGGGTGCACCGGGGGGTTGCCACGGCCTCATTGGGCCCCTGTAGCTCTGTCTGTTTGACTGTTCAAGCTTCAGTGCCCTTAATCTGTGGTATATTGATGGCTGATGATTTGTAACAGTTGTTAACGCTTGGTTTACAAAGCCATTCAATTGAAGTTTGCTGAATCTTTCTAATAGAATTTTAGAATTCGCTATTCATTTTTTGTTTTTTAATGTGAAGAATTTAAGGTGAAGAAAGTGAGGTACAGAGTTGTACATAACAAAGCCTAACTACTGGTTGGCATCTTTGGGCTTCACCAGTGCCACATCATAGCACCGAGTAGTTTTATTTCCCGCTTCTGAATCTGTTATCTTGCTGGGACTAAGATTCTTGATTGCTCTTTGGACTGAGTGAAGGCATGTGAAAGGATCCCTTGTCATTCTAGTAAAGGTTTGGTGAACAAAATCTGATCAAAGCTAGTGTACCTGTGAAATATACATCATTACTTGCCTCTGTAATTTTTATTCTAGGTTATATTATTGGAGCCAGGATTTTTCTTAAATAATCACTTGCATGCTTCACATTCCTGGATATAGAGACATTAGTGAGTGAGTATACTCACTAGCTCAGTATAGCAGTATACTAGCAGGATACTGTTTTCCTTGTTTTATAGAATAACATTAATTTTCATCATCTGTACATTGGAAGGCTTATTGTCAATAAATAGTGAACCTCAAAGAAACCAGGAAATATATTCATAAAACAAGAGATGATCACAGTTTGAGAGAGTTTATGACAGGTTACACTCAGTTGGACAGGTTAGTAAAGTCGGTATCACAACAAAAATGTACATAGGAAAGTTTCAAGTGGCGCGCCCCCCCCCCCCCCCCCCAGAAACCACATAAAATTTTCATACTGCCTCAGAACAGAAATTGGTTGTATAGCATGAGGAGCAAGGTCAAAGGCTGTGCTTTTTTTTTTTTTTTTTTTTTTTTAAGAAGCTCATACATGCTTTTTTTCTTTCATTTAAAAATTTATTTTATTTTTCTTGGCTGCACCATATGCACGGCATGCAGTTTCTTAGTTCCCCAACCAGGGATTGAACTTGTGCCCCCTGGAGTGGAAGCATGGAGTCTTAACCACTGGACCACCAGGGAAGTCCCCCAAAGGCTGTGCTTCCCTCCCCCACCCCCCAAAGACTGTGTTTTTGACAGCAAAATTTGTATTGAAATGTGAAGAATTTATTGTATCATATGCCATAAATGATATAAAGGAAGTGAGGTGTAAATTACTTGCAATTATTAGTTGTGCAATTGCAAAGACTATAGAGCCTGACTCTGTTATAGACAGCCTGTAGTGTAAGGAGAGGAACAGGTCCCTGTTTCACACATGAATAAACAGACTTAATCTCATGATATGACAGAACCAGTGTACAAGGGACAGCCTGGGGGTGAGGAAGGCAGAAGTCTTTGTCACTTAGCCAAAATAGGCTAGGATTCAGAGTAAATGAGATTGGTGATCAGAATAAGCCCCACGTCTCATTAGGGCTCTGCATGATTTTGCTGAAATGAGAGTGGAGTATACAAAGATATTTTTGGTGTGGGGTTTAATGTACTTATGTGCCTGCTTTTCAGACCTAGAACCAAGTTGAGTTACTATGTTTGCCCAGATCTCTCAGTGTGATTATCAGGATGTGAAATAATCAGTTTCAGTTTCTCCTTTCATTCCTGTCCTGCTTCCTTAATGCTAGCCTTAAAATTTCAGCTGTGACTGTATGTCTTTATTTTTCCTGGAGTCTGTGAAAATCTATTTCAGGTAGTTTCGGTCTGTGCTTGTCTTATAGTATAGATAAATTCCATTTTATTTTCTTGGTTTAATAGAAGGCCTGTGATACAGAACTTTAAGTGTTACCCAATCTCAAGTTTTGTTTAGCAGCACATTTTAATCTGGCTGAACTTAGGCATTTAATGATTTTAGGTTTCATCTCACATTTTATATTTACAGGAGAGGTAGAATAATGTATAGAGGATGATTAAGCTATGTAAATATTTGCACTTTGCCACAGTGTTAGATGTTCCAAAGTCAAATATTTGCTATAGAAATTAAAGCTTAGCTAAAGAGCCAGCTATTTTACCTTTTAAGATGGGTAAGATGTGGCTTCTAAAACTTCATTTTCAAAGCACCTGACAAAAATATTAAGAAAATGACTCCATGGTTACCATAAATAATTTAGTATATGAACAGTGAGTCTATGAGATCCTTACCATTTATTCCTTTTATGTAAAATTCATATCTGGTTTGGTTTGGAGGTACGTGCACATTCCAAGCTGTTGGAGGGGAGTGTAGCTTAGGGTCGGTTACATCTCTTTTTGCTGCTCCTCCTCCCCCTATTAGTTTTTCTTTCTGGATGGTTTCTGTTTGCTTTTTTGTAGGTTAGAAATGACAGTTTTAAAAGCCCAGGAAATTTGTTTCTAGAGACCTCCCCTCCCCGTTTTTAGCATTTCTGCCTCTCTTTACTTACACTTATTTTATGATGAATTTTCAGATTTCCATTTTCTCTTTTGTTCTGCATGCTGTCCTGTTTCCTTTCTCTGGTCTTGCACTCAGGTGGTTGAGCTGTTGGACATTTTGTCCTATATTTACCATTTGTAGAAGACACATGGTAATGTTCCCTTGACTGTATTCCTGCAAAGCTGACCATTTTAGTAGGAGGCAATTTTGTTCTTTTGTTTACCTGTGTCCTTTTCCTGTGTTAAAAGTGTTTGCAATTCCTAATCTGAGCTGGATGTGAACAAGAAAGAGTAAGAGTGTTCTCTCACTTCTAATTTGGAAAGGTCTTTCATACCCAAGTGGGGAACGAAGGTGATATAATTCTTTCTCTTCCTTTTATCCTGGCTGAATGCTTTTTCTCCCAAGGATCCATTTACGTATAGACGTAATATTTCACAGCCTTTCTTTGCTTTTTACCTTGAAGTCTACAGTGCTGAGTCTCATGCCTCAAGATCTAAGATCATCAGGCTCCGCCTCCATCCTCCTTGCCCCCCACTTTCTTCCTATCCTTATGACTTTATGTCCTTGCTCTGGAATTGTTCATTCCTGTTGTCAGAGTCCTTCTGGAAACGTTTCCCATGGAATCCTTTGCATTCAAGCTGGAATTCCCTGGGGAGAAGTTGCTTCCACTCCCCTAATTTTGTTTGCTTCCTCAGATTCCAAAGCTCTTTCAGTGCAAAGGAATAGTTGCTCACATTTCGGCCTCCTCTCGTGGCAGATAGCTGACCTTTCCCCTCAGAGATCATTGGTACCTGGGACTTGCAGAATGGAAAGAAGTGCCTCAGAGAAATGCAGCTCATATGTGCACTCAGGGTTTCTTTTTTGTTTTTGCAACGAAATAATAACCAAAAGCTAGAATGGTCATCACTGAACAAGTTTATCTGGTTTTCTTTACCCCCGCCCCAAGTCTACAGGAAAAGGGTGTTTCCAACATAAAATCCATTTCCACACCCCTGTTGTAACACCCCCTTCAACATACGTCACTCAGAACACAGGTCTCCCCTGATTATTGCTTTAAAGCTAGTACTGTAGTATTGCATTATGGAAAGATGTTTGAAGAATTTTATTAAAATATCCCTGCCCAAGGTCATGAGTTTTTCTCTGCTTTGCCTCTTTTCCTTTGTATAAGCAGTCTGTGGTAATCCACGCAGGTGGCAGGTACAACTAGCGAAGCACTTAGGGAATGGTTTGAGATATGTCAATCATTATGGAGAAATAAGTGATTAAAAACATATGCTCCTAAAAGCTCTAGTTTTGTAGAAAAACAGAACTGTGCGTGTTATCTTGTGTTTTAAATACAGAGGTAACTTATCAACTTTGCAGAAATTGGGGTTTTGTTTTTATTATGAAGAAAAATGTGTGCAGCACACCCACACAGCAATTGCATAGTATTGGAAAAATCCTCTGAGAGCAGACAGACTTCTGATTTTATCCAGACTATCATTCCGTATGGCCTATATGCCAGAGACTCTAGGCCCTGATCTGAGAGTGATGGTGGCGTGTGTGGAGTGAGTCAGAGGGGATCAGTTTGAAAAGGGAGTTTATACAGGAGGAGTGCTGACGGTGTTCAGTAATGGAACCTGTGATGCTCAAACTTGGCAGATGTGACTGTGTTGGAGGAAATTGCTTTCTTGCTCTTTTTTCCCTCAGGTCAGGTTGTGTAAATTGCTGAAAGAAGGAAGGACCAAAGCCTTAGATTGCTGTGGGATTCTCTCCCTCTCTGTTTTCTAAGAATCATAGCCTCTTGTTAAGGGTAAAATCCCCTGGGTTCATGTTTATGCATATTTTTTACTTAAAGCAGTTAGAGGTGATTAAAAGGGAGTGGTCTATTGATGAAATGGGAGTCAGTGTTTTTATTTATACACGTTTAGATGTAGATCAGTGCTAATAGAATCTTCTGTGTTGTTGGTGATGTTCTGTGTCTGCGCTGTCCACCATGGTACTACTAGCCACAGTCGACTGGTGAGCGCTTGAAATGCCACTTGAGTGACTGAGGAACTGAATTTTTTATTTTATTTAATTTTAATTAATTAAAATAGCCACAATATGGCTAGTGGCTACCACATCGGACAGCACAGCCCCAGATTAAAACTCTTAAGTGATTCACATGGCAGTCAGTGAATAACATCGGAGGGCATTCTCATGGACAGACATGTTATAGTTCTGAGGACGCATGCTTATATTTACTTAATTTTTAGAGAAAGTTGCAATAAAGGGGTAGTATAAAGGTACTATTGATGTGTGACATGGAGAATTACAATTCAGTTTTTCAAACAAAAACCCCAAAGGTAGCCTTTTTTTAATGTACTTAAGACAGTTGTTAATGAGGACCATATTATTCTGCTCTAAGAATCTGTGCTCTTTGCTTATGAGGAAAGCTTGTTAGTGGATAATGGAAAATGAAGTCTAATTAATAAATGGATTTTGCTCATTCATCAAATATTTGATTGCTTTCAAAGTTAACATGGCACAGATTCCTGCTCTCAGGAATCTGAGCAGAAACCAGGAGACCATGCTTGTACAGCCAGGATAAGGTTGGTGTGGGATAAGTTCCCAGGGGGCTGTGAGAGCCCTTTAGAGAGGCTTGCGGATTCGAGCAAGCTTCTCTGAGAACCAGTAACGCTTTCTGTTTAGCAATATAAATTGAAACAACATTCCTAGGACCAGCTAGATGTATTCTGACATACTGTCTTATGCAAAATATTCATTGAGTTCCTTCGTGCTGTGGGGTTCTAAGATGTGTAGAACATGGGCAGGTGTTGTGCAGGTTAGTACCTTACATGGGCTATCTTAGTTATTTTGCACAACTCCTCTGTGGGGTATGCTATATTATTATTTTCATTTTGTAGATGAAGAAACCAAAGCTTAGACAGAGAAATCGACTGCCCATGGCTATAAAGCTAGCGAGGACCAGGGTTGGTTTGTCAGCAGGGCCGTACAGAGAAGATGAGAGGAGGCAATACATGAAGCATGAGTTGGTAAATAATAAGGTGTTTTGCACTAGTAATATATGTTACAGTGCTAAGTGTAAATACAGATTATGCTTGAGGAGGAATTGATTAAAGGGGGCAAGAATGGCATGGCACGGTGTGGAGGTGCCAAGGATTCCTTCTCAGACAGTGTAGGGCTTGGCGTGGATATGAATGATACACAGTTATTCAACAAAAGTTTATTGAGCTGGCAGTAAAGACGGTGCGAGCAAAGGTGAGAGAGTGAGGGGTACCAAGTAGGGGTACATGTAGAAGGCTTTTTATTGGAGATTTGCCAGGGAGCAGGGTTATAAACTGAGGGTCAGAGAGGTGGTTTTCTAAAGGAGGAAATTGAACCTCATATAGTGTTTCCTTGGAAGGTTTTTTTTTTTTTTAATAGGATACAATTGACATAAAACACTATGTTAGTTTCAGATGTACAACATAATAATTTGATATTTGTATATAATGCAAAATGGTCACTATGCTAAGTCTAGTTAACAGTTTCCTCACTACATATAGTTACAAATGTTTTTTGCTTGCGATGAGAACTTTTAAGATCTACTCTTTTAGTAACTTTCAAATGCAGCCAGCTGTCTGTATCCCTCAGTTTTCTGTCCACTGTTGATTGATGCTGAGGGTGCAAAACCTAGGGATATAGTGGGCTGACTGTATTTATTGTTTTAGCCATTTTATATGAGGGACTTGAGCATCCGTAGGATTTGGTGTTGGTGGGACTCCTGGAATCAATCTCCCTTGGATACCAAGGGATGAGTATACAATACAGTGTTATTAATGTAGTCACCATGCTGTACATTACATCCCATGGCTTATTTATATTGTAACTAGAAGATTGTACCTTTGACCCACTTAACACATTCTTGAATATCCTTGAATGAGGATATTAAAAAATGGGATAAAAGGTAGATGTCATTTGTGTTTATAGAGAGAATTGAGGTCCAAGATAAATGAGGGTTCTGGGAATGGAGAAAGAGATTGACAGTATTTTCCCAAATGTTTTCCTCCCAATACATGTGATTCAAGATAGTGGCCACTCGCTTGCCATTATCTCCAGCCTGTTATGTGGTGCTCATCTCACACTGTTCTAAGGAAGAACGAGAGCTGACATTGCTTGTTTATGTGTTTTGTAATGTGGAGATGGATTACGCTGGGCAGTGTGCTCTGGGTGTTTGATTCTGTTGGTAACTAATTTACTGAACAGTTTTCTCATGCACAGACTTCTTAGACTCTTCAGTATGACAAACAGTAAACTGTAAGAGTATTTATAAGCAATGCATCCCACACTTACTTTACACAGAAGGTATTGTTGTGGTCGTTGGTTTGGGGCTGTCTGTCCAAATTCTTTGGGGGTGGGATTTATTTTGGAAAATGCTTATGGTGTGTATGGTTAGCCCTATCCATCTAATGCTCTTCCTGGTCGTCTCGTTTAGTATGCACAGATACTATGTGACTTTGACTCCCAAGCGCTTGCCTTGGTTTCTTCTCCCTGGAGCATCAGGTGGTTTTTTTCAGCTGCCTAGTAGATACCTTAGTCTGGATGGCTCTGTATTAGTAGCCGAAACCCAGCACTTTTCAAAATTAAAATCTCTTCTCCATTTAGTTATATGGGTCATCTACCCCGGGCGCGCCCCCCCGCTGCCGCCGGCCCCCCCCCCCCCCCCCCCCACCACTTTGTTGTCCAAAACTAGGAATAGAAGCCCTTATGTCATTTTCGGTTCTCTGTCTTTGATTCCCAACTGGTTGATTACCAAGCCTAAAATCTGTTGGAATTATTAATAGTATCACCAATAAACATGTACCATCCTGTTTTGATCCTGGTGGAGACTAAGAATGGCTTAATTGTGGCTGTGGTGATGGGGCTCTCAGGATGCTTAAAAATCTCTTCTGTATTATTGGGAATCTCTGGATTTTTCACTGGTATGAAGAGCTGCCTTTTATATTACTGCCTTTACACAGTTCTGAAATTCTGTAATATTCTAAAAAATTCTTCTTGTTCTTATCATATCATTTTAAAAAAATATCAAAAGTGACAGACCTATAGGGAAGAAGCAACACATCATATCCAGCTGGTTTAAAAAAAAAATCCAAAACAAAACTGTAAATTACCAATGACTGAAAATGGCACATATTTCTCTGGGTAGTTAGTCATACTGTTAGTCAATTTGCAAGTTGCAGGATAAAGCAGGGAGGAGAGTAAAGAAAGGGATCTGTGCATTTCCCCAAGGTCCCATAGGTTTGATAAAATTAACTTTAATCAGAAGTGGCAGTTTTTCCATTGAAAGCATTCGAGAATAAATTTCTCTGTTTTCTGAAGTGAGAAAGAAGATTTCTTTTGAGAATGTTGTTGTAACCCCATGCTCCATTTACATTTCAGCCTTCCAGGTTGCATTCATCAGTTGCTTTTGAAATTTATGTTCTCTCGTATTGAATATTGCCTTGCTTGCATTTTCCAGGTGTTCCTAAAGGTCACGAGAGACTAGAGCTCTTCAGTATACATTTACGTTGGACAGTAAACTGAGCTTCTGATGTTTTTGTGGTTGTGAAGTACGGAATGAGTATTTTGTTTGTAGGTTTATTTTTTCCTTGACAACAAAATTGAGGTTATTTGTCAAGGGAACTTGACTTGAACAGTTTGGATACAGACCGTATTTAATCAGGCAATTCAGTTGCTCTCCCGTCTTTATCTTACACTGTATCAGATGAAAGCCTAGAAAAAAGTACCTGTGTGGTATTGATTAATCCTGCCAATGCATGGTCAGTTCGAGTCTTGTTAGCAGATGTACTTGCTTCTGGAAGAAATGCAGTTTCTGCCTCCATCAGTCCTGCTCAGTGTTATCACCGTTACTGTCCATAGGCATGGCCTAGTCAGTTGCTTTCATATTTTTAAAAACTCGGTTTGAAAAGCTCTGAAGACATAGCTTTTCTTTTATCCCCCTCCCTGTATTACTTTCCTTCTGATGATAGTGTTCAGATCTGTAAATCACAAGGTTCTCTTTAGTCTAGTGATAGTTACAGGGCAGTGTTAGTAATTTATAAATGTCAAGATGAACCCTCTCTTAGGCCATTGGTCTCCAGGGAAAGCTGCAACTTTTGTACATAGTATTTAATAACTGTTTTAAATTATAATTCAATAGATTTAATTTGGGTATGTTTTAATATAACTATAGCATTAAGCTCTTTCGCCCCATTCTTTAAAGAAATATGATATTTAATTTGTCTTACTTTGATACTTATCTTTGGAGCCTTTTGTTTGTTTCCTAAATTAATGGGTTTCTCAGTAATGACCTTCTTTTCAAGATCTTGGCCGACACCTGTTTCAGAGAGGTGTCATCTGTATTGGAAACCAATGTAGACTTGATGGCATTCTCTTCTCATTCCCAAGAGGGCCTGGTCCGAGAGGTAAATGAGTTTTTAGTGAGAGAATCTGTTACGTACTGAGCTGAACTGGGATGTATTGTCTGTGATGTGGGGCCATTAATATCATCCTCTAAAGCTTGTTGTGGTAAACAAGCTCCTGCTGAATAATGGGGACTATTTTATTCTTGAGTATGTGGCTGTTCCTCTTATCAAGAGGGTGAAAATGAAAAAAAACATTCTACTCTCCATATGAACTTATTCTACTTATTACTGATTATATATATTCAAGTTTTTTTGTTTGTTTGTTTTAAGATAAACTTGGTATTTCCCCCTGAGCAACAGATAGAAGGATGCTGGCATATTCTTAAGAGTTATTTTTATTTTTTCTAGAGGGTTCTTTGGAAACTGTGAACTTACAATGGGGTTAACTTATTGGGGCCAGAAGCCAAGTATATCTCAAGCTGGATATCCAGAGAGGTTACTGCTGATGCCTGTGGTGGGAACTTCAGGTGACATTCTATAGGTCTGTGCTGTTCTATGCTTCCTTTCATAGTTTCCTTCTTTCCACTTGCAGTTTCCTCAAGTTCCAAAATGGAAAGTGTCCATTCAGCTTATTAGTGCCCACAGATTTGACTGTTGTGCTTTTTGCCATGTGTGTCATATGTCACTTGACTGCTCCTGGCAGTCTCGGGTACCATTACTGGTCACGGAGAGACTTCAGTGCTGAGAAAAAGGGAGTAGTGCTGCCTTCATTGCTGGTGAATGATAGCGGCTAGATAATTATATGTAAGAATCCTTATTTAGAAATCTAGACTCTCTTTTTGGGCACTGACCCCTCCCCTCCTTTTCTGGCTCTTCCTACTCTGAATGTTAATGTGATCAGTCATTTGGTGCCAAAAAGTATGGGGAATCTAAAACAGTCAACCACAGAAGAACATGCTCGCACTGAGTACCTGGAGTTCACGCTTCCTACTATTCCACGTACATAGAGGATGATATTTGTATAGTGTACTGGGTAAACTGGAAATATTTGGGGAGTGTTTATATAGGACTTTGTGAAAAATTCATTACGTATTTCCCTCCTCTTTCATTGACAAATATAGTCATAATTTTCTTACTAATGCAGATATATTTTGAGTCCAGTTAAACCTTTTCATATCAAGTATTTAAAAGCAGTATACTCCCCCTGCCGCCACTTGACTCAGATATTCTTTAGGATTCAA
The DNA here is from genome assembly GCF_030028045.1 of Hippopotamus amphibius kiboko. Taxonomy (NCBI): domain Eukaryota; kingdom Metazoa; phylum Chordata; class Mammalia; order Artiodactyla; family Hippopotamidae; genus Hippopotamus; species Hippopotamus amphibius. The sequence goes on along the minus strand of NC_080186.1, from coordinate 6,291,504 downwards.
GTTATGACCAACTAAACATCACTAGTGAGCCTATTCAATCTCATTTTTCTGGGATTGAACTTTTGTTTTAAATTCATATACTTAGTTACTATGTGTTTTTTCTTTTTTTTTCCCACGTGGATCATAGAATATTCAGCTTAGGGCCTCAAAAATGTTACTTAAGGAAACTATTTTTAAAATCTAGTAACTCTACTTTATTAATTTGCAAGGTGAAAACATTCACCCCCATCTCCCAAGTCTTCATTTGGGTAGCTGGTATATTTCACTTTGAACCCTGGGGGAGTGGAGAGGATGTTCCTATCTTACATGTCTCCTAAGGTGCAAACCAGCCAAGACTGTAGCAGCCTGGGTTTTGTTAAATGCAGCATTTGGTAACATCATTAATATGGAATCTGTCTATAGCATAACTGTTACATATGTAGAGGGCTTCACTGTGAATAAAATGGTATTGTTTTCACCTCAGGATTTTCAGAACATGGTCTGAGACAGGTTTTTCCATCATCCTATCACTGAAACTTCACCCGCAGTTCGCAAATTTATTTGGCCTGCCTACAATATCTTATTAGCTCCAGAGTATTCTCCTGCCACCTTGACTGTTTCATCTCGTTTAGTTTGTTTCCATGCCATCCCATCATCCAGTCTCATAGCTGGTGGTGCAGTGTTTGTCTGGTGAGGACTCCCAGATTTAAATCTCTAGCCCACAGCTTTCTGACCTTTCAACCCCAACCCCAAGATATTCTGCTTGGTTATCTTCTAGGTGTTTCAAACTTAACATGTTCCAAGCAGAATTACAGTTTTCCTTCTCTTCCCCATAAGTAAATGAGGCTCTGCTCTTCCGGTTGCTCAGGCCCAAATTGCGGCCTTTTCTTTGACTCTCCTCTGTCTCACATCACATCCAGTCTGACAGCAGATTCCGAGGGCTCTGCTTGCAGAACCTGTCCCCAGTCGGAGCTCTGCTTGCACCTGCACTGCCGACACCTAGTCTGAATCCATAGTTTCCTAACCCTGCGGCAGCTGGAGGGAGTCTGTTAAAATGTAACTCAGATCATTACTTCTCTATTCCAAGCCCTACAGAATCTTTTATTTCAGTAGATTCAGCATGCCCCCCCCCCCCCACCACACACACCTCCCTGTCCTCTTCATCTCTGACCTTCTTCTTTGCTGTCACTGCTTTAGCCACCTTGGCCTTTTGCTGCTGTTCGGATGTGTCAGGCCTGCCTGTGTCTCAGGCCTCTGTACTTGCTTTTCTCTCTACCAGGAGTGCTTCCCCCCAGGTAACCACACAACTTGTTGCCTTACTTCCTTTAGGTTAAATGACCCCTTATCAGTGATTACCTTAAATAAATTAGACTCTCCCCCCCCCCCCAATTCCCTTTTGCCCACCTTAATTTTTCTCCATAGCACTCATCACCACTAATATACTACATATTTTCTTGTTTGTTGTCTGCTACCTCTCCTACTATACTGTAAGCTGCCTGAGGTTAGAGACTGTGTGTATTCTGGTCATGCATGTATCTGTAGCTCCTAGGGCAGTGCTGGGCACCTAGTAGGTGCTCAATAATTTGCTGAGTTGGTGGAGGAATTGACAGTGGCTTTGCTCTGGACATTGATGTTTATTTGATGATCAGTGTTATGACAGCATTTAATTGTGGTCCAGGCTCTGCGACTCCCTGTACCCCCACCCTTTCTGGTCACTTGCTAGTTCTTGGCATCTTGAATCAAATAATTCTAGTGGTTCTTTTGCTTTTCTCTTTGAATGACGTCAGGTTAACAAAGATGGAGGGGTAGTACACGTGGTCAACCTAGAGAGCACCGTGCCCGGTTAGAATAGCTCAAAGAAAATGACAAATTGAGTTTTGGCTTAGATTTATGCTTTTAGTCAGAGCTACTTTTCCTTTTCATCTAAGACTCAGATTCTAAGTGTTTTTTTTTTTTTTTTTTTTTTTGGCACACGGGCTTAGTTGCTCCATGGCATGTGGGATCTTCCTGGAGCTGGGATCGAACCCTGACCTCTGCATTGTCAGGCGGATTCTTAACCACTGCGCCACCTAGGAAGCCCAGAAGAAGGGCTCTAAGTGTTTTTAGAAGGACTGCTCCAGTGAGTTTTATGGTTCTGTTTTTCCCTTGATATAATTTGTACCCATGGATTAGAAGTGTGTTATGAATGCTTTTGGTTTTTCATATATGTGTGAAGTGTAATTGTATTAAGTATAAAATCCACCCTGTCATTTCCTTTCATCAACTGCTGAGAGCTTATGTGCCACGGTTGCAAATTAACTTTGAGCTCTGCAAACTGAAGGAAACCCTGTCCAACTTATCTGCTTTGGAACATGTTGTGCAGAGGTAGTAAGCCTGACCAAGTATTCCTGCATATTAAAGATTACTGTGGTCCAAAGAAGATTCTCTTTCATTGTCAATGTTACATGAAATAAAACTTCTCCTACGTGTTTAATTAACTTTACAGCTTTAAGAGGTGGTTTTTCTCAGTTGCAGAGGTAGAGCTCATCCTTGTGAATTTTATAGCCAGGCGCATTTTTTTTTTAAGCTGTAGCAAAGCTTGAGCTTTTTCTTATTAGGTTATAAAGTTGTAATGTTGTGTGTTTGTGTTTTAACAGCTTTATTAAAATATAATTCACATATCACATAATTTACCCATTTAAAGTATACAATTTAATGTCTTTTTCTTATTTTCATAGATATATTGCAAGCATCACCATTATCGATTCTAGAACATTTATATCATCCCCAAATGAAACCCATAACCATAGCACCCCACCCACCACCCACCCCCAGGCAGCCACCAGTCTGCTTTCTGTCTCCATGGATTTGCCTTTTCTGGACATTTAATACAAATGGGATCATACAGTAGGTGGTCTTTTGTGACTAGCATTTTTCACATAACATAATGCTTCCCAGGCTTATCCATGTTGTAACATATATCAGTATTTGATTTCTAGAACATTATTGCTGAACAATGTTCTAGCTTATAGATATACCATATTTTACTGATCCATATCCTTGAGGTTTATATTTATCTTTTCTACATTTGGTTTTCTGTCTGTGGCCATGCTTTGGGAGAGTGAGTTCTGAATTTCTTTCCCCTTTCACATCAGGGGCTTGGTTTCATAGGCATTTGGTTTGCCTTGTTCTTGGCATTGGGGACACCAGGTTTTCTCAGTTAGTTGTATGGTAACAGAAGCATCCACTTGGCCCCAGGACCAGAGCAGGTCACCAGTGAGTAATATTACTCCTGATAACCCTTAGGTCTTGCCAGGAAACATCAAGATTTTCAGAATATTTACTTCTGTTTTCCTAATTCAGCTTCACACATCTGCGTAATTACTATTTCAGGCAGTGTTTTGAGTTAGTCCAATTTATTTCAGAGAACGAAGAACATGCCACATTATATAGGTTTTGTAATGGTGTTAGCTTTATGGATTCTATATTGGTCAAGCATAATTTTGAATAAAGCAACACAGATGCTTAACCCCTTGAAAACTGTCATAGACCAACAGTTTTATTCATTTAAAACAGTGGTTCTCAAATGTGAATAGCTCTGCTCCCCAGAGGCTGTGTTGGTAGTATTTGGAGATATTTTTTTGTTGTCCTAATTGGAGCAGTGGGTTGTGCCACTAGAATCTATGTGAGCAGAGACCAGGGATAATGCACACAGGACAGAACGCGCCCCCCCCCCCCCCCCCATCTGACTTAAAAGCCTTGGTTTAGAGTGAGCAGTGAATTTTCTGGACTTAGTAGAAGAGACACAACTATAGGTAAATGTGCAAGGCAAAAAATTTTGTATTTTGTAATTGGGAAAAACTTCACATTTTAAAAGTATAGAAAAGCAATTGCTTGTGTGCATGAATTTTGTGTTGTTTAAAGAAAGAGGATTTTTGATTTGGGGGTGGTGCGAGGGAACCTCCTTGGGCATCTCATCTTTGGGAATTCCTTACTCTTACTTCAAATAAAAAGCTTCTGTGTTGTTTGTTATTTAATTTTAGTTGAGTTGTTGATTGTTGTGGAGTTTAGCTGTTCTGGGTACTTTCCCCTCCTTTCTCAGGTTGTATGTTTCGTTGTTATGTGTTTTTGGAAGAGATTAAGATATTTGTCAGAGTCCACCAATCTTAGTTCTCTATTTTTTCCCAAAGCTTCTCAAGGAGTTGAGGAAGTGCTGCTCTAAGCATCACACCCACTTGTGATTAAGGGGTGTTCATTCTGTGCCTCTTTCTTTGTTTTTGTTTTTTTGTTTTGTCTTGTTTTATATAAATGTATTTATTTAATTAATTAACTTATTGGCTGCATTGGGTCTTCATTGCTGTGCATGGGTTTTCTCTAGTTGGGTGAGCGGGGTCTACTCTTCATTGCGGTGCACGCGTCCTCATTGCAGTGGCTTCTCTTATTGCAGAGCATGGGCTCTAGGTGCGTGGGCTTCAGTAGTTGTGGCACTCGGGCTTAGTTGCTCTGTGGCATGTGGAATCTTCTTGGAGCAGGGCTCGAACCCATTTCCCCTGGATTGGCAGGCAGATTCTTAACCACTGCACCACCTAGGAAGACCCCCCGCCTACTTCTGTTTTGATACCACAGAGGCCACTCTCTGAATTTGACTAATGCGTCCCATCTCAGTCATTTAGGTTCTCTCAATAAGACGTGTTCCAGGAATGAGTACTTAAACTCATTGAATATTTAAACTGATTGAGTTAAAATATTTATTAACCCCAAATGTAGAGACTTTTTGGTGGTGCATGTGTAGCCGTTTCCTTATAAATGGTTGGATTTGTTCAGGTGGGAGAACTTGACACCTGTTTATTTTTATGTGGGAGAAGTGCTCTCAGTACCATATTCATTTCAGATAAAACGCTCTGCTCTAAGTGGGTTCCTAGGTCTGCTGACCCCATGTTTCAGGGTTACCTTGCCTCTTCGTCAGTGATTCTCCAGCCTATTTTGAGGTGTTCTCTGCAGCAGGTTGCTTTTTATGAATTCTTATCGAGGGAGTAATAAGTGTTAGAGTGACATTTCCCCTTTTCCAGAGCAAAAGCCAGTACATTTTCATTCCCAGACTGTTGGTATGAAAGGGAACAGGAAAAGAACATTGATTTTCCTTTGAAAGCGAGTCGCCCAGCTGTTGTGGGCTCCCTGGGCGTTCTGTTGCCTGCCGGCTGCAGCTGCTTCACTTGGAGGCGGGGCACAGCACAGTGAGTTGCTCACTTAGGTCTTCCACAGTTGGACCATCCCATTTTGTTCCTGAAGGAGAAGGCTAAAGCATTTGAGATACCGTAAATGTAGAGATGGCAAAGGCAGAAGTTCTTGAGGACCTTGGCTCCTGATTTAGACTTTCAGAGATAGTGGATTTGAAAGCAGGCTTGTTGGGATGGCACTGACAACTCTCGATGCTCCTGCCAGACAAGATGAATTGTCCCCCAAATGCTTTTTTCGCTTTAAGAGCCTGCAGTAGCACTGTTTGCTTAGCAACTGTATTGGCTAACTTGGCTTTTAAGACCATGTGATTGAAGGCAGTGTAGCCTTGTGGTTAAGAGTATAGGCTCTGAGTCAGCGCCCTGGGTCTAACACAGAGCTGTGTGATTTGGGTCTACCAAAATACACACCGTGTGAGTTTTGAACACAACACAGGGCAAAAATAATCAGGGTCAACCCCTCACGGAGCTTTGGCTTAGAGGTGGAGACAGGTGTTAACCAAATCACACAAATAAATGTGAAATTACAGCTGTAGAAAGTGCTGCTAAGGGATTCAGCCTAGTCCTTTTGGACAAGAAAGGACATCTTGAGGAAGTTGCTGTTGAGCTGTGACCTGAAGGAAGAGTAGGAGATACCTAGGCCAGGAGAGGAGATGAGCATCGCAGACAGAAGGAAGAACAGGAGCTAAGTCTAACTCCAGGCAGAAGAGAGTGTGTGCAAGGAACCGAGGGAAGGGCAGTGTGGCTGGGTGCGCAGTGTGGGAGGGAGGTAGGAAATGAGTCCAGATAGAAAGATAAGGGCCTTGTAGACCATGGTTAGGATTTGGGTTTTTAGTCAACAGAAGTGACAAGTCACTGAGTATTTTATGGTGAGGATTGACATAATCACATTAACCTGTTGAAAGGAGAGCCCTGGCTGCAGTGTAGGCAGAGAATTGTGAGGACTCAGAGGAGCGCATTTGAAGAGGAGCCAATTGAAGTGGTCCCGGGAGAGCCACACGAGCAGCTGTTAACTGAGGTTGTGGTGTTGGAGGTGTGCTGAAGCAGATGTGTTTGAGAGAAGTTCCTAAAATAGCAGTGACATGATTTGTGGAAGAGGGAATGAAAGAGTGGAGGTGCTAAACATGTGGCCTAGGTGTCCAGCTTGCATAACAGAATGGGCAGTGGCCCCAGTCAAGAAGGGGCCATTTGGGGCTAGAGTGGGCCTTTGTTTTGATGTGTTGAGGTACCTTTGAGACATCCAGGAGGAGACGTCAGGTGGGCAGTTTTTTCACAGGCATCTGGCTCTGTGGGAGAAGTTTGGTAGACGTGTGCATTTGTGGATTGCCTGTGTGGACGTGGTATCTGGGGCCTGATGGACACGTATGAGACCGACTAGGATAAAAGTAGAGGATGAGAAAAGAGAGCTCCGGACAGCGCATGAGAAACTCCTCCGTTAGCTGGTCCAGTGCTGGAGGTGGAGGAACAGTTAAGTAGACCCAGGAGATGACCGTGCCAGGAAAGCCAAAGGCAGAAGGCAGGGTGTGTGGTCAGCCCTGTCAGAGGATGCTGAGTGGGCCATTGATAATGAGGTCAGAATCGCTGTGGACTTGATACAGAGAGGAAATTGTGTCAGTAGGAGGTTTTCCTGTGAATATTATACTGTAGTCATGGTCCTTGTCAGTTAGTGGAGAAGTGACACAAGTTAACAACAGATACCAGTAGTGGGATCAGTGAGGGCCATTTTACAGTCAGGGTGGGGAACAGTGCGGGGCTGGACTGTGGGTGGGTCCCCGAGTTGGGCAGCAGAAATGCCTGAGGCACTAAGGGTGAGCAGAGGTTAGGCTGACAGAGGGGAGGGGACGGCTGGAGCACACAGGAATGGTGGAGGTGGGGCTGGAGAGGTGAAGGGTCAGTCAGGGCAGGAAGATCTTTGAAAAGGGATTGTGGGCAGTGAATTGTACTGTACGTGGTGAATTGTATGGTGTGTGAATTATATCTCAATAAAGCTATTTTTAAAAAAGTGGTGGAGGATCAGGTGCTTGGCTGGCTGCGTTGGAGGACGAATTGGAAGGAGGGCAAAAACAAAATTTTATAGTCACAGAGGCCAGTTAGAAGGCACTTGTATTAATCTGTGTGAAAGATGATGATGGCTTGAAATAGGCACTTTCTGTTTTAGTTGGCGCAGTGGATAAATTATAGAGTTATTCAGGAGATGATTGGTAGACCCTGAGAGAGAACAAAATGCCTAGTGTGTGGCTGGGTATTTGACAAATGTAAGCATTTCTTGCTGTGGTGGAATGAGGAAGAATTAATTGGACCTTACTAACTGCATTGGTATGAGAGTCAAGTGTCCTCCAGAATCTGGCTTGAGCAACTGACATGAGCAGAACTCAGGAATTAGGACTCGGGTGGGAGGAGCAAGTTTCCATTAATAAGTGGGTTTTACATGATCCAAGAGGAGAGATTTTAAATTTTTTACTTCATTTGTACTTCAGTTTTTTACGTGATTTATTTCTTAATCATGTAATAGTATTCCCCCTCCTCTCTAGTAGGTAGTAAATTCTCGAGGGTAAGGATGATGTTTGGCTACGTTTATATCTTGCATAGCACAAAAACTGTTGGATATTACTTGCTGTAGTAGATAAGAAGACATGACTGATTTGGGAATATATTATTGGTAATTTTCATTTATAAAGCACTTTGCAATCTATAAGTGCATTTACATGAATGCATATACGTAAATCTCCCAGCAGCTAGTTATCATCTCTCTTTTACAACAGTGAAACTGACTCAGAGAGGTAGAGTGATTTGCCAAAGGCATTAGCCTTGGCAATGCCTAGAACTTGGATCTTGGCTTCTCAGCCCAGTACTCTTGCAATTGTTTCAAGGGCCTAAACCTCCTGGGACTGCTTAAATAGTGACAAGAAATGGTTTCCTTAAATGAGGTTGGGACCCTGCGCGGAACTGATATTTTAGTACTTTATCCAAATCACTTCTGGTAAGTAGCGTAAGATGTTTGTAGGGGGTTGTTGGCTTCATTTAGAAGAGGCAGATGATGTTTATGTAGAGGTTTAAGTAACCTGAGGTAATAAAAAAGTTCTGTATCATTGACTCTGTTGAATGCCTTTGACCCTAATTAGATTGCAATGAAACTAAGCTAGCCTACCAGATTTTATCAATTAAGATAAAATGAAGTGCAATCTGATGAATCTGGAAACTAGTGAGAGGACGATACATTTGTTTTTTTAAAAATCAGTCCTCTTCCTCCTGTCACTTCAGCTGGCCTCTTGTGTGTTGAACGTACCTGAATCACTCCTGCCTCTGGACATTTGCACCCACTTTCCTCTCTGCTGGAATGGTCTCCGTGTTCCCTCTGTACTCACCCTTACTTGGGACAAATCCACCTCAGTGAGGCCTTCTCTGACCTTCAATTAAAACTGTAATCCTCTCATAACTTCTGTGTCCCCATTGGAGTCCCCATGTAAGATCTTTTAATGTAGTATATACGTGTGTGTGTGTGTGTGTGTGTGTGTGTGTGTGTGTGTGTGTGTGTGTCTTTCTCCAGTTCCTGGAACTCAGTTCCGCACGGGCAGGGATGTTGTATGTGGTTCTCTGCTGTTTTCCCCACACCTAGGGCTGCAGCTAGCATACTATACATTGTGGGCATTCATAGACGTTTGTTCAAGGAATAGATGAAGATTGTTTTGAATCTGAAATGTTTTAGATTTGATCATTCCTTTTGTTAATTATTAAAGTATCTTTTGCCGCGTTTCCTGTGTAACTGGGTTGAGTAGTGGATTGACGAAATATTTTCAGTATTTTTGTCTGTCTTACTGGAGAAAAGTACCTTCTGTTTTGGAGGGAGATGTTAAAGTGAATGTGTTTCCTAAAACTGTCTGTGAATTATCAGCAAGGATACATGTAGGAAAGGTTGGCACCTGTGAAGATACAGATTATAACCTGAGCAGCAGATTGGAATCAGATCAGAAGGAGTTCACTTTAGGGAGAGCTGCTTTAGACTCACTGGCAGGTGATCTCTTCTTAGTTCCCCGTCTGTAGTCTGAAAAGTGGGGGTGGTCACTTCTGTCTGGTTCACATCACTGAGTTGTAGACAGAGAGAATCTACTGAGATCATGGCAGGGACCTGCTTTATAAACCCCTTGCTGTTATAAAGAGGCTGTTGTGTTGTCTGCTGTGTAGATCATTTCCAGTGTACTGAAGTGACAGCTACCCTTCTCAGTGCCACCTGGTTCCTCTCTTGGGTCCCTTTCCTCAAATGTTGCATTATTGTTGCATGTTGGTCATTTTATAATGAGGCTCAGAAAAATTATGATTAGTGTGGTAAATGCAGAGGAAAAAAATATCCCCGCTGAGCTATAGTTTAGAGCGAAATGTAAATGGTACTTGGATTGACTTTTGCTTTGGATTATCAATATTCTTAGTTACCTAAAAGTTGGATACATACACACACACACACACACACACACACACACAGAGGATTTCATTTTGTGGATGCTTTCTCTATTGGTTATTGAATTTTTCTTGCTAACTCTCGGCAGAAACAGCTCAAATATTTTTTGTAAATAGAAATACAGTATGATTTTGTAGGGAGTAATGTTGAATGTGCAGTTTGGGCTGACTATATTTTTTCTTTTTCTTAAGTGCTGAAATAATGTCTTTACACAGTTTTCTGGAGCAGTTATCTTGTTAGCCCTGTGGAAGATGAATTTTTTCTTGAACTTATCCAAAGCATGTCTGTCCTGAACTGCATCTGAGAGGCTTTCAGCCTAAGCGTCTTCTTCTTTTTAGACTCCCAGGAGACCTTGGTATGTTTTCAGTGTCAAGGAGGAATGTTTTAACAACTGTGTTAGCTGATTGGTTCCTTTCTTGCATGATTGGCTTTTTCAGGCTTTAAACTTAAGCCTGATGGAGAAGGTAATATGTCTCTGTGTATTTTCAATTGCTAGCAGTAGTGGCCTATAGGGACTTGGGAGTTTATTACTGTCTATTTAGCGGATGACTCATCCAAGCAGAACTTTTGCAGGCACTAGAATAATTTTTCATTTTCTGGAAATATGTTTAGAAAATTGAAATCCTATCTGAAAGTGCATTTCCTGTGTGGAAGGAAGCAATTTAGGTGTGTGCTGCATGCTTCCACCCTTCTGACTTTGCTTATATATTGTTGGTATTATTGCTCCTTCATTGGTCTCTCTCCCAAAGGTGGTTGTTAACGTTTTTTTATTTTCTTGAATGCCTGAGGATATTTGAAATGCTTATGAGGAGGCCTTTTCTGGTATCAAGTTTGAACTAAGAGCTTCGGAGAGAGTATATGATAATTTTTATCATTTTGGCATAACCAAAGAGAATTTTCTTCGCATCTGAGGCATGCAATTACAAACTGACTTGTTTGTTGTTGTCTAAGTAAAGAGGACCAGTCTTTTGTTTGTTTGCATGTGTTGTTTCCTATCTGGCCTTAGTAGCATGATACACAGATGGCTCTCCTGTTGATCGGTTGTCTCCTCTTCTTGTGTTAGAGCATCGAGGGCAGGGACCGTGAGGTGTTCCCTCATGGTGTCTTTAATTCTGAATACCTGGCACATAGATAGTGTTTGAAACAGATTGTTGAACAAATGAGATGAGATATTGGGGAAGATGATAAAAGATTGCAAAAGATAAATTACTGGTTCTTATGACTGTTCCAAAACTGACTTGTAAATAAAATGAACATTTTATTTAAATTTTTTATAAGAATTGTATTGGGTTGGAGCTTGGGGTTCACTCTTCTTAGAAACTTCATTCTTAGAAACTTCAGACTTTCCTTTTGGGGTTTAGTTCTAGAGAGAAGTTTATTAGGGAAACTGTTAACAGTGGAAAATTTGGAAGAATGTATAAACCACCTAATATTCCCTAAAGATGGAAGGTTGTTTTTGGAAGCTGTTATGTTTTGTTAAGACATAATGTATCTTTTGAGAAACCATATTTTTCCTGGAAAAATAACTAGAGTAGTAGACTTAGAAGATGTAAAAAACTGTAATTGAAGGCAGAGAAGTCTTGCTTTGAGGTTGTCACTATTGTTTGCGTCCTCTCATGTTTATTCTTGAGAGGAGCTCTGGAAATTTGGAGAAGTGGCTAGAAAGAGTCTTCAGAAGACAGTGCACTGTGAGGCATCCTGAGACATTTCCCAAGGCTGTCCAAATTACTTTTTTTTTTTTAAGGTGGAAATAATTTTCACTACAGATTCTTCCCCTTTTAAATTAATACTGTGGGTTATGAGCTCCTTTTGTATAATTGTACCTATTATATGTTGTTCACTAGGGGACACTACTTTTTCCTTCAAAAGGAAAAAAACATTTGTATGTAGAAACCATAGTTTACCCTTATTCATTCAGACATTTTTCATTACTGGTGTGATAGAAAATCCCAAACCACATGCTAGCTGAAGCCAAAAACTGTTTGTATTTAAATTTTATATCACTTGTCCTGACTTTTTTCCTGTGGCCAGTGAGAAGTTTTAGTTCTAAAGCATGAGTAAAGAGAGCCATTTAACAAAACATTATTTTAGGAAGGAAATATGAGAAAATGTTAAAGGAAAGTCAATTTTGCTCTCTCTGTTCTCTCCTAGCATTTTTGAAACGTTGGGGTTGTTGGAGTGGTTGGATTTTCCCTGGAATTGAGTGACAAATTCAGAAGACTGAAGCCCAGGCTTACTGTCTACCTTTCACGGAGGCCCAGCCGTGAGAGGACAGAAGAAGGCACGTGGCGAATCATGACAGCTGACAAAGACAAAGACAAAGACAAAGAGAAGGACCGGGACCGAGATCGGGACCGGGAGAGAGAGAAGCGAGACAAGATGAGAGAGAGCGAGAATTCCAGGCCCCGCAGGAGCTGTACCCTGGAAGGAGGAGCCAAAAATTATGCGGAGAGCGATCACAGTGAAGACGAGGACAACGACAACAGTGCCACCACGGAGGAGTCCACGAAGAAGAGCAAAAAGAAGCCCCCGAAAAAAAAGTCTCGTTACGAAAGGACAGACACTGGAGAGATAACATCGTACATCACGGAGGATGACATCGTCTACAGACCGGGAGGTGAGGCGCCTGTGGGTCTTAATAGTGTCTGTGGTAGAGAAACGATGTCAGCATGTGGATACAGGCAGGTGTGGAGCCCAGAAGAGTGGGTGATGGTTTGGGGCCGGAACACTCCCAGTGGTGAACAGCTGCCGGCTTTGGTCAGCTGGGCCTGCTGATCCTTCCCTATGCCTGCCTCGCCTCACCCGCTGTCCCGGCCGGTGCGGCTGTCGTTCTCTCCTTGTCTCCTCCTGCTACTGTTTCTCGCTCCTTACCATCTGCCCAGTTGCTTCCTCTTCCCACTTCCTCCTTGCCTTTTGCCTTCAACACAAATTAGGCTGTGGTGAGACCCTGCAGAATGGAGTACACGGTGGGACAAGTGAACCTTAAAAGTCTTGGGAACAGGACAGTTTACATTAGCTACAGGAGTGACCAGAAGCTAGCAGGTGTTTTTAATGCCTTTGGACCAAGGTTTATTCCTCCTGATGACCTCCTTTTTCAAAGCATTGAGCTTCAGGGTCTCTAATCAATGATAATAGGTGAAGCCAACTAACCTGCTTTCTTTTGCAGGAGAGGTACTATGTTCACTCAGTATATTGAGGTTATTTATAGCAGTTGTTCAGAGAGAGAGGCAGACCCAGCTTTCAGATGAGATGCAGGGGAACAAGTGATTCAGAACCTGTTGAACACCAGCCAAAGCTTCCCTTTTCATTTGATGTATTGTGTGTGGTAAGGTACTTTTCTTGCAGAAGTCAGTAAAACTAGCTAAAATCATTTTGTTTGAATTACAGTGCTGAGGAATGGCATGAATTTCGTGAGATGTAATTAACAGATTTAAAGCCTCCCAGTTTGATGTTTTTCCAGGAGCAGGAGATTAAAGAGATTTTGTCATTAACCTGGTACAGTTGTTTTGCTGGGGAGTACTGTAACTGTGCTCAACTTCACATAAAGTAGCAGATTTTTTCCTCACACAGGAGTCAGTTTTGAATTTCAAAAAATAATATTAGAACTTACATATATAAACTTGTATTCACAACTATAATGTTTTGGTTGATGATTAACAGAAGATGTTTATGTGATGTAAAATTATCAAAGTTGAGGTTTGCGGGAAGTTAGAGCTCTGCTGTAGAGATTTGATAATGTGTAGGTTACAGTGCTGTCAGGATCTTAGATTCAGACTTCGATGTTGGACAGTCAGAGTTTCTCAGCCACTGAAGAACATATGTCACTATAGACTTAGCACAGATGGCTTGCTGTGGACCTGTGTAGTTCTAGATCATGAGAAAGGAACAGAATGTGTTAACTCCTTTAGATAGAGATTACAGGAGGATAACTTCAAAATAAAGAAAGACCTTATTTGTTATTGTTTTTCTGTTGACATGTAGCAGTTCAGTGTGGCGCTGTGCTCTTTTGGATCGTTGTCAGAAGGCCGGCTGCCTTGTGCAGTGCTGGATGCCAGCCTTTCTCAGTAGAATGCACTCTTGTGTCAGTGGGGATGCTTCTTGAAAATATTGTAGTCACAAACATGTGGGAAATGCTGCATGTACTGTCCCTCATGTGAGAGAGTTGTAATTAATGACTCTGAGAAGTCCTGCAGTTAAGGAAACCTCTTTAACGTTAAAAAAAAACAAAACCCCAAAACTTGCCGTGTTTCCCATTTATGGGCCCATGGCATCCTGTTTCTGTTGAATATTTCCCTAAGAAAAACCATTTTTGAGAAAACTAGTTAAAAAAAATTATTTATTTGTTTTATTTTTGGCTGTGTCGGGTCTTCGTTGCTGTGCACGGGATTTCTCTAGTTGTGGAGAGCGGGGGCTACTCTCTGTTGCGGTTTGCGGGCTTGTCATTGTGGTGGCTTCTCTTATTGTGGAGCATAGGCTGTAGGTGCATGGGCTTCAGTACTTGTGGCACGTGGGCTCAGTAGTTGTGGCTTGCAGGCTCTAGAGCACAGGCTCAGTAGCTGTGGCACACGGGCTTATTTACTCTGAGGCATGTGGGATCTTCCCAGACCAGGGAGTGAACCCGTGTCCCCTGCACTGGCAGGCAGATTCTTAACCACTGCACCACCAGGGAAGTCCTGAGAAAACTAGTTTGAGAACTGTTGCACATTCATGTTGCACCTTCTACAGGATGATGGGAAATCCTTCCTGCTTGATGTTGTGAAGACTGTGGAGGGGGGTTGGTGATGGCTTATTTTCAAAACAGTAGGTTCTTGTTTTGGGGAAGAACTGTGTACTTAGGGAGGCAGACATTGTTTCAGTAAATCTGAGGACCTTTGTGAAATGTGAAAAAGTTACAGCCTCTCTGGAAGCTAAATATGCTATAAAGGATCTACAACAACCAAAAATGGCTTGAAAGTTTTCTGTGGCACTCAGAGCATAACCACTTCCTGTGAAGCGCCCCTTGTGCTTGGGTGGGTGACATGTGTGGCCTGGGGTTTGCATCCTGCCAGGCCCATGTATGTCCCTTTGGTAAGGAGACTGTCTTTTTGACCTTCTCAGTGGTTTTGTTTCTTTGGGATTATGCATTTGAAGCTACATGACTTGATTGCTTTCTCCAAATAGCTTCTTTCTCAATGGAGGATTTTAAAATACTGCCTGTTCTTTGGGTCTGCCTACATGGAGGAATCAGAAGCAGGGTATTGTGATTAGATTCGTGGGTGGGACTTGATTTTTTTCTTTCCTTTGTCTCACTTTCTGGTCTTTGCCTTTCTTGGTGCAAAGTACTATAGTAACATCTTCTGTTAGTGATGAAAAACCATTATCCTCACCCAGTCACAGAGATTTTCTATTGTTAGCTGTATCTTTTTTTTTTTTTAAGAACTTTTTTTGAGATACAGTTGACATACAGTAAGCTGCGTATGTTTAAAGTGTACAATTTGATATTTTTTTCTTATTAGTAATGTATATATGGCAGTCCCAGTCTTCCAATTCATCCCACCCCCACTTTCCCTACTTGGTGTCCATATGTTTGTTCTCTACATCTGTGTCTCTATTTCTGCCTTGCAAACTGGTTGATTTGTACCATTTTTCTATATTCCGCATATATGCATTGATATACGATATTTGTTTTTCTCTTTCTGACTCACTTCACTCTGTATGACAGTCTCTAGGTCCATCCATGTCTCTACAGATGTCCAGTTTTGTTCCTTCTTAGAGCTGAGTAATATTTCATTGTATTTTTAGTTTTTGAGTGGTAGATGTTTTGTGCTCATTTCTTTCTTTAGGATGTAAATCACAGACTAATTTTTTTCTTTTTCCTTTTCGGAATTGGTTTTAATACTCAAATTAAGTATAAATTATATTGAGGGGCTTCCCTGGTGGTCCAGTAGCTTAGACTCTGCGCTCCCAATGCAGGGGGCCCGGGTTTGGTCCCTGGTCAGGGAACTAGATCCTGCATGCTGCAACTAAAGATTTGCATGCGGCAGTGAAGATCCCGCATGCTGCCACTAAGACCAGGCAGGCTCAGCCAAATAAATAAATAAATATTAAAAAAGTATACTGATAAATACCTCCCAAACTGTCATTAAAAATGAGCTTAGTAGTGAGTGATACAGTGAGGATAAAAATAGACTGTTATATAACCATACTTCCTTATCCTGGGGGGACAGGCCTATGTTCAGATTGAGAAGAATGAGATTTTATTGAGAAATTGGGTATTTAGGATTTGTGACTAGCTAACATTTAATCTCATGCCTGGTTACAGTCAGTTCTTTTTTTTGTTCCTGCTCCTCATCTCTAGAATTATCTTTATTTTGCCCTGAGAAGGTCAGTATAATGGACTTAGTTACACTGCCCGTGTTACCTCCTGTGTCAGGGTCTTTGCACCTGCTGTTGCCTCAGGTTAATGGACTCCCCCCCACCTTCCGTGCGACGCGCGCGCGCACACACACACACACACACACACACACACACACACACAGTTAACTACTATCCTTTCTTCAGTGCTCCCATTCCAATGCCTTTGCCTCCCTCCCCACCCCACCTTATCCAGATTTCCTTAATAGATACTGTCCCCATTATGTATCTTCTCTTCTAGCACTTATACCAGTAATAATTTTCTATTTGTTTTTGTTACTATTTTAGGATTAAAAGCTGTCTCTCTCCTTCATAAAGGCAGCAACTCTGTTTTTGCTTATCATTGAATTCCTGGAATCTACAACAATAGTATACACAAAGTGTGTATTCCATAGTATTTTTGATGTTGTTGTTTGTTTGGTTTTTGGCCTTGCTGCATGGTTCGCGAGATCTTAGTTCCCCGACCAGGGATTGAACCCGGGCCCACTGCATTGAAAGCACCAAGTCCTAACCACGGGACAGCCAGGGAATTCCCAATATTTGTTGAATAAATAAGTTTATGAAAAAGTTTTTCAAAAGTATATTGACTGATTAATAATGTTAAGGTTAGAATAATGCTTCTGGAAGTCCATCTTGAATCATTTATTTCCCAATGAATCATTTAACAGACTTGTTATAAAACAAAAACCAAAACAAAACCCTTGTTGAGCTCTGTTTATATTTTGCATCTGTGTTTAATCTAACTTCTTTGTTGTCTGTCAGCCGTTACTCTACTTTTGAGGTGACTGTCACGGTAACAAATTGATTTATTACACAGCTGTGTGCAGCCAGATTTCCCCTATGGGCCTCTTTAGCATAGAGTATTGATTTCTAAAGTTTGCTGTGGGTGGCATATAAATTTCTGCTTTTTCTTCCTTTTCCCTAGCTTTATTGAGATATAGTTGACACATGACATTAAGTTTAAGATGTATAACATAGTGATTTTATATATGTATATATTGCAAAATGATTATACCACAATGAGGTTAGTTAATACATCCATCACCACACTTAATTAGAATTTTTTTGGTGTATGTGTGGTGTGAATTTTTAAAATCTATTCTCTTAGCAACTTTCACATGTACACTGTAGTATTCTTAACTGGAATCACCATGCTGTACATTACATCCCCAGAACTTATTCATCTTATAACTGGGAGTTTGTGCCCTTTGACTGCCTTCACCCATTTTCCCTACCCCTGTCCCCCACCTCTCTTTACCTGTGACCACCGCTAGTCCGTTCTCTGTTTCTGAGTTTGGTTTTCTTAGATCCTACATATAAGTGAGATCATACAGTATTTCTCTGTCTGACTTTTTCACTTAGCGTAATGCCCTCGGGGTTCATCCGTGTTGCTGCAAATGGCAGGATTTTCTTCTTAGTGGCTAAATAATGTTCCGTTGTATTATCTATACATTTTCTTTATTCATTCATCCATCAGTGCACGCTTAGGTTGTTTCTGGATCCTGGCTGTTGTAAATAATGCTGCAGTGAACCTAGGGGTGCAGTTATGTCTTCCAGATAGTGATTTTATTTCCTTCAGATATATCCACAGGTGGAATTGCTGGATCATATGGTAGTCATATTTTTAATTTTTGAAGGAACTTCCATGCTGTTTTCCAATTTACATTCCCACCAATAGGATATCCACTGTCTTCAGTTAGATGCCATGATTGCTTTATTCTTGATTAGGTTAGAGTGTCAAAAACTTGAATTCAAATCATTGGGAGATATTTTTTCATTTTGGCAGGTCACTTTTGCTTGCTATTTTGATAAGGAAAAGTGTCCTTTAAAAAGTGCTTATTGAGCTGGTTCTCCATTTCTTGTATTCTGTCATTTCAACTGATAATTTCTGATTCTCCCATTTACCATAGACATATTCATAGAATAACAGAAATCTCCGTCCCATACAAGAGAGGAGGAAAAAAATCCAAGACTTTCAAATTTGTTGTATCTGTATTTCTTCTGCTTTTATGAACAAAGAGTGAAACTGTTCATGAAGATAAATTTTACTTACAAAAGGCTAAGAACTTTTAAGTTTGTGGTTTATGAAATCTTTGGTGAAATAAAAACATTTCCCCCTTTTATTTGCAAATTTTCCTCATTATTGTTTGGAATTGGGGACTTGAACTGATAAAGGACCTAGAAACTAGAATTGATTATCTTATTGCACATTGAGATGTTAATTCCTTTTGATGCAAATGAAATTTCAGCTGGAAAAATCAAAACAAAATTAAACCTGGGGATCTAGTTTAAAACAAAGTCACACACACACATACACACACACACACAGACACCTATGAACTATTGAAGTCAAAAGTAGACTATTAATCAGAGCATAATATTGAGTGGACACAAAAGAGTATAATACTGTATGATTCCTTATATATGAAGTTAAAAAACAGGTAAAGCTACTCTTTGGCATTTTGAAGTCAGCATAGTAGTTACAGTGATGGGCGCTGGTCTGTTCTGTTTTGTGGTGACAGTGTTGGTTACATGGATTTGTTCACTTTGTGAGAATTTATCACGTTTTGCACTTTGCTATATGTTTGTTATACTTCAGTGAAAAATTTATTTAAAAAAGGAAAAGGAAAGTTAAAGTATGAAACTTTAAAAAATGTATAGTTTCCCTTTGGTTCAAGTTCCTATTTAAAGAGGGAAGGAACTTACCAGCATTTTAACAAGTGGTATGTCCTAACATTTAGCTGCTGATTCTTCGCTGAGGGGCTGGTCTCTGACCAGTTAAGAGGCTGAATTTGGTTTCAAAGTCTTGACTTTCTGAATGATTGAGAGCTTATTTACTGCAATCACTCAGACAGACATTCTCTCTCTAAAATAAAGCTGAACAAAACTCTGACATTTGGTGTCAAGGAGATAGATTTTTGGAGAAAATAAAAGCTTATTTGATCTGGAACTTTTTATCCATGTCTTTTATATGTAGGAGAATTTTAGGTAGAAGTAACATGGAAATGAAGGTGTTTTCTTGAGGCATTCTTATTTGGTATGGGTCATATGAGGTTTTCTGATGATTGCAAGAATATATTTTGTGTAACAAGAAACATAAATTCTGGCATAGAGGAACCTTTAGGGGTGATAGTGGTTTGACTTGTGTTACAAGTTTTTTGCACTTAATAAACCTAATATTAACCTGCTTAGCCTTTCAGTGGATCCCTTTTGTTGGTAGGACAAAGCGCAAAATCTTCACATGGCATCCCAGACTGTGATATGACTGCCTGTCTGCACAGTCATCTTGAGATTTTTTTATTTGGGAAGATGCACAGTGAGCAGTGCATGTTTGCAAGGGCTGTCAATGTGAAGGGCCACAAGCTGAGCAGCTTAAACAGCAGAAGTGTGTTGTCTCACAGCTCTGTAGCCTACAGGCACGAGGCCAAGGCTCCGGTCGGGGGCATGCTCCCGCTGAAGGTTCGAGGAAGGAGTCTCTCTATTCCAGACCTCTCCGAGCTTCTGGTGGTTCCTGGACTTGTGCTCGCATAACTGCAGTCTTCACATAGCATTCTCTCTGTGTGCCTGTTTTTGTGTCTCACCAAACTTCTCCTTTTTATAAAGACATCAGTCATTGGATCAGGGCCCCACCTCATTCTAACTAATTACATCTGCAGTAATTAGATCAAGGAAGGTCACATTTTGAGGCACTGAGGGTTAGGACTTGAATGTGTGAATTTTAGGGAGATGCAGTTCAACCCATAATAGGCAGGAAGAGCTTTTCTGCTAGGTGGACTCAGGTTTGAATGACCTGAGTTTTTTTTTTTTTTAAATAAATTTATTTATTTATTTATTTGGCTGTGTTGGGTCTTTTTTGCTGTGCGTGGGCTTTCTTTCTATTTGCGGTGAGTGGGGGCTACTCTTTGTTGTGGTGTGCGGGCTCGTCATTGCCATGGCTTCTCTTGTTGCGGAGCATGGGCTCTAGGCGCGTGGGCTTCAGTAGTTGCAGCATATGGGCTCAATAGTTGTGGCTCATGGGCTCTAAAGCACAGGCTCAGTAGTTGTGGCTCATGGGCTTAGTTGCTCCGCGGCCTGTGGGATCTTCCCTGGAGCAGGGATGGAACACATGTCCCCTGCATTGGCAGGCGGATTCTCAACCACTGCGGCACCTAGGAAGCCCGTGACCTGAGCTTTAATGATCACGTCAGCTTTCTTAGTTGTGTGTGCTTTCACAGTTGTGAAAATGTGTTTCTTATTTTTAATCACGTTATAGTGTACTTTTTCATTGTGGATTGCATTAATTTTTATTTTTTCTGTTTCTGTTGTAATTTATTTCACCTTTTCCCAAGCTTCAAGAAACTATTGCCTTTTAGTGTTTCTTTAGGAAGTTATTCAAATTCTGCATACGTAAAAGAAAAAATTTTAGCACATGAAAAGTTATTACTTTATGAGGGTAGAAGAAACAAATGAAAATTCTAAAGTTATTCTAACCAAAAGAATGGAAGGAGCTGGAAATTTTGAGACTAGTTAATTATACCTTTTTCTGTTTCATAAGGAAAGGGTCATTCATGATAGTGAGATGTACTCCAGACGCTTGCTAGAGAGTCTCATGTTGGCTACAGGTCGGTATCCCATGAGAGAGTGGGTTAGAAATGCACAGTCTCAGGTTCTACCCCAGATCTACTCAGTCAGAAGTTTTGTTTTCATAAGATTCACAGGTAATTTAAATACACATTAAAATTTGAGGATCACTGATCTAGACCAGTGCTTCCCAGTCTTTTTCAAGTTAACACACAAATAGAAAATGAGTGCATTGCCTTCAGGGTTGAGAGGACCAGTATCCCAGCATACCTGTCACTTATTTAGAGCAGACTAGAATTTAGGGAGAGCCAGAAAAGGGAGAAAAGGAAGATACTCTTTCATGGTTTGAGATTTTGACGTGAAATGTAGTTCAGAAGGAATGTATGTGGCTATTGAATTAAATTCTGACCGGTCAACTGGGGAAGATTTGGATCTTCTCAGTTGCCTGATTACGAAAGGAACTGTGAACTTGGGTGCAGATAGACACATGTGACGGGGAGAGGGAGCTGTAACCATGAGGATAACTAATCACCATTTTAATTTAATTTTTATTATTTTTTAATTTCTTGGAATTTGCTGAGAAATTTATCTATTTATTTTGGTTGTGTCGGGACTTAGTTGTGGCATGCAGGCTTCTCTTTAGTTGTGGCGCACGGGCTCCAGGGCGTGTGGGCTCTGTAGTTTGTGGCACACAGGCTCTGTAGTTGAGGCGAATGGGCTCAGTACTTGTGGCACGTGGGCTTAGTTGCTCCGCAGCATGTGGGATCTTAGTTCCCTGACCAGGGATCGAACCTGTGTCCCCTGCATTGGAAGGTGGATTCTTTACCACTGGACCACAGGGAAGTCCTTAACACCATTTTTAAAGCACCTGCTCATTTCCAATACTGGGCTTGTTTTACAGGTGTTGTTTCTAGTCCTTAAAGTCTCTACACAAATGAGTCATTGTTTCCCTGTTATACAAATGGGGAAACAGAGGCCACACAGCCAGTTTGTAATACTGCAAGGGCCTGGGAGGATTGGTTAAAGCCAAGAATGGATGGACATTTGCAAAAACTAGTGAAGATAATAAAAATAACAAACACACCTATGTTGAAAGATAAAGAAGGGATGGGCCCATTTCTTAGGAAATGCAAATGAAATAAAATAAAATAATTACTTTGTTCTTTTTCTTTCTCCTACTCCTAAAATTAGTTACATCTTGCCAGCTTCTGAAAATTGTTTCTCTCTCACTTGCTAGACACATATAAAGAATAATTGTTAAAAAGGTAAATGCATGATGGTTTCAGGAAGTGGGGCAAGGTAAATTGTTGCAGAATATTTAGGCTAATGTTGAAACCTTAACCCAGCAACTGAAAGGGAAGATACATGGTTTATGTGATCTCAAAAATGTGAGCATATTGTATTCATTAACTTTTTTTGATGCAAGCTGGGGAACATTGGCCACATCACACACAAGATTAATTTGTTGGTAGAGTAACTCGCAGAACGGGTGGAAACCTGCCTGGCTTGAGGGCAGTTCCGATTTTGGGTCAGCAGGAGCTGCTGACCATTCCATCTGGGTGCTGCCACTGGAAAAGGTGCACTTCAGCATTTTCCTGTCTTGCTGTCACTCAGCTCCAGTCACAGTTTTAGAAGAGTAAATTTGGTTCGTGAAGCTTGAATTGCGTGTCTGTGTCTTCGCTAAAAAAAGACAGAGACCTTGAATTATTACTCCCCCTAAAACTGCACATGGTGGGGCTGCAGTAATTCCCCTCCATGGAGTTAGGGAGCTGTTCTGTAGGGGGAAGTAGAGGAGAGACGGCCAGGAGAACGACACGTGCTCCCTGTGTACCACTTTGTCAGGAGACTCTCACTGTGGCACCAGATTCAAGGAGAATTTCTAACGACATATGGATATTTATAAATAGTGTGTTTTGCTATGAATGTGTGAGGTAAATAGAGGAACGATGTCAGTGGAATGTGCAGTTTGTGCTGGTTCATATGCAGCTTTTCTAGGCAAGAGGTGTGTGAATAGAGGAAGTGGAATTATAGTGTGCAGTTATATGGTGTAATGTAGGGTTATATTTTAGCAGAAAAGGAAAAAGTAGGTGAGAGTTTAAACCTTCAATTTGGCTGTTGCACCGACGAGAGCCCTTTCATCTCTTTTTCAAGTGAAATGAAAAAATGAGCACCTGTCCCAGGGCTCCGTCTCCAGAGAGATGCACCCCACCTTCTGTGCTTGCTGTGCTCGCCTCACAGAAGCCCCATGTTAATCTGCATTGTTTTGGTACCTTCCAGTCAGCATCTGTTGTTTTTACGTATTTTAAATATTCCCTGAGGCAGCCTTCAGACACTCTGGGTGTCTGCTTGGGCTGGGCTGTGTTATTTCTTGAGGTTATACTTACTGATCTTTCAAAAAAAAACAAAAACAAAAAAAACAGAACAATAAAGGTAAAACTGATCTTTTTTTAATGGGGGAAAGGGGAAATTCTTTTTTAAAATAGTTTATGTTATGTTTCTATCTGATAACTTTTTAAAAAATTAATTAATTTATGGCTGCGCTGGGTCTTCGTTGCTGTGCACGGGCTTTCTCTAGTTGTGAGGAGCAGGGGCTATTCTTCTTTGTGGTGCACGGGCTTCCCCTGTTGCAGAGCATGGGCTCTAGGCACATGGGCTTCAGTAGTTGCAGCACATGGGCTCAATAGTTGTGGTGCATGGGCTCAGCTGCTCTGTGGCATGTGGGATCCTCCTGGAGCAGGGACTGAACCCATGTCCCCTGCATTGGTAGGCAGATTCCTAACCACTGCGCCACCTAGAAAGTCCTGGTAAAACTGATTTTACAGTTGCAGAGATTTTGAGTAAGCTGCTCCTTACCCTGAATTTTATTTTTAGTAAACATTTTTTGTAGAACATGAGGTTTTCTCAGCAGCGTATATACTGCACTACAGCAGAAGTGTCTGCATGAGAAACAGTGAACCACAATGTATTCTTAACCTATATATGCCCAAAATCCCAGAAACGTTCTATATGCGGCCATTTAAAAATCACCCTTGATAATGGCAAGTATATGTTAAATAGTAATCCTTTGAAGGTGTGTTTATGAGCAGTTAATCATCAGACTCAGAGATCCAGCTCTGGTAATCTATTCACCTCAGTGGATTCCACTCTTACCTTGAATCCAGAAACACTTTGACACCTCTCTCCCTTCCCACCCCAGGACCTCCTGCCTGTGAGTCTCACCCCTTCTCACAGTCCCTTTATGCTTTGACGTTTCACAGCTGGTTTAAATACCGCCATCCCCATTTCTCTTGTGTGTTTTCCTTGCTGGTCCACTGCAGATGGACAGGAATCTTTTTCCTTTTAGCTCATTGATGTACCCCAGTTACCTAGAAAAGTGTCTAGGACATATTAGGCACTTTGTTATTTGTTCCCCAGATATTTATCAGCATAGGCAGGGGTGGAAACTCCACACGTGAGTGTTCACCCTATGTCTCTTGGGCGGCCTCTCTTGAATAGCATTGTCTCAGCTGGGCTGCCATTAGGAGTTGGGCAGTAAACACATGTTCAGAGTGGTTGGTGTAAGGACTTTCTTGAGAAGGGTCCTCAGGCTGAAATTTATATGTAGAAAAGAGTATCCAGAAAGTTTACTTTGGTTTAAAAATTGGTATTCAGTTCGTTAAAGTTATAAGACATGGCTCTACTTTTTAAAAGTTCAGCTTACAAATCTTATACGTTTGGTAAATTAAATAAATTTTAGTAATCACTTTTAATGGATTCTTGAATTGTAATTGGTCATGTTTATAAAGTAATTAATATCTGCAACATTTAGGCTTTCTTATTAAGTAAAATAAATTTAATATTTGATTTCTATTGTTAAGGGATCTTTTAACACAAACCTTAAAGTACTTAATGTTTCTTATAAATGAAATAAATCATACCTATGAATGAAGTGAACCTGAAAAGGTGCCTTAGATATTTCAGTGCTGTGCATAAACTCCCTTAGGTTTCAGTCTTGACTGCCAGTCTGAGTGACTTTCACACAGAGAGGCGGTCTGGGGCAGTCTAGTTCCACACTGGGGAGGCGGGTGGAGGCAAAGGAGAACCTCTGTGCCTTTGTTTCTTCACCGGTGAAAGGGAGATAAGATCACCTCATGGGCCGTAATGGGGATTACATGAGTACACACACACACACACACACACACACACACACACACACACACACACACACACACACACACACACATATGGCTTCTTTAGAAAGTGCCAGGCATGTAATATGGTCCTAGGTAGTGTTACTTTTAAAAATTGGAATTACAAGGGTATTGTTCTAAGCCATATTCTTTTAACTATAAAAAACACGCAAGTATCAAATCCTGATTTCTTGATAACCCCCAAAATGTTAATACATCTTTTATTCTCTTAAATCTTTCTTTAAGTAATTCTGAATCCTCTCAGGGATAGAAGATGTGTATCAATTTAAGGAGGCAATTACCATCAAATTGGGGTTACTTAATTTTTAATGCTTCTATGTTGAAAAGATATGTACCTGCTAATGGAAGATATTTATAGTTGCTGAGCCTCCATCTTCAAAACTCTAAAAGGAGATGGCTTCTGACCTCACATTACCTAATTCTTTGACTGTTCATAAAAGTCTGCAACTCTTTTATGGTTGACTGCCTGATTTTTTTTTTTTTTTTTTGGCACGCGGGCTTAGTTGCTCCGCAGCATGTGGGATCTTCCTGGAGCTGGGATCGAACCCATGACCTCTGCATTGGCAGGCGGATTCTTAACCACTGCGCCACCTAGGAAGCCCCCTTTTTTTTTTTTTTTTTAAATTAAAAAAAAGTTTCTTTTGGCTGTAAAGGCTGTTAAACATGATGGGACTGTGATATGTGTGCTTCCTCTCCAAAGATGCAGAGCTTTGACCCTCGTAGGATCTCGTGTTCTATTTTCTTAGGACTGTGAAATCCTTATGGATATTTAAAATGTTCAGTGGAATGTCTGCCAGCCTAGTGGTGATGACAGCTCATGGAGTTACCCTGTGACACAGGAGTGGGCTCAGGCAAAAGTTTTTCCTAGTAAGATGCTATGCTTGTGCAGATGCTCAGAAAACATCTCCATCAAGTGTGGAAACCACACGGAATTCCTGGCAAAGGTATTTTGAGAGGGGACATTACTCTGCTCTCAGACACCTCTGCTCTGACGTTAATGTGGCTATTGCTGAACATAAGCTCTGGCTGTTCAGGACTCTCTTCAGGTGGGTCCGTCACGATGCAGTCTGTGTACGTACTTGTGTGTCTGAATCTGAATTGGACTTGCCTCTTGCTACTGGTTTCAGTTTGCCATAGTTGATAGAGAGCTTTTCTTTTGGTGGAATTGGTTACCTAGTTTAGTTACCACTCCTTAAGACCCTTTCTGAGTATCATAGTAAACACAGAAAGCCCTCCCCCACGCTTTTTTTTTTTGGTCTCAGTGGAACCTGCATCTTTCTAGTTCATTTAAAGCGTTATATGAGGTTGAAAAGGGGGGGATTTCCTAGGTGGCACAGAGGTTAAGAATCCGCCTGCCAATGCAGGGGACACCGGTTCAGTCCCTGCTCCAGGAAGATCCCACATGCTGCAGAGCAACTAAGCCCATGCACCACAACTACTGAGCCCGTGTGTCACAACTACTGAAGCCTGTGTACCTAGAGCCTGTGCTCTGTAACAAGAGAAGCCACCACAGTGAGGAGCCCATGCACCACAATGAAGAGTAGCGCCCCCCCCCCCCCCCCCCCCCCCGCTCTCCACAACTAGAGAAAGCTGTGTGCAGCAATGAAGACTCAATGTATCCAATAAATAAACAAATAAATAAATTTATGCAAAAAAAAAAGAAAAGGGGAGCAGGATTTATTAAGAACTCTCCGTACTCAGTATTTTGATAAAGAGACTTAAAAGCCCAGTTTTCTTTTTTTTTAATTGATGGTATATCACTTGGCTTGTTAATGCCCTGTTCACAGGTTGCAGAGAGCAGGCATACCTGTTCCACTTTAATTTCACTGTCCTCTATTTCAAGTTCCCAACGTGGTTTTCACACAAGAAAAGGTACAAGAAAAATGATAAAGGAAAAATGAATGGTAAAGAAGTCCAAACTAGATGAGAAGAGTAGAAGAGATCACCTAGATATTAGATGGCAGATGGATGTCACCTCCTGTTCCAGATGATCAAGGCTGAATGTAGTCCACTTGGAAGGAGTACTCTGATCAGTTGACAGTGTTGTTCTTGGGTGCAGATGTGGGAGTATTTGCCATCCTTAATCTAGATTCATAAACTGAGCTGACTTTCCAGCCCAAATGGAGAAAGTGACAATGAACTTGGAGATGCAGTGTTAGAGGCACTCTGTTATCCTCGTAGGCATTGGTGGAAAGGTTTATTTTGTATTCTTCAGGTCAGTATGCTTGATATCAACCACTGGAAAAATCCTTGAGCATTTTATAGCAGAAGGTTTCTGAGCATATCTATCATTAATGGATAAAAACCCTTTTGCGTGGGAGTCTTCTGTGGTGTAAATTTTACATTGTCAGCTGAGCTGCATTTCTAGAGCAGTGGCCAGCAGACTCTTTCTGTAAAGGGCTAGAGATTAAACGTCTTCAGCTTTGCTGTAGGCCACACAGTCTGTGTTGCAGCTGTTCAGCTCTGCCCTTGTGGTCTGAAAGCAGTGGCAGGTAAGATATAAATGAATGAGGTGGCTGTGTTCTGATCAAACTTTATTTATGGACACTGAAATTTGAATTTCATATAGTTTTGAAAAATACTATCCTTTTTTTCCTGCAACCATTAAAAAAATGTAAAAACCATTTTTTACTTGTGGGCCTTACAAAACACAGGCCACGGGTCAGGTGTGACCTGTGGGCCACGGTGCCAGTCTTTGCTCTGTGGCTTTCCTGCCTCAGCCTTGTAGTTCTGCCTGTGTCTATTATAATCCTTAAAATTCTTTCATCACCTATTTTATGCTGCATTAAAAAATATAATTTACTTTGATATATCCAGTTAAATTAAAAAATAATTTTTACTTGTCTGTATTGTTGAAACCATTTAGGTATTAAATTTTAACTTTTTCTGCTTCCTATCAAACTCTACGAGGCACAGAATGATACCTTGTAAATAAATATTTTGTTGGGATGGTGACACTTTGAAACTGTGTGTGCGTATTTCTGTTTTCCTTTTGAAAGAATGTACTTACATATCCTCTGTAAAGAATCTGAGTAGAAACTGAATGAGAAAAGAACGTAAATTAGTTTAGATGTCAGCATTATAAACTAGCACAAATCATGACTATTGCTTTGTGATATGTCTTGGGGAGTCTTGGTCGTTGGTCAGTTGTAAAGAAAGCTAACAGCCTTCTGGAGACTTCTGTTCCAATGGAACCTGGAGCAATTGGATCACAGCATCGTGGGGAGAGATTGGGGGAGGCCAGGGTTCTTTTGTTGGAATCTCCAAGCTGGCTGCTAAAATCAGCCTGGTGGACTGTGATGAATAGTGTCCCAATCACAGTGGAACAGGATTTATATTTACCTAGAGTCTAATTGGACTGAGGTTTCCTACAGTTATGGTAAAATCCTTTGCCCTTTTGCTTAGTGAGCAAGCGCTTTGAACTCTTAAGCTCTGGAGGTTTAGTTTTTGCTGGCTCAATTAATTGTTAAATGTTCCCTTTATTATAATTATACATTGATGCCTTGCTTTGTAGTAGCTGAGGAAATTGCTGAAAGAGTTGTTTAATCTGTTATACTCTATCAGTTTTGTAAAATGCTCTTTTTAAAAGGAAACAATTTTGATTTGAAGTGGCATGGTGGTATTTGGGTTGGATAACGTCGTTTAAATTGAAATGCAGGAATTTGGCTCTGTTCTTGACAGAGATTGGCTTGTATTTGACTTTGACCCATGTGTTTGTCATCTTTCCAGATACTGCCTTCTATTTATTCTGACAGCTTCACCAGCTGAGAAAACCAGACTTCCCACAATTAAAAATAATGTCTGTGAATTTAAAGATGGAGCAGTAGATTGTTGAATTACTTTAAAATGTCTGTGCATAAGAGTGATTTCTTTTTCTTTTCTGAAACGTTTAAATACTGCAGAATAGATACTTGTGTGCCTGAGTTTTGGTTTGGAGATAACTGAATACTCTAAATACTAGAAAAAGTAAAAATACAGGCTTTTCTTTTCTACTCAGTCATAAACCTGTGTTAGTATACACTTCATAATGGATTTCAAGTACCATAAAATAGATTAGGGGAGATCAGTAAGTTACCTGGTTCTTTTAAGTTAATGCTTAAAATGTGTGGAAATGGATAAACTTCTAAAGTTACTTTACCAGTCTATTAAATTCATACACAGGGACTCTTTATGTTTGCGTTAAATATCCAATAACCTTTAAATCTTTTTCATTATTTCACTATCAAATATGCACTCAAACTGATTAGGCAGCATACTATATGTTACATATGAAAGATATTCCATATTTGTTCACTCATTTAACCCCTAAATTTATTTTCTCACATATCTCTAAATTTCCTTATTCCTCTGCCTTTGCAAGGAATGCCTTTTCAGTGATGTCCAGTGTGATAATTAGCGTAATGTGTAAAATGTGCACACTGAACTGTAAAAGGCAAAGATAGTCTGTGGACATGGCTCTGGCTTTCTTTGTGTGCTGGGCAGCTGTCGATGCTTGACAGAGGGTGTGCTGGCCTCGCTTCAGGCGATGAGTAAAGAGGTGGTGAGAATACAGTTGTAGGGGCATGTGATTGTGGCCGTAAGTGCCTTTTAAAAAGGAGAAATGGATTGAGTTTATAATATACTTTGTTTATTTATTTATTTTATTTATTTATTTACTGTGTTGGGTCTTTGATGCCGTGCACAGGCTTTCTCTAGCTGTGGCAAGGAGGGCCTACTCTTCGTTGTGATGTGCGGGCTTCTCATTGTTGTGGCTTCTCTTGTTGCGGAGCACAGGCTCAGTAGTTGTGGCACACGGGCTTAGCTGCTCCGCAGTGTGTGCAAACTTCCCAGACCAGGGCTCAAACCCATGTCCCCTGCATTGACAGGCAGATTCTTAACCACTGCACCACCAGGGAGTCCCTAATATACATTTTTAATATTGTTTCAGTATGTTGCTTTTCATTATTTTCATTATTAACATTTTAATTTGTAAAGCTATGTATAACTGTTGACTGTGAAGCAGGCCATTGTTTTTAGGTGGTGTTTAGTTGCTAGACTTTACTTGTCCTGAACATCCCATTGGTGCTGGTATTATAAAACATGGGTACTGTACAATTACCAACTTGATTGAGGGAAAGTAAATACTTTGTATAATTATAATTTTTTCTCTTTAGTAGAGGGAAAGAAAAGGTCACAAAAAAGTCTCACCTGGTATGCTGTATTTTTATACTGTCAGGAACAGTTTAACTGAAAAAGTAGTGTTTGATTACCACTATTCACACTGAAAGTTTTCAAGTTTGTGTTTGAGAATTAACTCTAGCAGCACTTAGACTTGGGGAAATTATACTTCTTCCTTACAAGGGACTTGATACCTCACATTTCCAGTTGGTCATTGGAGACCTGATTTCCAGTTTGCTCTCTAGAAGCATCTAGAAATGTCTGGAAGGCATTTCGAGGGAGAAAAACCCTGGGCTATCTTTCAGGCTCATAAACGCAAATGCTTTCAAAGTCTGCAGCAACTGTCCAAAAAATAGATACTTGGCATCATGGAGAGAGTCTTTTTTTAAACTTTGCATGTGGCATTCAGATCATGACTGGTGGAGGCTAGCTGTTGTAGAGACCATCAGTTTTGTCGTATGTTTTCCTTGTATTACCTCCCAGCTGCTAGGATTCTCGGTGCTGTGGCCTCGGATACCCTGACGTGTGGGTTTCCATTGCCCTTTTCAGCATGATTTCTGGCCCCTACTTCTGTAACGATTAGAGGTGCTCCATTTTCATGTTCTCGCCCCGGAATTTACCTGCTGCTTTTTGCCTTTGTCCTATGAGGACATTTATAATATTTAATTTCTGCCTCATATTTTCCTTCCTGCATTTCTTTCTCTTTCTTTCCCTTTCTTTCTTTTCTTTCTTTCTTTCTTTCTTTCTTTCTTTCTTTCTTTCTTTCTTTCTTTCTTTCTTTCTTCTTTCTTTCTTTCTCTCTCTCTCTTTCTCTCTCTCTCTTTCTTTCTTTGTTTTTGATGAACAAATAATACATTTTCAAGGAAGAAAACTTGAAATATTCAGATAAGCAAAAGTTAAAAATCGAAGTCACTAAATTACTGTTAATATTTTGTTATATGGTTGCTTTCCTTAGTAAACATGTATAGGATTATGCTATTCACTGTTTTGTAATAATGCTTTTTAACTTAACGAAGTCTTGAATTTATTGCCACGACAGGAATTATCAGTCATTGTTGCTGCTTAGTATGCCATTAACACTGGAATTCTTTTTTTTTTTTTTTTTTTTTTAAACACTGGAATTCTTAATCTGGGGTCCATGGTCAACCTAGGTGGTTGTGACTGGAATTCAGGAAACTGTGATCTGGGTTGGTAAAAAATTGCATCTTTATTTTCACTAGTTTATTACATTTCAGATGACATTTAGCATTCATTTCAATTATGAAGGTAGGCAATAAACCGTTGGTAGTACCTCTGATGCCAGTATGAATCAGATATTCTTATATGACATCATGAAGAGAAAAACATCTGAAAATAATGTTTATGTTCATCACTACTTTGAAATTATGGAGGTTATTAGGGCAGTAACCTAGTAAACTAATTATTTAATGAACCAATAAAGAAGTACATATATTGCAGTTTCTTTCTCATATTGTGACAACTATTTCAATACATGTTTTTGTGAATTTAAAACTTTTTTTTTTTTTTTTTGGTGGAGTTTGGGTGTATAGATTGCTAAAGGCATCCATGACACACAAAAAATTAGACATACCCACATTAGTTGATAGATACCATAGTGTAACTAGCTATATATAGTTGGATCTTAAGGTTCTTTCCAGGTATTCTCCGTTATAAACAACAGTGGTGAATATTTATTCGTTTCTGCTCACTCTCCTTAGAAATGGAATTGCTGAGTAATGAGTATGTCTGGACTTTTAAAGATTTTTAACGAATTGCCATTACAGTTCTTTCTAGCTAGCCCTGGTGTACTGTAGGACTTTGGTCTCTGCAGGTGACTCAGTTCGTGGTGAAATTGGAGAAATGTTCTCTAGGTAGAGAAGGAGACTTTACGTCATCTCTAGGTAGTAAGTCTTCACCTCAGAGAAATGATCAGACACATTTGTGTGCTCTGTTTTTTATCCACAGTTAATGGTGTGGAAAGGAGGAGGTAAAGCTATGACACTGTATCGTCTTTCTGGTATGAAGTAAAATATGGAATATATTCTGAGAACTTAGTATAGAATGAGTTCTGGTCAGCTCCAGAAAATGTGGTCACCAGTGGACCTTGCATTTCTGCTGGAGGAGCAGCCACATATTCTCTGTAAAGAAGTCCTAACATGCAACCCACACAGAAGTGGAAAAGAAAAGGGGGAGCCTGAGTGCTGCCACTGGACACCATCCGTCTGCTCTCCACACAGAATGACGGTTAGTTTGCAGGAGAAGTTACCATCTTGTATTCCTGCTTGTGACAACTTGGGGTAGCTTCGTGCTTGAAACTCGCCTTGGCTGTGAAGTCCCTTCAGGGCGGCAGTTGTGGGCTTCCTTCTGTCTTACGTCATCTGCTTCTAGGACTTGATTCTTATTGCCACTGGAAAGCAGTGGTTTTTGCTGTCCAATCACACTGTTTTAGTCATTCTACCCAGAGCTTTGGGTGCTATGTTTTTATACACTTGCTGAGTTCATCTGTTTCTTCCTAGCTTTTGCTATTAAAAGAATTAGAATATTTTCCCTAAATCATTGTTTTGGATGTCACTCTGCTCATCAGTGTATTTTATTTATTTATTTATTTAGACAGTCCTTTATTTTAGTTTTTTGTTTTGTTTTTGGCCATGCTACGGGATCTTGGTTCCCTGACCAGGAACTGAACCTGGGCCTTCGGCAGTGAAAGCTTGGAGTCCTAACCACTGGACTGCCAGGGAATTCCCCATGAATGTATTTTAAATATTTTGCCCCATTTCAGAATAATTTAGAGATATTTGTGTACAACGGCTGGAAGTGCTGAATTGCGAACCACTAAATTCTTGGTCTGGTTCTTTAGCTGCAAAGATTTGCTTACTTCATTCTGTGCGGCCTCTGTTCCCATGTCATCGTGTGATCCATCTCGTGCTCCGCCTTCAGGTGATGTGTTTGTCTTCAGGCTAACGGGAAGGCTAAGGAGAGAAGGGGCTCCTCTTTTCAGGGTTCAGTTTCCAGAAGTTGAAATACTGTGCTTGCTTATATCCTGTGACCAGAAGCTAGTCACGTGACCACACCAGCTATAAGTGAGGCTGAGAAATGTGGTCTTTTTTCTCAGCCGTTCTTTTCTTAAGGAAGAAAAGCAAGAATGAAATGCTCAGCTGACAATCTCTGTTACAGGGAGTGAAAAACAAGTACAATTAAAATTATTGAAGACATACTGTTATTTATTTGTTTTCATGTCTAGGTCTAAAATTAGATGGTGAACATGTCAAAGGAAGGACAATATTTTTATTGACGTCAGTATCTCTAGTGCTTAGCTGGTGGTGCCAATAAGTCTGTGTATGAATGTTTTGTGAGTTTATGATTCTGTTCCTTTAGAATATATTTATTGTCTTTTCTTAGCTTTAGTGTAATCTTGACAAGATTTGCCTCTTACCGCTTTGGTTAAATGGAGAAGTCTTAATTTTTCCCTCCCAAAGTTCTGATTTTTGTCTCAGCAGATGTTCAGAACATGATTTTTTTTCAAGGTACAGATTACAAAAAGCAAAACTCTCATTTAGTGTTACATTGGCCCAGAGCAGCTGCACTCATTTGTTGAAGTGTGTTGAATACAGTTTCATATAGAACATTCAGAGCTCCTTACAACCTGAACAATAAACAAAATCTCTCATCTCATTTCAGGAATCAAGAGGCATTTAGATACTTTAAATTCTGCTACCTTGCTCAGATCTCTGCTAATTTTGATTATAAAAGTGACAGGTGGATGGCAGGTTGCCAGACAAGATCCCGCCAACCCTCTCCCCCCAATACTTTTTAGCCTGAGAATGATGCATGTTATAAAGCAAAATTATTACATGTAGAATCCTAAGGAGATAGATAATTGGAATTGTCGAGTAGGTGGAACTATTTTTTTCCAAATACCCGTTGAATACTAGTAAAATGATACTTATAATTCACAGTGGGCTAAATACAGATCTTTAATGAAAATCTGAGGTCTCAGCATTTCAGGCACACGAAAGTGATTTGATGTTTTAAATTATTCTTAAAATATCTTTAGTCTTTGACTTTCATTTTAAAAGAAACACATGACCAAACAACAGTAACTACAACAAAACCCCAAATGGAAACAGTGATGATTAAAGGGAGAAGAGGAGGTATAGGTAGAATAAGAGTCAGGGAATAGGCTTCATTTGCCCTTAGGAATTTCTATAAGTTAAAGCCAGTGATTAAATTTGAGGCCCACTGAAACTGTAATAGGCTTTGGGTAAGCTGATTTCTTAGGGTTTGTTAGATGTCAGCTGTAGTGTTAGGAGTGTTTTATTACTGAGATGATAACAGAAGAGCACACTCTTCTTTGTCTGTAACTTTGTGTAAGGTGTTGCGGAGGTGAGATAAGGTAAAATACAAACGTGGATAGGATTCTATTCCCTGATGCTTCATTTTATGGGGAGAAATAACCCTCATTCAAGTAATGTTATTTGTCAGCAACAGGCAGCGAGTGGGCAACACCAACTGAGCTGAACAGACTGCAAGTTGGTGGCATTGGGAAGTACGTGAAGGACCCTGGGAATGGTGATTTGGGTCCTGGAGGTTGGATACAATTGCAGTAGGACCAAGTAGGGGTAGAACATCTCTAATGGGGCAACAGCATGAGACTGGGACATGGTTGGAATATTGTTATAGAAGAATCAGAAACCAGCTGAGCAGATGTAAACTATCAAGCTGAAAAAAGGACTCAAAAGGATAGCTTGTGGTTTTTCTCTACTTCTCTCATTGTTGTGTGAATTGCAGTCTGCCATCCTGTGACCCTGGTGGTTATAGTTTTGGGGCAGCAAATTCTGGATGCTTGCTTTATTACAGTGTGGGTCTTGATTTGATAGGTTTCTGAAGGTGCTTTTTTGCATCCTTTTTTCCTCCTTTAAGCATCTTCTTACACAGCTGTGTGGATGCTTAGGTGACAGACGAATCACTCATGGTATTGTTGTGTTGTCTAGTAAATAAAACTCAGAAATAATTTCTGCTAAATAGAATATCAAACTCAGAAATAATTTAGTATAGTATTAATATGTGCTGTGTGCCTTGTTTGTCTGTCTAAATCCATATGGTAAGTTTAGCCTACTTTTTATAAATTTCACTTAATGTTGACCTTGTGACTGATTTGAAATATATAAAAAATTGTCCAATAGTATTCAGAGAAATAGATAAAGTAGAAAATTTTAATTTCCAGCTTTGCTAGCTTAAAAGAATCTGTAATAATTGAGCATCTCTCTGTTCAGACTGACAAACTTTCATTTCCCCAGCCTTTAGTTATAATTTAAGTCCTAACTCTTTCTGGAAAGTTGGTAGTAAATATTTGACTGGGAAGAAATGTTAAAAGAATACACACATATATTAGTCTTACAAGGAAGGCTTATAAGATGTAGATGCCTATAAAGTACAAAAAAATAATTGGTGTGGGAAATTTTGTGGCTTGATGCTTGAACTGTGGAACAGTTGCTTTTACAAAATTGAGAACTGCAGACTACAATTAACTGTCATTAATTTCGTTGAGTAGAAATATGTTCCATTTACTGTACAATCAGGAGCCAGGCTTGAATGAGTTTAAATAGATGAAATCTAAATTATACTGACAGTCCATTAAACAGTAGCAGAAAACCCGTAAAGAAAATGGATTCACTGTGATACCAGTTCATAATAAAATCATTTGCCAAATAAGAATTATAGCCAGGCATTGTGAATTCTCCTGTGTATTTCCAGTGAGCACTGCAAATTGGTTGAACCATTTATTGTAAAGCCCAGGCTCCCAGCACATTGTTTTTTGAAAAGGAGCAGGCAGTGTTGCTTGAAATCTGCTCTGCAGGGTGTGACACCAGAAGAGCAGACTAGCAATTTGCTTGTTGTTGGCCACGTGGGAAGAGAAGAATCTTCACTCCAGCCTACCTGTCACTGGTTATTTTTTCCTGTGAATACTGAGCGTAGTATTCCTGGAAGTGTTTGAACTCTCTGTGGGTTGGTTTCCTAAATGTACCGATTTCAGGCACATTTTAGTTATAATCTTTGTGTTAAGGACATTTCCACTAGCTGTCATCCTCTACTTAATAGCAGTTTTATAGCAGAATTTTTTTTTGATAGGATTCATGAATTAGAGTGAATAGTGTTGTTACCTGCCTTCTCAAGCGTTAGGTAATAATGGTACAGGTACAGCGGGGCAGGAAGAGTGAGAGTGGTCTTGAAATCCACCCCCACCCCCCACCCCCGCCGCAGGTGTCTGTAATGCCCTGAGGCACTTTGCTTCCTAGGGCAGATGGCCATCACTGATTTTGGAAATAATCCACTCCCCCCGCCCCCAGGATTCCCTGTTTTCTCTTATGGCACATGAGCTCTCTACAGACACAGTAGAGAGGTTCACATCACTGAAGTGGAGTTTGGATGTTAAGCTGGTTAGAATCTTTTAAGTAATAGGGATTCAACATAGGTCACAAGGAGGGCTTTTTAAGGAACATTTTCAGAATAAAATGTGGTGATGAGAGTGTTTAAAATGTTCTTTGCTTGAGTAATACAAGTATGAAACCATGGCTAATATTTAGCATATCAGTGTAACTAATGAGATTTCTGCTGCTGGCAGGATGATCTTGCTTTTTTCTTGTTTTACAGAGTTTTCGAGTCCACGTAGCATAGGATTGGTTTGGGAATGGGGGGTAGGTCTTGCAGCAGCAGTTACTCCAGAACAATCAACATCGCTTCTTAATGTTAGAAAGATAATTGTCTTGAATCAGTCTTTAAGCTTTTTTTTTTTTTTTTTTTTTTTTTTTTGTCTTTAAGCTTTTGATGCATTAGGTTTCCTAACTCCTAGAGAAGAGAGAAACATGGGAAATTTAAACAAATTTTTTTTTAGTTTGTTATGCTTCTCTACCCCCTCCCACCAGCCAACTTGATTTTTCTCACAATTTAATTCCCTGTTGGCATAATAATCCCCTGTTAGCAATGAGGAGAAAGGTAAATGTTTGCTGGTTGTATATAGTGTTGTTTTTAGATAAAAACTGTGTAAACTTTGCAGTACTAGTTGGGAATCTGTAGGCATATGAATATATGGAGTTTTATTTTCATGAAGTTTGAAAAGGAAGGAACCAAGGATATATGATACCTGAAGTCTTAAGAAGATGTTATCAGGCCAATTTTGTTGACAGTCTTCAGGGTCAAAACACAGGATAGGGTAAGGATTAACAGGATTTCACTTACAGAGGTGCTCTTTTCCCAAATTTTGTTTCCTTTTCCCTTTTAAGTTCTCCACTATTCCCAGACAATGTAAGTATCTGTCTCTTCTCCACAAAAGAATCTAGCAGAAAACTAAAAGTAGATTGTCCTGCAGGTGAGTTATTTCTTAAAGAAGTATTTATTAGAAAACAGCATCCTTTATGTTGATACTGCTAGAGCATAGCTTTCTTGCTAGGATCTCGTATAACTTCTATTTTAATATTTGTGTTGAATTCATTTGTTCCTTGTGTAGTTTTTTTTTTTTTTTAATTTTTTTTTGGGGGTACACCAGGTTCAATCATCTGTTTTTATACTCATATCCCCGTATTCCCTCCCTTCCTTGACTCCCCCCCCTTGAGTCCCCCTCACCCTCCCCGCCCCAGTCCTCTAAGGCATCTTCCATCCTCGAGTTGGACTCCCTTTGTTATACAACAACTTCCCACTGACTATTTTACAGTTGGTAGTATATATATGTCTGTGCTACTCTCTTGCTTCGTCCCAGTTTCCCCTTCACCCCCCGCCCCCTCCCATACCTCGAGTTCTCCATTCCATTGTCTGTATCTGCATCCTTGTTCTTGTCACTGAGTTCATCAGTACCATTTTTAGATTCCGTATATGTGAGTTAGCATACAATATTTGTCCTTCTCTTTCTGACTTACTTCACTCTGTATGACAGATTGTAGTTCTATCCACCTCATTACATATAGCTCACCTTGTGTAGTTTTTGATTACTGTGCAGAAGGTATTATATCGTTTACAGAGGGTGAGGCGTGGTGACTGGTGTGGCTGTTGTAGAGACGAGGAACCGAGATGAGCGATTGTGATAGAGGCCAGGTGGCGCATGGGGATTGGGATTTGGGTATCGGGCTTTCAGAGGTGTTTCTAGTGTGTGCATGTGCGCACGCGCACACACATACCCTTTTGTATGTTGGAAATTTGGAAACATCCATATTAACTAGTGAGATGTTGGTGGACTTTATTCTGCATTGTTAGACCAACTGCTGTTAGCTGATGGAGTGGATCAGAGTGTTGACGGTGGAGGAATCCCGTGTAAGAGGAAGGGAAAGCCGGAGAGTGGAGGATCCACCTCCACAGCCATGGCTGTGCCCCCCAGCTGGGTCTCTGGGGCATTTGTTTGTGAGAAAGGCTTTGCTCGTGCATACCCTTCACAAGGAAGGGTTTTCTTTTGGAAATTATGTTAGAATGGCACTGTCATGCTTTGTAGAGGGGTGAGAAAGTGTTGGGTTGGCCAGAAAGTTCGTTTGAGTTTTCCTTAGGGTGTTCAAGGATTAATAGGCGAAATACATTCGCAGAGAGGGAAATACGTTCATGGATAGGGAAGTTCTTTCCTGGGCCAGAGCCCGTGGCTGAGCGTTGCCCTCTGCTTGCTCGGTTAGTGGGCAGTCAGAGTCCACTGTGCTTGTGAGGAGGCTGTCAGGAAGGATGCTGACAGGTTCTTTGTGTTTCAGGATGACAAACTGCCTGATGCTTCAGGCTGTGGTTTTTACCCTTGAGAGGACCCTGCTCTTGCTCTATTTATATAAACCTGCTGATTTGCTGAGGGTTGAAAAAGCAGAGAGGGCTTTCTTTGCCTCTAGAATCTGCCTTTGCGTTTTGGCTGGCTTCCTCCTCCAGCTTAGCAAATGCTCTGTTGTTTGCAGATGGCACGAGAGATTCTTGGACACAAAGCTGTGTTGAGGTTGTGAGAGACAGCCAGAATCGCCCTGTTCAATATCATTGCCCAAATCATGAACACAGGATTCGAGGTCACTTAATTGTGTGATCTGTTTTCAGGCAGAGGCTACGTGTTAGAAAATAAATCTTAACCTAGACCCATGGTTTCATTTCCAGACACCCCTAGTAAAGAAAAAAATTTGTTACCATGTGTTGTTTGCAATAATTGATATTGATGATAATAGCCTCACTCATTTTTTCTGGCCCATTTCAAGCTTGCTGATTTTAAGATTAAAAATGTATATATTTGCCCTGCAGCAGCCATTAGCTCAGTCTGGCAAATGTGCATTTTCACATGGGTAGTTTTGAAAATGTGCCTTATGCACTTAATGGATCGCATCAGCTTTGCTTGGTTCCTTCAGAACTGCTCGCTTTCGTTCTGTTTTTCTTTTTTTTTTTTTTTAAAGGCTTTTTTTCTTTTTTTTTTTTTAAAGAAAGGTATCTGCAGTACTTGTGTTGGCCATGGGGAGTTTTCAGGTTGAGGATCATTGATCCAGCTGACTGAAGCCAATTTTATAACCAGCTTCAGACAATCCATGCTCCCATAAACTGCATGAAAACTTTTGGCAAATCATTTTGGCTTTAAAAGATGGCTGGGCGTATATCCCAACTGAGATTTTTTTTTTATGTTTTTTTTTTTTTTAATGGGGGTATAGTTGCTTTACAACGTTGTGCTTGTTTCTCCTGTACGATGAAGTGAATCAGCTGTACATATACATATATCCTCTCCCTCTTGGGTCTCTCTCCCACCCCCACCCCCCATCCCACCCACCTAAGTCACCACAGAGCTGAGCTCTGTGTGCTATACAGCAGGTTCTGATTAGCTATCTGTTTTACACGTGATAGTGTATATATGTCAGTCCCAATCTCCCAATTCATCCCCGCCTCCCTCCCCCACCTCCCCTACACATGTCTGTTGTCTGTGTCTGTGACTGTGCTCCTGACCTGCAAATAGGTTCATCTGTACTGTTTTTTAGATTCCACATATATATATTAATATATGATATTTGTTTTTCTCTTTCTGACTTACTTCACTTTGTATGACAGACTCTAGGTCCATGCACGTCTCTACAAATGACCCAATCTTGTTCCTCTCTTTTTTTTTTTTTAAGGACTTTTATTGAGATACAGTTAACTACAGTTAACATACAATAAACTGCATATATTTAGAGTGTACAATTTGGTATCCCAGTCTCCCAATTCATTCCCCCCAACCCTTCCCGCTTTCCCCACTTGGTGTCCATGTTTGTTCTCTGCATCTGTGTCTCTGCTTCTGCCTTGCAAACCAGTTGCTTTGTAACATTTTTCTATATTCCGCATATATGTGTTCATGTACGATATTTGTTTTTCTCTTTCTGACTCTCTTCACTCTGTATCACAGTCTCTAGGTCCATCCATGTCTCTACAAATGACCCAATTCCGTTCCTTTTTATATTGACTTATGTTTTCATCATTCCCTTCCCAAATAAACCACTTTATATAGATGTTTCCAGTTAGCACAAAATTACTTTCTTAAACAGCTGCTTAATGAGACAAGAGGGAAATACTTCTGAGTTATTTAGCCTTATTTAACCTTGTATTGAAAATCATTAAGAGCAATAATAAGTAGACTTTTGTGTGTGTGTGTGTGAGACTTAGAATATTTTCTCATTTAGTTGGATCCCCTATTTTATGGAAGGGTTGAAAAGAAATTGTGACTACAATAATTTTTTGTGCTTTTATTTGTTTTTAATGAATTAGAAAAATTGGATCAAGATTATGTATTTTCCCCCCATTCCTGTGGCAAGTTTGACACAGTGTGAAAAATTTTAATTTATGTCAAGAACTTTAATGACCTCTGATCGTGTGGTCATTGTGTGTTTTATGACCACTTATG
Organism: Hippopotamus amphibius kiboko; assembly: GCF_030028045.1. NCBI lineage: Eukaryota > Metazoa > Chordata > Mammalia > Artiodactyla > Hippopotamidae > Hippopotamus > Hippopotamus amphibius. Next base: position 6,250,698 of record NC_080186.1, on the reverse strand, counting down.
TAAAGTAAACTCTTAAGTTTTGTCACTTAATTTTGAAGATAAGCTCAACCTGACTTTTTCACATATAAGTTTCAAAATACTGATAGAGATCACTTGGTATAGTGACCTGCTTTACATATTACTAGCCTTGTGCATTGGAATCTCACATCTGGATTTATAGCTTTGGATCAATTTGGATTGATGCTTTTAAACAAAAAGGGGTGACTTTGTAACTAGTAATAAGGCATTGATAAGTAAGCAGGGTCATTCCGTGAGTCAGGTTGGAGGATCTGCTCTCTTCTACTACCTTATCCCTCTCCTGGCAGCGTTCCTCAGGCCGGGGCTGCAGGGCAGCTCCAGGAAGACCCGGGTCCTCGACACGCCAACCTGTTCCTTTCCTTCCTTCTCTAACAGATACACGTTCAGGTATATTTACAGATAGTCATTTTCCTGAATGTAACTTTGTAGTTGAGAAATGAAAGAATATAGATTGTCTCTCTTATTCTGGAAAGCTTTTTAATATACAAGTTAATAGCTACTTTATGTTTTTACTTTATGTAAGAGCGTTTATAGTAACAATGATTCCATTGATTATGAAAAAAGAATAGAAAGCTTTTCTTTGTGTAGAAAGAATAAAGTTATTCATAACCCACACTATCTAACCATCTGTCATTGATTTCAGTTCGGTCCAGTCTTACCAACACCAGTGTGAGACATGAGTCCTTGGTGGGGTGAATGCAGAGATGAGTAAGTTTCTTTGAGCTCAGAATTGATAGTGAAAGGGACAGTGCGGACATCTGACTGCCGAATAACTGCCCACACAGGGGAGGCAAATTGTTGGTTTTATATAAAGGAAAGGAAACTTTGTATCAAGGAGAGGAGATGTCATGTTTTTGCAGAGGAGCCATGAGAACTTGCTGTCACTGGAGGTAACTCACCATAAGGTTGCAGGTGCTTGTGAGAATAAAGGAGTAAGGAAGGTTTGGTGTGGGCGGGGTACAGGAGTTGGTGTTTCGTTAGGACAGTGCAGCCTAGGAGAGGGTGAGAAGTGATGTGGGATGAGACCAGCGAATGCAGCAAGTTTTTTTCTGTCACGTGAGCTTTAAGTAAGTGAAGATCATTAGTTAGGAAGGGACCTGTTAGTTTTGAAGCCAGTGAATAGTAGCTTGGTATAACGGTGTTAACATTATGAGTTATAGAAGGTACTTCCTTCTGCAGGAGGTGATAGGAAGAAGAGGGCACATGGGCTGTGATTTCTGTTCAGGTGAGTGAGATGAGTAAATAATTGATACCTAGACATTTGAAGTGCTGGTAGTGGGTACCACAAGGATTGGAACACAGAAATTAAGAACTTTGGGTTGTCCTCACATTGTGCAAGTTGGAGCTACAGTTTTTATTTAGGGAATGGGTTTCTTTGATTTTTACCTGAATGCCAAGTTAGGGTTAGGAAGATAACTGTCTACCACAGTGGGAGGAGATCTCTTCTTCACCCCTTAAGATGATTATCTTGTTAGGTGGATGTTGCCTGAATGTTGAACAGAGTTTTTTTTTCCAGCATCCTGGGCTTTGCAAGAAGATAGAAAGCTTAGTCAACAGTTCATTCCTGAGCTGCTGTTTTACATGGATTCAGAGATCTAATTGCTGTTGTTGAGCCTACATCTGAGTAGAGAAATCTGTTGGGAAATTCTGGATGCCTAAATGATTGGCTTTGAGATTTCTTCTTTTTCTGTAATGACTTTGGGCTACAAAAATCCTGATGTCTTTCAGAAAGTTTCTTGGAAGAAACTGCCCTTTAGTCTACTTCGTGTCTTTCTTCCTGTTCTGCCTCTTAGTGGGTCTGCTGGTGCCTGTGGTGGAATTTCCACTGGATCGAGGGCTCTAAACCTCTGCTTCTTTGCTTTTGTGGGGAAGGGTGTTAACATATGTGAAATGAAGAAATAGAGGAATCTCCCTGTGTTCTTAAGCATCAGGAGTTATTCTAAGACATGTTTGTTGTGAAGGGTCATGAGGAAGGATGAAACAAATGGCATTTTAAATGTGGGCATTAAGGTCACTCTCCCTAGAAAATTTGATTGACTGCAGATGCCTTTACCTCTCAGTAAATAATACATAGACCTTCGTGTCCTAAGCTTTATGATCATCATGGGTTGTAGTGTGGAGAGTTTTTACTTTATAGCCACTGCTTCCCTTAAAATCATTGCTTCTTTGAAAGAAAAAAAATGTATCTTAACTTGTCATTTTAAAAAGTAACCTTTAGACTCCAGCTGTTGAGAGCATCAAAAATAATTACCCATCCAGTGCCATGTCAAATATGATTTAAGAAAGTGCTCTTCTTCCCTGAGGAAAATCTAATTTGATTTACTTCATTCCATCTCTGATTGGCTGCCTTGGCTTTCTTTACTATTAGAAAATAAAATATGTTTAGGTTAAAATTTAATAGAAAGTTATCCATAAGATACTAGATTGGTTTTCTTTTTCTTTCTTCACGTGGGTGAAAAAGTCATTGTAATAGCATGTTTAAGCTAGTCTTCTTTACATATTTCATTTATTTCCGTGCAAAATATTTATTAAAAATAAAGCAGCACTTGGCAGAGCCGTTTCTCTTTGTGAAGACAGGGAGCATCTATCTGAATAAGATATTCAAGATTTTGTCTTAGTGTATAACCTTGAGCAAGTAATTCCCTTTATCGAAGTTTCTTCATCTGAGTATGGATAATCCCATGGGATTCCCACTCTCCCCTTCTTCAAAGATGCTGGAGACAATAGTTGAGGCTTTAAATTGTTAGAAAGTGGTCAAAAAGAACCCAAGAGGTGTTTTCCTTTAGCTTAAAATTATTTGTAATTTACTCTCACCTTAAAAAATTTATTTTCTATAAAAGGTATGTGCTTTGTCATTTATTTATTTATACAGTGGCTTTATGGCCCCTGTCTTTGTTCCATTAAAGGTAAATACCATTGTTTTAAATTTTCTTTTTCTTTTAAAGACTGTGTGTATATCGAGAGTCGGAGGCCAAACACACCGTATTTCATCTGTAGCATCCAAGACTTCAAACTGGTAAGCATCTTTTCATGTGCTGTTGATTCTACTCTGTGCCTTCTCTTTTCCCAGTCCATTGGCTGTCTCTTCTCTACTGTATTGACTTGGTAACCAGTTCACCTCTGAATGCTGACTGCCTGGCAACTGCAGCACTCAAATAAGGCAGTAAGCAGTTTTTTGGAACTTAGTGTTATACAGCTCATTCTGTAAGCAAATGTTTCTGAAGTTTTTATTCATTTAGTAGCTGTTTTGACAACAATTTCAGAGATTCCCATGAGTTCCTGCGGTAGTTCATTTTTTCTCAGCCGTTGTGAAGAACCTGAAGTAAAATAAAATTGGGATTTGATGATGAGTTGGGGGGGAAAAAGAATATAAATGGTCTATTCTGTGGCAGTTGTAATTTACTTAGGTATTTTAAGCAAATATGGAATGTATCTTGAACACCTCTTTTTGAGGGTCTCCAAGTGGTGGAGGTTGGGGAAGGAAGTTTGGCTTGGGGTTGGCACAGCTACAGTACTAGTACTTTCTCACTAAAAATCTTTCTGCAAGTGCCTAAGAGCTGCTAGTGCCCAGTATGAAATCTCTCGTTTTTAGACCACTGGTTCTCACACTTGGGTTTTGAATCCCTCGATATTCGTAGAGACTTTGCAGAGGCTGCAAATAAACATTCTCAGACTTAAATTAAATAAATATGCTTCACATATGTTTGTACAACTGCTTTTCAAATGTATTAATATGCTGCTGTGATTTTAAAAGTTAAGTTATTTGATGACACTACGTAGTCAAGAATCCCTGTTTATTATGTATTTTCCTCAAATAACTGTTATGTGAAATATTATATTTGGGGATCTTTTGCAACATTTAGATGTTAAGAAAGGATCCTTGTATAGTAAGTCCCCTACATATGGATGAGTTCTGTTCCCAGAGTGCATTTGTAGGTCCAGTTTGTTCGTAAGTCCGACAAAGTTATCTTCAGTACCCAACTAACACAACTGGCTATATATCGCTGCTTTCACACTTGCTTGCAGACATCCTGGGCTTGAAATAAAGATACTGTACTACTGTACTCTATACAGTACTGTACAGTAAAGTACACAAAAGCGCAACCACTTGTAGAGGATGCACCCACATGACAGTGTACGCCAGACACGGGAACTAACATAGGTGATTGGACATGTAAGTGCATGTTCACATCTTTGAAAAGTTGTGACAACTTGAAGGTTCATATGTAGGGGACTTACTGTACTTGAAGGTTGTGAACCACTGTGTGCATTCTTAGGTCTAGGGAAATCCTAATTCTTTAGCTTTGTAGAGATATATGTCAGTTTCTGTGAAAGCCATTCTTTCCAAAATCCTTTGTAACTTTTGATGATACTTGTGCTCTGACATACACTGTATGTGATATTTCAGCCTGAAGAAAAGTAATGTAGTCTGAACTCTGCGTCTCCTTAGTCTTTTTTTTAACGCATTTTAAATGACTTCAAATGTCCAATTAGTATATCTGAGTTAGTTAAAAAGTTGCATGCCATTTATTTTTCTTTATTCAAAAATTATCATGTAAGTAATACATGCTTTTTGCTACTTTAAAAGAAAGTAAAATGGGCCATTATTTCTAAGATTTCTTTATTCTTGCTAGGCTGCTTTTACCTTCTAGTTGTTTTACAAGGTGGCCTTGCGGTTTAATCTTGTAGATCAAATGCTTTCTGTTCAGATTTATGTCAGGATGAAGTTTTACCATTTTTTTAGAGGTCTTTGCTATTTATTATATGTTGCCTTCCAAAGATTTTTTTTTTTACAGATGCTGCACTGCTATCTGCACATCTGGGTGGTGGCCTTGTTTCCTGAAGAGTTTTCTTTTGCTAGTGGTGCTGCTACTGCTCCTTCCCTGCTCATTGTCTTTGTGTGTGATTTTTTACCAAATGTAATACCAATGCACCATGGAAAAGATACAGCTGTGAAATAAAATTGCAAGATTTTTCTTTTACCTGTTAGAGCCTGAGCCCCTTTTGTACAATTTTTGCACGTTAGCAGGTGCCTTTGTATTTGAACAGCCTCTCTTATGAAATGCTGATTACAGTGTGATAGTTGCTGTTTGGGGCAGAGGTTCCTGCTGAGCTACAGTAATTGCTCAGGGTATTAACAGCAATAAAAGCTGAAGCTTCTGTCATCAGGATTGGTCTAGTACAGCACATTAAAGCTGTCTGCAAAATCAGTGTGGGAAGTGGGGTCCCATAGGGTTAGATACTTTTTTCTAAGTCACATATTGCTACGTCATATATTTTTGTTTGAGTTCTGTATTCAGCGCCCATTCACAGTCTTTGTGTGAGAATAACAGGGATGATGAAGAAACGTTTGCTTCTGGAAGGAATGTAGTTATTGTCTGGATACCCATTTTCTCTCATTGTTTCTCAAGCCTGCTTCTGAAAAGATAACCTAACAGATGAGAATAATCATAGACTTTTTTTCCTTCAGCTTACCCAACCTATAAGGGGAAAGGATGAACAGAAGGAAATGTACTTTGTTTTTTTGCAAGATTTTAAAAAGAAGAAGTCGGAGTTGGTTTTGCCCACAACAAACACCATGCATGGCAAGTGGAACAATGGAAAACAAAAACCCAATAGCTTTGACGTGTTGTTGATTAATTCTGTATTTTATCTTTTTTTTTTTTTTAGTTTGAGGTTTAACTGAGAGATGTATTTCTTTGTTTATACCATAAATTAGAATCAATCCTTTTATCATGGGGAGTTTTTGAGTACAAGGTGTGTTTTGGGACTGTCCGAGGCACTGGGTGAAAGCCCTCTGGTAGGACTGGAAGCTGGGAGAAGCAGAGAGTTGGAGCAGCTATAGAGAGAGAGAAGGAGAGCGCTGTCCCTGAGTCCTGCTGTATTGGTGCTTCTTCCCTTTGGATTCTTAGATTATCTGTGTTGTTTCTTCTGAGTAAAGGGCTTTTTTCTTGGGTCAGCTTGAGCAGATCTCTAGTAACTGTAACTGAAAGAGCCTGGTATCACATCTGCAACCCTTTCTTCTGCTGTGCTCCCATAGCTTTTCTGGCTCATTGTGTGACTGTGTTTGCTTTGAGGGTTTTGTCCCGAATGAGTCACTGTCACCAAGGAGCATTATATCCCAGAGTACAGTTAGGAGTGTTTGGGGTTATCACCCGTGCCTTCGACAGGCATTTGTTGAATGCCTAGTTTGTGTTCTTTGTTGAGTGCAGCACCATAAGGGGGACTGAAGAATGTAAGATACAGTTCCTTCCCTCAGTGATCTTAGGTTCTGAATGGACAGACAGCTGTGGTGTTATTGGACGTCAGCCCTCTTTCGGGAACACTGAATAGGACTGATGTGGAGGAAGCCATTCATGTAATGTCCTAAGAGAAAGATTCCTTTCTTTTACTAAAAAACAATAAAATTCCATTTTCATAGAAATGCAGGCCTTAGCATAATAGGATTAACTTGCTGTCTGGAAATAGTCATGGGTTCTGGGAATGCTTAAGGAGGAGATCACTGAGACAAGCAGTTTCCATTCAGCCTGACACCAGGGAGTTCCTGGGCTGGTTCTAGCAGTGCTGCTTCATGCCTGGTTCTTCATTCACAGATAAGTGGTTGAAGCCATACCTCTAATACTCCCCATGGGGATTCTGTGTGGGTTCCTAGTGTGTTTCTGCCATTTGTTAAATACAAAAAATATGGTGTTTGTTTCCTTGAGTTATGTAATTATCAATTCTTTAGCTGTTACATGAAATGAATTTTCAGGTTGGATAGGTAATTATTACAAATATTATTTTGAGCAAATACAGTTGATTCATTTTTGCTCCTATTTGGCTTATTAAAATGTGATTGTCTTTAAAATTAAACCTGAGATTGCTCACAGTTGGGGGTATGTCTTTAGTGATGTTATGCTAGTGACTCTTTACGGCCCCGTGTATTGTTACCGCTCTGCGTGGGTGCACGTGCTCTTACATCGGTGACGTCTCTAGCAGCGTACACTCTCAGTGCTGAGTTTGAATGTGGAAGAGTTAAGAATGCCTGCCCCTTGGTGAAGGCACGTCTCCATTCCTGCTGCGAATGTGGGGGCCACGTTATTGAAGATTTAGTACCATATGACTCTGTGTTTCATAGTCAAATGTGAGCAGTTGTGGGGGGTGAACATTTGAAATTTCTTCCTAGTTCCTGGTCTGTACCCAAAACCCTACCCCAAAGGCTGATCACTGCAGTACAGCAATCAGGGGCTTCAGCTTAGGTTCCACTTACTATTGAAATTGCCCTCTCTCCACCAAACTGAGTTTCTTAGAAGCGTATTAAAAGTAAGAAGCTGCTTTTCCTTCTTTAAAATGAAAACTTACTGAGAATAAATAATTGTGTCTTCTTGTTTTCTTGTTAGAGACCTTTACCTAGATCATGCTGGGAGATAAAGGAGTTTTCGTTCACACGCACTCTTGTGCACATATGCGTGTGCACACAGTGAGTTAATTACCATTTGAGTGTTACCAGTTATTGAGTCCCAGCTTGGCTGATAGTGACCCCTCAGCCCAGAATGTACAGTGTATGGACATTCAGGAAATGGGCACTTATTTTAATATTAAGTCAACCTTGTATTGAAAACTTTTGGTGGGGTGGGGGGAACAGGAAATCCACACTGATTTGAACATGGCTGATTCAGAATTTTAGATGTTATTCTGGGACTGAGTTGGGGGATGGTAGAGTGCATGCGTTGAGAGCTCAACTTTGACATCAGCTGATCTGTTCTGTCAGTTGCTATCTTCCATGACCTTGGGCAAGAAACAACCCTCCTAACCTTGCTTTATTTACTTATAAAGTTGGGATATAAAGCACCTACCTTGCAGATGAGCTGTTTTTAGATGAAAAGAGCAAGACGACAAAGTGCGTAGTGCAGTGCCTCGGCCATGGGATGATCATGACCTTGACGTTCCGTTGGTGCTCTAGGTTTAAGCTTTGCAAGGGCAGATACCACGTCTGTTTTATTCATCAGTGTATATACGTTGCCTGACCCGTATAAGATCCATACTAAATATTTACTGAATATTGAATGAGGTTACATTTCATTGGAAAAAATTGACTAAAGTTTTCAAAAAACTTTAGTAGTAGTTTGATACAGTTATTGAACAGGCCAGAGAGATCTGCTTCTTTACCTTTAGTTAGCAGACAGTGTGTAGTATTTTATATACTTAAATGATAAAATTCTAAAAATACTTTCAGTTTAAAAATTTTATTCAGGAACTTTATGTGAGTATAGCCAACGTCATAACCTTTGTTAGGCATTATTATATTCTGTTTTGAATTTTCTGTATCAGTGACTTAGCAAAGGTAAATGAGGGTTTAGTCTACATGTAAACATCCTGGAGAAGGCCAGCTGATGTGAGAGTTGCCTAAGGATGTGATGGGTTGTTTCTGTGTGAAATAGTGGTTGTTTTCTCGTTTGATGTTTTTAATAGTCCCTCAAGTTAGGCCTGTAGCATTGAGTCTATTTGTAGGTCTGTTTTTTTTTTTTTTTCCTCTTTACCCTCTTTGTTCATTCCCTATAAAAAGGTCAGTACCACTTGGTTACAGGTTTGTGACTTGAGTGTAGTGTTGGATAATGAAGTGAAAAGCTTGAAGTTTGTTATCAAGTGTTTTCAGTTTATAGAGTGGTTACATGTTACTTAGATAATGGAAAGTACAGCAGAAACAGTTCTTTAAAAAGAGTTGTTCCTTTTTGTTAGTTTAGTTATTCTCACCTGTTGGGTGGGTGCATCAGTGCCACGGTGCTCTTATACAGTGATTCTTAGGTCAAGAAAAGTTTGGAAAAAAGAAGGAAATTTTGCCATTTGCAATAACACGAATGGACTTGGAGGGTACTTTGCTAAGTAAAGTCAGTCAGACAGAAAAAGACAAATATGATATCACTTATATGTGGAATCTAAAAAATACAACAAGCTAGTGACTATAATAAAGAAAGACTCAGGTATAGAGAACAAATTAGTGGTTATCAGTGGGGAGAGGAAGGAGGGGAGGGGCAAGATAGGGAGAGGGGAATAATAGGTACAGGATATATTGTACAACACAGGGAATATACCAAATATTCTGTAATAACTATAAATGGAGTATAATCTTTAAAAATTGTGAGTCACTATATTGTACACCCGTACATTATATAATATTGTACATCATCTGTATTTCAGTTTTTTAAAAAAGTATTAAAAAAATGGGAAAAGGTTTGAATTACTGGTTTGGTGCTAGAGTATTCTTCTGAAGGCCACCCCCCTGCTTCTTTGAAATAAAAGTTGTGATTGCTTAGTTGCTATCGGTAAGCATTGTGATAAACTGTGATGGGGTATTGGGCTTCCTCCATGCTGTGTTTGGAGTAAGCACCAGTAATAAATATTGGTGTGCAAGGACCAAATGTCCTTTTTACCTGTGAATCGGAAGTTGTAACTTTGAGTAGGACGGCACAGCTTAGCCCTGAGTTTGATGGGCACAGTCAGATGCGCCGTTGTCGGGCATCTGCTGCGCCTGCCCCCCACCTCCACCCCAGTTATGGGACAGTCATGTTGAAAGTTATTTTGAATCACCACAACCTTTTCGCATGATATGAGTGTCAATTTATAAGTGGAAGGAAGTGGTGACACAAGTGAAAATCAGAGCGAGGCTTTGGGAATAAATAATCTCGGAACATCTTCTTGGCCCCTTTCTCTTAGCTTCTCAGTGGTCTGTTTTCACTCGTGACTGGCAGTCATTGTAGGCCTCATGGGATTTAAAGTTTTAATAGTTCACGATTACTGTGAAGTTAGCTAGTTCATTTTCTCCTAATTTATTTGTATTTTAGGACTCTACGAAATCACCGAAAATGTTTAATTATATTTACTTCCATAAAGTATTTATCTAAAAATGCTATTTTAATGCTAAACCTGTTCTCTATATGTGAAATTTTTTCAATGCAGAAAACTCTAGGTATTCTAATTTTTAAAAAAAGGAACTTAAAGTTTGAGACAGTTTGATTTTTGCAGAGGTAAAGCTAGTGTGCAAGAATACTGGTAAAGTCTTGTCATTCCAACTCTAATTTCTTAGAACTGGAAACTTGTAATGTGTGTATATGTGGATGTTTGTGTTAGGGACCAACTCAAAATTATACAAGAAAAAAACACAGAAGATTTGAAAGAAAATTAGGGCAACTGGGATGCTGTCAGTGTTTTCTGATTCATAAATAAGAAAAATGAAATGCTTTGAAATGATGCCTTTTTTTAATGTTTAAAATGTTTTAATAGTCACTTGAACTTTTACATATTAAATAATGCCAACATGCTTAAAAATGCTTTCCTGGGTGTCTTTTTGTTTAAAACCCTTGATTTGATGATCGTGAATAATGATCTGAGTGGCTTAATTCCTAGTGCAAGAGATTAACCAGAAGTTCATCTTTATTTGGTGCTTATATTAAAAAGTCTTGTGTATACGGTACATTCTAGAGCACAGTTGAATCTCTGGTTTGAAGTTTGCAGAGCCGGCCTGGAAGCGGCTGCCGGGGTGGGGGTGGGGGGGGGGCGGGGAGGTGGTGGTGGAGAAGGTTATGGCTACTAACACCTGCTATCCGTGTAGACCACATGGGTTTATTGTCCCCAGGGCAGTGAGAGTCGGAGACTGACCGCACAGAAAGCATACTGTGTGGGTCATCTGCGGAGAAAGAAAAGAAAAGGAAAGCATCGTGATAAAGACATTCCCAATATTAGCTCCTTTTCTTGGGATTTGTCTTACTTGTTTGTTTTCAAAGAGACATAAAAAAAATAAGTAGTCAGTGGAGCATATTAAAATCTTGGCCTATAGGGAGCTGTTAGAGAGTGATTCTTAGCCTCTTGAAATTAATTATATGTAACAGGACTTCCTAAAGATGATTTAATATGGAAAGTTTGCTTATCTGTAATTTAAAAACAATTTTAAGAACAGAAATTTGCATAAGTATTTGGATTTTATGGGGTCTTTAGTTTATTGAAAACATGAAAAAAAAATGAAAAAAACAAAACAAAACAAAAAAAACAAAAACAAAAAACCCAACATGAAATTAGGTTGGTTAGGTTTGGGGAAATGTTATGTACTCCCTAGAGTTTTTGAAAAGAAACATATTCAAACTATTATCTTAGGTAACTTTTTTGATACTTATCAGGACTGTGCTGGCTTTCAGAAGTTGCTCTCTAATCTTTTGCTGGTTTTAAACGTTTTCAAAGTTTCTTAAAAAACAAAAACAAAAACAAAAACAAAAACAAAAACAAAAAAACCGCTGGTACAAACCAAACTGGTTTTGCCCCAGTAAGAAATAATGTCTTTCTTGAACTTTATGCTCCGGCCTGTTCATTATCCTTACCTTCTGGGTATTGTGATTCAAACAAATGCAAGCTTGTTTGAACGGTGCTGTTTTTCCCTCTGGTGTCAAGTCTTTGTATTTTACCTTTACTTTAGCTTTACAGAATTAAACTAGGACTTTGAGAAAATGGTAGGATCTTTCTTTGAGGCTCCTCTGGCCCCCAATACCTTGAGCATTTCCTTATGAAGTACATGTCTTATGCCTCTAGCATCTCTCCTTTAGAAACTCTTCTGAAAGCTCAGTTTGTCCACTGGTGGTTCATTTTATAGTCATGTTTATCTGACATTGCATTTCTGTCACTGTGCTTTTGACACTGTGTCACATCTTAACTTGGTTGTTTTGAGGGGCACACACCATACTGCTTTATGACAGGCCCACATGGAAGTGTGGAGCCGCAGGCTCATGTGTCTGCTCACGCTGGAGTGAGGAGACAGCTCTGACCCATGCGCAGAGCGGAACACTAGCTGTAGAACAGCTCCTCTGAGGTTTCAGAGGCCATCTGCTAAAGGATTTGTGCAGACACCTGCTTGTGTGCTGAGTGCCTCTAATAACCAGGGTGTGAGAGGACATTGGGCATGTTAACTTAAAACTGTTTTCTCTTTTAGGTCCACAACTCCCAGGCCTGTTGCAGATCTCCAACTCCTGCTTTGTGTGACCCCCCAGCATGCTCTCTGCCGGTGGCATCACAGCCACCACAGCATCTTTCTGAAGCCGGGAGAGGGCCTGTAGGGGTAAGGAGAATCCCGTTTTTAAAAGCTATCAATATTTTATATCCCATAGGGTATAAAATAGGACTATTACCTCCCTCCCCAGAGCCCCTTTAAAAATGTGCTGTATTGTATGTGTTTTTAAAGGAGTAACAAGTACATGCACAGAGGAAGCAAAATACGGGACTTGCCTTACCCCTCTAGGACAGTTCCAGAAGCCAGCGGGGTTTGGTGGTGTAGGGACTTTGGCACCAGCAGAGAGCATGCTGGGCTGCTGCAAGGAGCAGGAGCTGGCAATCAGCAGCGAGTATGGATGTTGGCAACTGAAGTGGGGGAAAGGGGGTAAGTTTGAGTCCACGTGTGGAATGTGCCTTTCCCCAGGGTCACTGGGATGCGTGACCCGTGAATCTACACTGCTTGGGGTGCTGCCCTCTCAGGTGACCTTTTGTAGAGTATTGCTCAGAGGTAGCTGGGCTTTTCTGCAATGCCAGACACAGAATAAATGTTTTGAAAGGCTTGGGTTGGGGTGTAGATGGAGTGCTCTCCGCTGTACCCTGGTAAATCCTCTGTTCCCTGGTGGTGATGTGGGGCGTCAGGTGAGGTGTAGCAGGATGAAATGTCTTAGCGCTTTATCCCTTGGAGCACAGGGCCTGGTGTCAGTGATCCACGAGGGTCATTTTTGTGCCATGTGTCTCACCTTTTCTGAAAGCTGTATATACATACCTGTCTTTATTTCCCTTCCATTATGAGGAGTTAATGCTCAAGTTTTCTGAAAGACAGGTGTTTATTGTTCTAATTGATTGCTATTAATCACTAAAGAAGTTTAAGACCTGTCTTTCTCTTGTTTTATGTAATCTGACCGTGGGGCTCAAACTCATGCTCAATTCGAAAATAACACAGGAGAAGAGTCCTCACACATGCACGCACATTTCCATATACTGGCAGTATGTAATAACTTGTTCAGTTGCCGTGGAGAATATTAGTATCTTGAGACTAGGAGGCAAGAGTGCTCCACATGGGCTGTGGCAGCACTTGGGAAAGTTTTTGGAAGGTAGGTGGGTAACTGAGGAGCTGGGTGTGTTTTTGATACACCAGTAACACGTGGGCAGGCAGAGTGGAGGAGCCCTCTAGGTCAGCCTGTCCCTATAAGCAACGTAGGCAATGAACCTGGTGAAGCTGGGAGTTGTGAGAAGATGCCACAGGACATCAAAGAAGAGCACAGGTTAGTGGGTCCTGGGAGGCAGAGGTGGGGATGCAAAATGGGGCCAGATCACAGAGGATCTTAAGGTTAGACAACGTAAGATTTTATGTGCTAGGCCGCAGAAAGCCTTTGCGGGTTTTTTATTCCAGGCAAGCCAGTCTGCAGATCTCTGTGTAAGAAGACTCACTGGGGAGAGCGTGGAGTGGGGAAAGACTGTAGAAGTTCCAGTTAGATGGCTAGGATTGTCATCCATGCATAAAATGAAGAGGACCAAGACAATGGAGATGGGATATTAATAATTGTAATAAAATCAGGAATAATTGTCACAACATTTTCATGTTTAGATAGTTCCTGCTGTAATTTATCAAGAATTAGACCAGAAAAAAGGTTCACATTATGGAAGCCTTAAAATTCTTGATATAATAGCTGTTCACAGTGGAAGATAAAACCCAATGTAGTGGATAAAAATCTAATTTTAATCCCTGGAGAGGTACTGACATCTTAAAGGGCAAGTTAGCAGAGTCCCAACTTGACTGCCTACTTCAAAAGCTTCAGCCTTTACCAGTTACCATCTTGTGTGTGTGTGTGTGTTTGTGTGTGTGTGTTTGTGTGTATGAATTGAGATGGTTTTATCTTTCAGGCCAATATGATCTTTATTCTCTAATCAGTGTGGATGTAATTGTTAGACTGTTTCATTTACTGCAATACTCACTAAGCAGGATTTGCTGCATGGATTTCAAGTTTTGCCCATAATAACATTGATTTTTAGTAAACTTTATATATTAGCATTAGTGGTGACTAGTATTTATTTTTTTAGCAGTAAGAGTATGTATCCACTAGGGATTTAAGTAAGTTCATGATTGGTGGTGCACTCAGATACCATCACATGTCGGTTGGAGAAGATGCTGTAGTAAGATGATAAATCTTCTTTCAGTCAAGATGCTGCTGCATGAAGCTAACATATTGATTGTTCTTTAACAACGCTCCACGCTGCCAGAGGCCTTTGAGCTGGATCTGAGTCGGATCCAGTTGGCAGAGCGCCCCTCCATGTGTGGAGCTCTCTCATAAATTCTGCAGGCGCGCAGATCTAATACAGTGTAATGAGAGAGCTGCTGGGAGGGAAAATTGATTACAGGGTTGCAGACAATATCATTAACGCTTCCTGCCATGATACACCAGATGTCTTCCCTAATAGACTATTTTTGTTAATTTAGTTTTTATAGGATAGCATTGATTGCATCATAATTTAACTTTCTTTGCATATTCAGGTATATGTGATCTCTGTTTCTATACAAATGATGGTATCAACTCATAGGATTTAATATTATTAATTTTTATCTGTTCATTTTAAAAGTATTTGCACTGAAAGGGCAACATTTGTACTTGTTCCTCAGAATCTGTCAGCTGGAATGTCTCCTAGCAAAAAGAACTGATTTACGGGTAGTTGGTGGGAGGGAGGTGAGAAGGCAAAGAAAGCACTGCCCAGATCCTCCCCAGACTGGGCACCCCCAGCTACTCCCAATATCAGGGGGGTGTAACTGGTGTGACTGAGGCTCTGTCCAGAGCAGAGAAGGTGCAGCCGTTTAAAGGGGACTTGAAATGCACATTCATTTCCACTGTCGTGGATGCAGCTCTGTGGCGAGTGCTTGCTGGCTGTACCTGTCCTCTCCTTACTAGAAAATCAGTACTCCTCACTCGGGTATTTAGTTATTTAGCATTTTTATTTTTTAGCCATATCTTTTTGTGTGTTTAAGACCTCTGTGGAATGGCTAACATATATATATATATATAAGTAAGACAGTATTGTAATAGTGGGTTGAGCTATAATCTAGTTTAAACTTTTTGACTGAGTCTCAAGCCTGTGTTAAAACAGTATTATTTTTTGCTTATATAAGGCATTTATCATTTTAAAGTTTCGTTTCTAATACTGGTACTTCTCATACTTGGGACTTTTGGTACTGTTTAATAATTATATTTTATAAAACGCTGTTTTAGAAGTAAAGTTAATTCTATTTCTTATCTGCTTAGTGCTTATAAAGAATTGTCATCCTGTTGCTTATTTAGCTATCTAGGAGGTATTGAGGATACACTGCTTTTTCAGAGTTTACTGTAGCCTCCCCAGTTGCCATTAAGTATGCCAAAAATAAGCATTGTCTTTTATATTTGATTGTAGCAAAAGGTGTTAAACCACTGATTTTCAGAAAAATTGCCAGTACAGATGGTATATTAATTTAGGGGTTAATCCATCTACCCTAAATGAAAGATGATTAATAGTTGTCGAAGATTAATGTAGCAAGTTTAAAAAATTCTTAACACTCAATTGACCAGAATTAGTATTAGTGAGCATATATATGCCCTGCTTCCACGTGAATTCCTTTCCTTTGAAGCAGTTGTTTTCCCATCCTGCTCTCCCTTAGAAGCTGGATGTCAGCTAATTTGTTCCTTTTTTAAAAATTTTTTTTATTTATTTATTTTTGACTGCATTGGGTCTTTGTTGCTGTGCATGGGCTTTCTGTAGTTGTGGCAAGTGGGGACTACTCTTCGTTGCAGTGCACAGGCTTCTCATTGCGGTGGCTTCTCCTGTTGCGGAGCATGGGCTCACGGCACACAGGCCTCAGAAGTTGTGGCTCACGGGCTCTAGAGCTCAGGCTCAGTAGCTGTGGCACACACGCTTAGCTGCTCTGTGGCATGTGGGATCTTCCCAGATCAAGGATTGAACTCATATACCCTGCATTGGCAGGCAGATTCCCAACCACTATGCCACCAGGGAAGTCCCAGTTAATTTGTTCTTAAGGCTATCTTCCATTATATTCATCTGCCTTTTTTTTTTTTTTTTTTTTTTTTTTTACAAAAGGGGCATCAAGCCGCATTTTCAGGGCATAGATTTGAATAACCTTACGATTTTAAAAAACTGCCTGCTGTTTAAGCAGTCTTTTTGTTACCATAGATCTGTATGAAATGTGATGATTACATTTAAGTTTTATTGAGCTTTCCTTTCTTTCAGGGATAATGCATCACCTTTATTACTTACAGGCACTGTTAGGCCCTTCAACCTTGCCTTTTTAGGGCTGTTTTGTACTGTTTGAAAAATACCTAAGCAAATATATGGAGTTCCCAGGCTTGACAAGTTCCCCAGAATCTGTTTTACTAATATAAATTGCCAAAGAGATTTCAGCACATGCAGGTTGTTTAGCTTAACTTGGTTTGTCATGTTATCCCTCATTTTAGTATCTCATAGTATTTTTAGTGACAATATCGCTTATAAATATCAGGCCTTCAGTTTTTCTAAGGGCCTGGGGTCAAGGTTAAGTAATACACCTAAGGTTAATTGATCTGTTCCTGAGTCTAGAAATTGTTATCCCTAATGCCTGGAAGTTGGCATTTTCTGTTTTTATCTTTGATCTCTTGTTGTACAGTTAAATCAGATGTTAGGTACTAGACATTTTTTCCTTTTTTTTCTTTGTAAATAGATTTTATTTTTTAGAGCAGTTTTAAGATCACAGCAAAAACTGGGTGGAAGGTACAGAGATTTCCCACATACCTCTTACCTCTGTACATGAATAGCCTCCCCCATTAGCAAAATCCCCCACCAGAGTCGTACATATATTACAGTTGACAAATCTACACGCCATTATCACATCATTATCATCCAAAGTGCATAGTTTACATTAGGGTTCACTTATAGTGTGTTGTACATTCTTTGGGTTTGAACAGCTTTCTAATGCCATGTATCCACTATTACAGCTTTGTACAGAGTAGTTTCACTGCCCTAAAAATCCTCTGTGCTTTGCCTGTTCATCCTTGCTTCCTCCTGACCCCTGGCAACCACTGATCTCTTTGCTCTCTCCATAGTTTTGCCTTTCCCAGAAGGTCATATAGTTGGAACCACACAGCATGTAGTGATATGCACTTAAGATTCCTCCATGTCTGTACCTCAAAAACTGGTACAAGAGTGTAAAGCAATTATATTCCAATAAAGAGCTTAAGAAAAAAAGATTCCTCCATGTCCTTTCATGGCATAACGGTTTCTTTTTCATGCTGAATAATATTCCATTGTTTAGATGTACCACAGTTTGTTTTTCCTTTCACCTACTGAAAGATAACCTTCGTTCTTTCAGGTTTTAGCAATTATGAATAAAGCTGCTATAGCATCCATTATAGCAGGTTATTGTGTGGACGTTTTTTACTCCTTTGGGAGCCTGATTGCAGGATTGTATGGTAAGAGTATGTTTAATTTTCTAAGAAACAGCCAAAGTGTTTTCCAAAGTAGTCCTGCCAGTTTGCATTCCCACCAGCAATGAACGAAAAGTTCCTGCTGCTCCACATCCTCACCAGCATTTGGTGGTGTCAGCGTTCTGGATTTTGGCCATTCTCTTAGGTTTGTTGGTGGCATGTTGGTGTTGTTTGGATTTGCGTTTCCCTGATGACATAGGATGTGGAGTATCTTTTGTTAGTGTCTCTGGCCCATTTTAAAATCGGACTGTTTATTTTCTTATTGTTTAGTGTTAAGAGTTCTTTGTATATTTTGGATGACAGTTCTTTATCAGCTGTGTCTTTTGCAAGGATTTTCTCCCAGTCTGTGGCTTGTCTTTTTCTTTTCTTGACAGTGTTTTTTACAGAGCAGAGGTTTTTCTTTTTAACAAACCCAGTTTATCAGTTCTTTCCTTCATGGATTGTGCCTTTGTATTGAATCTAAAAAGTCATCTCCAAACCCAAGGTCATCTAAATTTCATTCTTATCTTCTTCTAGGGTTTTATAGTTTGGCATTTTACATTTAGGTCTGTGATCCATTTTGATTTTTGTGTCTAGGTGTGTTTTTTTGTTTGTTTTTGATTTTGTTTTGCACATGGATATCCAGTTGTTCACCACTTGTTGAAAACATCTTTTCTCTTTTGTGTTGCCTTTGCTCCTTTGTCAAACATCAGCTGACATATTTATGTGGGTCTATTTCTGGGCTCACTAATGTATTCCATTGTTCTGAATTGAGAGTAAAGTGCAGACATCTTAACTGTTTACTCCTAAATACTTAGGTGTGTATTTTGTAAGAAGAAGGACATTCATTTATATAGCCTCTATATAGTTATCAAAATCAGGAAATTTAACAGCAATACAATACTAATCAAATCTATAGACATTCACATTTTGTCACACATCCCAGTAATTCCCTCTGTAGCCATTTGTTTTTCTGGCCTGCTGTCCAGACCAGCACCACACATCTATTTACCATCGATTTAGTCTCCTTTGATCTGGAACAGTTCCTTAGCCTTTCTTTGTCTTTCATGACATTGGCATGTTTGTACAGAGCACAGGTCAATTTCTTGTGGTCGGCTGCTTCCTAGCTATTAGCTATAGGTTATGCGTTTAGGCAGGGCTGTTATGTTAGTGGTTTCGTGTCCTTAAGTGCCTTACATTTAGAGGACACAGGATACCAGTTTGTCACATTGTTGGTAGATAGCAGCTTTGATCACTTGGGTAAGTTATTAACTTTCCCTTTGTAATTGATAAGTAGTTTGTAGGGAGAAACACTGAGAACATGTAGATCCTGTTTGTCATCCAATTTTCACTTAGCACCTGTTTTATTTTTTGCCTGAATCACTGTGGTGATTGTGGGATGCACCTCTTCTTTTTTTCCCTCAAACTCTGTCTTTGAAAAATAGATCAGAATTCACCCACCATTAACTCAAATGTGGGATTTTTGAGTAAAGTGAAAGAAAGAAAGGGGGAGAGAGAGAGGGAGGCAGGGAGGAAGAGAAGGAAGGAAGGAAGGAAGGAGGTAAGGGAGGGAGGGAGATAGAGGGGGGTGAGGAGGAAGCCCTCAGAACATTTGAGCCCTCGCGGTGTTTTTCATTTTTAGCAACACAAGGACTTAATGAATTTTCATTATTTTTGTACAAAGAAGAAAAACCTGTGATGGTGTTTTGTTGCATTTTTACACTCCAGAGGAGAGAAAGGCTGCTTAGAAGTAATAGATCATGGACGTGATTCAAAAAATACACATTTTTACTGTTGAAATAATGGTGTTGGTTTGATTCATGTTGGCAACATTTACTGGTGATTGAGTTACTTCATCTCTCTGCACCTCAGTTTCCTCACTTGTAAAGCCAGAATGTTACTTCAGTAGTTCTGGAGTGAGGCCCAGGAATCCACAGTTTTTCTAAGCACTCCCCAGGATATTCTTATGGGCAGCCAGCTTTAGCACACGGAAGTCTGCCACCAGTGACTGTTGTAGATGCAGCTCTGATTGTGTCCTTTGCATGATGTAGAACTTTTGGTACAGTTCCAGGACCTCTTATGTTTCTTAAGCCTCAGTATTTTATGCCCTTACAAAATTTGTTTTTGTGGTTCTCCCATGTTAGTTAATTTCCTACCTTACCCAGCATGCAAATTAGGTATAATCTGCATGTTTAAATCCCGAATGCAGCATTGAGACAATTTGTAAATAAATTCAAACCCAACTACAAAACCAATAAAATTCTAACTACCCATATTAATTTGATAGAATGGGTGGTGATGTTTCGCTGAAATGAAGTAGCCACTCGATGTAAATTTGTTACTGATTGTGTGTGGCGCAGATCATTTGGGTCCAGGAGACGCATTTGGGTTGCTGGGTTCCTTGTGGTGACTCAGTTCTTCTCCCAGTTTCATTTTCATTATTGTCCTTGAGAAACCTCCCTGTCGTGACTGGGCCCTTACCCAGCACCACTGTGGTGGGTCAGGTTTTTCTTATTTACGTACCAGCTTCTGATGATGATAGTTTTACTGCTTAGTTTTTGATTGTATGTAAACATTCAGAGTCAAAATCATGTAGCTTTAAACTCTCAATGAGATTATAAAATAGGTAATCCAGAAAATGAGTACATTAAAAAATTTAAGATGCGCATTGAAGTGAATAAAAGTTAGCCCTCTCCTGCTTCCACCTCCCCATCTCTTGCTCCTCTCTCAGAGCGACAGCCAGCCAGCATCCCTGATAATCCTGCGTGGCTACTTTGTACATAGAGCTCCTTGGTGTATTCGCCGGGGACTGCTTCCAGGACTTGCCGGAGACGCCGGTGTCTGTGGAGGTGCATGCCCCGTAGCCAGCCCTCTGTATCCACAGATTCCACATCCTCAGACACAGAGGGCTGGCTGTATATCTATGGAAAAAGCCCCGCATATAAGCAGATCCACACAGTTCAATGCAGTTCATACCCATGTTGTTCAAGGGTCAACTGCATAATCTTTTTTTTTGGCAGTGTTAAATCAAGGGGCTGTTGGCAATTCCCTGGCGGTCCTGTGGTTAGAACTTGGCATTTTCACTGCCGAGGCGCAGGTTCAGTCCCTGATTGGGGAACTAAGATATTGCATGCCAGGTGGGCGGTAAGGCCAAAAAAAAGGGGGGCAAGGGACTGTGTCTTACTCATCTTTTTGTTTGCAGTGCTCAGAGAGTGGTTCTTGGCTCTAAGAAGTTGCTTCTTAACCATTGAATTAATAGTTTGTTTCATTTACAAGATAGGAAAAAAGCACATTATCTTTTTTTAATCAGATAAAGAGGGACTTTTAAAAAAGGAATACATTAAATGTGACTGAATGGGACCGTCAACACGAAGGGTAGCATTTAATACAGTCCAGAGAAACATTGCCAGTATGCATGCTGATGTTTTTTAGAAGGAAGTGACTGTTGGGTGTCTTTCCCCTTTGCCTACTGTTTCCCCTGAAAATGGGAGAGAATCCTGGGACCGGGAGAGTATTCCTGCTGTGGTTTTAGCGATTAGATATCAATACCTGGCTCAAGCTTAACCTTCCTCCTCCCCTGCTCTAATGCTCCTGGGCCTGTGGGACGCATGCAGCATCCATTTTGCACACATGTGCGTGTCAGGTTTTCAGCTCACATAGCATGAGACTGTTTTATTATGTTTTTATTTGGTGTCTGATCTATAATGCTGGGTTTTGGCTCTTTGAATCTTTATTAGAGGGGAACTTGCTGTGATCTTACAGCAGAAAAGTGGTTCATTGCCACAGACGGGAGGTGTGGTCGTTTGGGAGCTGCCGCCCTTGGTTGCAGCCTCTTGATAGCACTGGTTCTTTCTGTGAGGCCTGAATGGAATGGAGCTGCCGCCCTGCCCCAGGGTCTTGCAACAGTTTACAGTTTGGATGCAAAAGCAGAAGGACGTAAAAAGGCAGCTGTAAAATGCCTTTGGTGTCCCCTAACAAAAGATGTGTGTGGTGACCTTGGACTGCTGAAGCCCCTGGGACTGCAGTACCTTGATCCAGAGGATCATGGAGGAACGCGTTGCAGTCACACCCAAAGGCCAGCTAGCCGCAGAAGCGGCCGCCTCCACTCCCAGCCTCACACGCTCAGTGGAAGGTGGGGTGAATGGTCCACAGCAGCAGAGTTAAAGTTGAGTGGGTGTAGTGAAGTATTAGGGTAGTGTAACTGGAGTGCAGACCTTGTCAGGGATGAGAGCGGTTCAATTTGTATTGGAATCAGAAATCGTTGCCTGTTTTCAGCCTAAAAGTTTTTTTTTTTGTTTTGTTTTGGTTTTGAATATTTTTCTAGTATATAAAGATGCAGGAATACTCTGAAATTTAGTATTACCACTAAATTTATTGTTTTGGTTAATTTTTTCTGAAAGTTTAGTGACTTTATGTCCTTCAGTGTTGGAATGGGGAAATAGTGGTTGATACCTATACTACTTCCCCCTGGTTTTTCCTTATGTTAGTAGCATCTTCTTGGATGTATGAAAATGTCCAGAGACGTCCAGAGATCTGCACACTTACCATTGTGATTGAGTATCAATCTGCTTTTAATATATGTAGCAGATTGGTCAACAAACAAGATGGGAATTCACAAAGATATCTGATGCATTGTTAAAATTATTTAAAAGAAAAACAGTTGGCAAATGATAATAGAGAGATAGATACGCTTAATCTGTAAAACTGGAAATGCTGCTATGGCATCTGTGGGTTAGGTAGGGAAGACACATCCATGAGACCAGGGTTCTCTAGAAATGGATGAAGAATGACAAAGAATGCAGGGTGACAGCTGAAGGATCACATGGCAGGAAAGGGACTGATTAAATCCCCTGATGCTGTCCCTGAGCTGTAAGGCTGAAGATAACACTCTCTGCTTCTGCTGAAAACAAGAATCAATACTCACTCCTTGATGGGCTCAATACTCACTCCTTGATGGGCTAAATTATTAAAAAGAGCCCTTCTTACAATGTTTCATTATCTGGGATTTGCCTCTGCTGGTGATCTGTTGGCAGCAGAGGGGGATTTGCTAGGCATTTTGTATTAAAATTATTTAGTCGTCGGTGGAGCCCTTTGGATAATTCCCTTCCATATTACAGTGCTCTTGAGTAGATTTGTGGTTTACTTTTGCCTAAGTGGTTTTGTATCTTTTGGAGTTATTAAACGAAGTGTTGGGCACATATACACATATTAAAAAAAAAAACCTTGTTTGTTTTGTTTTATTTTTCTCTTGTAGCTGTGGGCGGGTGGTTAACAGATGATTTTAGAGGTACCCTTAGCAAACATCACATGCATCTGGCTTATTACGTCGGCCTGACACATTGATTAATGTGTGCTCAGTTTTGTGTTCTTTCCTTGTGAAGAAAATTATATAAGAAATTGACTTGCTTTTTAGGGGTAGCATTTTTTTTTAAAGATGGTTTTATTTCTTCCTTTCCAATCAGCATTTCTTTTTTCTTTCTTTCTTTCTTTCTTTCTTTCTTTCTTTCTTTTCTTTCTTTCTTTCTTTCTTTCTTTCTTTCTTTCTTTCTTTCTTTCTTTCTTTCTTTCTTTCTTTCTTTCTTTCTTTTCTTTCTTTCTTTCTTTCTTCCTTCCTTCCTTCCTTCCTTCCTTCCTTCCTTCCTTCCTTCCTTCCTTCCTTCCTTTCTTTCTCTTCCTCCCTCCCTCCCTCCCTCCCTCCCTCCCTCCCTCCCTTCTTTCTTTCTTTCTTTATTTCTTTCTTTCTTTCTTTCAATAAATTTAATATTTAATTTTTATTGTCTGTGGTGGGTCTTCATTGCTGCACACAGGCTTTCTCTAGTTTTGGCAAGCGGGGGCTACTCTTCATTGTGGTGCGTGGGCTCCTCATTGAGGTGGCTTTTCTTGTTGTGGAGCACAGGCTCTAGATGTGTGGGCTTCAGTAGTTGTGGCACATGGGCTCAGTAGTTGTGGCACATCTGCTCAATAGTTGTGGCTCACGGGCTCTAGAGCACAGGCTCAATAGTTGTGGTCCACGGGCTTAGTTGCTGCTCAGCATGTGGTATCTTCCTGGTGCAGGGATCAAACCTGTGTCCCCTGCATTGGCAGGTGGATTCTTAACCACTGCGCCACCTAGGAAGTCCTAGGGGTAGCTTTTAATGAGAAGGGGGGTATTAATTAGGTGGCTGCCAACCAACCAACCAACCAACTGAAAAAGAAAGCAGCCCCATCTTGTGAGCTTCAGGGAGAGAAAAGAGAAACTAGCACTTGTTCTCTTTTTAGTGCTGGTAGCATCACTGGTCCCAGTAGAATAGAAAGGCCAGGGAAAGAAGAGAAGGAAGAGCTTTCGTGGGTGGTCCTGGCTGTTATCCAGCAGGCCGGGATGCTGTCAGGAGCATCATCGTGTGGAAGCACGAGGGGACTTGTCCGTTGGACTCGTAGAGTTGAAATCTTCTGGATGAAGGTTGAAGCCTTCTGCCCTTCTATAGTCTGTCTGAGGGGAGATAAGACTCTGCTTCAGTATTTCAGAATTGGTGGTATGGTACATTTATGTTCCTTTGGTGGAGACAGAACCATTTCTAAAGATTTCTTTTTTCAGCTGCAGAAAGAGCCTGGTCACCCGTACAAAGCCATGTTGAGAAGCATTAGGGATGGTGAGGTGAGGCTAAAGGACAGTGGGGCAGTCACATTTCTGCTTCCCTGGAAAATGGATCAGGTTAAAACGTCCCTTTCTTTTGTGTGGAGGAGAGAGGGTTGGGAGGGAAGGGAAGCTAATGAAGAAAGCTGGACAGAGAGAGAGGTCTCTGAAAGCACACGGCTGGCCTCAGGGACAGGGCGGGGAAGTGGCTTCTGTGCGTGGCCCCCAGCCCGGTGGGCGCACAGCCGCCCTGGAGAGGCTCTGCTCAGAAGGCTCACCCGGGCCCAGCGGACTCAGGCTGGCTCCTGGGTGCAAGACTCCCAGGAGAGAGAGATGCTGCTTCCGAACGTTGCAGCCCCCCCCCTCCCAGCTCCACGACAGCATGTGTGCTGCAGGACTGGGAGTGCCCCTCAGGTGCCACCTGCCACTTGCTCTAGGCAGCCGCTCTCCTACAGATAGTTAATTATTTTCTCCTCTGTGCCGTCGTTCCTCCTGGCCTCATCTTCTGTTGTGCTGCTTTTTTGTGTTGTTTTCTGTTTGCCCGGCCAGATCCACAGCTCCCACTTCTGTCCAGTTCATGCTGGTTGAATGAGTAACAGGACACAGTAGTAGTCTGTCCAAGAGCGGAAGAGAGGTGGCAGGGCTGGTTCACTGGACACTTTTTGACCCCAGTGAGGAAGCCTTCAGGATACGCACTCGTGTCCTGGCGCAGTAATCTCAAGAACGCAGTCTTGAGTTTTCAGCTTGTTTTATTAAGCTACCTTGTGTGCAGTTGGGATTCTTCTGAGCATATTGCTTTACCTGGAAGAAAGATACACATCGCCTTTTTATGTTTGGGGGAGCAAGGCAGAAGGGCTGAGACCTAGACAACCTCTGGTCTTATTTCTTGCTTGGATGAAATGATGCCTTTCTGCTGTTTCTTGAGGAAATGTAATTATCCTAACAGTGATTGCCGAATATCAGACAGTGAGTTGAGCAGAGGAATGGGTTCTTCTAAAAGAACCCATTCTTTTGGAAGGTGGACTAGAAAACTATCAACAGGATTGATCATTTTAAAACCAAAAAATAATGAGATGGAGCTATATGTAATGAGGTGGATAGACCTAGAGTCTGTCATACAGAGTGAAGTAAGTCAGAAAGAGAAAGACAAATATTGTATGCTAACTCATATATACGGAATCTAAAAATGGTACTGATGAACTCAGTGACAAGACAAGAACAAGGACGCAGGTGCAGAGAATGGACTGGAGAACTCGAGGTTTGGGGGGGCGGGGGGTGAAGGGGAAGCTGAGACGAAGTGAGAGAGTAGCATAGACATATATATACTACCGACTGTAAAATAGATAGCTAGTGGGAAGTTGCTGTATAACAAAGGGAGTTCAACTCGCGGATGGATGATGCCTTAGAGGACTGGGACGGGGAGGGTGGGGGGGAGTCAAGGGAGGGAGGGAATACAGGAATATGTGTATAAATACAGATGATTGAACTTGGTGTACCTCAAAAATAAATAAATAAATAATTTTCAAAGATTTAAAAAACAAAACAAAACTGGATTGATCATTAAAAAATAAATCCACTGAAATTTTTATTTACAAAATTACAGTGAAACTCCCTTGCTTTGCAGACCCGATTATTGTCCTGGTCAGGTCACCCAACTGTGCCCTTTAATGTATACCTCTGCTCTGCACCTGACTGACAGACACTGTGCTGCAGGCTTATTCCTTTCCTCTGACAGTAACCTTGTAACAGTGAGATTGCAGGGAAAAGCCCTTGTAGCTAAAATTTTTAGTCATGGAATTTTAACACACTGGTTTTTATTCTACCCAGTTTTCTAATTCTGTGTGTTTTTTCTGCCCATTGGCTTATTGTTTGGGTTATTTTAGAGATATGGTTTAACAAGAAGCAACCTGAATTTCTTTGAAAATGCAAATGGCTGTTTAAAACATTAGCATCAGTACAAATTAAATGGTTAAGCACTTGCTATTTTAACTCCTCTTGGAAGCAGTGAGAGGTGAAACTCTTTCTCTTTCCACTGGTGCACGCCCTGGGCATCTGTCGAGTATTTAATAGTGCTTTTGACTTTTAGGGCTACTGAATTTGAATTTTCTCCCAGGTTTTTGGGGGATGGTGGTACTTAAACACTGTCACATACACTGTGCCATCCTTGTTTCCAAAGGTACATCACACCTAATTATAAATCTCTGAAGGTTAATTCATCAGAGAAACTTGTCTTCTTATTCAAATTAGGTCTTCTCTATAAGGGAGATAAAATACAGTGCAGTTCACTAGATTTCTAAGTCGTAGGCTGTTTTGTGTCTGAGATGCTGGTTGTAGACATTTTGTGCTTGGGTCAGCTTTTTTCTAGGCAAATTTTATATCTGATGAACTAAAACTACCTATATACATACACAAAGGTGTTTATGAAAAAGAGGTTCATTCCTGTAAGTTCCCAGAGAAGTGCATCTCATTTTGTGTTACCACTCAGGTAGCTGATGAGTTACATTGTTACTTACTGAGGGGTGCTCTTTGCTTCCAGGGGTGGCAAGCTTTTTCTGTAAAAGCGAGATAGGAAATGTTTTCAGTTTTGTTTTCTCTGTGGCTACTGCTCAGGTAGATCCCAGATAGTATGTGACAGCGTTACTGTGTTCCAGTAAAACTCTGTGCAGAAATAGGTGGGCTGGATGATAGCTGTGGGCCTGCAGTTTGCTGACCGCTGAGCTGGTGTGAAGTCTGGAGGGTTATCCCCCTGAAGGAGTCACTCCAGAGCTTTCTCTCCTCCTTCGCTGTCACCTCATGATTCTGTAAGGGGCATGTAGTTTGAGAGTGGACAGTACCGTTTTTCTTTCCTGTGTTATTTCGAGCTGGTGAGTATTGTATTTATTTACTCTCTCTCCATAACCCTCCCCACTCTGACCCTCATAATTTGGTGTAGTGCACTAGTAGGTAGGCACTCCTTGCAAGGGCTCATCGTCAGTAATGATCCTGGAGCATTTTTACAATATGTTTACGTACCAAGAGCAATTAAGTGTTTTTTCCAGCTTGTTTTTTCTTTAGCAGTTAGCTTATATCTTTAGAGGAATTTCGGAAGGGTAAATGTGCATAATAAAATACACTGAATTTCATGCCCTAATTTTTTTGTGGGTCTTTTTTTGTTTGTTTTTTAAATAAAAAAAATTGCAACAAAATATTCAAGACAACAGAACCTTTCTATCTCTAGTTAATGAGAAATATGAGTTCTGTTTCATTTAGTATTTAACAGATAAATATTGATATAGGCAAATACTTTACTATTTGTTGATGATGAAATAAAGCATTTGATAGCCACATAGGCAAAGAAACTTATCCAAATAAAAATTAGTCCACAGTCACAGATGACATGTCTGATCCTAACCATCAGCTTTTAAATATGCCATTTAATATGCTTTTGCTCACAAGCCATCCTGGGAAGTGAGTGGGGTTGGCTCTTTGCCAACCTCTCTTCACAGTTGAAAGAACAGCACAGAAACTCATCTGATTGACAGTGGTTCTCAGAAGTCTTCTTTATATTAAAGGACAGTATTGTTATTACCATGACACAATTCTGCACACTATTTTTAAGAAACATTATGAGTTACTGACAGATTCTGCTCATATCCAGGTAGAATATTAGGGTTTCAAATTGTATTTGAGACTAGGGTTTGAAGGTTTATGTGGTAACATAAACTAATGTGCTATGTATTATTTGCTCTTAGTTCAGTTGCTACATTTCTGGCTAAATTATTATAAAATTGTCTGTGATTTCTGCTCCTCCATCTCCTTTTCGCACATGCTTTGTTATAAATGAAGCAGTACACCACAGCCATTAAATCTGGGTTTGTCTTTACTAGTTGACCATGGTGCTTTTGTTGTAGTATCTTACTACCCAGTGGCATACACACTGTATGGAATTTGTTGTGATTACACACCCCTGCTCATTTATTTTTATTTTGCTTG
Source organism: Hippopotamus amphibius kiboko (assembly GCF_030028045.1). NCBI lineage: Eukaryota > Metazoa > Chordata > Mammalia > Artiodactyla > Hippopotamidae > Hippopotamus > Hippopotamus amphibius. Next base: position 6,222,627 of record NC_080186.1, on the reverse strand, counting down.
TGATCATGATTAAGTAATTGCACTTCATTGAGAGGTAGATTGCTTTTATGGAAAGAGTAGCCAGCTGGCTTCTGTTTTCAGTTCTGTTCTCAGTGCTTCCTAGCCGTGTTACTTTAGGCAAGCTATTTAATATTTTAGAACATTAGTTTCCATCTATCTGTCAAATAGAGATAATACTTTGTTCTGCTTACTTCACACGAGTTATTCTCATGTGAGAACAAAAAGAGGTAATATAGTGCTTTGGAAATTTTGCAGTGGTCTTAAATGTAGGAGTGTCTGTTATGTCGATTGGCTGCATATAATAAAAACCCAAATCACAGTAGTAAAAAGTTTGTATTCTCATAAAGCAAGATGTTTTCCAGGGTGTGCCATCCAGAGTGGAGAGAATGACCATGATTGTCAGGTCTAGTTTCCTACTCTCTGCACATTGTCCTTAGTGCATGGTTTCCATTCTCAAGTTTTCCTCGTGGTCACCGATGACCATTGCAGCTATAGTGGTCAGATCCATTTTCTAGGCCAGTACAGAAAGCAACTGTTTACAAACTTTTATAACCATTTCACATTGCCACACCATTTTATTTGTGTTTTATGAAAGTATTACTCTGCAGTGGATTGAGGGGAAACTGATTCTTCACTCTAGCCAGGCAGCTGAAAGAGGAGGCCTCATTTCAGAGCTTTTCTAGTACCCGTACCTAACAACTTGAGTCTCTGTAGCTCTTCAGGGGAGATGGGAGTTGGTTTTGGCTGTCTTCCAGTAATACAGGGGTTCTGTTATTAAGGAAAACGGGGAGAATGGAGGTTGAATCAGGCAGCCAGCAGTCTCTGCCACAGTTGGATGTATTTGAAACCACAGTACCATTCAGCACAGAATCAGATTCACAAATACACCCAATTCCTGAGTAGGAAGGACCCAGGGCACTGCAGCCGTTTCTAGGATTAGGAGAATTACTGTATATCTCAAGTAGGAAAACATACTGAGAATGCTGAAAGCAGAGTACAGTGATATAAGAGATTATGTGGTTATCATTTGTAGAAAAGAACATTTTCACTAGATTTTAAATTTACTTATATTTTCATAACTTAGAACTAAATTTGTGAATTTAGTTATATTTAGTTACAGTTCCTTATCTTAAACCAACATGAACTATCTCCTTGCAAATATGATTGTTGGATTCTCCTAGGATAAGAAGTAGAACTCTTTACAGAGATGAGCTTTAAAAGGTACCTTTTCATGGGTTTGGAGTTGGCATGACCCTCTTCCGTATGTTGCAGCGCATCCAGTGTGTGTGTGTGTGAAGTGCAGATGCATACAGGGTGGAAGCTGTAGGGAGGGTTTTACAGACAAGCTTATTAGAGTGAAGTGGCTTGTAGTTTAGTGGAATTTTGTTTGTGTTTTCCAATTTTAATTTCATTGTCCTCTTTCATTGAGAAGAGGAAGTATGGTAAAATATCTTCACTCTGAGTGTAATACTCCACATTGGCACTGCAACATTTTTTCCTATTATAAAAGTCTTTGTTTCCTTCCAGTGAATTAAGCCCTTGTGTATTAAACCCTTTTATTGTGTAGCATTTGATACTAAGCACCAGAAAGGGATTTAAAAGATGATAGCTGCATCTTTAAGAGAAAATCAGAGTTCTTACCTGCAAATGTTTGTGAGAGGTGCATGGCACAAGTAAATGTCTTGAAAGTAGCTGAAAAGCAGTGTGTTTGCCATGGTATGTGTGCATTGTAGAGAAGGCACAAAATAATGGAACCTGTCCATTGATAAGGTTAAGGGGGAGGTGTCCTAATGAGCTTATGGGTTTGGGGTTGGCTTTTACAGACAGGTGTGGTGGAAGGGAGAAGAGAGGGGGTTCTAGGCCGAGGAACTGTCACCACTGATTGTTGAATTAGAGTAGTTCTCGTCATGTGGATACTTTCTAGTCACGGTGGCTGGATTTGGATGTGGGAAGTTGGTAGGCAAGGTCCGTTCATTGACTTCTGTAGACAGTTTCACATTGAAGATAGATGCTTGTGCTTGGCTTTTCATCCACAGGTATTAGTTGGCATTTTTGTTTTTTCTTTAATCAGTGAAGATAGTGCTGATGGTGGTTGCAGTTCACTGTCAGAGAGAAAACTTACCTTGGGCACAAATGGTCAGTGGCTGCTGGGAAGGTCAGGGCTTTTCTTGCTTTCAGACCATCTGTTTTTTTGACCATTCTATTTGAAGCATATGTACCTTTTCCTCTTGTTTTATCCCAGAAAAGCCTCTTCACACCACCAAGTTATTCACAGAGAAAAACGTGTCTTAACTGTCAGCACAGGCGGCTTGATCTTTACTTTCTTGCTGCCCTGTGGAAGTTGGGGCAAGATGTAGTGGATCTGATGGCAGCGCCACGGGACTCTTGCAGCCCTCTCTTCAGAGTCTCAGCTGGAAGAGATCTGCTGGCTTTCTCCTTTACAGGGAACAGACATTTGGGAAGCTCTGCTCAGCTCCTGACATCTGAAATAGCTGAGTAACTTTCAGTTGCTCCGGACACTGAGGGAACAACACAGTCGAGTCGGGATGGTTTGGAGACTAATTGGTTGGCAACCCTTTCTACTCAGCAGTTCTTCAGCTGTTCCAGGAGGATTCTGGGTGAGCATGTGGTCAGTGGGAGGGAAGCGGCAGCTGTGAATCAGCATGGCCGAGGAGGCTGCAGGAGCCGGAAGCCAAGCACCCTTAGTTACTTAGTTAAGCGGAGGAAATGCAATTTGAGGAGTAGATTTTCCAGACTAGCAAATTAACAGAGTGTTTACCCTGCTGCCTGGAAGCATTGCCTTCATATTTCCTTCTAAGTGTGAACTAATTAAGAAGATGAGCAGCATTTCAGCGTTCACTTTGGAAGCATGAAGGCATGGTTTGTATACTCTCTGCAGGAGCACCTGAGTCAGAGTCCCAATCAGCTTGCTTGGCCTTAGCGTGACCTGTAGGCTGCATAGCAGTTCACCTTTCCCCCGTCCTCAGGGCTTCTCTGGCTTTCTGCTTCATTTTGTACAGTTTCATGAAACTTGTTTCATGAGTTAATTTACCTCCCTTAATGGATATTAGACTTCTTGAGGGAACAAACTGTGTTTTAGACATTTCCGATATTCTCTGTGGTCCCTGGTTCTGTTCAGTGTGGACTGTAGGCTGTTTCTTGACTTGATGGATTTGTCCAGCCTCTGAGTGACTGGCTCCCCATCTTCCAGGTCTCAGCTCAGAGTTTTCTTATCCATGGCCTCATCCTCTTTCCTACTTAGTCATTCTCTAAGATGTTGCCCAGTCTTAATATCTTTGTTGTTTTTATGACACTGATCATCACCTGAAATTACCTTGTTGGTTTACAGGCAGACCTCGGTGATACTGTGGGTTTGTTTCCAGATCACCACAATAAAGCAGATATCACAGTACAGCAGGTCACACCAATTTTTATAATACTTTATTGTTAAAAAATGCTACCCATCACCAGAGCCTTCAGTGAGTGATAATCTTTTTGCAGTAGCAATATAAAAGATCTCAGATCACCAGAACAAATATAATAATAATGAAAAGGTCTGAAACTATTACAAGAATTACCAAAATGTGACCCAGAGACATGAAGTGAGCAAATGCTATTGGAAAAATGGCACAGATAGACTTGCATGATGCAGGTTTACCGCAGCCTCCACTTTGTAAAAACAAAATGCAGTTATCTGTGAAGTACAGCAAAGAGAAGTGCAATGAGACAAGGTATGACTATTGTTTTTTTTCCCTTTCCCCAATAGAACAATAGAATTTCCTCAATAGTTTGCTTGTTTTCCCTTCCCGAGTGGAACACAAGCTCTTTGAGGACAAATACCTCGTTTGTCTTATTTTGTGACTATTACAGGATCTAGCACTCAATTAGGCATTCAATACTAAGTCACTGAATGAATGAATGAGTGAATGAAAACGTTAATATATATTTGCAATTTAGCAAATTCGATTTGGTTTTTACCTGGGGCTGTGGTTTCTTAAGCTGCATGCTGGGGTGGTGCATTTGGCGGTCACTAGGGACGATGGTCAAAGGGAGGCCACATGAGAAAAGCTCTGGGCCCCTGTTTCTACTTGAAGGATGATTTGGATTTCAATTTGTAAAGATTTTCTTTGGAACAGATAAATAAAAGGCCAATCTCTGCCTTATGGCCTCTGTGCATCTTGGGTGCCACTCTAACTGATGTTACTTAGTTGCCATTTCAAGTTGCTGAGAGAATGCAGCACAGATTGTCTTGTTACTCTGGACCACATATGTTGGTTGCTCAGGGATTGGCTGTCTTCTGGATCAGGTGTCACACCTCGTACAGTCAGCTGTAGGCTCTAGGCCAGTCATGTAAAACAAAGCATGGCCACCCAGAGGGATTGGACAGGGCAGTTGCCCTTAGAGGAGGGTGTAGGAAGGGTGGGTCTAGGGACTTCTCTAGCCTAGGTACCTTGCAGGGACTTTTGATGAAATTTAAAAGAGGCAAACATGTTTCTGAAAAAAGAGAAGTACTGGAATATGTCAGATTTGCAGGTCTGATGGTCCTTTTTTTCCCTCAAGTTAAATGAGGATTTTTAATGACTTATTTTAAATTATCCCAGTGTGTTAATTTCACTTTTTTTTAAGTGTTTCTGTACAGTTCAGCCAGCAGTCATTAAATGATTACGGTGTGTATTACAGGAAGTCCGTGGTGTAGGAGGAAAGGGATGTGAATGAGTCTCCCCCTCAAGAATGGCCAGCTCCAAGGGCCTGGGAGAGGGAGGGAGACTCTTGCCTATTTTGTTTATTGCTGTAGCCCCAGGGCCATGCAGTGTCTGGCACATAGGAGGAGCTTAATAAATATTTGTTGAATGTAAAAATATGAGTAAAGTTTTGCCTCTGCGCTCAAGTGATTTAAGACAAGTAGGAGGGATCACCATGTACTTGCAGAGGATGGGGGCTTGGAGAAGTGCGAGAGTGCTTTCCATGGGTAGAACTTGGCAAGGGTACCCCAAAGTGGTAGCTTTTGAGCTGAGCTTCGAAAGGTTGGAAGGATTTTGCCCTGGAAAATGAAAAAGCTTCTTAGACACAAGATAGAGGCAAAATATTTTTGTTGAATGTTTGGTGAAGGGAGTGGTTGGAGATAGAGCTGGAAAGATAAGCCTGGCTCTGAAAGTCATGCTGAGCAACTGGATTAGTCCTTGGGGAACCATGGATGGTTTTTTTTTTTACCAGTTGAGTACACGATCAGGATTACAATTTGAGAGAATTAGGTTAGAGATAGGAAGAACTTATTAGGAAGATGCAGGTGACAAGATATCCGCTCATTGACTAGCCGTTGGATGTATGTGAGAGAAGGAGGTAAGGGATCATTTAAGGTCAGTGAGCCCCAGAGACTGGGAAATGGGTTTGTTCCGTCAGAAGCTGTGGCATTTGTTATGAGTATGAGAAAATAATTTAATGCTGCTTTGTTTTACTTGTTTATATTTCAGAATTGTTTTTAAATTTTAGTTTCCTGGCCTTGTAGTCTTACTCCAGGGATGTCATTCTGATCAGTCTGTTGTGTATTACGTGCTCAGCAGCTATTCATTCCTTTGGTAGCCTCCTGTGACAATTCCAGCTGCTTTCTTATATCTTTCTCTATTTCCTTACATACATTTTCTAATTTAGTTCTTTTGGTTTGGTTGCTATTTTGTCTTTTAACTAGAAACCACATAATTATGAAATGTATAAATTTGTGAACATTGGTAAAATACATCTTTTATCTGCTGCACATAGTGCATCTGCAGCATCTGGTCTCCAGCTGAAATCTGCCTGAGAAATGAAGTTCATTTACTTTATCATGATGAGACTTGCCCTTTAGGTATGCTACCCTCTTCCTGAGTTTTCTCCTTTGGTTACCAGAGCTTTTAGCTGATACCTTTTCGTAGGCAGAAGGCAGGTGAGATGTGTTAGTGGTTTCTTTAAGCGCACATGCGTGCGCATGTGAGCACACACATACACACACTTCTTACTGTATATCACAAATACAAACAACCACACAAAGCATATGTATAGTTTAATGAATTATAATGTGTAACCACCTCCTAGGTCAAGAAATAGGACTTTGCCAGCCATCTCCCAGTTCCTCTGCAGTGACAATCCCCTCCTTCCCTGCAAAATCAACCACCACTTTATTTATTTATTTATTTATTTATTTATTTATTTATTTATTTATTTATTTATTGGCTGCATTGGGTCTTCTTTGCTGCGCATGGCTTTTTCTTAGTTGTGGAGAGCAGGAGCTACTCTTTGTTGCGGTGCACAGGCATGGGCTCTAGGCACGTGGGTTTAGCTGTTCTGCAGCATGTGGGATCTTCCCAGACCAGGGCTTGAACCTGTGTCCCCTACATTGGCAGACAGCTTTGTAACCACTGTACCACCAGGGAGTTCCCATCCTGCCTTTTAAAGTAGTGATTTCTTTGTTTTTTTAATAATTTTTGTCTACCAAGTGTGGATCTCTGGATACTATAGTTTTGCCTCTGATGTCTAAGTCTGTTATAATCTGTGGATTTCTCCCTGCCCTTCGTCCCTTTATTTTCTTAACACTTTACTGAAAAAGCCAAGCCATTTGACCTGAAGAATCTCCCACAATGTAAATATTGTTGATCGCTAGTGCAGTGAAGATGTGCCTCTGTCCATTGCATTTCCTGCACAGTAATAGCTGAATCCAGAGGTTTGTTCAGACTTGAGTCTGACCCATTTGGGCAAGATTACGAATAGTATAGTATACTTTTACCAGGAGGCATGTTGTGTCTTGTTTTTTCCCTTTCTCTTTTGGATGTTATTGCCTGTATTCATTAATGCCTTGGGAATTGCAAAAATATGAGATTCTAATTCTGCCATTTCATTTTCATTTATTAACTAGAATAATTTTGTATGGCAGTGCTTCCTGTTATCTGTGATTTGCCTAAAAGCTTGATTCTTTCTCTTCTCAAATAATACATAGGGTTTTCAAATAATACAGTTATTTGATAATTGTACAAATAATTGTTTTCAAGTAATACATTGAGTTCCCTTAAAGATATTGATGGGTTTCAAATAATTGCAGTTCTTAATCCTTATTGGCGCTCAGATTGTTCACTTGTTGGCTGCTGGGAGCCTCTTCAGGTTGGCGTCTCAGTCCTCTGATATGACCCTAGGGGTCTAATGTCCTTGCTGTCTCTGTCTAGCTGCTCCATCCCCATCTTGTGCATTTCCACTGCAGACCTGGAATCACCATTTCTTCTAGACTCCATGGTTTCTTTCAGTGAGAAATGATATTTTAAGAACACATTCTGTGCCATTTGGGTCTCATTTCTGTCTTTTTTTTCTTTTTTTCTTTTTTTTTGGCACACGGGCTTAGTTGCTCCGCGGCATGTGGGATCTTCCTGGAGCTGGGATTGAACCCGTGACCTCTGCATTGGCAGGCGGATTCTTAACCACTGAGCCACCTAGGAAGCCCTCATTTCTATCTTTTGATTTGTATGTTAATTACTTGAAAATTTCTGAAATCTCAGTGGACAGAGCTGGGAAATAATTCTATTATACTGATACTTTATAAATCATACTGATATTTCTAATTCAAATTCAGGGTTACAGAGTTTTTTTCCCTCATCTATATTCCATCTGTATCTCCTTTCTTCCACACGGAGATTCCTGATTCTCAGGGATACAGGAGTGATGAAATTAGAATATCCTGTAATTGTTTTCTTTCTCTGACCTCACCCATACAGCTCTCTCAGAGTAACAATATTAATACCACTCTCACCAATTATGATTACTGAAAAGAATTTTTTAAAAAAGCTTTGTTTGTGCTCTCCACATGCCTCCTCCATGTTTTAAATGATAGTATCGATACTGTGTCTACATTTTCACATTTCGTAACTAGTACATCCTATAGTCTCTTCTATTTAACTCTTATTTGGTCTTCGTTCTTCAGGTAACTCTGTATTTCATCTTTACCACTAGTCCTCATATAGATGTCTCTCTAGTCATTTTAGTTGTCAAGAGGGAGGATAGTCCCTGGCTTCTCGAATGCTTGTAACAGGTTGTTTGTGACCTGCCCAGCAGGTCAGATTTGCTGGCTAATGTTTTCTTTTCTTTCCTTCTTGCTTTAAAAAATTGAGGTATAATTGACACACAACATCATATGACTCTCAGGTGTACAACATAATTATTCGATATTTGAATATATTGTGAAGTGATCACCACAATAAGTCCTAACAGCTGTTAACATACATAGTTACAGAATTTTTTTTTCTTGTGATGAGAACTTCTAAGATCTAATCTCAGTAACTTTCGAATAGGCAGTACAGTGTTACTAACTGTAGTCGCCACAGCGTGTTTTCTTTCGAGTGTCTTAAATATGCAACTACATTTTCTTCCCGCATAAAGCACTGCTGTCAAAGTCTGTTGAAAATCTAATTATCTTTGTTTTATTCTTCACATATTATTTTTTCCTAGATGCCTGAAGAAAAATTTTTTCCTTTAAAGTCCAGTATTTTTAGTAGAATGTGTCTTAATCTTGGTCTTCTGGATTAGTGTGCTGAAGTCTGGTGTGCTCTTAAAGTGGGGCATTTCAAATCTTTTCATTTCAGGAAAATTTTCTTGAATTACAGTGTTTGTTCTTATCCTTAGATTTGGTTTTCTTTTCCAGGAGCTTCTACTCTCTGTGTGTTAGTTGTTCCTTGCCTGTCTTTAATATTTGTCAGTTTCTCCTGAATCCTTTTTGTTTTTTATTTCTTTTTATTTTCTTCTTTTAGCCTTCTCCTTCTCATCAGGCATTGCTAGCTGTGTTTATTCACTCTTGTATTCCTTCTGGTTTAGTCTTCATTTCTAAAATGAGTTTTGTCTGACATTTTATGTCTGAGTTTTGCTGTGTCTGATAATATATTGCTTTCTAATGTCTTGTGTCATGCATTTAATAATATCTTTTAGACTGCTTTGAAACAGTGCATTACAGTTTTGGCTATGTGTGTGTATGCATGTAGGTGTTTTTTTGCTGTGCTTTCCTTGTAGGGATGCTGTTCTGCTCCTTACCACCCTCCCTCCCCCCCCCCATTAGTAACATTGTATGAGGTTTAGCCTCAATACTGCTGCTTATTTTTACACACATTTGATTTTGTTGAACTTTTAGGAGGTGTGTGTGGTTCAGAGTAGTTTCTTTTCACTGTGTTCCTCTTCCATTGCTATGTTATGTTACAAATCTGGTGCTTGCATTTTGTGCGTTCCTGACTCTGTTCCCCTCCTTCACTTTCATTTGGACCTTCTTTATCCTTTACTGTTTTGTTCCTGTTCTGCTCCTTCTAGACTCCATTCCCTGTAGTTTTTCCTTTGTTATGGGTCATTCTCCTGGAAGGGAGCTGTGATAAGTTTTTAGAGTTCATCTGTGGTTAGACTACATAGCTTTTTCTGGTTGGTCTCGCTACTGACCTGTGTCTCCATGGGCAAAACCCCCGCAGTTGGAAGCTGCTGTTAGCACGTTGGCCCAGCTGCTTGCTTGTTAGCGATTTTGAGATCCTCCTGACCTTAGGTGTGTGAGGTACACCGTTCCTTCCGTTTCCTCCCTGACAAATTCTGACGGCCACAGGTTGTGTGGTTGTTGGTGCTTTATGCCCTTCCACTTCCCACCTGCTTATATGTGGGGATTTGTGAAGATACTTGTTTCCCCATTGTGTTGTGTTGTCAGCGGGAGTTTGGTTTGACTCTCTAGTTGATCTGCTTCTATGGTGGGGAGTTAGGAAGATCTGTAAACTATGCTGCCATCCTCCTAGAATTCCTGGTATCTTAGTTTTTATTGAAATAGTTTTCTGCTAAGCCTAAGATCACAAACACATGGATTCGTAAATTGTGACTTGCTGTTTGTCATGGCTGCTTCCATTCTTGTGTGAGCCCTGAGGGGAGGGATAGGTACAGAAGACAAGAAGGAAGGAAGTCTATCGATTACCAGCTGAGTTTGGTCCCATAACCCCACTGAATTTCCCCACGTACTGGTCTAGGCCATGTCAGAAGCATAGATATTGTTTTATCCTAAATTTTTTTCTAGTCCAGGAGAAGCTTGAAGGTTCTGTCTTCCTAAATAGATGCTCAGATTGACCTGTGAAATCTCGCCATTGATGGTGAGAAGATGCTGTTCCCCTCACTTCTGACTCCACCCCCCACCCCAAATGTATGTTTTAGAGCTTTGCGTTTTCCCTATTGGTGTATCCCTTAGAAGCTGACTTAAAACATATTAACTTTTCAGAAACATTTTATTTTGAGCAAAAGGAGCAGCTGGTTTGGTGACTGGAGTTGGAGATTTGAGGACATTTTTGTTTAGTATGATTATTTCTGGATTATAAATATATCTGATGTAATATATCGGTGTGCAGTTATAGCTGAGATTTTTACGTTTCACAAACATAAACATTAGCCATTACAAGTGTCACAACAATTCAGTGTGTATGCATATGTATTAAATAAGTATACATTTGTAAAATATAGTTACATAATTCAAACGGGAAAACCTCAGAAAATATAACCATTGGGTCAACATTACTGTTGACTTTAAGTATAAAGTATGTTAATAGGAGGAGATGATGCTTTCCAATATTGGTGTTACCATACAAAGTGAGATTAAGATGCCAGTGATCTCAAGGGCTAAGGTGTAACTTTTATTTCTTGAATGCAAATTTAAATGAATCTACAAATACACTATCAAGCTATTTTCAATGGGAAAAGGAAAGTCTTTTCAACAAATAGGCTGGAACAATTGAATACCCATATGGCAAAAACGAAAGACAAAACCCTAACTCACACCAGGTAAAAATTTTGTCTTTACAACCTTGATGGAGACAAAGATTTCTTAAAGAGGAGATCGAAGGTACTAACCAGAAAAGAAAAGAAAAAAAGGAATTCATCAAGAGACATTGTTAATATTCACTGGGGACATCTCAGACAGTGAGAAAATGTTTACACCACATATCTGAGAAAGGAATTGAATCCAGAATACATTAAAAACCTCAGACAAAACTGCTACAGCTTAATATTAAATAAGGCAACTCAGTTTTTTTTTTTTAAATGACTTGAATATGGGGACTTTAGGAAAGAGGATATATGATTGGAGGATAAGCCCATGAAAAAGTGCTCAATATCATTAGCCATTGGGAAAATATAAGTTAAAACTACAGTACATACCACTCTACAGCCACTAGAAGGGCTACATGGAGGAGGCTGATAGCTGATGATGCGTCCCCTGTGCGTCTCCGGCGAGGAGCTCGCCTGCTTTGCTGGTGGGAATGAGAATGGTGCCACCACTTGAACAGCGTGATGGTTTCTTAAAAATTTAAATATGTAGATCTATCCTGATCTCTGTGATAGAAATCAGATTAGTGGTTGCACTAATCTGCTTTCTATAGGGAATGTGCTTGAGAGAATCTTCTGGAAGGGTAGAACTGTATTGGATTTGGGTTATAAGGGGGTCTGTGTACATCTTGATAAAACTGAACAGTGTACCTAAGGTCTCTGCATTTTGCTGTATGGAAATTATATTTCAGTTTTTAAAATTCAGTGCAGATTAAAAAACATTTTATACAGTTTGGTAAGTGTCAGTGTTATAATGCTGTTCCGTAAAACTCCAGTGTTTGGATTTAATCCAAATTTTATTTGCAGTGCATTTTAATTTATTGTGCAATACCTTAGAGTAAAACTTAAATAAAAGGTTTCACAGTTGGTTTTGCTCACCAGTATCAAGCTGGTGCCACTGTATGGCATGAGATGAGTTCCAAAGTAAATGGACCAAGTACTTGGTAAATGTACTTAAAGGCAGTTTGGCTATGCTATGAACTTTTCAAGTCACCTCGGTTATTACTCATAAATTTTTTTTCTAGATATTTGGAATACTCGTTCCTAGTAGTTTGCCTACCCTTTTCCTCTGTAAGGGGCTACTCGTATAGGGTCCTGTGAGAGGATGATGAATTTCAAAGAAAAGATCTTGCCAGATTACTTCACATCATCTTGTTAATTTTTGAAGTGTCCTCTGTTTTGCTATTTATATTTGGTTAGATTTTAGCCTCTTTTATCTTGTTTTGTGATAGTCAACCTCCCGAAGATGCTGGCTCCTACAGATACAACCTAGTTTGAATTCCTCTGTGCCCCATTTTTCATATTCTAGCTACTCTATTGATTTTTTATGTAAAAATTGAGTTGTGCATGAAGAGCAGTCTGTTCATAAATTTTTATATATTTATCACATAGTCCACTTTATAAATGTGTCCTTTTTATAAGAAGGGGAATATTATACCTAGATAATATGATGTTTGCCCAGACTTGGGAGGACTTTACTTTTATTGCAAGCTCTGAGTTCATGCTTTATGTAGCGTACATTTTTGTGGACAGCTTTGTGGAAGAAAATCACAGAAACATTTTCGTAAGAATTCTTTCAAACATATTTACAAGAAAATGTCACGGCAGTGTTTATTTTTTTTGAAATGATGTAAGTTAGGAAACTGTTCTGTATCTTGCCTTCCTCAGGAAAAATGCAGGATAAATGTGGCCAGGTTTTTAAAAGGCAGCGAATTTTTGCTATGTAAGAAGCTTCAATTTTGATGAGATTTGAAGGTAACTTTTATGAACCTTCATAAAAATATGATTCTTTGTACATTCTTCTTCTTTAAATGTGTTTCACCTTTCTTATCTAATTCTAGCTATTTCGTATGTGTGTGATATAAAGGCATGTCAAAGTACAGAATACATGTTGGCACATCATAGCTGGATCAACTAAAAATATACTAGACCCCGTTTATGACACTTTTGGGAAAGGGGACCAAGAAGACATTCATGGTGTTTTCTGCTTATAATAGAAGAAAGTGGTAATTGTTTCTCTGCCTCTATTATTGATTCGTAATATAGGCGCAATAATGAAATTTTTGCATAATAGCCAAATCTCAGTTTGTGGTATCATAGACTGAGACATATTCATATAGCATACACAAATGGAAAACCTAACATTCAGTACTGCTGTTTAGAAACTATCATTTATTTTTAGTTACTGTTTTATTTAAAACTGGCTTTGTTAGAGCCAGCATTTGTTAATGGAGTGTCTAGGGGTAGTCTACCCTTAGGGTGATTTGCTTAGAGGGTTAGGACCTCATATTGATCGGATAACAGTAGAAGACTTTTCCTCTGTATTCATGTGTTATAACAATTGGGTGGAAGGATGAAGAGCTGGTCTTAGTTGTTACACAGGAGTGTCATATTATTCACTGAGGTAAAGGTTTTCAAATTTTGTATTGTAAGTTGTCTTCAGGGCAACTTAATGTTTGTTGTTCGGGGTAGTTGTGTGTGTGTGTGTGTGTGTGTGCATGCGTGTGTGTGTGTGTGTGTGTGTGTGTGTGTGTGTGTGTGTGTGTGTGTGGAGAGAGAGAGAGAGCGAGGCAGCCTGGGTGGGGATACAGACAGTACAGAAGCAGATGTTGCAGTGTGGCGCTAAGCCTACGTAGTGGTTCTGAAACTGGGAGCCTGTGGATGTTAAGACGTTTTATGCAGTAGTTTGCATGGCACGCACATTTTCTTGAGAGACAGAAGGTCCAGCAGAGGTTAAGATCCATTGTTCTAGAGCCTGATTTGAGATGTAGTTACCAGGTATGGATTTCTACATGAATGCAAGGAGGCAGTAGCCTCTGTAAATTCCCCAGTCAGTTGATTCCACTATCTCCTCTTTTGCATGATCATATTAAATTCTCTTGGGCATTGTTTCGTTTTATGTCCCAGTAGTTATTTACTGCCAGTTAGAACTGTGACGCTTTCTGCTGTTAGCCTCCCTGACAACATTGGTAGAGCTAGAAAACGATTTCCTGCAGTTCCCTCTGTAGTGATTCCCTCCCTCGAATTATAGAACATGGTGATATTGTTAATAGGTAAGTGGTGCCTGTGTTATGTGGCAGTTGCTAAGAGTCAGCTGTTCATGTTTTCTTTTGACAATAAAAGCTTTTCTGGACTTATCATGGGAGTTACCATGATCCTCGTTTTAAAGATCATCATTGATGATTGGCGGAGAGCTCTCCTGTGGCTTTCTGTAAATGTGTGAGATTTAGCTTGCACTAGTTCTGGTGACTGTGCACGAATAACAGACAGCAGCACAGACAGGCACAGCATTGAGCGTGGTGTCTGGTTTAAATTTGGGCTCCAAGTAGGGACTTAAGGGAAGGTTTCTCTGTTCTTAAAAACTAGGAAATTAATAGATCTTCTGTCCAGGGGGGCACCCTAATTTCAGTGGGACACTGGCCAAAAACAGGGGCTCTGTGGGTATTAATACAACTCTGCTTCTTTGTTAGTAGCCTTCACAAAAGATTCCTTTTTATGTGTATTTATTTTTCAAATAAAGGATCTTTTACTATTTTGTATTTTAACACAAGGGGCAGATGTCTCTAGCTTTGAGCTGGGCTTTGCAACATGTCCTACCTTTTGAATGTTTCTTTCAACTTGGGTAGCTCTCTTTGTTAAAAAGCCAAAGCCCTTAGTGAGATGTTCTGGGAAAGAGGACCCCTTGATATTTGAAAGGTGAGAAATCCATTTAAGCCATGTGATGGCTACCGACAGCCCTACTGCTGGGTTCTGCTTGTTTTAATGTAAGTGATAGATGCTTTGGCTGGTTGTGTTCGGTAATTGGATGTGAACTATATAAGTGACATTTCATGGCAAATGTGAGGGCACTGTGGATGGCACTTGATTTCTGTGTTGCTGCCATAGGCTTAAAGGAAGAAACCATAATGGAATTTAATTATTAGAACATATATTCAAAGATTAGTTCAATGCATGTGTAATACCCTTAGTTGTTAGGTAACCGTTTGATTATTGTGCATGACACTGAGTGTGTGTGATTTATAATGCCAGTGTGTGCAGGGCAGCAATAGAAATGCTAATAAGGCTGTGTGTGGGGAGGGCTGCCATCAATACTGTGTCAGCAGCTTGCTGCCAGATAGTCTTCTAGGAAAGACATAATCTGTAATCAAAGAGGAGTTTGTGGAAATAGCAAGCATAGACAAAAAATGTTATAAAAAAGTGTTCATTGCTTTCTTTCAAGAGAGGTTTCAGTTACATCTTGTTAATGATATCTTTCCGCCTTTTTAAGTGTGTATACAGCCTTGATGGTCTATCAAAGGATGAAAAGGAGTTGGTTATACTTTATTTTCATTTCAGGTCTAGTTTTATAAGGTAGCATTGAATGGAACATCTTATATTCAATTAGAAGTCTCTAGATTTCATATTTAAAGGCTCTGTGCCTTTTAATATCAGTAACACTATGAGCATTTTTGAGGGGAGGAAGGGAATAAGAATGGTATGGCATGTGTGGAGGGCAAAGAAGTAGATGGCTTTCTTCTACAAGCAGTTGAGAACATGTATGACTGTTTATACAATTGTCCCTCAGTATCCTCAGGGGATTGGTCCAGGACCTCCTGTGGTACCCATGTCCTCAGATGCTCAAGTCCCTATGTGCTGGGAAGCCAGGGAATTCAGGTGACTTGCTTGATTGCACTGGGGACTTCATTGCAGTGGCCTGGAAGTGAACCCACAATACCATCGAGGTATGCATGTGTACATACTGTGTATGCAGTGTACCACTATACAGAGTGATATGTGTGTGTAATATATGTATAAGTTCTATGTCACATTTACGCATATCAGGCAATAAAATGCTGTAAGCACTCCAGAAACCACCTTCATGCCCTCTCCCAGCCACTAGCCCCATGATAACTACTGCTGTAAGCTCTGACATCATAGGTTAGTTCTGCCTGCCTTTGAATTTTGTATGTAAAGGGAGTCATGTGGTATATATCTGTCTGTGTCTGGTTTCTTTGGCCTACCATAGTGTTTGTGAGATGCATCTGTGTTTTTGTATGTTACAGTAATTTATTTTAATAGCTATGTAGTCGTGCATTGTATGAATATACTGCAATTAATCCTAAACTGTTAGTGACTATTTGGAAAACTTGAAGAATTTTAAAATATCCCCTTCAGTAATTGAGCAAACAAGTACATTATAAATCAGTGAGAATATTGAACAGCACAGTTTAAAAATTTGAGTTAAATGTTACACATACAGAATACTATGCCCAACAACCAAAGAATATACATTCTTTTCAAAAGGAAAAGAATGGGATATTTATCAGAAATGACAATATTGGATCTTAATGTAAGTCTTAACATATTTTAGAGGATTGAAATCATATAGAATATGTTCTCTGACCAGAGTGGAATTAAGCTAGAAGTAAAAAAACAAAATGATTACCTGGAAGATCCAGAAATGTGTGGAATAAAGCTGTATAGTCTATGAGCCAAATAAGGGATCACATTGGAAATTAGAAAATATTTTGCAGTGAATGATTAATGAAATTATGGCATATCACAATTACTGGATATAGCTAAAGATATGCTCAGAGGTAAATTTTTAGCCTTAAATATATATGTAAATAAGAAAGGTAGAGTAAAATCAATGGTTTAAGTATCTATATTGAGAAATTTAAAAATAACTTAAACCAAAAAAAGGGGACAATGAAGATAACTTAAATTAATGAATTAATAAGGAAATGTACATTAAAGATAATAATATCAGAAGTTGCTCCTTTGAAATGACTAAGGAAACTTAAATTCTTGTAAAGATGACAAAGAAGAGAAAGAAAAAGGCAGCATGTTACTAATACAAAGAATAAAACTGGGACAACACTACAGATCCTACACGCTTTGGTATCAGAGGGCATTATGAACAGTGTTACCTATTAATTTTGAATATTTAGCTTTGGCACCAAACATTCAGAGACAGACTTAAGACAGATTTGCACAAACATGAATAACAATACTTATAATAGCAGCCTTTGTTGTAGTAGTGAAGAACTAGAAATGACCCAAATATCAATGAGCAGGAAATTTTTGAACAAATTGTACAAAGAGGTAATATGTATTATTTAAAATGAATGGACTGGGACTTCCCTGGTGGTCCAGTGGGTAAGACTCTGCACTCTCAATGTAGGGGGCCCAGGTTGCATCCCTGGTTGGGGGACTAGATCCCACATGCCGCAACTAAGAGTTCACAAGCCGCAACTAAAAAGATCCCACATGCGGCAACTAAGACCCGGCGCCGCCTAAATAAATAAATATGTTTAGAATGAATGGACTAGGGCATGGATGGATCCTGCAAGCATAATGCTGAGTAAACAGAGCGGATTACAGAGGTAATCAGAGTATGGTATCATTTATGTAAAGTGTAAAAACTGCAAAACAGTACCTTATATAGTTTTAGTTGTATGTGCATGTGAAGTAAAAGCATAAAGCACAGTATGGGAATGAGCAACAGTGAATCCAAGATAGTGCTTACCTCTGGGGGAGTAAGAGACCTGTCTAGAAGGGGTGTACAGGCAGCTTCTTCAGGGTTGGTGATGTTTTATTTCTTAAGACATATTATTTTTGTACCTTTATGCCTGTGAAATTTTTCATGATAAATTTTATAAAAGAAAAAATAAAAAGGTAAAGAAGGTTAAAAAAAAAAAAAACAGAAACCTTCTGGAGTTTTCATGAACAAGCCCAGCCCAGCTGAGAGACAGAGACTTGGGTTTCTGTGGATGGAGAAATTGGTGTATAGATTTATCAGGGTTATTCAACCACCTTCTCTGTATGAAGTAGTCAAGTCACAGTACACTTCTTCCTGCCAAGTTCAGGTGCTTTTGAGAAGACAGCTAGTTTTAAGGAAAACAATACCCAAAGAGACTAAATGCAGTGTAAAAAAATGTCACTCACCTAGGATTGTATGGTTACTAAGTGGCAGATTTCATTGCTAGTAGCTTTTTAAAAGCACTTAACCATTCTCTGACCTTTATTGGGATTGGAATGTTAGCTCTATCAAGACTGGGACTTTATCTATTCTTTTCCTGTACTCAGTATCTATCTCCAGAACAATGGTCTGATACTTGGTAAAAGCTCATTAAATAAGGATTACATGATTTGAGGAAATTATACTGTAAAACTAATTTGAAAAAAAATTTACTTTCATAACTATTGTCTCTGTAACTTATAGTCTGGGGTTTTTAGGAGGTCATTGACGTCTCAGCTCAGAAGTTTTATCTAGCAGATTATTTGATTTTGAAGAACATGGGGTTATTGTCTGTAGTGGTCTCCAGCATCAGCTGGTAGAAAGACGTGTCCCGGTCGCCTCAGAGTTGTTTTTCTCCTTGTTAAAGTCTCTGTGTGTTAAAATGGAGGAAGGAATTTAGATTAGAATGTTTTTCTGGCACTCTCTGGCACAAAAGCTTATTGAGGAGAGCAGATTCATCAATTCTAAAGGAAGTTAGTCTTTTTGTGGTAATAGAAGTATTCCCTATCTTAATTGTGGTAGTGGTTACACAGCACGTGTCAAACACAGTTTTATTGTGTATAAAATATACCTCAATAAAGCTGATTTCAAAAAAAAAGATGAATTCAAACCAAAACAATGAAACAAAACTCCCAAATTAAAACATTTTTGGAAAGGATAGGGGATGAAGAATTTTAAAGAAGGTCTTCCTTGAGGAGATATTAACATTTATATAAGTTGTATTAGTACTTGAACGTGATGGGGAATCTTCTAGGCAAAAATTAACCTATGTTTTATGGCTCTGGTCATATGCTCTTTGATATTCTTCCTTTCTTTTCTTTTTAAGCAGCGTTTCCTCAGCTCCACTCATACTTGATTGAATACACTGATCGATTATCTGGGATTAACTCAGCCTTCTCATTTCCTGCTTTCATTTCTCCTCCAGCAGGCCAGTGGGCCTTTGTTGTCTGGAGTGTGGACTGAGATAAGCTATCAGGGCATGTTTGTATTAGAAAAATGGTTGTAGATGGAACGTTATAAATAGACTAGCAGGTATTAAAGGTTACAGTCTTTGTTTTGGTTTAAGTCAAAAGGAGAGAAGAATAAATAAGATACTTAAGACTGACTAGTTTATATAAAGTGAAATAGGAAAACGTGAATTTTTAGGGTTCCTACTGATTTTTTCCCTTTTAAACCAAACTATTTGTTGTTTATTGGCAAGTGCAAAATGTTTGTTAGCTGTAATTGGATTCTTATTATTATGTAGGCTGACTTTATTTAAATATAAATAATTGCTGAACCTATATTAATGTTCCTTAAAAGTGCAGATACTCGATTTTAAAAATCTTTGTGCTACTAAAAGGTATTTTATGGTGTTACCAGCTGTACGTTTTGCAGTTTAATTCGGAAAACAGTGGTGCAAAAAGGTTATCACCTAGAAAGAGAGGAAATGCTGGATTCACATAAAATAGGTATGTTCATCTTTATAGAAGATAATGATTCAATACAGTTTGTTAAGCTCAAAGTTCGTTGTTGTTGTTTGTTTGCTTGTTTAATTCTTAAAAGTTGATATTTCATGTTGTCAGTTTTCTTAGGTAGGAGGCAGCACCATTTTTGAAATGGCCACAAAGTTGCCTGGAATTGCAAATTGCTGAATAAAAGTTACCCAGGTTACTACCTATTTTCTCCTTGTTCGCTTTCAGCTTAATAGGTTTACCATTGTTTTAAAGTGAACCTTTTTAGTATAGATGTATTTATATTCTTGTTTGGATCAAGATATTTCTCAATATCATGAGCTCAAATTTTAGAAAGAAAAGTATCTTAAATTGAAACAAGAGGCTTCTTACCTAGATTTTCTTGAACAAGAGTTTAACTTCCTGCTCGCTGTTGGAATGTCTGATTGTATAAATAAAGTCTTCTATTTTTTACTAGTTTCTGACTTGTAACTACACGTGTGCCCTCACATTTCCAGCCATGGTTCCGCGTGGGGAGCCTGCTGAAATTGTGTGAACTACCAGAGCGGGAGAGGCAGGCGTTCTGGGCTGCTTGTGCAGCTTGTTCCCTTCACCCCGTAGAGCAGCGCTTCTCACGCGTGGTCCGTGGATCTGCAGGGCCAGGCTGCTTTCATGAGTATACCAAGACATCGTTTGCCTTTTTCACTCTTCCTTCTTTCATGAGTGTACCGTGGAACATTACAAAGGCTAAATGATGTGTCACATATCTCAATGGGTTGAATGCAGAATCAGATACGAGAATCTGTTTCCTTAAGCCAAATGTAAGAGAGGTTTGTAAAAACATAAGTATTACTAGTTTCCTAAATTTCATTTGTTTTAAAAGGATAGTTGCTTGTTGTAATTATTTACATTAGCATGTAATAGGGTCATTATCATTAAATGAATGAGTAAAAATGTCTTAGTTTTTCTTTATTTCCATTTTCTAGTATAGTAAACATTGATATGACCCACATAAACAAAAGCTCTTTGAATTTCTCAATAATTTTGATGAGTGAGGACCGCTGAGTCTAACAAGTCTGAGAACCACTTCTATAAAAAAGCACTGTTGACTCAGTGAAATCTTTTCAAGATATTTCAGCATCAATATTTAATAGTAAAATCTGTGTGATGTATCTTTAATCATAAGTTAGTAATTTTTATTTCTAAAATAATGTCATAGTTTAATTTGTGAAACTTCTAGAGAATTTTGGAAGATTACAGTCCAGGTGCATCATTGATTTGTGATAGAGTTGTGTAACTTCTCCAGCTATGTTGTGTACAAGAAGTAATAAACTCCCCCAGAATGAATAACATCACTGCCACGGTCACCAAACAACACCATCACCAAACAACAACCAGCATATTGCAAATGTGTTAAACTTTGTAGTATTTGGGCTTGGTATCTTAAGAAAGGAATTCAGTGGAATGTTTAATTCCATTTAGTAGGGATTACAAGCAATATGGCAATTTCTTATGGTGCTGCCTACAAACAGCTATTTTCTCTTCCGTTACGGGGGAAACTTTTTGGGCCAAATAGAAAATTTGTGGTTATGGATTTACCTGGTGTAATCATAATTGCTGGAAAGAATTCTGGCTTTTAGGAAGGGGTTAATTTTGGGTTTGGGCAGCAGATTTTGGGGATCCAAGTATAGGGACTTAATTTTATCTGTGAAATTTCATGAAAATTCCTCTTTCTAGCTTGACCCTTCAACCTGAATTTTGGGAGACTTTAAATCCTGAACCTGACATTTAATATTTTTGTCAGATGTACATCAACACGATTCATGTGGGAAGTTATAGGAATGTTCTTTAGTTTATTATATATGTCCCCAGGTGTGAAATCCCCCTTTAAGTATAGCTTATCTATGTGTGTGGACAGCAGAGGTTACCTAGTGACCCTGTCTCTGTCTCCTATCTTACAAGGCCAAGAAGTAGGAATATTCCCAGGGCTACCCCTGTACTCAGTTTTGGCCTCGCTACTGCAAATATAGGAAGCTGTTGTCTGAAAATTTCATTGTTCCTCCACAACGTAATCCTCGATAGAAATTGCCTTAATAGTATTAGTTTTGACTCCATAGTTAGCAGCTGAGAGATAATTTTGTTTTCACACACCTTTTTGGTCCTACCATTAATAAACAAGACATCATTAAGAAACAGTGATTTTGAGACTTCCTAGGTGGCGCAGTGGTTGAGAATCCGCCTGCCAATGCAGGGGACACAGGTTTGGGCCCTGCTCTGGGAAGATCCCACATGCCACGGAGCAACTAAGCCCGTGGGCCGCAACTGTTGAGCCCGTGGGCCGCAACTGTTGAGCCCGTGTGCTGCAACTGCTGAAGCCCATGCACCTGGAGCCGGTGCTCCACAACCAGAGAAACCACTACAATGAGGAGCCCACGCACCACAACGAAGAGTAGCCCGTGTGCAGCAACGAAAACCCAACATAGCCAATAAATGAAATAAATAAGTTTATTAAAAAAATAAATAAAAATAAAGGATCTCTTTGTTTTAAAAAAAAAAGTGATTTTGAAAATTATTTCTGATCATTGGAGCCTGTGTTTCAGCATATTTTTAGTTGCATCATCTTTCTGGGGATTTGGATATAACCAGTTATTTGCACATCTAGGTTGTAAACATTGTAAAAGTCATCTGCCCTCCTTGCTTCACCATCTGATTCCAGATGATTTAAATCCTCTTGCACAGACCCAGATGCTGATGCAATCTCTTGAAAACAGTCTTTTGGGTTGAGTGCCACAGGTTCGGAAAATGAGCTTGTAACAACCTTGATCCTAAGGCCTAATGGCAGTAAGCAGCTTAGTCAAATGGATATGGTTTGTTTGTTTCTTTTATCTGTTTTTATCTCTTTTATTCATTATGCTAGTTCTGAGTACACCCCTGTGTAGTTCCAGGTTATGTCCATTTGCAAATGCCAGTCAGTACATTATAAGTAGCTACTTGTTTTAGTCAGAGCTCTCCATAGAAACAGAACAATAGGAGAGAGAGAGAGATGTGTATATATACTATAGGAATTGTCTCATGAGCTTACGGAGGTTAAGAAGTCCCCTAGTATATATTTATATAACTTGCTGTCCGCAAGCTGGAGAACCAGGAAAGCAGGTGGTATAATTAAGTTCAAGCTGAAGGTCTGAGAAGGGGCGTGGGGGTCAAGGGATAGGGTTAGGGTGTAAGTCCTAGAGTCTGAAGGCCTGAGAACCAGGAGCTCTGATGGGTGATGACAGGGAAAAAAAATGGACATCCAGCTCGAGAAGAAAGAATTTGCTCTTCCTTTTTCTTTTTGTTCCTTTTGGGCCCCCAAGAGATTGGCTTGTGCTTGCCCACACTGCGGACGGCAGATCCCTTTACTAGGGCTGCTGAATCAGATTCTGACCTCTTCCAGAAACACCTACATGGGCATGCCCAGAAATGATGTTTTACCAGCTGCCTGGGCATCCCTGAGCTCAGTCAAGCTGACACATGACATTAACCGTCACACCACTAAACAAGTTTCTGTGTTAGAAACTCAAATGTTGTAGCCCCCATAGGGGAGCTGTGCCACGCTCGTAGTTCTTTTCCAGGCCAGTTCAGTCACCATTGGGCAGTGGATGTGTCTTAGAAAGTTGCAAGAAGGGCATTTTAGGACAAAACAAGTGTGGATACTTTGTTTACTCACTGTCAGTAAGAAATACATTCACCCTCTCAAATAAAAGGAAACAAAATGTTTAGTTAATGTCAGTCTATTAGGGAGGGTTGTGCGTGCTAGTGTGATTATTTGTAGGAGATACTCAAAGCCCTTTCTTCTTTGAGAACAAGACTCTGCAGTCAGTGTTGCGGCCTTTCCCCTAACCTCCTGGTACCCGAGCAGAACTCTGAGACAGGTCCTTCATGGCCTAAGCCCTGGTGGCACTTAGGTTTTCCTGTAACTCTTTAATGGCATTTTGAGCTATAGTGGCTATGGAACTATTTAGATACAGAAGTATAGATAGAGAAAATGTTGCACTGCTCTTGTCTTATGTTAGGAATAGAGCAGTGGTTTGAAACAATATTACAAGATATTTCCTACCTTAGTCCTGCTGTTCATCCACGTAGTTGAGTAATGATGATCTGACTGGTACAGAAAGCTTATCTTTAGATGGATTCCCCTGTAAATATGCCTGGAGTTATTCTTGGCCTTTGAACTCTAGTAATCTTAGACCTCATTGTCTGTCCCTAGTCCCCTCCCCCAGAGTCAGGAATGCTTGAAGCCACTAAGACTGTGTCCCCAAAGTCTTTGTGAGGGTGATCTTTCCAATAGGCACAACCCTGTGGGTGGAGGTGGACTCAGCAGGGTTGAAATACCACTTCACACCAGCCATACAGCAACTGGAAGGTTAGCTCTTAACCTTACTGTCACCATTTTGTGGAAATGCATGACAGGTTTCTCCAAAAGGAATCTTCTTAAGCCATACCATATACAAATGTTAGCTACTTCTATTTCCCAAATTTCTGGAAAAACAGGATGGCTATTTTGGCTTTATAAAACAAGAATTTTGGTCTGATTTTACTTGACTGTGAATCTAGATCCTCCAGTATATTTATGAGCTCCCAAGAACTAAGCAGTCAGGAATTTGAAGAAAGTTCTCTGTTATCTCTAGCAGATTATTTTGACTTTGCAAATTTGTTCATGGGATGGTGTCCACCTTCATATCCTAGTTAGGTTATCTTTGGCCTTGATCATTCTGTCACATTTGATAACAGTAGGGGGACTACAGTGACCTGTTGGGAGGGCTTTGGGAGCCTTGCTATCTTGCCAAGCCCTGGTAGGTGATTGACGGGGCAAAGAAGGTCCTCCTTCTGTAAGGCAGGCAAGTATACAGTTATTGTTGTTCCCGTTCTAGTTGGGAATAAAGAATATTGAAAAGGGAATCTGTGCACTTGTCTAATTGGTCATTAATGAACTCCTGCCCTTCTCCATCTCCCCATCCTCACTACCCCCACCTCCCCCACACCCCTGCACTTTTATATTTTTATATTTTGTAAAAAATGTTTCCCCAGAGGAAAATATTAAGACTGGTCCTAGGAAGGACACAGATTGGCTATTTAAAGTCAATGAGAGTACCATATTAATAACTGTGAAAGATCTCTAGGAAGGGAAATTTACTTCTCGGCCTTGGCTTTTGTGTATTTGTATTTGGGGTGGTTGAGTTGTGTGCTATTGATAGAATGAACCAGTGTCCCTCCAGCAGCAGCCTCCTGTGTGCCTTTCTGGTCTCTATTGCCTACCTTTCCCTCTAGTTATCTTATTCTGACTTAAATTTTAGTTCATTAATTCTCAACCGATTGCCTGACATGCAAAGGTCTGGAAATCCTCCCTATTCTGTTTCTAAAAGCCTGCCATTAAGCTGTCTTTTCTAAACCCAGGTGGTGATGGCTTTTGTCCTGTATTAAACTCTTTATTTCCCTAAATTTACATTCATCCCTTATTTCAAGAAATCCAGGCCAGGGATGTGGACAAATCCATAATTCCACCCAGAATCAGCTCCTCTCATTTTTTGCACAGAGCATGTGAAACGGTACTGTAAGCAGATTGGTTTGTTAGTTTTCTCTTAATGCTGGTGCATCCTACCACGTGGAAGCAGTCAATCAGCATCTCTCTCCTTAAAGAAAAAATGGTGGGAAATGTTTACTTCCCAGTGGGCTCCTCTCTGTATTCAGAAATATACCCCAGGATGCCTTCACCTGGGGAGCTTTTCACCACTTGCTTCTTCATTCAGCATTGTGTTTAAAATGTGTCATTTATAACCACTTTGACCTTTATGCAGTTGTTCAATTATATCACTAGTCAGTAATGAGGTGTATTTGTTGGAAATACTTGATATGCTTCTTGAATTGTTGTAAAAGTGAACAAATGTCCCCTTAATTTGCTACTTGAGTTATTTTTGTAATGCTATCATGAGCATGATTTTGGATCTGAGAAAAGCAAAATTTATAACCAGCCTTTTAAGCTTAACTCCTCTCTTTATCTGTAAAAGTGATCGTAATATGCAGCATTTATTGGGAGCTGGTCTGCTCCCTCTACTTATATTCATTTATTAAATCCTTACAACCTAATGAGGTATAGGTGATTATTTTCCCTCTTTTTATATATAAGAGAATTGAGGCTTGGAGAAGTAATTGGCCTGAAGTCACACAACTTAGTAAGTGGCAAAGCCATGATTCAAACCCAGGTGGTTTGGGTTGAATCAGAAGTTCACGTCTGCCTTTAATTTTCTGTGAGTTTGAGCAGAAGTTTTAGCCTAATGAAAACTGTAAAGAAGATGAAGATTTCCTGTGATTGAGGGTTGAGCAGACCTTGATGTGTGTCTGAGGTGGCTGAGGCTGTTCCTCAGCACACAGCCGTCAGTGTCCATGGAAGAGGACGGTGTGACTCCTGAAATGTCTTCAGATGATAGTGTTAGCTTGTGCCATTGTGTGATACTCTCCCAATCCCATTTTATCCACTTGGTTTTGTCTGGGGAAGAAATCTGAACATAAGCATATAAGGTGGAAGCAGACCATAAAAATCATCTTGTTCTGCCCCTCACTTGTCAGGTGGCTGGGTGACTCCACTAAGGTCACCCCCAGCAAACTCATGATTGACAGCACCAAAATCCTAGTTTACCTGATTTTAGTCTAGTGCCTCTGAAACAACACAGTGCCTCCTTCTATAGACGTTTAATCTTTAACTAAATTCCTGGCCTATTTGGGAAGATTGTGTCCATTCCAGCTACTTACATCATTCAAAACTTTTGCCCATGTTGAGCCTGCCCACCTTTGTTGTGTTCCATCTGTGGAGTTCAGAATCTGAATGCTTTTTTAACACAATGCCGCCACTCCCTGGTCGTTGGGTAGTATTGCATTAGGAAATCCAGTAGGCCTTCCTGGTAATAGGAGTTTCCTGATAATGGGAGTAGTAAATCTAGGTACAGACAAACTAGAGTGGTAATTTTGTGTGGGTGGAACCATTGTGTGCCTGGATCAGAAGATAACATAAATATTAAACCTCAAAACGTCACCAGAATTACTGGCTTGGTTCTGAAAAGTAGGCATTGTGTGGTTATAGTACCTTTAAAAGGTTATTTCTGTTGCCCTTTATGTTTGCATACATCTTATGCTTTTTCTGCTTCTGTTGAGATGATCATGGGGCTTTTGTCTTTTCTTTTGTTGATGTGGCATATTACATGAATTTATTTGTGTATGTAGGCACCCTTGTGAGCTTGGGACAGATCCCGCTTGGTCCTGGTGTATGATCTTTTTCATGTGTTGTTGGATTTGGTTTGCTAATATTTTGTTGAGAATTTCTGCATCTATATTCATCAGAGATATTGGCCTTTAATTTTCTTTTTTTGATGTATCTTTGTCTGCTTTTGGTACTCACACATCTCAGATGTGTTACAGAAATACATAAAAGTATAAATTTTAGAACACTGTTGCTAGGACTGCAAGTAGATCTGAATTCCTTTGTGAGTTACTTCATTTCTGTGAGTGTTGAAGCATCCATTAGTAGCTCAGTGACTAGACATCACTATCATCTCCTGAAAGAAACCACATTCTGGAAAAGATGTCACACCTACAATTCTCAGCAAAGTTCTTGAAGTTTTCTGTGAAGCACTGGTTAGAGTCACCTACTAACAGAGAAAGCAAGTCTTTGAGTACCTACTGAGTTACAGATGCCTTTCCATCTTTTCAGTTCTTTCACGAGTCCTTTTAGGTAATCCTACGTTACAGAAAAGGATAGACTCAGAGAATCTTAGGAATGTGCTGAGAGTCATGTAACAGGGAGGTGATGGAGTTGGGATTTGAAACATGACAGACGTTCCTGTGCTTATCAGCCCAGCCCAGTAGTGCTTGAATCAGAGTTTAGTCTTACCATTCTGGTTTAGCCTGCCTTAAAAAGGAAATTGTTAGACCACTGGTTTTCAACTGGGAGTATTTTGTACCTGAAGGGGACACTTGGCAGTGTTTGAAGACATTTTTGGTTGTCACAGTGAGGGAGGGGTGCTGCTGCACACCTAATAGTGCACTGGGTAGGCCCCCGCAACAGACTTATCTGGACCCAATGTCAGTTTTTAGGTTGAGAAACCCTATAGTAGACAGTGCATTTACTTAAGTGGGTTGATCCCCGAGTACTGCCAGACAGGCTCTGCCCCTCCCCTGGTGTGTCTCCTTCTTTCCCTGATGAGTGCTCTCAGCCTGGTCTTGCTCTTAATCATCCTGCCTCGGAAAGGAACTGCAGCCCTCTAGCTGCTCTCCCACGGCCTGGTGTTTTGTACCTCACTGCCTGTGTCTTTGGTCAGCAGTGTAGATAGAACACCTCATTTGTCCCAGCGAGTTAAAAGCCAAACTCCAGCTGGGATTCAGGTTCTCCTCACTATCACGAAGAATGTTTTCCTGTGCTGCACACAGGTGGACCACGTGCGTGTGTCATATATGTTTTGTGCTTTCTTTATCTTTATGTATTTCTCAGGTCTCCTCCTTGACTAGAAAAAAATTCATTGAAATATTTCCCATTTTTCCCCAGGTCAGATATTCCTTCCTCCGTAATCCCTTGATGAAAGTAATTGTTCCTGTCTATAAACTCTTGTACTGTATATAATATGTATTCTTTTTATGCAGCCTACTGATTTGTCCTCTTTTTCCCACCTGCAGTATAAACAGTGTAGACTATAAAAGCGCAAAATTGATAAAAACTAAAAAGTACCCATTTTGTAGGATTATTCCTCGTATGCAATCTCTTTTATTCAAACCAGTAATGAATGATGCCCTATATTTGACACAGTTAATTGCAGAAGTTAGAATCTGAGTGTTTATGGTCTTTGGAATACACTTCTTCACATTTGTGTTCAGTCAAGACTTTTGGCAGTTGTTTTCTTTCTGAATCTTTAAATGGCTTACATATTTTATCAAAAAATATTTTTGAGCCTTCCTGACCTTTTAGTGAAAACTTCATGTGTACCTCTCATTTAAGGATAAAGCACTTTACTTCATTAGAGAAGACTCCTTTGACGTACTTTAGGATTTGGTCATTTCTTTTATAAACATGAGGCGTTTCTCAAATTTTAGCTCTCATTCATTTCTGACCCACTGACTTGTGATGGGAAGGTAGAAGCTGCTAAGAGGAGTGGTGGTGCACTTACCTTGGGGAAGTCTCTTGCAGCCCTCAGCTGGGTCAGAAAAGCATTTTCTGAGGCCCTGGGAAGCCTTAGTGCACTGCCATGTTGAGATGCTTCACGACCAGGTGCACAGAGATGATCCCTCAAGCCCTGGTCCCATAGCCTTCAAATGGAATGACAGTATTTGGTCCTTTATTCTTCGATTGAACTAGGAACAAAGTTACCTTTTAGGGATATGATGGTTAAGTGTCCCACCACCATTTATGGGACCCTGATCATCGTAGAACTCTTCATTATTCGTAAATATTTATGTCCAAGGTGTTCTGTTGTCGGGAAATTCAAAGATGAATGAGACAGGGTCCCTGCTCCATGGACTCACCGTACCTTCCTCAGCACTGATAGTTTGCCATAGAGCAGTAAGTGGCAGTAAAGTAGCAGGAAAACCTTTTTGCCCTTAATGGCCTTGACACTGTGCTGAAACAGTTTATAAATATTTACCAAAACAAAGCTTAAGATAGAAGAAGGATGTATTCATGTAGTACTGAGTAGTTAATGCTAAACAAAAAATATAATATCAAACGAATTAGTTAATCAGACTGGGGAGATTTATAGATTCAAGTTTGGTTTTGTTTCCTGAAATAAGCAACTTTGAGGGATAGAGTCAGAGGGGTGTTGTGGCTGGGATTTTTCAAAAAATAAAAATTGACCTCATCATTGACTTAGGTATTTTTGTGGTCCTGGTAGTAACTGTGTGTCTCCTTCTCTGCCTGTCCACCTGTTTCCAGGGGCTTTTGATCATGGGTATGGTATGCACCTGTGCGCACCCACAATCCTGTTCCTAATGCTGTTAGATTTTCCTTTTCAGAGTAAGAGGGACCATCTACTCATGAACGTCAAATGGTACTACCGTCAGTCTGAAGTTCCAGATTCTGTGTATCAGCATTTGGTTCAGGATCGACATAATGAAAATGGTAAATATATCCTTCTGGTTTGATTCTTACACTTTCTTAGCTTTGGGCAAAGTTCTTTGTAAAAACATTTATTAATGGAGATAATCACTATGGAGAATTTTCACTGAAAAAGCTTTTTATAAATAAAGGCATTACTGGAATGTTCATTCTTTTGCTGAGTTCTTTCACTTTTTCTGCTTTAAAAGAGAAACAACCTGATCACGTGCTGGTAGCATCTTTCCCTTAAACTTGGAGTAGTGCTGGATCTTCTTTGGAAATAAAATTAGCTTCATCTTTTTATTCCTTTTTCTCACATAATGCTGAACTACTGACACTTAAAACCCCATAGAATTGTATTTTGTTTCTTTTTAATAATCTGTATTGTTGAACTTTTCTATATCAGGGTTGTGCACTTCAGTTTTCAGAGCAAAGCTTCCCTGAATATTTTGGGATTTAGCTTGAGTATTGACTTCTAGAGCAATAGGAAGGTAGTTCAGAGCATCTTTTATTTTTCTCTTCCTCTGGCATTGTAGTTTCTACCCAGTAACTTCATTGACACATGAGATATGTACATAAAATGTATATTACGTTTGTTCAGATGTGTAATAGTTTCTTTTTATTGATTTTTCTTTGAGAGGCGCTCGGCCTCATTGTAGCTGATTTGCATATGTTACCCATTAATTATATGAGTTCAGGGTTGTCACTGCCTGCTTCCAGATGAGGAAATCGAGGCTTAAAGATGCTAAAGGAGCTGCCAAGGTTACATGTCTTCCGATTGGAGGCCCCGGGGCAGGGATCCAGCTATCTGCGGCCCTGATGCCTGTGCTGTCTCACTGCTTCACGCTGCTTTTGGCAACAGGCTTTGAGTCAACAAACCAGTAGTCAAAAATGGCTCCCTCCCTCCTAATAAAGTTCACATCAGGTGTCAGGCCTATGAATGTAATAATGTGAAACAGTTTTGAAGAATAATATTCTTTTATATTTTACCAGTTTTTTCTTTTTTTAAAACTATTAAAATTCTGTTAAATGATGGTTCTTTATTAAAAACAGCAACTTGGTTATTCTTTTCAACTGAAACAGTGTGATTTCACTCTATCCTGGAATATTTAGCAATAACATATCAGATGCACAGGATCACTGAAAATTTTAATAGTTTACAAGTTGCTAAAATGTGATAGCTGTTTCTTTTTTCATTCTATTTTCATTTTGTGCTTAATGCATTTCAGCAAACTGTGGGGACTTAGTAAAGGGCAGAAACACATCCCGCAGGATGCCTGCTCCTGTTATTCTTGCTGTGTGTTACTCCTTTTCTCTGTTTTGCTGACCAGGCCTATTGTGCTTTTTATCGTGGGCAGTGAACCTGAAAGAAAAATATTGTAAAATTTTCCTAATTGTTTTGGGAAGCTCAGTTATAGTATCCTCCTAATTAACTTTTTTTTTTTTTTTTTTTGGACAGACTCTGGAAGAGAACTTGTCATAACAGACCCGGTTATCAAGAACCGAGAGCTCTTCATTTCTGATTATGTTGACACTTACCATGCCGCTGCCCTTAGGTAAGCGCCAGAGATGTGTGGTTCTTCTGTGAAGGAGGAGTCATGGGCCACGGCAGGTAGAGAGTCCAGGCCGCCCTAGTCTTGTCCGATAATCATGATGTCAGTCACACCCCCCATGGCCTGAGCAAGCTGACACCCCACCGTTAACTTTGTGGATTATTGGGGTCTTGGAGGTTGCCTCTGTCTTCACTAATCTGTGTGGGAAGGGGAAAACTACTTTTTTCTTTCTTTTTTTTTTTTTTAAACACCCTCACTATAGTTTTGTATTTTATTTCCTTGAAAATTTGTTGCTAAAGTACGCAGGGTGAGGTGTTACACAGATTATTTCCTGAAGATTTAGTCACTGCCACTAGAAAAGACAGGTTAAAAAAATGGGTGAAACAAATATGGCAGCGTGTAATGGTACGCAAATCTCGGCAAAATTTATAGAAATTTTCATTGACCTATACTTTTAAATTTCTGTGTGTATGAAAAGTTTCCTACTAAAAAGCTTGGGAGTAGGGAAAACATATTGATTTTATTCTGAGGTAACGTTGCTGCTAGTCTTAATGTCTTAGGTAATAATGCCAAAAAGTGACCGTGAGCCTCTGCTTCACACCCTCTGGTGTTTTCTGTCCTTTTCAAGAAAAAGATACCTATTTATTATGGTATATTTTGTTTATGAGGGTAAGACTCATAGAAGAGGGCTTCTTAAGTGGTAAAGGAAGTAAGACAAGTGACTTTCATTATATCTTTCCCCCCACTGGAAATAACAAAATGGTGAAAGAACTATCTTTGTTAAAGAATATGGTTTAAAAAATAGTCATGGGGGTTTGCTGGCTTTTAGCTTCACTACAATGAGATACGATAATTTCTTTATTATATTGCTCAGATGGTATCCGGTAAAACCATCTGGAGTCTCTTGTGCAAAGACGTGTAGTGAAAGCCAGTTATTTCAAGGCATATTAGTAGCAACTTTTAATATAGGGCAGGTTTTGGCAAACTTTTTGGGTCAGATAATCTTTCATGGTCTCTATTGCAACTACTCAGCTCAGCCATTGTAGCGCAAAAGCCATCGGCAACGTGTAAATAAATGAGGTGGCTGTGCGCCAATAAAACTTTATTTGTGGACATTGAAATTTGAATTTCTTTTAATTTCCACATGTCAGGAGATATGACTCTTCTTTTGATTTATTTTTCAGCCCTTTAAAAATGGAAAAACCATTCTTAGTTCTCAGGCTGTACAAGAGCAGGTGGTGGGCCAGATTCGGCTTGCAGACCGTAGTCTGCCAACCCCTGCTGTAAGGGAAGGCGTGTATGTAGTTAGATTTGGCATCTTACAGGACTTTAGATACATTTAGAGAATTCCTGTAGTGTTTTATAAACTTCTTCCAAAATACTCCCAAGCTTTTCATGTCTTCTTGGTGGTGGCTTTCCAATCTTAAACTTGGATGCTGAGCAAAAATAAGTTCATGGGAGGTTGGATAGATTGATGGAGCCATTAAATTGTTAGCTAAGACCAGTGGCTTGATCCTGGGATGTTTTCTTACCTGTTTTGCATGCTCCCCACCACCTGACCCTCCATCTTATGTCATTGATTGAAGTGAATGATTTTTAAACAATTTATAGAGTTTGAAGTTAAGACAAGTAAATGTGTGAGATATATAACTCTGGTTATTCAACATATTTTGATATATTTGCTTAAAGTGAATATATTTGAATATATATCAGAGACTGTTCAGATGTGTAGAGTCATTTCATGCTATTTTAGCATTTGGGAAGAACGGGTTGTCCCAGATAATTCTAGTTGGACCCAGATGAATTTGCTTTCGCTAGGTTTACAGTCAGATACAGGTCACTGTCTCTTCACTGGCCACCAAAGAACTGGAGTCATGAAGTGGTGATTCCTTATCTATTTTCTCCTGTGTGTGTGACTAGAACCCTTATTGATTCGTTTTTTTCTCCTGTGGTATTTTCTTTAAAGTGGTCATAAAGTGGTTTTATAAAGCTGTCGTCCTAAATTTGATTTTGTTAGCTTCACACAGAGCATCTCTTGTGTGACTTGAAGTTGGGTTTTCTTCTAAGACACCAGATGAATGTGAGCACATGGTTGCTGGTGATCTGGCCTAGTAGCTGCTCAGTAACCCTGATGGGTGTGCTGATGTTTGCTTGCATCTGGGGCTCAGGTTCTTGCTGCTGCTTAGTAATCCCACCTGGTTTGCAGTGGCAGAGCGCTCGCTGTATAAGATCATTTCGTAATAAAAGCAGAGTTGATAGCGGTGCCCCCAGGAATCTCTGTTTATTTCTTTTCCCTTCACTAAAGCTAGATTACTTTAATTTTATTTATTTATTTATTTATTTTAAATTTATTTATTATTTTTTTGGGGGTACACCAAGTTCAATCATCTGTTTTTATACACATATCCCCGTATTCCCTCAATTCCTCCCCAACCCTCCCTCGAGTCCCCCCACCCTCCCCATCCCAGTCCTCTAAGGCATCTTCCATCCTCGAGTTGGACTCCCTTTGTTATACAACAACTTCCCACTGGCTATCTGTTTAACAGTTGGTACTATATATATATGTCTGTGCTACTCTCTCGCTTCGTCTCAGCTTCCCCTTCACCCCCCGCGCCCCCCCCCCCCCCCCAAAACCACGAGTTCTCAAGTCCATTCTCTGCATCTGCATCCTTGTTCTTGTCAAGATTACTTTAATTTTAAAGGAGGGGCGGGGGGTACGGTAGGCTTTCATTTTTTTCCCAGTTTTTCCTTCACCATTTATCCAAGGAAAGGATTTTTTTCTTTCTCCACAGATATAAAATAGTACTGCCAAAAATAAATTCAGTATTGAAAGAGGACAAGTAAAACTGTCCATAGGCCCATGAAAGAGGATCGAATGGAGGTACCGAAAAAAACATGGAGGACAAAAAAGAAAGAAAAAAACTGATAGTGTTAGTGCTTAGCACCATTCTTCTCAAAGATCAGAGTGCTCAGCTGTGTGGATTATTTGGGCTCACCGCAACTCTCAGGGGGCTCTTGCCTTTCCATTCACTCAGGAGGAAACCTGCGTATAACCTCTTTTAAGCTGGTGCTGGGGTTGGACTATAAAGGAAGAGAGAGCTTTGTCCTTTAGCCATCGTGAATCAAAGGGAAAACAGAAGTCCTCAGCAGCCTCTCTGGGTAAATTGAGCTTGTAGCATTTCCCTACCCAAACCAGATTTATTCCCAGAAGAGATGGTGGGATCTTCACAGCTGTGGAAATCTGTGTTGAGGTCCAGCATTACTGCTTTGCTGCTGTGTTTGAATTCTTGCTTTGGCTGTCCCTCATTCCTCCCTTTCAAGCAAAGTTTCTACAACTGCTTATTTTCTTTTCTTCATTACATTTATCAATAACCATATAATAATACTATGTTAGTATCTTGAGTAGAGTCTTTTTGAGTTCTCCTAGTTCCCAGGTAAGTATTTTTGGCTGACACTAGTATAATAGAAAAAGCTCCAGATTGAAATTAGAAGACTTCAGTTTGAATCCTGGCTCTGCCGCATAGTTGTGTGACCAAGGTCAAGTTTGTTAACCTTTGTGCCATCTTTTTAACAAATTTATTTAAAGTCACATGATTAAGGGACAGAACCCTGAACTGGTTCTATATCCAGTAAGGTATGGAGCCTGAAAAAGCCTCTTGCAGAGTATTTCACACTCAATAGCATGAGAAGTGCTTATGAATCTGAATTGGGTTCTTAAAAGCATAAAAGGAAGAGAAGAAAAAGTAAAATTAAATATAGTTCTGTATTTCACTGTGGCCTCTGGGATGGGTTGATTGGATACTCAGTGCTTTGGGCTCGGGAAGAAGTATTCAGCTCAGGGAGCCATCTCTAGATGCTCTGAGAGTGAACAGAGTAGTTTTCTTAGGCTAAATAAAAACTCTTGCTTGCAGTTTGTTTGCTATGATAGTTTTTTTTTAACCTTAAGGATAATATTTTATTGATGATCAAAGGATCTAAATTGATTGCTTTGTGATTAGATTCTGAACATGTGACCTAGACAACATTTTCAGGTCTACTGTGCCCTTATAACAGCGAATCCTCAAGTATTGATTGTGGAGGGCAGACAGGAGATCATAACTGTCTCATCGGCTTGAGGGCTATTTTCCAGCCTTCTGATTATCTGCTTCCTATTGGGAAAAAAATAGCCAAGGTAGCTCAGTTTACAAGCTGTCGTCTTACCTAGGAATTCATATTAATAGGAGTATATTTTAGAGTGAATTTTCTGGAAGCCCAGGGCCAAGAAACCCTAAACTCGGTCTTTAGGGCTTCTTATTGCCCCTTTTCCATCCCAAATCGGTTCATCTCCTCACTCAGTTCTGGGCCGCTGGAGTCACATGTGTGCAGTGATGGAAACAGATTAGTTACATCTTGGTACAGTTCCCCAGCCATTCCTTAGAATTTACAAAGTTCCTTTAGCTGCTGCAAATTCCCTAAGGGGTTTCATGAAGCCTCAGAGCCACTTAAGATTCATTTCCTGGCTTTAGTCTACAGTTCTTTTTATGTGTGAAATAACTCCAACCTACGGCATTTTTATCGTTTTGTCTATACTTGCTTAGTACTTCATTAGACACCATAACTTGTCAGTCCTTTATTTCTCTATTCATTCATCATTTAACACATTATTGAGCTGCTCGTCATAGGAGAAGGGCTCTGTAGGTGCTGGGAATACCAACCTGAATAATATGCTCTCTCTGCCGTTGAATAAGTCATAGTCTTTTAAAAATTATTTTGTTTGGAGCTACTTTTGGACTACAGAAAAGTTGTAAGTACTGAGCTTCCAGGTATCTGTCTCCCAGTCTTCATTTGTGTTAGCCTCTTATGTAACCTCAGTGCACTTATCAGGGCCAAGGAATAGCATTAGAACGATGCCATTGAAGACCTATTTGAATTTCACCTATTTGAATTTCATCAAGACCCTATTTGAATTTCATGGATGCCTTACTTCATTTGGGCTGTTAGCCTGGTGGCTTATAAACAATAGAAATTTCTTTCTGGGTGTTCTGGAGGCGAGAAGTCCGAGATCAGGGTGCCAGAGCTCTGGCGAGGTCCCCCTTCTGGTTTGCAGAATGCTGGCTCCTCCCTTTGTCCTCAAGTGGCCCAGAGTAGAACCGCGAGATTCATTGTGCCCCTCCCCTCTTCTTTACTGGTAACTACTTTCCTCAACATTGAAAAATGCAGTTCATATTGTTTAAAATATATTTATATTTGCTTATTTTTATCCAGTTCTACAATACACATAACTTACTGCATCTTGGAAACAACCTATATACATATACACAGGAGTTTGTGTGTATATGTAAGTTTCAGAATTTGTAACCCATGTGCCTGTGAGAGACACATTTACTGGCTACATTTTTGTCTTTTGTCTCACATATAGTATTGGTTTGGCCCAAAAGTTCGTTCAGGTTTTTCCATAACCTCTTAAGGAAAAACCCAAATTTTTGGGCCAACCCAATGTACAGGCAAGAGCTTGTTTTCCAAAGTTGCTCAGATCAGTTCTGGTTTTCGTAGCTTCTTAGATGTGGTCGTGTTATTCATTTGTAGTATAGCTAGGTTCATTTGTTAGGCTTTGCATTCCATTTTTGGTTCCTGTTGGTTGATTTGGACTGTTTGTTTATTTTTTGGGTAAGAGCGGGTTTGTGGACTACTGCTGTGGCTCTAAGGGTCAGGGCTATAAGAAGATACAGTCTTCAGCCCCCCGACCTGCTTTAGATTACTGATCCCTTTACTTCTTAATTCATCCTTCTTGCATTTTCTTTTCACAAATGAGCAAATACATGTCCCTTTTCTTATAACGTCTTCTTTCTTATGTGAAGGGTAGCACACTATAGACAAGCTTTTTTGCTTTGCTTTTTTCGCTTAGTGGTATGTTCTGGAAATTGCTCCATGTCAGTTTATAGAGCTCATTCTCCTTTATAGCTGTGTCATGCTCCATTGTGTGGATGGACTGTAGTTTATTCACTTGCTCTCTTGTGTATATGCATGTAGGTTTTTTCCAAGATGTTTCAATTATAATTGATGCTACAATGAATATCCTTGTGCATATATGTGTTTCCTTATTGTTGGATGTGTATCTTCAGGGTGGATTTATAGGAGAGGGTTTGCTGAATTGAAAAGTTTATGTATATGTGATTTCCTCCTGAAAGCATACACCAATCTGCATTTCCTCCAGCAATGTCTGAGACTTTGTTTCCCCAACAGAATGTTATGTTATTTTTAAAACTTTTGTCTGTCTGATTGATAGATGAGAAATAGTACCCTCGTATCTCAGTGTTGTTTTACTTTGTTTTGCTAACAGTGAGTGAGTTTGAGCATTTTTTCTTGTTTCAAGGATATTTTTGTCTATATTTTTCTGAATTGTCTGTTTATGTCTTTTCTGTTGGGTTTTGTCTTTTTGTCTCTCACTTTTTAAAAGTTCTTAATATGCCTGTTGCAAATATTTTCTCCCACTTCTGTCAGTTTTCTTTTAATATTTTGGTTTAAAAAATTATGCAAAACTTTTTTCTGTCTAGTCATACTTACCAGGCTCTTCTCTCATTCCCTCACGACTTTTGAGTCATAGTTAGAAAGCCTTTCCCTATACCACTTTTTTTTTAGTTAGTTTATTTTTGGCTGTGTTGGGTCTTCGTTGCTGCACGCTGGCTTTCTCTGGTTGTGGCAAGCGTGGGCTACTCTTCATTGAGGTGCGTGGGCTTCTCATTGCGGTGGCTTCTCTTGTTGCGGAGCATAGGCTCTAGGTGCATGGGCTTCAGTAGTTGGGGCATGTGGGCTCTTCCCAGCCCAGGGATTGAACCCGTGTCCCCTGCATTGGCAGACGGGTTCTTAATCACTGTACCACCAGGGAAGTCCCTACACCACTTTTTAAAGAGGAATTCTATCCAACTGTCCCAGTACCACTTATTGTCTTTATCTCGGTGGTTTGAAATGGAATCTTTGTTGTGTATTATTTTCCATGTGTGTTCTGGACTTGCTGTTCTGTTTCCTGTTGTCTGTTTATGTGCTGGCACTGCACTCTTAATTGTAGAGGCTTTATAGTATGTTTTAATGTCTGGTGGGGCTGGCTTTCCCCCTTTTTAGTTATTTTGATTTTCCATATGAATCTTAGTATAACTCGTTTTATTCCATAACATAACTGGCTGGTATTTGTATTAGGGTTGCACTGAATTTATGAATCAAGTTTGGAGAAATGCCATGTTGAGTTTTCCTATCCAAGAATGGGATGTTTTTCCATTTGTTTGTGTTTACTTTTGTGTCTTTGAGGAGTGTTTAAGAATTTTTCTTAAACACTTAAGAAAATTAATTTAAAAAGTGGAGAGGCAGAGGGGCTTCAGTGGAAGTAATATTGTATATTGTTATACTTAGAGCAATCACTAGAAAGCTATGTAGAGTGGTAACACTCAGAACACTATAAATAAATCAAGATGGAATCCTAAAAAAGTGTTCCGATAACCCACAGGAAGGCAAGAGAAACAGAAAAGACACTTACAAAAGAGCAAATTCTGTGCCTGCCATTAATCAGATGGCTTACAATGGACGTGATACTGACTCTGTCTCAAAATCTTTTTCCCCTTATTTTTGGGTGAGAGTGACAGTAATAGCTGTAAACAAACATGCTACTGTAAGCGGTCTGTGTGAGCTTGTGCACCTCTTTAAGAGTTTCTCTGAGGTTTGCATATGTCTGGGGATGTATGAAGACTTGCTCAATTATGGACATAGTTTTTTAATTAATTAATTGGCTGCGTTGGGTCTTCATTGCTGCGCACTGGCTTTCTGTAGTTGCGGAGAATGGGGGCTACTCTTCATTGCAGTGCACAGGCTTATTATTGCAGTGGCTTCTCTTGTTACAGAGCACGGGCTCTAGGCACACCAGCTTCCGCAGTTGTGGCGCACGAGAGCTCTGCGGCATGTGGGATCTTCCCATACCAGGGATTGAACCCGTGTCCCCTGCGTTGGCAGACAGATTGTTAACCACTGCGCCACCAGGGAAGCCCATGGACATAGTTTTAAGGAATGAATCTGGGCCACAGTTTCCATTTATATCTCTCTACTTGCATGAAGAGGTTCTCTCTTCTTTTTCATCCCCTTCAAATGGCCTTTCTGCACGTGGGCACCGTAGATGCTACAGTGCCCAGGGTGTAACTGGGGGGCATCACACCAAAGCACTATTTGAACGAGTCA
Source organism: Hippopotamus amphibius kiboko (assembly GCF_030028045.1). NCBI lineage: Eukaryota > Metazoa > Chordata > Mammalia > Artiodactyla > Hippopotamidae > Hippopotamus > Hippopotamus amphibius. Next base: position 6,183,489 of record NC_080186.1, on the reverse strand, counting down.
TTTCCAGGAAGCCCTTGTTACTGCTGCATGAAAGGACCCTAAGACAGGGTGCTTCCCTGTCTTTAGTCTTATTTCAGTTAACAGTGAAGCATCACATTAGATACAGGGAATGCAGGACCTGAGGAAGCTCTGCAAGCAGCTATTTCAGCAAGGTGGGTGTGATGGCAGTTTTCTCTTAACAGTCTCTCTGCCTCCATGTCACGAACACTGTCAAATGATTTACTGTTTCGAGAGAGAGCATGATGAAAAGAACCCTGGAGAAAAAATATTGAGAGCTTAAAATGGTGCACATGCACACACAGGTTAAGATGTAAGCGCTGCTCTCCAGCCAGAGGTGATATGGAAAATATTTCAAAATGGATGCCCATGAGTCAGAACCAACCATAGTGAGCGTCCCTGCTCATGTCAACCCTGCCTTCAACTCTGCTCGGATACTCAGGGCTCATTAACTGGCAGGAACAGAAACTTTCAGCAGCCAGTTATATGCTAATGACTCTCATTTTATTTTCTCCCAATACTTTTTTTAATATGCAGAAAAATTCAGTTTTAAAATTTACATTTTCATAAATCTTGGCAAATTTGCTTGCCCGTAAACAAAGCATGGGCTATTCCCATCATCCCAGAAAGTTCCCTTCAGCTCCTTTTCTCTCTAAACGTCCCACCCAGGAAACAACCACTATTCTGATTTTCCCCACCACAAATTCCTTTTTGCTGTTCTGGAACTTCATATAAATGGAATCATATAGTATGTAATTTTTGTGTGTGTCTGGCTTATTTTACTTAACATTTAATTTTTGAGACTTTTCATGATAGGCTATGTGTCAGTAGCTCTTTTCTATGTATTGTTGTATAGTAATCTCACTGTAAAATGTACAGTACTTCGTTTACCAATTTCTTGGTTGATGGACATTTGGTTTGTATCTAGGCTGGTATGAATAAAGCTGTTATGAACAACAACAAAAGCACAGTGAAGGAAATAATAAAAGATAAAAGCAGAAATTAATGAGGAAAAACATTAGATCTAATTAATCAAATACTTTAAAAAATTCCAATATTTTATTAGAAAGTACATTAAGACCAACTGGGATGTATTCCAGGAATGCAAGGTAGATTTACTACTTGAGACTCTGTTAATAGCTAATACCATGTTAATAAGTCTTAGGAAAAAACCTATCTCCAAAGCTATGATTGTGATATGGTTATTCTAAAGCTAGTAACAGGACTTCCCTGGTGGCACAGTGGTTAAGAATCTGCCTGCCAATGCAGGGGACATGGGTTCGAGCCCTGGTCTGGGAAGATCCCACCTGTCATGGAGCAGCTAAGCCTGTGAGCCAAAACTACTGAGCCTGTGCTCTAGAGCCCATGAGCCACAACTGTTGAGCCTCCATGCCAGAACTGCTGAAACACAGGTGCCCTAGAGCCCATCCTCTGCAACAAATGAAGCCACCACAATGAGAAGCCTGTGCACCACAACAAAGAGTAGCTCCCACTTGCCACAACTAGAGAGAGCCTGTGAGCAGCAGCAAAGACCCAGCATAGCCAACAAATAAATAAATAAATTTATATAAAAAGATGAAGCTAGTATCATACTTAATGGGAACACCTGGGATGCATTTCCACTAAGATCAGGAACAAGGTGAGGATGTCCCCTGTTTCCACTATTTCCCATATTTTCATTGTATTAGAGGTGTAACTAGAGACGTAAGAAAGGGTAAAGAAGAAGTGAACCTATGTTTATTTGCAAATAAAGTTAGCATATTGGGAAAACCTCAGAGAATCAATGATTAAACTGTATCAAATGCTAAAAGATTTTGTTGAGTAGCAGGACGTAAAATTAACATACAAAGGTCAATATCCTTCATGTAAGCAAACAGGAAGCAAATAGTGGGCATGGCGGTGGATAAAATCCCTTCTGTTACAGTGTCATACTCATTTATCAGATGGTAACCTTTTCTCCCTACTGCTTTGGGTTTTCCCTAAACCCGTAGTGTTGCCCTTCCCTCGGCACATTTTGGCAATGGTTTTGAATGTCACAATAATGTGTGTGTGGATGCTGTGTGGTAGAGGCCGGGGTGCTACTAAATACAGGATAGCTCCTGACAACGAAGGATTACTGTCTAAAATGTCAGTAACGCTGAGATTGGGAAACCTTGTCTTAAACGTAACTGATTTCTAATGCTTGTGTTTAGAATTGTGGGTTAGGAGAGTTTCTATATGTTTAATTAAATAATTATTCAAGTTTAAGGGTAAACTTAAATTTGAGTAATAACCAAGAATAATAAAAGAATCGCTTTCCTTTTGTAATGGACATGATGATGTAATTTACATAGCACTGAATAGTACACAGAGTTTCATAGATTTCTTATATGATTTTTTAAATATTTTTATGAGATAGGTGTAATAGATATACTTATCCCTAGTTAACTGATAAAGGGGCTTAATCTATTTCTTCTAAGCTTCAAGGCTAAATCACTTCTGATAGATGGGTGATTAGTTGCAGAGTGAGTGCATCGTTCATCTAAAAAGTTGTCCTACCTGCCTATTCTTTTCCAGAAGCTCATTTTAGTTCCAGTTAAATACTAGAGGACTAGATCCTGGGCCTGGAGAGTTGACGCCTAGTCCATTTTTGCCTTTAGTTGTATCTTGTTATCTACAGATCAGTGCTTCCAATAGAACTTTCCATAATGATGGAAACGTTACATAAATCTATGCTGTTTTATATGGTAGCTGCTAGCTACATGTGGCTATTTAAATTTACATTAACTAAGATTAAATAAAATTTAAAATTCATTTCTGTTCAGTTGTACCAGCCACATTTTAAGTACTCAGTAACCCTACATTATCTTCTAATCACTACTATCCAAAGGAACTTTAAGAAATCAATAGTATTTTTGTTTAATTTTTAAAATGGAGATTGTCTGAGCTTACCTGCTGCCTGGTACTGAGGTTTTGGCCACAGATTACTTAAGCCCTGTGGGAAAGGAGGACATTGCTTTTTAACTTGGTAGGAAGTGAATTAATGTCCACCCCCATGTTGAAATCCCTCAGTTTCTTTCACTAACACCTTGGCCATTAGTGGATATATATGTTGTTAACATGCCAACTCATGAGGTCCTTCTGGGAATGGGATGCCTGCTCACGCGGTGGGAGACCACATCCCTGGAAGCATCTTGCTTTTGATCCTCCAGTTCCATCTAGTCTAATCATAGCCTTAGCTTCCACTTGATGTTAACATTGCCTCTTCTGACTGCTGAGGGAGTTGAAATTTTTAAAACCTCCCTGCCTTCTTGGGAACTCTGTGCGTAGGTGTGGACAGTGGGAAGGTGGGCCCTACTGCATGATATCCTGTTTCTGACATTTACATTCGGTGCTTGGAAACGCTGCTTAAGGAGTTCTGTAGTATTGTAGAATTTTCACCTATATTGTGGTTTAACTTTTATTAGTAGATGAACCCACAAACCTTGCTGCTCTTCATTGCGGTATTTCCTTGGGAAAGTGTTTTCCAACTTACAGTCATTTAATGTTACTTGAAAATTTGGGAAGTGTGTATTTGTATATTAGAACCCATCTATATATTTAAAAAGTTAAAATTTCTCTAGGTTTTAATTTCTAAGAGTTTCTTTCTTCCACACTCAGAGAGAAGAGAAATATTAAACATTCTCCTTATTGTAAGGTAGCAGGAAGAAAAGGCCCATTTTGCTTTGATGATTTACAAAGATTTTAGATGGATTTTTTTGTAAAGTAATGTAACTGCGGTTTAAATTTTTCCCATCACCTCTAGTTTAATATCCTTTTATCACAATCCTACCCTCAATTTATCTTTGTGGTTTAATTAATTTTATTCTTAGACTAAAAGGTTGCGAGAAAAGCAGTTAAGTTGTAAAACTGTAGGTTAAAGCAGTCAAGAAACAAAAAAATATAATATTGGACATTTTCCTATTTTGAGGGGAACTCCCATTTTTCTGAATGGATAATTAAGGAGTTTGTAGCCATATTCTGCATGTTCTTAGAACACCATGATTTAGTCATATCTTCCCCCACCCCTACTTTTCCAGTAGTATTTTGATTTGCAAAGCAGTTGAGGACGTTACTAACATTTTTTGTTCGTTTATTTTCAGAGGGAAGTGTAACATCTCCCATTTTTCTGACATATTTGCTGCTAGAGAGTTTAAAGCCCGAGTGGATTCATTTTTCTACATACTAGGCTACAACCCTGAGACAAGGTAAGTGAGTCACTTGGGCCCATGCTGTGAGAACTTTGGCTTTTCTCACTTACGTGTGTGTGTGTGTGTGTTTATGTATACTTCTGGGCATATACTGATAAGATGAAGAAAAAAAAGACGAAGTCCTGTAGTAAACCTGTTTGGAAAGATTTGTAATTAATGTCGTTGGTGTCTTAAGCAGCTTATTGTTTGCTCTCTCTCTCTCTTTTTATTTTATTAATTTTTTTTTGTTAAGAAAAGGAAACAAGAAAATTTGGGTTTGGAGAGGGCAGGATAAAGACATAAGTTTAGTTGGTCTGTGTTTTGAACTTATGAATTGTACACTCATGCTCATTCAGTGAAGCCTTCCATACCTTGTTGAAAACACTAGGACGTTGAGGAAAGTTTGTTAAAACCCCAGGAACACTCGCTGAAATATCTCTGGTAAGACTGCATGTATGAGATGGACACATCCAGTTCTCAACTGTCTTGGTAAGATCTATATCACAGGTAGAATTATTTTTTAAATGAAAAGCAATAGAGTGAAAATAATTTAACAGAAAGAATTCTTTGTTAATGTCTCTAAAAGATTGTAGCTTTAACTCAGCCCATGGAGGGACTTCTGTAAGAGCATATGTGTTCATATTTATCCTGTATTGGTCATGTGAGTATTGAGGATTGTAAAATAGAGAAGGTTATTAGGTGATCAGGTAGTCTATGCTCAGGACAGTCAAGGCATAATCTACAAATATAAGGATTGAGTAAGAAATAAAAGATCCTTAGCTCAAGGAAGTTAGTGGAAGAACTACATTAAGTATAATTGCAAGATGGGTATTGTTTTAGTGAAAACCTCTTCTTAGAGGATGCTGAGAAAATATATGTAAAATTTAGAATGTTGCTGTTTAGGCTGCCAAACCACAGTCAATAAAAGGCAACATATTCTTCGCTGTGGTTGTAGGAGGCTGCATAAAGCTCTATTGGGACATATATGTTAGTGTCTCTTTCCATATATATACTAGACAACAACTATGGGGTAATGGTCACTTTTTTTGCTTACCTTTTTTTCTTTTAAAAAACAGTGAATTTGAGCTTTTGTTTTCATTTTCAAAAGTGTGCCCTATTCCAATGCCAAAGAAGCTGGTCATTGGTAATATTTCAAAAGCATCTTATATTTTGAACTGTTTATATTACATCTGCATTTATTAACTGCCTGGTCATATCTTCCTGTTGCCCGAGTGAAGTGTTGAACACTCAAACTTGGATTTTTGTCTGGATACACAGTAGTCTGTTATTTCAGCGATGCCATGTTTATTTACTGTTTGATGGATGGCTGTCATATTGCACAAGTTAGATTGTTTTAGGGAGTTGACCAAAGAGCTTTTGTGTTTTAAAAGTTTAGCTGTTGGGTGCATGACAGCAATCAGATTTATTTTTCACTGGTTTTGGTTATGTACCTGTTTTTGCTGAATGTTCATTTAAAGTGATATGTAACTTCCCTGGGTGAGCTGGACACTCACACGACTTCTTGTCTCATTTTTTATTGTATGTTGCTGGCGATCATTCAGAGTGATACTTCCCATCAGTTTTGTTTTAAAATGTGGGCTAGGCATGCAAGAGAGGAATATATTATTAGTTATCTCACCTGAAAAAGCAGCGCAGAGACATGCCTGTGGTAGTGTGTTTACAGAATGTGCATCCTGAGTCACTTCTTTAGTGCTTTGATCTTAGTCCCATTTGTGCAGTTCCACTGCTCTGTTGCCCGTGTCCAGCTTGTGCTGGGCATAGTGGAAGTGCTTGGGGGTTGCTGGGTGAGTTGAACAAATATTCGAATGTCTATTTATAAGCAAGAAGTTTGTGGCAGGTCTCAAACTTCTCACAGAGTGAGTGAAGCTTTGCAGTGGTGGAGCCAGCGTGGCCCAAGCTCACTGGCTTCACCATGAACACTGCTTTTTACCTCTGAAGTTCAGGGTTTGGGGTACACTTCCCATAGCTGCCCAATTATCCAAAGTGTGTATGTGATTTAACAGAGTATAGAAAACTGTGTTTTCTCCACCTGGGTTGTGCACATCCCAATCCTTAGAACGCTTGGGGTGCATGCCCTTGCAGAACCTACCTCTGTTTTTGTCTTCGTTTCAGGTTTGTGAGGGATGGGGCAGTGTGATGAGCTGGTCTCCCTCATTTGGATGAGCGGGACTCACGTGTAATTGTGGCTGCGTGGTGCTGTGTGCTGACTCTCAGTGCATTGAGTCATCTGGGGAGGAGGGTCAGACTGTTCTAATAATCCTGTGTGATGGTGCGCTCATCAGTAAGACCACGAGAGGTTAAAGAATGGTGATTCTGTGACTCCAAACTTTGATGACTGTTCCCTTCCCCTTAAATAATGTGTGAACTCTGAGCAATTAAAACTGAAGTTTAAGATGGAATTATTTCTCATAGCAAGTTTTCTGATAGTAGTGAAAAGTTGATTTATGTAATTTTCCATAATTTATTTAGCATCTTAGCCAGCACTGAATGTTTGGTTTTGGGGTTTTTTGTTGTTGTTGTTGTTGTTGTTGTTTTTGTTTTTACTCTAGCATTGATCACAGATCCTTTTAAAACCCCAATATTTGGCTGCCTTTTCCCCCAACTTGGTTATTATATTTCTGAATATTGTACCTTGGCAGGGACCTGGTTGTCCAGAACTTTTTGGTTTTGATGGTATTATCGTGGGAAAGACTTTTCTGAATTCTTTGGTCTTTTAAATTTGGGAAGGGTGGATTTATAGAATTAATTTGGTATTATTAGGTATATATTTATATTTCATTAATTTTTCTACTCAGCATACTGATCATTAATATAAGTAGAGCATCCACAATAATACACATTCATAATCTGTTTTCAATTCTGAAATCTGAAAGCTCTGAGGAACAAAAAATTTTTATGCTAAGTTCGGTGCTGAAACTTGTTTGACCATGAGGTCAAACTTGACCTGAACTGATGTGAGACTTTTTATATTCTTATTTCAGTCCACTTTGTGTGGATTTGCACTACTTTACTACAAAAGTACCAACGTGATAGAATAGGGATTATTGCTCAGAGATTGCTGTGCCACTGTATGGTATATTCACTATAGAACCTTCTCAATCAAAAAAGTTCTGAATTCTGAAAATCTTCTGGCCCTAAGGATCTTAGCTAAGGGATTGTGACACTGTATTCTTGCTAACCATGACATTTAAGGAACAAACTTGGACAGAAAATGTGGGGTAGATGTTTCTGACTTCAAGTAGAATACAGACTACAAGGGGTTGGCCCATGAGAGAGAACTTTGAACCTTTGGTAATTGGGCTTTGCTTTTGGATTTTGTTTTGATGTTTCTGCACTCAGGGAGTGTTCACTGTTGCTCTATAAATAAGATACACTCCAAATTTACTTCTGCAGTCAGCATACTCTGAACATAATGTCATTATGTTCTCATTTTCTTTGAAGGGTGTGATCCAAAATCTAGTTAGAAACTTTAAATAAAGTCAATAAATTTCAGCTCAAAGATCTTAGTACATAAAGCCAGTAGACCTCATATATGTATTTGACCAAAACACCAGCATCCTTGGTTGAACTAAAGTAGGTTGGTCGTAGCTTATAGAAAGAGCCGAGCATAGGGACCTGGTTACATCCATCTTTTTACTCTCCTTTTTGCTTTTTTACTTGTCTAGTACCTCATGGCCATTTAATCTGACTGCTTGATCCTTTTATTAAGACCAGCAATGTGGAAAGATTTCCCCTTTTGGTCCCAGGCGGCCTGGTCTCTGATCCTGCGCTACCACTTCATCTTTGCGTCTGTGGGTAAAGCTTGTACTTCCCGGACTCTGTTTTCCTCTTTAATAAAAATGGGGAATACAAAAATAGGTTAGCTTTTGTAAACTGTCATGTTTTTTGTTGCTTTTCAGGAATTGCAAAAATAATTATAAATTTTCCTTTGAAGAAAAGATTGAGAAATATCTTTAAAAAAACAAAACAAAACAAAAAACCTCCGTAAAATGTTAAATCCAAAAGCAAAACATGAACTACTTCCTAAGATGTCTTACTCTACCAGGGAGATCATTAACCACCTGGTTGATTTTGCTGACATGTGGAGGTCTGAGCACTGGGGATTCTTGCCTCTGCTTGGAATATTAATTATAAAGTTCTTTGAAAATTGTTAAAAATGTAGGGTAAATTTCTTCATTGACCATAATGAAACTGACCCAACAATTATAATAAATACATGAGTGCTGTTGTTGTGAAATAATACATTCCTACAGTCAGAATATTTTATTGAAAATTTTGAGAACCAAAATTGAAAAAAAAGAAGTTTATTGAGAAAGAGATTTGGGCTTTTCATAGCAGATAAGCCTGTGCTCTGTGTACGTGGACGGTGTGTGCAGGTCTTGGTTGTCCTTGCCCTCAGCTTCCTGTCCCCACCTCCTCAGGGTCAGCCTGGTTGCCAGTACCTTTTTTATTGTGCTTTGACCCTTTCTGAGTCTATACCTTTCATCTCTTAGAAAAGGTCTTACCTTTTTGCCTCAGACCAGTGAGTTAGGAGGGGAAGGAAGTAATAGCCAGTGGAGTCCCATGAAGAACAAGTTTGTAGTTTTTAAGTTATTAAAAATAAAGGAATTTCCCCAGGAACCAGTCCCTTTGTTTCCTCTTGCTAAATAAGAGTTCCTTGGGCCCCTAATGTGCATTTAGGGGTAGTGAGAAAAATGTATTATTAAAATGTAGCATTTTGTATTGGTGGTCACGGAGCAATCCTGCTCTCTAATACTGTTTTATAGAAGTGTCAGTGGTCTCTTCAGAGGCTTGGTGTGCGGCGTGAAACATCTGGTTATATTCTTGACTCTTGGCTTCTGGAATGTGAATCTTCTCTTGGTAATCAGGTGGAAAACAAGTTGAGGGCTCAGATCTGACCTTCTGTTGTACTCAGGAGAGAATGTCCATGGTCACCGGTGATCACCTGCATTCACCTGTGCCCTCTCTGCTTTCTTCTTCCAGGAAGCGGCAGTATTGAGGCTTCAGTGTTATGACCCTGGTATTTAGAAGTAATTGTAAAGCGAGGCGCTTGCAAGGATTTGTATGTAGCCTCCCGCATGACAGTGGCAGGAGTGTTACCTATAACAGCTGTGGTTAGTGAGCACTGTGCGCCGGGCACTGAGCTGAGTGTGTTATTGCATGGTTCATTTTATTTTACTTTCTCTTGAAACAGCCTTGACCATACAGAACAGTTGCAAGTACAATAGAAGACCTTTGCTTAACTGAACCATTTGAAAATAAGTTCACTGTGAGGCTGTATCATACTCCAGTACTTTCTGTATTTCCTGTTAACAAGGGCATTTTCTTGCATAATCACAATATAGCCTTCAAAATCAGGAGATTACTGAGTAAATATTACTGCCCTGGAATTCTCAGACCCCACTCAAGTTTTATAACAAAAGGCTGTAGTGAAAGGTATCGGGTTCAGCATTATGTATTCAGTTGTCAGAGTCTCCTTCAACCTGGAAATGTTTCTCAGTCTTTCCTTTACTTCACGATGTTGGTACTTTGGAAGATTATAGGCTAATTATTTTTCAGACTGTCCCCCAGTTTGCATTCATGATGTTTCTTTATCATTAGATTTACATCGTGTTTCTTTTACAGGGACAGTACGAAAGTCATGTGTTCTTTTTTCTACATCCGGACAGGCGCTACACAATTCTAGTTTGTCCTGTTGCTGGTAATGTTTACTGTGATTTGTTGAATAAGGTGGTGCCTGCCAGGCTTTCAGTTGCACAATTTCTATTTTTCCTTTTATAATTTTTTTAAAAAATTGGGCTGTAGTTGCTTTACAATTCTGTTAGTCTCTGCTGTATAACAAAGTGAATCAGCTAAATGTATACATATATCCCCTCCCTCTTGGATACCCTCCCCCAATCCCACCCATCTAGGTCACCACAGAGCACGGAGCCAAGCTCACTGCCTATACAACAGGCTCCCACCAACTATCTGTTTTACACATGGCAGGGCATGTACGTCAGTCCCAGTCTCCCAATGCCCCCCACCCTGTGTCCACACATACATTAATGAACATCTTGTAGGAGGCTGCTTTGAGACCCTGCAGATATCTTCTTTCACATCAAGCTTCGAATTCATTTATCTGTATCGGGGTGGACTGATGGCTGCCAGTTTCATTCAGTTGTTTATAATGTGTTCCAGTCATTTTGAGGTCAGATTGTGCAAGAGTTTGGAGAATGATACTTGGGAACCCAGGTCTGGTGCTAGGTGTGCTCATCACTTTGTGTCCCTGTTCTCAGGCCTTCTAAGTGACAGAGCTTGGGGGCTGGGGAGAAGGCAGGGAATCACACTTTGACATCTGCATTTCTGTACCTGTATGTGTGTGTAGCCATGAGTTCATACCAAACTTTCCACCTCTAATCCAATACCGCAAGGTTCCTGCTAGTTTTTTCCCTTTTTCCGTATTTGTAATTCTCATCGTTAACAGTGGAAAACCTCATCTCATTGCCCTTAATATCTTTACTTCCAATTTCCTGTCCCAGACTCTGCTCTCTCCTACACATGGATGGGTTTTAACATCTTGAGCTGTATTTTTAGTAGGTTTATCATTTGATATTTCTTAGTGCCACTCAAGGAATCAAATTTGTAACATCATCTGTTCCAGGTGTGTGGCATAACAACTACCTCTGCCAGGTAGGGGGTGCTTGCTCTATCCCAGATGGTTTAATTTTTCAATTCCCGTAAAAGCACATTGAGCTTGGTATTGTCTTTATTTTATAAATGAGGAAGATTGATATTATATTAAATAGCTGCCCAAGGTTAGTAAATAGAACACCCGAACCCTGTTTGACTCAAAACTGTGTGCTCTTCTATGATTTCATCATGGATTGATTCATATACAACATATTTGCTTCTGGCTGTGTTAGAAAATAACTTTTAGTTTTTCTAGTGAAGGAAAAAAAATGTGCTTACCAGAGAATAACTTGACAAATTCCAAAGTTAAAGAAGCAAACTGTTATAATAATTCTATAACCTATATAGAATTATGTGTTTTTCCTTGAATATACATATTTGTGCACCAGTATAGGTATATGTGTGTGTATTAAGATTATAATTAAAATGTTGTTTATACATAATGTGCAAATGACCATACATTCCTCCATTCACTCATCTTCTGTTATGAACATAGTACCATGTCATTAAACATTTTAGAAACATGTTTCTAATGAGTACCTTGATACAGCATCATATGGATACCCCATAGTTTATCTGTTCTCATTTTATTGAATATTTATGGTTTTTTCATTATTCAAATAACATGGTCAGATAACATTGTGACCATCTTTTTTCAACATAAATATTTATATTTCAGCTGAAAAGTGACAGTCAAGATCTCCCTTATTTCAGTTAATTTGGATTTTAAACATTTCAAAATTCACTTCTGTTTTAGTAAAGTCACTGTTTCTACTCATCACAGTTCATGGTCTTTGTATAGCTTTGGGGGACGAGAGGCTGGAGCTGGATACAAACATTTTCTTGTTCACTTTTCCTCTGTCATCACATTTGACCCCTCAGAACATTTACCTGAGACGGCAAGTATTGGAGACAGTTGAGATGAAAGTATGTGTATATTTGGAAACACAGCCGACTGAAAAGAACTTTAATAAAATAGGACCAAGACCCAGATTTGATAATTCCAAAAACCTTTTGCCAGCAAACATCTGCAAATGTTGAATAAAATACAACAAAACTTTAAAATGCAGACCTGAGCTTGCAAGAATTAAGAGAAACTCAGAAGCTGAGCAACCTGTGGTGAGAAGTGTTGGGCCATTTGCTCTTCTTCTTCACACAGGGTCATGGTTTTAACACCCACCAAGTACAGGAGGTGAGGTCCTGGTCTCATGGGTTTAGGGAGTTGGAGCTGAGAGCCTGTATAAAGTTAGGATCATCGAGGGGCTTCCCTGGTGGCACAGTGGTTAAGAATTCGCCTGTCAATGCAGGGGACACAGGTTCGAGCCCTGGTCCAGGAAGATCCCACATGCCTCAGAGCACCTCAGCCCGTGCGCCACAACTACTGAGCCTGTGCTCTAGAGCCTGGGAGCCACAACTACTGAGCCCACATGCCGCAACTGCTGAAGCCCTCACGCTTAGAACCCGTGCTCCGAAACGAGAAGCCGGAGTAAAAATTAAAAAAAAATAAAGTTAGGATCATCAAAGGTCTATTCTTTTGGTGGAAGGGTGTACTAGGTAACATATCTGGAACTAGAGGGAAATGACAGGAAAATCTGTCTGGGTTTCAGACATCAGACCAAAAAAGGAAGAGGAGGAATAGAAGGAGAACTCTCCTTATAACTCAGACTTTGGGCCTTGCCCTCAAGACAAGTGGAGCTTGAATTTGCACTCTTGAAAAATATGAGAACTCCAGGATGGGAAGATAATATAAAAAGTGGTCTTCTGCCAGTGAGCCACCCTTGACACCTGACAGAAACATACATACAATTTTGTGGGAAGGACCCACCCTCATTCAAGAGCCTGTGGGGTATCTACAGGTAAAGTATCTTTGAATGCTGAGCTCATAGCCAGAAATTGCCAAGTGTTGGAAGAAACTGTGTGTCTTCAACTTGAATCAGATAAAATGAATGGTAAGATACACATTTAAGAACTTCAATGCTAGAATTATCAGAAAGAGACGGTATAATAGGCTTAAACAAGATAGAACTTTCATTTCTCTCTCATATAAGCAAAGTGTGAAAGGAAGCAATCCTAGGCTGGTATGGGGCTCTGCAACTATCAGAGACCGCCTCTGCTGTCCTTAACTTCAGCTGTTACCTTGTGCTGAAGGTGGTGACGGAATGGTAGTCATAACATCCGGATTTAAGCCTGGAAGAAGGAGGAAGTGGGTAAAAAAATGCATGCTTTCTCCTTTAAAAGGCAGTTTTCATAATTTGTACAGGATGTTTCCTTTTCTTCTCATTGGAACAAAAAGGAAAAAAAATTAGACTCACGCTTTACAGGTGAATTCTACCAGCATTCTAGAGAACAGAGAAAGACATGTAGGTTCCCCAAGTTATTTTATGAGGCAAGTAAAGCCTTTATTCCAAAGCCAGATACAAAAGTAAGATTTATAGGTCAGTTTTACTTATGAACATGCATGTAAAATGTTTACATAAAGTATTGGAAAATGGAATCTGGCAAAGCATTAAAAATATACTTGTTCAAGTTGGGTTTATAGAATACACGAATGGTTTAATAATAATTTATCTGTTAACATGATTTTTTAACATGTCAAGGAAGAAAATATATACAATCATCTTGATGTAGAAAAAGCACTTGATAAAATTCAGCATCCGTTCAGCATTTGTGAGGGAGTGGGGCTTTTAACAAGTTAACTGTAGAGTGCAGCTTCCTTATTCTGACAAAATATGTACTGAAAACCTGCAGCAAACACCATAATTAAAGGCAGGGTGTTGGAAATACTCTCTTTAAAATCAGAAACAATAGAGTCCCATGACCCTTAAGACATGAAAAAGAAAATATGTCAGGATTGGGAATGAAGAGATGAACCTTTATTAAGATGGTGCAATAATTTTTACCATAGAAAATCTGAGAAAATATGTGAACAAATGGTTAGAACTGGTGAGATAAATCAGCATGCTTGCTGCATGTAAGATCAGTATAAATATAAAACTCAGTTCCATTTCCACACACCAGGGACAATTTGAAAATAAAATTTAAACAAGCTGTTTCTGAAACTTTCTTTTCTCTCTAAGGGAAGTTAGTACTAATTAAAAGCCAAATAGGATATCTTTTTTTTCCAGTGAGTGTTTTTCTCTAGAGTTTCCTGAATGTTAACTTTTCATTGCTATTTTTGCTTTATAACTTCTTGTTAGTAAATAAAACATTTTTCTTTTTCTGGAGGATAGAAAACAGTTTAAAATTAAATCTAGGAAATTGCCATGTTATAGCTCTTACATTACCTTTGATAAACATAAATTTTCTGCTCGCTAAACATTAAGTATTATAATGGGCAGAGTGATTATTCAGTCAGTTTTTGTATAATAAACCTTTTTTAATTTTAGAGAGAATCTGTGAGTATAATATACACATTTCCCCTGCTCAGCTCCCCTTTAATCTGTTTAGAAGTGTTAATCCTTCACCTGTTGTTCACTAAGGATTAATCAGGAGGGGAGGGGGAGGTCTAGGATCCAGAGACAATGTAGATATACCAGGATCACAGGACTTCTGGGAAGATCTAGCAGTAGGCCTCAGAAGGAAGCACTAGGGCAGCCCATGTGCAAGTTCTATGCATATCCCTGCAGGCGGCCAGATGACAAGTTAGGGAAACGGGGTGACAGGAATGAGGTCCAAGCAGTCGGCAGTCAGGAAGCATCTAGTGCTCAAGACAACCGGTGGAAGAAATAAGTCCTGGGTGCTGGAGGCCCATAAGTACTGAGTAGAGTTCCAAGGTGTCCTCAGCACAAGGTAAGGAAACAGAGCCCATTTCTAGAATTGGAATGTATGGTGAAAAGTGGCACATTGGCTTACTTAATTTTTAGATTTAAGGGCTTCTTGATTTTCTCTGATGAAGAGGAGGGTGGTTCCATATTCTGAGGTTGGGTTGGACTTAGAGCTGGGTCTTAACTGGATCCAATTTGGGGATTAGAGCACTATGGTGGCCAGGCAGGTCACGCATTGCCACTGGTGTGTCCAGTCTCTCGACTTCATGAAGACTGATGATTGAAGGCTAGTACAAATGTTTTTTTGTTTTATATGTTTAAAATTTTTCAGTTTGGGAGTTTATGTACATAGAGAAGAGTTGTAAGGTTAGTACATAGAACCCCAGCATATCTTTCACCCAGTTCACTGATTGTTAACATTTTGCCGTATTTGATTTGTTATTTTATTTGCATTGCTTTTACTTTATGTACTATTATTTATCTTTTAAACCTTATTAGATTTGCTTTATTGTCTCTGTTTTTGCCCGTAATTTTCTGTTTGCCATCTTTGCTTAATTATTCTCTCTATAGTATTTTCCTTTCCTGAACCACTTAGGAATGAATTGCAGGTATCAAGCTTCTTTCTCCTAATATTTGAAAGTCCAAGAACAAGGACATTCTCTTACATAACCATGGTATGGTTATCAGAAAAGTTAACATCGATATAGTACCATATAGTCCCAATGCAGTCCACATTCAACCTTTGCCAGTGTTTCTAATATTGACCTTCATAGGAACACCCCCCTCCCCCCGCCATCATGCATTGGTGTTTAGCTGTTGTGTCTCTTTAATATCCTTTGCCTCTCTGTTTTCATAATGTTTCCTAGCCTTTTTGTTGTCGTTTTCTCGTGATATTGACATTTTTGAAGAGTGGAAGCCAGTTTTGTCAGATATTCAATTTGGTTTGTTCGATGTATCCTCATGATAGATTTAGCTTATGTAATTCTTTTATGTATAAATTATGTGTAAGTGATATTATGCTGTTCTCGGTGCATCAGATTTTGTTTTGAGGTACAAAACAAGAGAGTTGGGTGGTTCTAATAAAAGCGATTTTTATACTCTCCCTGCCCCTGAAGAGCTTACCATCTCTGAAGAGAGTTGGGGTACCCCAGAAAAGGGTGTGATGAGCTGAGGTGCAGCAGGAGGAGAACAAAGTTGTCTGAGGTTTCCAAGCTGCTCCTAGGAAAGAAGCATCCCCAGAGAGGAGCTGGTTGGAGTTGTGGTAGAGGGGATGAATTCTCCACACAAAAGGGCACAGAAGAGGTGAGGTCTTGAGAGTGAGCCCTGGGGTGTGCTGCCGATGAGGGCTCACAGGAGAAGGGGCATCTGTCTAAGTGGTATGTGAAGGATGTCTGTGAGATGATGGTGTCAGGAAGAACAGTGAAGAATGTGTTGAAATGGGCTGGGGTCACAGCTGGGATCCAGTATCACAGAGAACAGGTCTTAGGATGTTGGTAACTTCTCTTAGTGTCACTCAGGGCATTTTGTGGGACCAGGATTATAGTCCCCATTTCTCAACTTGCCAGCACAATATCCACTTTTATGCTGTGTCCCGTGGGACAGTTTCTGTGGTGTTTCAGAGTGATGATGGATTTACTGTATTATCATTTTATGTTGATTTCTCTAAGTAAGCAACTTACGTGTGAAAGGGTTTGATGGGTTTTTTGTTTGCTTGTTTTTTTTAACCAGAACATTTATCGCGACTGATGGTTGAAATCTGTACGATGAGGTGGATGCTGCAGCAGCTGCCATCTTGGGTGTAGGTGTTGTTCCTTCACAGAATCCAGGCCTGGATCTGTGGTGTACCAGGTTTAGGAGCCGTATTCCACCATCCCGGTGGTACTTCATCTGTTAGCTTCAGCACTCCCGCTCTTCTCTCTCCTGCCTGGCGGGGGAGCTGCACGTGCCGCAGGTGGACTTCTGGCTTTAGAGCCATGGCGGCAGCACAGCATGGCATCTTACTGCGACACCTTCCAAACGATAATGTTCCCTTTGTCATCTCGATTCTGTTTTGCTGTTGTTGTTGTTGTTGTTGTTTTCAATGCATTTTTGAAGGAAGCAGTTTGATGGTCGTATTTATGCTGTTTGCTGCTAGGTTCTGGTTCAGTTGCTCTTGTTTGTAGAAAGTCTTTTCCTCTAGACTGTTTCTAGTCACATGCTTCTGGCGACATGTTACCTTGCATACCAGCAGGGAAGACAGTCTTCCAACCTGTGGATACTTGCTGCATGTGCTGGGTCAAAGGTAAAACTCGTTTAAGTGTATTTGGAATTTCTTGCGTAAATTTCATTTTTCAGCATGATGAGAGTTTTTTATTTAATCATAGTCTCAATTGAGTTTATCTGCAAGCATCAACAGGAGCTCCAAGGAAGTGAAACAGGTCCTGCCTTTACTTTAGGAATCTTGAGGGCACTGAGTATCCTTTTAAGCGGGTTTTCATTTCTTCACACTCCATTACATTTGTGGGAGATAGAATTGCAGCTGCTTTTCCTACCCTCTCTTGTTCTTTACCAACTTAGGGGAGTTTCATGATCTTCCTTTTCTTTTTAAATTGTAACTATATAGAATCATTTCTTAGTTTGCAGATAGAAACTAAGCCCACACACACATCCAGAACTAGGATTTCTTATATGGCTGACAGCCCAGCTTGCCTTTTGTTGGAGGTAGAGGTCAGGGGAGAGGGTGTAAAATGTGTCCTGAAGGATTTTAGCAGAAGATGCCTTGGCTGGTGCTGGGGCCGTGTGCGTGCTTTGTAGCGCTCAGTGTGGCTCGGATGGTGTGGTTTTGCTTATGTGGCTTTGGAAATCGCTTCCGAATAAATTTTTAGGTGAATTTAGCTTCATGGGCGGTGTTACAAAGAATCGCCTAGAGTTCTGAATCAAGAGACCTAAACGGAGATATTTTTAGGCACTCAGGTTATTTGTTGGCAGGGTGTTCTTTGGCCTCTTGATTTGAACCTTCATGCCCTCTTTATTGTAAGGAATGCATTCCTTATGCTCTACACCTCTGATTGGGTTCATGTCACTTTAGGAGATGTTTTTATTTTTTATTTAGGTGATCTTAGAACTTCTTATCTAAGGGAGATTAAGCTTTTTGTATAAAATCCCATATTGTTTAGATACTCTGCTTTCCACACCATCCACACAGTGTTCGTGGCTGTGATGATACCCAGCGCCCCATGACTTTGCCAGGATTGTTCATGTGGCCTTTATCCAAACGTTTAAAGTTTTCAAAAAGAAATTTGTGGGGTTGCTTTCCTTAGGTAGCTACTACTATGTTTTTAAATAGACTGCGGTATTTCTATTCATTAATCTTATGTTAGTCATTATATCAATCAGTGTTTTTCAATTTTGTCCCTTCTTGATGATCTCGTTGTTTAAAACCATAATTTATTTATTCTTCTAAAAAAGACAGAACAGGACTCGCTGTTGCCTTGACAGCACCAGGCACTTGTCTGCATCTGCAGCCTCTCGGCGGCGTGGCCCACGAATCCCCTGCTGTTGGCCGTCTGGGATCCCCTTTCCACGGCCCCACTTCCCTGCACACTAGCTTGGTATGCGGGGAGAGGCTGCAGAGTCTGTTGGCTGGGCTTTATTTACGGAAACAGCAGGGTTGAGATTGATTGCGTTGAGAGACAGTGTATGGATGAGGGAGGGTCACAGCACATGCTCAGTCCTGTCAGTGTGAGGGGGAAGTTTCTGCGTTCTGCGTGAAGGCTTAGGTCATAGCACAAGCTCAGTGCGAGCTCCGTGAGGTCTCTCAGACCGCATGTGCCTCCATTTTGAGTTGTTAGAGTAGAAAAGGGCAGAGTTTGCACAGTAAGTGGAGGTGCGGGGCTTCACCGAGACTCGCCAGAGCCCCTGTTAGCCATGGACGGTGCGTTCAGCCCCTGCAGGTAGGCTACCTTCCTCCCGCCTCACCGCAAGAGGGTGATGCTTGTCGCCGCTCGCTCTCACTCCTGAGGACGTTTGTGAATCATTTCATCATTCACAGTGCATGTGGCTGAGAGCCTGGAATTCAGCCCTGGCTGGCCGTGCAGGTGGTGGTGCAGAGCGTGAGGTCAGCGCTGAGAACAGGGTCTGCTCAGAGATGCGTTAAGCAGATGCAGAGCGTCCTGGGTCCCTCTGGTCCCTGTCCTCTTCCCCTTTCCCTCACCTTTTCCTCTCCGGGTGCAGTTTTACCTGGAATCTTACTGGGTGCCTGGTGCCGAGCCTGTTTGCCTTCAGGCACCTGCAGAGCAAACCTGCAGGCTGCCAGGCGGCATGGGGCTGCGCGGGGCTGGTTGGGATGCCTGGGCCCAAGAGCGGCTCTGTTTGGACATTTTAGGAAGGGTGGTAGGTGGGCAGCTATTGGTTGCCTTGAAGGTGGGTGGAACTTGTTTTGATTGAGAGCCTGTTTGGCAGAGCAAATGATAGTTCTTGTGATCTTTTTCTGAAGTCTGAAAGAGTGCGTACGTTTTGACGTATGCAGGGAGCAGTTATGGGTTATGCTTGCAACAGTATCATCTTAAGATGGATTTTTTAAGAAATGAAAGGTTATGTATGTCACATCATTTTCTATTGCTTCCAAATCTATCCTGTTTTAGAGCTTATGGAAAATTTCTTGGGCATCAAAAAAAAATCATATGCAGTGACATTTATGTTAGAAGTTGAGGTCCCAGGTTTTTTGTTTATTTTGTTTCTTTTAGCAAAAGATGACGTTCGTTGTGTATGTGCATTTTGTTGTGTGACCTGCGAATTCTGTAGGAGAGGAGTGACAGGAGGAGTTGTTGCCTGAGAAGGTGGAGGTGTCTACAAGGCCAGGTTTCGTGCCCATTGCTGGATGGGACCAGACACCAGTCTTTTCTGCGAGGGGCAGTCATGCTTTCTGTGTGTCCTGTTTGCAGACCGGGCTCAGACAGATGGCTCTCACCATAGCTAACTTAGGAAGCCAATTACGATGCACAGATTTAGGACAAGTTGAAGTCTTACCCAAGCAGATATTAAGTGGAGTTTTTGAATTATATTAATTGTCCCTTTTTGTTTCCTCTCCACTTTTTTCTTCTGATAGAAATTGGAAAAAATTTTGAAGTAACATTTTAAGTTTTGTGCCTTTGTGAGGATGAAAGGAAGCATACAGTGTAGAAGAAAGTGCAAATGAGAACCTCTCAGAGGACAGGGAAGAGATTTACTGGACTTTGATGACGGAGGGAGAAGTTCTTCACGTTAGTTCTTCGTTGCGTATGAACATGGAGCTGTGCATGGTTAACTCTTGTCTGAGGAGTGCCCTGATTTTGGTGGAAAGTTTTTAGGAAGGCTAATGATGAATTATAGCTACTGGAAATGTTATTGGAATATAGTCTGGCTCCTGGCAGGTTCAGTTTTTGGATTGCGATTAAGGAGGTGAATTATACAGGGATAATTTAAGGTTATTGCGGTTATTACCTACTGTTTTTAATTCTCTTTTTCCATTCCTTTGAGGGCTGTCCTCCTGTTAGGATCACATTTGTTTGAACATTGCATTTGGGAGTTTGGGGCAGATACTTTTACTTTTACTTTTCCCCATACCATGTAGCGTTGCTTCTGGAGCTTGCCGTCTTTTGCTTCACTTAGGAGCACCTTTACTCTTCCTTCGTTCTCCTCTCCTGTGAGTGTGAAATCCTCTTTCTCTAGTCTGGAGGAGCTGAACACGGCAGCCCTGGCTGGGCATTTCACATGTGGGTGCCCTGCAGGACTCAAGTTTCTGACTCATTTCAGAGAACCCACTGTTTGAGTCAGGGGAATACTTGTTAGGAAAACAGTTGTGGACCTGCCTTTCTGTTGTAGGATCTTTAATTCTTCTTAAACTTTTTTTTACATTTGGCAAATCGATGTGAACAGACAGCTGTAGTGGTAGCTGAATCATTCTGGCCAGATCCTCTCACTCGGCTGGCTGGTGGTCTGTGGCACTCGCTTGCAGCCACCTGATTAGACGGCAAGGACTTGCAGTTACTCCTGGAGCTGGGGGGACCCTTTCTTGTTAAGAGCCAAATTTCTACATTTCAGATCCACTAAAGTAAGTCACTAGAGCTATATATCACGTGTATGCATTTGTACTACATTTTCCCATCTTGGGAAAGTATTTTTGGAAAGTTATTTGCTGGACAGCCACCTTCTGCTCTGGGGCTTCCGGGCTTGTCTGGTGGTGGTAGAAGTGAAGGCGCAGCACACGGGAAGCTGTCCCCTTGTTTGGGGATGTTGTCTAGGGCTCAGGTGGCGTGGACATTGGAAAGAGGTTGGTTAGCTTCATTGTGGCTTCTTGTTCCCCTCTGCTGTGCTTCAGAGTATTAGGAAGTGCTGGTGAAAAGAGAGAGTGTATGTTCCCAAAAGCACGTAAAATGAAAGCTCCCCCAGGTATTACACTGTTTTAGCTTTTCTTGTCATCAGCATCTTGAATCAGAATCTGAGGTTGATCCTTACATTTAAAGTGTTGCCCTGTCAACATAAATCTTGCAGAGTCTGGGAATCTGCTCATAACATACGTCTGCTTTCGACCACTTCCTAGACTCTCGTCTGGTGTTTTAGCTTAAGAATTAGTCGAAAGACACTGATACACCTAACGACCTGACAGAATGAGAGAGAAAATAGAAAATACCGGGTAAAGGGAGATTTGAAATTATGTGTATATTCATGCATTTCCTCCCAAACTGACAGTCATCTCTATTGAACAGTTTCTGATAGGGGAGGAGACAGGTTCTTGAACATACCTTATTTTTTTTTTTTTTAATGATTTTCCTAATTTGACTGAATTTATTTTATTTTATTGGAGTATAATTGCCTTACAATGTTGTGTTAGTTTCTGCCGTACAGTGAAGTGAATCAGCTGTATGTATACATATAGCCCCTCCCTCTTGGGGAACCCCCCTCACTCACCCCCAGTGCCACCCATCTAGGTCATCACAGGGCACTGAGCTGAGCTCCCTGTGCTGTACAGCAGGTTCCCACTAGCTAGCTACTTTACACATGGTAGTGTTGAACATATCTTTAAAGCTGATGTGAAACAAAATGAATCTAGTCTCTTGCATGCTCTATATATACTACTTTGGATCTAAGCTAAAACAGTTCATTTGAATTCAGCTGGGATAGTTAGATCTTACTTCTGTCAGAGTTCTTTGAACTGTACATTTATGTGTGACTATCTGATTGACTGTCTTCCTTATTGGACCTCAAGCTTCCGGGGCACGGACCATGTCCTCGGTTCCCAGGAGAGTGCCTGACAAGTGGGCCTTTGGCATAAATGTGTTGAATTAAATGAGTGGCATCTATGGTAAGAGAAGAAACTAGATTTGGAGCTAGACGATATGGTTCACATTCTACTTAATAAATGACAGTGGACAGGCTGTGACTTTGGATAAGTTCCTTCCCTCCTCTGAACCTCTGTTTTCTCATGGTTCCTATGGGGTAAATATTTCTCACAGTTGTTAGAAAGAATGGAAGCAAACAGTGTGGAAGTGCCTGGCACATAGTTGCTCTGTGTATTATTGTTATTAGTTCAGAGTCCAAGTCTACAATCTTATGTAGGTGTAGTTATTTTAACAACATCTGCATTTTTTGGTTAACCTGTTCAACTAAGACAATCTTAGGAATTGTGTTAGGAATTATGGTAATTAAATTAGTGACAGTATGTTTGGCCAGCATTCTTCTTATGCTCCTTGGGTGTTTATATTTTTCTTTACACTTTTTAAAGTTTTTTAAAAAGCTTTACTTCCATATCAGGTAACATTTGGTGTAAGCAGCATTAAACGTTGTTCTTTTCTTACCAGTTTCTCTAATATAGTGGGAGGAGTGTGTGTATGTTACCGCTTGTGTTGCCACCACAGCTGCCACCACCATTGCCAACCCCTTTCCCCCCTCCTCCTCCCCCCCGCCACCCTCCCCATATTCACACCACTACAGTGAAGAGGAATAAGATGATGGTCCTTTTTTTTTACAAATAGCATTTCCCAGAGACTTCCCAGTGGGAGCAAAGAGACATTTAGATGTGCATCGTAGACGTACTTGTTTGATCCAAAGTCCCTCTTTTTCTGAGGACACTCCATTCATGTGCATTATGAAGTTTGATATCAGTGTACGGAAAGCCAGCAACATTTTTAGTCAGGAAATTGGCTTAATCTTTGAATACTGCTGCTTTATAAATTACGGTGGGATTTTAAAAATAAATTTGTTTTCTAAACTGTCGTGTGTGTGTGTGTGTGTGTCTGTTGGGTGTAGTCCTCACAACCGTTTCCTTCTTTGTAGCAGGCGATGACAGTAGAACCCATGAGGAGCCTGAGGTGGGATGGAGTCGTGAGCCTGGGCGGATGTGCTGCACGTTACTACATAATGTGTGTGTGTGTAGGGGGCGTGTCAGGCAAATAAGAAGTTTAGACTGGAACGAGGTCACTGTAGTGCTTTGAAACTAGATCCTTGCTCACATGTTATTTAAAAAAATTTTTACCAGTTTTTTTCTGATGTTGCATATTATTGTGTAGAGGCCATATTTATTGCATCTTATTGTCAGTATGGAAATTCTTCTTATTCCTTAGCCAGTGCCTAAATTCTTGGTTCTGGACTCTGAATTATATTTAGGGGGACTTTATTGAAAGGAGAGAGGCTTGAGATCCTTTGTGGCCCCTTGTCACAAGAACTCACCGTGACCCCTTGAAAGAGTACCTTTATCTCCTCGCTCTTGGTTTCTTCTATTAAGCCAGAAGGCCTTTAAGGAACCTTCCATCAGAGAAAATTTAGGATATTATGATCCTGGATGTTAGTGCATTCCTGTCCTGACCTTTGCGTTTGTGTACAAATTTGAAGTGTTAACTCTTCCAGATGTTGACTGGTTATCTTTTTCTTTTACTTTGAATGAATCCTGAGTTTTGTTCCTTCCAGGCAGTTTATCCAGCCTGTGCGGGGAGGGGGGTAGCCTTCTGTCACAGGTGACTTGACTTTTCAGTAAAGCACTTAGCTGCTATGTATGGCTAAATGATAGGTGAGTTAAAATATTGGAGCCGTGTATTCATTTAGAACATTTTTAGTGAGTGCCAGGGAGCTCTGGGAAGTAGTGGGGAGCGAAAATCCGGCTGGGTTCCTACCTACATGGTGCGTCCAGTCAGGAGAGCCATCGAGAGAAATAATCACAGAGATTAAATGTAAAATCATGATTGTGACAAGGGGCTGAGGAGAGGTAGGTGGTGCTTGGGAACTCATGAGAGAGGAATTACCTCCTGCTCTTACTTCTGCCAGTACTTGGAGCTAATAATAGTAGTGACTGCTATGTGACTGGCACTGTGCCTCTTTCTTTCCACTGATCATCTTTTATTTTTATAGCAGTCTTGCAAAGTAGCCATTATGAACTTGATCCCATAGATGGGCTCAGAGAGATTGAATCGAGTCCTCGAGATCACACTTAAAGCTGACAGACCCTTGCTACTGAAATTGTAATCCAGGTCCGTTTGACTCTGAAGTCTGTGCTCTCCCCCTGCACCTGAGCGTCTCGACTCAAGTGTGTAAACAAGTCCTTGCTCCTGGTGGCCTGGTGCCCAAAGCATGGGACATCCTGAGGATATGCAGAGCATAGTGATTTTACTCAGATTTAGGGAAAGTTTTTTCTATCTTAAAATGAATGGGAATATGATATGGAGTAGAAAACAAAATTTACATGGATTTTTAAGAAGGTATGCCAGAGTTCAAAGAAATTCCAGCCTTGTTGATAAGACTGCTTCAGAAGTATGTGTTCATGCTGGAGAAATCTGAGAGACCCAGCATGCCATTCTGGGCCTCCTTCTTATCAGTCTCGTTTTCACTCCTGCCCACTACCCTTCTTAAAAAGAAGTGATTCTGGTAAATTGCATTTTGAATTTCCTAAAATTTGGTGTATTTCATTCTGGACCCATAGTCTGTTATTACTATAGTTTCTTTCTGAATGAGCTAGTAAGTAGCGTTTCTAGAGTCTTCTGTTGATTCCAATTCAGTCTTCCTGCCCAACTTGACACCCTATGGAAAAGGTAAGAACAATCTACCATCTGAGCCTTGTGATCTGAAGGATGGGTAAAGGAAGATTGCATTGTCATTTCATTCATACACGGCACAAGCCAGAGAGCAGGGTCTGACTTGAGAGTTACCCATCCCAGCCCTTGGGGAGTGGGCCAGAGGCCACCCTGCCCGTAGCCACACCAGCTGCCTGTAAAAGCCCTCTGTTCTACCAGCACCTCATGTCCTTGTCCCTCTTCTTTCCCTGTAGACGCAGGTTCTTGTAAGCAGTCACCATGATCACTTAGAGATATTTGGGGGTCTTAAGCGATCATTTACAGACCCTTGCTTTCCTCTCTTCAGGGGAAGGGAGTGGTTTTGTCGGGGCAGCTCCTGTGTCCAGCCAGCCTGCTGTTCTCGAGGAGCCTCCTGTGTCTGACCAGCCGCTGCCTCATCTCCTTTGCATTGATGCTTCTCCCTTTTTGATATTCAGTTGCAGGCTTCCTGCTCCTTTCTGTCCATTCCCTGTTTACTTCTTAGACTAAAACGTTTCCATGGTAACAGGTTACTTTTCAAAGGGAACATCTTGTCATTTTATTTAATCCACTGCAGCTGAAGAGGACTGAAATATTAAGTTGTAGTTGCCATGGATACTGCTTTGTTACATTGGTTTCTTTTGTATCTGATTTCATATACAATGAATTTTTCTTTTTTTTTTTAAACTCAGGGAATAAACACAATGAGTTACCATTATTGTTGTAATTTGGCTTCTGGGACTATTTTTTCATATTCCAAAGCAAAGATTTGTAGAATAATTGGGATTAAACTTGGCTCTTTTGAAATATGTATATTATTTATATTAGCAGCACAGAGAAATTCCTCCTTGCTCTTGTGAGGATAGTGACTTTTTCTTTTAAATTTTTTATTTTTTGGTAGTATGCGTCACAGCTAAGGATGTCTCATAAAGGATGGCCCCACACCAGGGATCCCTAGTAAATACAGAGAAGAAAAGGAATATGTGACTTGAGTTAATTCCTTGCCTCTCATTGCTCATTAACTGTGGCATTCTTTCTTCAGTTACTCACTCAGCTGTCCACAGTATATTTTGAGAGAATCTATTTGTCATTTACTCAACTTTTCTCGTGTCTGGCTTTCTTATCCCTAGTCTATCTGTTTTACATCACTCAATTAACCTCTTCTTTTGACTTTAAACAACTTTTAATATTTGAGATTCATAGGAAGTTGCAAGATCCTACAGAGTGCTCCCATGTACCTTTCACTCACTCGCGTACCCCCAATAGGTACTGCATGGAACTCCAGCGCAGCATCAGAACTTGGCCGTGGCACGTTAGTACAGTGTGTGAATAGTTCTGTGCCATGTTACCGCAGGCTTTGTGTAACCACAATTGTAGTCAAGATCTATTCCATCATCACAAAGATTCCGCCCCGTCCCTTCTCTCCCCACCCCCTCCCTTCTCCCCCCCGCTCCCATTCCTAACACCTGGCAACCATCTCTATAATTTTGCCATTTTGACAGTTATAGAAGTTGACCTTTAACTTTGATTTGTTTTCTCTTTTAACATGATTTTCACACTTAAAAAAAAACTTTTTGATTATTTTGCCTTTGATGCTTGAAATGAACGTAGAACTGAATTAGTGAAAAGGATATGGCTTCTCATAATGGTTCTGTTTATAATTAGCTGTGTAATTTTGGTTCAGTAACTTAATCTCTCTGCCATATGGAATGTGGTTGGGAGCTCTGACTCTGGAGTCAACTGAACTTGAGTTTGAATCCTGGTTTTTCCAACCTGTTAGCTGTGTAATCTTGGGCAATTTCATAAACTTAGCTTCAGTTTCCTTATATGGACGGGTAATGATAGCACCTACTGTACAGGGTCATCCTTAAGGTTCAGTAAGACACTGCATGGAATTTACTTTGCTTGAAATGCCTGGTAGGTAGTAAATGTTCAGTTGCACGTCAGTTTCTTTACTGATGTTGCAATTACTACTGTTATTATTATCTGTTAAGTGGAGATACTGCCTCATAGAGTTGTCATAGAATAATGAAATAATGTATAGAGAGCGCCTAATAAGTGATAACTAGTATTGCCATTTCACTTTTGTTTGTCATACAAGCACATGACACCTATATTTAAGATGATTTAGGTAAAAACCCTGGGGCAAGGATAAAGCTGTACATAGGTGTATCTTGGATTATTCTGGAATCTAACTTCCATCTTTGGGTTCTTATTGCATATCTCGTATCCTTGATCTGACCTTGCTGGGATTTATGCTGTCCTTGGTCTGGATTTTCCTTCTTTAATTGATGGCCACCCTGGTTTTGTCCAGACCTGCTGTGTTAATTAAGCAATGCTGTACATCAAGCAGAAATCTTCTTAGTAACTATGTTTTAAACACAAGATAGAATAAGATCTGAATTTCTGTGAACAATACTACTAGTGCTCTCATTAATACCAAAATATGAATTAAATTAATTGATACATAGAAATGAGATACTACTGTAAGAGCACGCAGAACAGAGAGAAAGTACTTACATGTTAGCTGTTGTTACTAATTGGAGGATTAACCTGGCATTTTCTAGATTAGGGGCGTTTTGAATTTTAGCCTATAATATATTTTTAAAAATTTATTCCAGTGAGCATTTATTGGACAGTGACCCCCAGGTTAATGCCAGTCCCCATGACTTCAGAAAGTGGCTCCAGACTTTACTTTGTTTTCCATTAATATGGATGCAATCAGTGTCCATTCTCTTCTTGTGAACTTCTCTGTGTAACAGTGGTGTAGTTCTGAAGCAGGTTACGTGCGTGAGTGTCTCTTCTTCAACAAAACTATAGTATTTCACATTGATGGGCTGGAGTGAGGCAGAAGCGTGTGTAAATGAGCAGAGGAACAAGTCATACAAAACAGGAAACAACTCGGTCGTCATAGTTAGCCTCCAGTAGTTTCTGCGTTCAGAGTATGTGATAGTCGCTGCTTCTCAGAGCTGGATTGTGGGCCCTGTTACTAATTTTATCAGATCCCGACCCTTGAGTTGCTGTCTTTGCAATATTTGTCATGATGAAGTGGTAAGCAACGTGAAAGACTTGTGGTGCTTACCAAAGGAGCGCATTGTTTGTTTGAGTCAGAAGCTTAACTATTTCCTTCATGGAACCCCATTTTTATTTGAAAGAATAACTGATAAACTGTGCTTACTCACTTGGGTAATTGGCAGACATTTTCTTGAAAACGAACGCAGTGAGCCTGCCATTTCAAGGAAACAGCTAATAGTATTTTGCCAATGCAAGATTGGAGCTTTCAAGTAATAGTTAAAAAAAAAAAGTTGAAAAACTTGTACCCACCATTCTGAGTTTGATGGCTTCTGTGCATATATAAGCTTTTCTTATGACGTGTGGTGATATTAATGAATGTGATTTTAAAAAACAATTATATAATTAACTTAATATTTGGAAGATCTGCAGAACTTAATGAACAAATATTTTCCATCTAACCAATGCATGACAAAGTCATGGGCGGAAGATCCCTTCAAAGGCCAAGACAGACCAATAGATTTTTTTTGGGGGGGGGTACACCAAGTTCAATCATCTGTTTTTATACACATATCCCCATATTCCCTCCCTCCCTCAACTCCCCCCCCCCCCCCCCGAGTCCCCCTCACCCTCCCCGTCCCAGTCCTCTAAGGCATCTTCCATCCTCGAGTTGGACTCCCTTTGTTATACAACAACTTAAAAATATGGAACGCTTCACGAATTTGCGTGTCATCCTTGCGCAGGGGCCATGCTAATCTTCTCTGTATTGTTCCAATTTTAGTATATATGCTGCCGAAGTGAGCACAGACCAATAGATTTTAATGTACGAGGGTGAGTCAAAAATTATCTGCACTCTGGCTGTAGAATTTATTTTAATTAACTTTTAGAAAAGACAAATACATCATTTTTCGACATAATCTCCTTGCTTTTCAGTACTCTTTGTCCATCTGTCAATAAGCTTTCGTATTCCCTCATTAAAAAACATTTTAGAATGAGCTGCAAGCTATCTTCACTTCTTCATCAAAAGTGAATCTTTGTCCTTGTAGGGCTGCTTTCGGGGGCCAAACAGGTGAAAGTATGATGGAGTAAGATCAGGACCATAGGGAGGATGCTTTAACACCTCAAAACAAAGTTTTTGCAGGGTGTCGACAGTGTGGGCAGAAGCGTGCGGATGTGCATTGTCATGTAACATCACAGCGCCTTTGGATAGCAGTCCTCTGCATTTAATCTGAAGTTTAGGCTTTGGCTCTTCAATAAGCATCTCTATCCATTCATACAACCTTCTTCACAACAGAACACTTTCTCCATACTGCACACAAAGTCTAGGATAAATAATGGCAGCAGGTACACCCTTGGACCACAAAAAAAACAAATCACTGCACGCTGCTCTTTGTTCGTGCAAATCACAAGTGGGGCATCCATTTTTGCTCGCACCACAGTTGCAAATGAACTGATGTAACACGTTCACACCTGCGCAGCAGTGACTGGGGAGACAGTAGCCTTGAATGGAAAACGCTGGTAAGACAGTGCAGCCAACAGAATTTTTAATATAACTGGAGTGCGGATAATTTTGGACTCATCTCGTACAAGAGTCCAAAGGATCATTGATAAGATTTTGTTTTATTTTTTTAATTTTTAAAATAAATTTATTTATGTGCTTATTTATTTATTTATTGGCTGTGTTGGGTCTTTGTTTCTGCACACGGGCTTTTCCCTAGTTGTGATGAGTGGGGGCTAGTCTTCATTGTGGTGCGTGGCCTTCTCATTGCAGTGGCTTCTCTTGTTGTGGCTCACGGATTCTAGGAACGTGGACTTCAGTAGTTGTGGCGCACAGACTTAGTTGCTCTGCAGCATGTGAGATCTTTCTGGACCAGGGATCGAACCCATGTCCCCTGCATTGGCAGGCGGATTCTTAACCACTGCACCACCAGTGAAGCCCCTGATAAGATTTTAGATTAATGTCATGCAAAAAACCTTTAAGGAACAATCACATGTTGAGTTTTGGTGTAGTATCAAAAAGAATGTTCATAATTGTCAAAAGGACGTTTTCAACAGAGTGCATGTAGAAACAGATATGAGAGTACAGCTGTCTTCTATTAAGTCAGATCTTAAGGAGATTTGCAAAAATACAGAACAGTGCCTCTCTTTTCACTGTTTTGTGTGTGTGTGTGTAAAAACAATTATTTTTCATAAGAATGTTACATTATGTCATGAGCCAATTGTTATTTTAAAATATATAAATAAGTAAATATTTTGAAATTTCTCAAAAATATAACTTGAGATACTCAATGGAGCATAAAGGTAATACACCAGAAAGTTTGAGATTTGCTATGTTAAGTAAAAGGAAAAATGTAGGAATCAGCCTATCATTATTAAGAGTGTTTTCTACAAGCTGTTGGTACTGCATTTAAAGAATAATTCTTCGTGATTTTTATCAAGTTTTATCAAGTTTTTTTTAATCAAGTTTTTTCAAGCATCCTAGCAGTCTAGAAATATTCATGTAACCAAGGAATTTTCAATTTGTCCTGAATGAGTAATAATGCTAGCGAGGTGTACTGTATTAGATTCTGGGGGATATAAGAAGTGAATTAAATCTCTGTTTCTGTACTCTGCAGCCCCAGAGTGGGTGGAGATGGATGTCCACGTTAGTCATACCAGAGTGCCACCCGCTGACATGAGGCGAGAGCCACAGAAGGAGCACTCCGGTAGGGTGGCAGCAGGCTAGGGCCGTTGAATGTAGAGTTTGACTGCTGTCAGAAGAAGGGAGGGATGAGATTGTTCGTGGATTCCAGATACAGCTGGATACTGGCAGTTTCCCAGGAAGAAGCATACTTTTTCTTTTCATCTTTAGTTCATATTCTGACAGTTCTTCTGTCAGATGCATCCAGTTTTCTCTTAATAGGGTGTATTGCTGTCTACCTCTTTTTCTATATTTGGGAGTTCCTGGATGTGATAGGCTAATACCATCGTCTGCCTACCTTGGATCCTAATCCTTCTCAAAAATAACTTCGTTGTATCTCTTGCTGGGAAACCCTAATGTTTAAAAATTGCATATGATAATTACTTTTGTTTAAAAATTGATTTTTAATTTTAAAAGATTCTTTGTTTTATTTTGTGCTTTTCAGTCTACTCATTAATAAGTACCCTTCATTGACATAAAAGAGAGAAAGAGAGAAAGAGATTTCTAATTTTGGCTCTTAAGATACCACAACACATTTATTTATTTATTTATTTATTTTTGGTCTCTCTTGTGTCATTGTTAGCAGTATTAATAATTACTAGTCTCCTATTTTTATACAAATAAGTGGGATGTAAGCAGTTCTCGTCAATAAGGTATTTGGGGGAGTTTATTATTGTGGCACAATTTTGAGCTAAATATGATAATACTGGTTTATTAAAATACTAAAATAAAAGAAAAAAACAAAAACCCCCACAAAAAATAAAAAAGAGAAAAAAATTAAAATAAAATGAACCAGGAATATTTGTCCTGGAATTATCAAGGACTTAGCAGTGTGTGTAGCAGTGATGGGGAAATGCTTCCATAACCACCCACTTGAGAACCTTGGCATAACATAGACCTTCTACAAGAACCTGGAGGTTGAGCTGTGGGCACCGTTGCTGGATGGGCTGTGGCTGAAGCTCTCTGACGTGATGCATTTTGGCCAGACCTCCTTGCAGGCAGGCAAGCATTTGGAAAGTGTTTAGAAATAAAGGCGGGAGCTTCTGGCAGCTAGTTTTTGCTCATAGCTGGTTACGAAACAGCAAAGGACGAGTTGGAAGGTGGGTAATACTGACTGCTTGTTTTATTTAAAAGAAGTACTCAGACTAAAATAGCCTCCTGGCCTGTGTGACTCCTCTACATACCTCTGAAAACAGCTTCTCGTAATCCCTACATAAACCTAGGAGACCATCAGCTCTCCATTCCCCTCCTCAAGAGACGAAGGTGGCTTGTGAGTTAAAGGCAGCCCCTCCTGGGAGCTTTTCTCCCACCAAGGTCCCTCTCTTCCAGTTTCCTGCCTTGGCGGGGTTCTACTCCCACTTGGGAAGCTCCTCTTGCCTGCTGTCCTGCTTCTCATCTCCTTCAGGGTTCTCTCTGGAACTTAACCTCCTCTGGAAGCCCGCCTCCTTTTGATCACGGCCCGTAGCGTTTTTACTCTGTTTCTCCTGAAATGCATTGGGCTTATGAATGGAGCGATTGGACCTGTTCTGGTGTCTGGGGCATGGCTGCTACCTCCCCAGGTAGATGGATTATAAGCTTTTTAAGGATTAGACCAGTTTCTTTCTGTTAGTTTTCTCTCTTCGTCATACCTGCTGCCCACATTGCCAAAATAAGACCCTTCACAAGAAGAACTGTCAGGTTAAAAGAAGAAAATGCTAGACCTGAGGAAATAATAGTTTTCCAAAATCCATTTTAGCAGCTTCAGAGCTAATTGTGGGGGGTATCAGATCCGAGGGAGGAAAACGGGAGACGGTGCTTCCTCTTTGGTCTTTGCTGCTTTGCTTTGCTCCTCAGCTCAGTCCAGGTTGACAGATAACTGTCGAGCAGCTCTCACTGTGGAAGAGCCTTCTCTTCCGCACTAGTGAAAATGCATGGGTGACTGTACAGCACAGTGAGGACTTGTCACTGGACACGGAAAGGGTTTCTGAAGAGAGTCAACAGCTGGTCGTGACGGGTGGTCGAGGGTAACGGAGCTCTGGGAGGCCAGGGGCTGCGTTTCTTTGGTCCACCACCGTGTTCCCACTGCGAGCCCTGTGGAAGGCCTGGATGCAGAGACCTTCAGTGAATGTTTCCTGAAGGAGTGAAAAGGGGAAGATACCCCACATGTGTGAGGTGGCATGGGGGGGAGGTCAAGAGAGGTTTCAGTGAAACAGTGGTTTTTAGAAGGATGCTGGATGGTTTGGATTTGGAGCAGGGGAGAGTGAGCACTGCATGTGCAGTAAGCACGTCAGGGAAGTGAGACAGGTCTTTCACCTCCTAGATCTGCTGGGCCCATCCCCCCACACCCTTTGCATCTCTGCTCAATTTCACTGTATTAATAAGGCCTTTTCTGACTATCCTGTATACAGAACTGTAAAAGTTCATCATTTATCACCCCTTTGATTCCTTGATCCTTTTCATCATCTGACCTATTATTTGTTTCTTTGTTTTTCAGCCAAATTAGAATGAAAGTTCCAATAAGGCAGAAATATTTGTGGATTGTTTTTTTTTCCCCCTTCTCATTGCTTTATCCTCAACTCCTAGGGCTGTTCCTGGCTTGCAGTTGGTACTTAGTACATATTTGTTGAATGAATGAATGAGTGGCTCAGTGTGTGTGCTAGGAATCATAAGCTATCTTGTTTATATTTTAATAAAATTTATAGTAGGGCACCCTGAAATGTTTTGAAAAGAAGAAATGTGTATTGGGAATGTACCGTAGGAATGTTCGTCTCTCTGGGGGATGAAAGAACGATGGTATAGATACTCAAGACAGGAAGCTACAGTAAAGGGGTTTGTAGAAGAAAAAAGTTTTAGAGATGTGTGTGGGGGTTGGGGGAGTGTGCATGTAAAGGCAACATTAGAAATAGTGGGGAAGCCAGTTCTCCCTCTTGAAAACATGTGAATGTTTATGTCAGAACTATATTGTGCTAATCCGATCTGCTCTTTTCATGACAGGAGGCTGAACAGCACCCAGGGAGAAATTCGTGTCGGTCCGAGCCATCAGGTAACGCAAATTTTAGTAGCTTCTTTAATAGCTTTTTATTTTTTATTATTTAACTGGCCCTTTATTCTGTTGAGCAGCGACTTAGAACTGTTGTTATACTGTTTGGAATTTTATATAAATGCAGAGATTTATTTTTTTTTAAGATCACATACATTTAAAAAATTGTGGTAAAATATATATAAAATTAACCATTTGGACCATTTTTAAGTGAATAGTTAGGTGCCCTTAGGTACCTTCATATTGTTGTGCAACCATCCACCTGCAGAACCTTTTCATCTTCCCAGTGTGAAACTTGGTACCCATTAAACCGTAACTCCTCAT
Source organism: Hippopotamus amphibius kiboko (assembly GCF_030028045.1). NCBI lineage: Eukaryota > Metazoa > Chordata > Mammalia > Artiodactyla > Hippopotamidae > Hippopotamus > Hippopotamus amphibius. The sequence continues at coordinate 6,149,755 of NC_080186.1, read as the reverse complement.
TCTCGCCTCCCCTCATTCCCTGGCAACCTCCCTTCTACTTTCTGTGTCCATGAATTTGACAGCTCTAGATACCTTATATCAGTGGAACCACCCAGGATTTGTCCTTTTGTGTCTGGCTTATTTTCTTAACATAATGTCTTCCCGGTGCTCCTGTGTCATAGCACATGTCAGAATTTAATTCCCTTTCAAGGCTGAATGATGCATTGTATGTATGTCTGTCCATCTGTTGATGAACATTTGGTCACTGCATACTTTCATTTTAACTTTTAAAAAACCCCATTTCCTTCAGAAAAGTCAAAATGGTTAAGATGTTTGTCTTTCGGATGCTTGTTGTGCATGACCTGTGCCCTTCCATGTTTTATTCAGTTTACTAAGACTCTGCTGTTATATTTGTCATCTTTTTTTTTTGATCTCTTTATCAGTTAGGATGCTTTAACAGGTAGGGCCAGAAAACTCTGGCTGAACATGGCTGTTTGTTGTGTCACGTATCATCACACCCTGGTCAGACAGGACTGGGGCTCTGCTCTGCTTCTCTCCGGCTCTCTGGGTTTGGTGCTCAGCTGCCCCTGTGGGCTGCCTTCTTCCTTAGGCCAAGAGCTGAATTTCACTGATTCTAAGATGCACTTCTTCCCTTCACATTTCATTATATCTGATGTCGGGCTTCATTGTACATCCTATGGTGTGATTATAATTTAATTGGCAGCATTTCTTCTTTTTAAGGGCACATAAAATAATAGCGGCTATTGCAGTGAATGAAAATATAGCAAATGTTGAGAGGAGGAAAGTGATCATCCTTCTTTTCCCCTTAGAAGAAGGAAAGTTTTCCCAGAAGGTCTCCCTTAGTCCCCAAGTCTCATTGCCATGGATGGGGTCATGTGTCCATATCTAGACTTGAGGAAATGAGTTTATTAGCATGCCTGGCTTGGACTGTCATTTGAGTTGAAATGGATGTTGGAATCGAGCCACTGTAGCCATCGCATACTAGAGACGTGAGAGCAGGCGACTCCTTATAAGGGTATAGAGGTTTTTTTGTCTAGATGGTGAGCATTTCTTATGTATCTTTCATTTTTTTTAAGTAACTTTTTATGGTTTGTTTATTTATTTTTGGCTGCATTGGGTCTTCGTTGCTGCATGCGGGCTTTCTCTAGTTGCGGCGTGCAGGGACTACTCTTTGTTGCAGTGCGCAGGCTTCTCATTGCTGTGGCTTCTCTTGTTGCAGAGCACGGGCTCTAGGTGTGTGGGCTTCAGTAGTTGTGGCATGTGGGCTCAATAGTTGTGGCTCGCAGGCTCTAGTGTGCAGGCTCAGTAGTTGTGGTTCATGGGGCTTAGCTGCTCTGTGACATGTGGGATCTTCCCAGACGGGCTCGAACCCATGTCCCCTGCATTGGCAGGTAGATTCTTAACCACTGTGCCACCAGGGAAGTCCCCTTTCATATTTTTAAGAACCCATTTTAACTGTGTAATGAAAAAGAAATTAAAAAGTGAAGGGATATTAAAACCAAAAGACAGAAACCATCAGGGGCATCTGATTTCTAGGAGATACCTCTTATCCCAGGACTAGGGTTACAGCTGAGACAGGCAGAAGGAAGCTGCCCGAGGACTCCCCATAACACCTGCCTGTTCAGATGCACCCCTTTCTTGGTGTGGCCTGTTAGCAGAGTCTGGCCACTACATCTCGACTGTATTTTCTGTGCCTGCAGGCCTAGGAATTACATTTCAGTGGTGGATCCCAGGTCTTCCCTGGTGCTACCTGGTTACACTTTCCTCTCTCTGCTCTTTCTTGCTACTGTGTTTTCCCACCCATGTTTTCTTCCTCTCTGTGTTTGTAGTGTCTTGAGATCTTTGTACTGGAGTTTCATTTTACAGATTTTCCCCCCTACCATAACAGATAGCAGTTCTTAAGTAAAAGATGCCTGACTTCTTAGAAGGGAACAGATTTACTATGCTTTGATTTTTGTATACTTTCATTTAAATTCAGATATTTAATTTATATCATATTTTACATGTATTTGTTATGCTCTATTTTCAAAAAGAAGTGTTTTGGAGCACCAAATATAATGGGACTTTTTGTGAATTGGCAGCATTTGCCTTCTTAAAAATTTTTTATTAGATAAAAATAGTAAGATATGTAAAAGTAGGGAAAGAACAAGTCAGTGAAAATCCCCTTATCCTCATTGCTCAGCTTTCACACATATCAAGTTATGGTCCAACTTGTTTCATTTACTCTCCGTCACACCTCTCCCACCATTATTTTGAAATTAAACACAAATATATCATTTTACTTGTGAATATTCTAAAGATAGGAGCTCTTTCAAAAAACACAGTCACAATAGACCACACCTAATGAAAATTAGCAATTTATTAATATTCAAGTGTCAACTGTATCCAGATTTCCCTAATTGTCTGTCTGTCTGTCTGTCTGTCTGTCTGTCTCCCTCTCCCCACCCCGTCAGATTAAATCTAGAGACTTCATCACATTCTAGTTTGGTACCCTGCCCCTGGCAAGAATACTTATGGGTGGTGCTATGTATATAGTCTCAGGCACATGTGTGTCTCTGAATGATGATTTGCAGCCATTTCTTATTACTTGTTACTTAGATTCACTGTCTGATTGGACTTGTTACTTAGATCTTCCCTTTAAAATGCTGATACTCTAATCCTGTCATTTCTTCTTGTATCAGCTGATCAGCTTTCCCCTTGTGAACTTCTGATTCCCTGAAATGCGTGGGAAAGGAAAGGATGAATGCTTGACTCTTTCCCTCTTTTCACCAGCCAGTTCCGCAGCATCTCCCAGTAGTCATCAGTGTCCCCGAAGTTACTTACTTGCCAACCAGTTGCTGTTACTCTTAGCGGTTACTAAATTATGCTGTCTTGTGTGTCCTTTTAAGTCAACCCCCTGGTCTTTGGTAGAGTATTGTATCTAGCATGACATGATTTTAATGTCTCATCATGTACGTTCCCTGCTCTAGATCTAGAACTGAACTTCTCTAATGAGTCCTCGCTGTTTTAGGGGGAAAGTGACATTTTTTGACTGGCTTCTGGTGTGTTCATTATTACTGGGTTAGTTAATGTTTCCAGGCCTGTTCAGGAAACAGATTAGGAAATATGCTTTTTTCCCCTTTTTCTTTTTTTAAAGATAAAATATATCGTGGTTTCTTTCTGATACTTCAAATTCAAAATTTTATCTAGGCCTTGTATTTAATCCTGTAAGTGAAATTTTCTTTCATCCATATCTGTTATCTTTTCCCCATGTCTCAAAACCAGCTTTTAAATGACACCAAAATAATTATTCATTTGCTTTAATCCTGTAATATACATATAGCAGCTCAGAATAATAGTACTCACACTGCTACAAACAATATGATTATTGGAAACAACTTGCTATTAATTTTTTTTTTTTGGCCTTAGAATATATCCCACTGAGGCTATATAGGCAAATTAATATGTTTTAAAGTTACCTGAAATCATTCCTAGAGAGGAACAAAAACAAAACATAAGTGGATTTATTTGATTTCGCTTTAGAGTTTTTCAGGAATTGCTGTTCTTTAAACTTAATTTTGTTTTCATAATTATGTAAAATACTTACATGGCTCTAAAGTTAAACATGTAAATGAAATACGTTCAAAAAGTTCACTGTCTCTTCCTGTCCCCTCCACGTGTTCCCTCTGTCCCTGATGGATGATTATTTAGTGTTTTTAATTTAAGGTTTTGATTTATCGTTCTTATTTTTATTTCCCCAGCCCCCTGTTCTTAGATTAAGTGGTAGCTAATATAAACACTGTCACCACCTTTCTTTTTTTTTTAAATTTATTTATTGATTTAGCTTTTTATTGGCTATGTTGAGTCTTCATTGCTGTGCATGGGCTTTCTCTAGTTGTGGCGAACTGGAGCTGCTTACTGTCTTCATTGCTGTGCACCGGCTTCTGGTTGCGGTGGCTTCTCTTGTTGCGGAGCACAGGCACTAGGTGCGTGGGCTTCAGTAGTTGTGGCTCTGCAGTTCTAGAGCTCAGGCTCAGTAGTTGTGGCACATGGGCTGAGTTGCTCCGTGGCATGTGAGATCTTCCGGGACCATGGGTCGAACCCGTGTCCCCTGCGTTGGCAAGTGGATTCTTAACCACTGAGCCACCAGGGAAGTCCCTCACCACCTTTCTTTTACCTTCTGACAGTATATTCTGGTGTTCCCTCCAGAGCAGTATGTAGAGCTCCTTAATTTCTTCTGCCACTTCCTGGGACCCCACTGTGTGGGTGGAGTCCCACTCACCCAACGCCAGCCCCCATTGTTGGGCGTTTGCGCTGCTTCCAGTCATCTGCTGTTACAAGTAACACTGATGAATAGCATATGCATAGAGATTTTTATTTTGCCAGCTTATCTTTGGGATATTATCTGGCTGGCTTAGAGGGCACGTGTAATTCTTAGGATATTACAGAGGTCCCCTCTATAGAGATTGTACCATTTTGTGTTCGTACTGGCAACTTACATGAGTGTAAGCATGCAGCCTTGTGTATTGTCACACTTTGACGTTTATGTCAGTCTGATAGATCAGAAATGGTATCTCGTGTCATCAATTTGCATTTCTCTTGTCAGCAAAGTTGACCATTTTTTCCTGTGATGAAGAGCCATTCGCATTTCCTTTTCTGTAAACTAGTTGTATTTCTAGTCCATTTTTCTTTTGGGGGGGTTGGTCCTTCCCCACAGCAGTAGTATTTTTTAATTACTTTAACAAGCGTCTGTTGGGGAGCTACTGTACTTGGTGCTGGGGAGACAGCTTGGCATAGATGTCAAAGACCTTTTGATATGAATAGCTATTGTATTTTAATTTTACTCCCATACCATCACTATATATTAAGCGGAATTAGTTGTGGCCCCCAATTAAATGGTAAACAAGTCAGTACTGAATTAAAGAAGAGCATTGTTGTTTGGGGGAGGTCATCACTTGATAACACATTGAGAGGCATCAGAGATAGCCTATGAAGCAGAGATTGGCCTGCTAACGTTGTGTTTTGCTGCACAGTTGTTTTAAAACTTGAATAACCAACATTTAAAACCATGAGCTTTCACATTAAAGTCAAGATTTCTGGACTTTGGAAAACTGCAGGACGTACAAGCAGTGGTTCTCGTTTCTCCGTGGCGGCATCCCCAGATGGGGCGGCTCCCTTTTCATTTCACCCTGATTCCCTTCGCTCCTTGGTACCTAATGCCCGCATGCCCAGTACGGGAGCCGCTGTCACATGTGGCTTTGAGTACTTGAAATGTGGCTAGTCTGAATTGGGATTGACTTAGAATCTTGGCTGTGGAGCACTGCTGTTCAAATCTTACAAGAAGTTTTTTAATTGAGGTGCACAGTGACCTTTTCACATCTTATGTGTACTGTTCTGTCTGCTGTGACAATACGTATCAAGGCGCAGAACGTGTGTCATCTCAGAAAGTTCCCTCCTGCCCCTTCTTAAGCGGTCCTCTCCTCCTGAAACCACTGCTTATCTGATTTCTATCACCATCATTTAGTTCAGCTGTGTTTTTAATGTTACCATTATGACTCATTGATATTGACTCTCTGGAAAGTGGCGTTCGTTTAGTAGGTAGTTCACTTCGTTTTTTAGCACGTATCCTTAGGTGAGGTTCCACCATTTGTATCTTCCTCTTTGTAAAGATATTATTATATTGGAAATGTGTGTGGTTCTCCCTTCTTTTTCAAGGAGCTCTTATCTCCTGAAACATTCTTTGTTTTGTCATTTCTTTTAATCACACACGACCGTTTCTTTTCCCCTCTGTGGACCATGGTGGCAGTGGCTTCCTTTGCCACTGTTTGCTGCTCCTTAGGGATCAAGTGGTCCACTGTGAACGCTTCTGTGGTGAAATGACCCTGAAGTGTGGGATAGGCCCGCTTCAGTGACTCGTGATTTTTCTGTGATTTCAGTAAGCTGCTGCCTCTGTCCCCAAGGCCTGCCGCCACAGGCAGCTCTTTAAATGTGCTTTGACTGTGACTTCTTCCTCCCTGTCTTACAGGCCAAACTTCCCGATTTGCAACCATTCCCTTCTCCCGATGGTGACACTGTGACCCAACATGAGGAACTGGTCTGGATGCCTGGAGTTAATGACTGTGACCTCCTCATGTACTTGAGGGCAGCAAGGTAAAGGGAGCCCACACCATTCTGCTTCCTGAATTGATTAGTGGGTGGTGAACTTTCTCCTTTCCCCTGAAGTTTTATTTATATATTGGGCAGTCTATGACTTTACGTTTTGTTGTGCTCTCTGTAATCAGAGCCCTGATCCTTCTTACCAGAGAAACATAGCTTACCATGGTAAAGTCACTTTTTCCTCCTTGCTGTTTGCCCCACGTCATATTTTAGAACTCTTCAGAAGGAAGACATCTTAAGCCATGCATGCAATTGTCAACACCTCTTAATACAGTTGCGTAATTGGCTCATTCAGCTCAAAAACCCTGTATTAGGTTGCTTCACTCTGTGGCTGTTCGTCGGTACGTGACCTAAGCTTTGCACTTTGGGGGCTTACCTGTATGAGTACTTGTTAACCTGAAAATGCCAAAACTGCAAAATGAGAAGTTGAAGTCTGTCCCAGATGCATCACAGTGCAGGCAGAGCCTTCCTTTGTCTGCAGGGGTTTCTGGGACTCACCCACTGCAGTCTCAACAACGTGCAACAGAAACGCTAAAACGAGGTAGTGATGGAATTTTAGCTCTGGCTGTTCTGTGGTCCGCAGTGCAGCTTGGAGGCTACAGTAGGGATGGAGGCTTCCATGGGGGGTGTCTGCTAAGAGCTCTTTCACCTCTTTTCCACTTTCAGTTTGCCTAGAGTTAGTTGATGTATAGTATGAAAGGAAGTAAAGTTTCAGAGGATTTAATGTTACATATTTTCTGGAGACTTTTCTGGCAAGGGATTATAAGACAGCCGATCGTTGTGGCAGGTAGTTTTAGATTACTCATGACCTCAAAACTAAAATCTGAGTGCTGTTGAAGCATGGGAAGAAATAACAAATGGAGCGGAAGAAAAAGAACATTTCTTTTTCTCAGTGAATGAAGGGTGAACTGCAGAGGAACCTAAAATTCTTTTTATTTTTTTAAAAACAAAACAGGAGCAGAGGCAAGACTGAGAACTCTGGCTTAATCATGCATGTAGTAGTGGAATTTGGTCTGTGCTGAAGATGTGCTCTGAAAACTGAGGGTTGAAATTTCTGTACTGCTGTTTTCCTTCCCGTCTCCCCAGGAGCATGGCGGCCTTTGCAGGGATGTGTGATGGAGGCTCCACAGAAGACGGCTGCGTTGCGGCCTCGCGGGATGACACCACCCTCAATGCACTGAATACAGTGAGTCCTTTGAAGTTGCCCTGGGTGGGAAGAAAGTTCTTGTTTGTCCTGTGCTGGTGTAGGGAATATGTGATGGTCATGGAACGTGAAGGCGCCTGACACCTGAGGAGTAAGTACTGTGGCGTGCTGCTGGGACTGAGAGATTTGAGTTGTGGTCCTAGGGGTAGGGCTCTGTGACCTTGGCTAGGGACACGGCTCCTCCAGATTCCCCTCCTGGTCTGCGTCTCTGCTCCAGGACTGCGGCGAGCCTCTGCTGAGAGCCTTATGGTACTGGTAATCTACCAGGATCTCACCAAGCCGAGGACTAGGCATAGTGATCTTACTGCATCCTCCCAACCCCCCTCGGAAGGAAGCTTCATGTTACCACCATGTGGACACAAGGAAATAGGTTGAGAGCGGTTAAATCACAATCCAAGGTCATACACTCAGGATTTGAATCCAGAGGTCATGCTTTTCCTCTTAATGCATTCAAAAGTGCACGGAGGGGATAGAGAACAAGCTTGACTTCTTTGAGCAAATTTGGTTTTTATCGATTTGGGCTTTGGAACCATGTAAATATTGCACATGGTTATAGAACAAAATTAAATTATAAAAATAACAATCCTTAAAAAAATCTGAAGTAAACTGTAACACCCGAGTGTGACGGTGCTGTGTGGGTTGCATGGCATCCCCTGTGAGCATTCATGGGCTTCAATCCTGTGACTCCATAGCGGCTCAGAATCACAAAACTTGAACCGCTACCAAGAGCGGCATTCCAGGAGCCAGTTCACTCTTTCGGACGCTCCTTTTTGACCTTAGAATATACTCTATAGGGCTGTACAGGAAAGTGAACGTATCTTAAAGTTCCTTGAAATAATCTTCTACTAATGTGAAATTGTCAGATCCGAAGTAATAATAATGAATTTTTATGAATTTCTGACCCATTCATAGAGAGTCTGCGGGGTTCTCTGTGCTTACATCGGATACTGAGCGTGTGGCTGAGCCACGCTTCTGATGAGGAAGTGTAATTTCAACGGCCTTTTTGTTTTTTTATTCTTGAGAGGTCACTATAGTTGGAAGGGACTTTCAAAACCATCTGTTCCAGTCTCTAAATAGATGAGAGTCCAAGGCACAGAAAGACCAGATGACTTGTTTGAATGCCAACAATCCAAGAAGTTGATAACAGATCGCAATTTAGGGATCTTTCTGCTGTATGGCTTGCTTTCAGGGGAACGGGTAGATACCTGAATGACATGGTTGGTTCTTATTCCTGGTCTAGTTGTGTTACTTGAGTATTACATACGTTATAATACACGGCTCTTACACGCTGGAGGTTGAATCATCTTGCTGGGAATAGGCCATGTTCTAAATAAGTGAATGATTTTTCCTATTCCCATTGACTTTCTCACCTATTTGATACTTAGAATTTTTTTTGTCATAAGGAATCCTTATTCTGAACATATAGTGATGGAGCCAGAAGAGGCCTTTGAGATTATCTTACACATGAGGAAACTCAGACGCAGAGGTTGATGATACTTGCAGACAATGTTTACGGCAGATACAGGTGTGAATGTCTGAATTCACAATACCCTAAAAAAATGTGTGTGTGTTGAGTAACTCTTTGTTATGAGCTTGTTTTCTGTTGAGTTTTTCTATAAAAGCTTTATGAAAAAATTCTCCTCTTACGACTGTGCTAATTAGTTGAGTTTTGAATAACAAAGATGTTGCTATATTTAATGTCTGTTTTTGGAACTTTCCTGAATTTATCTAATTTATTCTCTTTCTTATTCCAACCCCTCTAAGGATTCTGTAGAACATACTTCTATACAGAAGTAATTTGGCCTATTTTTGCCTGTGGTCCTTTGTAGCAAGTTCCTTCTGAATTTTCTTAAGCATTGCCAGACAGTTTTGGTTTTATGAGTTTTTGTTTCTGAGAAGCTGCCTTCTCATCATTTGAAATTCTACCTGCCTAGGCAAGCCCAAGATGGCTCTGGTGTCAGGTTATGCAGTACAAGTGCATTTAGCCATCAAAAGACTGAGTCGGTGTGCTCATTTTGTGATGAATGGAAACGTTTAGTGGCTGTTTTAATTTTTATATTTCATTGTTGAACTGGCTCACAGAGAGTTTTAGTTGTAGGCACTTTCTTTAATGAGAGGTGGAGCGATTGGAAAAATCTTGAGAGAAGTTAGTGTTTATTTTGACTTCCTTGGAGTAAGGGGGTTTTGAGCTATGTTAAGTAATAAAAAGGTAAATGCATTGCCACGTGAGAAATATTGGTTTATTGTTTTTCAGAGTGTAGCCTAGAGTCAAAACAAGGTTAGGCATTTATCAACTTAGAATAAACCTGTGTCTATTTCCTATTTCCCAGTACAACGTAGAAATTTAAAGTATATGGAATCTTCAGTACAGCTTAAACATTAGAGTATATTTAATATCCCAGTAGGACTATTTGAATTTAAATGCATTTAAATAGTTTAATGTTTAAAACTGCAATCACTAGTAGAACATTTTTGAACTGTCCTTTGTGACAATTATATGTATCTATTTTTAAATATAGGCTCTTCCAGATTACTTGTTTTGACTTTTTTTCTTCATTATTCACAAATAAGAGTTAGTATGTATTAAAAAAAACTTACTGGAGTTTAATTTATGTATAATAAACTGATCTGGTTTAAACTCTACAATTTGGTGAGTTTTTTTAGATGTGTATACCACTACTATAGTGTTCAAGATAGAAATCATTTCCAGGGACTTCCCTGGTGGCTCAGTGGTTAAGAATCTGCCTGCCAGTGCAGGGGACATGGGTTTGATCCCTGGTCCTGGAAGATCCCACATGCCACAGAGCAGCTAAGCCCATGCACCACAACTACTGAGCCTTAGCTCTAGAACTGGAGAGCCACAACTACTGAAACCCATGTGCCTAGAGCCTGTGCTCCACAACAAGAGAAGCCACCGCACCACAATGAAGAATATCCCCCGCTAGCTGCGACTAGAGAAAGCCTGTGTGCAGCAGTGAAGACCCAACACAGCCGATAAATAAATAAATAAAGTAAGTAAAAAGTTCTGTTTAAAAAAAAAGGAAAGAAAGAAATCATTTCCAACCTCTCCAAAAGTGGCCTCATGCCCTTTTATAATCTTTTGCTGCTTCCAGCCTCAGATAACCACTGATATGTTTTCTCTCATTGGAGATCAGTTGCGTTGTCTGGAATGTAGCATGAATGGAATAGTACTGTATGTAATCCTTGGGGTCTGGGTTCTTGCCGCATGATAATTTTGCAGTAGATTTGTGTTGCTGCATTGTCAGTGATGCATCCCTTTTTATTGCTGAGCAGTACTCCAGTGATGGACATCCACGTTGTTTAGCTGTTCACCGGGAGATGGACACTTGGTCTCTCCCAAGCTTTTGACCATTATGGCCTTGTTATGAGCATGTTACACAAGTCTTCTTGTAGAACATACATCTTTCATTCCTCTTGAGTAAATAAACACCCAGCAGTGACGTTGCAGGAATGTTTATGTGCAGGTAGCTTTTCAGGAAACTGTCAAACAGATTTCCACAGCAGCTGTACCATTTTATGTTCCCATCAGTAACGTGTTAGAATTTCAGTTCTTCCGAGTCCTCCACAAGACTTGATGTCTTCAGTCTTTTAAATTGTAGCCATTCTAATGGATGTGGAGTGATATGTGGTTGAGGTTTTCATTTACATTTCCTGACTGTTGGGGATGTGGAGCATATGTCATGTCTTAAAGCCCTTTTGTGTGTCTTCTTTCATGAAGTATCTTTTGCCCAATTTAAAAAATTGAGTTATTTGGCCTTTAGTATGATTTAGTTGTAGGAAATCTTTTTAATTTTTTTTTATTGCATATGCAAGTGCTTTGATACATGTATTATAAGTATTTTCTCCCATGCTGTGACTTTTTTTTTTTTATAATGGTGTGTTTCAAAGAGTAAAATACTTAATTTTGCCGAAGTCTGATGTATCATTTTCCTTTTATGAACATTTCTTTGATCATCCCATAGTTACAGAGATTGTTTCTATGCTTTCTTCGTGAAGTTTTGGTTCTTATATTTAGTTCTGTTGTTCATTTCAAATTAATTTTGCATGTGATGGTGAGTTAGAGGTGAAAGTTCATTCTTTTCCACACAGATGCCAGTTGTTGGAGCCATATTTGTTGAAAACAGTCTTTTCTCATTTAATTCCCTTGATGAACAACCACTGCTTGTACATATTTGGGTTGTGGGGGTTTTTTTTGTTTGTTTTTTGTTTTTTCTTTTTCCTTTTTAGATTGTGTTCTCTTTCACTGATCTAATATCCGTCTTTTTACTAGTACTTCAGTATTTTGAATACTGTGGCTTTATAGGAACTCAGGTATGTCTTCCTATTTTGCACTTGTTTTCAAGGTTGCTTTGGCTCTTTTAGGTCATTTGTATTTCCATATAAATTTTAGAATCAGCTTTCCAGTTTCTATTTTTAAAAAGACTTTGTTGGAATTTTGATTGAGATTGCATTGAATCTGTGGATCAATTTAGGAAAAATTGACATCTTAATTTGAATCTTCTAATCCATGAACACAATATAGTATCTCCATTTTAAAAAAAGTTTTCTTTAATATTTTTGAGTAAGATTTTGTAGTTTTCATTGTACAAGTTTTGTACATAATTTTTTTTAATTAATTTGTTTGCTATGTTGGATCTTTGTTGCTGCAGATGGGCTTTCTCTAGTCGTGGCGAGTAGGGGCTACTCTTCATTGTGGTGCTATGGCTTCTCATTGTGGTGTCTTCCCTTGTTGTGGAGCACAGGCTCTAGGCGTGCAGGCTTCAGTAGTTGCGGCACATGGGCTCAGTAGTTGTGGCTCGTGGGCTCTAGAACGTAGGCTCAGTAGTTGTGGTGCACGGGCTTAGTTGCCCCATGGCATGTGGTATCTTCCTGGGGTAAGGATGGAACCCGTGTCCCCTGCATTGGCAGGCAGATTCTTAACCACTGTGCCACCTAGTAAGTCCTGTACCTATTTTATAAAATATCTGTCAAGTAATTGTTGTTTGAGGATTCTGTTGTTAATAAAATTGTATTTTTAAAATTCCATTGTCTAAATGTTCACTGATAGGATAGAAATACAATGAGTTTTTGTTTTATACAAAGAATACAAGGTCAGCACTAGTAGCTTTCTGGTTGGTTCCTCAGGATTTTCCATGTGCACAGTCATGTCATCCACAAATAAAGACAGCTTTACCTCTTTTTTTCTTTTCTGTTTTTTTTTTTTACACCTCTTGCTGATTTATGTGTTTTATTTCTTTTTTTGTGCTTTATAGCACTTGCTTTAATCTCTGGTGCAGTACTGAACAGAAATGATGAGAATGGATGTATTTTCTTTCTTTCTCATCTTAAGGAAAAACTATTCAGTCATTCACTGTTAAGTACAATATAGATTTGCTGTTGTTGTTTAATCAAGCTGAGAATGTTCCCTTGTACAGCTAAGTTTGTTGAGGTTTTTACCATGAATGGGTATTGAATTTTGTCAGATGCTTTTTTTTTCTTTTGTAGCTAAGAAGATGATCATATGGTTGTTATACTTTTTTTGTTACTGTAGTGAATTACATTGATTAATTTCAAATGTTAAACCATGCCTAGATTAAATCCTGCTTGGGCATTATGTACTATTGGATTAAATTTGCTGTAGTTTGTTAAAAACTTTTGCATTTGTGTTCACGAGGGATAGTGAGGTGTAGTCTTTCTTTGTAATATCTATGGTTTTGATATCAGAGTAACACTGATTTTAAAAATTAGTTGAGAAATATTTCCTCCTACTCTTTTTTTCTCTTGAAGAGTTCGTAAAGGATTGATCTTTTTTCTTTATTAAATGTTTGATAGAATTGACAGTGAAGGCATCTGGGACTAAGTTTTTTTAATGGAAAGTTAAAAAGTGTTACTAAAATCACCTCACCACACGACAGGCTGATAAATCGAGAGATGAGGTGTTGTACCAATACTGAGTTTATTCGGGAAGCAGGCAGACCGAGAAGATGGTGGACTAGTGTCCCAAAGAACCACCTCACCTGAGTTAAAATTCAGGCTTCTTTTATACTAAAAGTGAGGGGTGGGGGCTGGTTGTTGCAAACTTCTTGGTGCCAGATCCTTTGTTCTTGCAGCTGTCCACATAGATCAGGTTGCAGTGTTCTTATAAGCCTCCAACAAGACAATTGTCATTTTCTGTTCTGCAATTTTTACCTCTATGTGAGTGAATAAGTGTTATACCTTTAAAGGTCAGAGCCTTGAGAGTGGACTCTACAGATTTCAGCTATAGGCAATATTCTGTAGCAGAGGTACAGAGCCAGCGTGACTAAGCACAGGCAGCTGAGCCCACGTGTTAGGGTGAAAGGAACATATCTGATACGGAGTCAGGCTTGTTCTCTGTTACAGAGGTACAAACAGACATAGGCCTATTCAGACTTTATATTTTATCATGTGTTGCTAGTAATCAGTTGATCTCTAAATGTTTTGTTCATTTCATCTGGGTTATCAAATTTATGGGTAAAAATTTCTATTTCAATTATTTAAATTATTTCTGTAGTATCTTTTTTTTTAAGAACTTTTATTTAGATACAATTGACATACAATAAACTGCATATATTTAAGGTGTACAATTTGATATTTTTTTTCTTATTAGTGATGTATAGATGGCAATCCCGATCTCCCAATTCATTCCCCACACAACCCCCGCTTTCCCCACTTAGTGTTCATTTGTTTGTTCTTGTAGTAACTTTTTCGTGTCTATAAGGATCTATAATTTTGACCTTTCATCCACTTTTAATATGGCTAATTTTTTTCCTCTTAATCCTGCTAAGTAGAGATTTATCAATATTATTGATCTTTTCAAATAGATAGCATTTGGTTTCCTTGATTTTTTCTTTGTCTGTCTGTTTTCTGTTTCACTGATCTCCCAATGTTATTTTTACTATTTCTTTTCTACTTACTTTGGGTTAATTTGATTACTGTTTTCCCTAGCTTCCTAAAGTGAGATCTTAGATGACTTTTTTTTCTTTTTAAAAAAGAGTTTTATTAAGATACAATTAACATACAATAAAGTGCATATATTTAAAGAATACAATTTGATTTTTTTCTTATTAGTCATCTGTTTTATATGTATAAAGTATATATGGGAATCCCAGTCTCCCTGTTCATCCCCCCCACCCCCTTTTCCAACTTGGTGTCCATATGTCTGTTCTTTACACCTCTGTCTCTGTTTCTGCCTTGCAAACTGGTTGATTTGTACCATTTTTCTATATTTCGCATATATGTCTTCATTTACAACATTTGTTTTTCTCTTTCTGACTCACTTTACTGTGTATGACAGTCTCTAGGTCCATCCATGTCTCTACAAATGTCCCAGTTTCATTGCTTTTTACAGCTGAGTAATATTCCATTGTATATATGTACCACATCTTTTTTATCCATTCGTCTGTTGATGGACATTTAGATTGCTTCCATGTCCTGGCTCTTGTAAATAGTGCTGCAGTGAACATTGGGGTGCATGTGTCTTTTTGAATGATGGTGTTCTCTGGGTATATGCCCAGTAGTGGGATTGCTGGGTCATATGATAACTCTATTTTTAGCTTTTTAAGGAACCTCCATACTGTTCTCCATAGTGGCTGTATCAATTTACATTCCCACCAGCTGTGCAAGAGGTTCTCTTTTCTCCACACCCTTTCCAGCATTTACTGTTTGTAGATTTTCCGATGATGCCCTTTCTGACTGGTGTGAGGTGGTACCTCGTTGTAGTTTTGATTTGCATTTCTCTAATAATTAGTGATGTTGAGCAGCTTTTCATGTGCCTCTTGGCCATCCATATGTCTTCTTTGGAGAAATGCCTATTTAGGTCTTCTGCCCATTTTTTTTTTTTAACTTTTTATTTTTTAATTTTTTACAATAAACTGCATATATTTAGAGTGTACAATTTGGTATCCCAATCTCTCAATTCATTCCCCCACCCCCAACCTTCCCCACTTTCCCCACTTGGTCTCCATATGTTTATTCTCTACATCTGTGTATCTCTTTCTGCCTTGCAAACCAGTTGATTTGTACCATTTTTCTATAGTCCACATGTGTGTGTTAATATACAATATTTGTTTTTCTCTTTCTGGCTCACTTCACTGTGTATGACAGTCTCTAGGTCCATCCATGCCTCTACAAATGTCCCAGTTTCATTGCTTTTTACAGCTGAGTAATATTCCATTCTATGTATGTACCACATCTTTATCCATTCATCTGTTGATGGAGATTTGGGTTGCTTCCGTGTCCTGGCTCTTGTAAATAGTGCTGCAGTGAACATTGGAGTGCATGTGTCCTTTTGAATTATGGTGTTCT
This sequence comes from Hippopotamus amphibius kiboko, assembly GCF_030028045.1. NCBI lineage: Eukaryota > Metazoa > Chordata > Mammalia > Artiodactyla > Hippopotamidae > Hippopotamus > Hippopotamus amphibius. The sequence goes on along the minus strand of NC_080186.1, from coordinate 6,134,091 downwards.
CTGGGTATATGCCCAGGAGTGGGATTTCTGGGTCATAGGGTGACTCTATTTTTAGTTTTGCAAGGAACCTCCCCATACTGTTCTGCATAATGGCCGTATCAGTTTACATTCCCACCAGCAATGCAAGAGCGTTCCCTTTTCTGCACACCCTCTCCAGCATTTACTGTTTGTAGATTTTCTGATGATGCCCATTCTAGCAGGTGTGAGGTGATACGTCATTGTAGTTTTGATTTGCATTTCTCTAATAATTAGTGATGTTGAGCAGCTTTTCATGTGCCTCTTGACCATCCGTATGTCTTCTTTGGAGAAATGCCTATTTAGGTCTTCTGCCCATTTTTTGATTGGGTTGTTTGTCTTTTTGATATTGAGCTGGATAAACTGTTTATATATTTTGAAGCTTAATCCTTTGTCTGTTGATTCGTTTGCAAATATTTTCCCGCATTCTAAGGGTTGTCTTTTCATCTTGCTTATAGTTTCCTTTGCTGTGCAGAAGCTTTGAAGTTTCATTAGGTCCCACTTATTTATTTTTGTTTTTATTTCCATTATTCTAGGGGGTGGATCAAAAAAGATCTTGCTGTTATTTACGTCGAAGAGTGTTCTTCCTATGTTTTCCACCAGGAGTTTTCTAGTGTCTGGCCTTACATTGAGGTCTTAATCCATTTTGAGTTTATTTTTGTGTATGGTGTTAGGAAGTGTTCTAATTTCATTCTTTTACACGTAGCTGTGCAGTTTTCCCAGCAGCACTTATTGAAGAAGCTGCCGGTTCTCCACTGTATATCCTTGCCTCCTTTGTCATAGATTAGTTGACCGTAGTTTATCTCTGGGCTTTGTATGCTGTTCCATTGATCTATATTTCTGTTTTTGTGCTAGTACCATATTGTGTTGATTACTGTAGCTTTGTGGTATGGTCTGAAGTCAGGAAGTCTGATTATTCCAGCTCCATTTTTTTCTCTCAAGATTGCTTTGGCTGTTCAGGGTTTCTTGTGTCTCCATACAAATTTTAGGATTTTTTGTTCTCGTTCTGTAAAATATGCTGTTGGTAATTTGATGTGGATTGCATTGGATCCGTAAATTGCTTTGGGTAGTATAGTCATTTTCACAGTGTTGATTCTTCCAATCCGAGAACGTAGTATATCTCTCCATCTGTTTGTGTCGTCTTTGATTTCTTTCATCAGTGTCTTATAGTTTTCTGAGTACAGGTCTTTTACCTCCTTAGGTAGGTTTATTCCTAGGTATTTTATTCTTTTTATTGCAATGGTGAATGGGATTGTTTCTTTAATTTCTCTTTCTGATCTTTCATTGTTAGTGTATAGGAATGGAAGTGATTTCTGTGTGTTAATTTTATATTGTGCAACTTTACGAAATTCATTGATTAGCTCTAGTAGTTTTCTGGTGACATCTTTAGGATTTTCTATGTGTTGTGTCATGTCATCTGCAAACAGTGACAGTTTTACTTCTTCTTTTCAAATTTGGATTCCTTTTAATTCTTTTTCTTCTCTGATTGCTGTGGCAAGGACTTCCAAGACTACGTTGAATAGTAGTGGTGAGAGTGGACATCCTTGTCTTGTTCTTAGAGGGAATGCTTTCAGTTTTTCAGCATTGAGAGTGATGTTTGCTGTGGGTTTGTCGTACACAGCCTTTATTATGTTGAGGTAGGTTCCCTCTGTGCCCACTTTCTGGAGAGTTTTTATTGTCAATGGATGTTGAATTTTGTCAAAAGCTTTTTCTGCAGGTATTGAGATTATCATATGGTTTTTTTCTGCAGTTTGTTAATATGGTATATCACATTGATTGATTTGTGTGTATTGAAGAGTTGTTGCATCGCTGGGATAAACCCCACTTGATCATGGTGTATGATTCTTTTAATGTGTTTCTGGATTCTGTTTGCTAGTATTTTGTTGAGGTATTTTGCACCTATATTCATCAGTGATATTGGTCTGTAATTTTCTGTATTTGTAGTATGTTTGTCTGGTTTTGGTATCAAGGTGATGGTGGCCTCATAGAATGAGTTTGGGAGTGTTCTTGCAATTTTTTTGGAAGAGTTTGAGGAGGATGGGTGTTAGCTCCTCTCTAAATGTTTGATAGAATTCACCTGTGAAGCCACCTAGTCATGGACTTTTGTTTGTTGGAAGATTTTTAATCACAGTTTCAATCTCATTACTTGTGATTGGTCTATTCATATTTTCTATTTCTTCCTGGCTCAATCTTGGAAGGCTATACCTTTCTAAGAATTTGCCCATTTCTTCCAGGTTGTCCATTTTATTGGCATACAGCTGCTTTCAGTAGTTTCTTATGATGCTTTGTATTTCTACGGTATCCATTGTAACTTCTCCTATTTCATTTCTAATATTATTCATTTGCATCCTCTCCTTTTTCTTAATGAGTCTTGCTAAAGGTTTATCAATTTTGTTTATCTTCTTAAAGAACCAGCTTTTAGTTTTATCGATCTTTGCTATTATTTTCTTTGTTTCTATTTCATTTATTTCTGCTCTGATCTTTATGATTTTTTTCCTTCTACTAACTTTGGGTTTTCTTTGTTCTTCTTTCTCTCATTTCTTTAGATGTAAGGTTAGATTGTTTATTTGGGATTTTTCTTGTTTCTTGAGGTAGGATTGTATTGCTATAAACTTCCCTCTTAGAACTGCTTTTGTTGCATCCCATAGGTTTGGGATTGTTGTGTTTTCATTGTCATTTGTCTAGGTATTTTTTGATTTCCTTTTTGATTTCTTCAATGATCTTGTTATTTAGTAGTGTATTGTTTAGCCTCCATGTGTTTGTGTTTTTTATGTATTTTTTCCTGTAATTTCTTTCTAATCTCATAGCGTTGTGGTTGGAAAAAATGCTTGATACAATTCCAGTTTTCTTAAATTTGCCAAGGCTTGATTTGTGACCCAAGGTATGATCTATCCTGGAGAATGTTCCTTGTGCACTTGCGAAGAAGGTGTAATCTGCTGTTTTTGGGTGGAATCTCCTATAAATACCAATTAAATCTATCTGATCTGTTGTGTCATTTAAAGCTTGTATTTGCTTATTAATTTTATATGTGGATGATCTGACCAGTGGTGTAAGTGGGGTGTTAAAGTCCCCCAGTATTATTGTGTTCTGTTGATTTCCTCTCTTATAATTGTTAGCATTTGCCTTATGTATTGAGTTACTCCTTTATTGGGTGCATATATATTTCTAATTGTTATATCTTCTTCTTAGATTGATCCCTTGATCATTATGTAGTGTCCTTTCTTGTCTCTTACAACATTCTTTATTTTAAAGTCTATTTTGTATGATATGAGTATTGCTACTCCAAGTTTCTTTTGATTTCCATTTGCATGGAATATCTTTTTCCATCCCCTCACTTTCAGTGTGTATGTGTGCCTAGGTCTGAAGTGGGTCTCTCGTAGACAGCATGTATAAGGGTCTTGGTTTTGTATCCGTTCAGCCAATCTGTGTCTATTGGTTGGAACATTCAGTCCATTTACATTCAAGGTAATTATCGATACGTGTGTTCCTATTACCATTTTCTTAATTGTTTTGGGTTTGTTTTTGTAGGTCCTTTTCTTCTCTTGTGTTTCTCACTTACAGAATTTCCTTTAGCGTTCGTTGTAGGGCTGGTTTGCTGGTACTGAATTCTCTTAGCTTTTGCTTGTTTGTAAAGCTTTTGATTTCTCCATCAAATCTGAATGAGATCCTTGCTGGGTAGAGTATTCTTGGTTGTAGGTTCTTCCTTTTTATCACTTTAAATATATTGTGCCACTCCCTTCTGGCTTGCAGAATTTCTGCTGGGAAATCAGCTGTTAACCATATGGGAATTCCCTTGTATGTTATTTGTCATTTTTCCCTTGTGGCTTTAAATCATTTGTCTTTGTCTTTAATTTTTGTCATTTTGACTACTATGTCTTGGCATGTTTCTCCTTGGGTTTATCCTGCCTGGGACTCTCTCTGCTTCCTGGACTTGGGTGGCTATTTCCTTCCGCATGTTAAGGAAATTTATGACTCTAATCTCTTCCAGTATTTTATCAGGTCCTTTTTCTCTCTCTTCTCCTGCTGGGACCCCTATGATTTGAATGCTGGTGCATTTAATGTTGTCCCAGAGGTCTTTTATGCTGTCGTCATTTCTTTTCATTCTTTTTTCTTTATTCTGTGCCATGGCAGTGATTTCCACCCTTCTATCTTCCAGGTCACTTTTCTGTTCTTCTGCCTCAGTTAATCTGCTATTGATTCCTTCTAGTGTATTTTTCACTTCAGTTATTGTATTGCTTATCTCTGTTTTTTCTTTAATTCTTCTGCATCTTTGTTAAACATTTCTTGCATCTTTTTGGTCTTTGCATCCATTCTTTTTCCAAGGTCCTGGATCATCTTCATTGTCATTATTCTGAGTTCTTTTTCTGGAAGGTTCCCTATATCTACTTCATTTAGTTTTTCTGGGGTTTTATCTTGTTCCTTCACCTGGTACAAAGTCCTCTGCCTTTTCATTTTGTTTGTCCTTCTGTGATTGTGGTTTTTGTTCCACAGGCTGCAGGGTTATGGTTCTTGCTACTGCTGTCTGCCCTCTTGTGGATGAGGCTGTCTCAGAGGCTTGCGCTCACTTCCTGATGGGAGGGACTGGTGGTGGGCAGAGCTCAGTGAAACTTTAATCCCCTTGTCTGCTGAGGGGTGCGGCTGAGTTCCCCCCTCTTTTGGTTATTTGGCCTGAGGCAACCTAGAACTGGAGCCTATAGGCTCTTTGGCAGGGCTAATGGCAGAGGGTTAATGGTGGACTCTGGGAGGGCTCATGCCAATACATACTTCCTAGAACCTCTGCTGCCACTGTCCCTGTCCCTGCAGTGAGCCACATCCGACCCCCGCCGCTGCCGTGCGCCCCGCCCTTCTCTGCAGGAGACCTTCCAACACTAGCAGGTATGTTTGCTTCAGTCTCCTATGGGGTTACTGCTCTTTCCCCCTGGGTCCTGGTGCACGCACTACTTTGTGTTTGCCCTTTAAGAGTGAAGTGTCGGTTCCCCCAGTCCTGTGGAAGTCCTGTAATCAAATCATACTGGCCTTCAAAGTCTGATTCTCTGGGAATTCCTCCTCCTGTTGCTGGACCCCCAGGTTGGGAAGCCTGATGTGGGGTTCAGAACCTTCACTCAAGTTGGTGGACTAATGGGGTATGACTGTTCTCCAGTTTGTGAGTCCCTCACACAGGGGTTATGGGATTTGATTTTATCATGATTGTGCCCCTCCTACTGTCTCACTGTGGCTTCTCTTTTGTCTTTGGATTTGGGGTATCTTTTTTGGTGAGTTCCAGTGTCTTCCTGCCAATGATTGTTCAGCGGTTTGTTGTGACTCTGGTGTGACTCAGGAGGGAGTGAGTGCGCATCCTTGTCCTTCTGTTCCACTGTCATGAACCAGTCTCTGTTAGATAACTGACTTTATCACAAATTCTAATTTGTTGTTCTTCCATTACCATTATGTTTAAAAATTTTGTTTTTAATTTTATGTGCAATTTCTTTTGTTCATGGATTGTTTATAATTAAATTGTTTAATTACCAGGAACTTGGGGTTTTCTCCCTCTCCGCCCTCCTTTTGGAATGTTATTGATTTCTAATTTAGTTCTGCTGTGGTCAAAGTGTAGCCAGTAAGATTTCAGTCTTTTGAAATTGGAGACATGTTTCTTGCCTCAGCATGTGATTTACCTTGGTGGATGTTCCATGTGCACTTGTAATGAACTTACAAGGTGGTTGGTATTATCATTCAGATCTTCTCTGTCCTACTAATTCTGTCCTCTACTTGTGTTGTCAGTTGCTGAGAGAGATACATTACAGTCTTTAACAGTGGTTGTGAATTTGCTTACTTCTCCTTTTGGTTCTGTTGGTTTTTGCTTCATATGTGTGGAAATTGTATCATTAGGTGCATGAACATTTGTAACATTTATCTTTTGCCATGTATTGACGCTTTTACCTTTTTGGTGTGACCCTTTTTGTGTCTAGTAATACTCTTTGTTTTGAACTAGTTTTGTCCGAAATTAATACAGCTACTTTAGCTTTCTTATGCCTGTTGTCTGTATGCGGTATATGTTCTTCTAGCTTCTTACTTTTCAGTCGTGCTTTTTTCTTTTATTTAAAGTACCTCTCTTGTGTACTTTAGCTTTTCAGTTTTTTCTTGTTTGTTTGTTTTTCAAGTCTGGCAAGCTCTACCTTTTGTTTGGAGTGTTTAGTCCATTTTAACTTAGTGCAGGTGATTCTTAGGTTGTATAAAATTTGAGCCACATACTTTTTTTTTTTTAAGCTCTTTGTTGGAGTATGATTGCTTTACACTATTTTGCCAGTTTTTGCTGTACAACAAAGTGAATCAGGTGTATTTATACATATATCCCCATATCCCCTCCCTCCCGAGACTTCCTCCAACCCTCCCTATCCCAGCCCTCTAGGTTATCACCCATCATGGAGTTGATCTCCCTGTGTTATGCAGCAGCTTCCCACTAGCTGTCTGTGTTACATTTTGTAGTGTATATATATCAGTGCTCCTCTCTCACTTCATCCCAGCTCCCCATTCACCCCCCACCCCATGTCCTCAAGTCCATTCTCTACATGTGCATCTTTATTTTTGCCTGGTCACTGGGTTCATCAGTACCATTTTTTTAGTTTCCATATATGTGAGTTAGCCTACGGTATTTGTTTTTTTCTTTCTGGCTTACTTTGCTCTGTATGACAGACTCTAGGTCCATCCACCTCACTACGAAAAACTCAATTTCATTCTTTTTTATGGCTGAGTAATATTCCATTGTGTATATGTGCCACATCTTTATCCATTCATCTGTTGATGGGCATTTAGGTTGCTTCCATGTCCTGGCTATTGTAAATAGTGCTGCAGTGAACATTGTGGTACGTTTCTTTTTGGATTATGGTTTTCTCAGGGTATATGCCCAGGACTGGGATTGCTGGGTCATATGGTAGTTCTACTTTTAGTTTTTTAAGGAACCTCCATACTGTTTTCCATAGTGGCTGTATCAATTTACATTCCCATCAACGGTGCAGGAGGATTCCCTTTTCTATGCACCCTCTCCAGCATTTATTGTTCCTAGGTTTTTTGATGATGGCCATTCTGACTAGTGTGAGGTGATACCTCATTGTGGCTTTGACTTCCATTTCTCTAATAATTAGTGATGTTGAGCATCTTTTCATGTGTTTGTTAGCTATCTGCATGTCTTCTTTGGAGAAATGTCTATTTCGGTCTTCTACCCATTTTTGGGTTGGGTTATTTGCTTTTTTGATATTGAGCTGCATGAAGTGCTTGTATACTTTGGAGATTAATCCTTTGTCAGTTGCTTCTTTGGCAAATATTCTCTCCCATTCTGAGGGTTGTCTTCTTGTCTTCTTTATTGTTTCTTTTGTTGTGCAAAAGCTTTTAGGTTTCATTAAGTCCCATTTGTTTATTTTTGATTTTATTTCCATTGTTCCAGGAGATGGGTCAAAAAGGATCTTGCCGTGATTTATGTCATTGAATGTTCTTCCTATGTCTTCCTCTGAGAGTTTTTTTCTTTTTTTTTCTTTTACGGGTTTAGTTGCTCCGTGGCATGTGGAATCTTCCCAGAGCAGGGCTCGAACCCGTGTCCCCTGCATTGGCAGGCGGATTCTCAACTACTGCACCACCTAGGAAGTCCCCTCTAAGAGTTTTATAGTGTCTGGCCTCACATTTAGATTTTTAATCCATTTTGAGTTTATTTTTGTGTATGGTGTTAGAAAGTGTTCTAATTTCATTCTTTTACATGTTGCTGTCCACTTTTCCCAACACCACTTATTGAAGAGGCCATCTTTTCTCCATTGTATATTCTTGCCTCCTTTGTCAAAGATAAGGTGCCCATATATGCGTGGGTTTATCTCTGGTGAGCCACATACATTTTTAAACTTTTAATAGATCTGTCATTGGAGAATCACAGTAGTAGTTAATATATAAATATCTTATTTTCATGGCTACATGACGTTACTTTTGATTCAGTGCTGATCTTGCAAGATTGTTAGGTATAGAATTCTTTGTTTGCTCATTCCTGTTAAAATGTATTTCGTGTCTTTTTACTTCTTACATAAAAAACTTTCATACTGATATAGAGGAAGAAGATTTGTAATAAATGTGTTGGTGTCTCTTATTACATGAGGAGGGTATTCTTAGTGACCATGGGCATACTCATTAATGTATGTCAGCAAAGATATGTTTCATTGTATTTTACTATTTTAAATTGTGAACACCTATACATGCAAAATTATTTTATTTATAACTTTATGTTATATATGTTATCTAATATGTTAAAATATGACAAAGCAGTGGTGCTCCCTCTGGAAGATCTTAGTTAAAAATGTTTCTTTGTGTACTGTACCAGGTATGTGTTTCTTCATATGCAGTTTTAATTAGGCTTATCTGTATACATTTAGCTTATATGTAATTTTTAAACATAATTGCTGTATAACATATAAATGGCCCATATTATTCTAATGGAATTAATTGAACCATCTTTAAGTACTTACATTTATTTGACCTTTTACAGAATATACCTTTATATTTATGCTTGCAAACTACAGCAGAGCCCTGTAGTTTGAAACTAAAGTTTTCAGGGAAATATCATGCTAACTTATTTTTACTAAATTGATATTGGATTTTATTCTTTGATCTCAGGTATCTTTCCCATTTCCTAATAAAATTCAAATTCTTTGAGTTCTCTTTCTGAGGAACTTATCTGCATGTGTATGTTTACTTTCTGTCACTGATACTAAACACGTATATGTTCACTATCTGTGAGTGAAATTTATAATCATGCAGCAAAGATTTCACCTTTGCCTGGACAGTTTTATTCCCTGAAATATGGATGGCTGTTAGACTTTTGGATTAAGCTTTTTACATATTCAAGAGAGTGTGCATGTATTTGCTTACTTATTTATGCACCGCCACATCTCCTTCAACAAAGGATTAAAGGCTTCCAATAGCTCAATAGTTAGTTTTTATCTCTGATCTATAAATATCACTATTTGTTAACCATTGAGTATTAATCATCTTTGTTTTCTGAGCTGTAGCCCAGTGCCTGGTACATGGTAGAGAGGCACCACATATTTGTTGAAGAATGGAATTGAGTAAATCAGGCTCTAGTCCCAATCACATTTGATCACCCAGAACTTGGTTTTGTTAAGTTAGCATAGAAGAGTAAGCCTACTCTAAGGATCATTTTCATCTTCCTCTCTTTCATTCTAAAAAATTAATGCTATAGAATTTTTGTCAGAGGTTTTCTTTTTGTTCCTCATAAATGGAATTCACTAAGGCAGTGCTTCGGACTTAAATGAATGTTGAGTATTTCCCAGCTCCCAAATAAAGTGTTGCGAGGAGGCCCTTTTTATTATAGTTTGTCTAAAGTTATATGATCAGGATTCTTCTGAATTTCATTCTGCACTCACATCCTTTAACTAAATTCTTCTCTTTTTACTCTTTCTCCATTCGGATTAGTCACTGTTAATTGATTGTAGGGTGGTGGTTTTATTCTCTCAGAATTTTGGTTGAAAAGAGCAGTAGTTGATAGGCTATATGATTTTTTTTTAATGGAGATCTAATAATTTTTAGAACACTTTTTTTGGGGGGGTGTGGACACTGCCTTGGGTCTTCGTTGCTTCACGCTCAGGCTTTCCCTATTTGTGGTGAGCGGGGGCGCTACTGTTTGTTGCAGTGCGTGGGTTTCTCATTGCAGTGGCTTATCTTGTGGAGCATGGGCTCTAGGCACACAGGCTTAAGTAGTTGTGGCACTCAGGCTCAATAGTTGTGGCACATGGACTTAGTTGCTCCACAGCATGTGGAATCTTCCCGGACGAGGGATTGAACTTGTGTCCCCTGCATTGGCAGCTAGGGTCCTAACCACTGTGCAACCGGGGAAGTCCCTAAGAACACCTGTTTTGTTGGTCTTGACCAGCCCCTTTGCTAGTGTTTTATTTATTTTGTAACAGGATATTGGAGTCTACCTCATATTATATTGTTAATGATAGCAGAAGTGAAGATGTAGAAAGAGACCATGTAATTGAATCTTCTGGTGTAACCAAGACCTTTTCAACTGATTATCAGTATAATAATACACAAATTTGAGTTTTTATTTATTGTGTTTTGGCAAATTAAAAGTATTTTGAACTTTTGTTTTGAAAACTTTTGTTTTAGAAATTTCCAACGTGATTCCCTTTGGGCTGAGAACTTCATACGTTCACTGCTATTCAAAAGTTCCAGGAAACAATGCTTTTAACACAAATTATATGACAGTTCATTTTGTCTCATTTGGATGAAGGTGACTTTTTAAACTTAGTTCTTTCATATTTTGTTCCTTTTTAGATAGTGTGCAGCTTTTACCTAAAGTTGTCTTTATGCCCTGTTCTTTCCTCTAAATAGAACAGAGAGCCTTATCTAAGGTTCTCGTGGATGGTGGGGAGATAAAAGTCTACTTGTATTAACAGCCTCTGGGAATGGCATCTTTCTTGCTTATTGCAGCAGTGATTTCGTTTTTGATAATTTTTTTAACACGGAAGTCTGGCCGTAAGTGCTGGTCTGGTGTGCTCCCAGTGCAGCTTGTGGCCCCACCTTACTTTTCAGCCTGAACCCCTTGCAAGTTTCTCTAGCCATTTCTTTCTTTTCCTTTATCTGTTTTTAATGTAATTGTTTTATTGAAATATAATTCACATACTATATATTTCATATATTTAAAGTATACAATTTAATGGCTTTCAGTATATTCAGATTTGTGTAACCACCACTGCAATCAATTTTAGAACATTCTTCCCCGCCCCCCAAGGAAACCTGTGCTCGTTAGTTGCTGCCCATCTCCCCTCACCGCCACCCAGGCAGCCAGTATTGTATTATTATTATATCCTGCCTTCCGTGTCTACAGATTTGCCTGTTGTGAACATTTCATTTACGTGGTATTGTACAGTATGGTATGTGGTCTTTTGTAACTGACTTCTTTCAATGAGGGTAATATTTCCGATTTTGTCTGCAGTGTAGTGTGTGTGTGTGTGTGTGTGTGTGTAACCGTTTTATTTCTCCTTCTGGTCCGCTTTGTCTGTATGTCTTTTAATATGTGGCACCTGCACTAAGCAGCACTTGTCAGCTGTGATTGCGTCCAGCAGCAAGGTGTTATCTGTGGTTACCCTGAGAGCCCGCCTCAGTGCAGGCCCTGCTTTTGTGAATGTGTGCGCATCATGTTCTTTTTTTTCTCCTTGTGTTTTGTCTTTGTCTTGTTTTGTTTCATTTTTCTTTGTGTATTTGCCTTTGCTAAGTCACTTCTCTCCCAACATCAGCTTTTGAGGGAATTCTCAGCCAGGCACGGCACCTTAAGTTTATCACTGTAATTTTCATTTTATTAGCTATCAACTACTGGTCAGCTGCCTGACGTCATTAATAACAACAATATTAGTAACCGTGATAAAGTTAAAATGTATTTGTTGGTTGAGTGCTTATATGTGAGGCACAAGTTTAAGTGCTTTTTATGAATGAATTCATTTAGTGTCTATAACAATTCTATGAGAAAAGTGTGGCAAGCATCTACAGATTAATAAGCACACTGTCATACATTTATGCACATAATCATTTAAACTTGAGAAGAGTCTAGAATCGAGACCAGTGCCTTGGAGCAGTCCTCTTTATTTTTTTTTAAGATACAGTTAACATACAATAAACTGCATATATTTAGAGTGTACAATTTGGTATCCCAATCTCTCAATTCATTCCCCCACCCCCAACCTTCCCCTCTTTCCCTACTTGGTGTCCATATGTTTGTTCTCTATGTCTGTGTTTCTGTTTCTGCCTTGCAAACCAGTTGATTTGTACCATTTTTCTATATTTCGCATATATGTGTTCATATACGATATTTGTTTTTCTCTTTCTGACTCACTTCACTCTGTATGACAGTCTCTAGGTCCATCCATGTCTCTACAAATGTCCCAGTTTCATTGCTTTTTACAGTTGAGTAATATTCCATTGTATATATGTACCACATCTTTTTTATCCATTCATCTGTTGATGGACATTTAGATTGCTTCCATGTCCTGACTCTTGTAAATAGTGCTGCAGTGAACATTGGGGTGCATGTGTCTTTTTGAATGATGGTGTTCTCTGGGTATATGCCCAGTAGTGGGATTGCTGGGTCATATGGTAACTCTATTTTTAGCTTTTTAAGGAACCTCCATACTGTTCTCCATAGTGGCTGTATCAATTTACATTCCCACCAGCTGTGCAAGAGGTTCTTTTTTTCTCCACACCCTTTCCAGCATTTACTGTTTGTAGATTTTCTAATGATGCCCTTTCTGACTGGTGTGAGGTGGTACCTCATTGTAGTTTTGATTTGCATTTCTCTAATAATTAGTGATGTTGAGCAGCTTTTCATGTGCCTCTTGGCCATCCATATGTCTTCTTTGGAGAAATGCCTATTTAGGTCTTCTGCCCATTTTTTGATTGGGTTGTTTGTCTTTTTGATATTGAGCTGGATGAACTGATTATATATTTTGGAGCTTAATCCTTTGTCTGTTGATTCGTTTGCAAATATTTTCCCCCATTCTGAGGGTTGTCTTTTCATCTTGCTTATAGTTTCCTTTGCTGTGCAGAAGCTTTGAAGTTTCATTAGGTCCCACTTATTTATTTTTGTTTTTATTTCCATTATTCTAGGGGGTGGATCAAAAAAGATCTTGCTGTTATTTACGTCGAAGTATGGTCTTCCTATGTTTTCCTCTAGGAGTTTTCTAGTGTCTGGCCTTACATTGAGGTCTTAATCCATTTTGAGTTTGTTTTTGTGCATGGTGTTAAAGAATGTTCTAATTTCATTCTTTTACATGTAGCTGTCCAGTTTTCCCAGCACCACTTATTGAAGAGGCTGCCTTTTCTCCCTTGTGTATCCCTGCCTCCTTTGTCATTTGAAATGTCCATTGGATCTGCAGTTGGAGGATTTGCTGTTCAGCTGGTTAAAAACCCTTCTTGTTGCAGCCTTGCTGTGTGTCTGCATCCTTCCTTACTCTGGGCTCTCGGCAGGGACCCATTAATGGGATTCAGCTTCTAGTTTTGTTCGGCAAAAGTTTAAAAAGTCCTCTGCTGATTTAAGAAAATTCTTTCTCGTAAGATTTTTTTCCGTGCTAAATACTGGTAAAATGTTTTCTGAGAATTACATGATGTTTTGAAACATGTCTGCTTAACATCAATGAGTTGGAATTTTAACATCTGTGAACCTGTTTTAAGCATTACTATTAACATAAATACTTAGCAAGTCAGGATAAAAGCCCTTACTTAGCCTTTTTACATGGAAGAAGAGGCTTTAATAAAATCATTCATTCATTTATTTATTTGGTAGTAAAAGTGAAGCAGTCCCTGCTCTTTGCAGAGTCCTTATGGGAGAGCATTTGATGAAAGTGTTGAAATCTAAGTAAGCATTTAATCTTAGAACAAAGGCCCATGAGTTTTAAAAGGGCTTGTGTATTAACATAACTTCTAAAATTTATAATATTGGTCCTAGTATGTGTGTTTCTTATACTAGTTTGAAGTATACTTCAGAACTCTTTTTTTTTTTTATAGCTGTGCTAGATAAATTCTTTTACCCCCACAGTTTGAAGGTCAGTGTATTAGTTTCCTGTGGCTGCTGTAACAAAGTACTCTACTACAAACTTGGGGACCCTTATTCTCCCCTGGTTCTGGAGGCCAGAAGTTCGATATCAAGGTGTCAGTTGGGCCACGCTCCCTCCAGCTCCACAGGGAGAGAATCATTCTTTACCTCCTCCAGCATCCAGCAGCTCCTAGCTCTCCGTGGTTTGTGGCTATATCTTTCTCTGCTTGTCTTCACATTGCTATCTTCTCTGCATGTCTGTGTCTTCTCTGTTCCATTTTTTTCCACTGCCTCTGTTTCATAGGGATGCTGGTCATTGCATACAGGGCCCATCTGGATAATCTAGAATTGCCTCTTCATCTTAAAATCCTTAACTTAATCACAGTCACATCTGTACAGACTTATTTTTCCAATAAGGTCCCAGTCACGTGTTCCAGGGATCTGATATGGGTGTCTTCTGGTGGTCATTTTTCAGTCTGCCACAGGTGGATTTTACTGTTAGATAAAATGTGACTACAGTAAATTATAGTACTTATTTTTAATTTTTTTAATACTTTGTTTTTACTTCCTTTCCTTTTCTATCAATTATAATTTATTTAGACCTAAGTGTGGACTTTATAATATTGAGACTATAAAAGTATTTTAGTAGTGACTGAGGACATTTGATTTATAATATTCTGTCATATTTCTATTGGCATAAAGAATAGTGTATTTGGCTTTCTTTGTACAAAGAACATATTTATTTAAATAACAGAATTATCATGTATAGCCACCATATTAACTGAGTTATTCGGACCTGTCAGGTTGCCGAGTATTTCTTCCTTGACTCCACCCTGGACAGACCCAGCCTGTCCCAGTTGAGTTGGGAGGGCTTCTGCCCCCAGGGGCCCTCGGGAGGAGGTAGGTCTCAGGCTGCTCGTAGGCCTGGTCTCTGAGGTGGCCTGGGGTCAGCCTGGGCTGGCTTTGAAGCTGTCGCTCTTTGAAGTCTGTGCTGTCTGTTCCATATCCTGTCCTGCAGCCCTGCCCCAGCCAGCTCCCTTCCCCAGGAGACGGACGCCCATCGCTGGTCCCTTGCTGGGCCTCTTAGGTCACTCTGCTGACTGTCCACCCTTGCCCTCCCTGCTGTGCTGCCTGTTGGTTGGCCTGCCCTCTCGCTGCCCACAGTATTGGTTGGGTTGTGTAGTCCAGCTTACTGTAGTACTTTGGAGTACTAGTTATTCAAGCATTTTGGGGAAAGTTGGCTCTTAATTTCCCTACATTTCCCCCCAATTCCCCAAGTACGTTTTCATGTGTTCGTCCGTCAGGTCTGTCTTTACTTGACGCCTCTGAGTCACCGTTACTGGCGGCATCCCACAAACTCGTGTGTTGAGAGTTTGAAATCTTTGGCTTGTGTAATAGTTGGCTGAATTTCGAAGTCTTCTGCAATCAGGCCCTCCTCTGCACTGCTCTGTTTTGAAATCACACAGTCTTTCTCCTTTGTTCCTTGAGCCCTGTTGTTAGCCTGGGAAATCCAGAATTGTGAGGAAGCCGAGTGGCTGAGGCTCAGGGTGAGGGCTTCCCGGTTCTCCAGGGCCATTGCTGGAGGGCACTGCTGTGGTTGCCCAGAGCCCTTTAGCTTATTCCTAGCTTTGTTCTTGGCTGAGGTTTCTGGATAAAAGAGCAGTCACTCAGAAGTTTCCCCAGCTCTGAGGCTCACATGCTTTGGTGGGTGCCTCTTTGATTTTCTTTGTTCCATCACTGTATCATCACAACCGAAAAAAAATGTGTACTACTGTTTACACAGCCTTAAAATTGCTTGTCAAAAGTCACCAAGGTTGGACTTCCTAGGTGGCGCAGTGGTAAAGAATCCTCCTGCCAATGCAGGGGACACGGGTTCAAGCCCTGCTCTGGGAAGATTCCACATGCCACGGAGCAACGAAGCCCATGCGCCACAACTGTTGAGCTCATGTGCCGCAACTGTTGGAGCCCACGTGCCTAGGGCCCGTGCTCCCCAACAGGAGAAGCCACTACAATGAGGAGCCTGCGCACCACAATGAAGCATAGCCCCCGCTCACAGCAACTAGAGAAAGCCCGTGTGCAGCAACGAAGACCGAACGCAGCCAATAAAGAAAGAAAGAAAGAAATTAAAAAAAAAAAAAGTCACCAAGGTTAAGGTTGCTGAGCCCCATGGATTGGAAGCCAGTTGTTTCTGCACCTAAATTCTACTGAGTAGGAATTAAAGCACTTTCTGTAAATGTTTTTCTCTTAATAATGATGCAACTGATCTTGAGGTTGTTTTTATTTATTTTTAAAAAATTAACTGTTTGAAGGAATCTGGTTAAAATTGACCCATAGCTGACCTTTCACATGTAGTTTCTAGTTCAGTTTATCCTGTACGAATGGGTTCACTAATGCCTATGTGAGAGGGATCGAACTGTTTTTTCTGTCAGCCTCTAGGTTAGAGTCTTATTTTTCTGTTTTTAATAAGGCTGTGAAGATTCTAAGAGTAAGTGAAAAAAGTGTTTTAATTTCCACTGTGACCCTGAACAATTTCTACTCGTGATCTGAAATAGGTCTTTCTAAACTGGCAAATACTTATGATTCCTGAACCTACCAGTAGTGTTTCTCTCTGTGGCCAGAGTTACACTCATTCTATATCATTGAACTGAATCTTATCCTCAGTGGGTTTGTCTGCTGAGTTCTAAGAGGCAGCTTCCCGTTAGATACCCTGGGCTGGCAGCTTAGACCCACGACAGCCTAACGTTCGTTATACCCTGTGCCTGGACCCATACGCAAAAAGCAGGAGGAAAGATTTCGTTTCTGAGAAGCGAGGTTATATACATGTTCACTGAGTAGATGATTAACTATGCATACTTTCATTTAAAGACCTGTGGCATAAACTGTTCCAGCTTTCACAGAGACCTGGAAATTAAGACACTAACCTGAATCCCTAAAGTGTAAGCGAAGCCTCTGTAGTAGCTAGTCAGTGTTTGGCCCAGGCAGTTTGGCCTAGTTCAGTGGCTATAGTATTTATTTTTATAAATGAGTATATTATTTCCATTTATTCATTTTTAAAAAGAATATCCTTTAGAATTTTACCTTTAAAAAAGTCTATAAAGAGAAAGAATGTTAAAAAACTGGGAAGTTCCCCAAAATGACCTACTGCAGTCCCTCTGTTCCGGATGAAGAATCCTGGTCCCACACTGCTGCGCAGAGCAGGGGCCTCCAGGCCCCTGTGCCCAGACTGCTGCTCCTCCCACAACAGCCTGGTAACTTGCTCCTGAGAGTCCCATGTCACCAGGTTCTCTGTTGTTTCCCTTCTGAGTGCCATTTCATCCTGTCTTGTAAGTACTGTAGAGTACAGCTCATCCCTGTGGTGCTCTGAAGCCCGTTCACTTTCCTCACCCCCCGTGACGGTCACCTGTCCCATCCCTTTTTAGTCGGCTCTCCCTAATGGAGCGTCATCTTCTCCAGGAATCATGCTTGGTGATTACCACAAATCTTATTTCATCCTAAACAGTCCTTCACAATACATTCTGTATTCTCCTTCTGCAGCCAAGAAAACTGAGGTTTAGAAAAATAATTAATTTGCTGTTTATCACACAGCTAGTGGCAGAATGAGTGTTTGAATCAAAGCCAGAGTCAGGAACCCTGTCCTGTTAGATTGCACCTCTGCGGGGTTCCCAAACCTGTTCTCTGGCCCAGGAGCTCCTCAGGTTCTCCTTTCCAGGTGTTTGTGTTTGTAAAGACAGTGTCAGATCAGAGCCTCAAAATAGACGGTCAGAAACTGCCAAGACATTCAGAGTTTGGTTTGTTCTGTATTTTAAAAATAGTTTGCTGACCTCAGCTGAAGTTGTCAGCGTTTAGTGTTTACTTTCTAATTACCTTGTGGTTGAAGCTCCTGTTCACTGTGTTTAGAATACCTTCAAAAACACCAGAGCCAGGAGATGATGACCTCTTAATTTCTAGATACAATATTATTGAGAACTAATTGTGAATGAGAAGTGATACAATGTTGTATCAGCCATGGGAAATTCTAAGTGAAATGTTACCTAGACATAATACTGCCTGTTTTTACTTGCTCCAAGAAGAGTGTTTGTTTGTTTGGCTGTGTTGGGTCTTCGTAGCTGAGCACAGGGCTCTCTGTAGTTGGCGGCAGGTGGGGGCTACTCTTTGTCGTGGTGTGTAGGCTTCTCATTGCGGTGGCTTCTCTTGTTGTAGAGCACGGGCTCTAGACGCGCGGGCTTTAGTAATTGTGGCACATGGCCTCTAGAGCCCAGGCTCAGTAGTTGTGGCGCACAGGCTTAGTTGCTCCACACCACGTGGGATCTTCCTGGACCAGGGCTTGAACCCGTGTCTCCTGCATTGGCAAGCGGATTGTTAACCACTGTGCCACCAGGGAAGTCCTTAGAGTAGTAGTTTTAATGTGGTTGTTGCTCTTCATTAAGTGTATGCAAGGTTAATCATATTACTCTGTTGATTTTTTAAATCTGCTCTGTGGAGTCACCTTGGTTTTTCAACAGAGCAGATATCACCCCAATCACTGACAATTTCGTGTTTTTATCATACATTTATTTCATTATTTTGTTTATGTGTGTGTTTCCTCTTTAGCTGCTCGTTTCCTCCACCTGCCCCAAGTTGAGAAAAGACCTTGAGCTTGCTGTGTCCCTGCGGCAGGAGGAGTCCCCAAGCCCATTGTTCTCACCAGATCACGGTCCTAAGCTGCTCCAGTATAAATGTTTGAGGTGGGGACTGAGTCTCAGACTTCCCAGAAGTTGGGCTTATGTTAGAATCCTCGCTCTGCTGCTTACTAGGGAAGTGGCCCCAAGCAAGATACTGAACCTCTCAGTTTTGTTTCCTCATTTTTAGTACTCTTGTCACAAAGAGTGGTATGAGGAATGATGAAATCATAAAGACCTGGTAAGTTCCTAGCACACGCAATACTCGAGAAATGTTGGCCCCCCTCCTTTCTCCTTTGTGACCCCAGGAGCTGGCAGAATTCCTGGAACATTGTACTTATTCAGAGAGTGTTGGAGGGGGAGGGTTGGTCTGGCGACGATGTATTTCCTTCTAAAAATTAACTGAATCTTTCCCTCAGCTCTTATTCTCAGCAGTTAAATTCTGTGTCTTTGCTGTTAACTCAAAAATGTGTGCCCAGAAGAGCATTTAGAGAAATGTATCCTCTCCAGTGCTTAAATAGCATTATTTGGAGTGACAGTGGCCAAACAAACAAAAAAAACAACATTGTGCTTTTAGCCCTAACTCTGGTTTTTAAATGTATACATGTATCATGTTTTGAGCTTGGTACTAGGTCATTGGTGGTGGAGGAATGAATAAAAATACATAGGAATTTGTGAATTATGGATTATGAGAAGAAACTTTTTAAGCTGTATTTGAATTTCAGCAGAATCTTTCTCACGTTAGTGAGAAGTAATTGAAATAAATAAAACTACATGAAGATTTTTAAGATCTTTTCCAAATTTCACTTTTTTTTCTTAAGTTATTTTGGCAGTTTATTGTAAATAGTGTATTTTGCAGAACGAAAGACTTTGAAATCTAATATTAATCCTTAATGGACTGTAATTATTCAATATTTAGCATGAATGCAATCTAACTCAGATGGGCTTTTTCTGCAGTTACTATAATGGCTGTAATTGCAGAAGGATACTTTCGTGTAGTAGAAGCTGCCAGATGCAGTGCCATTTGATCTAAGAAGGTCATAGTAAAAGGGACATTTAAATTAAGTTATAAATTACAATTGAAGAACAATATTTTGATGTGTGAGACCAGGGATGACAGAGCAGGAGATGTAATTCATGGGTTCATTATAGAACAGAGGTGCCTGACAGCTGAGCCGTGCCAAGAGGAAAATTTATTTGCAACATCACGCAGACAGAAAATGGCAGCACAGATGAGAAGCCTGAGTAGAAACTTGAAACCTTGTGGTAATATGCGGAGTTTATGCTAATAAGACTGCCCCACATCCAGCGATGTTTAATGATTGCTGTAATATAAATGAGGTGTTCGGACATGTGCACATTTTCAATCTTATTTAAATTAAGACCTCGTCCTTGCTCTATAAAATAGCACACTTTATAACCAGGCATTAAGGTTGATTCTCTCACCTCTCTGTCCCATATACAGATTTGCTGAAATTTCAGAATTGTTTAGGCAGGAGAGTTAAAGCTTGAAACAAGAATTCCATCCATGGCAGCTTTGAGGAAGGATGTAATTTAATGTTTATAGCAATCCATGAGAAGTTCAATCATGAGTTAATTAAACTGTAGGCAGGCATTAAGTATTCTTTATTCTTTCGAGAAGCTTGCCAGTAAAGCACTTATATATATTAAATTATAGAAAGTAATAAGCAGGGGATGATTTGTCAGGCTGAGTAAGAGTAGCAGGTTTAACTTGGGCAATTACGCAGAAATGTGTTTCTCTTCTTATGGCCTGACCCTTCCTTCCTGCTAGTCACGGAGAGGTCAGGGGCCGTCACAGGACACCCGAGGCTGTGTAGTCCCCAGCACCATGGGTTCCTGGGACCTCCGGGTGCTCGAAGAGTCCTGGGTAAGTGCCGTGTCCCCAAAATATCACTCCCCGTGATGACACTGCTGGACAGTCTGTGGCTTTTTGGCGTTTCAGGGTGTCCTGTCACATTGTATCTCACTGATGGCTTTTCATGGTCCTTTGACACAGCCGAGGGCCGCTGTTGTCAGGCCCATTTGATAGATGAAAACCGCAACTCAGCTGCTTTGTGACGAAGCTACTTAATAGGAATCTGTCTGCCGGCTTAGACCCTGCGCCATGTTCACGAGTCTACAGAGGCCTTGACTCTGGAGCCGTCCGTGCAGACGGGGTTGCTGAGCACCTGGAATCTTTGAGTCATTCAGAGCTTTGTGTGCAGCTGCCAGCAGTGTGCAGTCACAGAGGGCACGGAGTCTCTGGCTCTGTGTGACTCAGTGTCGCAGTTCCGTTTATTAAGCAGAACCAAACTAGGAGCTTGTTACTCAGAAGCTGCTGTTGTTTTCAGGAATCCCCCCGAAGTCCACTCTGCTAGTGTACTTAGGTTGTGTCAGCCTTCTTTGGAGGCACTGTGTGTGGCTTTCGGAGTTGCTCTGGAACTCTTTGTGAAATGAATGGAAGGAAGGCAGAGAATGTGGTGGAAACTGCTTGCCTCTGGGGCTGGGACGTCCCACTGGGTCTCAGGGCGCACCACACCGCATGGCCGAGGAGGGTGGACACCTAATAGGGAAAGAGCTACCCTGGACTACTCCATCACAATGAACAAACCAAAATCAAACCTGAGGATTCTGTGGATCAAGTGTGGGGAACCAGATGACAGACTGCTGGGAAACAGCAAAGCAGGGATAGTTCCACAATGAAGTGACTTAAAAGGCTAGTGGATTGGTGAAAAATCAGCATTTTGTTGTCAAATCCCCAAGATACTGACCTGTGGTTTAGGGGAAGGTGGCTTTTACTTGTGCATAAGTGCAGACTTGCAGTTCAGGGATGTGGAAGCAGCAGATTTACAAGTGCGTTCTTCCCTCATCATTGGATTAAACACACACACACACGCAAGCACGCACGCACGCACGCAAGCACGCATGCACATGCACACACATGCCCTGTAATGATGAATTTGAAAACAGTGGTTTCTGAGGAATGACTTCCTGCTTTAAGTGGCTGGCGGGTAATGCTGATAGTGTAAGATCTAAGTTCTTCTCTTGTGAAGATTGGAAGCTGACTGAGTAAAGATGCTATATCTTGGTGCCTGGTTTTTGCAGTGATCTTTACCTAGAAGCTCCAAAATGGTACATTTCTCTATACGTTAAAATTGCATTTAGTCCCAGATTTTCCCAGTGTGGCTTGGCTGCAGAATGGACAGAAAGATTTACTTATGTTGCTTTAATTGCTCTTCTAAGACTGCAAAGTGAAACTATAAGGACATTTGAGGGTCTTCATTGGATTTTTTTGAAGAATCTTCTCTAGGGTAATGATAGAAAACCTTATTCACAATAAAGAACCTTTTACCTTAGCAATATTGGGAAGCCTGCACTGAATTTCCTATGTCAGTATATCTGCGTGGTCGTGATCAGGTGTTAACAATTTGAAACCCACAAATTGTAAACTGTTTCTCACAAGTTGAGATTATTCCAGTTCTTCAGAGCTTGACACGGTATTAGAGTAGACTATTTTCAATGACAATTTTTAGAGAATTGAGATAGCCAACATTTTGGTAAACTTACCAGCTCTGATTTACATGAGGAATACAGTTGAAACAACCAGTTAAGCTCTATGTCAAACATTATTTTGGCCCCGTCTGAAGAAAGGAAGTCTTCTTCATCATCTAGAAAACAAACCCTTTTTAAGAAGTGCTTTCTTGTACATGAGGCGATGTATTAAGGAAGGAGGTGGAACCCAGCAACCTGCTAGGACCCAAGAGTTTGGATGTGATGCTGAGATAGATGTGTCACACTAGAACAGCACCTTAAACTGATTCTCAGTCCAACACTTCTGATGTCCGCTATCTGTGTTACTCCCAGCTCTGTCCATCCCTCTCACCCAGAATAGTGTCTGGCGCCGTTTAGCTCTCAATAAATACTTGTGAAAGGAATGAAGGATGTCCTGAACTCCAGGTAATTTCCCCAAAGTGCTCGAAAGATAATCCATCTAAGAAGCGATGTGGGCTGTAACAACTGTTTCCATGTAGAAAGTGTATCTTTAGTAAATATGACGGAAGTGTTCCTTTAAAGGTGTGAAGCTCTCTGAACTTCCTCAGACAAGATGCCTGGGAAGTGGGAATAAGTGTAAGTTAAGAAGCTGACTGTTTAGGAGGGTCCCTTTGGGTGTCCTGGGAAGAGGACGTGCCGGAGCAGAACTTTGTACTGGCCTTGACGGATTATTGATGACAGCACTGCATTTATTCGGTCCGGATTTGTCACTATGGGTAAAGGATCCCACACCTTTTACTTTTCAGGTGTGTTTTTGTATGGGGGGTGGGTAGGGGGAAGCGGTAGACAATCTGGGTATTTATTGGGTTCATAGCGTGGAAAGATCAGGAATAGGAATGTTTTAAGAGGACAGGCTGACAGTGGATCAAATGAGAGGGGGGAGTTACCCGTTATTCAGGTTACCACATACATTGCAACAGCTTTTTCAGGGGAAAGTGTGATCTGAAATAAAGGTTTATAAAGGAAACATGAATGTTTTGGAGGAAAACTTCTTTCTGTATGAAGCACCTCACTAGAAATTTGACTGGGGGCAACGTGCAAGCAGGAGCTAGCCTCTCCAGTAAACCAAACAACCGCAAGTTCAGCAAGTCACTCAAAGCATTTCTTCCAGCTCATTTAAAGCTCTCCTTGGTTCACCAAAAGGCAGGAATGTCACAGGGATTAATGACTTGACTTCATTCACTTGTTCACTTTTGGAATGGGCCTTATGCTCTTGTGAGTAATTTCCTGTTATCAGCCATATAAGATATAAAATTTTTTCTGTGTACTGTACCAGAGGTTTAATCAAATTGCATTAATTATTAACATGAGTAATTATGTGAAATGTAAGTGGCTTTGTTTATAGTTTAACAATATTTTTTTCTGTCTCTGAAAAGGCTACTCTCTAATCTAGAAAATTAATGAAAATTGAGGAGAGACTGCTTCCTTCACTTTTTTTTCTCTTTCCTTTTAAAAATAAATAAATAACATTCATTTAGCATACTGTGTGCCAGGTACCGTTCTAAGCAATTTTACATGTATTTTCTCATGTTATCCTCAGAATAGCCCTGAGATAGATGTTATTATTATACTCATTTTTCAAAAGTGATGAAATTGAGGCCCAGAGAGGATAAGTCATTTGTCGAAGGTCACACACCTAGTAAGTAGTAGAGCTAGAATCCAAATGCAGATAATCTGGCTCCAAAGTCCACAGTTTTTCATCATTCTCCTTATAATTACCCAATTTACTATAATCACCTCTTATAAAATGTTAATTTGTCATGAGCTTTTTATTAAGAATTTATGATTTGATAAACTTGAATTGATTTCAAAGTGTCACTAACGTATGCTTTTAAAAAAATGAAATAGCTGTACAGTTTTTCCTTTTATTCAGTTCTGATCCATGCTGTTAAGCTTTCATTATAGGTCCTCATTATATTTTAAAACTTCGCAAATATCTGCTTGTTCTGAGTATTAGGCAAAATATGAAAAGCTAGCTTTATTTTTATTTTATATACTTCTGAAAGGAGGCCAGATTGGACAGTTTTCAAACATTTGCAAATTCTGGTATTTTAGTATAGTATATCGTTTATTTAGTAAAATGTTTATAGTATAGTATTTTATTTTTAAATACATAAAATATCATACGTTATCAAAAGTCATAAAAATACATAAGTTAATATCTAGCATGTGTATTCATTACGTACACCCCACACAGATATACTTATCCACACCCACATTCTACCACCACCAAAGCAGGATTCAACATTGACCATTGCTGTGGGTGTTTCGTTTTGTTTTTTAAGGTAGTTGACTTAGGAATTAACTTATAGCCTGGACTTTCTTGGATAATCTGGACTTAAATTGGGGTCCTCTAAAGTGTGAGACTAACTCGGGAAATTTTAATTTTTAATAACTTTTTATTTTGCTGAATGAGCAATGAGAATGGGTATTTGTGATAATCCCTTCCAACAGCAGTTAAATGGTTAGCAGAGAGCCTTGCTGTGCATGTCTCTCAGATTTTTATGTGTTTATCCATCCGTCCGTCCGTCCATTCAAACAGACAAACAAATGTTTATCACAGGCTTACTACATGCTCAGCCCTGGGGTTACAGCACTTGCTGAGAAGGCAATCTGTAGATTCTCCTTGAAAGTCTTCTGTTGACGAGGGAACACAGGGCTGTCTCCTGCGGTAAGGCTGCAGCTCCTGGCCCACACCTGGGTGATAGTAATTTCTACAACCTGCTTGAACTTTTTATCTTCTATGTGTGGTATCCCCACAACACATCCCCACTAGTTTGTGAGTTTCTAGAAATAAAAAAATGTGACTTACTAATAAAGTTTATACCTTATTTGTACTGAGGATTCAGCAAAAGCTGATGAATTGTTCAAATAAGGTATTAAAGCACTGGTGAAAAGATCAGAATGTCCACTGCGTGAGGGCATTTTTTTCACTGCTGTATCCCCAGGGTCTGGTATGTGGCCTGGAATGTAATAGGTACTCAGCCACCATCAGGCTGAATGAATTTGAAGACACTGAGATTTAGATTTGGGTTGAGTCTACCTAAGAACAGTAGTTGAAGGCCTTTATTTATTAACTTAACGAGTATTTGCTGGAGATACAGGTCTTAGCCAAAACAGATTCTTGTGTCAGAGACATAGATTTGTGAAGGAAAGGCAGATCTCCAGTGGGAAATTTGGAGGGATGGCCACAGTCTGGGGAGGTCGACTGAGCAAGGGGATCTTTCTGCCTGCTACTTCTCCTCATCGTCTGCAAGTTGAGACCCAGGAACCAGAAGTAGATAGGGTCCCAGGAGCCAAGGCAGGCACGTCTTTGCAAGATAGAGAGGGGTCAGGGGTGCCAGGCACTGCCCAGGGTTGAAAAGAATATGGAGTGAAAAAAAGTTCAATAGCTCTGACCTGAGGGAAGTCTGGTCCTAAAAGGACCATGTAGGTAAACCAACATCTTCATGAATATGTACTGAAAAGTTAGTATACTGTTAAATAATTAGATTTAAAGCTTTTCTGTTTAGGTACTTGCATTTTTTTTTTAGTAAAATTACTACAGTTGAAAGACAAGAAATGCTGATGGGAAAGAACATGATCTAGCATGTCTTAAGGCCAATTTGGGGAAGATGGTGGAAGCGTAGGGGTCCTGTTGGCTGGGTTGAGTCTTGGCTCCACCACCTACTGGCTTAGTACAGTGAGCACCTGTACTCGACCTTTCTGTGCCTTGGTCTCCTCATCTGTAAAACGGGTGAGGATAGTTCCTACCTGTTAAGATTAAATGAGAGAATACCTTCCTCATAGGGTTAAGAAAGATAATGAGTGCATGGCATGTACTTAGCAACAGCCCAGGCCAGGTGTTCAATAAATGTTATTGTTACTCTTAATCCTATTTCTGTTGTCGCCAGAACATTGTCTACCTTACCTGTTTCCCTCTCCCAGCTGGATTTGGGGGTGGTTGGATAAGAGCAAATGATCACACTGGCTAACATGACTCTGAGTCTTATGTGCCCATCTCATGACTCTCCTATTAGGGTAATTGCAGGGTTCCCCCTTTATTGATTTGCTTCCGGTTCTGTTATTTGGTGCAACTAACAAACTACAGTTGTTGTTCCTGTTTTAGCTCCATGAAAGTGGGTATGATGCTGGCAAAGCCCTGCAGCGCCTGGTGAAGAAGCCTGTGCCCAAGCTGATCGAGAAGAGCTGGACCGAGGACGAAGTGGTGAGCTCAGTGGGAGTCTGCCTCGGGCCTGGGGCGTCAGGGGCTTGCCCTCGCTGTGTCCCCAAGATCCAGTCATGGATGCAGACTGTCCATGGTATCTGTCAGTCAGGGGAAAAAGACTTTCAGCCTCCTCATTGTGTGGAAGAACTTGATTTTAGTAAGCATTGGTTCTACAGATAATGGGAGAGATTTTCCCAGGTGTTGTGGAAAGAGAGAAAAAAGTAATAGTTGCTCTTTAAAAAAGTTAGTTTGGGTTGGTTGGTTTGTTATGGGCTCAAGCTAGATTTTGATACCCCCCCTGTATTAAGACACAATCATTTTAAAGCCAGTTGATACCCAGCCTAGAGTAGGGCTGCCGCTTTGTTTTTATTGTGAAGACTGGAAGGGTCCCTTACCTGCTGAAGGGTGGTAGTCAAGAGCAGGAAGGCTGGACCTGATTAAATTAGTGCAGTGGGTCTTTCACATTCGTTCTGTCACTGTGGCCCATTAAAGAAGGCGGGGAGGTAGAAATGTACCACAAACACAGATTCGCACACCCGTGGAGTTTATCCCAGCAGAAAAAGCTCTCATGAAGCTACATCCCCCATCTCATGACTTTGGAAAGGAATGGCTGTAAAAGACTGAGAGATTTCTTGTGCTTTTGCGAATATGAGTGTCACTGCTTCGCTTCACATTTGCCCTTTAGGCTGAACGAGATTAAGATGAGGGCTGGCACTGATACACATATTGATTATTGTAAGTTCCTTGTCTGTATTTAAAATATGATGAGGAAGTGTGTTTAGTAGTTGTCTGGCTTTCCTGCTCCTGCTCTCATTTTGTCAGCAGTGTTTATCAGGTGCGCGTTCAGTACCAGGCGTTGTGTCGGGAGGCATCAAGTGAACACGAGGCCCCGCCTCATGAGGGGAGACCATTTGTAAATCAGCATGTGCCACGGGATGGGACATGTGCCGGGGAAAACAGTAGGGCAGCGAGGAGAGGGGGTGAACTGGGCGGGGGCTGTCTTTTGTAAGGAGGTTCAGGAAACCCCTGGTAAGTACCATTTGAGCAGAGACCTCAGAAGTGAGGAGGCGAGCCTTTTGGATATCGGGGCCCCTAAGGTGAAAGCATGCCTGGCATGTTTGAGAAATAGGCAGGAGTGTGTCTAAGGGATGAGCGGTAGGAAAGGTGGTCCTGCAGGGGCAGGTCGGGTGGCCTTGGACCCGCCTTCAGGGCCTTGCTGTCTGCTCTGCACGAGCAGCTTCTGAGCAGAGGGACTCACTCTGCCGGTGGGCTCTCTGGCCGCTGATCCAAGAGTGGGCTTGGGGGGCTGTTGTGAGAGCCCAGGCCTGAGACTGGCGATGGAGCAGCATAGCAGCAGTGGGGGTGAGAAGCAGTGGGATCCTGGACGTCTGCTGAACCGAGAGCCAAGGGAGCTTGTTCACGGAACGGCTTCCAATGAGGGAGTCGGGGGGTTGAGAGGAAAGAAAACTAGGAGGCAGCAGGGAGGGACTGAATGGTCCTTGAAGGTTCAGTAATAGAGCACCTTTTCAGTAGTCCCTTTAGATTGCTCAGTTGATCAGACTGTTGATGATGAGGTTGATGTTGCTGTTTTGAAATTTAAAGTGTTAAAATTTTACATGATTAGTAAAGAGATGGAAACATATTAAACATTTGTTATTCAGATAGTGTTCAAAGTAAAAATATTAAACTCAGTTGTTCTGAGAAGTCATATATTAAAAAACTAAAAATAGAGTTGCCATATGATCTAGCAGTCCCACTCCTGGGCATATATCCAGAGAAAACTCTAATTTGAAAAGATATATGTGCCACAGTGTTCATAGCAGTGCTATTTACAACAGCCAAGATGTGGAAGCAACATAAGTGTTCATTGACAGATGAATAGATAAAGAAGATGTGGTGTATATATGTACAGTGAAATATTACTCAGCCATAAAAAATAATGAAATAATGCCATTTGCAGGAACATGGATGGACCTAGAGTTTATCATTCTAAGTAAAGTAAGTCGGAAGGAGAAAAGACAAATACCATGTGATATCACTTATATGTGGAAACTAAAATATGTCACAAATGAACTTGTTTACGAAACAGACTCAGACTCACAGACATAGAAAACAAACTTATGGTTACCAAAGTGGAAAGGGGGTAGGGGAGGGCTAAATTAGGAATTTGGGGTTAATAGATAGAACTACTATATATACTATATGTATAACTGAATCAGTTTGCTCTGTAGCAGAAATTAACAAGCATTGTAAATCCACTATACTTCAGTTTTAAAAAAAAAATCATATGGATGTTGTTTTCCACTGTAGACCTGTTTATGTGAGAAGGGGATAAAAGAGATTCGATGTATAAAAATTTTAAATTGTACCGAAAGACTTTGTGGAAGACAGACACAAGGAGATGAAAAGGATGGGACGAATGTGGGCAGTGTGACCCATCCTAGGTCCTGGTCAGTGCGGATGTGCCTTGACGGCTGCTTCTCAGACTCGCGCTCCTTCACTTGGTCTGCGGCTCCTTTTGGTCTCTCCTCCTCTTCTGCCCCCGTCAGCCGTCCCTTTTCACTCATGTCTCCCCAGCTCCTCACTGGCCATGACTCTCTCCCTGTCGGTTCATTTCTCCCTTGACCTTTCATTCCCTCCGGAATTTTCAAATTCCAGCTTAAAAGAAAGCTCTTCCTGCTTAAAAGAAAGCTGGCAACACTTGCTTCTCTCGGGTAGAGTGTGGGCTGTGTCCCCACTGCTGCCTCTTGGGCACTTTTTGCAGACAGTAGGATGAAAGGAGGCGGGACCTGACACGGGGGAAAAGCCCAGCTTAATTCTGAGACGTGAACCATGACTCCAGAGCGCTGCCCACTCTGAGTCCTGGCTAATGATCTTTACCTGCATAAATCCTTGTCTGTCTGGGCTCATTTTTCTCATGTTTGCTTCTTGTTTTAGTGTAAGTTTTGAGAAATGTTTTGGCAGTCATCCAGCCCTTGCAGAGCCTAGGGATCAAACGGTTTCCTGATTCATAGGCAGTTAAGTTTCACTTTCTAAAACCTCAGAAGTGAATGGGAGAGAGTGATGGAGTAATTGATAGGCTGGGGGAAGCTTCAGATGGTTGTGTCCAGATCACTTCTTTGAATCATTTTATGTGGCCACAGGGCACAGAAACCAACACGACTCTTAGCCTTAGCCTGGTTTTGGCTGTGAGTAAACACCTGCTCTGTGCACGTGGCCCTCGTCTGCTGAAGTTCCCACATTTTCTCACCCCAGGAATCACAACAATAAGCAAAATAAATGGTTCCCAACTCAAATAAATTCGTGGGTCGGCTTTTTTTCCCCTCTCAGTGTTCTCTATACTTGGACATTCTAGGTATTTTTAAACTTCATTGCCTCCATTGTATGAATTTGACCCAGCTACCCAACATCTGCCCTGACTCCAGTGTCCATGGTCTTGCTTTCCTTTGCACTGACGTGACTCGAACTCTGTGTGAGGGAGCTGGCACAGTGAGCACCTGCTGGTGTGAACCCCTGGCTGGGCTGGGAGCGGGCAGCCCAGGCACCTCCTGGCTCCGAGGGTCCTCTGCTCTGGGAACAGACTCCTCTTTTGCCCACCCAGACGCAGACCCTAGCCACCCTCAGGGCTTAGCGTGTTCTCTGGCCGTCCCACGGCGAGCGCTCCCTCCCTCTGCTGAACGGCGTCTCCTGTCGCCATCCCTTACTGGCGGCTCATCCTTTGCCCCAGTCACCAGCTGTGTTCCTCATGGTCTTTATTTCTGAGTTGATTGTCCTTCTAGTTTGCAAGACTTATTAAGAGTGAGGACTTTCTAATGGTGAGAGTAATGTCTCTACCTTTGAGGCACTTGAGGAGTATTGACAACTCTTTATTCAAGAGGATTGTTTTTAAAGATTCTTCACGGTAATTGACACTGTCCTCAAGCCAGCATTTTAAAACTTGTGATGGTTAATAATTGCGCATCAGCATCGAGGAGAAAGACTTTTATATGCATCCAGTCCTCACCTTGAAAGTTTTACTTTAGGGAAGAGTTCCCGAATTATGATTAATAATATCACCCAACCTCTCTTTCCTAGGTCTTTCAGATAATCATTAATCCTTGAGACCTTAGGTCTCAGCATTATACAGTGGGAGGCCCTTCATTTCACACTTTCTCTCAGTAATTCCTTGGACACTTCGTGTGTTTACAGATACGGTATTATTGAAGTTGCCTTGGGGCTGAGATAACTTTAAATTCTGTTGAACTGAAGCCAGATTTGTGCCAATTTCTGTCAAATCTTAGGCTAGGTAGTGACAAATGAACTCTGTTTTAGAGAAGAGACTGTGAGAAACACCTTGATAGCTAGCTCATGGTGAAGTCTTTCAGGCTAAACAAACCAGGTCAGATCAGAGAAGCATTTTTGCTTTAATTCTTGAAGCTTACTGAACACCATGGTCCGGGCAAGGATGGAGCCAAAATAAATGGCTGCCTGCTGCACTGGAGAGTGACATCGATGGTTAACCAATTTCACTTACTTTATGCTAAAAATATTGTTCCTTTTCAGGAAGCCATCCAAATCAGTAGAACTGAGGAAGAGGAAGAGGAGGAAAGTACAGATGAGAACTTTAAAAACAACAACAACAAAAAACAACCAACCCCCAAACCCTAGATTATTAGCTTTCTAATTAAACATGATGAACACATTTAAATATAACACAAAGGCCCCAGGCTGAACTGCGCCTAATGGAAACAGATTAAGTCACCCTTCCCTGCTTGGCTAGTTATTAATTCTGTTTATTTATGCATGCAAGCTGAAGGTAGCGTTTGCGCTGTTGTGTTGTTGCTTATTGCACTGGGATTCCATTGCTGCTTGATGCTGTGCTCTTAGTTAGCATTCAGCTGTTGATTATGGAAATACTGGGGATGCTAATTGAATTCTTTTTAAAATTCAGGGCCTGCATTTTCCTTGTGGAGTTTGGCCTGACTTGCAAGGATGTAAGATTGGGTGCTTCACTGAGCCGTGTGTTTCACCCTTTGCTTCCCATCCACTTGGCCATGTTTCTGAAATTATTTTCATGTTGAATTATCTTTAAGCAAAATTCCAGGTGTTACATAAGGGAGAGGTTTTGTTGCTTTGGGTATCTCCACAGAATGTTTCCATTTCATCTTGGGTAACTGTAACTTTTATCTTGAAATATGCTTCCCTTTAAATCTTTCATACCCGGTTTAATGTAATACACTGAGGTGAACAACCTAGATACAAATAACCTCTGAAATTTTTATCCAAAGATAGTTAATCCATGGTGGCGATAAACCTTAATTGGCCACATACATGGATTTACAAATTCATAAATTTTAAAATATCTGAACTGCCCTTCAATTTAAAGCTCGGTTTATCATAAATATAAATGAAAATCCTTCTTTCAAAATTGACATGACACGGCAAACTAATTTTCTGAATATCTGTAATCCAATGAACCCGTGTGGCTGGTCAAGGAATTACTCACACAGGATCCACAGCTATTTCCATGGTGTCTTTCCTCAGCAGCATCTTTAGATGCCTTTGTTATGCCCTTTTTGGAATGTCTGCTCGAGAAAACATTGTTTTCATTGTTCACTCTTTTCAAGCCGGGCATCTGGATGTGCCAGAAGACAGAGCTGCTTAGTGGGGCAAAAATACAATGAATTTTATTTACAGTTTGTGTGGCAGCTGCAGAAAATAGAATTCACAGCAAACCCGAAGTGAAGGTCCTATAGCAGCAGGAGGTGGTGGAGATAAAAGCAGAGAGGGGGGACAGTGATGGGGGTTGGAAGGAGAGCTTCCCATAGCCTACAGCTGCCAATCTACACATGAGCTTTAAGACATCCCTAATCTTGGTGTTTAGTTTTAAATGTTATATATTCAATATAGCAGAAGGCTTTAATTGTGTTACATTTATTTTAGGAATGGTCCTATTTCTAGAGTTGTTGAACATTGTATATAGTCATTCAAAAAAATACTGATGACAGGAGGTCCTTTAGTATGAACCCATTCATTTTCTTCTTCTTTTGTAAATTTTATGTGAATTTTCCCTCTTGTTAGAACATTATTATAAAAACATTAAAGGGGAGTTGAAACCTTGCCACCATCTCACAGTTTCCTGGTTTCATACTCTCTTCAATGCACTTTGTTTTGTGTACATATATCATTTTATGTAATTGTAAACTTACATAAATTGAATCATAAGATTAAAATTCTCACTTTCTAAAGACATCTTAATCTGAAAATCTTTACAGTTTGCTTAGAAACCAAAATATAGACATGCTATATTTACTACAATGCATAATAGGTACTTAGTAAATTTTAAATTGGATCAAAGTAGCTTTTTCTCTCTACTGATTACCCTTCCTTTGATTTTAAACTAAATTGGTTACTATATCTTATGAACAGCTTAATTCTTAGATATGAGAGTAGAAAAAATATGAAAAAATTTAAATGTTGACCTGTTTCTTACAATAAGTAATATACATATTACTCACTCATGTTAGGTATTCTTATTATGGTCCATGATAAACAATCAGTGCTGAATATTAAAAGAGGAAACTGTAGATTCAGGTAAGATTTGCCTCATGTTTCAGGTATTAATGAAACTGAACTGTTTTTTTCTGTGAATCAAACTCTTGTTTCAAGAATTCGATAGTGTGGGTAGATTGGAGTTGATTGTCAAGTCCTTTTAGAATTAAAAATCAGTTATATGTGTAGAAAAATTGGTGTAAGGCACTCAATTTTGTCAGTTAGCTTGCAGAAAGATTCTACTGTGCAGCAAGCTGTAAAGAGAAATGTACTTTAGAATCCTTTAGTAAATGAAATAGGCCAAGCATTAGTAGGAAAGAGATACTTGAAAAATTTACTTCAGTATTTCCTATCAGTAGAAGTTGCCTCTGGGTAAAATCTACACATTCAGCTGTGACCTTGCCTATCACAAACATGGCTTTATTGCTTTCTAGGCTTCCTCTGTATACTGTGCTCAAAGTTAGTATGTCTGCTTTTCTTTTTAAACAAGGTCATTCTTTTCTCATTTTTTAAAAAATGGTATCTTGCTGCTTTTGGTTTGCATTTCTTGCATTTTTTAAATTAAGATTTATTTATTAATTATTTTATTAATTATTTTATTTATTCTTTGGCTGTTGGGTCTTCGTTACTGCACACGGGCTTTCTCTAGTTGTGGCGAGCGGGGGCTACTCTTCATTGGGATGCATGGACTTCTCAGAGTGGTGGCTTCTCTTGTTGCAGAGCATAGGCTCTAGGCACATGGGCTTCAGTAAGTTGTGGCATGAGGGCTCAGTAATTATGGCGCATGGGCTTAGCTGCTCCGCCACATGTGGGATCTTCCTGGGCCAGGGCTTGAACCCATGTCCCCTGCATTGGCAGGCAGATTCTTAACCACTGCGCCACTAGGGAAGTCCCACCCAATATGTTTTTAAGTTCCTTATCCCAAGCCCTAATTTTAGTTTTTTGTTTTTAAAGAAAGCTAAGAATTAATTATGCCGTTCTTTTGGGTTCCTTGTGTGTGTGTGTGTGTGTGTGTGTGTGTGTGTGTCTGTCTGTCTGTCTGTCTGTCTGTCTGTCTGTCTCTGTCTGTCTTTCTGCATGTTCGTGCATGTGTACGTGTTCAGGCCTTGGGGTGATGCAGACAAAACAGAGACCCGGGAAGTAACCCACGTTCAATACAAGCATAGCCTAAATTATTCCTCACTGCTCAGGATGATCTTTTAAAATCAAAGAGTAATTTTTATGGGACATTTTTCACTTTTGCTTGAAGCAGGGGAGTGTTGGGGAGAATCTTCAGCTTGAAAGATTAATAAATACTAGAGCAGTGGGTTATTGAAACCATGTTTTCCATCTCATTTTCAAGGGCATGTAAAAAAAAAAAAATGGAGATAGCATACACTTTCAGCCACTCTCCATCATCTTTCTCTGTTCATTTTTAAAATGAGAACAAGGCACAGGGAGTCTTGAGAGATTGCATTTGTTCTCCCATAGACAAAGTGATTATTTTATAAATGAAGAGGGTGGAAAACCCTTTCCTTCTGCAGTTTCTTAGCAACAGAACTAGAGCCACTTTTAATGTGTATGCATGGAACGCTCTGTGTATAGTGACATTGGAGCCTTACATTTTCACAGGTGAAGCATGCCATGTTAGCCTGGTAACTAGAAGTCAGGGTTGGGAGAAGGGAACAGGAGGTTAAAAAAAGGGGGGTTGGGGACCCTACATTGAGAGAAAGTAACTCATTTAAAGCTGCCTCCTCTCTCCTGGCACACTTGTGTCTTAAATCTAAAGTCACTCTTAGGTAGAAGTAGTAATGGCCTTGGTAGCCCCCTAATTGCAATATTCACTGGAGTGCCAGCCTGTCGTTTTTAATATTTCCTAGTAGTGTTTTGCTTTTCTTCTTCTCCTGCCTGCTGCTAAGTGACACTTATGACTATGCTTCAACATGTGCTTTAGGACATTTTCCCAAGTATATTTATATGGGTAAATTCCAGTGCTTTTCCCACACCTATACAGCATAGTGCTGAGGTGTTAGGAAGCAGAGGTCATAAAGGAGAAAGACAGTCTCTGCAGTTGGCTCACCAGCGTAGTGTTCTGGCCCAGGTCTGTGTCTCCAGCTTTGCATTAGTTGAGTTTGGTGTTGGGGCTTGGCAGATGGCGAGTGAGTGTGAAGGTGGGAGGACTCCTCCGTGTTTACCAGGATGCTTAGTCAGTTCTGACTTTAAGTTGCTGTTTGAAAGTCATTCATTTATTCCATAACTGTGGAGCAGTCTGTGGAGCACCAGCACTCTGCCAGGCGCCATTTTATGTGCTGGTGGTACAGCAGGGAACGGAACAAACAGAAATCCCTGTCCTCATGGAGCTGACATTCTAGTGGGGAAGACAGATTAAAACAAGATCACTAAGTGACATACCTAGTATACTAGCTAAGTGCTAGAGTCTTGTATCCCCAGAACATAGCCTAGGGCCTGGAGCAAAGTTGATCATCAGAGCATACTGTGTGACTGGGTTGAGTAGACGGGAAATGTAGCGGAGGCTGTTCCCCACCCCCACCCCACCCCACCTCCACCCTCAAGCCCCCAGATCCTCAGATCACTTCAGTGGAGTCGGCCCCCGTGGCTTAGCCCTGACACTGATACAGTCAAGGAGGGCTTCTCCTTTAACCTGCACGGGGCCAGTGCACGTTCTGACTCCAGCAGCATTAGCTGGGCGTTTCCCTGTTCTTGTCTTCTCGGTAGCTTCTCCTGGAAGGAGCAACCAACCCCCGAAGAGCCTGTCCCTTGCCACCATCACTTAATACTTCCTGACACGCGTGGCTGCGATACTCTGCTGTGATAGAGTGAGCGATGGGGAGAGAGGGAGGAAGAAGAAGCCTCAAAAGATGGCCCAGCATTTATCTGGCTCCTCTGACTGCCCCACCTTCCCTGAAACCCAGTCCAGAGCAGAGTGACCTGCTTGCTCATCTTTTTCTTAAGGCTGGCTGGTTGTCTTGGGCAGTCTCTTTTGTGACTGTGAGATGTGGGGAATATACTTTCCCTCTCAGCTTTCCTCAAACCTCGAGTGTGCTCCCACTATTTGGTCACTTTTGGAATGTTTTCTTCCCTTGCAAAGGGCTAGATTCCATGTAGTTAATCCCAGCAGTAGGAAACAGAAGGACCATCAAATGAAGATACCAAAGAACTAATAAGGAGGAGGCAGGGAAAGCTGCAAGTAAAAAACCACAAAGTAAGAGAATCAAGCAGAATGACTGAAATTACATTGTGTGGCCTGAGGGCTAGAGAGTCTACCAACACTGCACTTAATATTTAAAATATGTGTTTAGAGCCTGTTTGTTTTGTTAAAGTGAACACTCTGTCATTCTGATCATTTTATTAAATGAGAGAGCAGAAGGCCTGGGTGACGGTCCTCAGGCCGGCAGCCACCTCTGAGACCTCAAGGAAGTTGGGTTCCGCCCCCTCCTTGGGTGTTAGTTTTCTTGTCTGAGAAAAAGGAAAAGGAGGAGATAGGGGAAAAGGACGAACTTTGTGATGCCTGACAGGCGTGTGTGATCAGAAACGTGGATCTGATGCCAGTCTTAGCCTGCTTCCCACCGCCACCCTCATTTCCCAGAGAAAGCAGTTATGTTGTCTAGGGCTAATGGAATCACCTCTGATTAAGAAATTTGAAAACATGGACACCTGCACACTCACGTGTCCTGTTAGTACTAACTAAGGGCTCTTGGTTTCCCCTTGCAGCTAATTTGTAAGTTTTGATTATAATTTTTTTTTCCCTAATCTTTCCCATCAGCAGTAATAAAAGAGAACCTTCTAGACTACAGAGATGCATGTTAGCGAGAATTACTTGCTGCGCCAGAGCGGGAGGGAAGGGTGCTCTGTCATCAGTGGCTCTGCTTCATGTCCCTTTGGTCTCTCTCCTCCTCTTAGCAGCCCTGAATCTTGTCTGGGAGCCTCTCTTGTTGAAGTCTGTGGAGGTGTCCCTTTTGCTAATAAGCTGCTTTCCAAACAAGCACTGTCAGCCTAAATTAGCTATTTTCTTTTTCTATCTCGGGCCTTTCATTTTTAGGGGAAGAGAGCTAAACAGGCTTGGTTATCCATTTTTGAAAGGGAAGTTTTAGAAAATGAATTTAACAGGATCTTAGTAAGGGACCCAGTTGAACTGGACCCCAAACCCATGTAACATTAATCTAAAACTACTTTAGGTTTGCTTGTGGAAAGCATGGGGCTCTGGGTGTCCATGGCTCCTGTTCCTGTGTCCCCAGCAGAACACCACTTGGGACTCTGGATTCCATCAGACGAAACTGTTCCCAACTCCCGGAGCAGCTTAAAATGGGATGGACCCTGAAGACTTGGTATCTTCCCTCGCAGTCCAGTTCGCAGAAATGACCTTCTCCAATCTTTTAGCATTAACAAAAGTTAGAGAATATTTTCAAATCATCCTTTGGCATAGCACAATTTGTTTGTCAGATTCCCAAGTTTTTGACCCCAGAACAGCCTGACCTTGGTAGTTTGTTTTCCTCATTAGAACTCTCTGACTTTATAATCAGCTGATACTTTTCCTTCCTCCCTCCCTCCCTCTGTCCGCTCCCCACCGCCTTTCTTTAAAACCCCTGTTAAACAGTCTAGGGATCCCTTTAGATTATCTTGCTTTTAGGCAGAACTTGGGTGGGATCATTCAGTTGCTCACACGTCTAGAGGAGTCAGTAAGCTTTGTGCCATGTTACCTTCCGCTGGTTTGGAATAATTGTGGGCCGTGGAGAATTCCATTGTTGTGAGATGCATGTGTAGGAGAGGCCCTCTCCTTCAGATGAATATCTCTACAGAAGGGATTCTTGAAGTGCAAAACCAAATGTCATTGTCAGTTTCTGGGTAACCAGCTTTAGATGTGCTTTAGATAATGTTATACAGGAAATAAGAGAGAGGAAGGGCTTCTTTTTCACCTTATAGCGAATTGAATTCCACTGAGTTTCCATAGCTACTTTGTGCGTGGCTCTGCTGGGTCTTCCTGAGACCCCTTTATCCACTGTTGACTGTCATCACTCTTCATCTAGTCGAGTCTTCTGTTCCCATTGTTTGTTCTGTTATTCAAGTGATGTGTTTTGTATTTAGCTTAGATTTTTAGAAACAAGATTTAAAGACCATATTGATTTCCTCATTTGAAAGGAAGGGAACTCCTTGATAACTTTAGACAAATAAATGTCATCTGTGCTTTAACTGCTGAGATCTCTGCAGGAGTCACCACTAACCTCGGTAATTGCCGGGCCGCGTGGCATCCTTGACTGATTTTTGCTGTGGGTGTAAATGAGCACTTGAGGCGGACGTTGTCGCCACAGGCCACCTAGAGAGGAGGTAGCAGCCACACAATTGGAAACCCGCTTCGAGTGCCTCTCCTGCCCCTGACAGTGTGCTGCGGTCCATGGGAGATGCGGGGGTGAATGTGCTGCTCTGTGTTCTTCAACAGGGAGATTGGGAAGGGCTCGGAGGAGGAGGTGTTATTTGAGAGGCACCCTGAAGGGTGACTAGGATTTTAGCAGGCAGAGTCGATAAAGGTTAATGGAAGAACAAAGCTATGAAAGAATGTGGGTGGTTGGTTAGTAGACAGTGACCCGTTTTGAAGGAAGCGATGGGTGGAGGAGTGTATAAGATGGCTGATTTAAAGCCACCCACTCTTTATGGGTAGAGAAGTTTATGTTTAATTTAATAGGAAATAAGGAATAATTGCATATGTTTGAGTGTGGGGAATGATAGGACTTGGACCTTCATTGAAGATTAGTCTGGCAGTGACAGGATGATGGATGGAGGTGGGTAGAGAAGGGGTCATGGCTCTGAAACCTGGCTGCACATTAGAATCACCTGGAGGACTTTAAAAGGTCCTCATGCCCAGACTGCCCCAAATCAGAACCTCTGAGGTGGGACGTGGGCATCCACATTCCAGACCCTGAGAACCACGGGACGGGGTAGGGACTGTGGTCCTAGGGAGAGATGTTGAGAGCTCTTGAGTTCATAGCAGTGGCTCTCAACCTTGGTTGCACACTGGACCCACCAGAGGAACTTTAGCACACACGCACAGTGGAGACTTGGGTCCCACCCCAGAGACTCTGAGTTAATCCCCTGGAATATAGCCAGGGTCCTGGGGTTGTACCACACAGCCAAGATTGAGAAGAACTGAGGTAGAGGCTGTGAGAGTCAAGAGGAGGGATTAAAACTGAAAGGTCTGTGGAGTTACAATAAGACCCTTGTTATGTGCCGGGTGGTGTGCTGAGCACTTGACATGAGTTGAGTCATTTATTGACTTTCTACAGGTGAAGATGCTGGGTCACAGACCGGAGGGAGAGCTTTCCCGAGGTCACAGAGCAATTGGTGGAGTCTGCTTTCCAGCCTGGCCTCGTGGTTCCAGAGCCCAGCTCTTAACCTACCACACTGCAAGGCCTCTCTAGAGAAGCCTGGCTGATTGGAGGTGGGAGGCAGGGAAAAGATGGAGAGAGAGCGTTCAGACTTTGTGTTTTGGTACAAGGGAGGAGGCGGCTGGTACTCTTAATAAAATTGTGAAATCAGAAGTACTTGCTTTAGGGGAGGAGAGGTGAGTGTATGTTGAATTTGAAGCGATTGTAGGAGATGCAGGTGGGTATAGCAGTTAGACATGAAGGTCTAAAGACAGGAGAGCTTTCTCATTTGCAGAGAAGGTTCATGGCTGCGGAAACTGGACTTGAAGAGGTTAATTAGCCCATGGAGGATCACGGTAAGTGTCAGGGCCAGGGTCTGGTGAGGTTGCCGGGGTAACAGTGAAGCAGGAAAAGAGGCTCACAGAGAATCTTTATTCCGAGGGGCAGAAGGATGGACAAACTGGTGAAGCCCCTTGGTATGAAGTCAGAAAAGGAACAGCTCAAAAGGCAGGAGAAAGATTTGGGTTCTATACAGTTTAAGTTGTTAAACATTATGTTTAACTTAATAGGAAATGAGGTATAGTTGCATATTTTTTAGTGTGGGTGATGATAGGACTGAGGCTCTCCTTGACATAACTTAATTGAAAGATTGGGGTAGGCAGTTGGTCCAAGGTCAGGATGCTGAGGCATGTCTCAGTAGTGCTGATTGCATTGCTGAAATAACTGATAGTCCAGGTTGCATCCAGAACTTGGGGAACTTGGATGAAGA
This sequence comes from Hippopotamus amphibius kiboko, assembly GCF_030028045.1. NCBI lineage: Eukaryota > Metazoa > Chordata > Mammalia > Artiodactyla > Hippopotamidae > Hippopotamus > Hippopotamus amphibius. The sequence continues at coordinate 6,094,445 of NC_080186.1, read as the reverse complement.
TGGCAGAGGAGTTGAGAGGCTGGAGGTCACAGTCAAGAAGAGATTTTGTGGGATTCATAGTGACTGTGCAGTAGTAAATAAAAGAAATTTTCTAGTTTTACATCCTAGATGTTTTCACAGATGTCCAGGCATAAGTGGATGGCCAGGTTGGAATAAAGGGAGGGTACCAGGAATTGTGGCTGCAAACAAAATATTAGAAGGTCTGTGGGCAAGATTTCTCATATTCCTGAGAGTGCTGTCAGAAGGTAGGGTAGAGGAAGGACCTTTCAGTGTGGTGTCAGATGGCTGTTGCAGGGGGAGGCTGGCTTGGCTGGGTGATACCGTGATGAGGAGAGCAGCTAGAGGTGGTAGAAGATGTGGAAGGCTTACGAGGAGAGGGATGTTGTGTGGATCTTCTGTGAGGATGCTGATCAAGGTGGGCATTGGGTATGAGGGCATTTGGAGAAGGAGTGGGTGGTGAGAAGATGGCAGCTCTCTTGGATATAAGGAACCAGTTGGGTGAGATGTCTGGAGTCAGAAGCAGGGATTGGGAGGAGAGTAACGGGCAGGATGGGAAGGTAACCTGTGCTGTGGCTGATCCTTGTAGGGAGACTGAGAGTTGGCCCCCGGGCGCTGCTCTGCTGGATGATGTGCTTCTCCAGCGGCAGGGCCTTTCTCACAGCACCTTCTCACCAGTGGGGCTCAGTCGGTGGTAAACTGAATGGAGTTGAATTAATATGTAGAGGTTGAAGATGGAGGCAGGTGGTGACGAGGCAGGATTCTGTGAGTAGAAAAATATTTAGAATTTAACATCTCAGGTTGGAGTGTTGGCTCCAGAATATGTTGTGCTATTTATTTCCTCAGTCACTCAACAAATATTAGGCATTTAAGTGTGTAGCTAGGCACTGGTCTAGGCTCTAGAGACAGAAATAACAGTGGACATACAGCTCTAATGGCGCTTACATCCGGGTGGGGAACAAAGACAAATGAACACAAATAAGGTAATTGGGATGGATCCTGTGAAGCCATGGACGAGCTGCACCCTCTCTGAGCAGAGCGGGCTGCCTTCTTCAGGGAGCAGCACTTCCCACGCCAAAGCACCTTGTGCTGAGCAAGTCTGGGCAGACCGTGCCTCTGACAGTTTGTGTCAGTTCAGCAAGAGCGATGGGTGTTTCTCTAATAATTCAGGTGACCTGCCCCATCTGGTGGCCCTTGGGTTCTGGGTTAATTGTGTGTAAAGTCTTCCTTGTTGGAACCAGGTAGACGTCTTCAGGACCCAGGAGCTTCCGCTGAGCTTTTGGCAACTGAATTTGGCTGAAAGGAGCAGTGGGAACTGCTGTGGACGTGAAATGTTGCTGTTTCATATGAAATCCATGCGTTTGGCGTGCATAGACCCCAGTATGGGGGATGCAGTAACAGAGTATTTTTAAATGCCAAAAAGATTCTGTAAACTTTTTTCGTGACTTTTTGGATTGGGGGAAAAGACTGAAAGATGAGGGTCTGGTTCTTGCTAAAACTTTTGCTGATAATCTTCTGGTCGCTTTGGGTGAATGTTCTCTATGGCCAGGAGGGAGAACGGGGAGAAATTGCAGCTGAATCCCAGAGGCGTAGACTATGATTTCATTTTCTTTGATGCCTCCTCAGTGTGATGTGTTTTATCAAAGAGGCCTTAAAAGAAAAAAGGGCATGAAGGAGCTTGATAAGTAAAGGATTCATTTCCTCATTATGGAGGACATTTCTTTCATCCTTTATTAGGCCACAAGAATTTTCCCCGCTGTTCCCCATCCTAGACAGTGTTGAGAAGGTCCCACCAACCTTGCCTGCCTGTGCTCAGAGCAGCCGGGTCTTCTGGAGCCTGAGAGAGGTGGTGAAAGCTGACCTCAGGTCTCAGAGCTGTCCTCAAATTAACCAGGGGAAAGAAACCCGCTGCTGGTGGGTGAGATTTCCTCTGCAGGTTCACTGTCATTGTGTCCTGTTATTTTTTTTCGTTCACAATTTGATCAAAACCAAGAAATTCTAGTCTCTCCTCCTTATTTTTTCTCTACTCCCTCCCTTCACATCTTACTATTCTCAGATAATTCCTCATCTGTCTGTAGAAAACCACCCACTTGTAATGTCATTAAAGTTTGATGGTAAAAAAGCAAAAGTGTGGGTAAGCCTGTTTCTGGTTGAGTCTGTGCCTGGGACCAGTTTTCATATCTTGACAATTCATTGATCCTCTTTTAAAAAATCGAGTATTAACTAAATAATTAGGCCCCTTCTGGGCCTGAGAGGCTCATGTGCTGATAATAGGATTTGTCATTGAAGAAACATTTATTAAACACCTGACTTGTATGTGCAAAGAACTCTGCTAGATGGCCCCAGACAGGACCTCCCCACCTCATGGAGAGAAATGGCAGGGATGCACTTGGGTGCCCGTCCAGTGCCAGGCAGAACGTGGGAAGTTCCATGGTGGGGTATGCAGAACGACGCAAGGACGGAGGAGGGTGACAGAACCTGGGCACTAGATGGTGAACACACGTGTTCAGGGTCACACCATTGGTACGTGAAGCACACAGGAATCCAGGCCAGACACTCCAGCCCAAGAGCAGCTCCGAGGAGATGTGTGTTGCACAGGATCCCCGGACAGAACATCATGGCAGGAGATGGAGGCGTTGTGGGGTGTGGGTTGTGTTCAGGCAGCAGCAGGGGCCTGGCTTTAGTTGAGTCTAGGGCGGCAGGGGCAGACCTGGAGCCCAGGTGCCATGCCCTTCCTTCGTCTTGCGTTTCTCATAGACGTTTAACACAGCCCTGTCTCCCCCTGTGCTCAGATGAAACCACAGAATCCATTCTAACACAACTTCTAATGCAAATGCGTGTGTCTGGTGGGAGTTGAGGCTAGGGTGATAGAACAGAGGTCACTGAGCACTTTAATTGCACCCGGAGGAGTCTGAACTCTTTATTCTTCTTGAACAGAGAAGTGCCCTAATCAGTTTTGGAATTCAAAGAAGAATGGCCTTTTCCTCAGTGGAACAGCAGTTACACAGTGAAGGGTCTTCAGTGGTGCCATCTGTCTGGGTTCTGGAAAGTGTTTTTAATAACCCCAGCTGGGTTCTGTTAGGCCAAGCCGGAGTCTGATAAACCTAGCTGAGATGTGGAGCACCCCAAGAATCCCTGTCTTCCTCTCAGGTGCAAAGTGAAGGAAACAGTCTCCCCATAGAGCCCCTAGAAAAGCTTTGCTTAAAAAGCCATAGACTGCCTCCCAAGTTTAAATTGGCATATACTTTTTTCATCATAAGGATGTAATTTCTAATATATCATAAATATTGACAGTTAAAAATAAAACTGTCCCATCGGCCTTTTAAAGACACCTGCTGCATCTCGAGTGCCATCATCATCTATACCCATTATCATCTGTTTTAAAAATATACGAATGGGCTCCTTTTTAGCGGTAATATTTTACATTTTATCTTTTCCCCGTGTTTAACCTGTAACTGGTAATTTTCCAGTCTACTTCCCCATAGACTTTATTCCTGATGCAAAGCATTTTGTGCTGGAGAGTCTATTGTCAGATCACCCTTTCACACTCCTTGTGACAGAAGTATGCGTATCAGACATGTGTGCATGTTGTTATTTCCTTTAGCAGTAAAGCTCTGTGTTAAAATCCTCTCCAATTATGTTATAATAATTAGTACTAGGTTGATCAAAGCAACAAGATATTATAAAAGTTGATAAAATTTTACTTTTTGTTTAATATTTATTGGAAATTAGATGATTCTGTTTTTGGTTTGTGTGTGTGTGTGTGTTTGGTGATTCCGTTTTTAAAACATGTTAGTTCTTGGAAGAATATTACTTATTGTTAGAGTGGGGCCATGTTCTGCATCGATTTTACCCTTATTCTTCACTTATTTGAAGATATAAGTACTCAGGAACCTTGTTAACATAAATAGATAGGGAGGATAGTTTTGTCACTCAGTTCCTGAATTCCTTCCATAATCAAGAAATATAATTTATCATCAGACATGATGTTTAGTAATCTGTCAGATGACACCTCCACAAGAGCCTCCTTCAGTTTTGTTGAAAGTAAAGAACTGGGAAGTACCTGAGTTGCAGGAGGCTTCCCATTATGACCTTGGAGTTCGTCACTGTGTCAACGCGAACATCAGTGTCTTGAATTGACCCTTTGTTTGGTGGCTGGAGGTTTCTGCACGGGGCAGTGCCGCCTAGTAGCACTCCAGATGGGAGAGGGGGATGCCTTTGTGTGTGAAGTGAGAGGAGGACGATTGTGAAAGGGGAGGTGGAAGAAGAGTTGCACCGTCCTCACAAGGGAGTGTTCTCAGACAGAGGAATTTTAGGAAGAAAATATATGAAAGTTGAAGGTTTGGAAATGAATTCCCTTTAAACTGTTTGAGTCCATGTACCCTGAAGAAAGTCTTTGGTGTCTGCACACCTTGATTTGCAGACTATGGACCTACCGACAAATCTTACTCTCCAGGCCCACTTCTGGGCGCTGGGAAAAACCCAGAATTGGGACTGTCCTTATGGAGAGGGCCAGCCTGGGAGCCTTCAGTTCGTCAGCCTTGGGCAGGGAACCAGGCCACACATTGCTTTGATGATTTAGTGATGACTAAATTACTGTCCTTGCCCTCTAGGCATTTATAATCTGAGCTCGTATCATAAAACGAAACAACACCCTCGCTGCGCCCCCCCCCCCCCCAAATCCAACAAAAATCAGAACCCTCTATGAGAGTTTATTTAATATGTTATTAAATTAGGTACGTATGTTTGCATTTTTTTAATGTTTTGATAACTGGACTTCCATATAAGTGGTTTCCTTTGTAATCACACTTTATTTTCTTTTAGGCATTTAAAAACCGTTTCTAGAAGAGGTTGGGCTTTACCAGACTGCCACAAGGTTCCATGGCAGGAAAAGGGTGAAGAACTGTGTTCTCAGTGCTGGCCTCTTCCAAATACCAGTCAGTCAGTCAGTTTCCAAAGAGTGCTAGATGACAGTTTCAATAAAGTGATTTCATGGAAGGACACCATGTAGAGTTTTTGGTAGGACTGTGGGGTGTCGTGACTGGCTTGGGCATGCCACGTAGATGTTTATCACATTGTATTAGACTGTCAGACTCAGACCTGGTATAGTCAGCCTTCCGCATCTGCAGGTTCTCCAGCTGTGGATTCAACGAACCATGAATCAAAACTATTCAGGGGAAAAAATTCCAAAAAGTTCCAAAAAGCAAAACTTGGACTTGCTGCTCATCAGCATCTATTTACGTAGCAGTTATTGATACAGTGTATTAGGTGTTATAAGTAATCGGGAGATGATGTAAAATATAGGGGAAGATATGCGTAGGTTATGTGCAGACACTACACCATTTTATACGAGGGACTTGGGCATCCACGGACTTTGGTATCCTGGAGGGCCCGGGAACCAGTCCTCTTTGGATACCAAGGGACACCTGTATTATCAGGCACTACCTGAAAGATATTAGTATCTCCTGTAAATTCAGCCACCCCACTCCCCCCCACCACCACCACCACCCAGCCGCCAGGGGGCGTGGTTCTCGAGGGTCTTCGGCCTTCCTTGCCCCTATTCTGGTGTAAGAAATCCATGTGAGGGAGAAAACTTTCATTATCTCCAGATTGTGTTTCACAACAATTGAGAATGTTCTTGGTTTTATTAGTAAGTAATGTGAACCCGTGCCTTCCTGGTTGCTGTGTGGCTTGTTTCTTTAGCATCTCGGCGTTCATTATTTCCTTCCCGGTGCCTGCTCAGGCAGCTGGTTGGCTCCACGCACCAGGTCCCCTGACTTGAAGCTGCAGAGCTGCATTTAGATCAGGTTTCTCGCGTGCTGCTGACTTTATCTCATTTAGAGTATCACATTTCTGTTGCCATACACTGTGTGATCTGGGCCTCCCCACAGCTTTTTAACAATTAGTAATTGAGCAGGAAGTGTGTTTTTATTACAGTGGCCTTTTGATTTTGATTTTACAATCGTGTAGTGTTTAGCAGAGAACAGAGGTGGGGAAGTAGCCCTCTGAAACACATTTTTGACAGAGAGAAGTCTGTTGTTTCAGCTACTTGGCTATCTGTCAGCAGTTCTCAGACTCCCCCCCCCCCCCCCCCCCCCCGTGTTGGTTGCCTGGCAACCTGGGGCTGGAGCAATCAAACCGTGGCCAGTGCTTTTCCAGGCCCAGATTGGGAGGTGATTTATTGGTGGAAATGTAAGCCGGTAAACCCAGGCCTCAGAAATAGACCTTTTTCTTTTTTATTTCTTTTTTAAACCAGGAGTGTATATGAATCACATTAAGAAAAAATAAAAGATTATCAGTTGGAGGCTTTTGTTGTAAAAATTTTAAAGAATAAAATCAAGGCCTGTCGTGAGCTTGTTATTCTGTCTGTCAACATGTATATAGGATAAATATTTTTATTTAGTTGCACTATTACCCTTTTCTTTCTTTTATTTTACTGCAACACCCAGCGGTTTAAAGGTTAGTGCTTTTTTGGGTAAGTTAGGATACATGGGATGTCATCTTACCATGAGAAACTCAGCCCCGGGACCGTTCATGGCTTGCCAGGGTTGTCTGTGAAGCCTTGATAGAACCAGGGCCCAGCTTTCCTGATGCTGTGTGTCTATTCTGGATTTAATGCAGTAAAAGCGTAAAATGCTGATTGTTCTTCTCCTTATTTTTCAAAATTAGCTGAAAACTCCCTGCATTACTGTCTGCTGTGGTGATGGGTGCTTAAGGAGGTCTTCCTCTTCATATGTGCGCGGAACTGGTGTGGGCAAGGGAAAGCTGTCATTGTGGGACAAGTCAGTTCTGAACTTTCCGATTCTTCCTACTTTCGGCTTCTGCCTTCTTTGCCCCTCCTCCTCATTTATAACTTTTTAACTCTGGAAATTATCTCATTGATTAATTTTTGCTATAGAAGTGAGTTTTAAAGCTCTTTTTGAGGGTTCTCCTTCATAGAGCCTCAAATACTTTCTCCAGTATTGCAAATGAGGAATATCTGGGTGTAGGGAGGAGGGTAGCGAGGGCGGTCTGCGTGGGGGGTGGGCAAGGAAGAGCCTCAGCCTGACTTAGTAGGCTAAGTATTTCCTAAGCATTTCTTTTTGTAAGATTTTGAGGAAATGCTCTGGAACTCAAATGCCACTCTGCATGCAGCCCAGTGTATCCAACTGTGTATGTAGATGCACTATTAGCATGTTTGTATTGCTTATAAGTACACAGATCGAATCTGTGTGTGTGTGTAATTTACACACAGCTGTGTTCATGTTCCCTTAATACCAGTATTTTCAGCAAGAGTGAGGTATCATGGGAGCGCTGTTGTTCCAAACAAAGCCAGCAGAGCAGCCTCGAGGTGGGGCCCATTACCAGCCCCTGATGTGGGGCCCTCCCTTGATGGCCTCTCTGGTGATAGGCATCCTGGGTGGGGGATAGTGTGAGACCAGAAGGGTGCCTGTCATGGAAAGAAAGCAGTGACCCTTGGTTAGACCAGGATCTGCCTTGTGACCGAGTTTTTCCTTTTGTAATTGAAATACACTCCCCTTTCCCCTCTACCCCCCTGCATTTCCTGAAAGGATACTTGATTTTCCTTTCATTTTGGAGAGCATTTAAGTGACCAAAGTTCAATAAGGAGCCCTAGCTGTTGTCATGTTGTCATGAGAGGGAAACAAAGTCCAGAAGCCACTTCTGTGGGCCTCAGTTTCCCCTGTTTGGGAGGTGGGGCGGGGGCGGATTGTAACAGCTTCTGGATTGATTGAGTTCTTCAGGAAGACACGTTTCACTTAATTTGAAATAATGGGCCTATATGATTTTATTTCATTTAGGACTGTATGATATCATTGTCCATAATTCTAACAATGTATTTATTTTACCTCCCTGTAGAAAACGTCTAGTGCCTTAGATGTTTTAATGTTTTACCAAAAAGGAGCAGGGCTCATCCTAGACCTGTGCTATCTGCTTGTGGTGACCACTGGCCACCTCTGGCCATTGAGCACCTGAACTGTGCTAGCCCGAGTTGAGATGTGCTGTTAGTGAATTTTACAGATTGAGTAGGAAAAAGAGAATGTAAAATATTTCATTAATCATTTTTATGTTATTACACATTGAAATGATAATATTTTGGATATGTTGAATTAAAATGTATTACTAATGTTCATTTTACCTGTTTTTTTTGTAAAGTATGTAGGTAATTAATTTTTTTCCCTTCAGTTCTTTATTAGAGCATAATTGCTTTACAATGTTGTGCCAGTTTCCGCTGTACACCAAAGTGAATCAGCTGTATTTACACATATATCCCCATATCCCCTCCCGCGTGAGCCTCCCTCCCCTGTTTCTTTTTAAACTATGGCTACTAGAAAATGAAAGGTCTGGACTTGGCTCACATTTGTGGCTCACATTCAGTTTTATTGGGCAGCCATTGATCTAAACACCTTTCATTATACTTTTTGCTAAAGGCTTCCCACTAAAGAGTTCTACTTCTTTGTTCTCTTGTAACTTATAGAGAAGCCACATTTCTTTTTCAGTTTATTCCTCTTTCCTCCTGTGTCAAGATCTACTTTGTTAAAGAAGGTGAACTTTTTAGTGACTTAATTATGACCCACTTGACAGGGACATTTACGTGGGGACTGCGGTGCTATTGCAGGGAGAGAAGGAGCCTCTAATGCCCATTTGGGTTCGTTATTAGTGTTGGGTTATTTTTAATTTGGGTGAGGCTGGGCAGCCATAATTGGTAAGAGGTATGAAGCTGGCGGTATTTCTGCATCTGTTCATGCTGCTGCTTAACTAGCCGGTTCTCATTTGATTTGGAAGTGCATTGAGGCATGCTGCTCTGATATTCACCCAGTGGTGATGCTGTGTTAGGCCTGCAGGGGTAGAAGGACTTCAGCTACTCAGTGTAATCATCTAGACTCAGGGGGTCATGTAGACGGAGATGTATAGGATGGCTCAGTGGCCTTTGCTGGTGGGCACAGTTGCTATGTAAACCATCCAGCATGAGATCGTTTTCCTGTGGGGCATGTGGTCTTTGAAAAGTGGAATGACTTTTTTTTTTTTTTTTTTTGACATTTGTGACCACCTGGAAGGGTTTCGCACACAGGTGTGTTGAAAAAGGAACTTGTGAGCTTCACTCTGGGTGCTAAGCTGGTACAGTGGAGTGAGATAGCATGGTGTCTCTAGTGAGACTTGGACATTTGAACAGACGGGAAAGGAGGTGTCAAACCATTCCGTAGGTAGTAATTAAAGCGTCAGGGACTTAGCAGTGAGCACAGGTCAGGAGACCTTGAGTCAGACTGGAGGGCAGATGGCTGAGCCAGCTCACCTCCCAGGTACATTCATTTGTTCATGCAGCCAGCAGTAGTGGTCGCCTGCTCCGGGTGCTGGGGATTCCCTCACATACTCAGGATCCTAGCAGGTCATGTCATGTCATATGGCAGCAAGAGCTGGGTGTTCACATAGAGCAGAGGAGCGTTATAGAGTGAGGGGCCTGCAGGTTGTCTCAGGAAGTCTAACTGGAAGATGGTTTAGTGGTTGATTTAATTAATAGTTGGCTAACATTGAGGTTGAAGTTTTTAGTGGTGTTTGTAATGAATCTTGTGTTGGTTTCCTTTTGCTGCCTAACAGAGTACTCCCAACAATAAAAATTACCTCAACTTAAAATAAGAATGACTATTTATTTTCCTGTTTCTGCAGGACAGGAATGTAGGAATGGCTCAGCTGTGCAGTTCTGACTGGGGGTGCTTTCATGAGGCTGCAGTCAGATGGTAGATGGGCTTGGAGTCATCTTGCAGGCTCCTTCACTCGCGAGTCTGGGCTAGAAAACCTCAAATGGCGGGGGGCTGCACAGCTGGAGTTTCTGAGGCATCCCTCTCTATCCCTGTGTGGTCTCCCCAGCATGGTGGCTTCTGGATAACCATGATTCTTAATGTGGTGGCTCAGGGCTCCAAAGACACATGTCCAGGGAGGGAGAGCCAAGCGGAAGCTGTGTTACTTTTTTATGCTTGCCTCAGCCTCAGGCCACCCAGTGCCACTTGTGCCCTGTTAGTCGAGATAGTTACAAAGGTCCATCCAGGCTCAAGGGCAGGGACCAGAGACCCACATGTCAGTGGAGGAGTGTCTTCATCACACTGTAGGGGCAGCTTGTAGGAGGAGGGAAATAGAGTCTGTCACAGATACAAAGCTTTTGTGGGTATGTGTGTTTCAGTTTGTTTTGTTTTAAATAATGTATGATCCTTGTCTGTAAAGTGAGAGCTTTGAGCAGCTTAGATGTTCTGAAGCTTCCAGCTCTAGTGTTCTCGGATTCTACTAGTTACAAGTATGGCAGGGAGTGAGTGTTGAGTTGACAATTGCCCAGCTCTTGTAGACCCTTCTGGAGCACATCAGCAGAAGAGTCAGCTAGGGTAGGAAGACTGATGGACTCCTCTTGCCGGCCTCAAACACCGTAGGACCTGGCACTTGAGTCATCCTTTGCGTTTCTGTAGCTTCTGGGGGCAGACGCCGGGGGCTGGGGGGAGGGTGGGGGTGGATAAAAGAGTGATGAAACTAGGAGCCGTTCCTTGTCACAATGCTCCTGAGTCGATGAAGGTGGAAGAATCAGGGCAGGATCGTAGTAGACCTGCCTCCCCCACTCACATACTCTTTGGCCTTTGGAAGATTGGAAAGGAAAGGGACCAGGAAAGAAAATGCTTTGGTATTATTCTTCCATGACAGCTGAATATTTGAAATCTGCTGTATTTGATGCTAGGGAGGACATCTCTTAGAAATAGACAGGCTTGTAAATGTCCATCAACAGATGAATGGATAAAAAAGATGCAGTACATATATACAATGGAATATTACTCAGCTGTAAAAAGCAATGAAACTGGGACATTTGTAGAGACATGGATGGACCTAGAGACTGTCATACAGAGTGAAGTGAGTCAGAAAGAGAAAAACAAATGTCGTATATGAACACATATATGTGAAATATAGAAAAATGATACAAATCAACCAGTTTGCAAGGCGGAAATAGAAACACAGACGTAGAGAACAGACATATGGACACCAAGTAGGGAAAGCGGGGAGGGTTGGGGGTGGGGGAATGAATTGGGAGATTGGGATGCCAAATTGTACACTCTAAATATATGCAGTTTATTGTATGTGAACTGTATCTCAATAAAAGTTCTTAAAATAAATAAATAAAAGAAAAAAAAAGAAATGGACAGGCTTGGATTTGGACTTCTGTTCTAATGACCGTTAGATCTTTTGGGACGAGGTGGGGAAATGAATCTTCTTTGCAAAAACTAGGATTTATTTAATATTAAAGGTATCTTAGACCAGTCTTCTGTATTTCCAGGTAAGACAGTTGACAAAACATGTCACGCGTTGACAGGGTCTCTTGGAAAGAGTTTAGCCATCCTCTTGTCTCTGTGTAGGAGAAAGGCTACCTGCCTGACTACAGCTCCCAGTGATGGAGAACTAGAGGCATCCACTGTCAAGGCTTTACAGACAGATGATAGGAAGCCCCGCCACTTTCTTGCACACGAGGACACGGAAGCCTATGACCTACACAAGGGTGGCATTACTTAGGGGCAGAGGCATGCACTCCAAGCCAGCTTTTTTTGTGGGAAAATTCTTAACATGGATGTATATGGATATACAGCATACAGTCTCTGACACTTTTGCTTCGAAGAGCAAGTGTATATGTGTGTATATGTAAAATTTCCTTCAGAGTTTTTTTTTTAGACAGATAGTATACCCTTGAATTCATTTGATATGTATAGATACAGGAAAGTGTTTTCTGCACCTAGATTCTAAGCAGTTAATCCTATTTCAAAATCTCATCTCTCTACTTCTCCACCCTTCCTGCTTGGTTATGGATTGGGGCAGGATATTTAATTTACCTAAACTTCAGTTTCTCCATCTGTAGCACCGACCCAGTGACACCTGTGTTGGAGAGTGTATTGAGAAGCCTTGAGGACGATGTGGTCTGGGACCCACCAGTGTCCATGTTGACATTGTGATGTCCTGAGACAACGGAAGATATTACTCTGAATAGAAAGTGTAGGTGCAAGTCTGAGCTAGGGAAAAATGTCAGATCTCAAGAGATTTGAGAATCATCAGCAAAAATGTGGTTATTATTTTCAATTGTTATCCTATTTGCTGTTTTTAAACTATAGCTAGTTGAATGGAACTTAACTATTAACTAGTTATTCTGGAATACTGCTATTAAATTCAAAATGTACTTACAGAGTCGACTCAGAAATCAGGGGCAACATACTGGAAATCTTGGAAACGCCCCCCACAGCTCGCTGGCATGTCTCCTCTCAGACACGTTGCTTCTGCTACTGTTTATTGAAAACGTCATGCTTTACTTGGGTCACCCTTTACTTGGTGTCTTAAATATTTTAAACCAAAACTCAAATAATACTTTTCAAAGCAGTATCAATAGTCTACCTCCAGCCGGAAGCATGCTTTAGATATGGGGTGATGGGAATCTGTAACAAACAGGATTAGATGGGTGAAATGCAGTAAATTCTCATCTGGTGGTTGGTCAGTGAGAGCCATTGATGAACAGGTGGGCATCATGGAATACAGATGTTTGGAAAGGCTTGTCTTTCTTCTGCCTGGCAGCAGCGTTCTCTTTTTCTTCACTAGCCCCCATTAACACAGGCCCACATTTAGGAAATGTCTTCGGTTTTCTGTTGCTGCTCTACACCTTCAAAAGAGCAGTGGACGTACTCCTCTCACTCCCTGCCTGGCTGGTGGGCTTACACTTTGTCTCTCCATTGCTAGGACTGTGGTTTGCTTACTTGCAGATCTGCCTGCTTTTCAGTCCCCTGAGAAGCAGCAAGTCATTAACATAAAATTTTGTGCAGAAAACAGGGTAGAACAGAAGGAACCATTTTCACAGTGGGACTCATTTTAATACCTACAGTGTTTTCCAAACAGTTATGCAAGAGGACTGAGTAGAAGTTGCTTTTCAGAAGTCATGGTGAGTTTCTGACTGTGATACACTAGTTAAAATTCACCAGAGGGAGTTAATTTTGAAAGCTCTCGGCCAGGGGTTAACGCGGAGTTATCTTTTAGCTGTTTTGGTAACATTGCCCCTCTCCTCTGGCTCCTCTTCTCTGCTGTAGACACAGGTCAGAGCCAGCACTGGCAAGGAGCCACATTGGGAGTTTCACGTGCACACGAGGGAGATAAGCGCACCTTATACTTTGGCCTTATCCACCTAGTACTCTTCTGTGTGCAATCCAATTTGATATTAAGAATAATCTTTTTGAGATAGGCAGGGCAGGTATTTTATGGTCAGTTTCAAAGATGAACAAACTGAGACAAGAATAAATGAAGTCTTGGGAATATCGCCTTTACGTGTCCATTTGTAGACCTTTGGGAAACACTTAAAATCTCGAAATGCAAATGCAGGCAGCAGGTGCCCATCATAGCCTGATCCACACCCTCTTATTGACTCCACCCCATGCCTGAAGTGCCCCAATTGTTTACTTTTGTCACCCTTGCCCCTTCTAACCTGGTTCAAGGATTTGGTGACATATGGTGAGTTTTGTAAAATGGAGATATTAATAGCCCCTGCCTCGTAAGGTTATTGTGATGCTTAAATGAGTCAGTTCACTTTGAGCCCTTATGACAGTGCCTGGCATTGGAGCAGTACTCAGTGTTGGCCGTTTTTATTGTTGTATAGGGTGGTGTTTCTCATTCTGACACAGAACAGTGAAGCTGCTTGCCCCAGGCCAACCCTACCCCTTACGCGGGGCGGGGGGAGACTCTCAGCATCTGGGCAGCCAGTGAGGCCGGCATCACCCGTGGGCACAGGGCTTGGCAGGCTCTGACCTGGGGCAGGCTCAGCAATGATGAGCGCAACGTTTGAACTTGTTACGTTATCATAAGAGGAAACATTATTGCATTTTGACCCAATTATGTTTATTCCTATTAAGTATCTCCCATTTCAAAAGTGGCTGTGTCTAAACAGCCATGTCAGAATTTCCTCTTTGGAACAGAGGGGCGGACCAATCCTAGGACTTCTGAGTTTGAATCTCATATTCTTTCCATTCTACCAAAAATGAGACATAGAGTTCTCCAGATTCTACTAAAACCTAAATTTAACAGTAAGTACTGTGTTCAGGTTACTCACTGTTTTTAAAACCAAGAATTAAATGTTCCTACGAGGAACTTAGAGGTAGGTAACTTCTGATGGTGATATGAAGTTTCAGCTCGAAAATAGAAAACTATAGCAATGTGTCTTAAAAGCTGGAGCATAATTATGTAACACGATGGAAGTGCTAATTATCACTACACTGGCAATCACAGTACAGTGTATACATGTATCAGATTAACATGTACACCTTGTAACACAATGTTATGTGTCAAAATATATTTCGGTAATTAAAATAAAAATTGGAGCACAACCACAGACTAAGTTGTAAAACAAAACAAAGAACAATCTCTTTGCCACCAATAAATCTGTATTTACATTTGGATCTCATCTGGCTATGGGGATTGAGAAATAGAAGAGGACTTGTTTTGTGTTCCCAAGAAACACACAGGTTGATTGGAAACAGCACCAGAGAACTAGTGCCAACACCCCAAGAACCTCAGCTCATGGGTCTGAGAGTGGCTGGACTGCAAGCCTGTGGAGCATAAAAAGCAGGGCTGCCTGGCACGCGGAGCAGTGACCCGGCCACAGCTCCTGCCTCATAAATGAGCAGTCTTCTTTCTCCTGCACCCTTGGCATCTTAGCATTCTACCATCTCTACACTGTCAGGGAAAGAACAGTTAATGGACAGAGACATAATTCATGAGGCCAATTGACGAGGCCTTGCGTCTCAGCACTGGAGATGCTGAATTTCAGCTCAACTGCTAGAGCACTATTAAGAAACAGACAGTGTTTGTGAACTTTTGTTTAGAAGCTTGTAGTACCTGTCTATTTGTAAGTTGATAGTGTTAATTATGAAATTAAAGTCTTAAAAACTTCAGGGTCTTCGTTTGCAGAGAGATGAATGAATAGACGGAACGCAGACCACAGCCTCAGCGACCTATTTAACGTACTGACCTGTTCTAATCATTGACCGCTCTGAGTGGGTTGGCTTTGTTTCGATTTTAAAGGCTACTCTACGTTTCTGGTAAACCACAAGGTAAAGGCTGGTCTCTGAGAAGCAGATGTTTTGCCAGTTTTGAGGCCTTGTGGCTTTCCATAGAGAAGTAACAGTACAGGCCACATGAAGCTTTTACTTCCTTTTTTTTAAACAAGTGGGGCCAATGGTGCTTTGCACTTGATAGCACAGTCACTGATTATACACTGACAGCAGTGGTCTGTGTTCACCACCAGATGTCAAGTCCATGGAAGTAGTTAGTTTGAAATGTCTATAAGACAAGTGTTCCTGATGGGCTTGGGCCATAGATTTAGCCTTAGAAGTAGTAGTGAGAATCTTGGATGGTATTTAGAGCCAGGGGAGCAGTGGAAGTCACACTGGGAGGGAGTTTGGAGAGCAGAAAACCTACAACAAAGCCTTGGGGAGACTAATATTTAGAGGTTGAATAGAGAATTGAGCAGCCAGGTGAGAGGAGGAAAATCAGCAGAGTTTGGTGTCATGGAGCCATGAGATCAAGTCTGTTATCAAAGTTCAAAAAGGGCCCTTTAGCGTTTAACAGTCTATTTCCACTGTGACCACCCTAGCCTAGGCCCTTGTCCTCTCATGGTTTATTTCCCTTGTATATCAAAAACTCCAGCTACCTGATGCTACAGGGAGGCAAGGTGGTATAAGATACAATTCCTGTCTTTTCAGAGCTTACAGACTCTCCAAGGGCATGAGGCCTTATACAAATAAATAAATGCCAAATGAATGGGTGGGGGAATGGTGAGGGAAGTTCATTTTGGAGTGGGAGGGACTTGAGCTTGAGTTTGAGGTTGAACTGAAGGTAGGTTGTGGAGAGAAGGATTAAAGTTACCCCCGAGTCGGAGTTCAGACAGAGGTTGTAGCGTGGGCCAGTTGGCATTACTGGATGTCTGTTTGGAAAGGTAGGCAAGGATGGGATTCTGGTGCACCTTGAATGCAAGGCTAAGAGGGGTTCAACACCACCCTGAAGAGGTCAAAGAGCTATTCTTTGGTGGGCTCTGGGGACAAGATGGTATAGGACTCAAGGTGAAATCCGTGGTTTTGAAAACTTTCTCGGCAGAGGTTTGTAAATGGCTGGATGGGGGTGTTGGATTGGTAAGCCAGCTAGTCGGAAAGAAGGATCAGGGTTTGGCCTGGGACTAGTGCCGGAATGGGTGGGAAAGGAAGGCGCCGAAAGCCCATTCTCAGGAAGAACGCTGAGGACTTGGTGATTTGATTGGGGGGGGGGGGGGGGGAGCAGCGCGGAATGGGCAGAGTCACAGATAATGGTACTATGACTGATAATGATTATCTCTGTAGACTCTTAACTTAGCCCACTTTACCGAGACCATGGCAGTAGTGCACCGCATGGATTTTGGAGCCCAGGTTTGAATTCTGCCTTTAATGCTGAGGAGCTGGGTGACCTTGGTCTGGTTACTTAACCGATGGTGCCTCAGCTTCCTTGTCGGTAAAATGGAGATACCAATAGTTTCTTCTCGGTTGTGAGGCTCCTGGTATAAAGTAGGTACGAAATAACTATTTGTTGAATGGAGGCTGTTCAGAGGATTCTAACAGGCAGCAGCATCGGGGTCTGAACGCACGCTTGCGGAACTTGCCCACGTTACCCTGCTCTTCCAGATTCAGCCTTTCTTAGATGCTCCTTCACTGGGCTGGCCTCTCCCAGTAAACCTGTTGTGTGTCCTCTGGCATGGAGCCCACGTTCGGAGTACATGGCCTTGCCATTCCACCGTCTGCCTCATGCCAGAGCCCACCTCATCTTCATGTAGACGCTCCCGGTCTGATTACCACTTCCTGTTCTCTGCCTCTGTCTTCCCTGGAGGGCCTTCCCACCCCTCTGCACCTTCAGATGCCGTCTGCTCTGCCCATCTGGCCTTGGTGAAGGTGTTCTGGACAGGGACAGTTCATCCCTCTTCTCGGCTCCCTTGCAGCACTGGTGAGCCGCCCTTCACTAATTCATGCTTGGCTGACCTATCTCAGAATGTTCTGTAGTGACCTCACACACATTTATCTTACCTGCTAAAAAATGAATCCATTATAATAAAGGTCCATGGCTGCCATTTTGTTGTTGTCATTTTAAAAATTCCTCCCAGTGTTAGGTGCTCACTAAACACTTAACTTTTTAAAGAGTAGATTAAGAAGCATTAATTCTGAAGGCTGAGGTTGAATTCACGTCCTCCTTGTCTCACACCTGGGTCAGCCTCTTTAACTGCATTGCGGCTGGCCTGTCCCTGATGCACGCCGGGGGGGGGGGGGGGGGGACGGGGGACAGTGCCGCCGGAGCAGTCCCTGTCCCATCTTTCCATGGAACACCCATCCTTACACTTCTCCGCTGGCCTACACACTTAGGACCATAACTCTTGAGCCTGGCCTGAAAGGCTCTCTGCAACCTGACCCTCTCCTGCCTCTTCAGTCTTATCTGCTGGCGCTCCACTCTGCACACCCTGTCCTCCTCGCACTTCCCAGAATCCTCTGTCTGCCCTTCCTGGCTGACTCCTCTGCTTGTGGCCCTGCTGGAGCCCACCTGGCAGGCTGGTGCTCTTCCTTAGCACTTCCGCTAAGACAGCGGCAGAGTTTAAGTTGCTTCCTCCTCCTGGCCCCACCTCCCTCCCTTTGTTCCTCTGCTGCTTTTTGTTGGGGCCCTGAGATTGATCTGTTTACCTGTTGGCCAGGCCCGCTCCTTGAGGGCAGGGCAGTCTCATCCCTTACCACGGAGCCCAGGATGCGTGCTAAGCATATAAGTGATACTTTTTTCAGGTAACAAGGGTCAGTGCTCTTCAGGCTAGAGCAGAGCTTGCTCCTTTCTTGTGCCTTGACAGATTTTTCCTTTTGAACTATACGAATTGTGTTGAAAACTGACAGTGATGAGTCATATCTTAGGAAGGGATGAAATCTGAAAATGCAAAGCCTCCAGGAATGGAGTAGGAGGTTGCAGATCGGTCTTGCAGGCCAAGTCTGGCTCTTCACTGAATTTGCCCGGCTGGTCTCCACCGCGGGGAGTGGGAGGGACTCTCCTCCCGGTGGGCAGGTGATTTATTGGCTGGGAAGCTTCCGCGGTGGTTTAGTTGTGAAACGGCGCCCTGCGAGGTGCCGGCTAATGCCTGGGCAGGGCGGGAGCGGCCGCCCACAATCCCGGGCCGGAGGGACCGCGGGGGTCGTCGGGGCCAGCTCCCCGCTTCGCAGCCCGGCGGCGGCGGGCGTGCGCGGCTGACTCTGCCCGTCCGGGGGAGGCCGGGAGACGGAGCGGCCCAGGAAAGGGCCCGAGGGCGGCCCGGCCCCGGCCCCGCGGGCGCCCTCTGCTCGCGCCCGCCGCGGCGGGGAGGAAGTTTCCGCGCTCCGCCGCCCGGGTCGACTCCCGCTGCTCCGAAGGAGGAAAGCGAGGTACCGGCGCCGCGGTCCCGGGTGGCTGTGGCCGCGGGCCCCGCGCGGAGCCCCGGGGCGGGGGCCGGAGCCGGGCCGGCCGGCGGCGCGGCGATCCAGGCCGCCTTTTGCAGCCGCCCGCGGCCGCGCCGGCCTCTGCGCGCAGCTCCGGCCTCCTCCCTCGGCGGCGGCGGCGGCGGCGGCCTCAGCCCCGCGCCCCGCGCCGCGCGGCCCCGCCGCGGTCACACGCCGAGCCTCCCGGCCGCCTCCGCCCTGCGCTTTGTGGAGCCCGAGCCCGAGCCCGAGCCGGAGCACGAGCCGGGTGACAGGCGCGGCCTCTAGCCGCCCGGACCCTGAGTGTGGCCCGCGGCGGCCCCGCGTACCTGTGGCTGCCGGGGATCGGTCGCGCGGGACCCGGCTTCGCGCCCCGAGGTGGGGGCCCCGCGGCGGCGGGGAGGGGCTGCCCGGGAGGAATGGACAAAGTGAAAGTCCCCGGACCGCTGAGGAAATGGGAGACGGGGGGGGGGGGGGGTGTGCGGGGCAGGAGGAAGGGGTGAGGGGTGCTGGTGGCTCGGTATCTGGTGCCCAGGAGTGGCTTTTCACGCCCGCGACGGCGGGGCAGGCCGGCCGGGGTCGGGCCCCCGGTGGGCGTCCGCGGTGCCGCTGCTGTCCTGGTGAATTCCTCGGATTAACGGGAGGCCTTTTAACCCTCTAGGGTGCCCTTCTGGAGAAAAGTCTCCCGGTTGGGTTCCGTTCTCCCCCTTCTGCTCGACACTCTGGGAAGCTTCGTTCTCAGGTGGAGACCAGTTGTGCCGTTTTATTGAAACACGGAGCGTATTTGTTGTTTATGCCTCTGTGGACCGATGCGGAGACTGGAGGCAGCGAGGGCACAGCTTGCTTCTTGCCTCAGACGCAGGATGCCCTCCTAAAGCTGTCGGGTGTGCGGGGCTGGGGACCTGATGGAGGCTGTGCGGGGCCCGTCGGGGCGGGGGTCCCAGCTGTGCTACTGAAATATTCCCCCAGCCTAGTCAACCTACCCTAGCGCAGACTTTTTTGTGGTTGTTGTTCTGCTGATTGCAGATATCTTTGCTTTGCTGACATCCTGTTTTGTTTTTGGTTTTTACATCCCATTTGTTGTTTCTTTTTATCACAGAAACGCTTCGTTAAGGGGCTCAGGCAGTACGGCAAGAACTTCTTCAGAATTAGAAAGGAGCTGCTTCCCAATAAGGAAACAGTGAGTACAATTGGACTTTATGTAACTTGGTTTTTTCCTCTTCCCTCCTGCTGCTTCTCTGCACTTGATCTTATGAAATGGTTTCCTTTAACCCTGTGTTTAACCCAGGCTGGCCTCCAGCAGCCTATTCATTTTCCTTCCTTCACTTTTAGTTTTTGCTCATGACTCTAGATAATGAAGTGACAGAGTATGCTTATCCCCACCCCACCCCCCAGGAAAGTGGATTTTGGAACAGAAAAGTCTTTGGCAACAGAGGGCTATGGGGGGAGGGGAGTCTGGGATGTTGGGGAATTAACATCTAATTTTAAATACAGTGGCAGAAATAGAAAATATCATCACTAGTTTGGATTTGGTTATTGACAAAAGTCATCAACAGACAATAGAGCTAAGAGGTTTGTAGCTCCATATACTTAAATTCTCTTGGGGCTTTTAAAATGTATTTCGCATTGCTATATTTTAACTAATTTTCCAGCCGTCAAAGTTTTCACTTTTTATTGGACAGATACACAGGGGTCCCTATAAACTGCTTGAAATGAGGCTTTTGAAAATTCCTTTGATATTTCACAAAGCTTAGAATCAGATCTGATGAGTGCTTTTGCTAATCTTGGGGTAGGTGGGTATGCTGAGGGAACTTGGGAGTGAAGTTATGTAAAGAGAATGCTAGCAGGAGATTCATTCAGGCTTACCTGAATAAGCCTGTAATTTCCTACAGGTGGTATTGGAGGAGGGTGGGGTGAGTCCTCCTTGTGGCTTGGCCAAGGAATGGGGGAGACGGGGGTCCAGCTACTTCCCAGGATCTGTGGCCCAAGTACAGTGGAAGTGCACTTCAGGGCTTGGGGGTGGGAGGTGAATATTTAGACATCGGACTTCTTCCCCACCCCGCTTTTGGGAGGAGAATCTCTGTGAGAAATATCCATAACAAAACCTGGTTGGTTTGGGTTTTGTTTGCTAATTGGGTATTGTTTATTGATTTCCTCTTACTCAATTTTGGTTCTTTTATTCGAGTTTTGTTGGTTTTATTTAACTGTTTCTGGACACGTTTTCTATATAGTACCTTGTACAGACCTCATAATAGGAAAGAAGGGTTCTGAGATTTCAGATATCATGTAGTATAAATTGGTGGTTTGAATTAAACAATAATTGGATTAAATTTTCAGTATTATACATCTAAATATGTTGAGATGGGTCATTTTGAGGATAATTTAAAAAAGCTGTTTATGGACATTAAAATATATTATGTAATCAGTCTGTATAATCAACTTACTTTTTGCTCTTTCCAGAACAGATTGGTAAGAGGTATTTAATGTGGAGCAATGAAAGAAATACCTTTATGTTTTCTGAAGGATTTCAGTTATTTGAAGTAAAAACTAAAAAGGCTTTACCCAAGTGTAGGAATTTGGGTTTGGCCAAATTGGAGTGAAAACGAGAGAGATCATTGAGCAGATCTGAGCTGATGTGAGGGGCCAGATTATAATCTCTCAAGTTTTATCTTCTCTGTGCTCTGCTAAAAGTTGCAAACCATGAAGAATTTGATACAGGATTGACAATTATTTTATCTCTCTCTTTTAAAAAATAAACTTAATCAAAAGATTAAGTATCGAATCTAAAACCTAGTGTCTAACATTTGGAAATGCCAGACAGTTTGCATTTTATCTCCCTTGTGGAAAGGGATCTGAATGACCTTTAACCTTTAGAGAAGGATCTTCTAATCTGGTTTTCCTCCTTCTCTTGGTTGTCCCTTATTCTTATTGATGATGTCTGACTCAGTAAGTAGCCTTTTCTTTGCCACAGAGAAGTTCTCAATACAGCAACCTTTTGAGCAGTTTCTCTGGTCTTTTCCAGGCGCCTCTTTCCTGAGACCCTTCCCCATCACTTCTCTGCGGTCCCTGTTTTCCAGGAACGTGGCTCCTCTCTTCCCATCTCCTCTGCAGTCTTCCTGTTCCTCTGCAGTCTTCCTGTTCCTCTGCAGTCAACCTCCTCCTCAGGGCAGTCACTGGAGCTGATGGGAGAGTTGTTTGCAGCACTGGAGAATTTATTAGGGCCTTCGTTGGTCGTTCCTAGTGTTCTGCTGTCTTTTGCATGAAACTGGAGGAGGTTGGTAGTAGCATAAATCTAAGTCTTCTAGTCAGCTAGGAGCTGTACTCTTCTTACATTTTCCTTAGTTATCAACATGGCCAAACTAATCATTCACAACTCATCAGGAGGGGAGGGCAAAGGTTATTTTTCATTTTTGCTGCAGACAGTGAGAAAATTTGCAGGTACCAGTGTTCTCAGTTCAAAACTCCCTAGGTAGAGGTCTTCATGTGGTCATGCCTTTAAATATATATATATATAATCTCAGATCCCACTAATCTAGATACTTTCCATATTCTCCTCTATTTACCAGAATTATTAACTCGTTTCTTTGCTATTCTAACTGACTTGAAACTTCAGACGGGTGTCAGCATCCAAAAGAACACGCCTGATTGGGCATGGGCGCGGGGTCAGCAGGCCTGTGTTCTATTCTTGGCCTTACCGGTAACTATAGTACTTGATGATCTCTTTTAACTGGGCAGCCTGCATTGAGCTGTTCATTGGGAAGTTCAGGTCAAATCCTGACAAGATCTGGGAAATTATCTTCTCTAAAATGGTGTGTCTTTGCATGAACATTTTATAGGTGTTATAAGCTGTATAAAATGTTTGCACATCTTTGACTGTCGCTGTGCCTGAGACCAGAGTGGTGGTTCTTGCCTCCTCTGCCACTTACCTGCCTTAGGCCCTCAGCAGATAATTCAGCTTCTCTGTCCCTTCAGGTCTGTGTCTGTACATGGGGTGATCCTTCTACCCCTTAGAATTGTTTTGAGAATTTAAATGAGGTACCATCTATAAAGAGTGCATAAAAAGACTTGAAAAGGATCTCTTTTTTTTTTATATAGTCATGTTTATGGTTTGTTACAGTGAAAGCATACAGATTAATTTCAGCAAAGGCAAAAGGCACACAGGGTGTGGTTATTCTTATCTACTCCAAATACTATGTAAAGTAGCTAAATGCTGTGAAAAGTACAGAATTACTTTCTTCTTGTAAATGTATTGAAACTTTTAAAAAAGATATTGCCTGTTTTTCATTAATCTGTCTTGCAGAAAACCCCTTTAATTGAAAAGCAGAGTGGGTAGAGTACTGCCTGGTCTAAAGGGTGAAATTCCTTTGTCTTGAAGGAGACTTCCATTTCCATGCTCACCAGGCCACTTGGTGCTGTTGTGCATTCAGAGCTTCCTGGTGGGCCGGACACGGACAGCCCTCCCAGCTCTTTTGGTTTCTGGTGTTTATTACTTAGGAGCTAAATCTGGCCTTTCTCTGAACACTGCTGCCCACTGAAGTGGGAATAGCGGCTGTGATTGTGGAAAACCAACTGTTTATAGAGGTTTAGTTGAATGGGTATTACGTGTTAACCTCATGTTACCCAAGAGAATAACTTCAAGTCAAAAAGTTCAGTATCCCAGTTGTGCAAATATCTTGTAGTTTATCTTTCTTCCCATTTTCCCTTTCTCTAGAACTATTTGCCTCCCTCAATATGCTTACAAAGATGTATAATTAGTAGTAAAATATGGTAAAGAATTTTTGCTGAGCATCTCAGGGTCCCCTTAGCTGTATGCCTCTTCTCTCTCAAGACACTGTTTGGCCTAAGCTACATCAGAGTCTTGGGTATTAGTACCTTTGTGTAAATCACAGTGAGTGCTTCTGAGAAAATGATGGGGAGTGAGGCCTCTTGGGTTCAGCTTTAAGCACTACCACGTAGTCTTTGGCTTGATAAATCACATGACCTTTGATGCTAAGGTAACGCCTGAAAAAAAACAGGACACATAATAGAGTTGAATCTTCATTACCAGGAGGGAATCCATGTTATAAATAATACAAAATCATAGGTGTTGGAAACATAGTTTTTTGTTTAGTTTTTACACATTGTAGTTTTCTTCAAAATCAAGAGATGTTTACTCAGGTGACAGTGACATATAGTGTCTTCTTTCATGCTGAAAACATCTCGCTGTTGTTTGAACCAAAGACTTTCTGTGTCTGACACCGGGGTGTTGTCCCTTGAATTCTGGTTGGCCTTTGTGTAAAGCTCTATCTGCTGTTGCTTGGACAGATTTCAGCCAGCATTGTGTCGTAGACAGGGAGCATTTACTTGTCTCAGTTGCGACTAAGGTTAGTGACAAGACAATTTGATCTGCCCTGACTTGGTAGGGAGAAGAGGTCCCCCCAGAGAATTATTAGCCTCTGGACTATCTTTCTCATTTCTTATTTTTATTTTTGAATACCTAGCCCAACAGAGATGAAGCTTGTGTTATTTGTAGCCCAGTTACCGGTGCATTAATATTGGGCTGACCAAAAAGTTCGTTCGAGCTTTGCTGCAAGATCTTTTGGAAAAACCCGAACAAACTTTTTGGCCAACCCAATACTTACTATACCAGAAATTGATTTTCACCCACTTCCCATTTTCAGAGCTAGTTAAACATTTCGTATAGTTCAATTTTAGAAAATTCTGTGTACCACTGAGCACTGTAATGGTGGGAGGTCTATAAAGGGAAGCTAGGTGCCACCGTACCCTGCCGGCAGCCTCATTGCGGCAGGAAAGGCAGCCACTTGCAGGCCTGCCACTTCGGGCAGTTTGTGCTTGGGGCCCTGGTGGAGGTCCAGGCCCCACAGAGTGAGCACAGAGGCTGGGGGTTTCTGGAAGGCTGATTGGAGGGTGTGGTGTTTGAACCGAGCTTTGAAGGGAGGATACAGGGCATGGTTGGGAGGGTGGAGGAAAAGCGACTTTCCAGCTGTAGGAAATACCTTGAGCAAAGGCATGGAGACAGGAAATTGCAGAATGTGCCCAGCAAGTCCATGAGTGCAGCTGAAGAGAAGGCCTCATGGGCTGGGGCAGTGGGACTTAGGCCAGAATTATGGCTTGGAGGTAGACTTGGGGGAACCTTGCACTCTCTCCAAAGAGTGCATTTGGGGACCCATTGAGGGCTTTTGAGAAGAGAGGTGAGAGCATGGGAGCTGAGCATTCTTAAGCAGCACCAGCAAGATGGAGACCAGAGAGGAGGCTCTTAATAATTCTAGTGGTAGGACTGCAGGTGGGGAGTTGAAAGTAATTTGTGGAAATGGAAGTCTTATCTTGACTTTCTCTATTGAAAACCTATCACTATTTTTTTGTTTGCTTGTTTGTTTTTGGTTTTTTTTTGAATGGGGCCAAGGGGCAGCTGTTTTTGATGTTTTGAGTTTTTTAACCTTGGGTGATAGGATGAAAAGTATTGGAGATTTAAAATTTTAATTTGATAATTAACATGAAAATCAACCACCTTTCTCAGCCACATTTCTGGGAAGGAATTCTATTAAATATGTGCATAACTACTCAGTGTTGGTTGTTCCTTTCTTCAGGCAAAATATCCTTTGCAAAGAGCATATTCCCCCAACAAAGAATAACCACTATTGAGAAAGGGCTTTAAGACCAAGTAATCAGGATTCTGTTAATATTAAGAGGTTAAAAATGACTCTAGCATTTAATATGAGTGTTTCAGCGTGAAGTTTTATTTAACTTCAGGTGATAACCTTAGATAAACAGTTTTCTAGCCTCATTGATGCTTCATCTCATGTTACATAACAAAGGGTGGACTTCCTGAATTGGTGGACACTGTTGAGGACACAAATGTGTTGTAGCCACATAACGGACTTGATTTTAAGCCAGAGACCTCAACTGCAGATGCTGTGCGTCCTCACTGCTCTCAGTGTGGTCCTCAGACCAGCATTATCCTCATCACCTGGAGCTTGTTAAAGTTGAGACCTCTCAGCCTCCTGTCCATTCCTGCTGAAGCAGAATCTGCATTTTAATAAGCTCCCCAGGTGACTGGAATGCAGAGTGAAGTTCAGGAAGCACTGCTGTTTACAGTGATGAAGACTTGCAAGAATCTTAATCCTATATGTCATATTCATTCTTAAAATAATGTTGTTTTCATTCTGTTAAAGCTGTAAATTGTTTCACTATTTAATAGGACTTGATTTTGCTTTTCAAAAGATTACAGAGTATTTCAAACGTACAGAAAAGTATCTGAGCATATTTTCATTATCAGTAATAGATTTTCCTAGTATATATAGCTTCCCTCTTCCCATCTTCCATTTTTTCCTAGAAACACACAGTTGTAATTCATGTCGTATTTCCTCTGTTTTGTTTTTTTTGTTTTTTGGCTGTGCCTCGAAACTTGTGGGATCTTAGTTCCCTGACCACCAGGGATGGAACCTAGGCCAGCGGCAATGAAGGCTCAGAAT
This sequence comes from Hippopotamus amphibius kiboko, assembly GCF_030028045.1. Taxonomy (NCBI): domain Eukaryota; kingdom Metazoa; phylum Chordata; class Mammalia; order Artiodactyla; family Hippopotamidae; genus Hippopotamus; species Hippopotamus amphibius. The sequence continues at coordinate 6,068,482 of NC_080186.1, read as the reverse complement.
CCTAACTACCGGACCGCCAGGGAATTCCCGATGTCACATTTCATATAAAAACTGTTGTCCCCCTCTTTATCTTTTGACATGCAGTCATAGTATGTGAGTTAGGCTAGCCTAGACCGTACTTAAGTTTTGAATAGAAACCTTTTCATTTGAAAGGATGACCTTTGCTTATTAATATGAAGTTTGCATGTTTAATACTACAGTGTTTTTAGGTGTTTCTTTCACTGGAACCCCTTTATATAAGAAGAAATATAATATATCTTGGCAAGAAGTGGGTACAAGGACTGACATGTGCCATGTCTTTTCCCGTAATAACTTGTCCTGGGGGCAGATGCAAATAGAGTTGGGATTTTCCATTCAGGGCAGAAGTGATTACCCATAGAAACAGGCATTGCGCTTTGGCAGCAAGTACTGTGATCCTATAGTTCCCATTAAAATGGAGCAGAGCCTTGAATCTGTTCATTCTGAGAGTCTAAACTGTATGGATATTTGACTGGGCAGTGGTCCACTTTTGACTAGGGTAATCTGATAGAGAGTCGCTGACTCCCTTGTGTAAGTGAAGCAGTTAAGAAATTTGCATATAAGAAACTTTTTGCTGCTGATGTTGGGGGGAAAGGGAGGTCTTTAAAAAATTAGATGACTTTTAAATTTTTATTTATTTTTAGAGTATTTTTAATTTTTTTGGAATCAGTTTTATGTGGCATCAGGTTAAAGAAATTATATTGAAACTTCCAGAGAGTTAGATGACATTTGAAACCAAGGGCCCTGGATATTTGCTGTTGTCAGTGTAAACATCTCAGGCCTGTCCTTGTTGTTAGCCTGCATATTAGGACTGGTGGGAAAGGCGTGAGTGTGCTGCGATTACATGTGGTGTGTTACTTGCAGAAACTGCACGCAAATGGAAACCGCCATGGACTTCAGTGTTGTTGAACACAGTGCAAGTGAGGATGCATTATTTTTTTGCTGTGGGCATTTGCTAACCTGTATTTCTTATGATTTGGCTGGATCTTGGTTACCTGGTGACTTTTAAGGTGGAGACAGTTATGACTTTTAAGCCTAAATAGACTCACTCATTTTATTAGCTAGTAAAGCAAATGGAAGGTTTGAAATGGCCTTTAAGAAGACTTATAAGCTGTGATTACAGTCAGTGTGTTTATCCACTTGGAGCTCATATTTTATATCGTAAGTAGATTTTTTTTTTTTTTAGCCTTAATAAGATCTGTGAACCCATCCTAACTTTGAAAATCCAGTTTGCTGGTGTTTTTTTTAAAAAAAATAAATCTACTGTGTTAAAAACTGACATTAAAAATAAGTTTTAAAATGTACCTGTAATCATAATTCTTGAATAATTGGTTTATTTTCGTCTTACTTGAAGTTATACCCTTGAGTAATACTTAGGAAAAATTAAGAATAAAAATTAACTGTATTGTTTTGAAACATGAAGCAAAGCATTCACCTCAGTCTCATTCACAGCTGCTCACCTGTGGTGGGAGGGACACCCACCCCATGAAAAATGTTTTCTGTTGTGTGGAATTTGAAAGCCACTCGTTGTCTTATGGAGATAGGAGAGGCAAGCAAGAGAAACCTGTCTGCGGCACCAGAATTCCATTAAGCTCAGTTTTCTTTTTGAGATGTTCAGATTTTTTTATATAAATTTATTTATTTATTGGCTGTGTTGAGTCTTTGTTGTTGCATGTGGGCTTTCCCTAGTTGCTGCGAGTGGGGGCTACTCTTCCTTGCAGTGTGCAGTCTTCTCATTCCGGTGGCTTTTCTTGTGGCGGAGCACAGGCTCTAGGCGCAAGGGCTTCAGTAGTTGTGGCACGTGGGCTCAGTAGTTGTGGCTCACAGGCTTAGTTGTTCCGAGGCAGGTGGGATTTTCCCGGACCAGGACTCAAACCCGTGTCCCCTGCATTGGCAGGTGGATTCTTAACCACTGAGCCACCAGGGAGTCCGAGATGTTTAATTTTTAAATTAAGTTTCAATATTAGTGACCTTTGTTATTTTCTCTAGTGTGGAATGTGATCGAATCCTTCTTCTGAATCCTCTAAATTGTGGCATCATGATTCCCAGGATTTGGCCTGCGCGTGACTAAACCATCCTCACAGTTGGCGTAATTGGGAGTGTTTGAGGAGAACTGTTTTGGGGAACCTTTGGAACCCAAGGCCTGAGCTCCGTGGGGTGTGTGGGTTGCGTGAAGGGGTACTTCCGCCCCTGCAGCTCCCAGTCTGGTGAAGGGGCCGGCACCTCTGTGTTCTTCCTGGAAGGTGCCTGAGTTGCAGTCACCGAGACTGTCCTGAGCTCAGGTGTAGGGTCCTGCTTGGAGTACACAGCTATGAAAGCCACGTGGCCTCTTTCTCTGTGGACTGGTGGCCGTTACACAAGGAGCCTAACTTCTCTCAGCGGAATTGTGTTTTTTTCTACCCTTAAAAAATTAATATTTCTTTTGTCTTAGTCTTGGACTGTAGGCTGTGCTTCCCTTTTTCTCTGATGCATTTCTATTCTGTACGTATACATGCATCTGTGTATTTGTAGAGAGTGTAAGGCCTTCTGGGCAGGAATCTCACTTTAATACCTCTTTATATCACCTTTAGTGCCCTGTAACAGGCCCTGACTTAATATTTGTTAAAAATGAACTGTGTGTGTTTGTTCACACGTGTGAATGCTGGGATAGAAATACATTGTGTGTGTATATGTCTTAAAAGATTAAAACTCCTCAACGTTTTAAAGGGTAAGTTTTCCTCATCTTTGCTCTTTTGTTGGCTTTCATGATCTGCTTTGATGCTATTCTAAAGACCAATTGAAACCTTGACGTCCCAGGCTTTACACTGTGTAGTGGGCACGAATCCTTAGCTCTAGTGTCCCAAAATACGAGATAGTAAGACTTGGGGTTTGCTGTGCACATTGGACTTTCCTGTTTTGTTTATCATGTGCAGTAAATCAGCTCTACTGTTTGCACAGCAATTCTGTTTTCTAGATTATTTATAAGATTGAAACCCATTGTTTATTTTTCTCAGCAGGTTTATTGAGCGAGTCAAGAATAAAATATTGTCTTAAGCAGTAGAGTAAGCCATTAGCCAATTGCAGCTTGGCTTCTAAATGATCACTAGTGTGCATGCATGTGTGTGTGTGTGTGTGTGTGTGTGTGTGTGTGTGCGCGTGCGTCCCTCTCTCTCCCTCTCTCTCTCCTAGAGGTGAGAGCCAAGTGAGGTGGCGGAGGTTCAGTGTTGCCAGACCTTTGCAGAGGGTTCCTGTGACTGTTTATGGATTTTTTTTTTCCTTTTAGTCAGTTAGTGAGTCACCATCATATGCTATTTTATTGTCTTGAAAACAGTCTGGAATTTTTATCCTGTATCTTAGCCGTGTGAGTGAAACACCACTGGGGATGTTCTGCACAGAACGAAGCTGAAGTTTCTCTCGTGTGATGTTTGGTTGTGTATTTTCAGCAGCAGCCATTTGTCTCTTTGTTCCCATGTGCAGGAGATGGATTTTTCTTGAGTTTGGCAAGAAATGGTGACTTTCATGTATTAGATTATTTTAGAGGGCTGGAAGCAGCATAGGTCTGATGCCTCTGGGATTTGGTGATTATTGATTTAGGCACACACCTCCTAAGATAAGAACTTGATTCTCTTTCCCACAGATACTCTGTTTTGGAAATGTGTTAATGAGGTACGTTCAGTTGAGTCAGAGGTTTGTGGCCTTAGGCTGTCGAGGGAGGTGTTTAAGTTTTGGAGGGAAAATCTGGCATTTGTGGAATAACTGAATTTAAAAGGAAATCGGCCTGGTGAATCTGTGTACGGGGCCAGCAGCAGAGTGAAGCAGGCAGCAAGGGAACCAGGTGAACTCCCTAGACATTCTGGAGAGAGTGGGCTAAAAAATGAGACAGTCTCCCCCTGCCCTGCACTGTGAGGCTTGCAGGATCTTAGTTCCCAGACCAGGGATTGAACCCAGGCCACGGCCATTAAAGTGCCAAATCCTAATCACTGGGTCTCCCTGGAATTCCCAAAACTTCTAAAATAAATTTCTGAGTTTGCTCTGTCCTCTAGACTGAATTTGCTTATCAAAATGTAAAGCCCCATTTCTGATGTAAGCCTATCAGGTGACTCGGGAGATAAGTCCATGTGTTTCTCTGTACCATATTATGTCTGCCAGGTGTTTAGGCAGAATAATACAGCTACAGGACAGAATGCTTCTTTTATAGTCATTTTGTATTCATATTAAAATGTGCAAGTTTAAAATTAAGAATATGCACCCATTTGTCCAGTATATTTGTCTTAGACTCAGGCTGAAGCATACTGTCTTCTGTATTCTGTTCTGATCACTAATTTCCCAAATGCTAAGTGATTATAAATACTTAACATTGTTATAAAATGTCTCTGGAAGTCAGTGAGTCCCAGTGTCTAGAGAGTGAGAGTGTAAGCAGTTTGTGGGTTATTCCTCATACCGTTGATGAGCCAGCACTGCCCGTTCCCTGAGCATCTGCACAAGAGGAGGGTTGGAGCTCTGCTCCCTGGGGTCGCTCCCGCTATTTTGTCACCGCAGTGTGAGCTGGCATGAACCCAAGTGCTAACCTGCGAGGGGTGGACCATGAGTGGGGCCTCCTGGAAGATGTGCTGTCAGGCCTGGAAGCTGTTTGAAGGATAGGTTTTTTAAATGTTAAAATGTGTTTGAAATGTCTTGCCGAGAAAGCCCTTGAAGTATCCTTGTCTTTTGAGGAATTTCCCAAACACCCGAGTCCCTCTGCAGCCGTCCCCACAGAAGGTGCTCTGCTGATCCTGAGGACCTGGTGACCACGAGCCCATTGAATGCAACCTGGTGATTTTGGACAGTTTCATTGTCTGAAATGCCCTCCTTTCATTGAGCCAGAGTCGGAATCACTTCACCTTCTGTAGCTCGTCCAGGCAGAGAACTGTTGCCGCGAGTCTCCCTCTCAGAGGGCTCTCAGGTGGGTCAGGGGAGGTGGCATGTCCCTGTCTGGGCTTCCGGCTCCAGGCTGTGCAGATGTGCCGCGCCTCTGTCCTGCACTGTGGGCACTCAGCATAGGGAGCAGAGGGGCTGCCCCTCCTCCCCCCTGCCCCTCCACCTCCTCACCTGGCAGGCAGGCAGGCACAAGTGGTCATTGCAGGGCACACTTCCTAGAGGAACAGAAAGTCACCGCAGCCTTTGTTTATTCTGTTGAGTTTAGCACGTCTTGAGGTTAGCATCTTTACCCCAGCTCTCATTTCCCACAATGAGAAGGTGTTAATATTAGGATTTAGTAAAGGACGTTACCTGATACAGCAGTGCAGACTCAGACTAACCATCAGTGAGGCCATTTTAACACCCAGAGTGGACTTGAGCAAAGATTTCCAGTAACAAACCACAGCATAATCATGCATGAAACAGTAGGCTCTTCCCTTATGGGAAAGACCGTTGGCTTTAGTCACGGCCCCAGATCCTCCCCAGGAACCTGTCCGCACTGAGCGTCTTGGCATCAAACCTACCTGTCAGCCCATTCCTACATGTTTTGGTAAACTGCCGCTGGAGATCAGATAGCAGTCCTTTAGCAGAGAAATGCCTGCATCTGTCTGCTGCTTTTGTTCCAACCAGTGGTTGAAAGCAAAGCTGGAGTAATCCTCCCCTCCCTCCATGGGAAAAAGCCTGGAAGGGGGCTGATCCTGCACTAAACCTCAAGCCATGGATTTTAAGGTAAATCATTGTTCTGGTGCGTGCTGTCAGTTCTCCGGGTTGGACTTTCTGCCTTTTACTGAGCCTTCCCCTCCCCAGGCCCCTTTCTCCTCCTTCTGGGTTGGTAGGGAGAGCACTCCACAGTGTGCATCATGGTGAGTGCACCCTGACCCAAAGGCGGCAGCCGCACCTGTTGTAATAAACCAGCCCACCCTGTGTAGGAAGTCTAGCATTGTGTTCTGTGTACCGCTGCTGCATAACATGAGGGCAAGGTCGCAAGGTCTGTCACTCCGCCTCACAACCACTGTCTTGGATAAACACAGATCCTTAGGTATCAGGTTGACCATTTCCTGTTCTCAGATCCTGTACTCCCTCTGCTGGTTTTGAGACAGGTGATGTTTCCTTAAGAAATTTATGTGGCTCCTAATATGTATAAAATAGATGACTAATAAGAAAAAAAAATCAAACCGTACACTTTAAATATATGCAGTTTATTGTATGTCAGTTATATCTCAAGAAATAAAGGTTGTTAATCAGACAAAAAGTAAATAAAAATGAAAAAAATAAATTTATGTGGCTCTGTGCTGAAGATGACACGGTCTGTTTCCCCAGGCCTTCGGCTGTGTGTGTTGCACAGGAAAAACAAGAGAACTCCCTCTGGCTGTGGGAAGATTATTTCACTTCTTAGGGGTGGTCAGGAATAGATGTGATAGAAATCCCTCTACCTCACATCCCACCCCTAAAATATTATGAGACCTTGTAACTTGTTTGGGGCGCCCCCAAACCAAGCATTTCTCTATTTGACTTTCTTGTTGTTCATTTCTTCTTGTTTTCTTTCACGGCCATCCCCTGCCCTTCAGGCCCTCCCCCCGCCTGCCCCGCACTCGCGGCAGGAGTCATTTTTTATAGCACACGTAACCTTTAAGCCAGAAAGAAAGTGCATTGCTTATAACAGAATGAATCTCTTTTCTGCTTTTATTTTGAAAAGTCCTCCCTGTTGTTTAATGTGGAGGATGTTAGTGCTGAAAGCCTGTTCCAAGTAGGCATTTGTGCATCCCAGAGGAACTTTTGATTTATTTCCTTAACTCTGCCCTCCTTTCTCTGTGGTTCAGAAACCTTTAATGATCTGTGAAGCTCTGAGACTTCAGTGCAAAACAGTAGTTGGTTTAAGAAACCCTCCCACTATATAAAAGGCCTGCCGGTTTCCACCTGCTGGGTTTTTGACTCCCTGAAAGGCTGACCTCTCACAAGTTTTGGTTCTGTAGCATGGTATCATGCGCTGGGGCCTTGATAATGCTTTTGTGAAATATTTTTTTCTCCTTCTCTCCCTCTTTGAAAAGTTGTGATGAAAATTCCGGGCTCTTGGCCAGCCTGTGGGATGTGATACAGTAACTGGTGCCCTTTGTTACAGTTCAGCTTTGATTAGGTTTATTTCCTGTAAGCTTAATTTTGCTCCCCCACCCCCCTTTTATGGCTAGGAAGGTTAACTTAGCCAAGGTTAAGCATTTTATTGCGCAAGCGGCTGCAGCCTTAGCAGGGCCACTGCGCCAGGCTTTTGTGACAGAAGGAGACAAGAGGAAACAGCTTCCCTCCGTGTTTGCCTTTCTCTCCCCCAGGACTGCCTTTTCATGCCTGCTTCCACGCGTGCAGGCTCTGTTGGTCCCCCCGTTTCTTCTACTCAGGGTGTTGCAGGAAACCATTGTTCACCTTGTCTTGAGATTTCGCTAAGCTAAAAGTCGTGGTAGACCTCTCTCTGTGGGGTTTGTGCCAGGTGGTGGGAGGAGGCCTCAGGGCAGCAGTCAACAGCGGCACGCCTTTCATCCTCCTCGTGCTTCTCCGTCTCAAAAGAAAGAAGTGGTTGCACCTTTAGTACTCCTGTGACTTTGGATTTATAGCTCTTTTCATCCTTACACATGAGAACACTGTACAGACATTATTTCACGGTTCCCCCACAGCCCCCGGGGGTGCTGGCGGTGTTGCTGCACAGGGAAGGAAACTGAGGCACACGACCCCAGAGGGCCTCGAGGCAGGGAGCAGGGGTGAGCCAGGGCAGAGCCTCTGGTGCAGGGGCTTGTCTTTGGGGCCATGTTTGCTTTTTATAGGAGGAAAGGGAGATTTTATTATCTTAGAGATGCTTTATTCACAGTAGGGTTCCTCGGCCAACCCGCAGTGGTGAAGTGTGGGGACATGTCACCCGTCGTGTCCGGGAGCTGTTGGGACCCGGCCTCTCGGGTGAGCAGGCGCAGGGCGCTGGAGTGGAAGTGCTCTTTGATCTCTGCCCCAGAATCTGCTCGGTCTCTTTCTCTTGGGAAAAATGTGGCCCTGCTTCCTTCTGGGTTAGGTCCTGGGAGCCTGTCACAGGAGAAGATGGCACTTTGTCACGGCCAGCGCAGCTTCATCTTGTCCGGGTTCTGCGCTGCCCGCGTGTGAGTCAGTGGGCAGGACAGCCCGCTGCGCGAGCCTGTGCCAACCCTGCCGGCCGTGTGAGTGCTCTGTGGATTGAACCGTTCTGACCAGTGTTGCTGTTGTCCCATTTTGAAGATAGTTTTTGAGGCTTCCATTTTTGTTTTTAAATTTCTTTGACGATGATAGAGGGCTCTGTCGGGCATATGTGGTTCTTTTCATTCTTCCTGCCACAGACGTCTATGTACTCATTTCTTGCTGGAGCTGAAAATCTGGCATAAAGTTACATGTGTAAAAAACGCCTCTTAGATTTTTTTTTAATCACAAATAAGATCTTTTTTTTTTGTCACCATTAAAAGTCTGATTTTTGAACAGATTCTTAGACTGGTGGCTCATATCCATCAGCTCGTTCAGTTGCCACTTAGATTTTTAAAGAATCTAATTAGACTAAGTGGAATAGAAATCTAAAACTTTTCTAATTATTCTGCACTCTTTCCCCCTCTCTCACCAGCACACACAGACACACAAACATATTTTATGTATGTGATACTGCAGCTGTAAAAAGTTTGGGTTATTCTGTGCACAGTTCCCTTTTAAAACCTTTTAGTTTGAATTATAAATTTCGAACTTGAAAAGTTGTAAGAATAACATAGAGAATTCCCATGTATCCTTTACCCACATTCCCCGCATGTTAACACTGTATTGCATTGCTTTCAACTCTCCCTTTTGAATTCTCCCTTTAAGAACCTAGGTGGATTTTTTCCCTCTGAACTGTTTAAGGGTAAGTTGCAGACCTGTGGCCCCTTTCTCCCTGAAAAAAAGCCTGATAGCACCCTCAGAATTTGGTGAAAGCTGTATTATTGCCTGCTTCTCTCGAAAAAAATACTTACCTGGTTGGCTCACCCAGAAGCTCAGTGCTGCAGTAAAAATGTTAATATACATAAGTTTATGCTTCGTAAATGTGTTTTTAGTATCCCACGTCCCGCAAACACATACATTGTGCTGTATGAAAATACATACAGGAGAAAATTAGAACCACTGATAATTCATCACCAAGAGATGACCACTAGTTAACATTTTAGTCCATATTCTTGAGACTCTTTCTAGGCGTAATATACCAGTAAATACTTTAAACAGAGTAGCCTCATACTATTCTGAAACTTTTTAAAACTTAACTGTGATCTTTTACATTAGACCTATATCTATAGCATCATTTTGATTGTTGTATTACCTGTGCCCCCCTGCAGCAGAAGTGCAGAGTTTTAGCCACTGGACCACCAGAGAAGTCCCCAATGGTTGTATTTTTAAAAGATACCATAATTTTATTAACCAGTTTCTAACTTTGAACATTTATTTTCCCCTTTCTAGGTTTTTGTTTTTCTTCACTGCTGCCCCTCCTCCCCCCCCCCCCCCCCCCCCCCCCCATATTAAGTTTTTTTCCTTGAGGCTTTGTTTTATTTTTAGGTCTGGTGCATTTAATCTCCTTAAAATACATTCCTGGTGTATCTTAAGTGTAAAGTCTGTTTATTTCAGACTATATGTTTAAGGTCTTTAACACATACTGCCAACTTGTCCTCCAGAGATTAAATTAGTTTACACTTCTGCCGGGTTCCCACAAGCTCTTCACCATCGGCTCTTGTTCTTTTCAGTGTTTTAACTTATTCTGCAAGTCTTATTCTGGGAAAGCTTTATGCTACTTGAAACAGCACATCCCCAAAACAAAACAAAACAAAAATAAAAACAAAACCAAAAATCTGACATGTAGTCAGTGGCAGATTTATCCAGAAGCAGGTGAATGGTACAGGGACCTGGGGCCTCCCCTCGCCAGCCCTGGCAATATTTTGGTGGCTGATTAGAGCTGCTTGGCATCCTCGAGGAGAGTGAGGTGAATGAGGGTTACAGCTTAGGGCCAGCGCTCTGAACCTGTCATGTCACCTCTGCTAGAGCAGCCCGGCCTCGTGGCACCAGCCTGCCCCCGTCCAACTTGCCCTTATGAGTAACTGAGTGGGTTGTTAACCCTAGTTGGTTTTAACTGTGATTTTGGGTTATCCGTGGACTCTTGCTCCTTTTTTCTCACTCCCATTCCTGTTAATCAAGAGTTGCTGGTTCTCATGGTTAGTGAAGTGTAGTCTAATCCACAGTTCCTGTGGAGAGAGGGAGCTCAGTACTAGTCATCTCAGGCCAGAATCTCCAGGGCTCTCTGCTTAATGGGTCAGGCTTTGATTTTTCTTATCTCCTTAAATCTGAATTAAAGGCCTGTCTGGTTCGTGGAATTGTGGTTATGTAAAGATTAAGACTGGTAAATGGAGAGTGTTAAATACATGTATTTAAAGTTATTTTACTAGAATATATACTGTATTCTAGTAACAACCTAGAAGGATTAGAAATAGAAAGGCTGAGTATTTTATTGAAGTAGATAAAGAACAACCACCAAAGAAAGTGCTTTTTTTTTAAGGGAAATAACAAAAGTAACAACAGGCATCAATGAAATATGAGGAAAAAAATGAGATGATCCACACTACAAAATGAAATGATCTTTGAAAATAACAATAAAATAGACAAAGAAAGACTGATCATGAAATAAAGCAAGAAAGCACAAGTAAACAATGTTAGATAAAGGAGCCAGTACAGATAGCCAGACAGAATTTTAAAAACACAACGAAAAACAGGACGCTGCAAAAGGTTTATGGCGGGAAATGTTAGAAGGGAGACCAAAAAAGAATTATCAAAACTGACTCAAGATAGAAACTCTGGAGAGATTAATAGTCATTAAAGAAATGGAATCAGTGGCTTAAGCACCCCTTTCCCAGTACCAACCCCAGACAGTTTTACAGATGAATTGGACCGAGTATTTAATTAACAAATAAATCTCATATAAACGCTTTCAGAGACTAGGGAAAAGAAGCAAAGCTCCCCAACTTTTTTAAAAAGTGAGTTTGCCCTTGATATCAAAACTTTATAAGGATAATCTGAAAAAGGAAATTGTGGTTCCTGCCCACCTGCCCTGAACCCCAATGGTACCCGGGAGGGCAGGCAATGGAGCCAGGCCCCTTATTTCCGCCCCTTCCAGGCGACACACTGGCCCTGCTGGAGACCTGGATGCCCCTTTCACCGCAGGAGTGGCCACTGGCCTGAGTAGCTAAAGTGACGGACAGCTGGCACCCTATCTGTGAGCACCTACACCTCTTTGGTCTTCATGCCTCCGAAGCGGTCCCTCTCCAGATTTCCTTTCCTGGAAGAGGACACTGGCAATACTGGCATGGGCATTGCTGAAGGTGAGGGCCTGTCTCCATCCAGACAGCATGGAAGGACCCATAGGGTATCTTTGAGGCAGGCAGGAGGCTCTGCTTAACGTGTATTTATTTATTGGTGAGCAAACTTTGTGCTGGTGTCAAAAACCAAAAAATAAATAATAAAAATAAAAAGAGACGTTGTAGGCCAGTTTCTCACTTCACGAACAGAAACGTAAAACATTGTAAGTGAAGTATTAGCAATAGGAACAGCAGTGTACAAAAAGTACTGCATGGTGACCAAGCAGGACTTACCCCAGGAATGCAAGGATAGTTCCACATCAGTGTTCCAGTTTTCTACTGCTGTGCGTGATATACCACCTCCAACTTGGTGGAATAAAACAGCCATTTTACTGTGTTTGTGGAGCCTGTGGTTCAGCAGTCCTGAATGGGGCACCACGAGGGTGATTTGTCTTTGCTCAACAATTTCTGACCCTTCAGCTGGGAAGACACAAATGGGTGGGGGTGACACCAACGGCTATGATCTTCTTTACGCACACATCTGGCTCCTGGCTGTGATGACGGAGTCGTCTCTGAGGCTGGGCTCGGCAGACACTGTCAGTGGGAGTACCTGTGTTGTTACATTTTGTTTATTAAAAATTTTTAAAAATTTTTTATTTCATTTTGGCTGCGTTAGGTCTTAGTTGCAGCACACGAGCTCTTTGTCACAGCACGCAGGCTTCTCTCTAGTTGAGGCGCGTGGGCTCAGTAGCTGTGGTGCTTGGGCTTAGTTGCCCCACGGCATGTGGAATCTTAGTTCCCTGACCAGGGATCAAACACACGTCGCCCCTGCATTGGAAGGCAGATTCTTACCACTGGACCACCAGGGAAGTCCCTGTCATTACATTTGCCTTGGGCTTCTCCCAGTGTGCTGACAGGCCCTTCAGGAAAGCTAGACAGAAGCTACATGGCCCTTTCTGACTTAGCTTTAGACATCATGTCATCATTTCTACCACAGTGTATTGGTTACAAACAAGGTACTGAGTCCAGCTTCAAAGGAAGGAAAATTAGACTGTCTTTTGATGGAGGAGTGACAAAGTCACATTAAAGAAGAGTATGTGGAGTGCTGAGCCTGCACTCTAGAGCTTGTGAGCCACGACTGCTGAGCGCATGTGCTGCAAGTACTGAAGTCCACACGTTCTAGGGCCTGTGTGCTGCAGCTGCTGAAGCCTGCGTGCCTAGAGCCCATGCTTTGCAACAAGAGAAGCCACCACAATGAGAAGCCCATGCGCTGCAGCGAAGGGTAGCCCCCGCTTGCCGCAACTAGAGAAAGCCCAGGCACAGCAACAAAGACCCAACGCAGCCCTCCTCCCTCCCCCCAAAAAAGAGTATGTGTGATGGGAGACACAGCTAAGTAGTTGAATGAAAAGCTTAAAAAAGCACACAGTACCTAAGGAGGCAAAAGATCTGTATGCAGAAAACTTTAAGACATTGATGAAAGAAATCAAAGACGACACAAACAGATATGGAGGGACATATCATGTTCCTGGATTGGAAGAATCAACATAGTGAAAATGACTGTACTACCCAAAGCAATTTACAGATTCAGTGCAATCCCGATCAAATTACCAATGGCATTTTTCACAGAACTAGAGCAAGAAATCTTACGATTTGTATGGAAACAAAAGACCCCGAACAGCTAAAGCAATCTTGAGAAGGAAAAATGGAGTTGGTGGAATCAGTCTTCCTGACTTCAAACTATACTACAAGGCCATAGTGATCAAGACAGTATGGTACTAGCACAAAAATGGAAAGGAAGATCAATGGAATAGAATAGAGAACTCAGAAGTAAGCCCAAACACATATGGGCACCTTATCTTTGACAAAGGAGGCGCGAATATACAATGGAAAAAAGACAGCCTCTTCAATAAGTGGTGCTGGGAAAATTGGACAGCAACATGTCAAAGAATGAAATTAGAACACTTCCTAACACCATACACAAAAATAAACTCCAAATGGATTAAAGACCTACATGTAAGGCCAGACACTATCAAACTCCTAGAGGAAAACATAGGCAGAACACTCTATGACATCCATCAAAGCAAGATCCTTTTTGATCAACCTCCTGAAATCATGGAAATAAAATCAAGAATAAACACATGGGACCTCATGAAACTTAAAAGCTTTTGCACAGCGAGAGAAACCATAAACAAGACTAGAAGGCAACCCTCAGAATGGGAAGAAATAGTTGCCTATGAAACAACGGACAAAGGATTAACCTCCAAAAATATACAAGCAGCTCATGCAGCTTAATACCAAAAAAGCAAATAACCCAATCCACAAATGGGCAGAAGACCTAAATGGACATTTCTCCAAAGAAGACATACAGATGGCCAACACACACATGAAAAGATGCTCAACATCACTCATCATCAGAGAAATGCAAGTCAAAGCCACAATGAGGTATCACCTCACACTGATCAGAATGGCCATCATCACAAAATCTGGAAACAACAAATGTTGGAGAGGGTGTGGAGAAGAGGGAACTCTCCTGCACTGTTGGTGGGAATGTAAGTTGGTACAGCCACTATGGAAAACAATTTGGAGGTTCCTTAAAAAACTACAAATAGAACCACCATATGATCCAGTCATCCCACTCCTGGGCATGTACCCAAAGAAAACCATAATCCCAAAAGAAACATGTACCATAATGTTTATTGCAGCACTATTTACAATAGCCAGGACATGGAAGCAACCTAAATGCCCATCAACAAATGAATGGATACAGAAGATGTGGCATATATATACAATGGAATATTACTCAGCTATAAAAAGGGATGAGATGGAGCTATATGTCATGAGGTGGATAGACCTAGAGTCTGTCATACAGAGTGAAGTAAGTCAGAAAGAGAAAGACAAATACTGTATGCTAACTCACATATACGGAATCTAAAAATGGTACTGATGAACTCAGTGACAAGAACAAGGATGCAGATACGGAGAATGGACTGGAGAACTCGAGGTTTGGGAGGGGGCGGGGGGTGAAGGGGAAGCTGAGACGAAGTGAGAGAGTAGCACAGACATATATATACTACCAACTGTAAAACAGATAGCCAGTGGGAAGTTGTATAACAAAGGGAGTTCAACTCGAGAATGGAAGATGCCTTAGAGGACTGGGACGGGGAGGGTGGGGGGGGGGGGATCGAGGGAGGGTGGGGGGGGACTCGAGGGAGGGAGGGAATACGGGGATATGTGTATAAAAATAGATGATTGAACTTGGTGTACTCCCCAAAAAATAATAAATAAAATTAATTTTAAAAAAAAGCACACAGTAAAATGTAATGTTTTTCATAGTAACAACTTGTAGCAAACTAGGCATACAGTTGACCTTTGAACAGCTCAGGGGTTAGGGGCAGCAACTCTCCATGCAGTCAGATGTTTGATTATAACTTATAGTCGGCCCAGTGTGTTCACGGTTCCTCCACATCTGTGGATTGAGCCAACCTCGGGTGGTGTCATTACTGCAATATTTATTATGACAAAATCCGTATATAAGTAGATCCCATGCATTTGAGATCCATGTTGTTCAGGGTCAGCTGTAGTAGGAAATCTTAATCTGAAAAGGAGCACCTACCAAAACCCTACATTAAACATCATCGTTAAAAGTGAAACTTTTAGGGACTTCCCTGGTGGCGCAGTGCTTAAGAATCCGCCTGCCAGTGCAGGGGACACGGGTTCAATCCCTGGGCCGGTAAGATCCCACATGTGGCGGAGCAACTAGGCCCATGTGCCACAACTACTGAGCCTGCATTCTAGAGCTCGTGAGCCATAACTACTGAGCCCGTGTGCCACAACTGCTGAAGCCCACGAGCCACAACTGTTGAACCTCACGTGCCTATAGTCCATGTTCCGCAACAAAAGAAGCCACTGAACTGAGAAGCCCACACACCCCAAGGAAGAGTAGCCACCGCTCACTGCAACTAGAGGAAGCCTGCGTGCAGCAATGAAGACCCAATGCAGCCATAAGTAAATAAATTTATTTATTTAAAAAATTTTTTAAAAGTGAAACTTTTAGAAGTACTCAATTTAAAATAAAGATGCTGTCATCACTAAGATTAAACTGTGTACTCAAATTTCTATATAATATAATCAGACAAAACATACAAGACACAAGGAATGGAATGGAAGAGACAAGATTGTGATTTGCAGAAAAACTATACTTATAGAACAAATGAAAATAGAGGAAAGCTGCTATAGTTGCAAGATCAAAAATCATCGATGTTCCTGTGGACCAACAATAACCAAGCAGAAAATGTAATAGATTAAAAATACCAATATCAGTATCAGAATACCAAGCTCAGCATGGAAAAAAACAACCCAATCAAAATATGGGCAGAAGACCTCATGGACACTTCTCCAAAGAAGACATACAGACAGCCAAAAGGTGCATGAAAAGACGTTCAGCATCGCTAATTATTAGAGAAATGCAAATCAGAACTACAGTGAGGTATCACCTCACACTGGTCGGAATGGCCATCATCAAGAAGTCTACAAATAATAATGTGAAGAGGGTGTGGAGAGAAGGGAACGCTCATACACTGTTGGTGGGAATGTAAATTGGTACAACCTCTGTGGAAAACAGTATGGAGATTCCTGAAAAAACTAAAAACAGATTTACCATGTGATCCAGCAATCCCACTCCTGGGCATATTTCTGGAAAAGTCGAAAACTCTAACTCAAAAAGACACATGCACCCCAATGTTCATAGCAGCACTATTTATTAAAATAGTTGCCAAGACATGAAAGCAACCTAAATGTCCATCAGCAGATGAATGGATAAAGGAGGTGTGTGTGTATGTGTGCGCGCGCGCGTGCATGTGCGCGCACACAGGAATATTACTCAGCCATAAAAAAGAATGAAATAATGCTGTTTGCAACAACATGCATGGGCCTAGAGATTATCATACTTAGTGAAGTAAGTCAGAGAAAGGCAAATATATATCACCTATGTGGAATATAAAAAAATGATACAAATGAACTTATTTATAAAACAGAAACAGCCTCGCAGCCTTGCAGACATATAGAATAAATTTATGGTTACCTAAGAAGGGGGGAGGATAACTAGGAATTTGTGATTAACAGATATATACTACTATATCTAAAATATATAACCAACAAGGACCTACTGTATAGTACAGGGAACTATATTTAATATCTTGTAATAACCTATAATGGAAAAGAATCTGAAAAAAAAATATACACACATGTATATAGTATAACTGAGTCACTTTGCTGTACACCTGAAACATAAATCAACTATACTTCAATTAAAATAAATAAAATCAAGATTTTAGAAAAGAGGAGAGAAAAAAAAATACTGTTCCTAGTGCCAACAGAAACTGTAAGACTTAGCAATAAGTATAACAATTGATGTGACACGTTTATTTAAAAAAAAAAAAAGATGTTTAAAACACATAAATGAAAAAGAATAAGTGGAGAGATGGAGAGGCAGTATTGATCAGTAAAAATAGATCTTTACTCTCAGTACTTTATAAATTCATTACGATTTCAGTAAAAATGTCAATACAGTTTCTTACAGAACTAGCAAACTGATTTATAAGGGGGAATAAAAGTTCAAAAATTTTATATAAACGAGATAGGCTTTGCCTCATGAGACTTGTAAAGCGAGAGTAAGACAGTATAGTGTTTAGATAGGTGTCATCGATAGAACAAAGGGAGGCTTGTGTGGGGCCTGTGGTCCTGGAGGTCAGATCGTAGCTGCCCTTGGATCGAAAGGGAGGTGTGGAGACTCATCTGCTGAATTCAGTCCTAACTCTTTGGCTGGAGATTTAAGGCTCATTATATTGTGGCCCAAATCGGCTTTCTCAGCCTCCTTTCTTGCTGTTTTCACTTGTGCACCTCAAGCCCTAACCAAACTGCAGGCTTCCCATCCTTGTCTTATGTTTCTTCCTGGGCTCTCCTGTCCAAAATGCCTGCCCCTCCCTTTATCCATGTAGAAAACCCCATATATTTACCAGTTTAATTTCCTTCGTCAATCTTTTTCCTGATCTAAAGGGGATGTAAATCCTATGCTCTCTCCCTCCTTTGAGCCCCTGTAGAATTTTGTGTCTCTCTTAGGGCATTTGTCTGGCTCTGTTTGGTCTTACAGAATTACAGCTTAAGCCTCCTTTTTTGGACTGAACTCCTGAAGGCAGGGACTGTCTGGCTCATATGTATTTGGCTCTGTCATAGTGCCTTGCACATAGTTGCTAGAGAGAAATATTTGTAATATTTGCCTTATAGTTGGAGGTTGAAGTCAGTGTTTTTGAACATTAGTATGGCTTGGAGAACAAAGAGCCTGAAATCAGAAAGGACAAATTACAGAAGATTGTAGGGGCTGAAGATGTGAGTGTTAAAGTCAGAGGAAGATGGAAAAGACCAGGACACCCAGGAACTGATCACGTCGGGGAGAAAGGCGATGAACACCGAAGGACCATGGATCCCCATGGCTTAGAGAACCGAGGAGCTATCATTAAACAGAAGAATGGTGAAGTTAGTCTTCCTGCCTTTTGGTTACAAATTTTCAGATATGTTGAGTTTTTTACATTTTTCATTCTCACACATGATTTTGCTTAGTTTGGTAAATGTGACAGGGAACATTTTGTCCTGTGGTAGAAAGTCTGGTCCTCAAGCAAACAGAACCCAAAGTCCAGTTCATAGCCCGGCTCTGCCAGTCATCCCCTGGGGGCTTTTGGTGAGTCTTTCAGACACCGGAAAATCTAGGTTCCTCCTTAGTAAAATGGGGGCACAGTTAGAGCCTCCCTCAAGGCGTTGTAGTGGAAATTAAATAAGGCAGCAGTGATTACAGGTAACATTAACGGAACGCTCATTCTCTGCGGCACAGTACATTCTAAGCACTTAAACCCATGAACGTCCAGAGCAACTCCTGAGGTGTATGTACTGTGGAAGTAAGTACCATCTTCAGGTTACTCGTGAGAAAATTGAGGCAGATTGCAACACAGTTCACACTGAACCAGCACTTGAACTTGGATGCTGTGGCTGCAGAGTGCCAGTCTTACCACTGTGTCATGCTGTTTCTGCTGCAGTGTCCGTCCGTCTCGTGGTAAGTGTTCAGTGAGTGTCAGCTGCTGTTGTTATTTCCTCCCAGAGAGGACAGCCGTAGCTGTCTTACCAGGCGTGTGTAAAGTCACATGACATTGGAAAGCGTGGTTTGAGGTATTAGTCCTCACTGCCTTTTGAATTTCTCTCTGCCTTTAAAATGAGAAGGCGCTTTGAAAATGAATGAACTGACACTTCTTGGAGAAAGGAATGTTGTAATCACGGTGACTGTCATTAGGCTTTTTCTTCTTAAACTTGATTTAGACACTTCCTGAGGGATGCGGGGTCTCCTTTGGGGGTGATAAAGGCATTTTGGAACTTAATAGAGGTGATGGCTGCACACATGGTGAATGTACTAAATACCTTGAAATTGTATACTTTAAAGTAGTTAATTTTATGTTAAGCAAATCTCACCTTAAAAAAATTCTTAAATTAATTTGAGTTTGATTTTACCTTTGGAAGTATATAATTACGAAGAGGAATAATGGACGGTACTTCATATTGTTAGAATTAAGCTAGATTTATTAGACTGCTGGCTGCTTTAATTGTTACCCACAGCTGATGAAAAGGACAGGAAAATCCTGCCTGTAGCTGAGCAGTCTTTAGAGTTCTGTCTCATTCCTTCCACATTCCATCACTCTAGCCAAGAGTAAGAGGTATTTGATAATAGGGGACTGGTTCCAAGAGGGCAGGCACTTTTTAATGTGAGTTTTCATATGCCTCAAGTCACGTTCACGTCACACTCTTCAACTCGATCTGCTCTTGAATTGGGCATGGGCAACAAACTTGACGTTGAATTCAGGTCTAGAAGCTGGACTTCAAGTTCATGCTGCACAGAAACAGTATCATCACAGAGTGGACCCCACGTGATCCCAAAGCAGCCCTGTCCCCTGGGCCTCCCCACAGACACTGTGATGGGAGTTACCGTGTCCCTGAGGACAGGAATGGGAAGTTGTGTGTTGCCAGGAGGTTTTCTTCTTCCAGTTGTTTTGTGCCTTCTCGTGAATCGTGCAGGTTCTTAGCACTGGTTTTGCTAACATCCCTGGAAGGGAGATGCTTCTCTGGAACCCACTCTAGGTGGGTAGGTGATGGAGGTGGGTAGGTGGTGGAGGTGGGTAGGTGATGGAAGTGGGTAGGTGATGGAATGGTAGTTCTCTGTGCCTAGAGAAGACGGATAGTTGTCCCTGGAGCAGAAGTGCTGAAATGATAGTTTGAGCCTTCCTCCTCTGATTTGTGTCCCGTTTTCCTCTGACTTTCACTGTCTAATTCAGTCCAAACATCTCCTCCACGCAACCAGTTGAGCCTCTAATCCTTTCTGCTGCACTCACATTGCAGGCATTCATTTAAAGATTCGTGTTTTGTTTTTTTCCTTCCCTGTTTAGAAACACAGATGTCTTACATCCCCACAAAAGAATTTTGGAAATTAACCTATTTACAGAAAGACCCAGGCAAGTTTGACATTGTTTTCTCAAAGCACCTTGTTCAAAGTCTTTGGCAAATATGCTGCTCTTCTAAATCCAGCACCCCCTCCACCTGTTCTTCCTCAGCCCCATGTGTCCTCAGATGCCTGCGCAGCTGAGCAGGAAATAAGGCTCCTTTTCCCCTAAACCAGTAATGCAAACAAGGCCAAAGAGGAAATTGCACATTCTTTGGTATTAGTAAGTTTATTTTTAGTTTCCTAGTACTTGATTTATTTTGGAGGGAGCAGGGGGTAAAACCGCAGTATCTTATTAAGGGAAATACTGGTCACCTTATCTAAAGGTTTATTACTGAGTTAACAAACCTCCCCCATTGAATGCTTTCTGACTGGCCCTTAAAATGTATTTTCTTCTTTTAAATTTTATTTACATTTATTTATTCAGTCAGCTAGTCACTCAGAAGACATTTGAGTTCCCGTCTGGAAGTCTTTTTTAGGGAGATGCTGAGGGTATAAAAATGGGTAAGATATTTTCTTCTACTCTTAAAATGTCCATAGTCTGCTGAGAGAAACAAGTGTAACTGCATGTGATAACTGCTGCGTGGAGATATTATAAGTACACTTGTTTTCATGGCTTTGTAGTTTACACTTTATCTTGTTTCGTCTTAGTGGCAGTCTCCTGAAGCAGTTAGGTAGCCGGCGGAGTTGGGGCTCACACCTGTGATCCGTCCTCACTTGTTACTTGCTCGTTCCACCTCTCAAACACTGAGGGGTAGGAGACATTTCTCTTCCTGGCGTGAGAGTCCTTGACTGATGAGTTTGTCATCTCTAACGTAACCTCTTCTTCCTTCTTACATAAAACTCCTGGCAAATGTGCGTGGATTCTTTTTCCTGTCTCTCTGACCTTGGACAAGTTACTTGATCACTTCATGTTTTATTAATAGTTTTCTTGTCTATAAAATGGAGTAATATGACCTACATCCTAGCACAGTTGTGAGTCTTAATTGAGTATTTGATGGTCAAAATGATCTTACCTGTATCTAGTTGTCAAACCTAAAATGTTGTGAGACTGAAAAGCAAAAAATGATACTCAAAACTGTACAATTTGGAATGTATACATTTACTGTTTGGCTCACTTTATTTTATTTTATTTTTCTGCTTACTCGTAATCAAGATTTTTGTTATACTTCTCAACTAGTAATGGGAATTTTAATTTAATATCTTTTCTTGAGCTATTTTAAACCTCAGTTTATATGGTTTCCTTTTTGCCAGGACATTAGTAAATCTGTAATTAATTTGATGCCATTAAACTTTTGTTGATTAATCATCCCTGGTTCGTTTGGTTGCTCACCGATGGATGCACCAGAGTTGAGGGGGGGTTGTTTTCTCTTACCATTGCCTGTGTTACTCAGCTGGTGCTAATAACTGAAATGAAGTCTTTGCGCTTGGGCCCCTTTGTTGGGAGGGCCCAGTATGCCCATGATATAGAATACTTTGTATTATTGTTAAAGCGTCTTGACCTGTTAGGGCCAGAAATCAACCCCATTTCATAAGTAGAATTAAATGAGACCTGAAGGAGTGTCAGCCAGAGCAATGTAGCAGGCGTTGCGGCCGAGTCCGCGTGAGAGGAGGTCCCTAGGCCACTGCTTGCTGTCATTCTGTGGCTCAGGCCTGCCCAAAGAGGACATCGCATCTCTCTTGGCATGTTTTTCCCTTAATGGGGATAGAGGTGAGATCCTTCCAGAACAATTAAGGGAAAGGCTTAAGACTAAAAACTTCACAGAAATGCCTGGCAAGGCAAGATAAAGTGTAGTGCAAAGTGTGGGACAGTTTCTGGCAAAGCAGTATCATCTTGGAGGGCTGAGTGGTTACTTAGGGGACTAATCCTGTGGGGGCCCTCTCTGAGCATCTCCCCCCTCCCCCTTTAAAAAATATTTGTTTATTTTTATTGGCTGCATTGGGTCTTCATTGCTACACTTGGATTTTCTTTAGTTGCAGCGAGTGGGGGCTGCTCTTCGTTGCAGTGCACGGGCTTCTCCTTGCGGTGGCTTCTCTTCTTGCCAGCATGGGCTCTAGGTTTTCGGGCTTCAGTAGTTGTGGCTCGCAGGTTTAGTTGCTCTGCGGCCTGTGGGATCTTCCTGGACCAGGGCTCAAACCCGCGTCCCCTGCATTGGCAGGTGGATTCTTAACCGCTGCGCCACTAGGGAAGTCCCCCCGCCCTTCTTACGAACAAGCTCCCCACATGCTCCTTCTCATACTTTATGATAAGTGTCATTCCTTTTATTAGTGTACATCTTCATTGTGTAGTGGGTAGCGTCATCTTCACTGGGTGATATCAAACTGTGCTTCTGACCAAGCGCTACATAGTTTAGGATCCTTACATTATTTTCTATGAGATAGAGGCCCTTTACAG
This sequence comes from Hippopotamus amphibius kiboko, assembly GCF_030028045.1. Lineage (NCBI taxonomy): Eukaryota > Metazoa > Chordata > Mammalia > Artiodactyla > Hippopotamidae > Hippopotamus > Hippopotamus amphibius. The sequence goes on along the minus strand of NC_080186.1, from coordinate 6,046,239 downwards.
TGACCGCTGGGATGGCACGTCACACTCTCTGCAGCCGCGTCTGTGCACATCACTTGCATTGGTCAGACGGCTGCTTCACGGATGGCTGAAACTTTCCAGACAGGATGGCCCAATTGATAAAAAAATGTTTCACCACGGCCTTACTCTTGGCATACTGGCTTAACAAGTGCTGTCCTAACTCCTTAGGGTCTCCACATCCCTTAGAGATGGACTCCACTGCTGGTGTGAATTATGAATACTTTGGGTCCATAATTAAAGCTACTGTGCTAAAAAAAGGAAGAATGAGGGTCTTGTGGAGTGTTCAGAACAGGTGTTGAGTGTTGATAGGGAAGAGCCAATGTTTTATCTTGGCTGGATGTTTAGAAAGCCAAAAATGAAGAATGAGATCCAGGAGAGGGGAAAAATGGTGCTTTCTCAGCTGGTTACATATATGCAGTACCCGGGTTAAGGAAAATATCAGACTAGAAAGATAAATGATTCAGTTAGATTAGACTTTTGATTTTTTAATTGTTTGATATTTTGCTGAGTTCTATTTCTTACAATGCACTCTTGAGTTTTTTTATCTCAAAAAAAAATGAAGCATTATGCTTAGCTTGTAACTTTTTCTTTTAAAGGTTTATTTTATTTATTTATTTATTTTGGCTGCATTGGGTCTTTGCTGCGATGCGCAGGCTTCTCATTGCGGTGGCTTTCCTTGTTGTGGAGCACGGGCTCTAGGCATGCGGGCTTCAGTAGTTGTGGCTCACAGGCTCTAGAGCACAGTCTCAGTAGTTGTGGCGCACGGGCTTAGTTGTTCCCTTTGCATATGGGATCTTCCCGGCCCAGGGATCGAACCTGTGTGTCCTGCAGTGGCAGGTGGATTCTTAACCACTGTGCCACCAGGGAAGGCCGTAACTTCTTGAGAATATAAATTTTTTTTAGGTTATCTCTTAAAAGAAAAGTCAAGTTCGTATTAGATTCTCATATACTGATTCATTTGCAGATATTTATTGATGATCTACAGAATGCTGAACATTGTGTTGGATGCTAGGAATATAGCACTCAACAAAAAGATATGTTCCCTGATTCATGGAATTTTAAATCTGTAAGAAGACATACTAAGAAAGACATACTTATATACTTAAAGAAATAATCCTTTAAGTATATAAGTATAAATCCTGTGAAGGAAAAGTATTAGAAATATAACAGAGGGACCTAACTTCAGTGAAGATATGTCTGAAGATGTTTCATTTAAATTACGACCCCAGGGATGAAGAGGAAAGGATGTAATCAGAAGAGCCCCCTCAGGCCAAGGGACCAGCTTGTATAGAAGCCCTGGAATAGGATGAGCTTGGAACTCAGGTGGAGCCAAAAGAAAATAAATGTAGTGATAGTGCCTTGAGCAAAAAGGAGACTGGTGAAGGGAGCAGTAGAAGTGATGGGGAGGGGTGACCTCACAGGCTCCGGCAGTAGTAACAGCATGTCCTGAGGGCCTCTGATGTGCCAGGCACTCTTCTCTGTCATTTACTTGCATTGATTCGTGGGCCTCACAGACAAGAGACCGTGTAACTTGCCCACGTTTATAAAGTGGCATAGCCAAGATTTGACCTCAAGCAGTCTGACTTCAGAATCCGTGCTCTTGAACACTTCCTTATGTTTTTATGCTAAGAAACATGATACGCCATTAAAGAGCTTCAAACAGGGAGGTGATATCAGATTTGGGTTTTTTCCTGTTTATTTATTTACTTGTAAGATGCAGGATGGAAGATGGGTTGTGGCACATCAAGAGTGGACATTGAGAAACTGGGCCGCAGCCTTGGCTCTTGCGTGCTTGTCTGCCTTGCTGGGCTTCACTGAAGCAGGGGTATCCACTGAGCCAAACAGCAGCAGCAGCAACACTTTAAATGGATGACCGGGCTGGCGAGGCGGTTTCTGAAAGGGCTGGGGGGTGAAGAGCAAGACGGTGGCGTGCCGCAGCCAGCAGACGTGGTAGGGGACGGTTTAGAATCCTGTCTCTCCACGTGCATGTTGAGTTTCCCAGGCTTTGCACAGACATAAGAGTGGGTTGACTTGAGTTCACAGACACATTCTTCACACCGCTTGAGCCTACTAGTCCTGGAGATTAATTTGGAAACTATTGACATCTATAGAGTAGTCATTTGGGGGCTTATCTAGAAGTATAGCTCCACTTATTGTAGGCTGATTTGGATCATTTTAAAGACTGAGGTGGGGGAAAGGGGCTTCGTGTCATCCTTCCCAGCGCACACGTGGTTTCTGAGGAGTGTCATTTTATAAGCACTGCACTTTCCTTAAGATACTGCAACACTCAAGGAAACAGTAATCTGACACTGGGGGCAGGGGGAGTGTGAGAAGGAGAGGTCTCAGACCTGAGGCCCACCTTCCTTTTTGAAGAGCTCCCACTCAGGCAGATGCAGGAAATCAGTGTTAGCAGCCCCGCAGTGCATATGCTCTGGGGGCTCAGACAGCACGCGGTATGGAGGAGCATGTGGGATTGGGAGGGTGGGAGCAGGTGGACGAGAAGCTCTGCGCTGTGCAAAAGCAGTTGAGCAGGGGCAGAGTAAGCCCTTGCCCTGCTGTGTGATGAATAAGTAGTACTCGTCTGTAACTTCCAAATTCTCTGTAGAGATGAGAAACCTTTCTAATATGGCAGAGTTGGAATGTTTGACAGTCTTCTGGGTAACTTTTGTGCTAGTTAATATGGAGGCGTTACAAAAGAATCTCCGTAAAATATGTGCTTGGTATAAAAATGAGAACGTGTGAATTCCCGGGCACTGCTGCCAAGTTGACAGTTGGGCGTGTTCCCTCTGCAGTCCTGTTCCCCTCCTCTCCCCTCAGAGGTGAGCACTGTTCTGAAAGGTCTGTTATACTCCTCTCCCTATTCTGTATGGTTTTGCCTCAAATCTGTGTCCTTACATGGTATGTGGTTAGTTTTGCATGTTTTTGAACCATATGTAAGTGGAATTGTGGGGAAAGAAGCTTTTGCACGGCGCTCTTTTCATTCACCTTTGTCCTGGGATTACACGACATCATTCGTATTGATAGCTCTACAAGTGTGAATATAACAGTTTACTTTTCTGCTGTTGATGGACATTTCAGCTTGTTCCAGATATTTTGCTCTTGCCTACAGTTCTGCCGTCTGTGTCTCCAGGTATGTGTGTAAAAGGAACTCTTTAGGGACACCTGGGACTAGAACGCCTGGGTTATAGGAATACCGATCTTCTCTTTCACTAAAGCTGGTTATGTCCAGCTATGTCCAGCTGTATATGAGTTCCAGTAATTTCACATCCTTGCCAACGCTTTGATAGAGTCAAGCATTAAAATGTTTGCTACTATTGTGAGTGTGAAATATCTCAGAGTAGTTTTAATTTGTATTTTCCTGATTACAGCTGATATTGGGCATCTTGTCATGCATTTATTAAGTCACTTGTTTCCTCTTCCATGAAGGACCTGTGTAAATCTTTTGCTCACTTTTCAATTGAATTTCTTCTTGATTTGTAGGAGTTCTCATTGCTCCTTATTTAAAAAAAAAATCTATGTTGCAAATATACCTCCAGTTTGTGTCTTATCTTTTCATGTTCTTTATGGTGGAAATAGTATGTTTTTAATTTTTACGTAATTAAATGTATCAGTCTTTATGATTTGAATTTGTGCTATTTAAGGAATCTTTCTTCATGGTTGTAAAGGCAGTCTCTTATGTTTATTGTCTTTTAAGAGTGTTATGATTTTGTTTTTTGTATGTAAGTCTGTAATCCTCTGGAATTGGTTATTGTATGAGGTGGGGCACAACCTTATTTTTTAATGCGCATAACCAGGGTGTCCCGGTACCACCTGTTGAGAAGCCCGGTCTCTCCCCACGCGTCTGTGTTGCCCACTGTGTCAGAAATGAAGTTCCCAGGAGTGTGTAAATCTGCTTCTGGGCGCAGTTTTGCCCCGTTGGTCTGTTTGCTTCTGTACCAGCACCTCACTTTCTGGCTTTAGAGTAGTTGTTGACATTTGGTGTGGCAGGTCCCCTGCCTTGTTCTTCTTTTTCAAGAATATCTCGGTTATTGGCACTTTGCTCTTCCTCAAAGTTTGAGAATCAGCTTCTCACTCTCCACAACCTAATCAGTTGGCATTTTGAATGAAAGTGCGTTGAATTGGGTCTCTAGATCCACTTGTGTTTTGGGCTTTCCATACTCCCCTTCCTGCTTTCCTGACAGTCCCTTGAGGTCACATAATGCAATATTTCTCCACTTTATTTCCTGCGTCCTAAGTTGCAGGCTGCCCTTGAGAGAATAGAGAACAGATTTCAAAACCTTTGTCTCTTGTGTTGTATCTTTGAGGTAAATTTTTGCTTGAAAATTCAGGCCTAAGAGTTTGGGGCCACGGCTCAATTTGCTGCCTCCAGAAAGGAAACTGGCTCTTTGGAATTCTGCCTTGGCTGCGTTTCAGAGTCTAGTCCTGTGGAGGCGGGGGAGAACTTGCTTGTGAGGCTTTAATGTCTTTATGGGACAGTGGTGCTTGAGCCACCAGGAGCTCAGGAATGCTCTTGGTAGTGTAATCCCAAATGTGGGAAGCAGATCTCGGCTTGGAATTAGTAAAGGTTCCTGGGAAGTTATCTTGGCTCTGTTTTTCTCCTTAAGATTTACTCAGGACACAACAGCAAAACTTTTTTCTGTCTGTCTAACTCAAGAATAGTTTTTAAAGAGGGATTAGCTAACTACTGTATCACAAGTTTTCTTAAATATGCTGGTATTTTGACCAGTTGGGACAGAAGTGCGCATTAAATTCATGAAAATTCCTTTGCTTACCAGCTTAGAAGCTTGGAAACTGCTGCTACTTTACATTTCTTTTGAGTCCTCTGAACCAGGATTTTTTGGTGTAGAAATTTTCCCTTCTGGAGATAAAAGCTCACCAAGGACAGGCCTCCTCAGGGTATGGAGCTGTGTTGTGTTGTGTTGTGTTGCCACCAGGAGCTGGAAGTACAGCATTATCTGGTATTCTTAAGGGTCCTTTTGGCACCCACGGAATTCCTGTATTTCTTTTGTGAATTAGCATGAAGCAAGAGTTAACATTTCTCGGTAACCTGTCTATCCTACGACCATTCAATTTTTAGGAGTTTGTCTAGGCCTTTCTTGTATCGTTTTTGACTTACCAGGCTCTGTGCTTTTCCTGGAGCTTCCTGAGGAGACCTGACCCTCTATCTGGGCAGAGGGCAAGCAGGCAGCCAGAGACTCTGAAAGGAGGGACCACGGGGCATCATTAAAGTCATTTAGTGATGTCAGCTCAGCCGTTGTTCTGCAACAGGTATTGGTATTATTTATTCAGCTGCTAATGTGTGTAATTCCTTTTTATTTGATTTCAGGCAATGAATGTCTTAAATCCTAAAATATAGTTAGAACAATTCAAGAGCTATATTTTCCCCTCTGCTTCCTCTAAAGCGCAGCATAGGCCCAAGGCCACACTTGACCTAGCCTTGTAAGGAATTCCGGGAATGGAAGGTGGTGGACCCGAGATCCTGCCGCCTGGCAGGAATAGCTCTGAGGCGCTGCTGTAGGGGAGGCAGGCCCTGGAGGAGAGTGGGGGCAAGCGGGGCTAGTCAGAGACTGCTTTGGCTTCATTTTTAGGTTGTTGTTGCCGTGACTGTGGTCATTTCATCAGTTGAGAGATATGCCCGTGGTTGGCATGTTGGTGGCCAGGTGTTAACCTCTCTTACCTGGGAGCACTCCCGTCCATGGGAATGAGACATAAAGTTTAGTTGGAACTTCTCAGAAATTAAGTCATAGGACTAAAAAACATATAGCTTGACTACTTTGTGAGCAGCCTTTTTGAAACAGTTGAGTAGAAGTGTATAGAACTGTGCTACTTGCTGTCACTAGAGGGAGCAAAGAAAATGTCTTCAAAGCATCTGGTTGTGACATGAGAACTTTTCTGATCATACGTGACAAGAATTTTCAAGTGGTGCAAATCAGGCCAATTTTCCTCTTAACCTTGTATCTCTGCTGTTGTCTTAAGCAGCTAACACTTGCTTCTTTATTTGCTGCTGTGTGTGAGTCACTGTTGAAATGATTGCTTGAGTTCCCAGGAGAGGATCCCTGCTGTTATTATTAATGCGGTGTTAAGATGTAGGTGCTTTAGTACCCCAATGCATAGATCAGCACATGAATTTTCTGGACATACCAGCACAGTCCCTTTTGTGGGAAAGCATTAAAGAACTGACCTGGTGTCCTGAGGGGAAAAAGTTGGACAGTGGGAAGAGGACGCATGTAACTTGGGGGTAGGATGAACTTCACAGACATCCCAGCTCACCCATTCCCTGATCACACAGCAGAGTGGCAGAGAGATGGCCACAATATGGAATAGATTGTAGGGCCTGGACCCCCTGAGTCAGTGGGCCCAGGGATGCTGTGGGGTGATACAGCAGGCTGTGCAGCATTTGTTCCATCCTCAGCTCAGCATCAGGAACATGGATTCTTGGGGGTGGAGGGAAGGGGGAAAAAAAAAAGAAACATAGATTCTAGCTTTAACTCTTGGAAAGGCTTTTCAACTTTCTTTCTACTTAAGGAGTTTATGATCTAAGCTAGCAGTTTTCATTCTGGGGTTTGTGACACCATTATATGCCACATTTTCATAAGAGAATATTTTTAAAGTTTGCTAACAAAGCTCATTGTAATTAATGTTCTTTGGCACTTTTAAGAGTGGAGTTACGGTGTCATGAAGTTAAATGGTGGAAGCTGGACCTTTCTAACTTGTCTATTAAAGCTAATTCTGCATTGAAGCTAGGGACAACTGGTAAACCCCAGAGCTGTCTGCAGCAGATTAGCAGGTCCATTCTCTTAGTTCATTCCTGCTGAAATGTGTAGTGATACTACATGTCCTCATTCTCGTGATTGTCTAAGAATGGAAGCTGAGACTGAGCAAATACAAGACTTTTTTTTTTAAATAAATTTATTTATTTATTGGCTGTGTTGGGTCTTTGTTGCTGCACACTAGCTTTCTCTAGTTGTGGCAAGTGGGGAGCTACTCTTTCTTGTGGTGCGCAGACTTCTCATTGTGGTGGCTTCTCTTGTTTCGGAGCGCAGGCTCTAGGCGTGTGGGCTTCAGTAGTTGCAGCACTTGGGCTCAATAGTTGTGGCTCACAGGCTCTAGAGCTCAGGCTCAGTAGTTGTGGCACACAGACTTAGTTGCTCTGTGGCATATGGGATCTTCCCAGACCAGGGCTCGAACCCGTGTCCCCTGAATTGGCAGGTGGATTCTTAACCACTGCGCCACCAGGGAAGTCCGATACAAGACTTTTTAAGTTGGCCCAGTGAGGCTTTTAGGTAAGGTATATGTGGTTCTGGTGGTTCTATTTGGGAGCCATGGGGAGAATGCTTACCTTTGACCCGTGCTGTCTTTCGTACCCTGAACTTGCCCAAAACACCATTCTCACTCACTATGCCTCACCTTGCTCTGACTGTATAGAGTGCCTGTAGTTTTTGGGGGGACATGATAGAGGAAGGAAGTCAGTTATAGAAACCATTCTTTGGAAGATTGTTTTGTTTTTTTAATTCAGTTAAATAAACGAGTCCTTTAAGTTGAACTTCGTTTTAAGTTTCTAGTCCTTTTCCCAAGTGGAAAGAGAGTAAACATGGCTGTCGTATATTGAGCCAGGCCCCTCTTAGGCATTTCAGTCCTAACCACAACCTTGTAAAGGAGGGAGCTACCGTTGAACCATCCCTAGTTTACAGATGAGGAAGCAGAGTCTCAGGTTAACTAGCCTTCCCATGGACACAGAGCTTGCCGTGGAGGAGTGGTGACAGCTCAGTGCGGCACTAGAGATGCCGGCTCCTGAAGCCCATGTGTTGCGTTACTGGTTTCAAGGTTAGAGGCTGGCTCAGTGTACTGTTTTGGTTTGTGCTGAACGTAGGTTAATTGGTGCTGGTGGGAAGTGGTCATTTGAGGCAGAAGGTGCTGACCTGGGGTGTGTGAGTCTCGTTTGGCCACACTGGTGAGGTTCCTGGTGTTACCAGGGCTCGACTGTGTGCCTGTGGCTCCCAGGGATGGGCCATGGCCAACCCACAAACACGGCAGGTTCACCTCTCAGGCCAGTGTAAGCATTGGAACCCTTCAGAGCCTTGTTGCTTCTTGAATACAATTGTGCTTTTCATCCAGTTCAGCTCAGTTCTGACCCTTTGTTTTGTTTTGTTTTGTTTTGAGTCAGAAATTTTAAAAATATTTCATGCTTTCGCTGTTTCTAGAAATACTGAGTTTGTTTGCTTTCTCTTTCTTAGGACTTTGTGGTTTCATTTGTGACTGTGATAGTTGCTTTCCAGTCAGGCAAAAGAACAGACACTGTAGCCACCATCTTGTTCCAGTGTCGTAACCAACACTCGTGTGTCTTTTACAAAAGGCCAAGCGCGGTACCAGTGCATCGGCTCTTCTTAATGGCACAGTTCAGTGAGTGGGTGCTGCTGTTCTTCTCTGTTTTTAGAATGGAGACCAGGGCCCCGAGGGATGTCCCTTTCGCCTTCCTGCTCTCTGCTCCGACTCTGGCTGCTCTCTCGGCAGAGAAGGGCCCCGTAGCCTTGGGCTCAAGTCTGAGGTCACCTCACAGAGGAATGTCTATCTTTCTGTTCTTCACTGCAAAGGGTTTGGACTTCTTTGGGAAAGTGAAGCAGAACTGGATAAAGGCCGTTTCTGAGGCTTTCTGCAAATGGAAACTTTAAGTTTTTAAAGCTCTTAAATTAATGAAAAGGTTGTTGACTTCAGTGTCCTCCCTTTGTCACTCAGTGCCCAAGAGTGATGTTTTAACAACTCATGGGGCATGAAGGAGAAATTATTTCCCAAGAGTGGGCCAAGAACACCTTCGTGTCTCGGGCTGGTTTCAACATAAAGTCAGGAGTGGGTCTGGTACCCCCTGGGAGCACTTGGCCCTCCCTCTTCCTGTCACACCCCACATCAGTCCCAGGGGAGAGGGGTAGCTGGAGTGGGGTGACTGCAGCCACCCAGGATGGTGACACTGGTGATTGGTCTCTGGAACAAGAGTTGCCGGGATTTCGATGCAAACATAAGGCCTGCTGGTTATAAGTTGGCGCCGTATTACACAAGAGGGAAGAGATCCCAGTGAGCCCTGGAGAGTCTTCCCTACCACACGGTTTGTTTCAGAGATTCCAGCTCCATCCAGCTTTTTAAAGATGTGTATCAGACGGCCAGGAAGCTCCCAGCTGTCCTCCTGGTAATTCATCAGCCCCACAGTGGCAGTGATCTTCCTGAGTTCCCTGTGGGCTGGGGGTGCTGCCAAGGGAGCCGCTTCCCCAAGCAGCCAAGTGAAAGGTCCCCCACTGCCCTGAGGACCCGTCCATGCGCCCTCACAGGCTCCACGCCCGCAGCAGTCCACACACTCCCCAGCCTCCCACGGGAGCCGGCGCCCCCGAAGAGAAGCCTCGAGGTGGCCTGGATAGGAACCCGAGGGTGAGCCCTCCGAGCCCACACCACGAGCCGCGATGAGGGATCCACACGTTGTTTCATAAACCACAGCCCAGAGCCCTGGTGGGTCACGTCACGCGTGTGTTGTGAACAATGGCGAGTGTGTTCACGTGAGTCACCCGCATGATGCTTGGAGATCCCTGGCCCCACAGCGGCTGTGGTCGCAGTGCCCGGCACGCCTGTTTGTCCCGGGAGCGCAGACCCCGTGACGTTGCGTTCCTCTGACGGCAGCCTCGTGGGGAGTGCCACGTGAGGGTGGCCCAGGCTGTTTCCTGTGGGCATTTGGGGTGGGGGGGTGCTTCCCTTGTGTTCTGCTGGCAGCTGTCTGTCCATCCTGTGGTCCCCTTCCTTCCCACCTCTTGGCTGGTTCTCCTGGGTCGTAGAGAAGCGGTTGTGAAGAAACCCACGTGGAAGTCTGCCACCCAGAGCTGCTAGGATCCGCTGGGAGACATGGCCCCCACTGGTAGGGGTCTGTGCGGCTGGCTATTTTACCACTTCCCCACGCTGCCGCTCCTCTTTGCCACCTGTTCTTTACCCCCCAAGCAAGATCTGGTGGCCCCCGCCTCCCCTGCTGGCGATCGCTTGTCAGCTCCTCTCACAGCTGGAGGAGTCTGAGGTCCCGTCACCTCCTCTCCTAGGAGCTAACCGTGAAGGAACCGGCACAGGAACTGGGGGGCGCGCCTCAGCCCGGAGAGCTAGTGTGTGGAGAGCCACTGTCCCCTCGGCCCCTCCCTGGGGTTCTTTTGTGCTAAAAGCCACTGTGAAGCAGCTGCTGGCCGCGTGTGTGAGACGGGAGCACAGAGAAGCAGGCTTGTCTGGATTTTTCCAAGATCTGTGCCTTAGGTTAACTCCAAAATGCAAGTGAAAGACACGACACATCTCACAGCTGGGATGCCGTACTGTAATTGTGTTTTTGTGCTTTGAAGAGTAATCTTTGCTTCTGTTCCTTTTATTAAACAAATGTGATAGAATGACAAAATTAAATACCCCTTCCCCTCCTTTCTTTGTGATGAGGAAGTCTGTCCTTTATTTTAAAATTCAACTTGCAGAAATGGATTGTACTTGATAATTTGCCGTACATCCATAAAAACCATAAAGTATAAGAAGCAATGTTGCCAGAGTAGCTGTTCTCATTTCCTGGCAGTCATTACATGCTTCTAATACAAAAACATTTTTCTCCTAACTATTCTTTCTGAGCTCAAAATGGATTTCCCTCTAGCCCCTGTTATTCAATTATCACCTCGGGAAATGCACAGATATAACTGATGATCCCTTTAAAACGTCCTGCAGCATGCCACCCTCTCCCATCCTTCATCTTTTGTCCCGTTCCCGTCATTAAATGTTACGTTGCCAATGTATATTTTATAGGGTGACCCTGATGGATGTCACTTTGATACTGTGCAGGGGTAATAAGATTGCACACACAATGAAAGGCCGATAAATAGAAAAATGTTTACGAGACAGAGAATGGCGGTTTTAACAGTTTTATGACTTTCTTTTCTCCCCTCTCCTCCTCCGTTGCTGGTAGAATTGTGGTTTTGTTATAGGAACTAGAAAACATTAAGAAGGGTGATGTGGCGACAGAACCAGCAGCGGTGCAGTCCCACTTGCCCTGTTGCTGAACTCCAGTAAAATGAATTTAGGAAATAATGAAATGTTGTGGGAAAGAAAACTGATTTCAGTGAATGAATTCTTAAGGCTTGGGAGCCCTACAGAGAAAACGAGATTCCTGGTGTTGACATTATTATATTTAAAATGTTAACAGTCTGTGTTTAAACAAACAGTTCAGTAAAACCACAAATAATGGCCCCCACTGGGTGCTTCTGTTAAGGAAGGCAGTCACGTGACTGTGTCAGGACCGCTCGGCTGCTGTGCCAGAGGTGGCTTGGGCCCCACACGGGGCTGGGAGCCCTGCTGCTCAGGCTGGACTAGAGAGCAGTTGGTGATGGTCTCGATCTGTGTCTTCAAATGAGTCATTTCCAAATCTGTTACTTAGTCTTTGTTGCTGGTATTGTTTTCAGTTAAGTGGCAGAACCTTCTGTGTGGTGCTCCATTGGTGGACAGGCTTTTGAATGGAGCTGCTTGGAGAGGAGGCAGCAAGAGTGTGGAGACTCAGGAGATCCACCCCAGTGGCCTGTGAGTCACGCCGATGGTTTTGAGCACAGTTGGAAGTCACTGCTTTAATGAGATGCTTCTAGCTGGAGGTAGTTCAGAAGGATGCTTTGTAGCACGTGCAGAAGTCTTTTCTTGAGGGGCTCTGCCTGATCTAAGGGAAGGCAGAGGTCACTGCTTTGGGGTCAAGAGGTGTGCGAAGGCCCCTCGCTCGGCGCATGTCTGTGACATTTGTAGCCTAGAGCCAGAAATGGGCCAAGGGCTTCTGTAGCATGAGCCACTGGACGGCCCAAGGTATGGCGAGCAGGCGGGGAGGGGTGCTCACGGCCATGGGCTCCCAGAGTCCATCCTGTCTTGTCCCTGGAGTCTGTTCCTGGTATGGGAAGTAGGACATACTTCCCTGGGCTTGTGCACAACTCTGACTGTGCACTCGTGCCTACCAGGTGAGTCCCTGATCTTGGTGCTCCCCGCCAGAGTTGCTTCAGGTGGGTGCGGTTCTGTAATTCATGGGTGCTGGTGGGGGGTTCTCCCTGAGGTGGGAAGGCCGGCAGCCCATTGTGATCAGGGATGCACAGAGCTCTTTTGTGCTCTTCAGCCATCACTGTCCAGGGTCCAGTTAGCAGATTTAAGATACTATTGAACTGAACTCTGTAGGTCAAAGATAACCCAAATTTGAGCCTCTGACTAAAAAAAAAAAATTGGCTGTTTCCCTTAGTTCATAGCAGAGTGGTTAAGAACATAAGGCTCTGGAGCCAGACCCCCGGGGCTGCCAATTGAAGCTGTGACCTCGTCTACCTGTGGCTCGGTTGTCTCCCTTGTAAAGCAGGGATGATGTAAATATTAGGGTACTGTGAAGATTAAACACATAAGGTATGGAAAGTACATATTCACAGTGTTTAGCCATCGTTATTGTAGATTTTATAGCCCGGTAAAAGGTGGTTTGTTGGTTTGTAAATAAAGCCACTGTGAGGAAGTGGTAGCATTGGATTCCTAAGCCTGCCCTTCCACCAGCCCGTGACTCCCACCTTTAGAGCAGCTGCTTCCAAGCAACTGTACATGTGCAAGGGTTCCGTTTTCACCGGCCCACGGGAATGAAAAGTAAGAACAGTGCAGTCCTTTTGCATAACACTAAATACCGCATCAAGGAACTCTTATTTGGAGATTGTCTATCTTTTCTGCTTCTTAGAGATGAAATGTCATTTCTTTTGTGGAATAATGGTGAGACGAGGCAGTTATTTTTAGTGACCTTACTCGGCAAAACAGAAAGCTGGCAATCTTGCTTCCATTTCTCAAAAGTTTTTACCCTTTTAGTGTTCGTTTCAGGTGAATTTTAGTTCTCAGGAAATACTCATTCCTTTAGTTGTATATTGAATACTCATCATATTCAAGATGTTGCCCTAGACCTCTGGGGTGGGTCCTGCAAATGAGATGGACATGGACTTGGGGAGCTGGACTCATTCACGGTTACAATCCATTGGAGAGCCCGTGTGTATGGGACAGAGGAGTGAGATGACGTCAAGATGACCTTGTGGTTGGGGAGATGGGTAAAGGAGGGACGTCTTCAAGGAGAAGACGATGTCTGTGATGACGGGAGCCCCAAGGTGTGTGGAGGACGGAGACCGCCATCGAGGAGACCGATGCAGGGGGGCTGCGTCCTGCTGGCAGCAGGAAAGCACTGAGGAACAGTGAACCAGCTGTTGTGTTTGGTGTAAGAGGTGGGGAGTGCAGTCAAAAGCTCTTCTGGGGACAGAGGGAAAGGCCTGGAGGAAGCGGTGAAGCAGCTGGGCGTTTGTTCTGTGGGCCTTAAGGAACCTTCGATGATTCGGAGAGGGACGTTGACCTAGTCTCTGCAGGGGAGGGAACAGGCCAGCCCAGGACCTCAGGTCTGGACATCCGAGTGAAGGTGTGAGACCAGAGGTAGAACCTGCAGGTGGCTGAGGTCAGCAACTAAAGCAGCATAGAGTTTAGGAAATCTCATTACAATTTTGAGTTAAAAAAAAACTCAGTCTGTTCCCATTACCCTGCACAATTGGGATTTACAAGAAGGGCAGTGAGAGTGCCTAGTTCAGGAACATCTCTTGAGGGTCTTCGTATGGCCTCATCATTATAACCAGTTAAACCCAGGAGACCCTCACAGACTTCCAGAGTCTTCCTTTTCCTCCCTCCTTTTGTCTCCGCAGGAGGGGAGCTGGACGTGGGTAAGAAGGGCTGGGAGCCTGCCTGGGGCTTCCTTCAGCGTGGCCGCTAGGTCAGGAGGCTGTGGTTCTGCCGTGCGCCTTCAAGCACATCCTCACCCTCCCAGATGCACTCCAAGACCCAGAGGTGGTATTTAACGATTAGCAGCAGGAGCCGGCTGATGGTGTTGGGGCTCCTTTAGGGATTAGGGGATTCAGTTGGTTAGCAAAAGAAGGAGCCCAGGAGAGCATTGCTTTAATTACCAGATCGTTGCTGGAAGACAACCAGTTGCCTGCTGGAAAAAGATCTGTGAAGGCGGCTGTCCCGAAACACAGAGGACAGTTCTGCCCAGCGCCTGGCTTCTCACCTCAGATGTTCTAAACAGTTGTGAGACCCAGCCCTTGAATCCTCAGGGAGTGAAAGGAAAGAATGACTTGCATGGGAGTTAATGCCAGGAAATTTTACCAACTTGCTTCACTAGCCTTCAGCTGGTAGTTTTTGCCAAGAAACAATGCAGCTGTAATTCCCAGGCAGAGGTGGCCACGGAAATTAGAGGGCCCCAAGGAGAGCAGCTCTTGCCAGAGGACGCGTCCCCGGCAGGCTTCCTGGCACCGGCTCCAGTGGCCACAGTGTCGTTTCCTGGGGCCCTGGGCTGGGAAATGAAACTTGGAGGCAGCTCGCGCCATGTTTCTTTCTCCCTCCTGCCCCTCTGGGTCTGGGGCCCTGTTTCCTAACTACTCACTGCATGTCGCACCTTCTTCCTGAGAAGGGAGCTTTAGATCTCTCCGTTCTATCCAGAAAGTTAGTGGTGGGTTCTTCACCCTTTTTACCTGGACCACCTAAGAAGGAGCCAGATGGTGACTGAAGGGCAGTCTGGAACAAAAGCTCTAGCCGGGGAGTGCCGCTCTGACTGAGTGTCCATCAGCATTGCTTAGAGATCACTTAGCTGTGCTTCCTCTATATACTCAAGTGAAAATACTTCTTTAGCATCTGAACAGAGAAATGGGATCATTTCTTCTAAATGCTTACTTTCTAACCCCTGCAGTGGGGTGTGTCAGTTGCATGTGAAGGTCAGTTGCCACTTCGTGGGGCCTGTCCACCACCTTGTCTGCTGGCTGTGGTAGGTGGGCTTGAAGGGCCTGTAACGTAGCTTCAGAAAGAAGCTGTATTTTTAATGCCATCATCATGAGCAGCTTCCAGGACTGCCGTCCCCCCCACCCCCCAATTCCTACCTCTTCTGCTGCCCCCCCTTGTTAGTAGGCAGTGTCTGGCCCAAATAGGATGCCTGTTGAAACTTTGGTAAAGAAGTTCCTTTCCCCTCACCAGCGGAAGGGACATTTGTGAGTGCCTCCACTGGTACCTTCTGAGGCTGGTGCCTGGGCACTCAGTACAGTGCAGGGACCCAGATGAAATTACTTCCTGCCTCCCTGCACCCGCCCCACCCCTCCCTGCATGTTCAGGGAGGCAGGACACTGGTTTTCCAGGGCCTTCCTTAAGACAACTTAACAGAAGACCAGTGGTCACCATCATTTTTTTCTGCTGGTCCAGAGAACCATGTTGTGAGAAAGGAAGACTGTTCTGTACCCTGAATTGAGAACAGGGTGTGCGTGTACAGGGTTATTTACAAAAGACTAAGGCCGTCCTTGGCTTGTAAAGAGAGGACCAGATTGTAGATGGCAGGCCTGGACTCTGTGTGCTGGGGTCCCTGGACCTCATCTTCCACCACGTTGGGGGGTTGAGACATCTGCGGGTGGTTGTAGCAGTAATAAATGTTATAATCGCAACTAATTGGACTCAATCTGGGTGTACCCTTAGGCTTCAATAATGGGATGAGAATAACTGACTGCCTTTTCTTGCCTCCACACCAGCCTCCCCGAAGGCCTGCATCTGGGGAGTTAGTGCTGGGCTGAGGAGAGAGAGGACCTGGAGGGGGGAGTTTGCTCTGTGACGGTCCTGGGGACAGATGTGCTGGCTGAGAACAGACCTTTGGTACTTGAAGTGCCTACAGTGCGTTCCTCTTCAGCAGTCTGTTCTATGCTTCTGTCTCCCCAGGGTCCCTTACAGAGAAGGCACGTAGCT
The DNA here is from genome assembly GCF_030028045.1 of Hippopotamus amphibius kiboko. NCBI lineage: Eukaryota > Metazoa > Chordata > Mammalia > Artiodactyla > Hippopotamidae > Hippopotamus > Hippopotamus amphibius. Next base: position 6,030,426 of record NC_080186.1, on the reverse strand, counting down.
CACCTTACTTTAAAGAAAGAAAACATCTTTTAATTGTGCAGGACAGGTTACAGGTTCTCCTCCCTTAGCATTGCAATGCATGAGAGAAATTAAAGAGCAGCTGTGTGCGTGGGCAGTGTTTCTGCTTACCAGATGCCTGCAGGTAAACTGACCTGCTTGAAGACAGGAAGGGGACCTGGTCAGGTTGTCTCCTGCAGCAAGGCTGCCGGCTCCCACCTCCAGGCCCCTCCCCTCAACACGTGTTCGTGCACATAGAGTGGGGCCGCCCACTCGGACCCTGGAATGGGTCTCCAGCCTCGTTTACCCAAGGTAAAGCAGAACTTCCCTAAATGGGTTTATACCTGAAAAGCTGCCTGTAAGAGGTGAGCTGGCGGGACTGAGCCGCCCCTGCCCTGGCATTTTCTGTTGAGTGAACGTGATGGACGCGCAGCTGACGTGGGGTGGCCCACAGAAGTAGACCCGTTCCTCCTCATGATTCCAGGTGGTCCAAGCCTGGGAAGCTGTGGGATTACAGGAGCGCCTGTGACTGAGCCTTGGTCACCCTGACTCCTCTGTGTCTTGTTTTCTTTCTCGCCTCCCGGGCCCCAAACCCACCCAGACAGAGCACTGCCCTGAGAGCTTATTTCTTCCCTTCTCGTTGTTCTGAGCCTGGCACTCCCCACCCCGTTTTTCTTGTGGTGGAAAATCGGAGAAACCTCACGTGGCCAGTTCTTCAACCCCAAGAGAAGACCTGCTGTGTGGAGAGCCTGCCTCGGGGAGGGAGCTGGTCCTAGGTCCAGGAGCAGATCTCTCACAGCCGATGGCTTTTTGCATATGACCTGTAGAGTAATCCACCCCACCCCCCACACCCACAGAAAAGGCAGAGGAGTTGGAGAGGGCACGGGAATCTGCTAAATATAGACCAGTGGATGTGAGCACTTCTCTTGCAAGAGCTGCAGCCATAACAGAGTCATCAGAGGTGACCTCAGCCCCTTCCTTTGCTTCTTTGCCCAGGCACTAAACCAGTTTAGTTCCTTGAGCCTGTGCAGCTCTGACGCGAGATGTGAGGCGTGTTGACGGTGAGGCCTTGTTGTGAGACGAGGTGAGAGCACTGGGGACAAAATGATCATTATAGGCCATTCATGTCGACAACATTTATGCCTCTGTGTTTGCTTGCAAGCACAAGCAGGAGCTAATTTGCAAGGCTGCCTTTGTGGAGCTGCCTTTTGATCAATGATCGCCTGTGTTAATGTTTCAGTAAGCTATTGATTTCTGCAACAGCTTTTGTTCCCTGAATTTATGTGCTGTGGGTCTCCGCAGCACACGCTATGCATGTTTGATTAAAGTTCAATTGACTTCATTCCTGGTGAGGCCTCGAGCTGCTTCACTCCCTATTTGTAGAACCAAAGCTTTCCCCAGCATATTCTTTTGTTTGTGCTCAAGACCTAGCCACCCATGCAGTCACCAATATGCTGTTTCTAATCCTCCTAGATTTGCTCCATTCCAATGTTTAATCCCTTCCTAGACATTACGGTGGTTGAGAGGCAGCGAATAAAACCTGGTCTGGATTTTTTTTTTTTTTTTAAGTCAACTCACTGATGTATATAACTGGTGTACATACCATGTAGATCATAAAGATGCACCCACTTAAAGCACACACGTTCAGTGAGTTTTGACAGCTGTATACATCCACGTAACACCAGAATTTATAGAAGTCCCATCACCCCGAGAGAGCTCCTCAGATCCTTTGTAGGCGGTTGCCCCCCTCAGCTCCACACTCCAGACAGCCACTCTTATACTCCCCGTGACTCTGTAGAGTGGCGCCATACAACATGTGTGCACCTTTGTGTTTGGCCCTTTCGTCCAACACGACATCTCTGAGATGCGTCTGTTGGTTGCGCGTGTCAGTAAGTAGTTTGCCCCTTTTTACTGCCGAGTAGTATTTGTGTGAGTAGGTGTTCCATCATAGGTTTGTCCCTTCTCCCATTGAGGGGCTATCTGGATTGGTCCCAGTTTTTGTCTGTGAAGAGTACAGTTTGTATGAACACTTGTGTAAAAGTCTTTGTGTGCACATATATTTGTTTATTTAATTGGCTGTGTTGGGTCTTCGTTGCTGCACACAGGCTTTCTCTAGTTGCGGTGAGTGGGGGCTACTTTTCATTGTGGCGCGCAGGCTTCTCATTGCGATGGCCTCTCTTGTGGCGGAGCACGGGCTCTAGGCGCGTGGGTTTCAGTAGTTGTGGCACACGGGCTCTAGAGCGCAGGCTCAATGGTTGTGACGCACAGGCTTAGCTGCTCCGCAGCATGTGGTATCTTCCTGGGGTAGGGATCAAATCCGTGTCCCCTGCATTGGCAGGCGGATTCTTACCCACTGTGCCACCTAGGAAGTCCCTGCACATATGTTTTTATTCCTTTCGTGTAAACACCTAGGAATGGAATCAATTGCTAGGTCGTATGGTACACGCTTGGCTTTCTAAGAACTGCCAGTTTTAGAGTGGTGTGACCATTTTACATTTCCACCAGCAGTGTGACATTTCTTGTCACTCCCCTATCTTCCCGAATCTTAAAATTTACATTCTTTCATTTTAACATCAACAATCCTTCAGGCGTGGTCATTTTGACCCTTGTTACTCAGATGACGGAATCTGTTCTGGGCTCCTTGTTTAAAAAGCTGTTACTTAAGGTTGACAAAAAGTTGATATTTATCAGGTGTGTGTGTGTGTGTGTGTGTGTGTGTGTGTGTGTGTGTGTGTGTGTGTGTGTGTGTGTGTGTGTTTGTGTGTGTGTGTGTGTGTGTGTGTGTGTGTGTGTGTGTGTGTGTGTGTGTGTGTGTCTCCGTCCGTCCGTCCTGATCTTTCTCACGTACTGAAGGAGGACACGGTGTGGGAGTAAAGATTTAAATTGTGAACCTGGGCTTTTCTTGAGTCTTTTTTCTGTCTGGCGTCTGATGCCGGGCCTGACCTCTGGCTTCCCCTATTTGAATCTGCAAGTTACACCATCTTTCAATACCATGTGAAACTCTTTCAGAACATTCACATTTGAGAAGTATAAATGATTCCTTGTAACTGTGTGAGTCAGTGGGGCACATGGACCAGGGCTGTGCAGAAACGTCGGGGCAGCTCTTACTCACAGCCTTCACGTCAGACCGAGGTGTGACAGAGACCCTGGTGGTCGTGCCTCCCCTCCAGCTTTCTCTCCCATCTTTCTTTCCTTCCACCTCCTGCAGCTTCACCTTTCCCCACATCCCAGACCTCTGTCACCCTTGGCCCCTAAAACAGCTTCAGCTAAAGGAGGAGGTGGGAGGAATCACTTTGGGTTTTCTCCTTTTTTCCAGCCCTGGGATCAGGGCTGTGATTTACTGCACCAGCTGCCCTTTTGAACGGATGAAGCATGCCACTTGGACACAGTGTTTGAAGGCTGACAATGGCCTGCCTTGGCTTCTGTGTTTTCTCATAGGACAACCAGAGCCAGGTCACTTTCATGTCAGCACAGGTCTCTTAATCCCCTAGTGAATTCTTGTGTCTGTGTCCTCCAGCCAGCCAACAGCAGAAGATCAGTATCAATAAATGACTTTCCAAGTCAGGAAGGCAGGAAGTAGAGAGTCAGGAGCTGCGCTTGCTCTCCGGTCGTGACCCCAGGGGCTCGGGATGCTGCACGCACCCGGGGACCGTCTGCAAACAAGGCGGCGGTCCAAGGGCAGCCCCTGCGTTTTCCCTTCCTGCTCCCATGCTGTCTCCTGGAACTGAGAAGGGGGTGGGACGCGACCTTGGTGGCTGGCTCCTGGCCTCCTTGGCCTGGGGTCATGCTTCATCTCTTACACACTGGCAGTCACTAGCATTTTGTTCCGTGGTGCTTGGAAAGACTGAAGCCCAGCCGCAGCTCCAAGGGATGCAGGCTGTAGGCTGGTGGGAGCCAGGCAGCAGTGCTTGAGTCACAGGTCCTTTAAGGATCTGACGACAGCTGTGGTTCTTTCTACGTCTTGGAAAGTGCAGACAAAGAATCCAGCTCTCAGTAATGAGCGCTCAGCACACGTGTCACCTGAAATGGCTTCCGCAAGGCCCCACCTCGAGTCCGCCTGCTCCTCTGCCAGCTTACTTGCCCCTGGGCTCCCCGGCCCTTCCTTCTGGGGGTGTTCTCAGTGAAACCTCGTCTGACTGGACGCTCCGTTAGTCACAGGAGTTCGCTGCTTGGTACCTTCGCTTCGTCTCGTTCCATCTCCTCAACGCTGGTCTTTGTAGCTGGACCTCAGGGCACTGGAGGACAGAACCTTTGGTTCTCTTCTTTGGCTCCTGCATTCACAAGGCAGAGCGCCTGCCATGGGGCAGAGTGGGCTCTGGCCAAGTAGCTCCCACCCTCAGATGCAGGCCACCCCCCCCCAACCCGAGCCAAGGGAGACATCCCAAGGTACAGTCTGTCAGTTTAACTGACTTGGTACGGAACTGATTCAGTAGGGAAGATCAGGCTTTCTCGCTGTGTTAACTGTTTCTTAAATATTCTAAGTAGAGATGCTTTATCTTGGGGTGTTTGTGTTGAGAAATCGGTCTTTTGTCAGCCAGGGTTAGTGGAACACGTCATGTGGCCCTCTGCCGCCACCCCCCCACCCCCAGCGTGTGTGCGTGTGCGTGTGTGTGTGTGTGTGTATACACGTGCAGTGTGCCCGTTGAGCCCCTTGGGGCTGAGAATGCCAGAAGTACCCTTTCTTTTTAAAGTTGCACTTGGACTCATGTCTACTTGCCTCCCTTTCTTTTGGGCCACCCATGAGAGGAGGGGCTCCTTTGGCCTTAAGCACTGACCTGCTGACATGTCCTTTCAGGCGAGTCTGGGGTGGGCTGGGGCGGAGGCTGTGGAGTGGTTTTCCTGGGTTTGGGGTCTGTTCCTCCCGACCTTCTTCCTGGCCCCTGTGCCTGCCACCTCGGTTGTTTGCTTTGGTTGTTTCTGGAATGGCCTAACTGGCTGGGCGTTTCCCTGTCACCCCTCTGTGGACTCATTAGAGTGCTGTGTACGCACATGCACAGACCACGGGAGGGTAGGGGTCTTCCTGTCTGTTGATGGTTTATTGGTGCACCTCCAGTGCTTAGAACGGCGGTAGCGGCTGCACATCCTGGGCGCCCAGCAGATACCTGTTGAGTGGATGAGTGTTCCTGATGTGCGGAGGTTACACTCCACAGGGCTGGCGGGACAGGCCCCCCCGGCCCAGCTCATGGGCAGCTCCGCAGGTGTGTCTTGAGTGAGCCCAGGCCTCTAGGACAGCTGTCGTAAAGCCAGCCTCTGCTCCCAGCGCGAGGGGCTGTGCTGGGGCGGGGGCGCCACCCTCACAGCCAGCCCTTCTTTCTTGCAGGGAGAACTGATCACCTTTTATTACTACTGGAAGAAAACCCCTGAAGCGGCCAGCTCCCGGGCGCACCGCAGGCACCGCAGGCAGGCTGTGTTCAGGAGGATTAAGACCCGCACTGCGTCCACGCCCGTCAACACGCCCTCCAGACCCCCGTCCAGTGAATTCTGTAAGTGGGGGCTTTGCACACGCGGCCACATGCTCACGTGTCCCAGCTCTGGGTGGGCCTGCTCTCACAGGCGTCCTAAGCATAACGTGTGTGTGTGTGTGTGTGTGTGTGTGTCCTAAGCATAACGTGTGTGTGTGTTGTGTGAAGCCTGACTTAAATGTCTCACTGACTTGAGGGATTCGGTAAGGAGAGTTTTACACACTATATGTACATTTAGATTTTTCTAAAACTCAACATCATAATTTTTTATAAAAAGGTAGGTCTTGGCCTTAGCCTGAGGCATTTGATGACTTCAGAGGATGTTTTCCCTTGGCAGACGAAGCACTGCACTTGGTCAGAATACAGTCAGATTTACATTGTCTTCTTTTTTCTCCTACTTTACTGAGATCCTCCTCTTGGTCCCATGTGACTTGCTATTTGATATGACTGTGAAGCCCACACCTTCTTAACCTTGAGATCTAGAGTAGTGGCTTATGGTTCTGCCCTGGCCCAGGGCACCAGGCTCAGAGTCGCTTATGTTGCTCATGCAAACAGGAGATAATCCAGGAGGGCTGGAGGGGCTCAGACTTGATGAGAGGAATTCCTCAGGATGGTAGGGAGGGCATCCCTGGTGCACGTCGCCCCGCCCACATCCACCGGTTGTGGGCATCAGTGCCAGCTGCCCCAGAGGCGTGACAGCAGACCCCCGGAGTGGCAGGGCAGACCCTTGGGTACCACCCCTCGCACATGATCTTCGTTCCAGGGACTGGCCCTGAGAAATTCAGAGGGGTCCATTGTGAACTCTGCTCTACCCGGCCTGCTGGGCCACTCTCGCCGTTGGCTCAGAGGTGGCAGGTGGTCCCAGTCTTGGCCGAGCACTGTGGTGATGGTGTGTGTGTTGTCCCCCTCCACCCCCCGTTGTGTGCCCGTCATGCCCAGTGGACCTGAGTTCAGCCAGTGAGGATGACTTCGACAGTGAGGACAGCGAGCAGGAGCTGAAGGGGTACGCCTGCCGCCACTGCTTCACCACCAGTAAGTGGGGCTCCGTGGACAGCGGGGGCCCTCGCTGGAGCAGCCAGGCTTGGGCACTTCCGGGTTCTGGATGTTTGGGGAATTGAACTGGAGACCTGTCAGCACAGTCATTGACTTGACATTTGCACTGTCTTTAGGGTTACTTAGAAAGTTGAAGATCTTTGTTTTACTTGACTCTCCTGTTAGCATTCAGGATGGAGTGCTGACCAGTGGTAGGACACACTTGCTCAAGGTCGGGGCCTGTGCTTCCTGGGAGCCTGCTGCCAGCTCTTCCTGGGTCTCCTGAGATGAGGCCAAGGTGGTGGGTAGTCCTGAAGTCCTCTCCCTTCAGGGAGAGAGCAGGGCGACACTAGCACCTGAGCTGCTTAAGTGACAGGTGTCTGTCCAAGCCCAGTGCTGCCTGGTTCTCATGGCACCAGGGTCGGCCGAGCCCGTAGAAGGGCCTCCCTGCTTGGATGTCTGTCCCCAAGGACACTGGTTTTTGAGGTCAGCACCCCACCCCTCTCTCCTCACGCAGCCTCCAAAGACTGGCACCACGGGGGCCGGGAGAACATTCTGCTCTGTACAGACTGCCGCATCCACTTCAAGAAATACGGCGAGCTCCCCCCCATCGAGAAGCCCGTGGACCCCCCACCATTTATGTTCAAACCTGTCAAAGAGGAAGACGATGGGCTCAGTGGGAAACATAGCATGAGGACACGGCGGAGTCGTGGCTCGGTGAGTCCTGCGGCCAGGCAGCCAGCCCGCCTCTCCTGGTTCCTAGCAGGCTGGGGGCTTGTACCCATCAGGAGGAGGATGGGAAGGGTTTCGTTTTAGGTGGAGAAACAGACCTCTGAAGGAGAAATGATGAAGGCATTAGCTTTGCCTGTGGGCTGGGAAGAGCCCTCAGTTCTCTCCTTCCCTTGCATCCTCCTTGGGGAGCTGGTGGGCCCATGTGAGTTGCTGACCGCGTCTCTCCGAGCCCCTGTGGCTTTGCAGACATGTGCCGTGGGCCTGGTGCTTTCAGGGGCTGAGCTGCCTCATTTAACAGCTCGTCTGTTTGGGTCACTTCCCATCCTATGGAAGAAGTCAGCAAGTGTGTGTGTGTTTGGATCTAGTGGGGGGAGTGGGCAGGTACACGGCGGAAGCAACAGGGGTGAGGTGACGTTAGGTGTAACTGTCCCTCGGGGGAACTCGCAGAGCAGGTGCCCTCCCGACTCTGCCCTCAGACAGTCTTGCTCGCCTCCAGCTCATGCCGTTCAGGACCATCCCTGGAGAGGAGTGCTTCAGCTTTAAGCTGAGAATTGCTCTCTTTTTCACGTAAACCCACTCGTTCACCCCTCCTTCCTTTGCTCCATGCTGACCCCCGTGCAGCAGGGGACAGCCAGGAGGGCCTGTGGTTTGTGGGGGGCTGGGATTTGCCACAAGGCCGTGGGTGGGCCTGTTCTGGAGGCTCCGCATGGGAGCTGGGCTCAGGTGGCCCGCAGGGGGACTGGGGTCCAGTCTCACCAGCCTCCGATTGGGTGGGCAGATGTCTACACTGCGCAGTGGTCGGAAGAAGCAGCCAGCCAGCCCTGATGGTCGCGCCTCGCCCATCAACGAGGACATCCGCTCCAGCGGCCGGAACTCCCCCAGCGCCGCCAGCACCTCCAGCAACGACAGCAAAGCAGAGACGGTGAAGAAGTCGGCCAAGGTGAGGCGCTGGGGTGGGTTGGGGGGAGCTGGAGTCGTTGCTCAGCTGCCCCGTGTCCCTCAGTCATTTCGTGGAGACTCCCAGGCACCAGCAGTGCCTCTGCCTGGGGCTGCAGATGGGGACCTGGAGAAGGGGCTCCACGCGGCTCCCAGCACGGACATTTGGGGCCACTTCTGCCTTCAGTTTCCCATCCCCAGATACTTGTTCCTTCCTGGCCCCACTGGGCCTTTCCAGAGCTTTCTTGTTTGTGGGGTGGAGCGTGGCGTGCGGGGACCAGGTGTCAGCAAGCAGTTGTCACTCCCCCGAGGCTGCCGGGCCATCCTCCCTGGCCTGAGGCTTCTCATGGGCTTTCTTGCCACAGAAGGTGAAGGAGGAAGCCTCGTCCCCTCTTAAGAGCACCAAGCGGCAGCGGGAAAAGGTGGCCTCTGATACGGATGAGGCCGACAGGACCAGCTCCAAGAAGACGAAAACCCAGGTGAGGTTTGTGGCTGAGCCCCGTGGACCACAGCCGGCAGTTCATATCCCTTGAGACGCCCCAGGCAGGATTCTCCCTGGGCAGGGGCAGTGGCCGTGTCCTTTTCCCCTGGGTGGGGGAGGGGTGTTGCCTAGAGAGCCGCCGGGCCAGGGCAGGACCTGTGGTCTGGGAGCCACGCTTGCTGCCCCATCTGCCCAACCTCACTGTGTGGCAGGGCAGAGGGTGCCCAGCCCCCCTAGAGCTTCCATCCTCCCTGCTCTGGCCCTAGGAGATCAGCCGGCCCAACTCGCCATCCGAAGGCGAGGGAGAGAGCTCGGACAGCCGCAGCGTCAACGATGAGGGCAGCAGCGACCCCAAAGACATCGACCAGGACAATCGCAGCACGTCCCCCAGCATCCCCAGCCCCCAGGACAACGAGAGTGACTCAGACTCCTCGGCCCAGCAGCAGGTGCTGCAGGCCCAGCCCCCTGCCTTGCAGGCTTCCAGTGGGGCCCCTGCAGCTCCCTCCTCGGCTCCCCCGGGGACCACCCAGCTTCCCACACCGGGGCCCGCGCCCACCGCCGCTGCCCCACCACAGGGCTCCCCCTCGGCCTCCCAGCCCCCCATCCAGCCGCAGGCCCCCTCGGCTCCTGCCCCCCACACCCACATCCAGCAGACGCCTGCCCTCCACCCGCAGCGGCTGCCCTCTCCACACCCCCCGCTGCAGCCTCTGACCGGGCCAGCCAGCCAGACCCCCGGCCCACCTCATGCCCAGCCGCCCCTGCACAGTCAGGGCCCGCCCGGGCCTCACGGCCTCCAGGCCGGGCCCCTGCTGCAGCACCCAGGCCCCCCGCAGCCCTTTGGTCTCCCTCCCCAGGTCTCCCAGGCGGCAGCCCACCCTCACGCCTCCCTGCAGCCCCCTGCCTCTCAGTCAGCGTTGCAGACCCAGCAGCCCCCTCGGGAGCAGCCGCTGCCCCCAGCGCCCTTGGCCATGCCGCACATCAAGCCCCCACCCACCACGCCCATCCCCCAGCTGCCGGCACCCCAGGCCCACAAGCACCCACCTCACCTCTCGGGGCCCTCGCCCTTCTCCATGAATGCCAACCTCCCTCCCCCTCCAGCCCTGAAGCCCCTGAGCTCCCTGTCCACACACCACCCGCCCTCAGCCCACCCCCCTCCCCTGCAGCTCATGCCCCAGAGCCAGCCTCTGCCCTCCTCCCCCGCCCAGCCCCCCGTGCTGACCCAGAGCCAGAGCCTGCCCCCGGCCACTGCCTCCCACCCTCCCGCGGGCCTCCACCAGGTGCCCCCCCAGCCCCCATTTGCTCAACACCCCTTTGTCCCGGGGGGCCCTCCTCCCATCACCCCTCCAACCTGCCCCTCCACCTCCACCCCTCCGGCGGGACCCGGCCCCTCGGCCCAGCCGCCCTGCTCTGCTGCTGTGTCTGCGGGAGGCAGCATAGCTGGGGGGGCAGCCTGCCCACTCCCCACGGTCCAGATCAAGGAAGAGGCTCTGGACGACACGGAGGAGCCCGAGAGCCCCCCTCCCCCGCCTCGGAGCCCGTCCCCCGAGCCCACGGTGGTGGACACCCCCAGCCACGCCAGCCAGTCCGCCAGGTACGGGTCCCCGGGAATCTGGACACATCTGGGGCGGGGACGGCTGGGCAGCTGTGGCCCCGGCAGGGACCCCAGCAAGACACGGGGCCGTTTTTAGGTTCTACAAGCATCTGGACCGGGGTTACAACTCGTGTGCGCGGACAGACCTGTACTTCATGCCTCTGGCGGGATCCAAACTGGCCAAGAAGAGGGAGGAGGCCATCGAGAAGGCCAAGCGGGAGGCCGAACAGAAGGCGCGAGAGGAGCGTGAGCGGGAGAAGGAGAAGGAGAAGGAGCGGGAACGCGAGCGCGAGCGCGAGCGGGAGGCGGAGCGCGCCGCCGTGAGTCTGGCGGGAGGCCTGCTCCGGGGCTCCCGAGGGCGGGTCCCCACCGGGGGGCGCCACCCCTTGCTTTCCGCCAGCACCCACCGTGTTGGCTCTGTGTCCTGGACACGCGGGCCGGGCTGGGCCGCGGTTCCCCCGTCACAACAGGGTCTGGATCGCGGCTGGGGTGGGGCGGGGGGCGCCCACCCCTCACGGCCTCGTTCCTTTTGCAGAAGGCGTCCAGCTCGGCGCACGAAGGCCGCCTCAGCGACCCCCAGCTGGGGGGTCCCGGCCACATGCGGACGTCCTTCGAGCCCCCGCCCACCACCATCGCGGCCGTGCCCCCGTACATCGGGCCGGACACACCGGCCCTCCGGACTCTGAGCGAGTACGCCCGGCCCCACGTCATGTCGCCCACCAACCGCAACCACCCCTTCTACGTGCCCCTCAACCCCACCGACCCGCTGCTGGCCTACCACATGCCCGGCCTCTACAACGTGGACCCCACCATCCGCGAGCGGGAGCTCCGCGAGCGTGAGATTCGCGAGCGCGAGATACGGGAGCGCGAGCTGCGGGAGCGAATGAAGCCGGGCTTCGAGGTGAAGCCCCCGGAGCTGGATCCCCTGCACCCGGCCGCCAACCCCATGGAGCGCTTCGCACGGCACGGCGCCCTCACCATCCCCCCCGCCGCCGGCCCCCACCCTTTCGCGTCTTTCCACCCCGGCCTGAACCCCTTGGAGAGGGAGAGACTGGCCCTAGCTGGCCCCCAGCTGCGGCCCGAAATGAGCTACCCGGACAGACTGGCGGCCGAGCGCATCCACGCGGAGCGCATGGCCTCGCTGACCAGCGACCCCCTAGCGCGGCTGCAGATGTTCAACGTGACCCCGCACCACCACCAGCACTCCCACATCCACTCGCACCTCCACCTCCACCAGCAGGACCCCCTCCACCAAGGTGGGCACCCCTCCTGGGCTCTCCAAGGGCTGCAGGTCAGACTCTGGTGCGGTGCAGGTGCGGGCCTCGGACAGGGCCGCTGTCTCGGGGCACAGATTGCCAGCTCCCGGCAGGTGTTGGGATACCCGGTGTCCACCCAGGGCACCTTTGTCTCTGCTCCGCCCCTCGGCTCTCCAGAGCCGCGAGTCCCCAGAAAGCCAAGTCACCCTGGGACCTAATGCTCCCGGCCTCATGATAAAGCTTCAGTTCCTGTCCCTGTCCCTGTGGTGGGCCAGGGAGCGGCCTGTGCTCGCTGGGACAGGTCGAGGGCAGGAGGCAGGGCCCCCAGGAAGAATGTGGTGGTCATCGAGTGAAAACTTGTCTGTTTCCCCTCGGGGAGCGGGGCTTGGGCTTCTGCTGGCTTTGAGCTGACTTACCTGGCCAGGGCCACCCAATCCTGTCCAGTCCGGGAGCAAGAGCTCCTGAAGGCCTACTGACCAGCCGGCTGGAGGTACAGGCTGGCCTGAGTCCAAGACAGGCCCAACTGGAGCCCCACTTCCTGGGTGGTTCTGCAGACCAGCTGGACAGGGTCGGGGGGACAGGGCCTGCTGAGGGGGCCCCAGGCAGGTGCCTGTGCTGGGAGCAGGACGATGGACAGAGTGGGCCCCAAAGGAAGGGAGGGCAGTCCCTGGTTTCCTACCTGTGGTCCCAGCATCTGGTACCTCCATGCCACCTGGTCTGGGCCTGTTGAGCCTTGTGTGGTCAGCAGGTGTGCTGTGGTCCCGCCGGCTTCGTTCACGCCACACGCGTTTGCTTGTTGTGCCAGGCACAGCTGTGGATGCCGGCAGCATCCCGGCCACATTTCCCTCCCAAATCTGGGGGCCAGTGGATACACGTGTCTCAGCTGGTGGAGAGCGGTTGGTGTTCTGGAGGGAAACCAAGCCAGACCCGCACCCCCGCCCCGCTGAGGTCGTGAGCACAGAGGGCCAGGGAGGGTTGACTCCAGGGAGCAAGGGCAGAGGACGTCTGGGGGCTGCTGAGGGGTCTGCTGCCAGCTGAGAGTGGAGCTTGGTGCACCCCCGTCCAGCAGTGCCCCCTCTGCTGGCCTCCTTTGGGTCCTATGGGTGAAGGACCAGGGAGGCCATCCTGGGGAAGGTGCTAGTCCAGCTGCAGCCTGGAAGAGGGACACTGGCTGGGGCAGGGCTGGAGCGACCGTGTGGTTCCTGTGGACCTTGAGGCACAGGGGGCCTGGGCCAGTAGGCCAGGGGAGACTCTGCCTGTGGGGGGGAGGAATAAGCGTCAGCTCTCCGCTTTGTCACTTCCTGGAGGTCCACTGCAGGTGCGGGGCGGCGGGGGAAGGGCAGTGGCCACTTTGGGTCAGGGTTGTTGGTGGCCCTGGTGACCAGACGCCACCGTGGAGAGGAAGAAGTCCCTGGGAACTACCACCGAGGAGGGCAAACAGCGGGAGGCCCCTGAGCCCTGCGCTGCCTGCATCTGCACTTCTGCCCCATTTCCAGGTTCCGCAGGCCCCGTTCACCCGCTGGTCGACCCCCTGACCGCTGGCCCTCACCTGGCTCGCTTCCCCTACCCCCCTGGCACCCTCCCCAACCCTCTGCTTGGACAGCCCCCCCACGAGCACGAGATGCTTCGTCATCCAGTGTTTGGTAAGCAACGCACCCGGGGAAGGAGGGGTCCGGGGGAGAGCGGGTGGGCGGTCATTCACTTGTCGGGTGTTAAGCACACAGCGCGGGGTGTTGGGTATCTGGGAACAAAACAGGGGGACCCCTGCCCCCAGGGAGCTGGGCGTGAGAAGTGCAAATGCACAACAGGAGCCGGACGGTGGGGGGCCGTGACGGAATCGCAGAGGCGCCGAATTCACAAGAGGGCTGAGGGCAGGCCTCTGAGGACCAGTCAGTAGGCTGAGGAGGGGGGCCCCAAGGGCGGGGTGCAGGGGCGGCACTTCTCTCTCCCCAGGGGTGGGGGTGGGGAGGGGCTCTGCTCTGAGGGTCCCCGCTGAGGAGTCTTGCCGGCTCTTGTGACAGCCACCTCCTGGCCCTTTCGTTTGGCAGGCACCCCCTACCCCCGAGACCTGCCTGGGGCCATCCCACCCCCCATGTCGGCGGCCCACCAGCTGCAGGCCATGCACGCCCAGTCGGCCGAGCTGCAGAGGCTGGCCATGGAGCAGCAGTGGCTGCATGGACACCCCCACATGCACGGCGGCCACCTCCCCAGTCAGGAAGATTATTACAGGTGAGGTGGGGAGGGGCTGGGAGGGAGGCGAGGCTCCCACCTCCCCAGTCCTGCAGGTCCCTGACCCCCGGCTGCACCCACACTGTTCCCCCCATATCGACATGTGTCAGACTCCTCCCCCTCCGCCTGCACGTGACCAGAGCCTGGCCTCGGGGGACTCCGAGGAGGGGAGAGTGGGGGGCGGGTGTCAGGGCGTGGAGGCTGCAGCTGCGGGCCTGCCAAGCCTGATACCTGTCACTTTCTCCTTTTTTTTTTTTTTTTTCTTTTTCTCTTTGCAGTCGACTGAAGAAAGAAGGTGACAAACAGTTATAAGTTATTTATTTGTTAACGCTGGCTGTGGAAACCCCAGTTCTTGGGGGGAGAAACAGGACTTTTTACGTACAATAGGAGCTGCAAAAGCAAAAAGAATATCTTCTAAAGATTTCTTTATATATTTAAAGCCCCACCACTGAAAGCGTATCAGCATACTAGTGTCCGTTTGTAGAGAGGATTCCTTGAGGCCGGTTTGGGTCTCCCTGCATGACAGCCCCAGAAACTTAGAGAGGCCTGGACTGGACTGAACACTCGGAAAACTCCCCTGCAGTCTTGGGGTTTGGCTTTAGTCTTCTTCTTTTCCTTCCTTAGTTTCTTCAGTAGGTGCTAGAATCCAGTTCACACCCTTCACTGTGCGTGCGGACACACTCAGCTGCGTGTGTTCCAGAACCCACAAGGTTTGCAGACAGGCAGCATATGAGTTTGGAATCCAAGAGCTATAATTTTTAAAAAATCTTTTATTTTAATACATTGTAGGAAATCTTCATAATTTGAGGAAGTTCTGCGCATGGCTTTTTACGTCTGTAAATAAATAATTTTAGAACAGCCTTTTTTTTCTTCCACAAACTACTATTCTGATCTATTTTTTCCAGCCATGTCACTAATTGTGAATTCCTACCAGCTATTGACAGAATACAGAGTTGATTTTTTAATAAAAAGTTATATATAATTATCCCTTTAATTAAAGGGAACAGATGGGCATCACTAGTTACAAACGGGCAAAAGCTTGGGACTGGGTTTGGGCGCAGCAGGGAGCAGCCAGGGGTTTGCAGGGACAATGTTACAAACCGTTTCTTTGTTTTGCTGCTTTGGTTTTCACGTCTGTCTGTTGCAGCTTGTGCTTTGCCAGCGGTGCAGACATCTGTAAGCTTGAACCTCTTCTTTCGCACCAGGAGAGCAAGAGTTAAACGTCCCCCATTCTGTCTCTGCGGGATTGAAAGCACATGTTTCTGTGTGTCTCATTGTAGATTTCCTTGTAGACTTCTGTGCACACACGTTTGATTGTTCTGGATGAACTGCCTTTTTTTAATACTTGGACAATTTCATAAAGATTCTAGAAAGTCAAGAAAACGATTCCCTACAAGTCACTCAGCACATATGCTTGCCAAAGGAATCTGTTAGAAATTGGCTTTTTCGTGTGTGTCGCCATTTGGATCTTCTCGTGGTGAGGCCAGGCCACCCTTGCCACAGCCCGCGGCTGCTTGGGAGCAAGGGAGGTCCTGGAGTTGGCCCGGTTGTGGGTGGCAGCCTGTGTGTTAACCCGGGAACAGGGATCCATGTAGGACCGGGAAATACTCGGTGTCCTGCTCTTCCTCCTGGAAGCAGGACAGGAGTCATGGCTGTGGACGTGGGGTGGGAGGCAGCTCTACCTAGGGGGCCCCTCCATAGGGAGCCCAGAGAGCCCGCCTCTGCTTTCTAGTTGCCCCATGATGCACTTTCTCCAGAGCAGAGGGGGGGAGGGGGGGCGTTCTGCACCTATTGATCACGCTTTCTGCTGGGACGTGACCTTTTCTGTTCCTCTTCTCTCACAATCTTGAGGGCTTTTTCTGCCGTGATGTGCAGTGGTCACATGCAAGAGTTTTCAGACAGCAAGCGTTCCCGCCTGGGGGTCAGTGGACATGGAGCACGTCCAGGAGCAGAGCTGCAGAGGGGGTGGGACGAGAGGCTCACGCTTTGACTCAGAAACCAGCAGGTATTAGCTCAGATTCAGGTTCTGGATTCAGACCTGTGTCAAGGGCATTGCCAGTGTCTATGAAAACCACATCCGGTTTTAGTTGGGACAGATAGAGGATTGTTTTGTCTGTTGAAAATGTTTGTAGGTTTTTTCTTTCGTTTTCTCTCATTCCATTTCCGCCTTAACTGTAGCTCCTTGCGGGGAGGCGAGCTCAGATGAACGCCGTCATCACCTGCGTTGGCCGCGTACATTTGTGTCCCCGGGGCGGGCTCACGCCCTGCGGGCTCCGCGCCTTGAGCCAGGCCCTTCCTGCTGGACTCGGGCCGCTCCTGCCGCTCCTGCTCCTGCACAGGTGCCCCCGCCTGCCCGCCCTTCCTTTCTTCCCTTTCGGTAGAACGTGATGCCTACCGTTCAGTTAAACCTTCTCCATCTCCTCTCTCTATCATCTGTTTTTCCAAAGAAGAGAGAGTATGAAGTACTTTGAAGTTGGTACTTGAAAACTGTCTGAAGGCGTTTTCTCATTAGGTTTTGGTTTTCTCCCCACGTCCCCAGGTGAAGCACTGAGATTCTTCCATTTAAAAACCCACAACCCAAAACCCTCACCCGGGTCAACTACAGGGTGTGTAGGAGGCCCCAGACCATCCCGGTGTCTTTGAAGCCCAACCCCTTGGTTTCCTTTTGGGTTTCCTCCCTTCGTTTGGAGTTGTTTTGCTTTTCCGTGTTTTATGTGTATCTTGTTCACTGTCGTTGGGTTGAGCTTCACTTCACTGCGGCAGCAGAGCGGAGTGTACATTCTGATTTGCTACGTTTATATATATCTTGAAGCTAAATGTATATATGAGTAGTTTGCCATGAGATAACACAGTGTAAACAGAGTAGACACCCAGAAATTGTGACTTCTGTGTTCTCTCCATTTGAGTATTTTGTAATTTTTTTGAAATATTTGTGGACATAAATAAAAACAAGCTACACTACAGCGGCTGCTGTTCTCCAGTGGACTGTGTCTCATCATTCCTGGGGCAGATGGGGCAGGGGTGCTGGCAGTTGTCCTGACCTGGGCCCCTAGGGTGGGTGGGGGGGGGCAGGGAGATGGACACTGCTTCCCTCCAAAACAGCTTCTTGAGAGCCCGTCTGTACCATCTGGGAAGAAGGGTCTCTGGTGGGTACACTGCTCTCAGAGGAGGCTTCAATCTGCTGAGGGGGGACAGTCGGGACCTGCGGTGGCTCCCCAGGCAGCAGAATGGAGTCAGGGTTGGGGAGGGTGGTGATGGCATTGGGACCAGAACACCATCTCCTCGCTCTGCTCCCTGCTCTTTATCCCACACTTGTGATTTGTGGACACCCTCCAAGGTGCATGGGCCAGTGGCTCTGTGAGGAGAGGTCTGAGCCACCAACCAGGACTGTGGCCTCCTGCTCCTGGCCGACCCTCCTGCCTTGTCCCCTCCGCGCCTCTCCCCGAGGCTGCCGCCGGGGCCCCACCCCACCTTCAGCAGCTGGAGGTGCCCTCCAGAGTGGGCATGCACCCAGGCCCCGTGGGCCCCATGGGGAATCTTACCCACTACGGTGCACAGGTGACCTGCAGGGTGTGCGTGTGACCACAGAGGGGCAGCAGTCGCCTAGGTGTGGTCCAGGGCATTTTCCCAACGCTTAAGGTCCTCGCTGGAGGTTTATACGCGCACCTTTTAACTTGGGGTCCAGCCGTGGTGATGGAGCACAAGCGGCCTGGGGCGCTTATTGTCAGTGAACTGCCCTCAGCCCAGGCAAGGCCACCTTGTGGTGAAGGCTTGGGGAACAGCACGTGTCAGCAGCACCTAATTTGGGGCGTGGGAGAGCTCTGCCAACCCGAGGGCCCAAGCGGCACGCACGTCAGTGGCCCTAGAGACAACTCTGTCCAAGGAGCCCTGCTGGGCGATTTGGGTGGTTGGGGAAATAAAGTGAGGGGCCTGCAGACGCGGTGAGAGGCACGTGTGACTGTCGTTCTGGGTCATAGGCGAGAGAAGGTGGGATGGGGCAGCTGGGGGTGTGCAGGGGTGAGTGGTGGAATCCAGGTGCCATCTTTGCTGTTATTGGAGTATAGTTGCTTCACAATGCTGTGTTAGTTTCTGCTGCACAGCAAAGTGAGTTAGCTGTATGTACACATACATCCCCTCGTTTTTGGATTTCCTTCCCATTCAGGTGACCCCAGAGCACTGAGTAGAGTTCCCTGTGCTGTGCTGCAGGTTCTCATTAGTTACCTGTGTTCCATGCAGTATCAGTAGTGTATAGGGCTGTCTCTTATCTAGACCGTGCTGTTAGTGAAGCTGAGGTTTTTCGTAGGTATAGATTTACAAAGTAGAAGTTTAAAGAAGGTTGAATGATAGGAATTATCTGTGAGTGGAGTCGTAGATTTATGCGGCGGGAAACCCCCCCCCCCCCGCATCAGAGCTGCACAGGTGGTAATAATTTGTCAGGCGTGGACACCTGTGGCTGTTGTCCCCACCCGGCTGGGCACCCCTCCTGAGGCAGAGGGCCTGCTGCAAGGGACAAACCTGCTGGATTCATGAGCCCGACAGGGAGGGTCTGCTGTCTCACAACTGTGCCCCTAGCCAGGGTCTCAGCTATGTTGCTGCCCAGACGAACCGGCCCCTCCTGCCCCTTGGCCTTGTGGGTGGACCCTCGGCTTGGGCACGGTGGCTCAGCACCCCTCTGGTTCCCTGCAGCGTGGACTGAGGAAGTGGCACTTGGCAGGACTGGGTGTGTGGCCACCACTTGGGTACAAGTCTGTGGTAGGTTCAGGTGAGCAGAGCACGTCACTTAGGCACCGTCTGGGTAAATCAAGGTCACTTACCTGCAGGGTGAGCACGCACAGCAGAGAGATCAGCAGTGACCTTCCACACAACGTCAGGGTCCACGGCTGCACGCACAGCTGTGCGATTGCGGGTGCAAACAGCTGCTGCGTGAGGGCCTGGGCCGTGTGCTTCTGCCCGGAGACACTTGGGGATCCCGCATCCAAGCCGGGAGCCCTTTGCCAACCGAAGGCCTTACAGTCCACGCTGTGCCCACACGGCGAGGCCCACGGCGATGGGAGGGCACCACCACAGACCCCTGATAGCACGCTCAGCCTCCTGGCTACCCTGCTCGGTGCAGGCGTGTTCCTGAGCTCAGAGCTGTGGAACCAAAACAGGACCAGTTACCCAGACACCTGGGGTCAAGCTAATGGGCCCCAAGGCCAGTGCGTGGGTCTGTCCTGCACTGGAGCCCTGAGCTGGTCCTTCCCACGGGCCTGTGGGGACACTGAGGGGCGGGGGCCCTTGGCCTCCCTGCCCCCTCCCAGGGAGGACCAGCCAGATAGGCCTGCGGGGGAGGCAGCCAGTGCACACTTCCAGCTGGGCTCGCTGAGGTTTCAGGGGACAGTGAGCCCTGCAGGCCTGGAGCTCAGGGTTGGGCCTGGCAGGGCTGCAGTTACCACTGTGGACCGAGCAGCACAGCCTTTCCCTGGGGCTCACCTGCCCTCACTGGGTTCTCTGTTGTGGGCCCACGGGGGGCTCAGTGTCCAAGGGGTCCTTTCCCCGGGTCCTCGCTGGGTTTCCAGCTGCCCCAGCGAGCTTCCCTGCCGCATGCAGTTGTTTCCTCTTGGCCTATCAGAGCCCCAGGCTGCAGAAGCTGCCCCTGCCTCCCCACAACCCAGCTCTGCGCCTGCACAGGCACCTCACTCACCCCGACCCGGGCACCTCATTCCTGGACCAGGTTCCAGCACGGGGGAGGTGCTTGCTCCTCACATATTTGTTGGGTGAACCAACAGGCCCCACAGAGGACATTTCCTTGGTGCACAGTCCAGATGTGCTGCTGAGCTGCAGGCACGGATGAGCAGCTAGAAGGGCCTTTAGCCCCATCCGGGGAGCTGGACCCTCTGCTGTGGCTCCTGGAGTGACCCCTCCCTGCCTCTCAATTTTCTTAGCCCTCGCACACCCGCCCCATCCCCAGCTACACCTGCTCCAGGCTCTCACGGCCCCTCCGGCTCCAGTCCTGGTTTGCACTCCTCAGAGAGGTCCGGGTGAGCAGGGGACACCCGCTTTACAACAGTGACCTTGGTGAACCCCTTGGGGGTGAACAGCCAGTAGTGAATGAGATTAAAAACAGCACTTTAAGGCACTTCTCAGAAGCCCCTTTTGGCCCAGGGAGGATTCCTGAGGCCGGCAGACTGTTCAAGGGCCAGTTTCTTTTGTGTGCCCGACCACTGCCCGTCACTCCCAGGTCCCCTCCACCCCCCCTTATTCATTGCACGGGCTCTGCTGCGGGTCCTGCCCCAGAGCAGACGTGAAACTCGGTCCTCACTGCCATACCCAGGCCTGGCCACCAGGTGGCATTGTCTCCAAAGCCCAGGCACCATCCCTCTGTGTCCACCCGCCCCCGGCGACATTAGCCACTCAGGCTGCAAGGAACATTCAAGGTCCCCCACAGACCCCGACCCCACCCCAGGGCTGAGATGATCAGGGGAGAGGTGTGTGGGTACCACGCATATTTTGTGAAGACATTTCCTGAAGGCAGGGAGCCAGGCGGGTGGGTTGGAGATGAAGGGGCGGGGTGTTAGGGGCAAAGGGCCACTGGAAGAGGTCACGGCTGGAGCAGGGCTGAGAGATGACAGGAAGGGGGCTGGAGGCTGTGGCTGGGGTGGGCAGGGCCCAGCCTGGATGTTACAGTGGGGGACGGACGCTTTCTCCCCTGTGCCGGCTCGCACACAGTAGGCACTCAGCAAACACGTGCTGGGTGGGAAGGGGAGCGACCATGCGTCCTCAGAACAGATGATTTCCAAGCACCACGGCCCCAGGAGCCCCCTGAAAAGTCCCCCTGAGCTGCTGCTGCCCTGTGCACCCCGAATGTGCCCCCAACACAGGACATCCACTCCTCTCCTCCAAGTCTCCCAGGAAGAGGGTTCTTGGTGATCCTGACCTCACAGCCAGGAAGAGGGCACAAACACACCTGGGAGCAGGAGGAAGCTGGGGTGCTTCTGTCCATTCTGGCAGATTCCAGGGAAGCCAGCTCCATTCCCTGGAAACCTGTGGCCCAGTGCAGTGGGTGTGGAGCCACCCCCTCACCCAGGCCCTGCATCGCAGACCATGGTCCGGGGTTCATCTGCAGCCCAGGACGGCAGAAACCAATCCAGCGACGGCTGTGGTTTCCCCCTGGGTTCTCAGTGCCGTGGATGGTGTGGCTCAGGGGCTGGCATGCTCCCTCCCCAGGAGCCTCAAGGAACAGGTCGACCTTCAAGTTCATGGAGGGGAAGGTCAGGAGTGACTTCAAAATCCGTGGCGTGGTCCTTGTTTTGTTTTTAGTGGCCTTTGTTTTAGTCTCATCCTGGGACCAGAGAACAAAGGTCTCTCTCCCTGTCCTCTGTCCAGAGCTCCCCCTGGGGCAGATTCCCAGGGAACGAGACCCAGGAGGCCACGGCCAGGCGGGAGGGCGGGCGCCCAAGGGCACAGGAAGGCCATGGGCGGTCAGCGGCAGGTTGGGGGTCAGACTTGTGGGGCAGGCGCGTGACCCTGAGGGACCTGGACCAGCACTTAGTGCTCGTCTCAGGGCCCAGGTCTGCCTTCCCAGCGGAGGCAGGAGATGTGCTTAGGCCCCCGCGGGCAAGCTGTGGTCCCTCTCAGTGCCATCATCACGGCTCGAGTTTTCCTTTTCAATTTAAATTTACTTTTTAAATTTTATTTATTTGTGGCTGTGTTGGGTCTTTGTTGCTGCACACAAGCTCTCTCTAGTTGTGGAGAGTCAGGGCTACTTTTCATCATGTGCAGGTTTCTCATTGCAGTGGCTTCTCTTGTTATGGAGCACAGGCTCTAGGCGTGCAGGCTTCAGTAGTTGTGGCACATGGGCTCAGTAGTTGCGGCTTGCGGGCTTTAGAGCACAAGCTCAGTAGTTGTGGCGCATGGGCTTAGTTGCTCCATGACCTGTGGCATCTTCCCGGACCAGGGATCAAACCTGTGTCCCCTGCATTGGCAGGTGGATTCTTAACCACTGTGCCACCAGGGAAGTCAACAGCTCGAGGTTTTAAGTCAAGAGAGCCGTTCTCTGAGGTGTGAAATCAAGCGGGTGTGGCTTGCGGCAACCCAGCCTCCTGGTTTGGATCCTGAGGTTGTGTCCGCGGCCACCTGCTGGGGACAGACCAGAAGGTCAGGGCATCTTCTTGGAGCCGGCCCGACGCTCTGCTCAGCCCACTGGCCCCAGACACTGCCTGGCTCAGAGTGGTTTCTTAGGAAAGAGAGGCTGACGACAGCCTTCCCGCATGTAAGCGTTCTCCATTTACTTAGAAAGTTCTAGGAGGAGGGCCCAGGTTCGGCAAGCCAGGAGTGAGAGTGGAGCCTCCCATTCTGCATCTTTCTTGCCGATTTGACCATTCTGGGCAAAAACAACCCAGACCAGGGACAGCCATCGAACACCACAATTTCTAGAAATCCTAAAGCTCTTCTAAAGCAATATGAGTGTGGGGAGGGTGAGTCTGGGGTCCCAGAAAAAGCACGGGACTTAACAGGAGGCCCAAAGGGGCTGTGTGACTTTGAAGGTTCACTGAACTTCTCTGTGCTTCACCTACACATAAAGGGGGGATGATGAGACCTGCCTCACTTCCCTTGTGACCATGAAGGGTAAAATGACATGACCTTTACCCAGTGAGTCCACAGGGAAAGGACACACTGATCTCAAGCAGGGTGGGCTGCTCAGAGGAGGTGGTGTTTTAGACAGATCTTAGTCGATGAATTGGAAATTGATGGGCAGGAAAGAGGTAGAAAGACTTCACCTGTGGGCAGATCGTGAGCTCAGGCAGAGAGTATGTCTGTGGTCAAAGAGGGTTTTGTGTCTGCAGCCGTGCAGAGGGTGGGGACTCCGGGAGACAGGAGGGGCCCAGGTTGGGTGTGAGGAGTTTAGACCTGGTTCCTTGGGCTCTGGGGAGCCATGGAAGGTGTTAAGAGGGAAAGGAGGGACTCAGACCTGTCTCTGGCTCCCCCAGCACAGGGTGGAAGACAGACGGTGAGGGCAGACTGGAGACAGGCGCTCAGGGACTGGGGAGGGGGCTCAGGGAGGAAGGGCCTGGACCCCAGGGACCCCACAAGAGCCCCCTCAACTCCAAGAGGACAGCAGAGAGTGGCACTGAGGGGAGTCTGGGGGAAGCATGGATGACGTGAGAAGCTGTGGCCCAAGTGGGGAGGTGGCTGAAGTCCCCTGCAGAGCGTCATGGCTTTTACACCCAGTTATGCCTACCTGGTCAGGGCAAGATGATGGGACATGTTAACTGCCCATAAACCACACTCTCCTCAGAGGCTGGCAAGGGGCCAGGACCCCTGTTGCTTGTTTGGGACTTGTGGTCAGTGTGTCCTGTGTGTCCCCCAAACATCGGGACCATGCAGTGAGGGTACGAGCAGCCGGGCCCCAGAGCAGCAGGTACAACAGTGACTGGCCACATCCTTTCCGGCTCTGTGTGCACAGCACGGGGAGAAGGGCCTGCCTAGGAGCACCAGGAAGGGGCCCAGCCAGCTCACGGTGTCCACTGATGGATGATGGCGAGAAGCCCTGTGGCGGAGGACCTCGACACCCACAAGAAGCAGGAGCGTCATCCAGGCCCATAAACAAGCCCTGGAAGATGGTGGGCGAGGGTGGGTGGGTCAAGTCCAGGGGCAGGATGAGTGTTCACCAGGGGCATGCTCCACTTTCTGGAGGCTTCCACCTTACTGGGCATTTCACAATTCAAAGTTTTGTTCCCTTGAACATACCAACCCCATCCTCCCTAGAATAGCTCGCTCCTGACCCTGTCACCCTGACCTCCTACCCTGCTCGTGTTCTTCCCAGCACTTAGCGTCATCCTCAGGCCTAGAAATGTTATCTGTCTCCTCCTGTCACATCAGCTCCAGAGGGTGGAGACCTCACAGCTGGATCCCCAGCATGTACCATTTCCTGCCACTCCCTGGGCACTCGATGGGTGTCTGTAGGGTGGATGCATGGATGGATGGATATGTGGATGGATGGATGGATGGATGGATGGATACGTGGATGGATGGATGGATGGATGGATGGATGGATGGGAGAATGAATGAAAAAAATAAATGAGTGAATGAATGCGTATGAGGCCTTCTGACCCAAAAGCCAGTCTGCTCTTTTTCCTGGGAAGCAATGTACAGTTAGACAAGTCTCTCTCCGCCCCAGGGATGTGGCGATTTGGGGTCGGATCGTTCTTTGCTGTGTGTGGCCGTCCTGTGCGCTGTGGGATGTTCACGGCCTCCCAGGGCGGCAGCACCCACGCGCATTGTGAAAACCTGTAATGTCTTCAGACATCGCCCAAAGTCTTCGGGGCAGAGGGGGAGGGTGGAGGGAGGGGTGCGCACAAATGGTCCTCACGGCCCCTCCCAAGTCCCCAGGGCCAGTGGCCCAATCCCCTGGCAACCTGTCACCCTCGGGAGAGCCACACTGGAGACCCCAGGCTTTGCTTCTGCCGTTTATTGATTTATCACATGTTTACACCCCCTCAGGAACCGGTCCCGCCTCCGTCCACCAGGGCCCTAGGGTTTCGCCAGCCGGCCTGCTCCAGACCCAGGTCCAGGCTCGAGGCCGACGCCGCGGCTCCGGGCGTCAGACGTTGAGCAGGAGGGGCTGGTGCTCCTCGGCGGTGGCGTCGCTGGGCGGGATCTCGTAGATGACAAACAGGGAGGAGTACAAGCAGCCCAGGAAGGACACCAGGCTGGAGAAGTACATCACCCCGTTGGCGCTGCCCACAGCCGACGTCAGGGGCCCCAGCACCAGGGACACCAGGATCTGGGCCAGGAAGTACTGGCAGCTCAGCAGGGAGATGTCCACGCCCATGCCCCGCCGGGTGCCGTCGGCGCTGGACCCTGCAAACTGACCAGAGGCGCGCGTCAGCCAGGCCAGGCCCCCTGCGGCCCCGGGACCCAGCATCCCACACCGGGCAGCTCATGTTTTACAGGCCCCACATGCACAGGGAGTCCAGCCAAGAATTTAATAATATTTGTGTTCAGAGAAAAGGAATCCACGACCTGCAGGGGCGACCAGGCGCACAGTTTCTTCCCGGGTCTTCCTCCCCTAAAGGAAATGCAAGGCTCCCCCCACCCTCCGTCCAGCTCATCCCCTTCGCGAGCCTTTGTCGCTGCGCTACGATGCCTGTCACACTCGGAGATCCTGTCAGGGTCTATAGGGCCTGCTCCTCTGGCCTGTGGCCTCCAGCTTGGACGTCAGGCTCCCTCCTCCCTCACCTGGCACTGCGCTGGGGGATGGAGGGGAGCTGACACGTGGTCTCTGAGCAGAGCAGCCGCGTGGCAGCAGGCGTGGGTCTGCCCCCAGCGCGGGTGCCTGCGCCCAGAGACCGCTGCTGGGCGCCACGCGGGGTCCCGCGTCCAGACGCAGCTGTGGTCCCCTCCAGGATGCTGCCAAACACCCTGCCCCCCCCCAAGGCTGGGTCCCCACGGCACCAGCAAGGGGATCTGTGCATTTGCGTCACGTGTGTCCTGGGGACACTGGACCCTGAGGCCCTGAGGCCCCTCCTATGGGGCAGGGCCGCCCTCCACCAAGAACCAGCACATCCGCATGTTCCGGTGAAGGGGGCTCTGGGGAACTGACCAGGGGGACGGTGGCACGCAGGTCACGTGCCCGGCTCACATGGCCCAGGCCTCAGCGCCGCCCGGGGGGAGAGTCAGCCCTCGGGGCCAGGCCTGGTGGAGGCGACAGAGGCCCAGAGTTAGGGGCTGCTGGAAAGGCAGTTATCAAGGTGGTCTTTTAGCGCAGTATTGTAAAATCTCAAAGTCACTGCCAAAAGTCTATGATGGGAACGTCATTCAGCCACCAGAAGGACGGAGGCAGGGACTCACTCACACACGACGTGGATGAACCTCGAAAACAGGCTGGGAGAAGCCAGACACCCAAGGCCACACCACGTGTGATTCCACTGACATGAAATGTCCAGAAGAGGCCGAGCCACGGCGACAGAACGTGGGTGAGCGGCTGGCGGGGGAGGGAGGTGCTGGGGGGAGGGGAGAGCTGGAGGGGTGATGGCTAACAGGCAGGGGGCTTCTTCTGAGGGTGACAAAAATGTTCTAGAACTGATGGTGTGAATACACTAAAAACCACTGATGTGTACATTGGAAATGGGTGACCTGTGTGGTAGTGTGGAATTCTACCTCAATAAAGCTGTTAAAGGAAAATCTACCCTGAGCGGAGTACCAAAATTTTACAGAAAGACAGGATCCGTTTTCCTGATTTCCCTTTTGCCTCAGACGCCACCAGGACTCGCTCAGCCCTGTCCCTTATCCTCTTTAAGTTCTGATCTCTCCCTCAGTGTGGATTTTTGGCCTTAATTCTCATTTTTAGAAAAACTGTGTTCACGTGTTATTGACTCAATCGCTGTTTTTGGAGCCCGAGTCTCCCAGGTGACCCGAAGACAGGCAGAGCCTCCCCCACACCTCCCCCGACACCACCCAACTCCCCACGGGGCAGCTTCCTGCTGGGTCTAGGCTCTGCCACACTTCCTGATAACCTGTGCAGCGGTGCCGGGCCCTGCCCAGGTGGAGACTCTCCCGGGCGCTCACCTGCTTGCTCTGGTAGTAGTCGCACAGCAACGAGTAGGGCAGGGTGCACAGGGTGGAAAACAGAATCCCATAGGTGACGCAGAGGGACAGAACCACGTAGAGGTTCCTGGAAAGGGTGGCGAGCCCGGTCCCCAGGCCGAAGGCCAGGTAGGCGATGAAGTACAGTGTGCGGACACTGAGGCGCTCCTCCAGCTTCTCCAGGATAGCTGTGGGCCGGAGGGCAGGTGAGCGTCGCCCGACCCGGGATCCGGGTCGCCCCCCCAGGCCGGCAGGCGGGCCGCTGGCCCTTGACTGGGAGACGC
The DNA here is from genome assembly GCF_030028045.1 of Hippopotamus amphibius kiboko. Taxonomy (NCBI): domain Eukaryota; kingdom Metazoa; phylum Chordata; class Mammalia; order Artiodactyla; family Hippopotamidae; genus Hippopotamus; species Hippopotamus amphibius. The sequence goes on along the minus strand of NC_080186.1, from coordinate 6,003,859 downwards.
GCTTGGGGCCCCGGGGAGCGGAGGGACCCGGATGGGGTTGTCCGGATGGGCGATGGGCGGCAGGACCCGGAGTGGCCCCGATCACAGCCACCCCGGGCAGGCCCCCAGGTGCTGCAGCAGGTGAAGGGGTCTTTTGGTGGAAAGACCAGAGGCTGGAGAGTTTAGGGTTTGGAGCTGAACGCTGAGTTCTCGCACAAATTGTAGTGCTTCTGCCTCTGCTAACATGAGGACACCGATGGCCCCGCCCTGGCCAGCCGGCATCTGAGGACGCTGAGGGCCCTGGCGGCTCAGACTCCACAGGACACACCCCGCTTCCCCATGTCATGCTGCCACCAAACACCCAGGCCCCCCCGGGTCTGCCAGTGACAGCCAAGAAATTCTTTCTTAATATGGTCTCTCGACCCCCTGCAAAAGTCATGGTCCCGACCGCGGGGCTGGAACTTGCTAACCGGGGGAAAACAAAATGGGGTCCCCAGTCCTCAGCTCTCAGGTTGGGTCTGGGCTACAGCCTGTTTTTGGACCACCTGGAGCTAAGAATGGTTTGTATATTTTTAAATGCTTAAAACAAATCTAAAGAAGACAAATATTTTGTGCCACGTGGAAATCATACCAGATCCAAGTCCCCGAGGACATGAATGAAGTTCCTCGTGGAGGATCTCAGCCCCATGAGGTCATCACGTCCGCCTCAAGGGCAGCACTGAGCTGCCCCAGCAGAGGCTGTGGCCGGAAAGGCTGAAAGGCTGGACTCTCTGGATTTTACTGAAAACGTGGGTGGACCCCTGAGACGAAGGGCAGGGGCTGCACACCACCAGCCACGTCCCCCACTGGGATGCCCGGGCACCTGCAGGCATTCAGTACAGCATCCTAGGTTCGTGGGTCACCCAAGGTCAACCCTCAGGGTCACCTCAGACTCCCTGTCCCCCCAGCCCAGACCCTGTGCTCCATGGCCTCCCTCTGCCTGCCCCTCCGGTCTCACCCGCACCTTCCCTCCCTCTGGACCGGCTGCCACGTGATTCAACGTGGGAAGGACGGGTGGGGGAGGGCGGCTGGCGGACAGTGCAGGCACCCGGGGGCGACCTCGTGGTTTGTCCCTGGGCCCCCACTTGGCCGTCGCTTACAGGCCTGACCCCCTCTGGCCAGCTGCTTACTCAGGTCTGGACACACGCCCGTCCCCACCTGGCCCTGCCCCGCCGCCCAGCACAAGGCAGTGCCCCGAGCTGATCCCCGACGGGTCACTGAACAACAGATAAAACGACAGCACTGTCTTTTGAGGATGCTGTGTCTGCCGCTGTAAAGACACAACCTCCCTTCATGGAACATACCAGCCGCCCTGCCTGGGGCGTTCTCGCTCCCGGGCAGGTGGCGGGGGGCGGGGGGGGGGGGGGGGGCGTTCCCGTCCCGCAGAGCCCGCGGTACCTGAGTAGAAGGCAGCACTGAAGGCGTAGATGCACATCCCCCAGCAGCCCACGGTCACGCCGCTGTTGTACTTCTGATACGCTTCCGACGTGTGCGGGGCCTTGGGGTCCCCCTGAAAGACCACCTCGCCCATGAAGTCCGTGTAGAAGAGCAGCATCCCCTCGAAGGAGAGCCACCCTGGGAGGGGAGAAGGGCTGGTGACCGCTGGGCAGGTGCCCGCCCGCGACGCCCTCCTCCGCCCGCAGGGGGTTTTGACAAATGATCAAAGGAGCACATGAGTCTTGTTTTTCACAATTTAAAGAAAGAATGACTTACAGCTTCACCACCCAGAGATGACTTTACCTCTGTTAAATTGTGTAGGTTTCCTACCCATCTTTTTTAAAGTAAATACATATTCCTATAACACAGGCTCTGTTGCGTGACGGTTTTGTATTCTGTTCTTTCTCTGAACGTTATTGCCAGGAGGAAATCGAACCCCTGCCTCCTCTGTTTCCCACTTGCCCCTCTGCAGGGGAGGCGAGGAAAAGCCAGTAGGGCTCCAGCCACAGGGCGGGGTGGGGGGGTCACCCGTCCACCTGGGAGAAATACATCAGGAAGCGCTAGTGCTGATGGAGACAGAATCTGCTGTTACCAAGAAACCCGTGGTGCGCCTTCCTCTGATTTCCACGTCCATTTCCGCTTTCGTAGAGGATGGAGGTGGTTTTTATCGGGCCTCTTGAACCCCCAAAATTATCATCACGCTCCCTATGCCATTAGATAGTCTTAAACGGCCCCATCTTAATGGCAGCAAAATATTTCACAACGTGGATTCACCGTAATATATTTCCCCCTCCTCCCATGGGTGGACATGTACCCCTTTGCCCCATCCCAGTCTTTGGCTATAATAAATCGTGCTGTGATGAATACCTTGCACATGTATTCGTGATAAAACCTCTGACTACATACCTGCAAAGGATACTAAAGAGGATCCCTGGGATAAAGGTTATGGCATCTGTAAGATTCCTGCCTGCTGCCAAACTGCCTTCTAGAAAGTTATTCCGATTTGCATCCCACAATGTTTGAGAGCCTAGATTATCTCAGATTCTTAATCATCCTTAGATGGCCAATGACCCAACAGAGAAAAGACACTGCAGGGAATGGAATGCAAGTTGGGGCTTCTCAGTAGTCATTCGAGAGCTGAGCCTGTGAACTTGAGCTTGAGACCAGCACCAGACGTGTGTGTCTGCGTGTGTTTACCTGTCAGCTCTAAGAGTGAGGGGCCCAAACTGGTTTAAGACGCAAGTCCTACCAGCGAGACAGTGACATCCTACTTAACTGTGAGCTGGCCCAAGAGCTTCTGGTCCTGAGGACCTGGGCTCCGTGGAGACCCGGAGGGATCTGATTAATCTGGGCGTGCCTGGAGCAAGCACCTCCCTGGCTCTTCCTGGAGAAGAGCCCGCCCCCCCCCCCCATCTCCGCCACATCCTGCCCCTGGGGGTGCCTGGGGAGGCTGAGTGGATGGGAGAGGCCTCCAGGCATCCCGAGCCCTGGGGCAGGGCCCCGTGCCCCTCACGCAGGGCCACCCGAGGGGGACAGGGCGCGCGGGAGGCTTTGCCACGAGCTCACCCAGGAAGTGGTTGACGCAGAGGTGGCGCAGGGCTCTGGGCATGGTGCAGATGGTGAGGCAGAGGTGCCGCATGGACAGCGGCTGCCCCGCCGGCTCACTGGAGCCCGTCAGCTCACTCTCATATTTCACGCCATTCAGTAAAATATTTGCCACCTGCAAGGGAAGCCCCCAGAGTCGCTCATCAGAGTGCCAAGCTCTGATCACCCCATGGACGTGTGTATTTTGCTTCAATGAGAAAGTGAATCAGAAACACAGACCCAGAGGCTGTGAGGGTTTGTCCTCTTGGACGGTGAGAACCGGGTACCAAACACCGTCCGAATGAGAGAAACGACTTGAGGGCGTCTCATCAGAGACGGAAGCAGCTGAGAACAGAATTCCCCTTCGCTGTGCCTGCCTTTTGGCCACAGAGAGTAAGCTAATATCTTGCTGAATGTGAAATACATTTGAAAGAAAAGAAATACGGGTCAGTTCAAATTCGGACATTATGAAGCCCCATCTTTTCCATAGGAGAGGATGTAAAAGACTGATTTCAAGGTGACTGGGGATCTGGGTAGGTGGACTCCTACCTACGTGGAGGTTAGGGCGGCCAAGGGAGCCTGTGCAGGGAACCCGGCGCCCAGCGTCCGTCCGGGCAACGCACCATCGACAAACGCGCTCACTGGCTAGGCTTGCTGCCTCTTCCCGAAGGACAGGGACCTCGCCCCACAACGGCCCTGCCTGAGCTGGGGATGCAGACACCAGCCAGGTAAACTGATGCCTCTGGGGGCCAGGCACCTCGAAAGAGGAGACGATGCCTCGCTCTGGGCCCACGTGGGAGCTTGTGCTGGGTCGGCACCTGGACCTTCCAGGTGGGAGAAGAAAAAGGAAGGAAACAGCTCACGATGCCGGTTCCAAGGGCAGCTGGATCAACAGAGCTTGTCACCCACGGCTGCCAGAGGAAGACTTCAACTGACACCTGTGACCCCCCTGAGCCCGGATGTGTTCATATTTAGCTCATGAATTTTACTTTCCTTCAAGGGCTGATTCGAGAATGGAAAGTTTTAAAAGGATGAAAAAGGGATTTTTCAACCAGAATTTAAGAACTGTATGTATCTAGAAGCCAGCTGGAGTTTTGGGAAACAGGATAGGATGGCCCAGCATTGACCAAAGGCCTGATGAACTCTCTGCTGTCATCAAGGATGAGGATGTCAAGCCCTTGACTCGAGCAATTAGAGAAATCGCTTTCCTTTGCCAAAGATGGAATTTCTTCTAGTGATTTTCAGTTCTTTAAACTATTTCTGGATCTGAGCTCATTGGACACTGCCCATGGGGGCCTGGATACTTCCCTCTACGACCGGCACCCACCTTTGCAAAGCGCTTTCTTGAGGTGGAATGACACCGAGTCTCAGACACGATAGAAGTGGCCCCAAGGCTAACTCCGGGGAACACAACAGAGGTGCAATTCAGCCTCAGAATTTAACAATGAAGCAAATAAGAGCAGCCCCCTCCCAATGCCTCTGGTCAGCCTCCCATGAGATTGGGGGTCTTCCCAGGCATGGTGGGCGGGGAGAGGGGTGCCTGACTAAGGGTCGGGTCGGCAGAGCGGGGCCTGCTTCACAGGAGATGCAGCCACATGGGCACGTGGCAGCCGTGTGCAAGGGGCACGTCCAGGTCACCCGCCTTCAGAACTGCTCCCCTGGGGCCTGTGCAGGTTGAACACAGGTCACAGGATTCCTGCTCAGGAAACTCCATCGCCCAGGTGCCCTGGAGGCCGGGGGCCCTCACGTCTGCCTTAAATGAGAGAATAAATCTAAGGTAAAGTAGCCTCTTCAAGATCACGGACTCTGAAAGCAGCTCAGATCCCACATATCAGTTGTGGCCTTCCAGCCAACCCTGCGTACAACATAGATGGCCTTCTGGAAGGTTCTCTCCTTCCCAGAACATGCCCGTGCCCTTTGGGATCCAGCGTGTGGACAGCCTCTGGGCTGGTTGGTGAAGGTTGCCTACTCAGGGAGCTCCCAGAAACAGCGGCCGCCAGGGTGCACGTTCTGCTTCTGTCCTTCAGGAAGACTGAGCTCAGTTGGCACCGGGTGCAGACGGCCGAAGTGGGCTGGACGCGGAGGGGAAAAGATGAGGCGTGACCGCAGTACACGTGATGCTGCCATGAACGCATGGGATTACCTCCAGGCCAACATTAGGATGTCTAAAAGAGCTGCCCCTGAGACCTCCCTGGCGGTCCAGTGGTTAGGACTCTGTGCTTCCAACGCAGGGGGCACGGGCTCGATCCCTGCTCGGGGAGCTAGGATCTCACATGCCGTGTGGTGCGGCCACAAAGAAAGAAAGAAAAAAAGAGCTGCCCCTTTGCCGTGGCCAGTGTATCAAAGCACCGCCTGACCCCTAGCAGAGACCCTGAACGTGTCTGTAGGCTCACGTTGGGCCCAGACTCCCGGCACCGACAGGATGAAGAGGATGAGGATGTGAGCACAGGGACGTCCCTGAGGCCTCTTAGACCCAAGTCCTTTCTGACTGATGCGCCCGGATGGGCCAGGAGCTTCCTTCCAGACCATCTGAGGGCAGGGGTGGGCCACGCACAGCACCCTCTGACCCCTGGCTTTGCCCTCCCCTGGCCCCCGGCCGTCTGCTTTTACCTGTTGACTGAAGGTCACGTTCCTTCTCCTGCTGCTGTCGGGGCCGCCTCCTCCGGCCGCTTCCGGGATGGCCAAGGTCTGGGGCCTCTTCAGGATCCCGGCCGACCGCGGCTTGGAGGCGTCCAGGGAGCCCACCCTCAGCACATCCCCGTCGGGGCCGGTGGCCAGGGCGACGTCCCGCCGGTCCCCGAGGCCGCGGTCCTGGCGGTAGAAGCCGTCGGGGGCCCGGGGGAAGCTGACGCTGATGGCCTGCCGGGGGACGCTGCCGGGGATGGCCAGGTAGCTGTCGTGGCCGCCCGTGAAGCAGTCAATGAGGACGCTGTCTATGTTGGACGTAGCGAAGGACGAGGCGAACTCGTTGATGCCCGTCAGGGAGCTGTCCCTGCTGATGAAGCTGCCGTACTTGGGCGTGAGGGGGCTCAGCGGGGAGATGGGGCTGGAGAAGCTGGCGTACAGGCTGGTGGCCGGGTGGCAGGGGACCGTCTGGCCGGCGCCCTCCTCGCACAGGACAGGCGGGGAGGGAGGCAGCGGGAGGCTGGGGCTCTTCATGGCCGGCCTCTTCTCACCCGGGGGCCGCAGGGGTCTCTCGGGGATGCTGAGCAGGGTGAGGACGGTGCTGATGCTCAGGATGACAGCCGTGAAGATGTAGATGACCCGCAGCTGCCCGCCCAGGGCCCTCCCGAAGCCGGTTTTGTCCCAGTGGATGCCCCCAACCACGTATCCGAAGCCTCCTCCAAGACCTGGGGAGAGAAGCGGGGGTCAAATTCCCTTGCAGGCAGGAAAGGCAGCCCCGAAGGAAGGTGTCCCCGTCCTTACTCGACTTGCAAAATCCACTCCAAGGACCTGGATGTGTTATCTGTCCCACCTACACTCCAAGGAAAATGAGAAGAGAATGGGATTCCCAGGGGGGCCTTGGGGGACCCGGTTCCCCGCCCTTGAGGGCCACCTGCTAGGGCATGATGACCACCTGCCCACGTCTGTTCCCCTCTGTACACAGCGTCTTAGGAAGACCGAAGTGAGTGTCGACACTGGGTCACCCCTCCCCTTGGAGTCCCGCCCCTCCCCCAGCTTTGGTGCCGTGTGAACATGGGAGACCAGGTCCCCAGCACACAGATCACTGCACGTGTGCACGCGGGGATTCGCGTGGCCACTCCTGTCTTGTTCACCTGGTGACATAGTCCTCGGGCACAACCACCATTAAGAAAGTCACCCCTAATGGGTCACCCCTGGTGGCCAGCTCTCCAGGCCCTGGAGCCCTCGGGGAACGGCAGGGCTGCAGGAATCTGGTCCTTTCCTCTGATCCTGCTCACTGATTCCATGGCCTCGGGGACCCGGCAAATGGCCAACGGTTCACACAGCGCACCATGAAAATGTGGGTGATGCTACAGGGCGCCCGGCCAGTAGCAATGGACATTCTCACCGCCAGAAAGTGCTGTTTCCTCCTGTCCATTTCTGGGCTTCCAATGGCGAGAGGAAGGCAAGGCCACCAGGGCTCCACCCGCCCACCTCGTTCGTGGCTACATCGTGCACCTAATGTGCATCTCTATTTTGAGTCCAGCTATACCCTGACCAGGCTACTGGCTGGGATGAGTAGAACTCTACTCCTCGTGATACGGAGGAACCTGCAGGCGACCGGCGTGCGCCCTCGGCAACCCCCCGCTTGGGGAGACCCAGCCACGTCAGGAGCCAGCCTTCTGGGCAGAGTCGCCTACGGAAAGGCCTGGACTCAGACACATTCAGCCCAACCTACCACGTGTCCCCACAGTGGGACATGACCCTGCATCTAGTTAGTGAATGGTTTTCTGTACAACTTCCTTCGTTTGTTCCAGACTCTCCTTACCGGCCTTTTAATTTCATATCCACTCCCCCGCCCCCTTTATTATTCTTAACTTCCCACATTCACGGTCCTAATTAGCTTTCCCCACCCCTTCTAAAGACACAGTTGCAGTTCTATGACCTTAATCAAGGTCCGATTTGGAAGAACTTCATGAACTATTTTTTTTTCAATGATGAAAGCGATTCATTCTTACAGTTAAGAAGCTACACATCGACTCAACAACAGAGAAACAGACAACCTAATTCAAATAATGGGCAAAGGACATTTCTCCAGTGATATACAAATGGCCAATAAGCACAAGGAAAGATGCTCAACATCACCGATCATTAGGGAAACGCAAATCAGAGCCACAATGAGATACCACTTCACATCCATTGGGATGGCTACTATCAAAAACATTTTAAAAACCCAAAAAACGATAAGTTGGCAAAGAAGTGGAGAAATTGGAACCCTTGCGTTGGTGGCAATGCAAAATGGTGCAGCTGCTGTGGAAAACAGTATGGAGGGTCCTCAAAAAATTAAAAATAGAGTCATTGCCTGACCCAGCAATTCCACTTCTTGTATAACCCCCAAAAGAACTGAAAACAGGGTCTTGAAAAGATATTTGTACACCCATGTTCACAGCAGCACTATTCACAGTAGCTAAGATGTGGAAGCAACCTAAGTGTCCATCAAAAGATGAATGAACGAGCAAAATGTGGTCTATAAATGCAATGAAATATTATTCAGTCTTTAAAGGTAGCGAATTCTAATATGTGCTACAACATGGATGAACACTGATGACATTATACTCAGTGAAATAAGCCCGCCACAAAGACAAATACTGTTTGATTCTGCTCACATGAGTTCCTTAGAGTAGTCAAACTCATAGAGACAGAAAGTAGAATGGTGGTTGTCAGGCTGGGGGAGGGGAGATTGGGGAGTTATTATTTAGTGGTTGTAGGGTTTCAGTTTTATAAGATGAAAAGCATCACAGGGATGGATGGTGGTGATGGCTACACAACAGTGCGAAAGTAGCACAGAACTGTACACTGAAAAATGGCTAAGATTGTAAATTTTATGTTATGTGTATTTTAACACACTTTTTGAAAAGAAAAACAAAAACAAAAACCAGTTCAGAAGAGTACAGCTCTTCCTCTACTTATGACAGAATTACACCCTGATAAACCCATTTTAAGCTGAAAATATCATAAGCTGGGGCTTCCCTGCTGGCACAGTGGTTAAGAATCCGCCTGCCAATGCAGGGGACACGGGTTCGAGCCCTGGTCGGGGACGATCCCACATGCCGCGGAGCTCCTAAGCCTGTGCGCCACAACGACTGAGCCCATGTGCTGCAACGACTGAAGCCCATGTACCCAAAGCCCATGCTCTGCATCGAGAAGCCACTGCAATAAGAAGCCCGCGCACTGCAATGAAGAGTAGCCCCCGCTCGCTGCAACTAGAGAAAGCCCGCATGCGGCGACAAACACCCAATGCAGCCAATAAACAAATTTATTTTAAAAAAAGAAAGAAAATATCATAAGCTGAAAATGCAATCAATACAGACTCCTATCTAGAAAATAGATAACCAGCAAGGACCTACTGTATAGCACAGGGATCTATACTCAATATCTTGTAATAATCTATAAGGGAAAAGAATCTGAAAAAGAATATCTATATAAAATATTCACTTTGCTGTACATCTGAAACTAACACCACATTGTAAATCAACTCTACTTCAATTTGTAAAAAAAGGGAAAAAAAAGAAAATGCACTGAAGACATCTAACGTACTGAACATCATCACTTAGCTCTACCTATCTTAAATGTGCTCAGATTGCTTCCATTAACCTACAGCTGGGCAAAAGCATCTAACACAAAGCCTATTTTATAATAAAGTGTTGACTGTCTCATGCAATTGACGACTGTCCTGAAAGTGAAAAGCAGAACGGCTGTCAGTGTAGGGCGGTTGACCCTCGAGATCACGGGGGTGACTGGAGGCCTCAGTGGCTACGTCCGCTCAGCATTACGAGGGAGGGCCGGACTGCGTATCGCCGGCCCAGGAAAAGAGCAAAATCCAAAATTCAAAGTACTGTTTCTACTGAATGTGTATAGCTTTTGTCAAGGCAAAAAAAAAAAAAATTGTAACTCAAACCATCCTGACTTGGGAATTGTCTGTATAAGATAAAAAATTAATTCCTTCTATGACCCTCCAAACCCCTGCCTGCCTGGACCCACGCAGAAGCTCCCTGGGCCCACGTGCTTACAGGAATGTAACGAGAGATGAACGACGACATTTTCTAAAAGAAGCAACTGACGCTTGGAGAGGCCAAGCAGTTGCCCAAAGTCCCGCCATGAACAGGAAGAAAAGCATAAAACCAATTCAGGCTTTCAGCTCCTGGGTCACCCAGCCTCTTCATACAAGTCCTGCACATGTGCCATATTTCCCTCGATTTTCAGAAATCTTTTCCATCACTATTTGAAATGAGATTGTTTACTTCCACTTTACTTTGGAACAAGATAAGTGTTTTATATACAAACGCTAGAGGTGTTGAGTTTTATACCATACTTTAATAACCAAACATCATACTGAATTCTCTTACTGTGTTGCAGTTGATTTTCTTGAAGGTTTTTTTTTTGTTTATTTTTTGTTTGTTTTTATTTTCTTTTAATTGAAGTATAGTGGATTTACAATGTTGTGTTCATTTCTGCTGTACAGCAAAGTGATTCAGATATATATATATATATATACATCTTTTTCATTTTCTTTTCCATTAGGGTTTATCACAGGATATTGAATGTACTTCCCTGTGCTCTACAGGAGGACTCTGTTGTTTATCCATTCGACATATACTGGTTTGCACCTGCTAATCCCAAACTCACAGTCTGCCCCTCCCCCAGCACTCCCTCCCCTTGGTGGTCATTCCTACATCCTTGCTGACTTCAGTGGGAACGTTTCTCGTGTCTGGCAACAAGCACAACACAGGTGTGTGTGTGTGTGTGTGTGTGAAGACAATTCTCATTATTCACAGATTCCAAGTTTCAAATTTACCTCCTCACGAAAATTGATTTGTAACCCCCATCAACACATAGGTAACATGCAATCGCTCTCGGATAAGTGAAGAGCAGTGAAAAAAAATATTTTTGGCGCAGCATGTGGGATCTTAGTTCCCTGACCAGGGATTGAACCCGGGAAAGCGCCGAGTCCTACCCACTGGGCAGCCAGGGAAGTCCCAGAGCAGTGAAAAATTTGAGTAGCTCGACACACACGGTCCTGGCTGAAACCTTCCACGGTGATGTCCTGCCTTCTTGTTTCAACAACCATCCTTTCCATAGTCTACGTGGTGCCACATTTTTGCACTTTTGTGCTTTTTCTTGGGGGACATCACTGTTTACTGGACAGCCTGCAAGTGTAGTGTCAAAGTACCACCATCCAGGGTTTGTAGGTGCCAGGAGCCTGCGATGTGCCTTACGGGGAAAACACGTGGGTTAGACGAGCTTTGTTCAGGCACGAGTCATAGTGCTGCTGGCCGTGAGTTCAATGTTAACGAATCAGTGATATATCCTACATAAGGTGTCTTTAAACAGAAACACATAAATCAAGGTTATGTATTGATGCGTTGACAAAAATGATGTGGCCAGAGGTTCGCAGGAACCTAACCAGGTATGTCTCCATGGGGCCATGATTTGGGGTTGGCTAATTCAGGGCTCATGGCGCCTTTGTAAAATACAACTACATGAACAACAAGAACCGACGATGTATAACACTATTTACAAATGATTATATACACCCATACATAGATATAGACAGGCTTACGTGCATATATATCAACAATATCTTCCATAAAAAAGAATGAAATAATGCCATTTACAGCAACACGGATGGATCTAGAGATGATCATACAAAGTGAAGTAAAACAGACAAATATCACAAAATATTTGTGGAATCTTAAAAAAAATGATATAAATGAACTTATTTACAAAACAGAAATAGACCCACAGACATAGAAAACAAACTTACGGCTACTGAAGGAGGAAGGTGGGGAGGGCTAAATTAGGAGTTTGGGATTAACATATACACACTGCTATATATAAAAGAGATAAACAACAAGGATCTACGGTAGAGCACAGGGAACCTATACTCAATACATTGTAGTAACCTATAAGGGAAAAGAATCTGAAAAAGAATATATATATCTGAATCACTTTGCTGTACAGCTGAACCTAGCACAGCATTGTAAATCAGCTATACTTCAATTAAAAAAATACAGATTAAAAATATAGATATTACAGTATACAACAGGTATAGTGTTGATGTATGTTGTTTGAGAGATGCACGTTCAATCACTTCCGTGCTCGCCCATGTCTTTGAATTTGATCCCCCCTGCACAGAGCCTTACCTGCCAGGAGGGCGTGGATGTTCAGGCCCCGGTCCTGGTCGGCGGGGCTGCACACGTCCATCATGTACGCGTGGCTGGGGTTGTCCGCCGAGTCTGCGCTGAAGTCCATCAGCACCACGCCGCACACGGTCAGGAGGATGCCCCACTTGTGGTCGCTGGCCGTGTCGGCCAGCGCCGTCCCGATGTCCCTGCCGTTGAGCAAGAGAGACAGGCCCAGCAACGCCCCTGGGGACGGAGAACAAAGTCACTGGGGAAGCGCAGACCCGCCGGCCCCGGTGGCCACCACTTAAGGCTGGAGTCTTTAGGACCCCAAGAACTCCTTGGTGATCAAGCCTCAAGCAGAGCCCATGGGAAAAGCCACCTGCAGACTCACTTTATATAAATATATATATATATATATATATTTTTTTTTTCTATTTGTGCTTGGATCAGGGTTTTTATTTCATCAAGCATAGCAGGAAAATATAGGTTTCATGAACTTGTTTTTAAACAATGATCAAAGTGAGATATTTTCACAGTTAACCCAGACTAGATTACAAGGTGCTCCCCGCCACCACATCAGTGACATGATCCAGGTAATTGTTCTGGTCAACACTCTTTCAGATATTCCTAAGAGGAAGCAGTTGGGGCCTTTTTTCTTTTTTCCATTTGATTTCAATTCCAAAACAACAGACCTATAGCCAGGACAAGAATGAAAGGGCGTCTCCTTCCAAACCTTGAGGTACATCGGTCACTCCAAGCACCCAACAGTGGCTGCAGTAGGAATCCTGAAACAGAGCAGGTGAGAGGTCACCCCGGGGTCCCCGCCGCACACGGGACCGACACTGAGGCAGCCTCCTCAGATCCCTGAAACACCTGCCCTCAAACGTCCCCAGGGCGTCAAAAGGATACGATGATGAAACTCTGAGACGGCAAAAAAACCCTAAGCTAGAAAACAAACGATAAACAGACTCTCGGAATCACTCAGCTTCTCCTTGAATATTCTACCCAGGCCCCCACGAGGCGAGAAGCAGCCACGATCTTCTTGGAAATCCAAGAAAGTCCAGGCTCTCCCAGACCCAAACCACCCCCAGCTGCATCGCTCGGACCTCCCATGACAGCCTGGCACAGGATGGGGGACTCCTTGGGGTCCACTGAAGTCTGTCCTCTACCTGCTTCAGATAAAGTCACTTAAGATACGGGGTCTGACGGCCACGGCTGTGCTTTCCTATGGGCCCCACAACTGAGTGGCCTTGACTCTGGCTCCTCCCTGTCCCCTGGGGACCCTCCACTGAGGTTTCTGGAAGCTTCTGGGGAGGTTTCGGAGGCCACGGCCGGCGGGCTGTGCGGGACTCACCGAGGATGGGGCTGATGAACCACACGAGGCTGTAGAGCTGGTCGGGCAGGCCCATCTGCAGGAGCACGGGGGTCACGTACGCCGTCTCCATGGCGTAGCTGAACTCGATGCCGAAGAGCACGCAGCCGTTGTAGAGCAGCTCCCGGAAGGACCTCTGGGGGTGCAGGTCCCCGAAGTCCACCAGCTCGATTGGACACGGGGTGTTGGGGGGCGGGGGCGGCGAGGGCCGGATGCACTTCCTCCTCTTGAGGTGTCGTTTGAAGTTGTTGGCCCGGTGGCTGATGTGCCGGGTCACGGACCCCGCGTAGCCGGCGATCGGGGGCTTCCAGAAGTCCTGGGGGGCCAGGGCGGGGAAGAGGGCCTCTCCCGGAGGGGCGCTGCTCGCCGGGGGGATCATCGTAGGGGGGGCTGGTGGGTGCTCCTGCAGGGAGAGCCCGTTCGGGGGCAGCCGTCACCCGAGGGGCCTCTGCCACGCGAGCGCATTTGTCCGGGTGGGCCTGCCCCCCCATCCCCCGTGGCACGTGGGATAGGTGAGTTCTCAAGGGCGACCCTTAGAGAGAACACTGAGCCCCTGGAGGGGCGCCTGCTGCGTGGACGGGGTTCCTGGGCCTCACTTTCACATCAGGGCAACCCACCTGCCCAAGGAGACCAGAGCCGGAGAGGGGACCCGGGCCTTCAGGTCCCCGCACTTAACCACGAGGAGTGAGAGCCACCGAGAGCCCCGTGGCTGCTCTCAGGCCCCGAAGGATGCCAGGCTATTTTAGGACCCGTGGCCCATTTCCAGGGCAAATTTTGCCCTTCCCTGCAGGTCCCAGGGGAGACCAGGCACTCTGGGGGGAGACAGGACCCACGGGCACCCTGAGCACCTGCAATCCCACGTGGTGAGGGGACAGCCCTTCATTCTCAGGATGGAGAGTCACAAGGCCGCCCTCCCTAATTCCTGGGTTTACTCTCCACCCTAAGCCGGAGGATCTGAGCCTAAAAGCAGCCGGGAGTCTTTTCCTTTTACATCAACTGGACACATGAATTTTCAGTCAAGACAGGAGAACTGAGACTTTTCCAGTGTTTGAAATGCTCTCTTTAAAGAAATAAACCAAACTCCCTGAACCCTGCTCGTCACAGCCTGAATAGGAATAGAGTTTACAAAAAACAATTGAGGGACAAAAAGAATCTGTGAGGGTGAGAAATGATCATTTTCCTCCATCCTCAACTTATTTTTTCGAGGAATTTTCGCAACACCCTCGCCCTGGGTCGGGAATGAGCAGGCGTGCAGGCTAATTCACAGACACTCCCGCCCCCTCCGCTCCCCAGCTCCCCGGGGTCTGCAATCTGCGCCACTCGGAGACCTGCCCCTGGGCATCCAACTGTTTTCCCTGCTTAGAAATTAATCTAGATCGTAAATATTGAAGGAATAGATTCCAGCACGTTGACCTGTGCATTTTAGCCGATGTCAGTTTTGCTAAGCACAGGGAGAGGAAAGCTGCTAAAATCAGAGGGAAAGAGGGAGATAAAAACACGAGAGGGGGGACTTCCTTGGCGGTCCAGTGGTTAAGACTTCGCCTTCCAATGCAGGGGGTGCAGTTCGGTCCCTGGTCGGGGAGCTAAGATCCCACATGCCTCATGGTCAAAAAACCAAAACATAAAACAGAAGCAATATTGTAACAAATTCAGTAAAGACAAAAAAAAAATGGTCCACACACAAAAAAATCTTTAAAAAAACAAGCACACAAACAAAAAGAACAAAAATGAGAGGGGGACATTCTGGATTGGTTTGACCTCTCTGACAAAGCTCACCCCATTTGTATCACAAAAAATCAATTGCCTAAGTTTCCTTTGGAGTCCTTCCTGGGAAATAGGCCCCAAACCTGAGACGACATTTCCAACATCGATAGGTTTGCTTACAAGAACACTTGTTATTTACAAAGATAAATAGTAAAGGCTTTCTTTCAAAATTACTTTTTAAGCTTTAGAAATGAAGCCTTTATTTCTGACCTTGCCGTACACCCTCCATCACACTCTCGCTAGTCGATAACTTCTTTATGAATCACTCTAAAATTCCTCATCACTCCAGATGTCCATCCCAAACTTCCCTCTCCACCATACCCACTTGGGGATTGTCTTCCTTCTCTTCAAAAGACACCAGTGGGAGAAATGCTTTGTTCTAGAAGCATCCCAGCAGGATTCAGAACTTTCTATTAATCCAACAAACTATCTATTCACCAATCCATCCATCCACCCATCACCCATCCATCCATTCATCCATCCTTCCTTCCATTCATCCAGCCACCCACCCACTCCCTCACTACCCATCCTCCCACCTGCCCACCCACCCATCCACAACCACATATTCATCCATCCATTTACATGTCCAACCCCCATCCTCTAATCTACCCATCTACCCACCCACTCTTCCAAATATCCAACCATCCACCCACTCACCCACCTACATACTCATCCTACCATTTCGCTGAGTACTGAATACCAAGACACCGAATTTATAGCGATAAAAGAAAGACATAGTTCTTGCTCTTGAGTTAGGTGAAACAGTGGAGGAAAGACATTCTAAGCAGTGGGAACCACCCATGAAAAGGAGCTCTGGGCACTCGCTGGGCACAGTGGTGGTGTGGTGGTGAGCACATCAAGGAGAGATTAGCTGACCAGGAAGACTTGGCAAGATATGGATTTCAAACCGAGATGATAAGAATGGACACAACCAGAGAATCGGTCTGCTCTCACTTCTAGTAAGGCTTATTTTATGACCTTAGAAAAATCCCATGCTCTCCTCTAACACAAGAGCAGAGGTACCTAAGAATTATGTAGACGAGTAACACTAAAGCAGAATTCATTTATGAAGATTAAGTCAAGATTCAAAAAAATTTTAAAGCTAAGCATCTTGTTTATGTTCCTCACAGGTCTTGCTCAGGCCCTTGTACGTGGTAAATTCTCCAGGGAAACTTGCTGGTCTTGCCTGCAAAACCCAGGTGGTTGTTATCTGTCTCTGGAGCTTCATTCATTAAGATCACAAGAAATAGGGCTTCCCTGGTGGTGCAGTGGTTAGGAATCTGCCTGCCAATGCAGGCGACATGGGTTCCATCTCTGGGCCGGGAAGATCCCACGTGCCATGGAGCAACTAAGCCTGTGCACCACAACTATTGAGCCTGTGCACCACAACTACTGAAGCCTGAGCACCTAGAGCCCGTGCTCCGCAACAAGGGAAGCCACCACAATAAGAAGCCCACACACCTCAACAAAGAGTAGCCCTTGCTCGCCACAACCAGAGAAAGCCCGTGTGCAGCAACGAAGACCCAACATAGCCAACAAATAAAATAAAATAAATAAATAAAATTTTTAAAAAAGATTACAGAAATAGAGGACCCTCTGGAACACCAAATAATAAGACTCTCCTTAAGTCAGAAGGAACACCTTAGCCTAGGTGTGTTGATGAGCTTGACCTGACACATCTGTCTGGTCACAGCCTACACCTGCCTCGGTAGCTAACTCCCCTTCTGCCTCTTTACCTGCCGTGTCAGGCACACGACACTGACCTTGCCTATTGGCACTTTACCCCCATAAAGTGAACGTTAGTGCACATGGATTAGAAACCTTCCCTTTCATTTTAGAATGAAGAACCACAGGCCTAGTTTGGAAGAATTTTAGCCTTACACAGCATAGGGTGGGAGAATATTTTTGAAAAGGGGAACCTTTTGGACCCACTTAAAATGGACTCTGTAAATAGCCCATGTCCCTACCTTTGACGTGACAATTTCACCATCACCTGCCCACCATCTCTAGCTTTGAAACACACCCTGGTGGCACAGTGGTTAAGAATCTGTCTACCAATGCAGGGGACACGGGTTCGAGCCCTGGTCCAGGAGGATCCCACATGCCACGGAGCAACTAAGCCCATGCACCACAACTACTGACCACAACTACTGAACCTGTGCTCTAGAGCCCATGAGCCACAACTACTGAGTCCACGTGCTGCAACTACTGAAGCCCGAGTGCCTAAAGCCCGTGCTCCACAACCAGAGAAGCCACTGCAATGAGAAGCCCACGTACTGAAATGAAGAGTCGCCCCCACTCACGGCAACTAGAGAAAGCCTGCGCACAGCAACGAAGACCCAACGCAGTCAATAAATTAATTAATTAACTAAAAAAAACAAACACAGCCTGAAGCCAGTCCTTGCAAAAGTGAGACCCTTACTCCCCCATCTGCCATCCTATACCCGCTGACAGACATCTAAACCGGAATTAAACCTGAGTTTGAATAAAGTCTTCACTAAGGGTTCACCTTCCAGTTTGGGGCAATCAGGATTAGCACTTTTATTTAACTATACATATATTGAAAGCTGTCTATGAAAGTTTATTCTAAGAACGGTTTAAAATTCATTTTTGAATGTTATACAAATGAAAGTAAAATGTAAACTAGTAAAACAGAATTTTAATACACTAATACAGATATTCCTCAGACCATCTTGATCACGCTGTACTACCATTTACTCAGCCCCCGAAAATGTGCACATATTCCTGGACCCCCACAGGTTATATGCTGGGTCCACTGTGCTTCTAGAATGCAGAGGATGTTTCAAGGGATGAATCCCTCAAATTGTGTTATGTGTTGATAAAGCAGCAAATGATTAATAAAAATAAACACTGTTCATGTCATTTGAATGCTTAAAATTCCCCTACTCTGACCTCGAATCATTTCCTCATTTCTCCTCTTCTCTACGTGAGACCAGGCTTCCCACCGTGGGGTCACGTGGGGCCACAGCCCTTGCCACTCTTCCTTCTACCAATTCTCAAAGTTAATACTTCAAGGAAATCTTCCAAGACCAGTAAAGGACTCTATAGACTTCAGGGGATGTATTTAATCAGCTAGTTACTGAACTGTAGCCCACTCCTCACTTTTGATCTGTGGCAAACTGGCCCATACCTGACAGCCAATTGATCCCCAAACCCCTGGTGAGGCACACATTGAACTTGAGTTTCATCAGCTCCTGGCTCTACTTCCCTATAAAAGCTGAAAAACATAAACATTATGATAACCCCAGAAATAACTTGAGAAGTTATTTCTTGCTGAGGACAGAATGCACTGAATTGCTATAACCCTCCCGTTTCAACCTCAGCACGTTACCCTTGACAGGAAAGCAGAAATCCTTAGTGCTCCTCATCAGCTGAATCCTGGGATGCTGAGAGAGGCTGTACCAGGGCCCCAGCCATCCAGAGCATTCAGCCTCTGGTGGGAGGTGAACCGGAAGCAGATGACACCTGCCCAGGTGATCTGGGAACAGGCCTCCAGCACCAATAAGCACAGCGTAAGCCTGGGGCAATTTCCAGTGTTTGATCTGTTTCCTTGCAAATGTGAAATAAATCTGTCACCCAACTGCTACCCCTCTCCATGCCGGAGAGTTCCTGCACTCAGGGGGCCAGACGGGGGCTCCACTGACAGTTCAATTAATTAGACATCCAAGAGGAACAAAGGTCTCCGTGCCAACCTCCAGTCCCAGTCCTGGCACTCTGATTACCCTGGGGCCTAAGCCACGTCGCTCCCAGCACAAAGCCGGAAAGCTGTGCGGAGGGCGCAGGAGGAAACGGAGGTACCTGTGATTCCAGCCAGGAGGCATCCCTTTCCGAGGCCTGGTTCCTGCCTGCCCCGTGTGCAGCTCGGGTACCGGCCCTGCCGCCCCTGGCCGGCTGCTGCTGCAGCATCACCCCGCGGGGCGGGGCCGTGACGTCATGGCTGCATCCTGGCCGCCCGCGGCCGGTACCCGCAGAGCATCCTTAAAGCGGCATCGCTCGGCTGCCCGCCGCGGAGGCGCTGGACCCCGCGCAGGGCCCCCACCCCTCGCCAGCCAGCTGCTCGTCCTCCCGAAGTTTAAGGCCGGCAGGGTCTGCAAGAAAAGCTCCAGAAACAGGCTTGCTGTGACTTCCGCGGGCTGAGGCGTTCCGGCCTTGGTGGGCCCCTTTATCTATTAAAAAAAAAAAATTAAAAATTTTATTTTATGCCTGTATTGGTTTAAAGATGAATATATTAATACTAGATATTAAAACATTTCCCTTGGCTTAAGTTTTTTTTTCCCCTTCTGATTTAAAAAAAAAAAAAAAGAACCCATTTTTAAGGACCCCTAAAAGCACTGTGTGCTCTGGACACTGCCCACTGCATAGAATAAGTTGATCCTGCCTAGAAATATTATGCTGCATTCACTTATTCCCTTAACAGAGGTCTCAGCAGCTACCCTGGGCCGGCTCTACCTTAGGGACTGGGAATACAACAGTGAACAAACAGGCAAAAATTCCTGGCCCTATGGCATGACATTGCAAAGAGGGAGAGACACATTAACCAAGATGAATAACATAAATAAATGGTAAGTCAGAAGACAGTCATCCCCCGAGAAGGGGCTTAGGCAGTACGGGGTGTTGGGGTGGGGGGCTGCAGATTAAGCAGGGTTGTTGATGAGTCCCCGCCCAGAAGGTGACATCTGAAGAAAGACTGGTGAGGGGTCTAGCAGTGCTAATGTCTGGGGCAAGGTCATGCCAGCCAGAGGCAAGAGCAAGTGCAAAGGCCCTGGGATAGGAGCTGGGTTGAATCAATGACAGAGCAAATAATTATATAGCCTGTAGTGAAATTACAATGCAGAGAGTGCTACTGGGGGAAGACATGTGGCCCTAGGAAAGTTGATAATTGGGGGATTTGACCTTGATGGGAGGGCTGGGGGTCCCTGAGGAAGTGACACTGGAGACGTGGGCTACCACTGAGTAGAAGTAGAGGGGTTGGCATGTGCAGAGCTCTTGCAGCAGGAGGGCACAGGATGAGCACAGAGACAGTGGGGCTGGGATGCAGAGGTAAGGGTGGGCTGGAGGGGCAGCTTGGGCCCAGCTGGTGGGCCTCTTGAACTATGTCATTTTCTAAGAATAAGGAGAAGTTTAGATGGGTCCTGTGCAGCAGGCAGGTGACATTCATCACATTCACATTCTGCGAAGATCATGCAGCTCAGGGTGGCAAGTGGATGGAGAGGGATCAGGGCACCCAGGTGGGTGCACCGGGGAGGAGCTTACAGATGCCCAGGTGGGAGAGGATTCTGGTGATGGTGGAGGGACAGAGGTGGTGGTAAAACCAATAGGACTTGGCAACAGGTGAATGGTGGGAGGTATGGGGAGGAGGGAGGGAGGTGCCAAGAAGTTTCTAGGAGAGGGGCTTCCTAGGTGGCACAGTGGTTAAGAATCTGCCTGCCAATGCAGGGGACATGGGTTCAATCCCTGCTCCAGGAAGATCCCACATGCCGTGGAGCAACTAAGCACGTATGCCACAACTGTTGAGCCCATGTGCTGCAACTACTGAAGCCCACGCGCCTAGAGCCGTGCTCCACAACAAGAGAAGCCACGGCAGTGAGGAGCCCGTGCATCACAATGAAGAGCAGCCCCCACTCACTGTAACTAAAGAAAGCCCACGCACAGCAAAAAAAGACCCAACACGGCCAATAAAATAAACAAACAAACAAACAAATAAATAAATAAATTTATTTTTAAAAAAAGTTTCTAGGAGAGCAGGCAGGCTGATGGGGTGAGTCACAGGCTGGCTTTGGGACAGGATGAGTTCGAGGGGACTTCGAGGCAAGGAGACCACTAGCGATGGTCTGGAGATCAGAGACAGTGTTTTGAGAATCACTTGCTCACCGGAACCAAACTGCAGACGATGACTTCAGCAGGGAGAGATGTAGCACAGAGGGCTGAAGCCCCATCGGTCACTGGCCAGGTGGAGACGGATGAGCCTTGAGAACTGATTCCATCTTATTGTATCTCTAAACAGGAGTCACAGTTTGAAAAAAATACCAATGTGTTTCTCTGTTTTGCATGAACACACAAATGACCTGCTATTTTGTTAGCTCAGAGCTCACAGCTGTAACTTATAAACCTCAGCATCCCAAGAGCTTAACACAATAGATGCTTTTTTTGGCTCATGTGAAGTCCAAAGGCTGTTTCTGATGCACAGGGGACCTCCACCAGGTCATTCAGGGACCTAGGCTTCTTCCATCTTGGCTCTGCCAGAGCCAAGCTTGCAAGAGGCCCACATGCCACTCATTCCATTGGCTGGGACCAGTGACACAGCCACACCCAATCACAAGGGAGGCTGGATCCCGCATGGCCCCTGCTCAGGACCTGGAGAAAGCGGCTGTCGGGAGGGTAACTGACATCAGCTGCTTCTTTAGCTTTTATCAGCTTGGAGGAGAGGAGGGGCGGATGCCAAGGAAACAAAAGTTGACATCTTTCCGATATTCAAAATAGGATTCTGCAGCCAGAGAAAAGCTTGAAATCTAGGCGTGGTCAAAAAGGAAAGGATTTTAACAATTCCTTTGTCCTTTTTTAACCTTATAAGCTTAGAAGTTTCCTTTCTTAACCCTCCAAGTCCAGACCAGACTGTTTCTCCCCCTCTGTGGATGAGATTCCCCATCTTGTCAGGGGGTCTAGACAGGAGCCCAGAGTGGCAGGAGGGCGACAGGACATGGAGGGAACACCAGCCAAGCCTACCTCCTGTCCCTGGGCTGTGGATGGAGGCAGAGGCAGGGGGCAGGGAGGCCCTCAAGCTGATGGACAGCCGCGTGGAGGGGACCCCTGCGGGTAAAGGCTCAGCCCCCCGCCACCCTGGGAGGGGTCTGTAAGGGGCAGAGCCCCCTGGCTGGGGGGAGAGCAGGGGTGGGTCCTGCTCAGGACTGAAAGCTGCAACGGCCCCTAGGGAGGGACGACCTGAAGGGGGCGACCCCCCGCCTCACTGGGGAAGGGCAGTCAGGACGGGAGGCAGGTGGGGGCCGGCAGAGAGATGCAGGAGGGTCTACAGGGCCAGGCAGGGCCCCGCCCACTTCACAGAAGAACCTGGAATCAGGGGTTCGCTGAGTCCCCTTAGCCCCTGCAGTGCACACTGGTGACCCGCCTGTGGCCAGGAGGTCACACGAGCCCCAAAGACCGTTCTCCTAGAGAGGCCAAGTGAGACCCGAAGGGATGATTCAAAGGATCAGACTGAACTCAACTTTATATCAGGTTTGGTCAGAGTTAGTGCCCCCCTGTCACACCCTCCCAGCCCGCCGTTGGTGATGGTGCACGACAAAGCCCAGATCCGCCACAGAAAAACAACCGGATGCCGCCAGGTCCTTGGCATCCCTGAGTGTGGTGGGAACAGTTCGGCCAATGGCTGGGGCCCCAGTGCTAGAGAGGGAAGGGGAGCGGGAGGCGGGGGGGCGGGGCGACCCCAGGTGGGTCCCCGCGGCTGCGGCCACCTGCCATTCCGGGGTGTCCACAAGGTGGTGGGAGAGCCCCACCTTTCCAGCCTGCGTGGAGCCGGAGCACGGCGAGGCCCGGCGGGGGGAGCCAACGGCATTTCTAGTATTTCTCTGCCACGAAAGGGAAAAAGAGATGGTGTTTTGAAAGGATTTTCTGACCTTGCAAGGATTCATGGTTCTAAGGCTGCTTTTTTTTTTTTTTTTAACTTTGTAAACACTTCTTCTGCAAAGCACATAGCTGCGTGTTTTTTTTTTTTTAATTTATGAATAATATTGTTTTTAATAACAGATCTTGTGCCAGGCCTTCTGTTAAGGCTTTTATGTACTTTAAACCTCATTTAATCATCCTGCCTTTAGGAAGTGGGCCTTACCCCAACCATGATTTTTGGATCCAGAAGCCTGAGAACTGGTGAGCGTTCAGGCCACTTGAGAGTCATGGTTGGAGCTGGACTTGAACCCGGGACTCGAACCCAGGACTGAGTGGCCCTGGGGCCCACACCTCCCTCAGCACGTGGGGGCTCTGGCTGCAGTTTGCAGTCTGGCTCGGGGTCATCCATAGGTCCACCCAGCCAGTGCTTATTGAGCAGCTGCTCTCGCTGCTCAGGCTGGGAGAGGGAGGGGAGGGAGGCAGCTTCACCCAAACCAGCCTGGGCTCTGCCCTCCTTTCTCAGCCTCCGCCTCCTCTGGCCACCCTGCCATCCATCAACCGTTTGCCCTAACGCTGCCTTTTGGCTCCCAGTTCAGGACTGGGCAATTACAGAGCTGCAGAGGTGTCTGTGTGTGTGTGTGTGTGTGTGTGTGTGTGTGCGCGCGCGCGCGCACGCACGCATGTAAAAGCACCTGCTTCCTCACGTGTTGTAGAGAAAGGTGCCTTCTCTTCCTTCGTGCAGAGTTAACGATTACTGGTGTCCATCAGTCAACACTGCCTGCCAGTCTTCAGGGAAGCGTCTGTGGATCTGACGTGTTCCCACATACACTCACACACACGTGCACACACACATACTTGCGCACACACTGGGTTTGCACTGCCAACTCCAGGAGGACAGGATAATTGAACGCCTTTTGCATCCTCCTGCAGAACTTGGCAGGCAGAGGGCCAAGCACAGGGTGGGCACTCAAACATATGTACTTGACGTACACAGGATGGGATCAGTTGAAGTTGTGTGGTTATCCCTGTGTCCGCACAGGGATGTTATGGATTAAAACAAAATGTTACGGGCGGGCCTGGGGACTCCGGCAGACTATTTCCAAACATATGGAAATGTTTCCCTCCTCGCAGGGAACCTATGGCAACAAACCCAGGACTCTGGGCCATCCAAAAGCTGGGAGAAAGTGATCGTGGCTGTGGCCTGCGCTGAGCCAGGGGACGAACCCAGGGTCTGGATGTCAGGCTGTGCTAGTGCCGGAGGGTGTTGGACTCGGGTTTTAGAACAAGGCAGTGGCCCCCAGGATGGCTGTGGACTCCTCGTCCGTGGGCTGGGATACGGCCTCATGGGGACACAGGGTCTCCTGAAAAAATGCAAGATGCCCAGTTAAATTCAAATTTCAGATCAACATCAAGTAATCCTTATGTATCAGTATGTTCCGGGCAATACTTGGCATCTGTATTTTGAGGTTCTCTGTCTGACAGCCCTCCTGGGACAGCTCCTGGACCCTGGCTGGAGAAGCCGCCCGAGGGGAGCTGGAGACCCTCTTTCTTGAAGCTGCCAGCTGATCAGGACCCCCAGGCTTGGGCTGCTGCCCACTGCCTGCCAAGCTCAACTTTGATTTGCTGTCCCCCTGAGAGAGCAGGGAACACCCAACATTCGTGAGACGTGCCCCCCAACCTTTGGGCAGGTCTTGAGAGCAGAAACTCCTGGATTAGCCTCACTGGGATCTTGAAAGTTTCCGGTGGCTTTTGTGCTTTACCTGTGTGTTCAGTATGTTAAAATTCTGAATCTACTAAATGGAACTTTCTAACACTTAACCACTATTTGTACAACCAGTACATTTAAGACCTAGTAACTTTTCAAATGATTTTAATCTTTTATCTTCATGCCCATGAATTATTAAATTTTTGAATTATGAAATATAACACAGAAAAGTGCACCAAACAAAATGAACAGCTCGGTGATTCATCTCACATGTGCAGCCAGGTCTAGTTAGAATATTTGCCAGCCGCCTAGAAATCCATCTCGTGCTGTCTCCATCACCAGCCTCTTCTGCTCTCAATTCCTGCCAAGAGGTAACCACTTTTCTGACTTTTATGTCCATTGCTTTCTGGCTTTTTAAAGAATAGCTGTAACTGATACGCCCATGTCTTAGTTTGCTCCCCCTTCCCAAGCTGGTAGGAAGTGATTCCAGGAAGCAGGAGTAAGGAGAGTGGGATGGGGAAGGGAGGAAAGCAAATAGAAAACGTACGAATGAGCAGGTCACCTGCATGGGCAGCTGGGGCTCAGTGGTATCGGGGCACCCCGAGAAGCCACATGGAACCAGCTTTATCATTGTCCTGCTGCAGGATGGAGCGCTGAGGCATTTGTTTACCAACGTCCAGTCCCTTCTGGGGGAGGGGTGCCATGTGGGCCTTACTTGTCCTGCAGTAGCTGCATCTTTTGGAGAAGGTGCAGACCCTCAGGGTGCTGGAGAAATCTCAGCAGCTCGAGGTGGGAAACTGTCAGCATGCTGGGAACCGTCTACTGCAGCTACAAGTGAACCCAGACGAGCCCAGGACATACACCGTGGTGCTACTCGGAGAGCCGGTGTCTGCTGCAAGATTCAGGGCTTGTCTCAGGATTTAAATCAATGCTCTGCTTCTTTCACCTGGAAAGTCTTACTACAAAAGAAAAAAAAAAAGGCAGCTGAACTAAGTAGTGGGTTTAGTGACACTCTGGTGCAAACTCCTTCTTTCCTGATGGGCAGGAAACCGTTTGCAGACTGGCAACCCTGAGTCGTTCTGTCCAGCAGCATCCATCCTCAAAATCTAGGGTTTAGTTCAGACTTTTCTTTTTTCTTTCTTTTGGCCGCAACACATAGCTTTGTGGGATCTTTGTTCTTGCAAGCGGGATCGAACCCGGGGCCCCCGGACAGTGAGAGCACAGTCTTAAGCACTGGACCGCCAGGGAATTCTCTAGTCTAGACGTTAAAAAAAAAAAAAAAATTTGTGTAAATAGGATCAAAGGATGTGTCCTTCTGTGTCTAGATTTTTGCTGTTCTTGTTGATCATTTTGATTCTGGGAGTGGTCCACGTAGCTCTAGTTCATTTTCGGAGTTGTAATGTATGGATATATCCTAAGATGTTTATCCATCCTCCTGTTGACAGATGTGGACTGTTTCTATTTTAAGGTTACTGTAACAATGCTACTAGGGACATTGTAAAACATGTTTTTGGTATACAGATGCAGGTACTTCTTTTGGGTATATACCCAGAAATGGCGTTCCAAGGTAAGTATATGTTGACCTTTAGTAGATAATCTCAAACAGTTTTCCAAAAGGTTGTGCGAGTGTACACTCCTAATGGCAGTGTGTATTTTTCACTTACTTAGCATAACTGGTATTGTTTATCTTTTACTTTTAGCCGTCTGGTGTATAATAGTGGTTTTAATTTATATTTCCCTGTGACTAACGAGGCTGAGCATCTCTTCATATGTTCACTAGGCTTCTCAGTGTCTCCTCTGTAAAGTATCCAATCAAACCTTTTCCCCATATTTCTGTTGCGTTATAAGCTGATTTATAAGCATTTGTTTTGTATTTATATTTAAACCATTTGCAAATTCTTAAGTTTATGTAGTTCAAATGATCAATTGTTTTCTTTCTGGGTCTTTTGTGTGTGTGTCCTACTTAAGAAAGCTTTCCTTACCTAAGGTTATGAATATATTCTCCTATGTTATCTTCTAGAAATTTTATTTTTGCTCTTCTGTGTATAGGCCTACAATTTATCAAGAATTGACTTTCATTTTTTAGTATAAGGTAAGTGTCAAGCTGGTTTTTTTTTAATATGAATATCTGCTACACCGAACACCATTTATTGAAGAATGTCCTTGCCTCACTATTCTACAGGCCATCTTTGTCACCAATCAAGTGCCCACATGTAGGGGTATGTTTCTGGACTCTGTTCTGTTCAATTGGTCCATTAGCTGATATGTACACATAGCTTTATGGCAAGTCTATGTCTGGTAGAGTAAGTTCTCCAAGCTTGTGCTTCTTTAAAATTTTTCTGACTGTTCTTGACCCTTTACTGTGCATGTTTAAGAATCAGTCTTTCAATATCCATAATATATATTTATTTTTAAAACTCTGGGGTTTTCAAACTTTGGGATTTTAAAATGATATATTAATCTGGAAGGACTGAAATATTTGTAATAGCCAACCTATGAACACTACATATATATATATATATATATATATATATATATATGTCTATTTATTTAGGTTTTTAAAATTTTCTCTCATTAATGTCTCATGATATATAGGACTTACATATTTTTATTTATTGCTTTTTTATGCTATTGTAAATGGTATCATTTTCAAAAATTTCATTTTCAGTCTGTCACTGTATCTAGAAATACAATTTTTGCATATTTGCCTTATACCTAGCAACCTTGCTAAATACATTAATTTTAATAATTTGTTTAGCTCCTTTTAGCTTTTCTATATCAATAGACACGTTGCCTGTAAATAATAATTTCCTCCTTTCCAATTTTTATGTTTTTTATTTCTCTTTCTTGCCTTATTGCACTGTCTAAGGCCTCTAAAACATGTTGAATAGAAGTGGAGTTAGCAGACATCTTCAACCATTCCTAATCTTTGAGGGAAAGCTTTTATCATTTCACCTGAAGCATGATGTATGCTGTAGGATTTTTGTAGACATTCCTGTCATATTAAGGAAGTTCCTTTCTATTTCTAGTTAAGAATTTTTCTCATGAATGACTATTGAGTTTAATCAAAGGCTTTAAAAAATCCATTGATAGGTTCATGATTTTTCTTTTTTCTGTTAACATTGTTTCAAATATTACACTAAAATTACTTTCTAGGAAAAAACCCACAAATTAGTTGTGACATATTATTCTATTTATGTATTGATTGATTTGCCTTGCTAATATTTTGCTTAAGAGAGACTGATCTGTAAATTTCCCTTTTAAAAATGTCTTAGCATGTTTTGGTTTTGAGGTCAAGCTGGCCTCATACAACAGATTAAAGAGTGTTTCCAGGAAGAATTTGGGTAATATAGGCGTTATATTTTTGTTAAAAGTTTAGGTGAACTCACCAGTGAGCCAGCTGGGCCTAGAGTTTTCTTTGTGGGAAAATTTAAAATAGTGAATTTAATTTCTTAATAGTTTTAGGCTACTCAGATTTTCCATTTCTTTTTGTGATGGTTTGGGAATATGTGTTTTCCAAGGAAATTGTCCACTTCATCTTAATTTTAAAATTCTTTTTGGCACACATTTGTTTATAATATCCTCTTACGACCTTTTTGAAGTCTGTAAGATCTGTAGTAATATCCCTGTTATGAGCTGAATTGTGTCTCCTCCTTCCTCCCCAAGTTCATATGTTGCAATCCTAACCCCCAATACCTCAGAATGTGACTGTATTTGGAGACAGGGCCTTTTAAAGAGGTAATTAAAGTAAAATGAGGTCATATGAGGGGTCCCTAATCCAATAAGACTGGTGTCCTCATAAGAAGAAAAATTAGAACACAGACACCCACAGAAAGAAGGCTGTGTCAAAACCCAGAGAGAACACAGCCATCTACATGCCAAGTGGAGAGGCCTGGAATATATCCTTCCCTGAAACCAACCTTGCTGACACTTTGATCTTGGACTTCTAGCTGCCATGACGGAGAAAATCAATTTTTGTTGTCTAAGCCCCCAAGTCGGAGGTACGACGTTATGGCAGCCCCAGCAGACTAATACAGTCTCATTTTTCATTCTTGATATAAATTATTTAGCCTTCTCTCTTTTCTCTTGATAAGTCTTGCCAAGGGTTTATCAATTAGTGTCTTCAAAGAACTCACCTTGTCGATCCTATTTTATGCTTTCTTTCTAGTTCATTAATTTCTGCTTTTATCTGTATCATTTCCTCCCTTCAAATTTCTTTGGGTTTAATTTACTGTTTGTGCACTAACTTCTTGAGATGAATACTCCGATTGTTGCTGTTTTGGCTGTTCCTCTTCTAATATGAGCATTTCTCTAAGCGTGACTTCAGATGCATCCCATGAATTTTGACACACTGCATTTTCATTGTTATTGAGTTAGACATTTTGGCAAGACAGCCAAGTGAAAAAATATGGCTGAGAGTTAGAGACATGGACCTGGGGCTTAGCCATGTTTAGAGACTTAGATTGTGGTATTTGGAAATGAATTTTGAACGAGGGAACAGATATACTTTCAGGTACTGTTTTGCGGCTAACCAGTGGAAGTGGAGCAGGGCACACTGAGAGGGTCCCTTGATGCACTAACTGCTGTTTAAATGCTATCTCTACACTATCTACTCCCCTTTTGATACCTCCCCCTTCTTTAGCCTTTTATATCCAACTGCCCACTTGAATTCTCCACTTAAATATCTAACAGGCACCTCAAACTTACCAAATCCAAAACCAAAATCCTCGATTTTTTTCCCCAGCTCTGCTCCTTGCTTTGTGAATCACCAAGGAAAACTTAGATCACACTTAGGAGCCCACAGAGATTTGGGAGGTAAGTATTAGCCGCTTCACAGGGGTGTCCTTCAGTGCAAGATGATCTGTCCTCACATCACAGATGGACTAACACTTCCTAAATAGCTACCGAAAGTGTTTATGGCCATTCCCACATCATGAAACCCACACTTTCTGCCTAATTTTCTGGGCCCTCCACCCCATATTCACTCTGTCCACTCAGATTCATTGCCCTCTTCAACTTGCACAGGCTGGTCCCATAACCCTGGACCCACGCTTGTCTATGAATACACGCTGCTGTTTCCTGGTTCATTGCCTGTCCCAGTGATGAATTCACACCCTACTGATTCTGGAAGTTTTGCCTTATTTCCCTAACCTTCATCTGTTTCCTCTGAACTTGCTTGTGTAGGCCACACAATTTAGTTCCTAAATTGGCTTACACGCATCACTATTGTGTCAATTATGTTTGTCTTTTGTCCCTAAATAAGTCTGTCGGCCCCCACGATACTTAGCACATTTTCAGTTCTGTGTTTGACATCAGCCTGCACATGGTGGCTGGCCAAAGCTATGAGACCCCTTGGGTTTCCGTTCCCACCTCTGGGCCTTGATGTTTTCTTTGCCACAGGGTGGCCTGAAATAAGCCCCAAGGAACAGAGACAGGTCTTCTTTCTTCTGTTCTCTTGGACAATGTTTCTCACTCTTTGGTGTGACTCAACTCCAATTGGCTGGCGTGTTTTTAAAAATGTTTGTTACTCTTCCCCCTAGAGATGCTGTTTCTTTCCCTTCCTTCCTTCCTTCTGCCATGTGGCATGCAGGATCTTAGTTCCCCTACCAGGGATCTAACCTGTGCCCCCTGCAGTGGAAGCGTGGAGTCTTACCCACGGGACCGCCAGGGAAGTCTCTCCTCCAGAGACTCTGATTCAGTACATCTGGGTTGGCAAGTTTAACAAGCATCCTGGTGCTTCTGGGCAGGTGAAACTGTACGACTATACTTTGAGAAACCAAGCTCCTTTGAGTTTTGGATGGTTAAGCTTCGGGTTGGTCCCTTTGGTCCTTCTAGTTTTGAATAATATTGCTGTACTGTATTTCCTGTTAGACTTCCCCCAAAGAGCATCAAAGCTTGAACAGACTTGAAACAATTACCTTTGGACCCACAGGCACTCCCTACGGAGGTAAGTTGAAAGCCCAGGAAGTCCCAGGTCTACATGGACTCCTACCTATCATTTATGATTCCTTGCAATGACTGATGGAGCTTTAAGATTCTAACCACATATGATTGGAGCTATAAGGTTGGGGTTCTGGTTCTCTAAGCATGATCACCTCAATAACTATGGGTTGAAAAGGTAAAAACTACGGCTCTGACTCCAGCACCTGGCATTTAGCAGGATGATTTCTTGAGAGAAAGCCCTCTGGTTTAGATCGCAGTTCAAACTAGCACGTAGCTGTCAAATACAGCTCAAGAAAAAGGAATGCTTAATGTTGCTCTTAATTTAAAAGCTTAGAGGAGAAAGAGGTACATGTTCGTGCAGTTTGTATATGGAAAGAAAGGGTCTGGAAGATCCACACTGAACTAAAATTGTGTCTGTCTACCCTTGGGCAGCGGTATTGGGGTGGGACAGGTGACATTAACCTTTCAATTCAGCCACTTCAGTTCTCTTTTGGGGGCGGGCAGGGCGTTGTTTTACAATAAGCATGTGCTCCTTTTGTAATAAAAATAAGTTCCAGAGCAAAAAACCCAGCACAGTCCTTTAAAACAAAATATCTAGCACATGTACCCAGTGTTCTTTCTGCCTGATAAACAGGAGGGAAGCACAGTGTCTTCTCCCTTGGATTACTGCGTTCACGCATTACTGGGACATTTTAACCTCAAGCTGTAATTTAGAACCAAGTCTCAAGCCATCTTGTGACTAAAGAAAGATCTTTGAAGTAATTATGAGCTTGGAAGGGTCCTATTAAGTAGTTCTTGTTGTCCAGGAAGGAACTTCCTCAATAATTTATAGGGCAGTAGAATCAAAAGATTTCTGGATGACTCCAGGCTCTTCATTCTTTTTTTTTTCTTTTTTTTTCTTTGCACAATTTGAAGTATTGTCTCCTGACTCCTCATTTTCCCAACATCAGTCAGATGCTTTTGAACTTCAGCCGAACTGAAGTTACAGCTCTCCGAGCATCACTCACTGTGTAACACTGTATCTGCAATTAGGGTTTGGATGCAAAGGGCTTTGTCTGCATTTAAACTTGACCAACCAGGGTGAATCGGGACCCTCCCACCTCCACACATCTCCACCCTGCCCCCCCACCACGATGTTCCCGCTGTTTGTGAGTCGTTCGGTATCAATTAAACTGCTTTGCTTTCCCCTTGAATGAATCTGCCTCTTACAGTGCATTCATCGCGGCCATATTTATGGTTACACTTGGGCCCAACATTTCAGCTGCCAACAGACAGACACCTCATTATTTACCCAAATTGAATCAGGACTCTTTTTCTGTTTCTTGGAAACCTCCCTCAAGAGCTCCATAATCCTTTCTCTGATGAAAACCGTTGCTCCTGCTGAGTGAAATTCCGCTTCTGGCCTCAACACAGCCCACGTTGTTCTTGTTCTTAAAGAGATTTTTTTTTTTTACTCCATTAAACTTGGTTTTTCACGAGGCTCAATGGATTGGCCTTTCCGCACTCAGGAGACACCCGATCAGCCGCAGTTGTCTCTTTCAAATAAAATTAGATTCTTTACTCAAGGGCCAACATTTTGGAAGCAGCCAACTCAGTAACCTTGAGGTCTGCCTCTGGGCAGCTAGAGGACGGTGATGACCCCGCTCAGCCTGGGATGGCCTGTGCCTCAAACTGGCCAAGACTGTGCCTGCTGCGGGTCTTGACGTCAGGTGGCCTTGGCTTGAAGCGGCTTGAAGCAGGATTTCGGTTCCCCGGCCAGAGATGGAAGGTGGGCCGTGGCAGTGAGAGCACAGAATCCTGGACACCAGACCACCAGGGACAGTGGCCAGTGACAAGGCCCCTGGCCCGTCAGCTTTGTATGATAGAAGTGAATTCCCACAAAGAGAGAGAAAGTAGTGAAACAAGTGTAAGTAGTGAAACAAGTGTTTATCAGGAGGAAAAAGGGTACGTGTGGGTAGACACCCGGGCGGGCACAGAGAGAGTCGCACGCTCGTGGTAGTTTGAATCACTTATGTGGGGCATTTCTTCCAGGTTTCCTGTGGTCATCATCTGGCCTTGCCGGGTTCTGAGTCCACCTTTGGTTCATCTCTGGGTCTTCTCCTGTGCACGCGCATCTCTTAGCCAAGATGGATTCCAGCAAAGAGGCCCATGGGTAGATCGACATCACTTACTATGGGGTGAGAGCAGAGAGGATTCTTTGTTCTGGGAACAACTGGAATTGACATCTGCAGGGGATCCTAGAGATGCAATCAGTCTTTAGACACTGCTCACCTGTTATAAAAATTCTCTCTTGGGAAGCAGCATTCAAGGTGTTTGTTGAAAAACTGAGAATGTACAGTTTTCTGTCATATGTTTCAAGAGGTCTTATATATAAAAATTAACGTTTTAAATTGCTTTTAAAAGTTACTTCCAGATCTATTTTTAGCCATATTTCAATCACGACCAAGGGCTTTGGGGTTTGCAGAGAACTCTGCTCATGTATCACAAAGTCCCACATGGGGAGTTTCTACCAGATGATATAGTACAGACTTAGCACTTCAGAAAAAAGGAACCCTGGTCTGGAGAGAAGTAACTTGCCCAGGGTCACTAGGCTTTTAAATAGCAAGGCCAGCAAAAGATCTCCCAATTATCTTCTCTCTCTTGAGCCTCTTATTTTTCCCTTGACACCAGTGATTCTCAAATTCTCAATCCAAATAGACCCAATACCCCTTCATTCTCCTGATGACATTCACAGGTAATGTAACTAATTTCAATCAGTCAGCGTGCAGGCCTAATTATAATATAGAGGAGGAATGAAACAAGTCCTTTTTCTTTTTTGCCACACTGCAGTGGTGTCTTGTGGGATCTTAGTTCCCCGGCCACAGATTGAAAACCCAGGGCCACAGCACTGTAACCACCAAGTCCTAACCACTGACCATTTCTTCAGCCAGAAGGTCCGTTGTTACAGACTCTCCTAGACACTTCCCTACCCCATTCCCTGTGAATACCTGGGTGCCAATGGACAGGGTCCCTCTCTTGGAGCCCCTCCCATGAGGCTCCCAGTCCTACTATACCTGCCCTCAGCTCACCTCTCCAGGGCACAGCCACAGCTCAGAGGGTTCTATGGGCTTTGCTGCCTGTCTGCTTAAAAGTTTTCTCCCAATTAACAGTGCAAATTTATACCACCTGGTGCCTGTAATGCCTGCCTCCTTTGTGTAACGCTCTCCTGAAGACTCCCACAGGGGCTGTGGCATGAGAGAGCCACAGGGTACCATACCTGCTGGGTTCCTCTCCTGAAACTTGATGGATCTCTATCTGCAAAACTGCAAGAACCAGATTTCCTACCCAATGGATTGACTTCTGCATTCAGAGCTCAGGACGATACTTAACTCATTTTGGTGTGATCATGTCATACCTCCAACCTTCATTTTCTCCTGTGTGAGTATCTGCGACTCCTGGCTCTTTGTATGTTACAAAAAATATTTTGCTAAAAAATCATCTTTGTATCAGTTTGCGCAAATCTCTTGCTCTGTTTGCCACTAGCTATTTCATTCTGTCAACTGTGATAAAACAATGAGTTCCTGATCTCATAAATGCAACTACCCTGTAACATGTCACATGATTCTGCAACCTCAGCAGTGCTCACACGGAATGATTTTTATTTTTATTTATTTATTTTTTAAATTATTTATTTATTTATTTATTTATTTAATTTTATTTTTGGCCGCATCAGGTCTTAGTTGTGGCGTGTGGGATCCTCCACTGCAGTGCGCGGGCTCCTTGTTGTGATGTCCAACACGCAGGCTTCTCTCTAGTTGTGACGTCTGGGCTCCAGAGCATGTGGGCTCTGTAGTTGTGGCCTGCATGCTCAGTAGTTGTGGCTCTCGGGCTTAGTTGCCCCGTAGCATGTGGGATCTTAGTTCCCCAACCAGGGATCAAACCCACGTCCCCTGCATTGATTGGAAGGCGGATTCTTAACCACTGGACCACCAGGGAAGTTCCTGAATGATTTTTAAAAGAATATACCTGTCTTACACTCAGGCTTCTCTTAAAGACCTTCATGGGTTCTGTTTTCCACATCAAGCCTATTTTCATCATTTGTCTTCTTCAGTGTCATCTCCAGGCAGCACTAGGGCACAGGAAAGCAAACCACTCTCTGGGGCCAAGTTTATGATTGTTTAAGCACCATAATCCCACCGAGGAACAAATGCTTCTCCTGCAGAGAACTCCTTGGAAACCTGTGTTCCCCATCCTTTAGCTACCAAGACGTTCACACATGCAAATGTGCAAAGCACAGTGGCCCCATTTGTTGCTTGTGTCATCTGAAAGCAGTCCTGAGTCACTGGCGTCTACCTGTGCAGGACCAAACCTCTTGCTTGAAGTCAGACTTAGAAATAAGCAATAGTATAAGCAGAGACCTGGCTAGAGGAAAATTTTCACCCACAGAAGAGCCAGGATTCATCTTGAGCAAAGTTATTTGTCTTACATAGTCAGAAGTGAGTTGATTTTATGGAGCTCTCTATGTCTCCTGATAGGTCTTAGTACAATTAAATACCATGAAGACAAATGTTTTCTACATACATGGGATGCAGAGAATGTTGGAAAACACGCACCACACCATTTCTTCTTACTGAGGACCTGGAAAGACTATCTTTCCCAGCATTCCTTGGGGGTTGGGTGGGATCACGTGACTGAGTCCTGGCCAATAGGAATGTGAGTGGAAGGGATTGGTTCCTATCAGTTCAAAGCATTTAAGAGCAGGCGTGAGCTCCCTATACCCTTTCTCTCTTATTCAGGGGCTGTTAACAAAGAATTTCTAGATGACAGAGATGGAAGATGGAAGCAGACAGGATCCCTGAATTACTAGAGGAGGATTGGAGGAGATCCACCTTCACCTGATTGTTTTTTCGTAGTTGTGTTTGACCCCTGAGTTTTGGGGTTATTTTTGACCTATGGACTATCAAACCTAACATAACACGCTTTTAGGAGAAAACATTTTCGGAGGGGTTAAAAGGAACTTAGATGTCTGAGTCCTGCATTATGTCACTAGGGACCTCCTTCTGGGCGGTCATCCATCTAGTCATCCATAACCAACGAGAACAGCAATTCTCGGAACCATCTCATTAACGCAGGTGGTTAGGATACATCTCTTGGGAGGTTCAGAGATCTCCTCGCAACTCAACCAGTAAGGAGCTACTGCGTTCCTGCCATTAACCAGCTCACCGCGTTCATTTCAGATCTGAAAAAGCATTAGAGGGAAGAGAATCAGAGCTCTACCACACTTCAGGTCGTGAAGAGAATGAGGAGAATCTGCTTTCCACCATGTTGGTAGTTTGTTATCAGTATGTGACTAACCAGCTATACGTTACCCATCTCCCCAAAGCAAGCAGAGCTCAGCGGAGCATGTCTGCTCCTTCTCCAAGTGTACTCATCTGAGAACTCGCTCCTTGGCCCGCGGGGCTATCCTAAGAGCCCTCCCCCCCCCACCCCCCGCCACCAAATACCATTCTCTGCTCTTGTTGGGGGGCCTCAGGACTGGTGCAGAATCCTAAGATCTACTCTGGTAGATCTGGCCTCTGCATGTGCTGAAATGGGTAAAAAGACTATTTGTGAAGATAATGCCAAGAGCACTTTGAATCCTTGGCTGAGAAAACACAACTTCTTCTACTATGTCTCCATCCTAATTATTTCCAGCATTGTTTTCAATATAGCTGATCAGAAGCCCTGCCTGAGATTAAAAGACAAGATAAAGATCCAAGCCAGCAAAATATAGGGGCTCCACATCTGAATACCAACCCCCCTCCCGTCGTCACATTTCTGGGGAGTCACTGAAGGGCAAGGGTTAATTTCCCTTGCAAGCTAAAGTCCAAAAAAAAAATCAGATGTTTGCACATCACATTGTCTTGCCCCATGAGGTAAAAAATATAAAGGAAAAGAAGTAGAAATGCATCCTGCCCTTCATCTCCCGCTGGCTCTGCTGAGCCCACCCCCACCCCATTCAGAAAACAACCCCCTCCAGCTGTTGTTATGAGGAAAGCTCCAGAACCCAGACCACAGACCACACAGGGTGAACGTCCAGGGTATGTGCATGAAGGAGGCTGGGCGGAGACCCTTCCTGCTTCCAGCCTGGCCAGAATGCCCGTGGGTCCCTGCTCTGTGACAGCATCATGGCCTGTGACCATCAGAAACTATGCTTGACCATACTTGGGAGGACACCCCACCTCTGAACTCCATCTCCCATTCAGAAAGTGGCATTATGTATCGGCATTCTTGCCTTTTTGTAAAGTACAGACATTTCAAATGGTGGCATCACCTGGCACAGTTTGAGGCCCCTCCCCCCAAGGTCCCTGCTAATGTTTGCAGGCCTTTGTAGGCACCCTCTCTCCCCTCCCTGGAGTCCATCCCCTCTCAGCTCAGCCTTTGCCCTTGGAGCCTCTCTTCATCCCGCCCTCCGCCCGGTTATTCACCCCCGCAGAGATGGTCCCCCGTGCTCTGTCCATCTTCCTGGACCAGGAGTCCCTTGAACTTAAGGAGGAACCCACGAGCACCTCTGTGTCCTCAGATCCAGAAATGTGCCTGACATAAAGTGAGCAAACAATGAGGGCTTGAACTGATTTAGTGCCCTTACTCTTTTGCCCTGGCTCCAAGAAACCAGCTCCAAGTAAGGCAAGGGTTTCCCCTTCATCCTTGCCGCACTCCAGCCAACTTTTATGGTCCCTCTCACCCCATCTTTACTGCGTGTGACCTGGATGAGTCAACTCCATCCTACCTACTTTGTCAGCTGTCCCCACACTCCCTAGAAATACTGTGGTGTTCCAACACCGGATCTTTCTGGAAAGGGACTGTGCTGGGGAACATATGCTTTGGAGGTAACCAAATCAGGATGGGATTCAATCCACCTGCCCCAGAAATGCTGGCTTGTCTCACAGAGCTTCATGCCTTCCCGTCTGAGCGCTGGTCCTCGCAAGAAAACCAGTGAGGATGGTCTGTGATGAGATTTCACCTGATCAAAGGGTCGGAATTCCAACACAGCGCCAAGTAAACACAGCCCTGGCTCTGCCGTTTTCTGTAAACAAGCTTGTAAATGTCCCTCACCTTCCGAAGGGTCATGTTACCAGCCTGACAGACTTTCTGACTCACTCCTAAGCCACGTTTGCTGCCAATTTTCCAGTCTTAAAAAAGGGAAACTTCATAAAAGGCTTCATTTCCATTTGCCCTGTGGAGGAGGATGGAGTACGTGGTGAGTCGGAAGCTATGAACAAAACAAATTTATAAAAATTCCAAATAAAGTGGCACTTGTGATGAAATTCGCCAGACGTAACGTGGCCAAGATGCCAGCCCTGCGTGGGTGGATGTAATGGAGCCACATGGGGACAGCTTCTCCTGGGAGGGCAGGAGACTTTTGGGGAGACATGTGGACACAGGAGAGGACAGCTCTGGGGCACCACAAAATGACAGATCCTCCAAACAAATGAACATCGTAAGAGAGCTGGAAAGTTCCTCAGCACATCATCTTTCCTGTGCCCTGCCTTCCAGAAACCCAGAACAAGAAAGCAGATGCGAAATAATAATTTCTATTAAATTCCATCTTGTATATCATTAGTAAAGGAATCCAGGACATGTCACCCCCTAAAATGCCACTCTGGTATCTTGATAATTTTCAGTTGAAAGCATTCAAAAAACAGCAAATGAAGGGAAAGGTCTTCTCCAAAGCCCCCTTATCTGCTTAAAGACAGATGTCCGAAAGGAACTCAGTTGTCGTAAATCCCCTTTCCCCTTCTGGGAGCTTCATGAACCAGGAAGATGGACTCATCACAGGAGAAAAAAATAGAAACGGACACCACAGCCAAAGTTTCTCACCAGCTATCATTTCTCAGACCTGTTCTTCTAAGGGCCCCTTCATCTTTCCTATAAAGCAGTCACTCTCCCCTAAGAGGCCTACCTCCCTTCTCCCTTTCCCTTTTTAAGAGGGTATGTAAGCTCTCAAATCTCACCTCTGTTTTGGGTATGATATTAATTTACCATATAAAATTAATATAAAATTAACTGTTAATTAAAATTAATGTATGTGTATACCTAATCATATTAGGTAATATTAAAAATTAATAAATGTATATACCTTTTCTCCTGTTGTCAGTTTATTTCATAGACTCAGCTATCAAACCTAGGAGGGTAAGGGGGACAGCCTTTCCCCTTGTACTATCTGAGAAGGGGCAAAGGTACAGTTTATACTAGACTTTAATAAATCAAGGCTGCTGGATGTAATTGCTAGGTTAACCAACAAAAGAATAGGAAAAGAATGTTTTACTGTTCACAAGTTCATTGGGGGAGGAAGTGAAATAATAAAAAATATCTAATCCAAAAGAAGGAAACAAAAGGGATAAACATTAAGCCCAACCACATTAGTAACCAAATCAAACGTAAAGACACTAGATATACCAATTAAAACTGTCATTCATTAAAAGATTATAAAACTAGATGAAAAAACAGCTATATGCTGTTGACAAGAAACATACCTTACATATAATGTTATAGAAAAGTTGAAAGTAAAATGGATGGGAAAAGATGTACCATGAAAAAATGAACCAAAGAATGCTGATATCCCAACCTTAATAATAAGCAGGATAGATTTTATGTCAAGGAGAATTGTTACAGATGCAGAGGAACATAATGAAAAAAAGGTCATTCTGTCAGGAAGATATAAGAACGCTATATCTAAAATACATAATACCACAGTCACAAAATAGGGCAAAAATGGACAGAATTACAAGGAGAAATAAACAAATACACTTTTACAGTGGGAAATTTTAGCCTACCTGTCTCAATAACTAATAGACAAGAAGCTAAAACAATCATTAAGGATATAGAAGATTTCATTAACAGAATTAACAAATTTGATTTCATTGGTATTTTTAGGACTGTCTCCCACTGCAGAATCCACATCCCTTTTTTTTTTTTTTTTTTTTTTTTTCCTGGGGGCTGCTTTTATGGGGATGACCTGACAGAGGGCATGGTCCATATAAAACCGGGAACAATACATACATATATATATTATATACAGAGACGCAGTCCTGCAGAAAGCGGGACAGGGGTGGCCCAGGCTGGAGAAACGGGAAACACCCACGGCCCCGCCCACCTGGCCCCGCCCCCTCCATCTGCGGAGGCCACGGAGGTGAAGTGCACCGGCCCAGGCATTGAGACAGCCAGCTCTTTCGGGGGTAGGCTAACGTCCGGGGACAGGAAGGAGGTGCTGAGAAATACTGATCGATGGCATGGTCTATTTACAGGGGACGAGGAAAAGCCAAAATGGAAATCCACATCCCTTTTAAGTGCACATGGAGCACAGACAAAAATGGACCAGATGCTAGACCTTAAGCCAAGCCAAGCACCCATTTCAGGGAATTCAGTTGTGTAGAGGATGTTCTCTGCAAACAGTGGAATTAATTTAGATATTAACAGCAAAAGATAAACAGAAAATTCCTCCCCCAAATTGGAAATTAAATAGTATGCTTCTAAGTAGAGTCAAAGAAGAAAACTTTTTAGAAGCAAAATAGAAAATATTTTGAATGGGATGAAAATGGAAATTCCACCTATCCAAACTTATGAGATGCTGAAGAGGTCCTCCACGCATACAAAACGTAAAGAAGACAGGCTGGAAATCGATGATCTGAATAGTCAACCAAAAAATTTAGAGAAGGAATGGAAAACTGAGCCCAAAGAAAGTGAAAGGACAGAAATAATAAATACGAGGGCAGACATGAACGAACTGGAAAACGAAAGTGAAAAAGAAAGTATCTGCAAAGCTCAACCTGATTGCTTGAAAAGGTGAACCTGGGAAGAGTTACGGAGAAAAAAGAGAGGAAGTAACCAAACGTCAGTAAAGAAGCACAGGACATCACTATCGTTCTTACAGACGTGAAAAATATGAATCAAATATATAACTTTATGCCGACAAACTTGAAAATTAAGATAAAAATTCCCAGACAATGAAACATGCCCTAAATATATTTAGTCCTATAGTTAGTAAAGAAATTGGATCCATAATTCTATATCTTGCCACAAAAAACTCCAGGCCCAGATGGCTTATCGGTGAATTCTTTCGAACATTTAGGGAAGATAAAACACGGACAGAAAGAGAAGGAACATCTCCCAACTCACCGTGAGGTCAACATGAACTCAGTGCTAAAACCTGACAAAGGTGTTAAAGAAAGAAAAATCTCTCTCGTGATTATTTTTTATAAAATCCCAAATGACAATCCTAAACCAAAACCAATTTCAGTGATTACGTATAAAGGTTAATATATCGCGATCAAATTGGACTTATTTCAGGATTGCAGGGTTAGTTTTCTATTCAAATTTACTACCTTATCAGAATAAGGAAATTTATATGATCGTCTCAATATATGCAGAAAAATCATCTGTCAAAATTTAATACCCATTCATGATGAACATTTTCAGCAAATTAGTAAGAGGAGGGAATTTCTTTCATATTACAAGTGGTATGTACAAAAAACTTATAGCAAATATTGTAGGTCTTGGTCAGTTCAGTAAACTGGAAAAAAAAATAGATATGAAGATTCAAAAGCAGGAAGCAGACTATCAGTATTCACAGACCTCATGATTGGTTGGGTAGAAAAGAATTTTAAATATACGGATAAACTGTTAGAATTAATAAGTGGATTAAGAAAGGTCACTGAATGCAAGGTCAGTGTTAAAAAAAAATCCCGTTTCTATATTCCAGTAACAAATAGAAAGTGAAATTTAAAAATAAAAAATTCTGGGACTTCCCTGGTGGCGCAATGGTTGAGAATGCAGGGGACATGGGTTCAATCCCTGGTCTGGGAAGATCCCACATTCTGTGGAGCAACTAAGACCCTGTGCCACAACTACTGAGCCTGCATGCTGCCACTACTTGAAGCCCAAGTGCCTAGCGTCTATGCTCTGCAACCAAAGAAGCCACTGCAATGAGAAGCCCACGCACCGCAATGAAGAGTAGCCCCGCTTGTGGCAACTAGAGAAAGCCCGTGCACAGCAACGAAGACCCAACACAGCCAAAAAAAAAAAAAAAGCCATTCATAATTGTTTCCAAGAACACCAAAAACATAGGAATAAAACAAACAAAAGATGTTCATGATCTCTTTACAGAAAAATACAAAGCATTTTTTATTTACAATTGAGATTAATTTTAAAAGATCTAACTGTGCATGGATTAAGTATGTAATAAAGATGTCAATTCTGCCAAATTGATCTGCAGATTCAATGTAATCCCAGCACAAATCTCAACAGGACTTTGATGTGTATGTGTATTGAAAAACAGATTCAAAAATGTATAGAGAAATGCAAAGATCCAAGAATATCAAATCCTGGAAAATAAAAGTTGGAGACCTTATTCTTTCAATATCAAGAGACTTGGGGTGTTTCCAGTCTTCTGCTATTATTGATACACACAGTGCTGAACAAAGTATATATCTTTTAGGCATTTTTGCGGTGTATCTTTGGGGATAGATTCCTATGAGTGTGCTTGAGCACTGTTTCACATGGCTAAAAGTCATTTGCATTTTTATTTTGTAAATTGTGCATTTACATCTCTAGTTCATTATTCTATAGGGGTATTGTCCATTTTATTTTTTAGAAGTTCTTTCTATATTAGTTATTAAGTTGAACCATACGAAATTGCTAATACCAGCAATTTCAGATGGTTTAATCTAATATATTAATCCTCTTGTCTGCAATAAAAATTGTAAATATTTCCCCACTTTGTTGTTTGTGTTTTTACTTACTGTATGATGCTTCAGGCTATGCAAATTTTATATTTTTATGTAAAGACATTAGTCAATCCTTTTCCTTACTGCTTCTGGGATTTCAGTCATAGTTGGGAAAGGTTTTTGGCTATAACTCCTAGTTTTAAAAGAATTTCCCCATATTTTCTTCATTTTCCATCTAAATCTGTGATCTATTTAGAATATATTCTGGTGTATGGTATAAGAATAGGTTCAATTTTATATTTTTTTCATATGCCTTCTGGATATCTCAATATCACATATTTAAATTTTTCCACTGGTTTGTGATTGTCACCTTAATCTATATTAAGTTTCTATACTCAGTTGGGTTTATTTCTGGATTTTCCATCGGTTTGTCTGTCTACATATGCAGTGACACCACAATGTTTTAATTATAGAAGGTTTAGAATGTGTTTTCATATCTGCTGGTGCTAGCCAACACTTCTTCATTGTACTTCTTTGCGGGGGGGGGGGGTGATGGATTTTCTTGGCTATTTTGCTTGTTTATTCTTCCAAAAGACTTTTATAATTAACATGTCTAGTCCTAGAAAAAAACATCATATATTCTCATTGGGAGTGTACTATAAACTACCTTAGGGAAGATTGGATTTTCTATTTCCTCTCCAATCAGTCTTTACAAGTTATAATTTTTTCTAGGAATTTGCAAGCTTCCCAGAGGGTAGTCAATTTTCTTTGAATTTTCATTTTTAAAAAAAATGTTTTTAAAAATAATTTTTTGTGGTT
The DNA here is from genome assembly GCF_030028045.1 of Hippopotamus amphibius kiboko. NCBI lineage: Eukaryota > Metazoa > Chordata > Mammalia > Artiodactyla > Hippopotamidae > Hippopotamus > Hippopotamus amphibius. Next base: position 5,961,088 of record NC_080186.1, on the reverse strand, counting down.
TATTTATTATTTATTTATTTATTTATTTTTGGCTGCGTTGGGTCTTCGCACACGGGCTTTCTCTAGTTGAGATGAGCGGGGGCTACTCTTGGTTGTGGTATGTGGGCTTCTCATTGCAGGGGCTTCTCTGGTTGCCAAGCATGGGCTCTAAGCACAAAGGCTCAGTAGTTGCAGCATGAGGGCTCAGTAGTTGTGGCCCACGGGCTTAGTTGCTCTGTGGTACGTGGGATCTTCTCAGACCAGGAAATCGAACCCGTGTCCCCTGCCTTGGCAGGTGGATTCTCAACCACTGCGCCACCAGGGAAGCCCCTGAATTTTCAAAAGATAAACTTTTGCCCTCTCTTGCATGTGTGTCCTCTATTTTGTGTTTGGTGTTTAACTCATTCATTTTCATCTCTTTATTTTTACTGATGCAGGTATTAATTGCTACTCAGGCATTTGGATGTGTTTTCACCATTGTTATTTCAAGGCATTCTGCAATTTCATTTTATATTTCTTCGTTGACTTGAGATATCAGAAGCTTTTAAATTTCTAGGTGAAAGCTCTTTTCATTTTTTATTTGTCATTAATTTCTAATTTTATTTAAGGTCATTTCACAAACGAGGCTCAGAGAGGTTAAGTCACTTGCCCAAGGTAATACATTTAGCAAGAGGTGGGGCTTGAGTGGAAACTCAAAGTCCATTTCCCTCCTACCCTCCTACCCTGCCCCTAAGGTTCATAGGTAGATACACTATTTAATCATCACCAACACAGTTTCAGCAGGTGTCATTATGAGACAGTCAAGCTTCCTTGATAAAACTGTCATGGAATATTAAAATTTAATTTCTGTCGGTAGGAAATTAAAATGTTGATAGAAGTAATATAATTAAGTGGGGGGGGATTTTTCTTGAAATAAACTCAAGCTGCTCTTGAGCTGGGTTCTGAGAAAGACTTGTGCGAATGTAGTCTACCCAGGAGTGTAAGCCCAGGAAGCAGAAGTGAGGCTCAGGGAGGCAGACCTGAAAGGGAGGAAAGCCAATTCAAGGATGTGTTATTGAGTTGGCCAAGTGGTTCCATGGGTGGGACCCTCTCAGGAGCCTTATGAAACCACTCTCAGAACTGTCCTCCCAGGGAAAGATGGGGGAGGAATACCTCCACCAGCTCCTGTCCACCACTGGTTAAGGATAGACTCCAGGCTCTACCTCTCCACACCTCTGGGCTGGGCAGGAGTCAGTGCCAACTGGTTCCCCTGCATCACCTGTTACCAGACGGGCCCCACCTGGGCTTGAGACTAGTGTGGTCCTTCCCCAACCCCGACCCCCTGCCCCGGGGAAAGCAGATAGATGTCTGCTCAGAACTGACCAGAGTAAGAGGGGAAGAGGAGAGGATTTAAAGTGAGGCCAGAAGTGTTTGATGCAAGTAGATAGTTTAAAAAATGTATTTTGAAGCAAATCTGCAAAGTTGTGAGTCTACTGAAAATTAGGGATCCCTATTTTGATGGGAATGACCCGTTATCACAATGGATGAAGGTCTGAGAATCTCATTATGACCAGGGAATAAGCCATATTTAATTGTTTTCTTTGTTCTTGCAGGCATTCACTCCTGTGTGTGTATCAGGGGTGAGACATTCAGACTCCCAGCAAAGACCTGATTATAAACGAAGGAAGGATGAAACGAAAGGATGAACATCTATCTTGACAGAGAATTTCTCTTGAAACATGGGAGCTATGCTTTTACTAGAATGCTTTTTCCCTCCTAAACTAGTTTATCCTTTTAACACTAAGTAGAGACCCACCTAAACATAGGACTCAATGACATTTATATACATTTAAAATAGAACCTCTTACCCTATAAGTTTATGCTAAAGTCATGGTTATTTTTACTTTCAGATTCTAGGTTAATGTTTAGAAATCTACACGTAGCTCGATAGTATTTATGACTCATTTGTTCCGTTAATGCAGGCTGTGAAATAAATGATGTCCAGCAAACAGCTTACTCCACATGTTAGTAACACACATTTTCTGTTCTCTACTCAGAGACTTGGTGCCATCTGCCTAATTCTCCGCAGGAAATAAACAGCTGGGAGTCATTTCACCCACAATAAATTGGCGAAAGTTATGTTTTTCCCCAACACAAACATCCCACGGTGTGATGGCCCCATGCCGAAATGTGAAGGGACTCTATAAATGCAAGGTGCTCTTAGTATCAGCAAATAGCAAATCAGCAAAGACACCACCTGTGTAAGTCTCTTGGGGACACCCAGCAGCGTCTGCTGCCCCTGCCACCAGCAGAAAATCATTCACCCACACGGTTTAACCTTGAACAATTTGTGTTCTACCATGTCATCAAAAGATAACATTTTTTTTGCAGTTCTGAGGTTTTCAGGGAGAAGGCTACAAAATACATGCTTAAATTCATGAACATATGGGGACTCCAGAATCCATTCAAAAGCAGAGAAAGAGTTTCTTCTCCCTTCCTTGTCTCCCTGTGGAAAATTACAGAAGACCTAACCGGGGGTGTCACTTAGAGGAAAAAGGCCGTCCTCGTTGCTCTTGTTATTTTTTTTTATTTTTATTTTTTGCTCTTGTTATTATTATCGTAATAATCACTTCTCAGGAAACTGGTTCCTCGTGGAAACCCGAGTAGACAAGATGCTCATAAAGTCTTTTGGCTGCACTTGACACGTCACTGATAAACATGGTTAAATCTGGGAGGAGAAAAGCCTATGGAAGGCCCCTGCCCACCCCATCCTACCACCAGTGACCCTAAAAGCTTCATCCAGAAATGGCCAACACAGAGCTCAACCAACCTCAAAACACCCCTGGAGGCGGCCCGTCCCAGGACTGAAAGGACAACAGAGCAGAGCCTCATTAAGTCTCTGGGTGCCTCAGCCCTTGACTCATATGTGTCATAGTTCATATGAATAAGACTTTCCTGGACTAACTCAGATATAACTAAATTGCCCAGCGAGGAGGAGCAATTTTCATTTACAGAAAACTATTACGGACCATAAAACTCTTTACCCATGACGCTCACCAATTACTGATGACCCAAGACGGCGACATCCTTCCTGTGCCGCCCCCACGCGGCGTGGCGGCCAGCCTTCCCCACCTCCCCCAGGCAGGGGCGCATTGCTTCTGTCCCAACATCCTTCTCGACGTAACAAAGCACATCTTCTTGTCCCCCATGAATGCACGATGCCTGTTATTCGGGGAAATGCATACATTTGTTTAAAAGGTCTAAGTACATAAAGGACGGACTTGTGGTTGCCAAGGGGAGGGGCGTGGGAGAGGAAGGACTGGGAGTGTGGGATTCGCAGGCGCAAACTACTATATACAGGATGGATAAACGACAAGGTCCTACTGCATAGCACAGGGAACTATATTCAGTATCCTGTGATACACCGTAATGGACAAGAAAATGAGAAAGAATATGTCTCTGTATAACTGAGTCACTTTGCTGTTCAGTGGAAATTAACATAACATTGCAACGCGATTGTACGTCAATAAAAAATAAAGTAATAAAAAATAAATAAGTAATAAAAAAATAGAAGTTTGACAGTGGAAGTAAATGATTCTTACCAGTACTCTTCCCCAGACCTGTGTTAGAAAAAACAAAAAAGTAAACCTTTTTTTTAAATGTAAGAAAATATAATATATTGTAAGTGTACAGCTTGATGAATTTTTCACAAATCGACACACCCTTATAACCAGCTCCATACCAAGAAACAGAACAACCTCACCAGTACTTTAGAGCCCCCTCTGTGACCTTTATGATACTGTCCCATGGGTGACACTATTCAGACTTCTAACAATATAAATTACTTATGACTGCTTTTGTGCCTTACAGGAGTGACATGTTTATTGGCCATTTGAATATATTCTTTCGTGAAATGCCTGCTTAAGATTTTTAAGGCTGGCTCTCTTGATCAGAGGCTTGCACACATTTTCTCCCTGTTAGAAAATCCCTGGACTTGCCTGGTGGTACAGTGGTTAAGAATCCACCTGCCAAAGCAGGGGACACGGGTTCGAGCCCTGGTCCGGGAAGATCCCACATGCCTCAGAGAAACTAAGCCCATGCGCCACAACTACCAAGCCTGTGCCCTAGAGCCAGCAAGCCACAGCTATTGAGCCCGCGTGCTGCAACTCCTGAAGCCACCGCAATGAGAAGCCCCCGCACCGCAACGAAGAGTAGCCCCTGCTTGCTGCAACTAGAGAAAGCCCGTGCACAGAAATGAAGACCCAACGCAGCTAACAAATAAACAAATTTATAATAAAAAAAAAAAAGAAAGAAAACAAAATCCCTTCCTCTCTCTTCTGCCTGACAAACTCTGATTTGACATAGAAAATAAATCTTAAAAAAATTTTTTTTTCTATACTGTGTTCTGGGAGACACGTGGAAATGGCTGTGTCATCATTCCAAGAAAAGCAACCCCGTTTCTTTCCTCCTGTGGACTTTGACTGGAGGGACCCAACTACGTGCTTTCTCAGAACCTGCATGCCCCTGGTGAGATCTCCCAGCCACCAGGACCAGGTTATGGTGGGTGGTCACCCTCACCCGCACTCTGCATCTTGCTGAGTGATCCCGTCGTGCTCGCCTAATCAGTCCTCCCACGAGGACCATTTCTGTCTCCCCTCTGTCAAACACCAAGCCACCCTCCTTCCCTCTCAATTTTTAGCAGGACACTTGGGTTTCTATTTTATGCAGAAAATGGCAGCCAACAGACGCCCTGGGCCGCCAGCTACCAAGTCCACACACCTCCTGGTATTCTTCCACTGTTTCCTCCTTCCCTTAAGGCATCCTCTCTAAGGCCAAGTTCTCCTTCTGTGCCCTCATCCACAGCCCCCGCCTCTCTGATGTCTCCCTCTGTTGTCATCTCTTCTTCCTGTGTCTTCAACAATCTCCTGGCCCTGGGACCTGGACCCAGCACTTCTCCAGTTGCTTTGGCATCTCCTTCCCTCACAGCTTAACTGCGTGGCACACTTGGCTGTGACAGTGACTGCAATCGGCTCCCTGTCATCCAGTCCCCCTTTCTCTTTAGGAAATAACCTCCCTGGCTTTGGTTGGCCACAAGCTGGTGACTCTGTGGCCAGCCTCTCTCTCCAGCAGGGGCCACAGCCACGCCACTACACTCCAGCCTGGGGTCTGCACAGGGCGGTGTGGGCAGCTCTGATGTGTGTCTCAGAGGAGTGGCTTGCCCTTCTTGCTCGTTCCACTCCCTGAGGACTGGCCCGTGGACCCGAGGGTGAGAGCTGCCATTGACAAGATGAACAGACAACACCCGGGGAGGTGAGGGGGACAGAGCAGGCTGTAGAAGAAAACACTGGATGACTTCGTGGAAGAGAGGCACCCAGCTGATGTATCCTGGGCTTTGACAGAGAGAGAAAGAAACTTCCCACCTTGTCTGAGCAGCTGTCATCTATGTGAAAGCAGCCCAACCTCTATCTGAACTAAGACATTGTTGCCAAGACATGGAAGTCACCTGTGTCCATCAACAGATGAATGGATAAAGAAGATGTGTGTGTGTGTGTGTGTGTGTGTGTGTGTGTGTGTGTATAATGGACTATTACTCAGCCATAAAAAAGAATGAAATAATGCCATTTGTAGCAACATGGGTGGACCTAGAGATTATCATACTAAGTAGAATAAGTCAGACAAAGGCAAATATCACATGATATCACTTATATGTGGAATAAAAAAAATGATGGAAATGAACTTACATATAAAACAGAAATAGATCCACAGACATAGAAAACAAACTCATGGTTACCCAAGGGGGAAAGTTATGGGGGGGGTTAAGTTAGGAGTTTGCAATTAACATATACACACTACTATATATAAAACAGATAACCAACAAGGACCTACTAGATATCATAGGGAACTATACTCAATATTTTGTAATAACATAAAGGAAAAGCATCTAAAAAAGAATATATGTATATAGACATATATATATGTATAACTGAATCACTCTGCTTACACCTGAAACTAATACAACATTGTAAATAAACTACACTTCAAAAAAAAAAAATAAAATAAAAGAGGAACCTGATTTTTAAACCTTAATTCTTAAAAAAAAAAGGTGTTGTCTGTGCTCACTGTCTACCCCTCACTTCACTTCCACTCACTCCTCAACCTACTACAACCAAGCTTCCCCACTACTAGGCTGAAAGTGCTCTCACCAAGGTCACAGTGAAACTGTCAGTAGACCCAGTGTGCATTTATCCATCCTTGGCCTCCCTGCAGTTTCTGACCATCCCCCGGGAGTCTCCCACCGGTCATCACCTCTCCGGTGGCCTCTGTCTCATGGACTCTCCCGCCTTCCTCCAGCCCTGTCTTCTCTTCTGCTCTCACCACACACCCTTCCAGGGTGATTCTCAGCTCCCGTGCTTTCAACCAGCAGAGACTTTGGCTCTGGCAAGTTTAAGTGAAAACAGAATTGATGAGAAGGAGATGGAGTAGCTCAAAGGATCAAAGTAAAAGTGAAGAATCAGGCTTAGAAAGAACAAGAACAGGGATTAGGGGAACAGGAACAAAGCCATAATTTCATCAGGCTGTCCTGTCTGGGATAACCCAGCTCTGGCCATTTGAAACGTTTGTGTAATTCTGCTAAGGACTCTAATTTCAGGGAGAGAGAGAATATTTGATCAATCTAACTGATGTCACAAACCCAGCCCTTGGCAGGGGAGGGAAGAGCATTTTAATGGGCAGTTTTCTCAAGATTGCATCCGACAGAAGAGCAGTAGGTTCCCAACCAATATTGGTGCACTGTATCAGGAGCCAGAAGGATGACTGCCAGGCAAGCGAAAGTAACAAGATACTCATCCCAGTCCACCCCTCTCTGCCCAACCACAGTGCGTTCTGCTTCATATGCAAATAATTCCAGAACAGCCTGAAATAAAACACAACTATTATATATGCAAATGAAGATGAGCCTCTTTATCATCCCACACCCAGGAACTCGTACACAAATGCATCCAGCTTCAAGTCCAGGATCTGGAGGAAAGTCTGTTCTTCCTCTGGTTCTATCACAATTCCATGAGGATATGATGCAAGCTGTGGGTTAAAAGGTTCCTGGTTACATATAGCCACCACAATCATGTGCTATATGTAACCATGAGGTAAAGAAAGAAAAAGAGGGGGGAATCACTCCTATCTCCACTCCTGGGTCCCCAGACATACATATTTCTGTCATGGGGAGAAGGGCACCAAGCATGGACCTCTGGATGGAGGCTGGATGTCCTGCCTCCTGGACAGCTCTCACCTTTGCAAGCTCTTGACTCCCATCCAACGCCACAATTGAGCTTTCAGAGGGCCATTTCAGCATCTGTATTAGTCAGTATTCTCCAGAGAACCAGTACTAATAGAACACACACACACGCGCACACACACACAATTTATTCATTCATTCATTCATTCATTCATTGTAAGGGATTGGGTCACATGATTATGGAGGCTGATAAGTCCCTGAATCTACAGTCAGGATGCTGGAGACCCCAAGACAGCTGATGGTGTAGTTCCAGTTTGAATGCTAGCAGGCTCGAGACCCAGAAAGAGCCAATGTTTCAGTTTAAGTCCAAAGACAGGAGAAAGACTGATGCCCCAGATCAAGCCAGTCCTGCAGGAGAGTTCCCTCTTACTTGTAAGAGGGTCAGCCTTTTTGTTCTATTCAGGCTTTCACCTGATTCAATGGGGCCCATCACATTGGGGAGGGCAACCTGTTTTAGTCAGTCTACTGATTTCAATGTTAATCTCATCCAGAAACACCTCCACAGACACACCCAGAATAATGTTTGACCTAATACCTGGGCTCCTTGTGGTGCAGTTAAGTTGACACTAAATTAACCATCTCAGTATCCTATAAAGCCAGTGCATTAGGGGTTGGTGTACATGGTAAGACCAGCAGCTCCTGATGGTGTGAGGCTGGGCCATGACATCAAGGGTCAGAGCCACCCCACCGTAGCCTGTCCCAACTAAAGTGCCTTCTCTGGCTCGTCGGCCTTCTCCAAACTGGGGGCTTTTTGGATCATGCAGTGAACGGGCAATAGCTGATCATCTAAAAGTGCCGTACATGGTCTCCAAAACTCAGCCATCTTCCAGGCATGTGCCTCTTTCCCACTTGATGTCCGTTTGTGATAGGGAAGAACAAATCTGATTCCATAGCAGATCTGTTTCTTTTACTTGAACCTTTTTCTTCTATTGCTTTCGCTACAAGTTAATCACTAAACACATGTTGCTTGTAAGCTTAAATTATACATAAAGGCCCATCTCTGAGAACCCTGCCTCCCATGTTATGAGCATTAAGCTAAAATACATTTGGTTAGCTCACAGGAACCTCCCGACAAGGCCAACCTGTGAATACTGCAGGAAAGAAGAAATTAACACATCCCCTCAGGAGTCTGACCAGAACCAGGAAATGTTTGACGTCCCCCGCTTCCCTTTTAGTATAAAAGAAGCCTGAATTCTAACTCTGGGAAGATGGTTCTTTGGGACACAAGTCCACCATCTGCTGCCTTTCCAAATAAAGCCGCTGTTCCTTGCCCCATACCTCGTCTCTCGATTTATTGGCCTGTCATGCGGTGAGCAGTATGACCTTGGACTTGGTAACACCTTCACTTTGGAGGGCAAATCCTGGCACACCCCAGACCATTGGACCCTCAGAAATTTCACAAACCCTCCCACCTTCACAGGATTTCATCTTCCACCATCAGACATTCATGTTTCTGTGGTACCTGTGACCCCTGCGACCTCTTACAGTTACCATCTAACGTGGGGAATTGGGGGTTATGGCCGTCCATCCTCCCATCCCCCCAAACCATGAATGGATTCAAGAGAGAGAGTGCTTTGTATCACAGGACACAAGGGTTCGATTACGAGGCAAACGGATCAGAAGAGAAAAACTGAAATGCACTGTGAGCAAGAAGAAAAATCTGCTTTGCTATTTTATAGTCACAGACTTGAAACGCGTTTGCCTCCTGTTTATGGGGCTTTTGAGAAGCCTTTTGTTCTGTCCCACTGAGTTGAGTTAACGAGGGTAATGAACTTGGAAACCGAAAAGAATTACTGCCTGGGCAGCTCTTCCAGGTCCCCCACAATTCTTTTCATGTGGTCTATTTCCTGGTGGCAGTAACACTTTACCTTGAAAATGAGAGAAGACACTTTTATGGCAGGCTGTCCCCATGGTGCGTCGAGCTGAGCTTATGAAGCTCGGCACATCCCCTTCTGTGAGGGGCTGGGGAACACGGGGAGAGCAGGCTGACTCCACCAGAAGCAAGATTCAATGAGAGAAAAGGGAAAGGGACAGATTTATTCCCGTTGCCCTTGTCCTCCAGAACACTTGTTTCATCAGAATGCAAATAGCAGTAGCCCCAGAAGAGAAGAGCTTCTACTGCATTGACTGTTGCGTCTGAGTTTTGAGGTTAGGAGTTTGGGAACTTTCGCTCCTATTATGCGAGTCTGGCAGTCTGTACGCTTTGCATTTTTCAGTTTCTACTGTTTAATCTGTGAGTTTACAAATATTTCCCGCTTCTTGAAATAATCAAGGTTTTCATGACTGATCATATATTAAACATTTGCGAATCTCCACCGCGAAACTATTCACATCCTGTGAAACAAAAACGGTTCTCAAGGCGGAATGGGAAACACACTTTCACGTCCAGGTTGAAGCCACTGTAACATCACACGCGTTCCATTTCCAGAGAGACGTAAACCTCACCCACAAGCTCCTTACCCACATTTGCCTGAGGCAAGTGGCGAACGTCAGGTTTGGTTCCTGATTTTACAAGAGTTGCCATGGAAGACTTTTAAGATGTTAGTTTGGGGGATGAGTATCTTTTTGGAGATTTTAATAAAAACCAATACCTCTAAGTTTTCTGCTTAAATCTTAAAAAGGGTGTTTGCTAGAAGGATACATGGAGCATTAGAGGTCCAGCAGACCCTGGTTTCTAATCTAGTTTATATCTGAGATAATAGATAGTTTCTGGGGGTAACAGCGGAGGGCGTGCAACGGTTATAAATCTTAAGCAGTGACCCAGCAACGGATAATATTTGTTAGAAGACAGACATGCTGTTTCCTTTTTAAGAATAGAGGAGAAAACCCCTCCCTTCTGAATAGAAAAGCCAGCACATAGACCTTCCTTATTTTGTGTGGCAACACACTATAATTCTTCTCATTTTTGGCTTCTTTCTCACCTTGGAAAAAGAATGAAGGAAGGCCAGAAAGGAAAATCGCTGTCTTTTCCCTGATTAGTTGGGGGCAATTTGAGAAGACTATTCTTACCAAAGAAGAAAAGCCACTGGCAGATTAACAAAGCTGCACGCAAAGTCCAGTCATAGCAACAGACGCCTCTAAAACCATCCTCGGGAGGGTGAAACACGCTGACCAAGCTCAGTGCGAGAAGCTGATATAAACTGAGGGCGAACACGGGGAAACCACATTGTAAATTTGTTTTAAAATCTGTTGAAATGATTTAAAATTTTTATTACGAAAAACGACAAACATATAAAAAATGAGTGTCATGAGCGCATGTACCCATCTTGCAGCTCCAACAATACTCGCCCCATCCCCCATCATCACTGTGAAGCAAATTGCAGATATGATTTCATCAGAAGGTTTCAGTATGTGTCTCTGAAAGGTAAAGATTCTTCTTTTAAAGTGCGTTATCAGCCCATCCCACCCCCCCGAACTAACAAGAATTCCCTGTATTATCAGAGCTCACATTTGGCCTTTGGGTCAATGGAAGCAGGATATTCCACTGAGGTGCCTACATTGCAATTGGCCTCTTAAAAATGAGGGTTTTTTGGGCAGTGGATTGGGGAGTGGGTGTTGCTTGTATAAAAACCCCCTATGCAGAGTGAGCAGGCGTCTGTTTCTCTGCCTGGATTCCTGGGTGAATGGGGGAGAGGTGACATGGCTCTTGGGCTTGGAGGTGGCAGGGAAGGTGGTTTTAGCTGAGTTGCTCAAGCCCCAGGTCTCTCCCGATCAAAGTGGAGTAGTGGTCAGTACTGGGAACTGGCCGTCACTTCTTAGGCAAGGGCAGAGACGATGCCCCCTCTTTCCAGGAATGGGAATCAGATACAGCAGCACGGACCCAGTGCCCTGTGCTCTGTCACCTTTCAGGGAGCCAAGTGGCACCTGCCTGTCTTGTTCCCCAGTGACACCAGCTCACAGGATGATGGAGAGCTTGGCTGGAACAGGGCACTATGCATGGCAAGGGCTACTTCCTTGGAACAGCTGACCTCTGGCCACTGGAATTCCGAAAGCCACCAGTGCCATGCTCCTGCTTAGCTGGCCAGAGCTCTGTTCTCCTTCTTCACAGCTGTGACATTCAGAACCTCGTCCTAGAGTGATGGCCTTGGAAGCAGTCAATGACCTCAGACTCCTGATGGGCAGGAGAAGAGACCACATGTTTTCTTGGGAAACAAGGTGAATACCCTTTTCCAAGTTCCATTAGATCATGGTTTGGACTTGTAAATTCCCAGTCCAGGGAACTTCACCGTAACTTGTGGTGTTGTGTGCTGGGTGAAGAGTGTGGGCTCCAGGCCCGATGGTGCAAACTCTTTGGATCCACGGCGTGTGGCCCTGGAGAGGCTACTTAGCCTCAGTTTCCTCATCCTTTCAAGGGATGAGTTAGTGCATGCAGGGCACCCAGTACTAACCAGACGGAGTGTGAGGCGCCCTGAGGTGCTGGGCCTGCCTGCTTGGGTGCAGCTGGGCATCTAGCGCACTCCTCATCTTCTGCTGCAGGTACATTTATTTTTTTGTTTGTTTGTTTCTTTTGTTGGCTTTTTAAAAATTTATTTATTTATTTGGCTGCACCTTGGGCTTGTGGGATCTTAGTTCGCTGACCAGGGATCGAACCTGCACCCTTGGCAGTGAAAGCACGAAGTCCTAACCACTGGACCACCAGGGAATTCCAGCACTTACTTTCATTTACTTTCTGTAAGACTTTCCAAGACCATGCCTTTCCTCTTGACCTAGTCACCCTCCCCCTGTTCCTCTGGCTTTTCTCAGTTGTCAACCCTCAAAATTCATCTTCCATTCATTTCACTCCTCTTCTGTTCATCTCTCCCTTCTTCCTCGCTTTGTCCATTACAACAGCCTCCTAACTGATGTCTCTGCCTTCCGTCTTTTCCCAGCAAGCCTTTTCTCTACACTGTCCTCTCCTCCTTTGAGACCATCCAGTTCCATCAACCTCCTCACCCCCATCCACAGCAGACACTCTTTGTCATAGTTCTCACCATCTTGATCTGAAAGTATTTAGTTTGTTTTTTCTCTGGTAGATTATCTCATATATGTATATGCTGTCTGTTTCCCTGCTCCACGAGCCCTAGCCCAGGGGCCAGGGGCCAGCAATACAGAGAAGTTCGCTGTGCTCAAGGAATTTACACTCTAGTGGAAGTTGGTGCGGTAGATTGGCAATAAGCAAGTACATAAATGAACAAGATCTTTGTAAAGAGTGACAAATACTGCAAAGACCCCCTGCCCCCCCAAAAAACCCCAACCCAGGATGATGTGACAGAGAATGACAGGAGTGTTGTTGGGAGACCATTTCCATAAATGTCTTGCCTTTCTGCATGCCTTGGGAACAGGGACAGCCTTTGCCCTGGATTCCCTGCAAGGATGTTTGTTTAGTCAACACCCTTAGGAGACAGAGATAGCGTGTCCCTTCAGGGCAAAGGGCAGAGATGTTTACTGTCCAAATGATAAAGATAATATCACCTCTGGGGCAGAGATGGAGCAGGTGTGTTTGCGCCCATTATAACAGATCTGGGTTCCCTAAAGTCAGGGTGCCTCAGCCATACCCCAGACCCGCTAATCAGGCAGCACCCACCTGGACTTCTCTGTATTACCTGCCCAGGACTTGAGGAGCAACAGAAACCAAGGCGAACATGAAACTCTGCTGCCTGCTGTGCTGTGAGTGCCAAAGTCCTTTGTCTCTGACCTGGAGGTCTCGTGTCCTCCGCCAGCATCTGTGAGACTGCAGCAGACCCTTCACAGTTCTGGTGAGAGAGGGAAATACATTCATCCATTCACACGTATTTACTGTGCTCCAACCACGTGCCTGACTCTGCTTTAGGTGCTTGACACACATCATTGAATAAAATGCTCAAATATCCCTGACCTCATGAAACCTATACTTTATTGCAAAGAAAGACAAATAGGGGAATTCCCTGGTGGTCCAGTGGTTAGAACTTGGGGCTTTCACTGCTACCGGCCAGGGTTCAATCCCTGGTCAGGGAACTAAGATCCCGCAAGATGCACGGTGCAGTCAAAAAAAAAAAAAAAAAAAAAAAGCAACTACTGCTTAAATAATAGAGATCAAATCTTATATTATGTAGCATAATATAATATATAATGTGATAAACGAGATGGAAAGAATGAAGTGGGGCGTGGCATGGAGTGCCAGGGTAGGGGAGAAGTTTTATAATTTTAAATGGATATAAAATCAGAGGAAATATAGTGTTAGTACAGTTTTATTGGCTGAGGGACAGCATTTAGACTCTATCCTAGGTGTAAAGGGAGCTCTGAATGACATACGCCAGGGAACGATGACATCTGATTTGCTTTGTTAAAGATCACCCTGTGGGCTTCCCTGGTGGCGCAGTTGTTAAGAATCCGCCTGCCAATGCAGGGGACACGGGTTCGATCCCTGGTCCAGGAAGATCCCACATGTTGCGGAACAACAAAGCCTCTTCGCCACAACTACTGAAGCCTGCCCTCTAGAGCTCGCAAGTCACAACTACTGAAGCCCGAGAGCCTAGAGCCCGTGCTCCACAGCAAGAGAAGCCACTGCAATGAGAAGCCCGCGCACCACAATGAAGAGTAGCCCCAGCTCACCACAACTAGAGAAAGCCCGTGTGCAGGAACAAAGACCCAATGCAGCCAATAATAAATAAATAAATAAATAAATAAATAAAAGAAAAAAGATCACCCTGGCTGCAGTGCAGGGAATGAATTGTAGTGGAGAAAGCAAGGAACCAGAGGTGGGGTAGGAGTCTGTTCGAGAGAGAGATACTGCATGAGGGTGGTGAGCAGAGATGGAGAGAAGGGAGGGGAGATGAATATGTTTTGAAAATATCACTGATGGCTTTTTTTTTTTTTGGTGGGTTGGTTCCTTATCCCTGGAAGACTCATCAGCACTTCTCTGCACTGTATCCAGTTCCCACGTGTGAGAATGTGCATGTCGCTGTGTGTGTGTGCAGGGGTAATATATAAAACATTTGATACTGTCATGGTCATAGAAATAAACAGAATTATAATAGAAAACTTAAATATGACATTTTATAAAATATGTAAATCTTATACATACTCTATAAGAATTTTAGATATGCATTTTAGATTTCTAAATACATGAAATTATATATTTTTTATAAAATTGATTATAAAGTGATACATTGTAGCATACCATCCATCAAATTGACCTAGTAATATCTAAATTATTTGTTGATCTTTAGACATGGTGGGTGTAATTTCGGTTGTTTTGGGGGGCAGGGGTATCGCTAGCTATCTATCACTACTGGCAGGTCTGAGCTGTCATTTGACATGGGGAATGACATTGTCAAGAAATATTGTGAGAACCTTTGAAATGGGAAAAAAAAAAAAGTGGTGGATGTTCCCACTCCTTCTGGCTAGACGCACCTTTGTTTTTGAGCTAGTTCACAGCTGTGTAAGTTATAGAGCCCAACAGCAATACAATTGTTCTTTGTCCATAGAAATGCAAACAAATATTGGCCATTGGAGTTACAATAAACTATTGCCCTGGGGATACTGACCTGCTTTGCGTCAGTCTGCACATCTATTTATTCTGGCATTCCTGATTGGCTATACAGTGCGTGTTCTCTGAATTTTCCTTTGAACTGATTGTAACATCCTACTGGCTCCTTCATCAGTTAATGCGTTAAGTAAAACCTTTGACATGTGTTTATCTAATATCTGTATAAGTTAAGATGATTTTAAGTATTTTTTAACAACATCAAATTCTTCCTAAGCCCTTCCCATTGAATGGATAGTGTTAGGTTACCTATCGTTTTCATAACTAGAGGTTTTTCTGTTAACATCAGTGATATTGGTCAAGATGCTGAAATCCCCTCTCAATTTCTACTGAACAAACAGCAATTACATTAATTTTTTTCTAGTTGTTTTTATACTGCCTGAGATTTTTAAAAGATTCGACATCTATATGATCAAGTAAGTCATAAACATTGTTTATTGACATCTTATATTTAATTAATTGGCTTAATATATTAATTTTTTTCTTTATCTTCAATCCACAAACTCTGGAAACTTCATTTGGCCAAGTTTCAGGATTTGGTAACTTGGAATAACTTAAAAGTTTTAAAGTGTTTTCACATTTTGTCCTCAAATAACAAATACATTTTTGTACAATTTATTTAAAGGGCTAATGGTCCTCGTCTTGAAATTGTTACACTTTTTTCAAATGGTTACATATCACTTTCTTGTTCCTGTAATCTCTCTCTCTTCTCTCATAGATTGTTTATTTTCATTTTATGAGTTCAATGATGTTATCATTAATTGCATTCATGTCGGCTCTATTAGCAGAGGCATTTCTTTTTCATAAAGCTAAGAAAGAATGGAGTCTCTTTCATGGTATCATTCATTAAAGTCAAACATCTAAATAATTTTTCATTTTCCAAATTGTTTTACTTACATTTCCCAATCGATAAAGATTAACGTTCAAGGTTTGCTGCCATTTCCAAATTGCTTTTGCAGCTCTGGTAGATCCAAGGGACCTTCCCACCTTCATTCTTCCTTTTTTAAAAAATTTTTAAAAATTAATTACTTAATTAATTTATTGGCTGGGTTGGGTCTTTGTTGCTGCACATGGGCTTTCTCTAGTTGTGGAGAGTGGGGGCTACTCTTTGTTGCAGTGCTCGGGCTTCTCATTGTGGTGGCTTCTCTTGTTGTGGAGCATGGGTTCTAGGTGCGCCAGACTTCAGTAGTTGTGGCACACGGGCTCAATAGTTGTGGTTCACAGGCTTAGTTGCTCTGAGGCATGTGGGATCTTCGTAGGGCAGGGATCAAACCCATGTCCCCTGCATTGGCAAGCGGATTCTTAACCACTGCACCATCATGTGGTAGAAGAAATTTAAAGTGATGACTTTGTGAGCATCTTTCATTGTATTGACCCCAAATAATTAAAAAACTTCTGACTGTTAAACAAGAGTTTTTTCATGTACTTTTTTTTTATAGTGGATTGTCAAATGCATCTAATCAATCCATTTAGAGTCCATTAGATATATTCAAAAAAGGAGGTATGTTTTATTGTCATTAGTCATTTTACTTTTTTTCCCTCTTTTTGGTCCCACCACGTGACATGCAGGATCTTAGCTCCCCAACCAGGGATCAAACCCAGGTCCCCTGCAGCGGAAGTGCGAAGTCTTAACCACTGGACTGCAGGGAAGTCCTGAGGTGTGTTTTAAAATGTACTTATAGCACCCTAAAGAATGAAATAATGCCATTTGTAGCAACATGGATGGACCTAGAGATTATCATACTAAGTGAAGTAAGTCAGACAGGGACAAATATCATATGATATCACTGATATGTGGAATCTAAAAAATGATACAAATGAACTTAAATACAAAACAGAAATAGACCCACAGACATAGAAAACAGATATATGGTTACCAAAGCGGGGGTGGGGGGGTGGTGGTGGATAAATTAGGAGTTTGGGATTAAAATATACACACTACTATATATAAAACAGATAAACAACAAAAACCTACCATATAGCACAGAGAACTATACTCAATATTTTCTAACAACCAATAATGGAAGAGAATGTTAAAAAAAAAGAACTGATATGTTTATATACATATGTATGACTGAATCACTTTGCTGTACACCTGAAACTAACACAATATTGTAAATCAAATACATTTCAATAAAAAAATTTTAAAAATATTATGGCAAAATAAATAAAATATATTTATAGCACCCTTTTTAAACCTGAGATATTTTAGATGTCAAATTAAAAATACGTGAGGGGAACATAGTTTTACAAAATCCCATTAAGGATTATATGAGCAAACACGGAAGCCCACAGCAGTATGTGATTCTATGTAAGGATATTTTATGATCTGTTTATCTTTTTACTTGTTGAAGGACGTTCGGGTTCCTTCCAGCTTTTCGCTCTCACGAACAATGCTACCAGGAACATCCGTGTGTGCACACCTCAGGAGCAAGAGTTTCTCTCAGTTTCACTGTACGTACGTGGAATTGACTGGTGAACGGAATAGGCGGTTTTGTTTTTTGTTTTTAAATTATTTTTTGAAGGATAGTTGATTTACAATGTTGTGTTAGTTTCAGGTGTACAGCAAAGTGATTCAGTTTTACACAAATATATATGTAAATTCTTCCTCAGATTCTTTTCCCTTATAGGTTATTACAAGATATTGATTATAGTTCCCTGTGCTCTACAGTAGGACCTTGTTGTTTATCTATTTTATATATAGTAGTTTGTATCTGCTAATCCCAAACTCCTAATTTATCCATCCCCACCTCCTTTCCCCTTTGGTAACTATGAGTTTGTTTTCTATGTCTGTGGGTCTATTTCTGTTTTGTGTGTAAGTTCATTTGTATCATTTTTTGGATTCCACATATAAGGGATATCATATGATATTTGTCTTTGACTTACTTCACTTAGTATGATAATCTCTAGATCCATCCATGTTGCTGCAAATGGCATTATTTCATTCTTTTTTATGGCTAATATTCCATTGTGCACATATATTATTACAGTCTTCTTTATCCATTCATCTGTCAATGGACACTTAGGTTGCTTCCATGTCTTGGCTATTGTAAATAGTGCTGCTATAAGCATTGGGGTGCATGTATCCTTTTGAGTTAGAGTTTTCATCTTTTCCAGACATATGCCCAGGAGTGGGATCACTGGGTCATATGGCAGCTCTATTTTTAGTTTTTTTTTTTTTAGGAACCTCCATACTATTTTCCACAGTTGCTACACCAATCTACATTCCCACCAATGGTATAGAATGGGTCTCTTTTCTCCACACCCCCTCCAGCATTGATTATTTGTAGACTTTTTGACGATGGCCAGAATGGGCATTTTAGCTTAACTAGATATTTCTGATCTGTTCCCCAAAGTGGTTGCCCCATTCACAAACCCGCTGCAATGCTGACTCAGCACTCCTGATTCTCCATGCCCTCACTTACACTTGGCCACATCAGAATCCCTGATTTTTGCACATCCGGTAGGTCTGGATTGACATTTCATCCCTGGTCTTCCTCTGATTACCGGGCACTGGGCGAGGCAATTCAACAAGAGGGACACGGCCCATCTTAGAGCCACTGCTGAGTGAAGGGATGCAATCCACAATGATCACTGGGTACCAATATGTGGTATGTTCCCTATATTTTCCCCTCTCCTTCCCAAGAGTCCTCCTAGGGTGAGGGGAGGAGCAGGTGAGCACAAGTTATCCGGAAGCCACCCTCTCCTTGTCTTCCGGAAAACCTAAACTCCTTGGGGACATATAGGTGGCCGTCCCTGGTTGGGAAGCGTCCCCGAGACTGGTAAGCGGATGGAGATCAACTCCATGGGGAGAGTGGCCCCGTGTTTACTTCCAGGGGCAGCTTGGGGACCAGGACGCCTGACTGGGCCATGATACCCATGTGCAGGAATGGCCAGGAGCAGAGTGGGCTAGGCGAGGGTGTCCTGAGTTACTAAGTGTGGTCCTTGGATGGGAGGGGCTGCTGCCAACGTTTCATCTGGCTGGGGCACTGGGCTGGGACGGGGAGGGGGCAGGAGCTCCAACAACGAACATCATGGACTTTCCTGCTTGCCTGGCGGGACAGAGGCTTGGAGTCCACTTTGATTGGAAAGGAATAGGGAAATGGACGTTTCTGTGCACCTGTGTGTGTGGGTAAGCGTCACATTGTAAACCAGCAATCCTGACGCATCGTAAAACACATGCCCCTACAGAGGAGCGACCTGACACCACATCCACTCAACTCAGCCCCAGGGTCAGGGAGGACTGAAGGAGGAAGTATCGCAGACGGGTGAGGAGGACCCTTCACTTAGATCTGAGTGTCAAGGTAAGGGCTTCACCTTTGGAGTAATAAATGGGTAGACATCAAAGGGCTGTTTTCTTTCTTTGAAGTAATGTGATATGAATAGATCTGCGTTCTTGAAAGATGATCCCGGCCTCAGTGTGGACAAGGGATTGGAAGGCAGGAGACTTGGCAATGAGGCAGGTGACAGATGATGGCTGTAGGGGCAAGGGCGATGAGGATGGAGATGGGGGGGAGGTGTGTGTGTGAGATGATCAGGAGCAGAATCGCTGCAGCCTGACGGTGCCCTGGTGGGGAGGTGGTGCCACAGCCGCTCAGGAGGAGATTGGGAAGAACGGGAGTGCGTGGGAAGCTGAGAGTTCTGTTAGGGCATGTCCGATTCCAGAGGCTTTGACTGCAAGGACCCAGCAGGAAGTGGGGGGACCCAGCCTGAAGCTCCTGAATAGGACCAGGCTCCGACCACACAGCAGGCCACATGGATACTAAGTAAAGCCCCAGGGCTGATGACATCACCCAGGAAGAGCCAGAAGAAAATGGCACCTGGGACAGACATGATTGTTTATGTGGTTTTAAAATACATTGGGAACTCCCTGGTGGCCTAGTGGTTAGGATTCTGGGCTTTCACTGCCATGGACAGGGTTCAATCCCCAGTTGGGGAACCGAGATCCCGCAAGCCGTGTGATACAGCTAATAGTAATAATAATAATAGAGTTCTATGTTTGAACTGGCTGCCTCTACCTTTTTAAAAGATTTTGTATGGAAGTATAGTTGATTTACAAGGTTGTGTTAGTTTCGGGTGTACAGCAAAGTGATTCACTTAGACATATATGTGTGTGTGTGTGTACAGATATGTATACTTTTCCAGATTCTTTTCCCTTATAGGTTATTACAAAATATTGAGTATAGTTCTCTATGCTATACAGTAGGTCCTTATTGTTTATTTTATTTTATGTATTTATTTTATTGACGTATAGTTGATTTACAGTGTTGTGTTGCATCTACCTTTTTATTGCCATCCCAAACACTGTATTTGTAATCATCCCCCAGCCTTATCTTACAGGGCGTTTCATATAAAAATCGCTACCACATAAGCTAGTCTCTCTCTCTTATGGCCATGAACCCCATACCCAGTCTGAGAAAAACCGAGCCATGAGCTGAAATAGCCATCTGCTCCGAGGTTATGAATTTCCGGCCCCACGTCGTTTCAATCATGAGACTCTTAGCTCATGGTTTGCTTGTAAAGTTCCTCATTAAACAGGAATGGGAAAATACATTTATTATTTATTTATAAGCAAACAGCCCTTGATAATGAAGTGAGGCATCTTTACGACGTGCGCTGACACGATCTTTCTAAATCTGGGCTCATGAGGTCTGGCTACGCAGCAATGAGATCGACTGTTTTTACAGACACACCAGAACTTACGTATTCCAAGGGTGTTTTCCTCTTCAAAGCGGGAGGATTACTCAAATGATCACGCCCTTTGAAAGGACGTCATTGAAACTCCTTTTGGGAATGAGAGGCTCTTCTGATTATCTATACAGGGGTTCCTACAACTCTTTTGAGGAGGATAGGAGGGCTTGAATTTCAGAATTGGCCAAGTCATCTGAAGCCCAGTTTGATGTAAGAGGAAAGACTGACCCAAGTCACATCAGCTCAGCAAACTGGCTGTGTCCCCACTGCACCCGAACATTTTCCTCCCCAATTTTCACCTTCTGGTGAAGAGCATCACGACCCACCAGCCCCAAAACTAACTTCGTTAAAGCATTTATCTAGAATGTGAACATATTTGTGTTTCGTCTCCTTTCAGCACACCCACACCTGTTGCACCCCCAGTCTACTTAGCTTTTTCTCTGACATTCACTCCAGCATCTTGCATTTCCACCCTCTCAATGCCCCATCCCAGGGCAGAGACCACCCCCTCCTGACAAGGTCTCGGGCTCCCTCTCCCTCCATCCCTTCTTACCAAGCAGGTTCAGCTACTCTCTGGCTGAGCATCCTCCACCAGCTCCCATCACCATCACAAGCATCCAGACAAGTTCCCTGGTGGAACTTGTTCCTGGTGGGGCTGGACCTTGTAAGCTTTCTTTTGGTTCCTTGCATTGGCCAAGGTTTTTGCCTCCTTAGAGCGATTGCAAACGCTGTTTCCTCAGCCATGGGACCCCCTGCCCCCATTCTCTGTGTGCCTGGCTCCTTTGCATTGGCCTTCATTTCCTGGGGCTGCTGGAAAAAAATGCCTGAAAACTGAGTGACTCCAAACAGCCATTTCTTCTCTTTGGAGCTCTGGGAGAAAGGAGTCCAAAATCAAGATGTTGGCAGAGTTGCATCCCTTTAGAAACCTGAAGAGGAGGTTCCTTCCTTGCCCGTTGCCGCTTCTGGTGTTGCCAGCATTCCTTGGCTTGTAGCTGCAACACGCCAGCCTCTGCCTCCATCTCCACATGGCTTTTGCCTTTGCATTTATCTCTTTTTCTAAGGACACCAGTCACACTGGGTGAGGGCCCACCCTACTCCAGAATGACCTCATCTTTTCTTTTCTTTAACTGTTTTTTAAAAAATTATTTATTTATTTACTTATCTTTTTTTTTTATTTTTAAATTTTTGGCTGCGTCTGATCTTAGTTGTGGTACACGGGATCTTTGTTGCCGTGCACAGGCTCTTTGTTTCGGCACGCGACTGCTTCTCTCTAGATGTGGTGTGCAGGCTCCAGAGTGCATGGGCTCTGTCGTTGTGGCACATGGCCTCAGTGGCCCCACGGCATGTGGGATCTTCGTTTCCCGAGCAGGGATTGAACCCCCGTCCCCTGCATTGCAGGATGGATTCTTTACCACTGGACCACCAGGGAAGTCCTAAGCATGACCTCCTTGTAACTGTTTCTGCCACAACCCTATTTCCAAATAAGGTCACATGCACAGGTTCTAGGGGTCAGGCCTTTGACATATCTTGGGGGTGGGGGAGGGTACGATTCAACCTCTAATAGTAGCCTTCAGATCTCAGACTAGACATCCCTTCCTCGGAAGGATCAAGCTCTCTGGGGTGAGCTGTTCATCTTCGGCTCAGCCTTTAGCTGGCCCTCTTGGCAATGCTTCTCGCGTCTTAGGTGAACGTGTGTATTCCGTTGTCTTTGTGTCCACCTCTCACCTGAATGTAAGTTCCTTGAGTGCTGGATCCACGGGCCTGCTCTTTCTCTGGAGCCTGGACAAGTACAGGCACAGCGTTGCTGCTCCACCTATTTTTATTCACTGAATTTCAAAATGAGTTGCAGGCTAGAAAAAGTAGCAGTGCCTTGGAGATTGGAGGGCGTATAGTCACAGGACCTTAACGTACATCCAGCTTGGGCTTTATCATTTTCATTGTCTACACAGCCTTTATCTCACGTCATCTGCCCAACAACCCAGCCAGACAGGCCAACCAAGTCTACATCTCCCCATTTTACAGAGAAGAGCACAGAAGTCAAGCTCATGACAAAAGGAGATGCTGTGGTTGAGACAGGACCATGGATTGTTAGAGCTGGAAGGAAGCTTGTTAAGACATCAGCTCTGATCTCCTCATTTTACAAATGAGAAAACAGGGGCTGGGGAATTGAAGTGATTCACTTCCATCTTAGCTGCTTCCTAGTAGAGCTGGAATTAGATTCTGAGTCCTTCAATTCCTCATCAAATTCCAAGAGGTTAATTCCAAACATGTTTGGGTAATGGCAAGATCGTGGCAGTAAATGTGTATCCTCCCCAAAGGATGACATGGTTGGGTGACACTTTTGGGACACAAGGAGCCAGACTGCCTGGGTGGGAATCTCGACTCCACCCCTTCAGGGCTCAGTGAACTTGAGGGACCTCATAAATCAATTCACACCAAGGCATCAGTGATTAATGTGATGTCTATCTATCTCAGTCAAACCTACTTTTGCAAAGAGAATGTCCGGAAATCATTAGCCCCAGGCACAAATCCCTGCTGCTGTTGCCTCACATAATATCTGACACAGAGTCAGCGCCCATTACACAGGAAAAGGATGAACACAGGTGGAACTCAGGCGCGGTGGAACTCAGGCGCAGCGGAACTTGGATGTGAGGGAGGTTCTGGAGCAAGAGGGACCCTCCCGGAATTCCTCAGTTCATTCCATGGTTGTGAGGCATCGCGTATGCCTCATGTGCGAAGGGTTTGCATAGCCCTGAAAACTCGTTTGGGGAGGACAAGTACAAGCTAATGAATCAGGAAACTTGGCATCACAGCACGAATGATAATTATAGGATAATAAGCTCCATTATATCAGTTTTCAGGGAGTCACAGTGGACCATTGGCTAATAGATTGCTGAGGCCAAAAGCCCGTAAAGTACATCAGGCAGAATTTTGGCAACAAAGCTGAAAATAGGTCCACACTTCTGTGTACGACCTAGGACTCCATACGCATTTTTAAGTATTGTATGTCAAGAACATAGCTTGAAGAAAAACCATTAAAATAATCACCGGAGGAAGAGGCCGATGTTGAAGTTAGAATTAAAAGGTTAGCTTTTTTTTTTTTTTTTTTTTGCCTAGTAAGAAGATGGTTCAAGGAAACCTAGAGAATACTTTCTGCATAGATTTTCTATCCGTTAGACAAAGATCAAATGCCTACTTGGTCCAGGCACATCTAGGTGCTAGAATTCAAAATGCACAGGATAGATCAAGCCCTGTCCTCATGTGGTCATTAAACAGTAGCATGAGTTTGTTTACCAAATTTGGGAAAATTAGTTGGAAGGATTATCTCATGAAGCTTGGAAGGGATACATTCAGAACAAATAGAAGAATCGGTGCACAGTGCCCAGGACCAGAGAGGTGCTCAGTGGATAGTTAGTAATTTTATATAACAAAGAAGTGTTGATATGCTTAATATCCTTTACCAGGAAATATTAAAACTGCAACAGAAAAAAAGCAGGCAAAGGACCACAGGCAATTCAGAGAGGAGAGATACAAGTGGCCAGTTGAATTAAATGCAAATGAAAATATATGCAAAATTAAATGCAAATTAAAACATAACAATGCAGAATTGCCGGCAAACCTTCAGAGTTAGTAGCTCAGCAGGTAGAAGAGACTAATAGACTTGAAATAGATTCTGATAAATCCACACTGGGTGTCTAATGATTGATTAGTGAGAACCAAGATATTGGAGCTTTGAAAATCAACACTCGAAAAGTAGCTTGCTGTCAGAGGTTCCCTGCATATGAGCTTATTTAGTCTAAGTCCAAAGGTTCACGAATCCATTCCTCGGGACCACTGTGGGGAGGCAGAAAAATGCTGAGTTGACTTGTTGGCAGCCCGCCCAGCTGGGCTTGCTTATGTAACAATGGCCTGGGCGAGTTAGTATGAGAACTTGTGAAATGAAAGCTCAGAGTGGCCAAAACAAATATGTGGCCAGATTCAAGCCAACTTGGCCAATGTTTCTCTAACATTCTCATCTTACAAACATGGAAAACAATAATAAAATAGAAGGCTGTGCTTTTGCCACAAATCATGTTTGTGACTGTTGTTTGTCTGTATCTCATTACATCATCTTCACTCTCAAAAGCTTGAACATTCCATAAAGTCCATGGAAAGCACTGGAAACACTAACCAAAACAAGCAAGTCAAGGATGGGGAAATGCATGCTTTCTGTTCTCTGCTGGGTGTAACTGCAGTTTTCTCTTTCACAACTGTAGTTGGATCTTTCTAGCAAACACCTAGAACCCTCTCCTCTCCAGAAACCAGGAGATGTATTTGCTTAGCACACTGAGCCTTTATTCCCAGAAGAAAGGGAATGGGACAGAACACTCTGTCAAACAAACAATTGCCCAAGGTCTTGGGCAAAAGAAATTGGGACAGGAAGCAGACAGATGACTCGTTGCCCCAGGTAACTGCCTGATAAGGTAAACACGCGTGTACAACGAGTTCCTGTCCTCCTGCGATAAATATTTATGTGCTGAGCCCTGTGTTTGAAAGCACTAAACCATTTCTCAGTCTGAACATTGACCTTTGGACGCAAAACACAGGACTAATTTCACAGGTGATGTAATTAATTTTTGTGGCTCCAAGCTGTACTGGAGCCACAAAACAGGAGAAACTGTTGTTTTTGTGAGCGTTTAAAAAGTGATTCAGCAGGTGTGTGCAGCTTTCAGGTAACAGTGTCAATTTACAATCTGAGACTTTTCTTAATCGCTCCTGGATTTCAATGCTTTTTGGAGATGGTGGTCTGGGAGGTTACCATAAGCAAATTCATGTTCTCCTGATGTAAGAAGAAGTGATGAACTAACTCAGATTAATGCATGGATTTGCCTTATTCTCAGAGATACTGAGAACTTTATTTTTAGGATATCAGTTTAGCGTGGCCCAAAATTTCTGTGACCTATCTGTATTTCACTTTAATGTTTTAAAAATGTACAGGCAAACCATTCTCCTACGGTGAGCTAAATTAACTCCACCCCAAACAAAAGTAAAAGGCCAAAGGCAAACAAGTAAAGATACTTGCTACAAACACCACCACCATCTCCCCAGGCAGTATAAGCTGGAGACCCGGGTCCATCCTTGTCACTTCTGCCTCTCTGACTCCCAATGTTTAATGGATCTGAAGACCTTATTGTTTCCCCCCCGGAAATATCTCAAATCCTCATATGGCCCCTTCTCTGCCTTCTCCAACTTGCTATGTGCACAGCAATCTCCAAGCACTAACTCACCAAGACCAAACTCAAGGTCCTCCCTGCCAGTGAGGCCTTCCCAGGGTCCTATTTCTCACTAAACAGCGTCCTCTCCAGATCTACTTTCCAGGACCTGGGACTACATCCTGGACTACCCCCGCCCCCCCCCCCCCCAATCCCCTGACCCATCCTTCACCAGGTCTTGTGGATCATCCTTCCTGAACACCGTCCACCCATGTCACTCCATGTTCACTGCCTCCCCCCTTTCTCAGGACATGTTCATCTCCCACCTGGACAGCCGAAATGGCCTCCTAGGACCTCAGGGGTTCACCCTGCTGCCCTGGGCCCATCATCCCAACCAAGCCAGGGACCTTTCCCAACCATAAACCTGATAAAACCACTTCCTGTCTGAAGATCATCTGTGACTTCCCTTTGTCCTGAAGATGAAGAAAGAGATGCCATCTCCACCTTGGGGGGGTCTGCAGCACCTCCCCTCCTCCTAGCCCCATGATGGCTGCCCGGAGCTCCAGCCACACTGGCTCCACCGCAGGGGCTGCCCAGTCGACTCTCCAGTTTTTTCCCTCTTAATTCACCTCTAAGAATTTATCAATATCTGAGATTGGCTTATTTACTAGTCTGTGCATCACAGGTCCTCACTGAATATTTGTGGAATAAACGAATGGATGAACGGACAAACCAATCAAGGAAACGCCCAGGGTGATGGAAGGCGAATTCACTCAAGAAAGTGGCAGAACTTAGGAGAAAACCGTAAGCTGGGAGCCTAAGCCTCAGGTGGCTATCATTCATAGCCACAAACCCAGAGTCTAGAAAGGGGAAGTCGTCTCTGACCAACTGTCACAGTGCCTCGCCTTAACCTGGATCTGCCTAGTCTCCAGGCAGACTCCCACTTCCCTTTATGTCTCATCCTTCACATTTCAGCTTAAACGACCTTCTTTCATGTCCTTGTACACACCCAGCTCCTTTGGCCTCAGGGCCTTTGCACATGCTAATATCTTTGCCAGGAATGCTCTCCAACTCTGCGCACCATCTTTAGCTATTTCCTACTCATCTTTTGAATTTCAGCTACAGCGTCACTTCCTGAGAAAAGAATTCCCTGAACCCTAGATTAGATCAGATCCCCTTTGTAGCACTCTGGTCTTTGCCTTTATATCACTTATTCCAATTTGTAATTATGGATTTGGGTAATTCTTTCACTACTGTCTATTTGCCTTCCTGCCCCACGAGTGCAGGGATTGTGGCTTCTTTTCCCACTTCACTGTTTAGGCCAACATACAACACTGGGCCTCATCTAAAGATGTGCCCAATGAGTGTCTGATGATTTTATGTAACAAAAGAAATGTTGATATTCTTAATACCCTCTATATACATGATAATAAAACTCTAACAGAAAAAGTGGGCACAGGATAACAGGCAGTTCAGTAAGGAGAGATACAAATGGCCAGTTTTATTTGAATAAAAGAAATGCATATTAAAATATAGCAAAATAACATTTCAATGTGCCCCTTTGGCAAACTTTTAAAAAAGTAATAGTAACATCTAGAGATTCAGTGCAGTCTCTATCCAAATCCTAACAATGTTTTTGGCAGTAATGGAAAATTCATCCTAAAATTCATATGGAATCTCAGGGGACTTGCAATAGCCAAAACAATCTCAAAAAAGAACAAAGTTAGAGGCCTCGCACTTCCTGATTTCAAAACTTCCTACAAAGCTACAGGAATCAAAACAGTACGGTACTATCATAAAGACAAGGCTTCTAGACCAATGGAATAGAACAGATGGTTCAGAAATAAACACTCACAGTCAAATGATTTTCAACAGGGTGCCAAGCCCACTCCATGAATAAAAGAACAGTCTTTTCAATGAATGGTACCAGGAAAACTGGATGTCCACGTGGTGGTGATGGCTGCACGACAGCGTGACTGTACTTAAGGCCACTAAACTGAACACTTAAAAATGGTTAAAGTGGTACCTTTCATTATGTCTATTTTACAATTTTCTAAAATAAATAATATATTTGTAAAGGTAATAGTAACTCATAGGACATAATACTTACAGGTCAGGTGTTGTATTTGCTTCAGTGACTAGTCCTCAGAGCAGCCTAAAAGATCAGTGATATTCTTCCCACTTTTTCTGTGGGGGAAACAAAAGCACCAGCTCAGGATTGATAACTACAGCTCGCAGGCCAAAGAGCTGCAGACTACATTTGTAGATACAGTTTTATTGGCACACAGCTGCTTCCCATCACTATGTATCATCTACAGCTGCAGACCTGAATAGTTGCAGCAGAGAACACATGGTCCCAAAAGCCTCTGGTGGTGTGGGGTGGAGCCCAAGGTGGGATGCACAGAGAGGTGGGCCAGGGACAGAGTCTCCATTTGTATTTCTCGGCCCCACAAAAGTCCAGGGTTGGTCTACATGCTTTACTTTCTTTACTGTAGTTCATTGATTTATAACATTTAAATGCTTAGATGTGAGTAAGAAGGGCCTCCTTTGGTCTGAGGCCCCACAGGTCCTCTGCAGCCTGACGGGCGGGGAGGGAGGGTTGGGGCTTCAGATGGATTTGCCGAAGGCAGTATTTTTCTGTCAGTTGTGTCCCAGTAGTAGGCCATTATACAAATTTAGTGGGCTGCTACCTGCATTTTAAAAACCAAGAAGGGAATTCTCTGGTGGTCCAGTGGTTAGGACTCTGAGTTTTGCTACCAAGGGTGTGCGTTCAATCCCTGATTGGGGAATTAAGATCCCTGTAAGCCGTGGGGCAAGTCTCCCCCCGCCCAAATAAATAAATAAATAAAAACAAGATAGAACAGAATAGAAAATACTGGAATCTAGCACTTATATAAGAATATTTTAGTAAAATACTTGTTTCTGCTCTGTAGTCTGGTCCTGATGTCAAATACATCTCCTTCTTTGGTTGCCAGTCAGAGAAGTCTGACCAAGCATGAAGAGAAGGACACACAGGTGGGGCGGTAGGGCACACCCACGGCTCCTCCAGTTGGCGGAGGAGATGCTGGCTGGGTGCCGTGTCTGCAAAGCTCTCAGACCAGCTGGATGAGGTGGCCAGGCTCCAATCAGCTCCAGCCAAAGAGGCCTGAATCCAGGCTCTGCTCTCCATCCCCACCATGACCACTCTCACCTGCCCCACTGTTGACTTGCCTGGATACCTGCAGAGGCTGCCCTCCTGATCTCCTGGTCTGCTCCCCTCCTCCCCGCTCCCCTCCACCTTCCGCACTGCTCCTCACTCCCTATCTCTTTCTTAGAACCCCCGTGGCAGCTTCTTTATTCCCCGGTCTCGCTTGCCAGTTGTGCTTCTGCCTTACTCTTCCCACAAGAGGTCAGCTCCAGGAGGGAAGCTATTGTTAGAGCTGGGATCATGTCTGGCACATAGTAAGTGCCCAATAAATGCTGGTTAGATGAATAAACATGTATCAGAGTGATCTAACTACAAGAGGGCACAGTCTGAAATGCGTGAAGTCATCCATCAGCCTTGACTCTCCAGGGTCCTGAGGCTGATGACCTTGGCCAAGTCATCTGACCTTTCTGAGCTTTTGTTTCCTCCTCCATAAAATACAAAGTCAAACTAGAGAATTCCTGAGGGCCTCTGTAATTCTAAAATTCTACAATTATATCAGAATATAACTACTTACTACTACCTTGTTCTTTCATGTCCCTCCCACTGGGGAAGGAATAAAAGAAGGATGCATTTATCATGTTTAGAGAAAACGATGAAAGCTTCCAACCCTGCAAAGAAAAAAAAAAAAGTTCTTTTCTCATTTTAAGGTGTTTTGCCTTTGATGTTTATATTTTAATACTATCGCTTTTTAATGTTTTGAAACACAATTTACAGCCTAGACCTATTCTGAGAGCCCTAACAGAGCTTTCCTAAGCGGGGCTGTTTGGATGACAAAAGAAAAATATATATACTAGAGTAGCCTTAGGCTGCTATTGAAGCAAATTCAAAATCGGACTCCCGTGGAATTTGCAAGAGTGAACACACAAAGATTTCTTTCAGTGTTTTTAGTCTAGACTCTTTGGAAACGTCTGAAAGTATGCGCATAATCATTAACTTTTATTATGGATGTATCAAGCTTTATGGCAGAAATAATGTAATTATTTGCTAGCTCTCCACCAGCTCTCACCCCTGGAGGCAGGAAGGTGTGTGGGGAGCATTTCTATTTCAGACAGAGATTTTCCTCGGGCATTTTCCAGTCTTTACACCCAGGGAAAGGCCATAAAATTGATATCCGGCACCAAATCATTTTTACAGTTGGGAACAAACTCACTTGGTTGTGAAACAACCAAAGCTACTGTATCTTCGTGCGAGGACCAGATCAAAACCACGAGAAATCTCAACACCTCATGTGCTCCTGGGGTTTTCATTTTATTTATTTTTGGGGAGGTGATGTGAGCCAGCAGAGTTAGAGTTTTATTCCTCTACCTTCGGTGGTCAAGGGCTGCTGACACGCACTTGGACTTGACTCATAGGACCCTTCATTTCCTGGCTCCCCTAACCACATTGCCCCAGGGACATTGGAATCGCATTTCTTTCCCCAATATCCAAATCCGTGCAGTGGAAAAGGTTGTTTCAGCTGTAGCAGAAGTTTATCATCAACACCCAAGTTTACTAATAGGCTGTCCCTAACTTTTCTAAAAGGCTAACTGAGCTTGGAAATTCGTGTCAGTTGTGACATTGGTTAGTGGTTCACTGTGGCTGCAAAGTGGATATTCAGAGGATGGATTTTTGGAACATGGAAGCTATTTTTTACAGCTTGATTGAGATGTAACTCACATACCATATACTTCCGCATTTGAAGTGTACAATTCTATACCTTTTAGTGCCGTCACAGAGTTGTATAATCATCACCACAATCAATTTTAGAAGGTTTTCAACACCCCAAAGAGAAACCTGAATGTTTTAGCCATCACCTTCCAATCCTCCCCCTGCCCCTGCCCCCGGCAATCATTCTCTACTTTCTGTCTCTACGGATTTGCCTATTCTGGACATTTTCATATAAACGGAATTATACAATGTGCGATCCTTTGGGTCTGGCCTCGTTCATGTACCATGATGTTTTCAAGATTCATCCATATTGTAGCCTGTGTCAGTACTTCATTTCTTTTATTGTCAAATACTCTTCCACGGTGTGGGTAACACCACATTTGGTTTATCCATTCATTAGTTGATGAGTCCTTGAATTCTCGAGCTGGAAGGCACACAGCAGACCCTCTAAGGCAACCCTCAATTTTAAAAAGGAGACTAGAGGCCTAGAAAGGGGAGGTGACTTGTTCAAGGTGACATAGCCAGATGGGAGACCTGGCATTAGAGCTTTGTTTTTTTCCATCATGAAACAGTTCCAGAATACTGAGACGTATAGGAAAGAATTATAGGAACATGCATGTACTTACCACCCAGCTTTGAAACCATCTTTCCATATTTGCATGTCGTATCATTTAAAGAATACAATAGTACGGAACTATTGAAGCTCCATGTGTCCCCACCCTCCCTGATCCCTGACGCTGGTCCCTCTCTCCCCAGAATGACTTTACTGCATTTGGTGTTTCCATGAGCATTTCAATTCTATTACTACAAACACACATACACACAACATGCATAACACTTTGTATGCAAACTTTATTCACATAGCATCATACTGTGTGTATCATTTTGTAATTTGCTTTTACAATTTTTTTTTGAGATTTAGTCATGGTGACACGTGTAGCTACGGTTTCCTGTTTTTACTGCTTTATAGTATCTATTTTTTAAAACTATACCCACACTTATTAGTCTATCTTCCCTTGATGAGTGTTTAGATCAGGAGTCAGTACACTTTTTTCCGTAGAGAGTCAGGTTATAAATATTTTAGGTTTGGGGGGCCAGACATTCTCTGTCACAACTACTTGCCTCTGCTATTGTAGCCAGAAAGCATCCTTGGATGATATGAAAACAAATGACCATGGCTGTGTTCCAATAAGTCTTTATTTACAAAAGCAGGCAGCAGACCAGATTTGGTCCATGGTCTGATTTGCTGGAGATTTAGATTTTTTTCAAGCTTGCTGATACAAACGCAACTGGACTGAATATTGTAGTGCAGTCTCTATGCACATATGCAGCAGAGGCTCTCCAGAATGTAGACTTGCTCTGTTAAAGGGAGTGCACATCTTCACTTGACTGTATATCACCAACTGTTTCCCCAAAGTAGTTGTATGTGGAGTTCACACTTACGAAGTCCGGGTTGTTTGTGTCCTTTCTGTATCAATTATTGTTGGACCTTTTCATTTCTCCTAACCGACGGGTATAAGATGAAACCTCAGTATGGCTTTAATCTGCATTTCTCTGTTATTTTTTTGGAGTTGGGCACTTTTCTTTATTTATTGGTCATTTAGGTTTCCACTTCATGGATGCCCTGTTCATAGCCTTTACCCATATCTCTTTTGGGTTCTCTTTTTACTTCGTTACTTGTAGGAGTTCTTTGTAAATCCCAAAGGCTAATCATCTGTTGATTACAAACTACATTTATCTTTTCCTGGTCTGGGACTTGTATTGTCCATTTCTTTCTGTTGTTTGAAGGACAGGAGTTTCTAATTTCAATGAACTGTCCATCTTTTAATTTATAGTTTGTACTTTCTGAGTCTTGATTAAGAAATCCTTTCTTAATGTAATATTTCCCTAATCTTCTAAATGTTTCAAATTTTGCTTTTGATATTTAATTCATCTAGAGTTTACTTTTGTGTTTGGTATGAAGTGGGGGTCCAATTTACTTTTTCCATATGCGTAATCAGTTGTTCAGCCCCAATAACTGACAACTGATACAATCAAATATTTTATTGCTAATCTACTGTAGGGGAGGAAAAGTGTCTTTTTCCTAGTACCCTTCTGTGTTCTCAACTAGCACTCTGTAACAAGAGCTTAACAAGGGAAAAGCATACAAATTTATTTAATACTAGTTTCATGAGATTTATTTAATACTAGTTTCATGAGACACAGGAGCCTTCAAAAAGAAAGGAATACCTAAAGAAGCAGTTAAACCCCAGTGTTTTTATACTAGGTTTGATGAAGAGTGGAAAGTTGTGGCAAAATGTGATAGGACGAAAGGGTATGAGCTCAGGGCAGTACACTGAGCAGAATTTAGCAAAGCCTATTCTTTCAGATTCCTCTCAGCATCCTTCCATCTTTGAAGCTGAAGATGCTCCCTTCCTCCAGGCATAGGGAGGGCACCTCTCACATGAGGGTCTTATGACCTGCTTCAGGAGACGATCAGAATCTTTCATGCACCTGCCATTTCTCAAATCCCTTCACTTAAAAATATTCAAGGGACTTCCCTGGTGGTGCAGTGGTTAAGAATCTGCCTGCCAATGCAGGGGACACGGGTTTGATCCGTTGTCTGGGAAGATCCCACATGTGGCAGCGCCGCTAAACCTGTGTGCCACAACTACTGAGTAGTTGCACTGAGAAGCCTGTGTACCACCACGAAGAGTAGCCCCCACTCGCCACAACTAGAGAGACAGCCCATGTGCAGCAACAAAGACCCAAGGCGGCCAAAAAAAAAAAAAAAAAAAAGTGAAAATACTCAGTATGCCAAGGTGCTGTAACTTGGAGTAGCATGTCCTGACCCTGTCACAACAATGCCATCTCTGTCACATAACAATACCCATACGCCTGTGGGTTTATTTTTGAGCTCTATTCCTTTAGTCTGCTTGTTTCTTTCTGGGCCAATACCTCACATCTTAATTCCTGTAAACTTATAATAAGTAAGTCCTGAAATATAGAAGGGCAAACCGGCAAAATTCCCACCTTGCCCTGTTTCTTCAGCATGGTCTTAACTAGTTTTGGCTCTTTGTTCTTCCACCTAAACTCCAGGGTAAGCTTGTCAATTTCTCAAAAATCTTCTTGGGGCTTTTGATTGGTATTGCATTGGATTTATATATTCATATGACATGTATCGTATTTACAAGATATTGAATATTCCTCTCCATGAAGATGGTATTAGCTTTCCCTTTATATGTTTCAATACATACATTTTAAACAATTTTATAAATTGTATAATTTATAAATTTCACATTTTATATTATAATTATCTTTATGAGTCTTATACACCCTTTTATATTTATTCCTTGATTTTGTAATTTTTCTTGCTTGTTTTGACATTATATTGTTGCTTGTGAATAAGAATACAAGTTTTGTATATTAATCTGATATCCAGCAATGAGGATAAACTCTCTTAGTTCCAAAAAAGTATTAGCTCCAAAATTTTCTTGGATTTCTATACAGATGATCAGATTATCTGTGAATTTTGACAGTTTCGTTTTTTTCCTTTCCACCTTCTACCTTGTACTTCTTTTTCTGTTTTTAATGCACAGGACCTAGGATCCATCATATGGTTGAATGGAAGTGGTGACAGCGAGCACTGCTGTCTCATGCCTGACATTAGAGGGCTGTTTCTCTTTTAATCTGTGTAATAATTGCTATAGGTTTTCAACAAATGCCCCCCATCCCCAATCCAATTATGGAAGATCCCTTCTATTTCTAATGAGTTGTGAGTCTCTCCCCAGTTTTTAAAGCAGGTTTATTAATTACTATTTTTATTATAGAAGTAAGATATATTCATAGAAACAGACATTAAATAGGTGAAAAGTAGAAATGTCCGTTCTCAGCCCCAGCCCTTCTCTTCAGACATAAGCATTGTTAATATTTTGTCTTTCCTTCCAGAAGTATTCCTGTGCCTCTGTGTTTTCACCCAAATGGATTACCTTGTACATACTGTTCTACAGATTGCTTTTTTCAAATAGAGTATCTTGGACACTATCCTATATCGGTACAATTGTCACCTTCACTCTTTGTAATGGCCACACAGTGTTCCATTGTATGGATATCCAGGATTTATTTAACCAATTTCCTATTGATGTACATTTAGGCTGTTTCCTTATTTGTTTATTTGTCTGTTTCCTATGACAAACAGTGCCTTAATGAACATCCCTGGACATACATCTTTGTGCATTTGTGCACGTACACTTATAGGATAAATAGGAATAGTTCTAGTTTTGAACTCCACTGTCTAACCGCCAAGCCCCCTTCCCCGAATCACCCTGCCCTTCACTAAAGGAGACCTAGGAAGTCTATATTTGCTTCAATCAAGACCCTCCAGGACACGTGGCTCTGTGCCTCTCCTTCCCTCCTTGGCTAAAAGACAAACCATGGACACAGAGGGCAGAGATCCAGGCTTCTGGCACTTTTCCCATGGACCCATTGGTTCCTCTTGGCTTGTCTTAACCTCTGCAGACTTTGGACCTGATTGTTTATCTAGAACCACAGTGCCTTCTGCTCCTTCCTCCTCCATGGCCTGCCTATGTGGATGCCTGGCAGCTGTAGGGTTCTCCCCACTTTCAGGGACACCCTGGGTCTTGAACTTGGCTCCGTGGTATCTGCTAGCTCTTCCTTTCACCAAAGGACTCTTAGCCTCCCTCTCTGTGCCTCCTGCATGTGTAATACTTGTTTTCTCCTTCCCCTACCCCTTAGCCTGCTTGATCCTAACCCCATACCTTCGAAGTAGATCAGAACATGCTGCCCCCAAACAGGTGCTTGGCATAAGATTTATTTTGGGCTGAAGCCAACTGAGAAAAAACAGCCACAGGAAGGTTTCTCTGTGCCCTCTCTATCTGCCTAAAAGCAGGGCATAAACTCTCCTTGCCAAGGTGTCCCCTACTCTTCCCCCATGCTAGACCAATGCTTATCACCAGAGATGGAGATGGTACTGAAGTGATGGTACTGCACAGACAAACCTTCCTAAGTAACCTTTACCTACCACTCGTCCGCCCCATAGATTTACCTCCCCGCAATTTACTGCCCCTAGAAGGAACGGGCGTTCCTTTGTCTTGGCACATCTCCCTTTGTTAATATGGTATATAAGCCCCCAAGCCTAGCCACTTCTTTGGGTTTTCAATTTTTTCCTTATGAATCTGTCCTTTGTTGGTTTAATTCACATACCCTCGTCACAGAATCTAAGAGGGTAGAGGACGAGTTTCCCCCCTTTCATATTCCATGCCCACTCTCATCCACAATCCATGCTGACTGAATGCCCGCAAAGTATGCTTAATGCTCCAATATATTTTCTACCCTCCAGCCAGGGCAGTCTTTTCATGTGAAAATCAGATCACGTTACTTTCTTTTTAAAGATCCTTTTATGGTTTCTCAACGCACCGAGGAAACAAAAAGCTCAACTACCACCTCCCTCAGCTCTGCTCTGTCTCAGTTCATGGCTTTGAATGTGCTGCCTTCCCTGCTGGACAAGCCCTCCCCCGTCTCACTGCAGCTTCGTCCCCAGTGTCTCAGCTCCCCATGAAAGGTAGATGTTATTCTTTACCATGGCACCTCCCTTCTTCCTTTACCATGTTACCATGCACACACCATGTCTCCCCCACTAGAATGTAACTGATTTTCCTTGGAGGAATTACCTGTCCTCCATAATATGGTGCCCACCCACCTGCCCCACCTTCCTGGAGGGTGTGGCAAGAGCTCAGCCAATTCGACTCCTCCACCTCTGGAATTTGACCTTTGACCCTTGTGGCATTAGAATTTACAACAACAACAAAACAATTGGAGCAGATCTGTTTCAGAGGTGTGGCCGGAAAGAGAATATCTTTTATCCGCTGCTCTTTTGACAGCCTAGCCCTGCCTGCCGCCCCTGCTCCATTCCTTCCCACCCCTGCCTGTTCAGCTTTTCCTTCCAATTTACGAGTTTCCCTCACCTTTCCCTCAACCTCCCTCTCTGATCAGTTTAGCTGGTTTCTTGTTCCTGCCTGACACTCTCCACCCTCCCAGGTCCCTCTCCTCCAGCCCCTCTCCCACTCCCCATTCATCCAGAGCCCTCTGTAAATATTTGATGAAGAAACAACAAAGTCTCATAGCAAACATGTGGCACTTTCTAAGGGGGAGAGGACCTACCGGGGGGCCTAGGGGCAAGGCTTTTCGAGAAAGGTGCAAACAACATAAACTATTACTTGCATCATATACCTTTGGTTTTGTTTACCCTGCTTCCTTTGGTACGGACGTGGCTTCCAGAAGGCATGTGGGAGGAAAGAATGAAGTGTGTGTACAGTAAATGACTCAGTACTGAAATGTCCATCTAACCGCCTCCACCACTGCGGGTTATATCAGCAGTAAATCTATGGAATGTTTTTTCTTTTGATGAAAGGGGAAGTTTTACTGATGAGGTGTGAACAACTATGCATCAACTCAACTTTGTAATAATTTTCTAAACGCAGGAGACCCTGTGTCTCACCTCTCCACTGAATGTGTCAAGAGTTGTTAAATCAGTTGTAAAATGGACTCATTCCTCTTTCCAATAATGATCCTTTGCTCCCCCCCAGTGACCAACAGGAAAATGTGGACATGATCGCTGACTTGCACTTTCTGGGTAAAAGGTAAACGTGCACAGACACAGGGAACTAAAGGAGTCCATCCTCAAACTCCCTGAGGGTGGGGCACTTCTGCCCGAGGCATTGACCACAGTGTCCCAGAACCCAGCATGGTGCAGAAGCTCAGCAAATATGTGTCAAATGACCGATTTAGTGACTTACATTTTAATAAAAAGACTAACTTTGAAATCAAGCAAATTCTTCTTTTCCCCCTTGTTTCAGCCGTAAGCTAGAACTAGAGTAATAAAATTCAGATTGGAAGATCATCTCCAAGTGCCCCTCTGAAGATGAATTCCCTCTAGATCATTTTGGCTATCTCTGCACAGCTTTGGATTTGGGCAGTTTTTCCTGATGTTAAGCCCAAGACCATACTGCAAGTGTAGACAAAATGAGTCTACACCCTTACGCGTGGTTGCTCCACAAATATTTAGAGGCGGTTACACTTTTCTCCAGGACAACCACCACCAGAACCTCTACACGAAGTCCTCACCCTCAGACTCTCATTGTTTCAACTACCCCTGCAGCCCCTTCACCGAAGACCCCTCCACCTGCTCTCTAAAGCAGTGGGGTAACCAGGGCTGGGTCCTGGGCTCTCTTCTCTACTCACTCTAAAAGGTCTCCTGAATTCCTTATCCCTGTGACCTTAACCATGGTCAGTAACCTAATATTTTCCAGACTTATACTGATGGTCCTGACATCCGGTCTGCCACATCTCCAATCAGCCCTTTGACCTCTCCCCTCGATGTCCCATCCCCTCCCAATCTCCACCTGCTCCCACCTGCCCCTCTCTCGGTGAACAGCACCCCTTCCCCAGCTGCTCAGACAGAAACCTGGGGGCCCTGGTGCTTCCTTCCTTCTCCCTCGCCCCCCAGATCCAACTCAGCACCAAGGCTTATGGGTTCAATCTCAAAAGATTTCTCAAATGCCTCCCGTCTCTGTCTCCACTGCCATCACTCCAGTTCCAGTCACCAGGCTTTCTCGCTTGAGCTGTTTCAGGAGCCTCCTTTCCTTCCTTGCCTAAAACTCTCTGAGGACTTCCCATACGACCCAGAATAAAATCCAAACGTGATCTGCCCTCCCTGCCTCTTCAACTCTCTCAGCCGCGTCTCTCCTCTGTGATCACAGCTGTCTGCCACTCTGGTCTTATTTTGGCTTCCTGGGCAGACCAACCTCTTTCTGCCACAGGACCATTGCATATGCTGTCTGGGCCTCTCCTCTGCCTGGAATGTTCTTCCCACGCTTTTCTCCTGCTTCTCCACTAGACGCCTGCCCGGAGCCCCCAGTTGCTGCCTCATAGCACCTAGAATAACCTATCATTACATATTTACTTATGCATATTTTTGTTATATGTCTGTGTCCTTCCTTCCCCCCCACCCCAACCCATTCTAAACTCCATGCAGGGAGGAATCTGGTTATCTTTCTCCCATGACCTTCTCAGCACCTAGGAAAGCTTGTAGCACATATTAGGTGCTTGATAAATACTTGCTGAGGGCTTCCCTGGTGGTGCAGTGGTCAAGCCCTGATCTGGGACGATTCCACATGCTACAGAGCAACTAAGCCTGTGCGCCACAACTACTGAGCCTGCCCTCTCGAGCCCTCGAGCCACAACTACTGCATCCACGTGCCACAACTACTGAAGCCCACGCGCCTAAAGTCCCTGCTCGCTGCAACGAGAGAAAGCCTGAGTGCCGCAAGAAAGACCCAACGCAGCCCAAAATACATAAAATTAAAAAACAAACAAAAACAAAAAACAAAAAAAACTTGCTGAATGAACATGCTGAAGATTCAAATGTGCATTTCCAGCCAGTGTCTCTCCCCTGGGGGCCCACAGGGCCAAACATCTCTAATTGTTCAAAATGATCTCATGACCTCTTTCCCTGGTCTGCATCTCCTTGTGTAACCTGGGTCTCAGTGAAACAAGCTCATGACCCCAGGGACCACCATCACCCCCACATCTCAAGAGCTAAACCAAGTCTTACCCATCTGGCTTCCTTAACTCCCGGTATTTCTGTCCCCAACTCTCCACCTTAACTGCGCTGCAGGTTTTGTTGACCCTCAGGCCTGCTGTCTTTGTAGCTTCTGACTCTGGGACCCCTCCTTCCAGCAACGTTTGTGTTGGGGAGGCATCTCCATGCAGGGGTCCTGGACTTCTCTCTGCCCCACCTGCCCCTCCCCCAGAGAGGGACGGCTTTCCTGACCCGTGCGTTTGGCAGAAGGGACTGTGTCCCTCTCCATGCTGGCCGAGCCCTGGTCCTTGGTACTGGCAGCTTTCTAACTTAGGGGCCAATCAACAAGTCCACTAGGCCAGGAAACGCAGCGCGGCCCAGCCGTGTTCTGATGTCCCCTTTGTTCAGTCATAAAATGATGCTGTGATCTCCATCTCCTGACTCCTGCACGTCTCAATCACACTGAAAAATGGGAGCCATCTCAGTGCCTGCCTCCTGGAATAGAGAACGTTAAATATAAGTTAAAAGGTGTGAAGCACTTGGAAGAGAGTCTGGCACAGGAGAAGTTCTGCAGAAATGTGAGCTACCACCACCATTATTATGATAAACTTAGACGTTGCAGGGCAGGGGTGGGGGGGGAGAGGGAGGCATGGAGGCAGGGGAAGGAGATGATTCTCAGCCCTGGGAAACCCCAGCAGTCCCCACCAAAGCCCCAGCCCCAGGGACACACACACAGAGCCAGTGGAGGTGCTCATACACTCACACAGGAGGCGAAACCACATTTCATCCGCAAGCCCTGAAGCCACCATGTCACACTGCGAACCACACCAGGACCCTCCATACCAGCACGATGCTGCTGAGAGAGGTGGGGGGATGGGGGATGGGGGGCAGGGAGCCGGGCACCAGAAGCCCTGAGACAGCTGCTCTTTTCTCACTGAATCTGCAGTGAAGGCAAAGCTTGAGGCTGTGACTCAAACCTTTGTCATCTTCCGACTGGTTTCTCCCTCCCCTCTTCCTCTTTTCTCCCTCCTCCTCCCCCATCTTCTCCTCCTCCTCCTCCTTTTTCTTCTCCTCCCAACCAAATCCCAGACCTGCAAGGTCCACCTCTCAATGGTCCTTAAACCGGCCTCCTTCCACTGCCCCGCCCCCTTGACTTCTCTGGACCATGTATTGTTACTTCCCAATTCCACTGCTTCCAAACCGCCCCCCTCATTCTGCAGCCAGAAGTCCCGTCCCTTTGATCTTGTCGTGCCCCCACCTCTGAAACCTGTGACAGCTCCACTGCTCACAAAATAAAGTCCAGACACGTCCCTCACCAGCTCCTTGCCTGGCTAAGCCTCCCCCATGCCCCATCAAGCATCCTGAGTCTGGACACACAAGCTTCCTTTCCTTTCCTCAACGGGCTATACAATCTCCAGGTTGCCACTGTTGTGTTAACCTTCTTCAGAGGTAGTGGACTGGTCAGATTCTTAGCTACAGATGGCGAAAATGACCGGTTAATTTAGACAGAAAGACAATTTATTGGAAGGATATGGGATGGAGCAAAGACCAGTAGGAAGGCTTAGAACCAGACTTTAAAACATCCAGGGCTATGTACACCCTGTACCAGGTCCATTTCTGGGTCCTGGCATCCTGCTTTGGTGATGGGAGGTGTAACCATGGCTGGAGAAGCAGACTCGGGACCTTTCTACAGTCACTGTGACTTGCCATGGATCTATACTTATATCAAGGTAAAAAGTCTGAAAGAAAGACAAATCAGGCAGGGACAGGGCGAGGGCGCTGGCTATAGGGGACAGAGGCCATGCCACGCCCGCCCATAGGTACTGCATACTAATGATGCCGTGGCCTGCAGAACTTCTGCTGGCAACATCTCTCAACAGTCCCTGCTTCCACAAGAGTGCGATCAGCCCAGCGCAGGTCTCAGATGTGTGCCGCAGCGCCAGAGAGAACAAGGTCTCGCCCCCTCACCTGCTTATACAGCAGAATGCCAACGCTCCCAGCTACGCAGGGGCAGTCAGATAAGTGCTGGGAAGCCCAAGAAAGGGGCAAAGTCCTCTTCAGGGAGAGTCGTTTACATATGTCTTCACCACGCAGCCCCATCACCCCTGCACCGTCATTCACGCACGCGTGCCTGCGTGCACTATCCATTCACTTAGCAAATAAGAACAGTGCCTGCCTGCAGCCAGTTGTGCAGGGGCTGCGGCAGAACCCAGCAGGAACCCCTGCCCTCCCAGAGTTCCTGCCCGTCCTCCCCGCCCGGAAGGTTTCCTCTTTCTTGGGCTGAAGACACCCCTTGACATAGATGCAGAAACAATATAGGAGGTGAGGAATTCCACTTCCCTGCGGCTGCCAGACATGTTGCACCTTTGTCCGCTGTAACCCCCAGGAGTCTTGCCCTCATCATTTTTATTTTTTTTATTGAAGTATAGTTCTGTTAATTTCTGCTGTACAGTAAAGTGATTCAGTTATACATATACATGAATTTTATTTAAGTATTCTTTTCTATTATGGTTTGTCACGGGATATTGAATATAGTTCCCTGTGCTAGACAGTAGCACCCTATTGTTTATCCACTCTACATATAATACTTTGCATCTGCTGACCCCAAACTCCCACTCTATTGCTCTCCCACCTCTTCTCCCCTTGGCAACCACGAGTCTGTTCTCTATGTCTGTGAGTCTGTTTCTGTTTTGCAGATATGTTCATTTGAGTCATATTTTAGATTCCACATACAAGTGATATCATATGGTATTTGTCCTTCTCTATCTGAGTTACTTCACTTAGTGTGATCATCTCTAGGTCCATCCATGTTGCTGCAAATGGCTGCCCTCATTGTTTTTAAGTTTCCCTTTCTATTGTGCTTTGCATTCCTGAGATTATTCTTAGAGGTCCGCATCAGTCTCTTGTATTTGTCCATCATTAGGTAACCTTCCCTTTTTAGGTACCTGTCCTTTAAAAATCTCAGCTCTGCTGTGGGATGATGTCTGCAGTTACCGCCGATTTCTCCCTCATTAGAA
This sequence comes from Hippopotamus amphibius kiboko, assembly GCF_030028045.1. NCBI lineage: Eukaryota > Metazoa > Chordata > Mammalia > Artiodactyla > Hippopotamidae > Hippopotamus > Hippopotamus amphibius. The sequence goes on along the minus strand of NC_080186.1, from coordinate 5,919,023 downwards.
AGAAAGTTATTGTAATTTCACAGCTAGAGTTTCCAGCTTTTCTGAACTGATCTCCCCTTTTGAGATGCACGTGTTAGAATCGTAAGGCTCCTCAACACCTTTTGAAATCTCCCACGCTAAAGCGCAGAACTCACGCCTGATTGTGGTATCCTTCTCGGATATCATGAACCCCAAGGCTGCACAGTTGCTTACGTCCAGGCGTCTCTCATTTCTGCTTGGCTAACATCCTCTCCATATGGTGGCCATTCCCAGGGGCGGTTGCTTTGAGACATGAAACTGTCAATAAGACAAGTCAAGAGTTTGTCAGAAGCCCCCACAATCTAGTTCCCACACAGCAGTAAAAATGGCCTTCTTAAAACACATGAAGCGGATCATGCCATCCCCTTGCTGAACACCCTAAAAGTCCCTGCCCTTCCCCCGAGCTCATTCAGTACTACCCCTACCCTGTCCTTTCCTTCCCCAGGACCTTTGCACCTGCTGTTTCAGCTCCTCTTGGCTCAGCTAGCTTCTTCTCTTCCGTTAGGTCTCAGGTTGAAGTTCACGTCCTCCAGGAGGCTTCCTCTGATGACCCTTCCCTCTGTAGGTCCCTCTTAGTTACTCTCCATCTCGGCTCTTGTTTCTTCAGAGTTGCAATTATTGTATTTATTAGTCTGCTTACTTGTTGGTTTTGGTTTCGGTTTTTGTTTGCTTCCTGCCATTGAGCGATAAGGTCTAAGAGGGCAGGGACTCTGATATCTGTCTTGTTCACCACTGTGTGAACAAGTGCCTGGCCCAGTACCTGGCTAATGGCTGATACTCAATAAACTTTGGTGAGTGAAAGAAGCTGATTTACGACTCACAGACTTTGAAAACAAACTTATGGTTACCAAAGCGGAAACGTGGAGTTGGCGATTAACATATACACACTCCTATATAGAAAATAGATAGCCAGCAAGGACTCGGTATAGCACAGAGAACTCTACTCAGTATTCTGTAATAATCTATATGGGAAAAGAATCTGAAAAAGAATGGATATATGTATATGTATAACTGAATCACTTTGCTGTACACCTGAAACTAACACAACATTGTAAATCAACTATACTCCAATATAAAAAAAAAAAAAGAATCCGATTTACATGATGTCACCCCTAGACACTGCTCTCTGCCCGTTTGGGGAGCACTTTCTGAACCATGATGGGATTTCTCCTGGGTCCAGGTGGTCTATGACATGCTATGACAACAGCTACCTTCTGACCTTCTCTTACATTCCCTATAAGTCCCTCTTTGTCCCACATCCCTCAGACTTATGGCCAGGTCTCTTCCTTTGGAATGGGACGCACTCTTGCACGGCCTACTTCTCTCTGTGAGATCCTACTTCCGGGCCACGACTATTATTTCTGCCTGTCTTAACTGTTCCCCAGGTGAATCACTGGGTACTTCCTGCCCTCCAGTTCTTTCTACATCACCCCGCTGTCCTCCACGGCAACAGACTTCATTGATGCCTGGGAGTTCTTCTCCCTCCTCTGTAAGATTCAGCTCCAAGCTTGCTCGGGACGCAGCCAGTCCTCAGGCAAACACATCCTTGACACTGCCCCATGTGCTCTCTTCTGGCTAAGAGCCTCTTTTTCCTGGTATCTTAAGACGTGCAAGATGTCAGAAGTCAAATCCCAAATAACCAATCACTCTTCTCCCTCATCTTCCCTTTCAATTCTTCCCATGTCAGCAGGAGGAAATTGGGGAAACCCTCCTCCACTTTCTTCAGTGTTGGGTCCAGGACCCCACAGTCTCCTGAAGGTGCTGCATGGACCAGTGGTGGCCCCTGCATGGACAGTGTAACAGGTGGGCGTGTGGACCGGTGGTCGCTCCGGGGAGGCAGCACATCTCCAGGTCCAGTCAGCCCGGCCGCTCCCCTTGGCTGGGAGTGCCCCACCCCCATGACTCATCTTTCTCCCACAGACCTTCCTGGTCCCTGCTTCTCCAGAAGATGTGGTTTCTCCCGTTTCAGGGAGCAGCTAGGCTTTCTTCTCTCTTTGACGTCACAGTCCACCACTCTCTTTGGTCTTGTTCTGAGGTAGGGAGGATCAGAATCTTGGACTGCCTGCTCTCTCCATTCCTACTGGTTCCATTTAGAAATGAAAGGCTGAGGTCAGGACTACCTCTGCCCGGTTCGTCCCTGTAAGCCCAGCACCTAGCACAGTCTCTGCTCCTTACAGGTGTTCCAGATCTTTGTTGAATGAATGAATCAGTTATTCCTGGGAACTCTTCCTTCTCTCTAAGAAGCTAAACCTGTCCTGAACTGGTTCATCTTCTCTTCGGACCCAGTAACCAGCTTGCGTTTGCTGCTCTACTCAGACAGGAAGATGCACACTGCTCTTCATCCCTGGAACTGTCTTGGAGAAGAACGGGCTCCCTAGAGAGATTTTGATTCTGTGACTTTGAGATGATGCTTGTGAAGTGCTTGCTTTGGAGCTGAGCACAGTGTACAGTGGCAGGTGATGTTGTGCTGGGCACAGTGTATGATGACTGGATGGTGATGATGGGGAGGAGGAGGAGGAAAAGGAGGAGGATGACAAAGCTGATGGTGATGACGGAGGTGACGATGAGGACTCTCCCTGGCTTACTGCTGAGCCATAAGCCACTTCCTTCCCACGACAATTAGCACAGCCAGCGAGAGCAACAAGGTGGTGAGTCGCCTGGCAAATGGAAAGAAAAGTATTCACGTTTTTGGTTTTTGTTTGTTTGTTTTTGTTTGTTTGTTGCCACACCACAAGGCTTGTGGGATTTTAGTTCCTCGACCAGGGATCAAACCTGGGCCGTCAGCAGCTGAGAGCACAAAGCCGTAACCACTGGATCACTAGGGAATTCCCATATTTGTTTTAAACTTCAAATCTCTGCAGTCAGGATCTCTTATCTGTTTGTCTCCAGACTCAGGAAGTGGATATTCTTGGGGGTTCTGGAGAGGACACAAATAAATCTGAAGAGAATTTTCAAGTGGTTCCACACTATGGTGATAAATTGGATGTTTCCTCCTCAAAACTAATTATCATATCATAAAATCATACAGATCAGATTAAATTATAGGGCCGCCCATCTTAATTAGTCTAATTAGAGAATACTGTTGGGGAAGAAAAAACTTTCCTCTTCCCTCTTGGGTTCTGTAGCTGGGATCTGAAAATTAGACTGACAAAAGCCAGATTAACAGGAGAAAAGGCATACAACTTTTATTTGATGTTAATATTTTAATTTTTATGAGCATGGGTTGATATTTTAACACACTTGGAGGACTTCACAGAAAAGAAATGAAGTGGTTAAACTCAGGGGGCTTATATACCATTTTAACAAAGGGCAATTTTTGAGAAGTGGAAAGACAGAGGGAAAGGGGTTTGGGTCTCTAGGAGTGGTAAAATGTAGGAAGGTAAACATATTGGAGAAACTACTGTAAGATAAAACGGAGTTTTGTTTATGCAGACTCATCTTGGCGCCATCTCCATCCCTAGTGATAAAGGTTGCTCTTCCCTTCCTGGTACGAGGGAGGGGAGAACATCGTCACCAGGGAAATTTATGACCTGCTTTTAGGCAGATAGCGGGATGGCGGATTGCCGTCTCTGTGTCTGCTTTTTCTCAATTGCCTTCAGCACAAAATAATCCTTATGCCAAAGCAGTGTGTTGGATGGCATATGTTGATCTCCTTTGATATTTTAAAAGAAATTTAGTTATCTTCAAAACTATAGAAACCCAAAGTAGGGGAAAATAGAATCTTCCCCCCAGGAGACACTGGCAGATTTATTTAGGGAACAGAGAAGGATAATTGAATACTACATTAACAATAGACAAATGAAGGCTTCTAAAATCAAGACACACATGTTTTTCTATTATATAAATTAGATGTTTTCCCTTTGATCTTCCTTGCTCAGCAAAACTTCCTTTACAACATGTATGTAAATTATTATATACTTCCAACTAGTGAGGTTGAAATAAATTACAGTCGATGAGACTGCCATTATTAAAAATCATTTAGGAGGCAAACATATCTTATTTCTAGCTTCCCTGAGAAGCTCAATTTTAGAACCCCCGTGAGTGGAGGGGACCTTCCAGGTGCCTTCACCCCATGACACCTCTGCTCAGCCAGTCACCGTCTTGGGAACTCAGCCCCAGGGTTGGGTGCCTGTGTTCTCACCAGCTCGTTTCAGCACTAACGTCCAGGTCTGCCTTCCCCTCTGGAACCGTGCGTAACGCAGAAGGTAAAAGAGTGTAGCTCTGGACAGAAAGCATCAGCTCCAGATCCAGCCACCTTCTGCAGTCCCGTTGCTGATGAGTTTTAGTGGATGCTGGGACTGGCATTCATTCATGACAAGGATCATGACAAGCAATGCTTATTTAGAATGTTTCCTTCAAAAAGCCCAATGTTCTGCAAAATCACATTAAACATACTGTTCCCATCTCCTGAAGCATAAAAGCAGGAAAATAAAATTAATTTAACTACAGGAGTATCTCAGAGATGTTGTGGGTTTGGTTTCAGACCATTGCAGTAAAGTGAAACCCCAGTAAAGCACTGTGCACTGGTTTCCCAGTGCATATACAGTTATGGTTACTGCCATCTATTGTGTACAGTTGCATGAGGTCTAAAAAAAACAATGTATATACCTTGATTACTTTGTTGTTAAAAAAATGCTAACCATCACCTGAGCCTTCAAGGAGTTATAATATTTTTGTATAAGTACCATCAAAGATCACTGATCACAGACCATCATAACAAATATAAAAACGAAAAAGTTTGAAATATTGCAAGAATTCCCAAAATGTGACACAGAGACATGAAGTGAGCAAACGCTGTTAGAAAAGTGGTGCTGACAGACTTGCTGGACACAGGGTCGCCACAACCTTCATTTTGTGAAAAACACGATATCTGCAGATCATAACGTGAAGCACAATAAAAGGTATGCGTGTATGTACATAAGCAAATTAGGCCGAAATCACAGAAAACTGGATAAAGTAGAGAGTTACACCTACTGTAACATTCGAAATAATACTTTTTGGTTTTTTGTGCTCTTAGGATCTTCATAATTTTCATAACTATTCAATAAAGAACTCTTTAACGAAACATAAAGGAATGAAGTCAAGAGAGGAAAGTGATGTTTTCTTTTTTTACATAAATTTATTTATTTATTTATTGGCTGTCTTGGGTTTTCTTTGCTGTGTGTGGGTCTCTCTAGTTGTGGAGAGCCGGGCTACTTTTCGTTGCGGTGTGTGGGCTTCTCATTGTGGTGGCTTCTCTTGTTGCAGAGCACGTGTTCTAGAGCTCGCAGGCTTAAGTATTTGTGGCCCACGGGCTTAGTTGCTCCATGGCATGTAGGATCTTCCTGGAGCAGGGATCGAACCTGTGTCTGCTGCATTGGCAGGCAGATTCTTAACCACTGTAGCACAAGCAAAGTCCCGACAGTGTTTTCAACAACCAAAAGCTCAAGTCAGATTTCAGAAGGGGTGTTTGTCTACCCGCTTTAAGATGGGTCAACATCTCAGGTCAGCACCATGTGCCCAGACAGAGGGGGCGCTTTTGCTCAGCATCCAGCTGAGTGAAGCTGGCATCCCCCTCCTACAGGGTAGACGTGAAAAGATGCAACACCTAAGGCTAACACTATGCCAACAGGAATGGTGTCCCAGCCCTGGCCACGAAGCTCCAGAACCATGCGGGTTTAAAGGCGTTCAGGCTGCGGGTGATCTTAGCTTCCCCCCACCCCCGCCCAAAAGCCAGTGTAGGCAGGAAGTCTTCTGCTTCAGCTCTCTCTTTCAATGGTCCTCCTGCCCTCTGCACGTCCTTCCATCTACCTGCAAACAAAACACAGGGAGAGGGCCCCCTGGGCTGCTGGTCCAGAAGCAGGGCCCCCCCCCTCCGCCAGTCACCAGAGCTGCAGAATCTCTGCCTTGGACCACGGGTCTGTCATCCTTGGGCTCCCACCCACAGACCCATTTTCTGGGAATAGTAAAAGCAAAAATCAAACAAAAGAGCACTGTACTCTGTTCCTTTCTTTTACACTGAACTGCTGGGCTAACGGGGTGTTACAGTCTAGAGCTGAATGCGGATGACTTCAGCCAGATCTGGACTGTTTTAGAATAAATGTAAAATAAATTCAACAGGCCCTGACTCATGAGAGATAATGGAAAGTCTAACTGCTCCAGGCAAATGTAAAAGAACCAAGACGGGGTTTATTCGGCGCTGAAATATGAGCCCAAAGATTACCCCGAAAGGCTGGCTCCACCAGGCTTGAGCAAGCCAGTTACACAGGGAATCAGAACATTTGAGGCCAAATCCAGAGTTTTTGCCAAAATTGTCTTCCACGACCGTAAGTCCACACCCTCTCTGCAGACCCCCTGGGAAATCTCACCGCATTAATACAGGCGCGAGGGCCCGCGCGTGGTGGTGGCGGCGTTGAGACCCACTCTTTAGGTCACACCTCGACCTTTTTCCATTTCTAAAGTGGTTCTTTCCTTGGCGGAGAGCGCGCCCAGCTAATGTGAGGGTGAAGGGGGAACAGCTCCTCACTCAAGGACCCCCTCCCACCCTACTAGGGGTAACCCCCTATCACTTAGCAACCTTACCTGTTTCTTTGGGGGGGGGGTGTCTCCACGTCACCGCATGGAGCCCCGAAGAGACTAAGAGGATGCGTCTGTCTGAGTTTCAGGGTCAAGCAAAAGCTAAACCATCACTTTCCTGAAACGTCTGATGCCACCGATCCGATCTCAGAAGGGAACAACCGGTAAAGGCGGACGAAGGGGTGGGGGTCTGATTTTGCACCTGGAGTGGGGCGCTGAGATTAAAGTGCACTGCGGGAGGGGCCGGGTGGCCAAAGTCGCTTTCTGCCTGCACGGGGGGCGGAGGGTTGCCCAGCACTGAACTTGGGTCTGTCCCTCTTAGCCCCGCGGGGGCTGCCCCAGGTCACAGAGCAAACGCAGCTCTGGATGCGCGGTCGCAAAGCCAGGATTGCCTCCGATCTGCCGCCGCTCAGACTCGCGCTCCCAGAGGCTCAAGTTCAGGACCTGAGTGAAAATAAACGCGGGCTATAAATAAGCAGGGAGATGTCTTCAAGGAGAAGGTGCCCGCCGCACAAGCGCTCCCTGGAGGGTTTCTCACGCGTCAACATAACGTGGATAAAGGCGCGAAGACGCCCGGCCCAGGGGAGAGGAACCGAGGCGCGCGGAGAGCCCACTTCCTGCGCGGCGGCCGCGGGGGGCCCCCCCCCCCGGGCGCGGGGGCGGCGGGGGCGGGGCGCGCGTGATTCACCGCAGGCGGTCCACGCCTTAAAAGGGCAATCGCTTCCGGTGGCCGCTTGGGGGGGGGGGGCGAGGGCCCACCTCACTCCTGCCTGGGTAGACCGCCCCAATGTTTTCCAAAGGTCCCAAATTCCACTCCAAGGCTGATCCTGGGCTTGATCCCACATTTTTAAACTCGGTTCAATCCCTCCCCTTCCTTCCTGTGTCCCCCTCCGCCTCCTTCCCCTCGCCCTCTTCTGAAACTGCAGTTTCAGCCCTAAAACGTGCTCAGCACCTGCTCCTCTTCCCTGATCCCCATCGTTAAGAAATCCCACCCTTCAAATGATCAGCGCCCTCCTTTTCCTTTCCTTCAGCCTCAAACTTCTCCAAAGCTTAGTCTGCACGGGCTCACCCATCACGGCCCGGCTAGCGTCTTGCACGCTCCGCAAAGGATTCTTTTGAAAACAAGGGGATTTTTATGTTTATCTCATTTCAGACTTAAGGTTGCAAGAATGTTACCAAAACAAAACAAGACAAACAAAAAAAAAAAACAAAAAACCGTCCCCAATCCTTTCTCCCAGCCTTTCTACTTGGGACCATTTTGCCACTTTGGCTTTATCATTCTCTTTCTTTCTATGTAGATGTATTTTTTCCTAAATCTTTTGCAGGTAAATTGCAGACAGCATGTCTCCTTATCTCCAAATACTTGGCTGTGTTTCCACTAAAGACGAGGGCATTCAGTTAGCAAAAGAAAAAAACTCTTGAGGATGCCCAGTGACCTCTGAGCTGCCCAGTCCCATGGCCTGGCAGGGTTCATTCGCTTGACCCTTCTGCCCCTGTGCTCTCTGTCTGTCTCCTCTCCCTCCTCTGATTCTCCCCTTTCCTGGGCCCCTCTCCAGCCCCCACCCCCATAGATGGGTCTCCCCAGGGTCTTACCTCCTGTCTCATTTTACAGCCTCTCCCTGGAGAAGCCGTGGACTCTCACAGTATCAGCTGTCACCCATCCTCAGCAAGCACTGAATCTTAGCCTGGGCCCCCTTCTAAACTTTTACCTGAATGTCCACAGCTTTCCAGGAACCACTACCTGATCCCTTGAAGTCCTTCCACTCCTTGTAAGCGGGACATGCCAAAGAGCTGGATCATGGCCCCTGTACCCGCACCCCCATGCCCCTCTCTGCAGCGCTCTCCAAGTGGAAACCTCCCTCTGAATTCTGCCCCCCTCCAGGCTCTTGCCCAGTTCTTGGTCACACGCCCTGCCACCTCATTCTGACTGTCATCCACCTCCTCCACTCACCTGCCCTGCATCTGGGTCAGACCTCCATGCTCACTTGCCTGTTGGCCGGACTTCCCACCTGGGGCCCCTCACCCATCCATCATCTCTACACCACTGTGAGATCTGCCTTTGATGCAATCCAAGGTCTCTCTTGATTGACATCACAGCCTCCAAGGCTCTCCCATGGGGTTCCAAAGTGCAAACTCTTGGGTCCCTGAAAAGGTATTCAAATGTTGAGGTGTGGGGGGGACATTTTCTGGGGAAAGGCGTATATATTTCACCACATGTTTTTAAGCTCTTTATTGGAATATAATTGCTTTACCACTCTTGTACCTATTTCATCAAATTTTTAAAAGAATTCGTGACCTCTCCCCTCTAAGAAAAGAAGGAGTGGGCTGTGTGTTAAGGTTCAAATTGTTTATGGGATCCAAGACCCCATGGGCCACTTACTGTGGCTCAGTCCAGCTTTCTACACTTGCTGGTCACAAGAGTGGACCCCAGGCACCAGGTAAAAATTCAGACTCCTTGGTCCCTGCCCTGTGGATTCTGATTCAAAAGGTCTGATGGTGGAGCCCCAGGAATCTGTATTTAACCAGCAGGTGAGTCTAATGGGGAAACACTGGACTAGAATCAGCAAGAAAGCCCTCCAGACTTTTGCATTCAGTGTGGTTCCCTCCTGGAATTTCCATCCCTCCATTGATAAATTCCTAATTCTCCTCTGAGGTCCAATTCAACATTAGCGACTTAGGCAAAGTCTTCCTCATCATTCTTGTGTTAGGGACGTGAAGGCAGAGCTGCTGTAGCAAAGAGGCCCCCAACGCAAAGGCTTAACTGAGAGACATGCTCCTCTTCCCTCTCCTGTGAGAGCCCGGGTGGTGTGGGCTGGCGAGGAGGCCCTGCTCCCGTGGCTCACCCTTCTCATTCCTGTCTTGTTCCAGGCCTCGTATGCATTGCTGTGGTTGAAGCTAGGTCCCTGCCAAGCCTGTCAGGCCAAAGACAGGGAAGGGAAATGGGAGGGTCATGCCCAGTGTTTTAAAGTCCCTACCAGGACTTTGCACACCTGACGGGGGCTCACAGTGGCCAGAACTTGGCGACCTGGCATGGCTAGCTGCAAGGGAGGCTGGGAAATGTCATTTCTAGCACATGGTCTCGTGCCACAGTCACCTGCCCCAGTAGAAATAATTGCCATCTGCACAGTTAGAGAGCCCACGTGCCGCAACTACAGAGCCCACATGCTGTGGAACCAGTGTGACATAACTAGAGAGAAGCATGTGCACTGCAAGGAAGAGCCCACATGCCACAACTAAGAGCCGACACAGCCATAAATAAATAAATAAATAAATATTTAAAAAAAAAAGAAAAGGAAAAAAAGAAAGAATTGCTATGTGTCTGCTCTGTGGGAGAACCCAAGCAAAGATGTATTAGACACTTACTATGGGACAGACGTTATATGGCAATTTTCCTACAGTATCTTTTAATTTTATTTATTTTTTTGAGTAGTTGCTTTACACTGTTGTGTTAGTTTCTGCTGTACAGTAAAGTTAATCAGCCATATGTACATATATATCTCCCCTCTTTTTTGGATTTCTTTCACATTTAGGTCACCACAGAGCCCTGAGTAGAATTCCCTGAGCTATACACTAAGCTTTCATTAGTTATCTATTTTACACACAGTAGTGTGTACATGTCAATCCCAACTGCCCAGTTCATCCCCCCCCCCATTATCTTTTAATCTTCACAATACTTTACCCACACTGAGGCAGCTAGGAAAGACCTCCTGAGACCTGTTCTACTGAAGTCTTCTCACTTGGGGCACCAGCGAAAGTTATTTTTTTTACATGTCTGCCTCCCCCACTGAGTATGTGCTTAACAAATGTTATGTAAGTGGTGAATCAGCGTGGGATTATTAAATAAGCTCATGGAAATTATGTAATGCATCATCTCATTGGCTATTTTTGTTTATCCCCCTCTGTCCCCTGAACGAGAATGAGCTCTCGGTCCCTGCAAGAGGTCAGGCAGAGTCTGGACGCCCACCTCAGGGATGCTATCCATGACCCTTTCCATCCTAACATGCTGTATTTCTCCTCCACCTCAACTATGGCTTTTTCATTGGTGATAATTGAGAGTGGGTTCATTCCCCCTCTCAGCAAGCCTGTGCCTAGTGCCTCCTGGTCCCAGGTCCTCTCCGGGTTCTGCGGAGGCTGGGAGGGGAAGACAGAAAACACATCAACGAGAAAATAAACGACAGTAACTCAGACAGAGATAAGGGCTGGGAAGAAAATAAAATAGGACAAGATGAGATTTGTGTGCCTGAGGGCAGGAAAGACCTCTCTCCAAGATGACGATTAAATGGAAGCCTGGATGAGAGAGGGGCAGCCGTGGGGGGCTTTTCCAGCAGAGAAAACGAGCTCTGGGTTGGAGTATCTGAGGTTCCCCAAAGCAGCCAGAGTGGCCGGAGTAGAGCGGGTGAGGAAGGAGACAAGAGAACCAGGTCAGCGCCAGGTGGCACAGGGATGCACAGACCGAGGGTTGGAACCTGTTCTAATGGGACCATAAGTCACGTCCAACTATGAGCAGGCCAGTGATGTAATTCTATTTAGATTGTTCGACAATTATCCCAGCTGCCATGTGGCACATGGATTTTGGAGAGCCGGAGTGGAAGCGGGTTACCTGGGGGGGGATGTTGTTGGGTGGACCACCAAAGACCTGATGGAGGCTTTGGCTGGGGGGACAGCATCGGAGACAAGAAGTGATGGATCTGCTTTGTAGGTGGCCCACAGGTCTTGCTGAAAATGCTTCTCCCCAGGTAGCTTCCATGTCCTCACCTCCCATGATGTTAATACTTATTCATTACCTCCCCTGGCATAAAGGAACCGCAACACAGTGCCTGTGTGGCGATCAGTGCAATGTCCCCCTCCTGGGGGCTCTAAGGCTATATCTCTTCTTTGACTGGGTGGATCACACTGGCAGTTGGGCTAGTCAGCTTGGCCTTTTCACTCGCTGGGAGACGATTGTGGACATTGGCCCTGTTTCCCTCGGTCTCAGGCCCATAGGAAAGACAGACAATGAACAAATAAAGACACAAAGAAACCTAAAATGCCTCCTGTGAGGAGAGTGTAACACAGTGCCAGGAGGACACACAAGAGGGGCTTTGACTCACCAAGAGCAGTCAAGGGAGGCTTGGAGGAAGCACCACAGGAGCTGACCTGGGAAGGAAGGGGTGGGCTTGGGGTGGAGAGCATGTGGGCAGAGTCAGTAGCTTGTGCAAAGGCCCTGGGGCAGGAACCTTTATTGCGCAGAGAGCAAGGAAGGTAGGATGGGTCTGAGCATGGGTAGGTTTGCTTGTCGCAGAAGAGAGAGGCATTCCTTGGCGCTGTCTGGATAGTCTGTGAAGATGAGAAAGCAGGTCAGAGCCTTGGAGAGCAGAGAGGGTTTAATAAAGGTACTTATCTTTTAATTGAACTATAATTGATTTACAGTATTGTGTTATTTTCAGGTGTATAGCAATGTGATTCAGATATATACATTTATTTACTTTTTCAGAATCTTTTCCATTATAGGTTGTTGCAAGATAGTGACTATAGTTCCCTGTGCTATGAAGTAGATCCTTGTTGTTTATCTGTTTTATATATAGTGGAGTGTATATGTTAATCCTGTACTCCTAATTTATCCCCCCTCATTTCCCCGTTGGTAACTATAAGTTTGTTTTCTATGCATGTGAGTCTGTTTCTGTGGGTTTTTTTTTTTTTAAATAAACTTATTTATTTATTTATTGGCTGTGTTGGGTCTTCTTGCTGCTTGTGGGCTCAATAGTTGTGGCTCGTGGGCTCTAGAGCGTAGGCTCAGCAGCTGTGGCTCATGGGCTCCGTTGCTACAGCGCCCGAGCTTCATTGCCCCGTGGCATGTGGGATCTTCCTGGAGCAGGGATCCAACCCATGTCCCCTGTGTTGGCAGGCAGATTTCTTAACCGCCATGCCACCTGGGAAGTCCTATTAAAGGCATTTTTCAAACAGCATTTCACAGACTATTCCTGATTTGAGGAAAAGCTATGTCACTAAAAATGTATATTTGACCTAGAGATGCTAAGTTTTATTGACAGTTTATATTGATGATCCAGGTTCTGAAATCTCTCCTCTGGCCCCAAAGCAATTGTTTAAATCAGTCCAGTAAGTACAAGCACCCATGGCCCTGACATCCTTGCTTAGGATTCCTGGATAATTCCACAGAGGGAGAGGAAGAGTGGCCCAGTCACTCATTCAATTGTCATTTTATCCTGGTGACAGTTCCAAGCAGTTTAAAGTTTGCCTAAAAAAGGGTACAGTCAAATCAAAGGAGATCTTCCATATCTCCTGATGCAGGGACCTCGCCTACTACATTTTTTCTGTATCAAAAAGAGAAAACAGCCCGCTAGGCTAGTGAGAATCAGTTACCCACTACCATACAGAGGACTCCCCCCCACCCCATTTTTTTTAAACGATTAACTTGGAGCACCTTGAAGAAAGTAAGCCCAGCCTCCCCTCCACCTCTGCCCTGCTTTTTAAAATAATTCACTGGGGAGAAATTGCCACATTGCAAAACTTGTGAAATGCCTGCCAATTAGAGAAAAGTTTCTCTAACCTGAAGCAATGTGGGTATAAAAGCAAAATCAAAATCAACAAAAAACTGAAGGGAGGAAGGTGCTTACATACATCATGAGTTAAAATGCAAATAATTTTTTCTTGATAAAAAGATAACTTGGACCTGACTTAACAGAGAAAAAAAAATACAGGCAGAGTCAGGGCACAAAAATTAAGATTTTTTTCTACAAACCCTAAAATTATTTATGGTGGAGAAAAATGCCAGGGGTGGGGTGCATTAGTGCTCAGTTTCAGAAGGGCAGAGGTGTTGGTACGTAATAACATCCCAAACCCTTCAACCCTGGGGATTTATCCAATTGAATGAAAAAAACAAAAAACAAAAAACAAGTTGTATGCACAAGGATGCTTATTGCTTCATTATATGCAATATTTTAAAGAAGTTAGATTTATTCTGGAAAGAATGGGAGTAGGGTGTCAGGTGTGAGTCAAATGGTCCAACGGCATTTAGAATTGATGAAGGTGTGGAGGATGGATTAAGGGGTAGGTGAATCAGTGTAGAAAAGAGATGAGGCGTGTTTGACTAAGGCTGTACCATCAAGATTAGAGAGGAGAGCTTAGTCAAAGAGATATTTAAAGGCTCATTTAAATGTGCATAGGGAGAGGGAGGGAGGAAGCTAGAATGATGCTTGGTTTGGGTAGATGATGGAATAGCCCGAGAAGATGAAGAGTGCAGGTGAATGAGTCTGATGTCTGTCTCTCTGCCTGTCTGACTGTCTGGGGGCTGGAGTGAAGAGGTGGAGGGAGCAGGCAGTTCTGATGCTAAGTCTGAACCACCCACGGAATATCCAGGTAATGGCATCCGAAAGGAGGCGGTGAAAAATGTAGGTCTGGGCTGAGGGAGGAAGGTGTCTGGAGACAAATAACAATAAATGAACGTTTTCCGTAAGATGCGTGAGGTCATGCGTGGCTCCCTCCTTTCCTCACCGTGGTCTTCACCCCCTTGGATCTTTCCGAGGCAGCTGCTACTGCCGACCACCTTCTGGAAGGTCTCTCCTCCATCAGTCCTGCCGACTACCTTCTGGAAGGTCTCTCCTCCATCAGTCCTGCTGACTACCTTCTGGAAGGTCTCTCCTCCATCAGTCCTGCCGACTACCTTCTGGAAGGTCTCTCCTCCATCAGTCCTGCTGACTACCTTCTGGAAGGTCTCTCCTCCATCAGTCCTGCCGACTACCTTCTGGAAGGTCTCTCCTCCATCAGTCCTGGAACCCACACGTCCTTTATCTTTTCTTCTCCCCAAGTAATTCATTTTTACTGTAGGGAAGAAAAACTAGAAAATACAGAAAATTAAAAAAGAAAAATTAACTCAATATTCTGTAATAGCTTACATGGGAAAAGAATCTGAAAAAGAATGGATATATGTATATGCATAACGGAATCACTTTGCTGTACACCTGAAACTGACAAAACGTTGTAAATCAACCATACTCTAATATAAAATAAAAATTAAAAAAAAAAGAGAAAAATTAGAGTCACAAAGCCTTTTGACATATATCCTTACAACTCTTACTCACCCTTCAAGGGCCACCTGCTCACGTCCCTGAGTTTCCTCCCCATCACACACACTCAGTGCAGCCTCTTCTGATGAATGTTTACCAAAGGTGGAACTAAAAAACTACTTGCAGCACTACTTTTCTAAAAAGCTGGATCATTTAATGAATGTATTCATATAATTTTATTTTTTACCAAAATAAAACCACTCTGTTTTATAGTGTGTTTTCGTCCTATGTTAATACGTCAAGATTATCTTTATACACGCATCTCAATCTGTGCGATCCTTTTGGTTGCTGCCTAGTTGTCTCTAATCCGCTGCTTTACACAAACATCTCTACCTGCTTGTTCCATTATCTTCTAAGAATAGAATTGTTGGGTCAATGAATATGCCAAATTTTCAGCTTTTGATGGAGGTTGGAAAATTGTCTCCCAAAACGTCTATTCATCTGTACATCCACGTTTTTGCTTTTATACACTTTTTTTTTCCTATTACAAAAATAGTGCATGTTAACTATACGCAGAAGGCAGATGAGGGGATATAGGACATGTGGGGAGCCTGAACGAAAGCAACGTGCTGCCCGGCAACCCCTGTGAGGTAACTGTGTCCCGTTTTCGTCTAGATGGATGCCCTCGGGAGTCAGACCGTGGCTCGAGGGCCGGGTTTACCGTTCCTGACAGGGTGGCCTCAGATAATTACCTAATATCTTCTGCTTTCTCACCTGAAACGGAAGACGACAGTAACAGCACGGCACAGGTTGTCAGGACTCATGGCAGCATGTAGCTCAGTGCCTCGTACATTACAAGCTCTCAAGCTGAGCTCCTCTAATTCTGCTTGCACTTTGCTTTCCTATCCCGGTGACATAAACAGACATCTTCCCAAGATGTAGCAAATGGGCACCTCTGGGCCCATCTTTTACATGAGCCCTGGGCCTGTACCCTGGATCCCAGGCTGTTAATACCACCCACGGTATTTTGCTGCAGGTAAGTTTTCTTTTGGTCCCACTCAGACTAGTTACAAGTTTTTCCTCCCCACCTGCCTGCCCCATCTTACCCACTGTCATCTGTCCTCAGAGGCTCCCAGGCAGGAGCCACCAGTACACCTCCCTCCCCCTCCCACAGTTAACTGGTTCCAGGCAATTCTGTGATTCCACGATCCAGGGAGTGGCTGGAGACAGACCGGCCTCGATCAAAATGCCGGCCCTGCTCTTTACACACTGTGTGACCAGGAGCAATTCCCTTCCTTCTCTGAGCCTCGGTTTCTTCCTCTGTGAGATGGGGTGATAGCAGACCTACCACTTAGGGCTGTGGTTCTGATGGTAAAGGGAGACAATAAGTGCTTCGTGTCTCCAAGGGGTGAGCTCCGATGTGCCCTATTAACGGTTAGCATTGTGTCTTCTGCTCTCTGGCCTTTGCTGTTGGTCAAGCGCAGACCCAGCCCACCTGTGGCGCAGACACGGCCTCCCACCTTCAGCCTTTCCCAGGCCAGATTTCCTTGTGCAGCCAGCATGATCTTCCCATGGCGCATGTCTAGAGCTTGTCATCCACTCAGGACTCTTGACGGCTCATGCCCACCTACACACTAAACCCTGAATTGTCCTCGCAGGGTTGCCTTGGCCCATGTCTGTTTCCGGCCTGGTCCCTCCTCCGCCTGCACCCACCCTACCTGGCTTCCGCCTCTCCATCTCTGCGTCGACCGCCTGTCTGTCTCCCCTGTACTTTCCTATCCTTGTTTGTGATGGTCCCACCACCAGGATGGACACCTGTATCCCAGCAGTCTCCTAGCCCAGCTCAAACATCCCTCCTGCAGCCGGTCCTCCCAGCCCTCCCCCAGGACATTCAACGTCCTCTCCCCTGACCCCCACCCCTGGCGCTCCTCTCACTGCCCTCCACCACGTGACATGGAGGGTCCATCCCCCCCCAGGACTCTGTGCCCTTCTGGAAGCAGATACCCTTCTCGTCACGTCTGCATCTACCACCCCTGCCCCAGCTCCCCTCCACAAACTCCCAATGTTTGTTTGTTAACCGCATCGTTAATAAATAACATTCTCCTGGGGTTTCCACGTACAGAAGTTTACCCACAGGCCAAAGGTTCACAGAGACCACTTCCCTTTCCCATGACTTATGCTGAGATGACAAGTGCATAGAATTTTTAAAACCTGCAGTACCCCTCACCCAAATGGATGCGTCATAGACGCCGTGTACTCATGTGTTGTGACACACGTGTGCCTTGACTGTCACGTTACCGTTTTTTCATGATGATTCAGCGAGCACAGAACGTGCATCACGTATGTCTTTCTTCTCCCTGCAGAGGCAAGAGAACGGTGGCTAATGACACCCACTCTCCCTCTAAGGCAGGATAACCGGGCTGTACTATAGAGAGGGGTGGGGCTCGGACGTGGACTTTGCTCTCCTTTCCTAAAGGCATGTAAGTTTCAAGTAAATCTGTTCGGTCCTGTTGGGAAAGATGATGCAACGTGACGAGAGAGGAAGTGGGGAGTTGCCTTCCTACTAGGAGCTAAGGAATGTCACGTCGCTGAGTGCCCTTCACATTCCCAGAAACATGTCGTGGTTGAGAAGGAGGCGGATGACTCAGAGTTCCCTCGGCCGCTGAGCTCGAGCCGCGTTAACGAGGACAGGCTGGCGGCGGGGAGCGCAGCCCGTGCTCTGTGCCAAGTCGGCGTGCCCTCCCCGCGTCTGGGGGCTGCCCTGGCCCTGGGCGTGTGGACACCGGCTACGTAAACACAACACCGTTTCTCAAAGCTGGAGCGAGGGGTCCGAGGGGCGCACGTGTCAATGCTCAGCTGTCCAGACGTGTCAAATCCGACTCTGTGAATTCGGCTGCGGTTCAGATTATTCCTTTTGCGGAAATGGGCAGGGGGGTGCCTTCTGTGCTTAGAACAGGCTCCTGTGACAAAGTTCCTCTCTGGTGTTCGGAGACCTTGGAGCTTTATTCTAACTTGGCGATTCCTTCCTGGTCTTCTTGTTTCCTCCCTCATTCTCCAAGTGAAACACTTCTCTAGTAGAAAGACCTGGAAAATTATTTCAAGGGCAAGAATCTGGCAACAGTCCCTGAATGCAAAGCACATGCTTTGCAGGGGTTTTTGATGTTTCAGAGAAGAGCCACCTGTTCCTTCCACCCACCTCCGGGCGCCCAGCCATGGGGCTCATCAGCGGCGAGATGGGACCAGTCAGCAGCCTGCCTCGCTGGGCAGAGGTTTTCAGAGGCTTCCTCTAGCCCCCAGTCGCCCTGCTCCATCCTTAGGCAGGATCTCCTCTGCCAGCCTATGGAAGTCGCTGTTTCAAGGCCAATAGCCCAAAGCAACACGGAGCAGCGGACCCCCGCCCAGGTGTTATTTGCAAACTCATAGTTACTCACCTGGAAGAGAGAAAACTCAGATCTCCCAAGGCTGCCAATAAGAATCTCACATCCTCTAAAGGCAACACAGGCTTTGAAGGATCCCTGAGATGCTCACCAAACAAACATCCGTTTGCCACGAGAAACCTGGAAGGTGGCAGGTGGGCACCGTAGCCTTCCACCTCCTGCAGCCGGCGTATCTCAACATCTCCTAACCTCATCATCACTGAAACTAGCCCTGCTCTCTGACCCAAGGCTTTTTGTCCATGTGGCAACTAAACTGATGAGAGACAGCCCTGCCTGTATCACCTGCAGACAGGAATAGAAGACAACGGCGTGGGGGCCAGAGACTAAGTGTCTGGAACTGCGCTGGACAGAGTGGGTCTGGCTCCTAGCTCCCCATGCTCTGAGCTCTCTGTTAAACCTCTCTGGGCATCCTTGAACCTCTCTTCACGCCTGAAAACCAGGAATAATAACAGGGTTGTGATCAGGGCCAAAGAACTCCCTATTTTTGTAAAGTACAGTGCCCGGCACTCCACGATGCTTAATGAACGAATAAACACAAGATTCCTTCCTGGGGAGCGTTTAGTGGCAGGCGCTGCCTTTGGACATGGGGTCCCCATCCTAGGGCCTGAGTCTTACCCCATGGGGCCTCTGAGGGTTAAATCCCACAGCTCCACAGAGCAGGGAGGTCGGAGTCCAGCGAGGCTCAGAGGGAAGGTCTGTGCCATCAGGAGTTGCCGCCTTAAGTGGCAAAACTTGTCTTTCCCAAATGAAGGATTCAGATGAATGGGGAAGGGGCCCGTGGCACCCCTGTTTCCACACCTCTCAGAAGAGTGCTTCTTCTAAGGGTGAAATCAGCTTTGAGAAACTGTATTGTTCACCTGCTAACCTGGGAATTCTTTCAGACAGCCGCTGAGATAGAGGCCAATCCCAATTCTCCCATCACCAGGGTCAGGCTGGTCAGGAGCTGGAGCCCCGTCCCCGGCCCTTCCTGGAAAGGTTGTAGGTAAAGGTTGCAGATAAGAAAGGCTCAAGCTTGCATCCCGCATGACCTGGGCCTCTATCACCCCAGGGCCATTGCAGAGGTCCCAGCCTGCTCACCTCTGGCCAGATTCTGCTTCCTGGGAACGTGGCGGGGCAGATACACGGGATCCTATGTGCAAAGGAGACCCACACATGGGGTTTCATGCTCTGCGATTACAATCTTGAACTTAATAATTTTATCCCTGACCTTGTGGTTTGTAAATGAAGTTCAGTGGGATGATGAAGCGTGTGTTGGGGGCTTAGAGCCACACGCATGATCATACCGGCCACTTCCCCTGGGTCCTTGGCTGTCTGCTGCCCGGTTCCCCGATGTCCTGGGGGAACCAGGTCCCCTTCTGTGCCCCTGTCCAGTGACCGTTGATACTCTCTGCCTCCAGTGGGGCCTGGCCCCAGGCGAGAGGAGAGTCGGGGTTGGGGGCATGCACCCCACTCGGAGTCACAGGGTTCCCAGGCACGTGGTGGGGAGGGGTGGTCTGTGCTGACCCCCCCCACCACCCAAGGAAGTACCCCATTAAACAGCAAGTGAAAAACACCATGACATGTCGAGAGAGAGTCCATGGGAAAAAGGACAAAGCTTTTCTCTGGCTTTTAGAACAAGGAGTCCTGCATTGTCACTTTGCCCTGAGGCCCCACAAAGGATGCAGTGTCATCTCAACTCGGCCAGAAGTGTCGGCCTGGACGATGCGTTCAGGTTCTATGTTTTAGGTTTTGTGTGTTCTGTGTGTTACACGGCAGAGGGCTGCCTCTCATCCAGGGGTGCATGGGGTGTTGGGGTGAGCTGGCCCACTGGCCACTTGCGGGGGTCTTTGTAGTCCTGTGGCCTCCACAGCCAGAGGCCCAAGGTCACCTGCTCCAAGCCTGACTTCCTCACCTGTGAAAAGAGATTAGGCAACACAGTCTTCAAGATCTTTTCTAGCTCTGAAAGCCTCTTATGGTTCCAAGCACACGACAGGGCCCATGTTCTGCTCTGAAAACCCAGTGTGGGAGATACAGGATCCTCTGGTTTCCTGGCAACAAAATAATGTTTATAACTATTGGCGATAGAAAACAACAGAAAGGGACCTGTGTTTTTTGTTTGTTTGCTTGTTTTGGTTTTTTAAAAAGAATCATTTATTAATGATTGTGATTTTATTTTATTTTTTAATAAATTTATTTATTTGTTTACTTATTTATTGGCTGCGTTGGGTCTTTGCTGCTGTGCTCGGGCTTTCTGTAGTTGCGGAGAGCGGGGCCTACTCTTCACTGCAGTGCACAGGCTTCTTATTGTGGTGGCTTCTCTTGTTGTGAAGCACAGGCTCTAAGCACAAGGGCTTCAGTAGTTGCGGTACATGGGCTCAGTATTTGTGGCTCTCAGGCTCTAGAGCGCAAGCTCAGTAATTGTGGCACACAGGCTTAGCTGCATCGCGGCATGTGGGATCTTCCTGGGCCAGGGCTTGAATCTGTGTGCCCTGCATTGGCATGTGGATTCTTAACCACGCTACCAGGAAAGTCCCAGAACCTATGTTTGAAGTGCCGTTCCGTGATTCAGACTTACTGCATGAGAAGCTGCACAGTATCTCAGACCCCAGGCTTGGTGGACAATGAAAGGAGAGGTTAGTAAACATCCCCTCTGCTGTTGGGAGGGTCGAATAAGGAAGCCCGTGTACAAAATTACTGAAACCCTCTCTGTGATAACGTGCCAGGACTTTTGCTCTTTAAAAACTTTGTATAATTGAGACAGAAAGAGACTCACAGATGTAGAAAACAAACACGGTTACCAAAGGGGAAAGGGCAGGGAGGGATAAATTAGGAGTTTGGGATTAACAGGTACACACTACTATATATAAAATAGATAACCAACAAGGACCTACTGTAGAGCACAGGGAACTCTACTCAATATTTTGTAATAACCTATAAGGGAAAAGAATCTGAAAAAGAATATATATATGCCTAACTGAATCACTTTGCTGTACACCTGAAACTAACACAACATTATAAATCAATTCTACTTCAATAAAAAAGTGAAATTAAAAAAAGTTTTGTATTATTGGGAAATGGATTAAAAATATGAGGCTTGGTTTAGCATCATATCCTAAATTAGCTAACATGGTGTGGACCCCAGGGCCCACCATGGCTATGGAGGGACAGATGTGTGAGGTTTGCGCATATGGGAACCTGCATGGTTAACATTCTCCAAAAGACCATGGAAATATACTTAGAAAAGATATAAGAAAGTTCTAGATTGGTGGCTGAAGTCTCCCCTTCCAGATCATCACATAAGTCCAAAGTCACCCAGAAAAGAAAATACCCACCCTGCTCCACATCCTGGATACTGTCAAGTTTCCCAGCAAGGAGATCTTCAGAACACTGCCGCCCTACTGCATCCAGGCAGTGGAGTTCCTGGCATCCTTGGTCCATTGAAACCAATGTGGAGGATGTGACCCACATCTAACAGCCAAGTCTTTTTTTTTTTTAACCCAAATCTATGACAGACAGTTTTCCACCCAAAAGAGGCTCAGATTTGAAAGTCCCTAAAATTACTTTTACTTTTCCCTCGAGTGGGACATAGATTCTAAGAAACAGTATTATCACCTCATTAAATGTGTCAGTAAGTTTTAAAATTTGGGAGAAAAAGTTAGCAAACACAGGGGGCCCTGCAACGTTTGCTTGTGTGCCAAGTATTTCCTCCACTCAAGGCTGCATTGCTTTGTATCATTGGGAAAGGGTTTGGGTGAAATCGAGGTACCAACCTTTCGATGTGGTGTCCTTCCCTGATGAGTTATCCTTCACAGTAAGAGTGCGGCAGCTCTTCGCCTGGTTCCAGACAGAGCCCAGGGTTTTAAACCTCATCGCCTTTTGGGACAAAGAATGGTTGGGATTTTAGAAATCCTGTTATTTCGGATTGCCGGGCTGGCCCAGGAAAACGACCAGACACGTGGGAAAGAATGTAAGGGCAAGATAGTCATCAGAAAAATTAACAAAGGCTTTAAAGATTGTGTCATAACAACAGATGCTTACAGTGGTTAAAAGCACACACACTGTTATTCCTTCTGCCCCAAACTATTTCCTAAGACAGTGAAATCAGCAATGAAGGAATTTCCTCCTTTAATCGGCATGAAGGTTTGGCCGCAGGTCAGTCTCAGATGTCTCGAAAGGCTGAGAGAAGACAGAGGTTTTAACTTCATCTCTCAGAAATCTTTTCCAATTGTACAGCAGGTGCAGCCATCTGGGGCAAATATTTGGGGCAAAAAGAAACTCTCTTCTTTTCGAAGAATTGATCAGTAAAGATCCCAAAGCTGGCTTACCTAGCAAGGATCTAGCCAATTCCAGGACCAGTTTCTCTCCCCGTTGACACATTCTGGAAAAACGACTAACCCTTGCTGTACCTCAGTTGTCCCAAGTGCAAAATCGGAAAAATTATTTTAACCCACTTTCTAGTACTGCAGGGAAAACACAACCCTGGAGAATGCTCGAGAAGTATTCTCCTGTAGCTAATCGTCCCATAAATGCTTAAGATTTCCAGGCCCCTGGGAAGCCTGCACGGTGTAAAGTAACAGCTGATTTACCTGATGGGAACCTGTTGTCAGGGCGTTAGGAAATGTCCCATTGCAGGGCTGTAGTGAAATCAGAGCAGAAGGAAACCAGGAGGTGTGTCCTGTAGGAGCCTGAATTTTCAAAAGTCTGGGGCTGAACTGGGAGGCAAGTTACTTCTGTCCTCTTTCTTGGCCCACTGCAGAAAGTATTTTTATTTTATCACATACACGTTTTCCTCCTTCCCTTGGTCATGAATCAGAACATTTTACAGCTAGAAGGAGTTTTAGGGATGTTCTAGTTATTTCTCATTTTGCAATCAGCAGGCCCTGGAGCTAAGAGGCACCAAGTGTTCTGACGCTAAGTATTGTTCAAAGGAACCACTGAGCTCACCCCAGCCACAGCCCGTTCAGCAGCCGAGCTGCCTACTCCCACTACAGGGAACTCTCCCACCGAAGAGTCTTCGTCCTCGGGCTTTGTGGACACGTGTCCTTTTGGAGAAGCCACCCTTAGGGGCCGAGGGGCCAAGGGCTGCGCTCAGGACGGGACCCTCGGTTGGGAGAGGGGAAAGGTCAAGGCGATCATCGTCCACTCGGCCACTTCCCAAGTGAGCACACGGTGATCTTCACCACAATCTCAGCAAACAGGCATCTTATTCCCACCCGAGGAAGATGCAGGTTGGACGTGTAAGCCACCTCCCCCGGGGGTGGGAGACTCGGGCTTCGCGCCCAGATTCCAAGGCTGGACTTCTTGCCACTCCCCCGAGGCTTTATCAGAGAAACCGTGTCCCAGGCAGATGACCAAGGCAAGGACTCGGCATGGGCGTGGGGGTGGAGGGGAAGTCTGAAACCGGAGGATAAACTTGAAGCAGCGGGGCAAGAAGCCAGTTCACAGACCTGGAGGTCAAGAAGGGCATTGCTAACTGGACGGCCGGGCTGGGAGGCCTGGGCCCTGGAGTCCACCTGTCACTTAGCCACTGTCCTGAGCAAACCCAGCCCCTGTGACGCGTGGAGTCTGGAATGTGGCAGCCCTCTGGACTTCCAACCAGATGTTGCCTGCTGAGTCAACTGCCGTTTCAGCTCCTATTAGCAGACAACAGCTGTCACCCCGCTAGGGCCTGGCCCCACCCCGGACACCTGAAGAACAGATCCAGGTCACGGTTCACAGAGTTCCAAGCTGGGTGCGGGGAGGGGGTGGTCAGACCGCCTGGCTCTCTATCCCGCCTTCCTCACTTAGCAGCTGCGTCAGCTTGGGCAGGTCACGTAACCTCTATGTGCCTCAGTTTCCCCATCTGTACAGTGGGGGAACTCGTAGGCGATAACGGCACCCATCGCGTAGGGCATTTGATGGTGCAATGAGTGAGTGCCGAGAGCTGCAGTAGGTGCTCAGAAAGGGCCCACGACTGTCTCAGCAGAGGGAGCACTCCCCTGAAGGGACCTCTCCGGGCCCTCATCCAGCTGGGGACATGCTGTCTTCTGAGTCAGGCCGCTCCATTTTTGGATGGCTCTGACTAAGAAAATTCTTCCTTGCTTTCAGCCAAGTCCACCTCCCCACAGCTCCCACGCGCTGGTCCCAGCTCTGCCAGAAGGCAAATGTCAAAAAAATATTCTTGAAAGAGAGGACATCGAATGTAAATAAGAATGCTAGAATCGGGTTGAGGAATTAGTCTCCCTCCTCGCTGCAGCCGTTCCCACTGCTAAGCCCAGATGGGGTCCAGGGTCGGGGGCAGCGGGGGGTGGGGGGGGAGGATGGGGGGGGGGAGTCTACGACCCCCTCAGTTCAGTGGGGAAACTGGCTAAAGCTCTGAGCTCTTCTCTGCTTCCTTTAGAAATGCATTAATCAACTTCTCCCTCCGTTCTTTGCAGCCGGCAGCATGCTGCTGACTGCCGTGAGACCAAGTCACAAGTTACCCCCCAGGAGCAAAGGTGACAGTCACCAGGCTGCAGAGCCTTGACCTCATCTCTCTTCATACGTGCCGTCCACCCCGTAATCACTGTGCTTCCAGGAAGCGTGCCTGCCAGGGAGCACACACGGCCGGCCTCCTGTTTACAGAGACTTTCTGGAGTCAGGTATATAAAGTCACGACCCGTGTGTCCCTTCCCTACCTTCCTTGGCAGGTATGTGACATAAAAAATGTACACATCTTTTTTTTGGACAGATTAGACAGTTTAGGTCTCCCGTGATGGTTGTTCAAAAGGATTTGAAATAGAGTTTCAGTGTTGCATGGTGAAGAAGTTCTCTGAGCTCTGTTGCACGATGCAAATACACTTAACACTACTGAACTGTAGACTTAAAAATGATTAAGATGGTAAATCTCAAGGTAGTGCTTTTTACCACAATAAAAAAATATTTAAGGATGAAATAGGTCCATGAAATAATATGACCCAGTGGCCTCAAAATGACGCGAGAGGATGCGAAAGTTCATCGAGCTGTAGACATGTGATTTGTGCACTTTTCTATAATATTGGACTTTGTTAAAAAGTTTATATAAAAAAATAGTCACAGAGGAGGAGAAAGTAAAGTGGGGGCTACAGGTGAAACATTATCCATGGGTTGGGTGAGTACTCGTCTATTCTTGTGTATGTTTGCAATTTTTCATAATAAGAGAATAGAAATGCAGGAAACATTTGAAATGTTAGGGACTTCCCCGGTGGTCCAGTAGTTAAGACTCTGCCTTCCACTGCAGGGGGCACGGGTTCCATCCCTGGTCAGGGCACTAAGATCCCACATGCCACGAGGTGCGGCCAAAAATAAAGAAATAAAATGTTAGAAAAGCGATTTGAACATTTCATGCATAAATCAGTTAAAACTCTGGACGCAGGTGTCAACTCCTCTCAGCAGCTCTGGGGCAGGACAGGAGTGAATTTGCTCTGCAGGGCACGGTCGGCCGCAGTCTCAGTTACACTCAAGGCATTTTTGCTACTCTAAGTGCTCACCCCAGAATCCGAGACAAAAAGCAGGGGTCCCATCTTTGTTCCCCGGGCCCCTTCTCCCGCCTTCTCTGGCTGAACACCGCTCTCCTCTCCCAGGCCCTGGGGACCCCAGGTCTTGCGAGCTCTCCAAGGACTTGGCTGCAGAGACCCTCCAGCCCCTCTCAAGGTCAAGTGCAGCCCCACCCTTCCCAGCAGAGGTGCTGTGTGCAGAGAGGGCCCCTTCTGCCCTCCGAGTCTCCTTCCCAGGGCACACAAAAGCTGTCTGCCAGAATGCCCTCTGGGTGAGCCCTGCTGCCCCATCACAGACAATCCAATTCACTTCCCTCCCCAGGGCCTGAATTAAAAAAGCTTTATAGCTCGCCATCTCCAGTGGGTGCTGAAGAAGCTCAGCCTTCTCAAAATGAAAAAGGGAGGCTGCAAGGAAATGGGCTGCATTTCCCTATGCCTCCGCCAGGGCGGGATCCAAGCAAACACCCGCCAAGGGAAGAAGACCTGTGCCTGGGCTTTCCCTCATCCTCACCACATCAGGTCAGCGAAAACTGCCAAGCCTCAGAGGGCCACCTGATGATTCCATCTCCGGGGCCCCAGTGACAATCAAGGTTACCCAGGGTGGGACTTCTAGGCAGGACGGTTCCACCGGCTCCAGAGACACCCCATGAAGTCGGATCTGGGGTTGGGGCAGCCGCATCCCCGCCCCCACTGCTCTGTCATCAGGTGAGAGGTGAGGGCTGGTGACTGACAGGCAGGGGCCATCGGCTCAGGGAGAAAAATCTGGGTGTAATTCAGATCCCGTTTGCCTTCCTCCTGTTTTACATGTTAACTAGAGCCTACCACCTCCTCCCTCCAGGTCAGTCCTTCATCCCTTGACATCGGGTGGGTACACAAAACACCTGGAGTCCCCAACGGCCCCCTGGACTGCTCCCCCTCCCCCTCCTGGGCCCACCCTCTGGAGCCTGGAGCCAGCCCCCGCCCCTGGCGGGCTCTGAGCACAGCAGCCTCTGGTTCACCTCCCGCTCCTCCGGCCACGTCTTCCCTGTGCTTTCACTTGACTGCCTTTCTCCTCCCTCCTCCCTGCACGTGGACGCGTCCAAAGGTTCTGGTCTTGGACCTCCCTCCCCCCTCTCTCCCAGGTCATGACCACTCCTAGTTTACCGAGGGCACGAACTCCCTCCTGAATCAACAAGGGGCACTGACTCAGCGCGTGGGAGGCGGTCCTGGGCACCCGGACCCTCTCTCCACCCGAAGCCCGGGCGCCACCTGTACGCTGTGTCCCGAAGCCCTGGGACCCCTGCTATTTGTGAGCCCCTCCCCAGGCCCCCTCCCCCTGCTCCCAAGTCGCAGAAAGCTCTTGGGAGACACAGAGCCCGGCATCCCATCAGGTTAATCCTTCTGGTCACCTCGAATTTTCTTCCTAGCAAAATCCCAAGCTCCTATGATGGGGAGGGAGCTATTTATTTGGCCCCAGTACCCCTTTCCATCCTCTCTCTCGGAAAACCTGAACAGGACAGGGCAATGGAACCCACACAGCGGTGTCGCCCAGTCACGCTCCCACCATCCCCGTGAAGTGCTGCTTCCCCCGTCTCCTCTTGTTTGTTTGTTTGTTCGTTTGGCTGAGTTGGGTCTTTTTTTACTACACACGGGCTTTCTCTAGTTGCGATGAGTGGAGGCTACTCTTCACTGCAGCGCACAGGCTTCTCACTGCAGTGCCTTCTCTTGTTGCGGAGCTTGGACTCTAGGCACACGGGCTTCAGTAGTTGCAGTGCGTGGCCTCAGTAGTTGTGGCGCATGGGCTTAGTTGCTCCTCAGCATGTGGGATCTTCCCGGACCAGGGATTGAACCCGTGTCCCCTGCTTTGGCAGGTGGATTCTTAACCACTGCGCCACCAGGGAAATCCCTCCCATCTCTTCTTGCTCCCAGTTTTAGGGGAAGATGTTTCTCACTTCCCTTCCCTGCAAACTCTGCCCTTACCTTCCCAGACCCTTGGCTGAACCTCAAGTCTCCCACCTATTACCCCATCTTGGAGACTTAGGCTCCTTACCTGCAAAGTGGGGATAATTCTACCTGCCTATTAGCTAGTTAGTGCTCAATTCTCGAAGCTGTGATGGTGATGGCAAGAATGGATCGGTCCCCAACAATTTGTGCTTCAATCCAGAAGGTGCTCCCTTGGACACACAGCCCTGCTCCACCAGTCCTGCTACAGGGGGTGCACCCCAACACCTTCATAAACGAGAAGTCCAGTTAAAGTGCATCCCATCTCCTCATGTTTAATTGATTCTTCCACCATTGGTGCCCACACATCTCCCAATGGTGGGATTTGCAGAACGAAGGAACTTGATGAAATGATGGGTCCAGCTTCATGTGCTCTCTGGGCATCCTCCTCTCTTCCCCCCTTGCCCTCCCACCACTTCTGCCTAAACCCAGTCATCCAACAAATACTGTATTGGGTACCTACTTTGTGCCAATCGCTCTCTTAAACAATGACAAGGATGGTGATGATGAAGGTGGAGGAGGAGGAGGAGAACGGCTCCTATTTCCTGAGCACTTAGTATGTGCCAAGCACCGTCACGTATCTGGAGTCATTTAATTCTCATAAGGGACCCGTCTGTTCCCCAGAAACCCATTTCTGGGTGCAGTCATCATCGTTGTTTCACAAATGGACAAGCTGGGGCTAAGCTGCCTGAGGTCACAGCAGTTCCCTGGAGGCTACCCAGGGAGCCTAACCCGCATGCCTGCCCCCAGGCTGCATCCATTGCTAGCAGAGGGGAGAGATATAAAGGAGGATGTGGACCAGGAGGCAACCTGATGAAGCCAGGGAGCAAAGTGCCGTGGGAAGTGCTCAGGACCCGCTTCAGGAGGAGCATCCGAGGGTGACTCTTCACCAAGACCTGGGAGATAAGAGGCCCAGGTGCACGAGGTATGGGCAGAAGAGAAGGGATGACTGAGGCTCCCACCGTCCTGGATTAGGTACCAGATCCGGGAGAGGAGCTACAGGGACAATGTCAGGACAGTTGATGGAATTCGAATATGGAGAGTAGATCGCATCCCGGCTGTTTATGTTAGATTTCCTGATTTTGGTCATTGTGCGGTGGCTGTGCACCAGCATGTCTTAGTGGTTGGGAAACTCACGCTGAAGTGTATAGAGGCACAGGGCCTCCTGCTGACTCTCAAATGGTTCAGAAAAAACTACGCATCTAGGGGTGTGTGTGTGTGTGTGTGTGTGTGTAGAGAGAGAGAGACAGAGAGAATGGCACAGCTTACTGAACAAAGTGTAAACAACGAGTGAATGAGTGAACCTGGGCAGAGGGTATACGAGAGTTCCTTGCACTATTCTTGCAGGTTTTCAGGAAGATTTAAATTATTCAAAAATAAAAAGTTACTGGAAATATACGCACTGAGACAGCAGTACACAAATGGCAAGATCTTGTAAAAACCAAATAACACCCATCGAATACGTAAGAGGGGGAGGGAGGGGGATGCAAGTGGAAAAGGGAGAGATAAAAGAATTAAAAAAATGGGGGGGGGGCAGACAAAAAAGAAAGATAGAGGGGAAGAGAAAGAGTGGGGAGGGCCCCTCCATCCTCCTGAATTTAACTTTGCATCTCCAGGACGATGACTTGTAAAGTCTCATCCCTGCTTGGTCAGTTGGTCAATCCTGTATTTAGACTTGCTTGGCCCAGGACACCTTGTGGATGTCCCACCATAAAGCTCGCCTCTCCCCACCCCCCCGGCCAACCCTATTTCTCCCAAGGCCATCAGCTCCAGGCTCCAGCTCCTCCTTCACTTCCCTCCCTTGGTCCAAGTTGTCACCCCGTCTTCGTCTTCCTTCCTTTCCTGTTCCTCTTCTCCTTTGGTGGCTCCAACTCCTATAACGTCTCTGAGGATTCCTGCAGGGGCCTCCTACCTGGGCTCACTGCCCCCAGGCTGTGGGCCTTTCATTCAGCGACACTTGGACATTTGTGGCCCAACTTTCCTGTAACTCGAGAATGCCCTCTTGGGTCTGATGTCTTTCACGGATATTTGTTTTAGCTTCCAGCTTTATCACATTCTTTGGAAGCAGGCACTAATCCTGTCCCACGGCTGGATGCACAGCACAGGAGAATCCTGAGAGTCTCATCGATTAATTGGCTTTTCCTTATTTCTAGGTTGTTCAGTTATGCCAAAAGAACTTCTGTGCTCACCTGACATGTTTGGAGTGACAGTAAGTGAGATTAAAAGGACGAGATCAGGACCCTAGGGCTGTTTGGGGTCCCTCATCGGCTGTACCCCGATGTCAGCCCTTAGGATCACCCACGAGGCTCTGCTGAAAGGCCCATTCTGGGCAGCTCTGTATTTTCATGTTTCTCACAGAAAGCGTTTTTAAAAGTATGACACTGTTTTTAGAATATACATTTATTCTGTAACTGTTCCAAAGCTCAACCCAGATTAAAACATTCTCCCTAATCGTTTGCTGCTTCCTCCTTCTCTCTTTTCCCAGCCCAAGACATATGTTTTTCATATCACAGCAAACAGCAATTGATTCTATTTCTAGTTGCTTCGAAAACAACTCGAATGGCCTAGTCACTGTCCAAACAAGGCAAGGGCTAGGCCGATCAGCCTCCTTATGTCATTGTGGTAAGGAAAGTCCTCGTAGCTAAACACCTCCCAGCCCCCAGTCCCATATATTTATTTCCTTCTCTTAATATTTCATCATTTCAGCTCATGAAAGAGAAAGTGATGTCATGTGTAATAAATGCCAAAGTAGCCTTTTCGAGAAGCGACACCAAACATGGGCAGGATGCCGAAGCCCTATTTGCTCAGGCAAATGTTCAGACATCTGTCATCATTTAAGTTTTCATCTGAGATGCTAGTTCACACACAGGTTTCAGCAAGGTTTTGATCTATCTGCATTTCAAAGCCCTGGGATTTGAGGCCACACAAGATGTATGTGCAAGAATCTTTGTATCATTGAGCGAACAAGTACCAGAACACGTATATCCTCCTAGAGACACAATAATATTATCAAGGACCACTTACTGTGGGTGGATTTTTTTTTTTTTACTATAATGTAAACTTCCTGTTGCAATTTGAATCAATTTCCTCTCATCCAGTTCCCGGGGGAGATGGTAAACAGGTCATCACCAGACTCTGAACCATGTGTGCGCGTTTCTATAGGAACATAGCACGACGGATCTTTGTTCTGTGGACCATCTGCTTTGAGTTGTTTGTCCAGGTGTGATGCATTTTTCTTCTTAATTCCCAAGTTCTTCCCTGTTCCCTTTTGAGATGAAGACGTGTGTTGGCTCTTCACAGATCCAGAGGAGAGAAGATTGTCTCGGCCACAGAAGGCCGGACTCGGGCTCATCCCACGTCACGCTCAAAACCCCTGGTTTAGTGAGTCCTTCACAGGCTTAACCATCACAGAGGAGGAAGAACTCTCAGGAATTTTCTGATTCAGGCTTATCCAGTGTGGGCTTCTGTGGAAGCCAAACTCTTCCACAGTTATAGTCTTTAAAGGACACAGGTGAGAGGCACGCCCAGAGTTATCCACACGTTTGACTCCCTCCTCCTCCTGATTTTTTGCTGAAGCACAACCCAACACATGTAACTGGGACAATTCTAGGCCACTGTGAACCCTCAGTTAGCCGTAGAGACCCCCTGGGATCAAAGCTGTGTGAGAAAGGCCACTGCAGGGAGCAGGGCCAGGGCTCAGCAGGGGGGATGTCACCATGGCTGCGGGAAGCGGGATGAGGTTGCAGGTGGCTTCAGGCTTCCTGGAGAGATTGTTTCCGTCCTCACACCCCCTCCCTGCCCATCATCTCCCTGGACCACCAAAGAAAAGTTTAAAGGCAACATTAAAATACGTTTAAAATACTCCCCCCATCCCCCGCTTTCTAAATAAATGTGACCCACGTGAGTGGCTTTCAAACTTTGTTAGTGATCCCGATCCCCTGAGGGCCCGGTGGGAGCTGGGTTCTGTTCTAGAACTGGGCATGATACCTGCTCTCAGGAGCCCCGTCTGGGAGGGGGAGGGCCGCCAGCTAAGGCGGCGGTTACAAGGGATGCGCTTGTCCTGAAAAGCAACACATAGTTTGAGTTCATGCTTAATTGGGCGTCCTGTATTTTCATTTGCTAAATCTGGCAACCCTGGGTGAGGAAGGGAGGTGTGATTAGGGAGAGAAAGGGTCTCTCACACAGGAAGGGCCCCCAGCCCAATGAAAACTGGGGATTTAGTAAAATTTGGGGAGGGAGGGTCCCTGGGAGTGGAATCTCCCTGACCATGATTGAGTCTTTGTGTGTGTGTGTTTCTGTTTTAACTTTCCCACCTCAACTTTGGCACAAGTGACCTGACATGGCGAGGATGCTCTGCTGAGCATCTTGCCTTTGCCCCTTTGGCCCACTCCCCATCCTTCCACCTCCTTGTCTCAGATCCTCTGACCCCTGGCTTCGGCTGGGTTTGGTCAGGGGGAGGTCCAGCAGCGCCTTCCCATACAGCCACCCTTTCTCAGGGTGCCCCTGGTCCCCTCGTCTCACCCCTATCTGAGTTCCTCGCCCCAGTAAACATCCTAGGACTTTGTAAATACATTTACTAAAATTGCCCAATTTGACTGAGCCACTGATTTCCTGCAGAGACCTGGACTAACACAGCTATCAGTTCTTCCCCAAGTTAAACTATAAATGTAACACAAGTCAACTCAAAATCCCATTAGGAGATTTGTTTGTTTTATTGACTAGACAATTATTAAATTTGTTCAGAACAACTGTATGAAGAATAGCCAAAACTTTTTTTCTCAGTGGTACTGAGGGACAATTTGCCCTAAAAGTTTTTAAACCCATTATTAAGCTATAGTCACTAAAATAACAAGTGACAGAAAAAAGTAAGTTTAGAAACTGACTCAAGTCAATGTGGGATTGAGTCTATGACAAAAGATGGCATAGTGGATCATCTTAGAAAGATTACTTAACAAACAGTTTGGGGACAACTAGCTTATGATTTGGGGGAAAAAAAAAAGCTAGATCCCTACCTTACATTTAACCCATTTAAAATTTATTTAAAATACATAAATGGGTTAAAATGTTAGTGTTGAAAAAATATAGTAAAGTATTTGATGAAAGCTTAAGTAAATACTGTCTCAAGATAGGGATGATGGAGAACTTTCTATACCAGAGAAAGAAACCATAATTTTCAAAATCCTGAGATTTTAGTATGTAATATTTATACTTCTGAATGCAAAAATACCATAATCAATGTTAGAAGACTGATAACAAACATATTTTCTGCAAACAAACAAAAAATCACAGGTTAAATTATACAAAGAGGTCTTACGACTCAACAATAACAAAAACATAAATTCTCCGATAGAAATATAGACAGACGATGATGACAATTTTTTTAAATGACTAATGGGCTACAAAAGATATTTAAATTGAAGTGAGATTTTTTTATACTGTTATATTTTAAAAAATTTAACATAGGAACCACTATAGATAAGGATATGGGAGGGGGATACGTTGGTGGAATCTTTCTGGAAAGATATTTGCCAACATCTATCAAAGATCTTAGAAAGGTCAGGGTTTTAACCTAAGATGTCATAAGAGGACAAACGTACAAAGACCCACGGAAGTGTGAGGTTAGCCACTGCAGGACTGTGTACAATAGTAAAGAGTGAAAGCAAGTGCAGTGTCCAACAGGAGGGGTTAATTAGGTTATTGGACTACCTGTCAATGGCTTACCATGCAGGTGTTTAAAATTATTACATTTATTGACTTAGAGTGATATCTACCATAAAATGTTACTTTAAAATTAATAAAAAATGCATATTAAATGATCTCATCTCTTTTCTCCTCCTCCTCTTCCTTCTTACAAACCTATTTATGTACCACTTCTCACTCACTAGGATGGCTGTAATAAAAAATAATGAGTGTTGGTGGGGACATCCCTGATGGCTCAGTGGTTAAGAATCCACCTGCCAATACAGGGGATATGGGTTCGATCCCTGATCTGGAAAGATCCCACATGCCGTAGAACAACTAAGCCATTGCGCCACAACTACTGATCCCACGTGCCGCCACTACTGAAGCCCACATGCTTAGAACCCATGCTCCTCAACACCAGAGAAGCCCCAGCCACCACACTGAGATGCCCGCACACTGCAATGAAGAGCAGCCCCTGTTCGCTGCAACTAGAGAAAGCCCGGGCAGCAACGAAGACCCAATGCAGACAATAAATAAATAAATTAATTAATTAATTTTAGAGAACAAACAACAAAAACAAAACAAAACAAAAAAATAAGTGTTGGTGAGGACCTGCAGAAATTGGACTCCTCAGACCCTGCTGGTGGGGATGTAAAATGGTACAGTTGCTTTGGAAAGCAGGTTGCCAGTTCTTCAAAAGATTAGACATAGAGTCGCTATCTGACCCAGCAATTCCATTCCTAGGTATATACCCAAGAGAAATAAAAATGTATGTCTCCACAAAAACTTGTATACAAATTTCACACAAGCATTATTCGTAAGATCCAAAAAGTGAAAAAAACCCAAACATCCATCCACTGATGAATGGATAAATAAAATGTGGTCTATCCATATACAATGGAATATTATTTACTACAAAAAGAAATGAAGTACTGACACGTGCTACAACATGGATGAAACTTGAAAGCATTATGCTTCGTGAAAGAAGCCAGACACACAGGACCACACATTGTCTAATTCAGTTTATAGGAAACGTCCAAAACAGGCAAATCCATAGAAACAGGAGATTAGCGGTTGCCTAGGGCTGGGCTGGGAGTGGTTTGGAGTGAAATGTGCTGTGACTGCTAACAGTACAGGGTTTCTCTGGGGGATGATAAAAACGGTCCAAAATTGATTGTGGTACATTCACTCACTGAATATCCTATAAACCACTGAATTGTATACTTTTAATGGGTGAATTAGATGGCATATGAATTACATGTCAATCAAGCAGTTTAAAAATCTATTTATGTGTATTGAGGCATAGAGAAAACTTTGGAAGGTATTTTGAATCAAAAATGTTACAAGGATTGTCTTTAAGTAGGGGATGATCTTCAGTTTCCAATTGTGTACCTTCTAGGATCTTTTGAAGCATGCAAAGAGTGTGCACTTCTGTAATCAGAGAAATAAAACAAGTCTCTTGTCTGTTCCAAGACTTAGACCTAGGGACTCTTACAGGTGGGGACCCCACCCCACATTGTATCAGACAGTGTACAAAGCATCTGAGCCCTGCATTAACTGAGCTTCTGTCCACGAAATATTTGAAACAACTTTTAGAATTTTGCTTTTGAAATTATTAGGCTGCAAACAACTAATTTATGATTAGCTGTGACTTCCTCAGCAGTCATCAGGCAAACTTGGATATTTGTGCAAGAGGGAGAATATGTAATCTACAGATAGCTTTTTAGTATTTTTAAATTTTTATTTATTTTTTATTTATTTTTGGCTGTGTTGGGTCTTTGCTGCTGCACAAGGGCTTTCTCTAGTTGCGGCGAGTGGGGGCTGCTCTTTGTTGTGGTGTGCAGGCTCCTCATTGCAGTGGTTTCTCTTATTGCAGAGCATGGGCTCTAGGCACACAGACTTCAGTAGTTGCAGCACGTGGGCTCAGTAGTTGTGGCTCACAGGCTTAGTTGCTCTGAAACATATGGAATCCTCCCGGACCAGGGATCAAACCCATGTCCCCTGCGTTGGCCACCAGGGAAGTCCTATAGATAGCTTTTTAATGTGACAAGATGTTTACACATTATAAACCAACAAGGTTGACGTCGTGTTACATTTCAGAGACATTTAAACATTACTCTTTTTCAGGGTTTTTTTCCTCCTATATTTAGTAGTCAGTACAATTTTTCAGGCCTCCAGCATTTCGATATGCTTGAGATAAGCACAGAGGCCCCGAGCCCCAGGCCTGGGGTGCCAATGTCAAGGGCAGGGTCCTCTCCATTTTGTCATCAGGGCTTATGTTGACTTGCCCATTTGCCCCCAGAGCCTAGCACAGTGCCTGGCAAACAATCTGAGCTCACTAAATATCTTTGTTCTTTTGTTTTTTAATTAATTTATTTTTTATTGGCTGTGTTGGGTCTTCCTTATTGCTCTCAGGCTTCCTCTAGTAGCCACAAGCAGGGGCTGCTCTTCGTTGCGATGCTTGGGCTTCTCATCGCAGTGGCTTCTTTGGTTGAGGAGCAAGGGCTCTAGGCATGTGAGCTTGAGTCACTGCGGCATGTGGGCTCTAGAGCACAGGCTCAGCAGTTGTGGCGCACGGGCTTAGTTGAAGTCCCTCACTAAGTATCTCTGGATTGATTGATTTATGGGGGCTTCACATCTTTCAAATCTTCCTGAAGAAGTGTGATTTTATTTAAAAGTCTTTCCTCTTTTTCAGACTGCCGTACACATGGAGAACGTATATTTCCATCCTTCCATTAAAAACACTTCACATTCCTGAAAAACTAATCAAGATGCCCCCTGATCAACTGTTTTATTTATGAAACAATTCCAGCATATTTAACTCACCACTAAAAAACCTATTTTTATGATCAGTTCTGCACCCTGCCTAGGGCCTATCCTGTCTAAGGTCTGACTTGTCATGTCAACTCTTACTGGGTATAACATTTCATAAATGTTTGATGGATGGGCTTCCCTGGTGGTGCAGTGGTTAAGAATCCACCTGCCAATGTAAGGGACACGGATTTGAGCCCTGGTCCAGGAAGATCCCACATGCCTCGGAGCAACTAAGCCCGTGTGCCACAACTACTAAGACTGCACTCCAGAGCCCTCAAGCCACAACTATTGAGCCCACGTGCCACAACTACTGAAGCCCGTGCACCTAGAGCCTGTGCTCTGCAGCAAGAGAAGCCACCGCAATGGGAAGCCTGTGCAGCACCGCAACAAAGAGTAGCCCCCACTCACTGCAACTAGAGAAAGCCTGCACACAGCAATGAAGACTCAATGCAGCCAATAAATTAATAAATTAATTAAAAAAAAGTTTGATGGGACTTCCTAGGTGGCGCAGTGGGTAAGAATCTGCCTGCCAATGCAGGGAACGTGAGTTCGATCCCTGCCCCAGGAAAATACCACATGCCAAAGAGCAACTAAGCCCATGTATCACAACTATTGAGCCTGTGCTCTAGAGCCCGTGAACCACAACTATTGAGCCCATGTGCCACAACTACTGAAGCCCATGAGCCTAGAGCCCATGCCCTGCAACAAGAGAGGCCACCGCAGTGAGAAGCCCGCGCACCACAATGAAGAGTAGCCCCCGCTCCCCGCAACTAGAGAAAGCCCGTGTGCAGCAACGAAGACCCAACACAGCCAATTAAATAAATAAATAAATTAATTAATTAATTTAAAAACTGTTTGATGAATGCAAAACTCAGAGAAGGAGTTTTATTCCAAATCATACCAGTGTGGTGATGGTAGTTGTTTAATTTGATTGAAGTACAGAGTTGATTTATAATGTTCATAGAGGACAAACTTGTTTTTCATGCCAATTGTCACTCAGCTTGAGGTGACCCCTGACCCCGTGCTCTTTATCTTTCTTCCTTGGATCTAGTGAAGTTCTTCCCTATCCCACATTTGAATGACTACTTTTTCTTTTCTAACTACTGTCTTGTAATTCTCTGCTGGCTTTTATCATTTTAAGATAACATTAAATTTCATTCCTGTTTTATAGAATTGTAGCTACTAGAGGTTCAGTGAATGCAGAGTTTGGCCAAATATTGAATGTTCAACAATCAAAGCCAATGTTTGACCTAAGATAAATAATTATAAAATAAACTTCTATGGTATAAAAGAATATCTGAAATTTTATTTTAAATATTCAAGAATTACAACTTTTAAAATTGGATTGTTATATTGTAAAGGTTTAACATTCTAGTATGGAAGAAGGTTCTCAGTGCTGTCAGCTATATCGCTCCTGTAGACACAGTTAAAAATATTAAATAGGTGTGCATTTTCATTTAACGACAGGAGAGTAAAATACTTTAATGTTTCTAACTTTTCTCTAACATCTTCTCCACTTACTCACACTTTTTCTATTCTGGACTATGTCTGGATAGATGATCATTTATCGTTAGTAAATCATACATAAGTTTGGAGACTTTTTCTCTTTGTGAAACTTTGATGTTCTGCTTTTCATTTATCCTACAAGACATGAAAACTTTTCAAAAGCAGCTTTTCTCAAAAGACTCATCACCTAAATGGATTTAACTATACATTAAATATAACCCTTAAATGTTTTGCTTAATATTATGAATGCAAGCCACTAAGTAATGCCACAACCATTAGAATTATGATAAAATCAAACCTCTCTTACTCTGCCTTATACAACTATACACATTTTTGTAAACCTTTGTTGGCACAATGTTCTTTTTAAAGTTATCCAGCAAACACAGTCTTACTATTCTTATTAAATGTCAGCCTATTTCGCTATTAATCGTTTTGAATATTAAAATTTTTTTAAAATTTCCATACAATTTTTAAAGGTTACTTTCCATTTATAGTTATTAGAAAATATTGGCCATATTTCCCATGTTGTACAGTACATCCTTGAGCCTATCTTACACCTAATAGTTTATGTCTCCCACTCTCCCACCTTTTTATTCTCCCCCCCAACCCCACTGGTAACCATTAGTTTGTTGTCTACATCTGTGTTTGCTTCTTTTATGTTATAGTCACTACTTTATCGATTTTTTAGATTCCACATATAAGTGATATCATACAGCATTTATCTTTCTCTCTCAGACTTATTTCACTTAGCATAATGCCCTCCTAGTCCATCCTTGTTGCTGCAAATGGCAAAATTTCATTCTTTTTTAAGGCTGAGTGGTGTTCCATTGTCTATATATACCACAGCTTCTTTATCCATTCATCTGTTGATGGACACTTAGGTTGCTTCCATATGTTGGCAACTGTAAATAATGCTGCTATGAATATTGGGGTGCATGTATCTTTTCAAAATTTCAAAAATTTTGTTTTTTTCAGATATATACCCAAGAGTGGAATTACTGGGTTGAATATTCTTAATAATTGTTCTTACACATAAAATGAACGTCTCTCAAAATCACCAATTACTGTAGCTTTTTTTTTTTTGAAATAATAATTATGCATTTATTCTTCAGCTGACTGACAGAATTTTGAAATAAAGAGCACATAGGACCTTGAAAAACTAGAAATAGAGTTACTATATGACCCAGAAATCCCACTACTGGGCATATACCCGGAGAACACCATAATTCAAAAAGACACATGCACTCCCATGTTCATTGCAGCACTATTTACAATAGCCAGGACATGGAAGCAACCTAAATGTCCATCAACAGATGAATGGATAAAGAAGATGTGGTACATATACACAATGGAATATTACCAAGCTGTAAAAAGGAACGAAACTGGGACATTTGCAGAGACATGGATGGACCTAGAGACTGTCATACAGAGTGAAGTGAGTCAGAAAGAGAAAAACAAATATCGTATATTAACACATATATGCAGAATATAGAAAAATGGTACAAATCAACCCGTTTGCAAGGCAGAAAGAGAGACACCGATGTAGAGAACAAACATAAGGACACCAAGTGGGGAAAGCGAGGAGGGTTGGGGGGGAATGAATTGGGAGATGGGGATACCAAATTGTACACTCTAAATATATGCAGTTTATTGTATGTTAAATATATCTTAATAAAAGTTCTTTAAAAATATCAAATTGTACACTTTAAATATATGCAGTTTATTGTATGTCAACTGTATCTCAATAAAAGTTCTTAAAAAGAATAAAGGGAAGGGAAAATGAGTGGGAAAAAAAAAAGAGCACATAGGAGACATTTTCTCCAAGGAGCATCTAAAATACGTAACTATATTTTGAAAGGGAATTTACCACTGTTAACACAATATCCTGATTACATTCTTATTTATAATCCTGACATTAAGCTGATTAGTTATGGTGGCAGCCTTTGCAATCACACACGCAAGGGCCAGGAGGCCAGAAAGGGTGTTGAGGTGGGCATTTGGCTTCCCTTCCAAAGTCAAAGTCAAAGGAAGATTTTGGTCCAGTACTGATGCCAAAGCTAAATTTTGGTGCAACCCTATAAAATAGTCAAAGAGCGTTAACTATGGGGCCAGATGAGCTGGGTTTGAATCCTGGCTCTGTCACTTACTGGCTGCATGACCTTGAACTCGTGACTCTCTGAGTCTCATCTCCTCACCCTTAAAATGGGGATAATAAAATACCTGCCTTGCAGATTACAGTGAGAACTCCGTAACACGTGCCAAGTGGTTAAAAGCACATTCATCTTACTGTAAGTGTAAGTATACGTGTTCACTGCTGCTGCTGTTATCATTACCCTCAGTTATTAATTGGTACCAATGAACCTTCACTTACGATTTATTGCTTTTCATGAACTCTATTCTCAAAATGACAGAAAGGAGAGAAACCGGACAACAAGAAACAGAGACTTTCTGGATTGTTTAGAAAATTTCTCAAGACTACAAATAACAGAGTTAATCATAATTCCATATCATTCTTTATGCTAGATAAAGGGCTTTTATTTATCTGAGCAAATGTTTAAAACTTTTAATTAGGGAAATTGTCAAACATGCACAAAGGCAGTGAGATCAGTGTGAGGAAGACTATGTGCCCAGACCCACCTTCCACAAGGACTAACATGCCATCTTCTTGTGTAACTGTGCGCATTCAATCTGAACCCCCATGTCCCCAGGGCCACTGGTCATGTGACAGACAGGGAGGCATGGAATCAGCTGTTCCACAAAATCATACTTTTTAAAAAAAAATAAATTTATTTATTGTCTGTGTTGGGTCTCCATTGCTGTGTGTGGGCTTTAGTTGTGGTGAGCAGGGGCTACTCTTTGTTGCAGTGTGTAGGCTTCTCATTGCAGTGGCTTCTCTTGTTGCAGAGCACAGGCTCTAGGCATGCAGGCTTCAGTAGGTGTGGCACATGGGCTCAGTAGTTGTGGCACACGGGCTTAGTCGCTCTGCAGCATGTGGGATCTTCCCGGACCAGGGCTCAAACCTGTGTCCCCTGCATTGCCAGGCAGATTCTTAACCACTGTGCCACCAGGGAAGTCCCCCAAATCACACTTCTTAAGGAGTGACAGCTTTTAATCTATCTGAGGAATGGAAGGAGGGGGTAGGAATTTAGCTCCTAGTACAAATGTTTACACACAAGAATCATTTTTCACATTTCTAATTCAAAATATATTCCAACTCTTGATAACAGGAGAAGCACAAGTCACTTCAGTTGTTTTTGGTCTTGGCTGTACTCCCAAGTGTCAAATACCTTTGTTCCTCACAGATTAAATAAAAGTTCAAAAACCTTGGATGTCAATAGACCAAGTATAGACTCTTAATGGTGGCCTTGTCTTGCTGCACCAATGCATTCATCACCAGGACCCCCGCATCCTCAGGGGCAGAGGACCAGACCTAACAGTGCCCTCAGGCTTTGTCGTCTCATGGCCATCATGGAAAACACAATGTTTTAGGCACTCTGGGGAAACAGATGGGGATGCTCACAGCCAGGTCCCTGGACCAGTTGGTCTATCACCCATTTGAAGTCTGCATACTCTGTGTACAGGTTGGGAAGTTCTGGACCACAGCAAGTGATTTACTGATACTGACTCATTTAATCTTTACAACTACCCTATAAAGAGGGCACCACCAGTCTCTATTCAGGGTTGAAGAAACTGAGACACAGAGAGGTAAAGAAGCTCACCCAAGATAACACAGCCAGAAAGTGGCCATTATCGTTGGGACACAACTCTGTGCACCAGCATCCTCTCTAGTAAACCTTTTCTGATTATCCTTTGTTTCCATTCTGGCCAAATGACGGCATGCATGAGAAACACAAATGTATAGTGTAGTTGTGTGTATTCTCACGCTTCCTCCGTCCCATCTTCCTTGTGAGATTGCATACTAGATTCCAGACTGCTGGAGAGCATGGACAAAAAAAAAAAAAAAAAAAAAAATCTGAGCACAGAGTGATACTCAAATATCTTCCAGCCAAATGACAATCACATCAAAACTATTTCACACCTGCAGACATCCAACATATTTGATGACAATAACAATGCTGGAAAAGGAGCAAGACAAGATCTGTGACAGATTAGTAATGCTCTCTTTCATCAGCATCTGATGGGTCAGAAGAGCCCAGAAGAGAGAGACTTCTAAGTTCCTTGTTTATCCAAGATGCAAACTTTGAGTGTTTTCACTTTCTTGTGCTTTTCTACTCTTACACATTGGAAACTTATTCCTTCTGGCACCTCATACAGATCTGTGTTTTGATCTCTGTGAATTCCTGAGAAATACAATCACATTACCTAAGTCACACTTTAACTGCCCTCAGAAAAATATGCAAACAAAAAGCTTCAGAAAGCTAATTACCTGAAATTGATGCCAGTGTAGACTGACATCATGACCAACACAGAACAGGCTGCTGAAATAAAGCAGCTATTGTTCTGCTCAAATCTTTCTTTTGGTTGAGATGAATCACATAAGTCAGGAAGCAAAGTGATTTTAATAGGTAATAATCAGAGTGACACATCTTATTTGTAATATTTACAAAATGTTCTTGACATCATCAAGGCCATGCCCTTGGAAAGAGGAAGGAGAAACGAGAGAGTGAGAACATTCTCTGAGCACCCTCTCTGTGCCAGGGGATCCCATCCACAGGGGGAGAATCTCAAGGAGGCAGGTGCGATGATTCCCTTTTTTTATTTTGGCTGCACCACCCAGCACGCAGGATCTTAGTTCCCCGACCAGGGATCGAAACCACATCCCCTTCAGTGGAAGCTCAAAGTCTTAACCACTGGACCACCAGAGAAGTCCCAGCAGGTGTGATGATTCTTGATTTCCAGATGAAGAAAGAGACTCAGAGAGATTCAGGAATATACCCCAAATCACACAGCTAGAAAGAGACCAAGCAAAGATTAGCAGCCAGTTCTGCCCGGCACTGAGACCCATGCTTTCTCCTCAACACTCTGTTACATCTCAGTGTTCCCAGAGAAACACTTTCAGAAATTATGTAGATTCATTAATTTCCCAAAGATTTGGTTCCATCCCTACACCTAATCAGAAAGTAACATTTTCTCAAGTTGCAAATCTTAATAGAAGCCCTATTGAGGAAGTCAAAGGCAATCAACATATCTGAGTTGTCAGATCACTTGCTTTGATGACTGGCAAAGATACATGACCTTGGGACTCCGATTCTCCATGCACCCTCATTAAGATGGTGGAAATTTATTTATCCCAATAGCCGTAATCCTCCCAAATATAAGTGGATTGAACCCATAAGTTCAAAGGCAGACATTATTATCCTGGGAGAAGTCCTGTTTGGGAGACAACTAAAGCAAAAGGACATGGAAAAGTTGAGAGTAAAAGAATGGGAAAAGATATACCAGGAAAATAGTAACCAAAGGAGAATGGGCATACCTTCATCAATATCTGAAAAAAATGAACTCTAAGACAAAAAAGTGTTACTAAATCATGGAAAATTTTTCAACTTACCAGGAAGACATAAAAATTCTAAATGGTTATGTACGTACTAAAAATTCTCACACCATATAAATAAAAAATCGATAGAAGTACAGGGAGAAATTGACAAATCCACCCGCATTTCTCTCTTAATTATTGGTGAGTCAAGCAGCAGAAAATAATCAATAAATACATTTGGACAACTTGATTAACAACCTTGATCTAATGGACATACGTAAAATCCTGAATACAACCAATACAGAAAAAAATAAGTATTTTTCTTAAGCACACATGAAACAGGTACAAAAATTAATCAGATCCCAAGTCATAAAGCACATCTCAACAAATTTCTTTTTTTTTAATTTTTATAAACTTATTTATTTATTTTTGGCTGCGTTGGGTCTTCGTTGCTGGGCGGACTTTCTCTAGTTGCGGCGAGTGGGGGCTGCTATTCATTACAATGTGCAGGCTTCTTAGTGAGGTGGCTTCTCTTGTTGCAGAGCACGGGCTCTAGGTGCTCAGGCTTCAGTAGTTGTGGCACATGGGCTCATTAGTTGTGGCTCATGGGCTCTAGAGCACAGGTTCAGTAGCTGTGGTGCACAAGCTTTGTTGCTCCGCGGCATGTGGGATCTTCCTAGACCAGGGAATTGAACCCGTGTCCCCTGCTTCGCAGGCGGATTCTTAACCACGGCACCACCAGGGAAGTCCCTTAACAAATTTCAAAAAATAAATATCATACTCATCACATTCTTTGAACACAATGTAGTTAAGTAGAGTCAATAACAAAAAGAGGCAAAGAATAAAGGCTGAAAATTAATGAGCTAACTCCAACTAAAAATGTTAGGGGAAAAATCACAACATAAATCTAAAGAAAGAGAAAAGAGAATAGAATAAAGAAAAGAGCAGGCATCAATGAATAGGAGGTGAAATCTTATGCAGTAAAAAGAACAAGCAAAGGCTAATGCTGGTCCTTTGGAAAGATTAATAAAATAGACCAATCTCTGGCAATATTGATCAAGAAAAAAGAAAAGGCACAAATATTTAATCACAGACCCAGCTGAAGGTATACAGATACAGCAGAGATGAAAAACATAAGAGAATACAATAAACAGTTTTATGCTGGTATATCTGACCATTAGATGAACTAGACAAATTTCTAGAAAAATATAATTTATTAATCATGACTCAAGAAGAAATAGAAAGCTTGAATAATCCCATCATTATTTTTAAAAATTGAAACAGTATTAAAATTCCTTCCACAGCAAAACATCAGGCTCAGAGTTTTACAGGCAAGTTCCCCAAAATTTCAGGGGACGTCATTCCAACCTAACAAAAATTCTCCAGCACACAGAAAGAAAGAGAACACACTCTCCAGCTCATTCTATGAGCTCAGTATAATCTTAATTTTAAAAATCAGGCAAGGTCAGTAAGAGAAAGGAAAAGTATGTTCATCTCATTCATAAACATTGGTGCAAAATTCTTTTAAAAATTAGCAAAATGTATCCAGCAATGTTTAAAACAGATAGTGCTATATTATTCCAGGAATGCAAGGTTGGATTGACATGAGGAAAACTATGAATGTCATTGTGTAGTGAAGAATTA
The DNA here is from genome assembly GCF_030028045.1 of Hippopotamus amphibius kiboko. Lineage (NCBI taxonomy): Eukaryota > Metazoa > Chordata > Mammalia > Artiodactyla > Hippopotamidae > Hippopotamus > Hippopotamus amphibius. The sequence continues at coordinate 5,874,478 of NC_080186.1, read as the reverse complement.
ACTTTACCCAAAGACAGATCTAGCTTCCGGCCCAGATCCTGGGAGGTAACCTTTAAACTATGAAATTTCCTGAGTAATAGGAGTGTCTTTGTTATTTGTGGTGGGCCCCTTGGGCCACACCTGAGAGTTTATGCTAATCAGATGACTCAGGGTAGGGACTGGCCATGCCAGAAAGACCAACTAGGTGGTTAGAGACTTGGGGCTTTGGGTCACTTGAATCCAGCGTGACCTGGAGATGGGGGGAGGCTGTTGGTGGAAATCAAAGTCAACCACATGGAAAATAAGTTAATCAGCTAGACCTATATAATGAAACCTCAATCAAAAACATGGACAGCAAAGCTTAGGGGAGCTTCCTGGGTTCACAGCACTCTGCATCTTGCCATATACTGATGCTGGGAGGGCGGTGCATCCCCGAGGACACAGAAGCTTTGTGTCTGAAACCCTCCCAGTTCCATACTCTGCCTTCTGTATCTCTTCCCTTGGCTCGTTCTGTTTTGTATCCTTTTGCTACAATAAATCTGGGGACTTCCCTGGTGGCGCAGTGGTTAAGAATCTGCCTGCCAGTGCAGGGGACACAGGTTCAATTCCTGGTCTGGGAAGATCCCACATGCTGCGGAGCAACTAAGCCCATGTGCCACAACGACTGAGCCCACACACCACAGCTACTGAAGTCCACATGCCTAGAGCCCATGCTCTGCAACAAGAGAAGCCACTGCAATGAGAAGCCCATGCACTACAATGAAGAGTAGCCCTCACTCACTGCAACTAAAGAAAGCCCACACGCAGCAATGAAGACCCAATGCAGCCAAAATAAAATAAAATAAAATAATTAATGTTAAAAGAAAAAAAAACTGTAATGGTTACGTATAGCACTTTCCTGAGTCCCATGAGATGTTCTAGTGATCCTAAGAATCCAGACCCTTGAATTTGTAGGCAGCGGGTCTGAGCAGAGGTGGCCTTGGGGACCCCTGAACTTGAGACTAGTGCCAGAAGTCTTGGGCAGACTTAGTAGTCTGGAGGAGGACTGTGCCTTCAAACTGAGTTTGGCTAACTCTGGGTAGGTGAATGAATGAGAGAAAAACATTTGGTAATCTCAATGGATGCAGAAAAAGTATTGATAAAATTTCCTAATCATTTCGATTAAAAAAAGAAAAACAATCTTGGAACTTTCCTGGTGGCAGAGTGGTTAAGAATATGCTTGCTAATGCAGGGGACACAGTTTTGATCCCTGGGCCGGAAAGATCCCACATGCCGCGGAACAACAAAGCCCGTGCGCCACAACTACTGATAAATAAATAAATAAACAAACAAGCAAAACAAAAAAATGTACTTAAAAAAATAATAAAAAATAAAGTAAGTGGAAAAGTATATAACAGTTCCAACGTGCATAAAGGCATTTGATCAAAGTCAAATTTCTACCTTGAGGAGGAAGAGAACAGGTTAGATTTGTTCTTCATGAGATGCATCATACTTTATCATACAAACCGATCATACTGCGTTGATCTTTTGAAGAATATTAAGAAGTATTAACTACTGTTGTGCATGGGTTTTAGGATATGCATATTTTCAATCTTAAGAAAATCATTAAATTGTTTTCCAAAGTGGAATAGTTCTACACTCTCAAAATTAACCGTAAAGGTTATTGTAGATGAAAACACCAAGGGAATTCTGTTCTAAACATATTTTATTACAACTTAAAGCATGTGAGTGAAAGTAGAGTCATCCGACATTCTTGGGATATAGGGCCGAACCAAGGTTTCTCTCTGCACATGGGTCTGCTGATTGGAGGTCAGTTGGGTTTTGCATGGACCCCTAGTGCTATATGGTCAATGGGGTCACAGTGGTTGCACACCTCCAATGGGCACTCACCCTGCCTGGAAACATCCCTGTGTCTGCTTTCCCCATCTTCAAGACATGCCTCCCACGTTCTTCTTAATCGTGTACACCATTCCCTCTCCGAGTGGGAGCCCAGGACGGCAGCTCCAGCATCACCTGGGAACATGCTAGAAACATAAATGCTCAGGCCCCACGCCAGACCTGCTGAATCAGAAACTTGGGGGATGGGGCCTGGCTGTGTATTTTAGCACAATCTCCTGTGATTCTGACTCATGCCAAAGTTTGAGAACGAAGGTTCTCTACTCTGAACCCTCCCCCTCTTTCAGCAGAGCATCCCTCCTCAGCCTTCACTGAAAAAGACGGAAAAGTAAATGAACTTCCTGAAACCGAGTGGGGCCCTGTAGGGCTCCCGGGCACAGAGGCCTTTTCTGGCCCCTGTTTCTTGCAGGCAAGACTCCAGCCTCCATGACTTTTCCTGAGTTCCAAAGGGCAGATTCCAATGGTTACCAATCAAGGGAGGCACAGCCAGGAAACCACCTGAGCCAAGATTAAAGGGACCAGAGAAGCTCATCAAGAAGATTCCCTGAGACCAGACTGGAGGAGTGCAGGCCCTGTACACACCCTAATCTTGTTGGAGACTCCACCCTTGGACCGCTGTTAAGAAACCCCTCATCAAATCCTCTGGGGTTGGGACATACATTTTTCAAGGGCAGGACCCCGGTGTGTCCCCCTTTGCCTGGCAAAGCAATAAAGCTCTCCTTTTCTACTTCACATAAAACTCTGCCTCCGAGATTTGATTTGGCACCGGTGCACAGAGAAGCCGAGCTTTCGGCATCATTCCCACGGCAGGAATCACGACCTTCCCATGTACCACACTCTCATTCCACACTCACGTTGCGAGGACAGAAATGATCCTTCCTTTCATTTCCGACTTCCAATCCTTGATAGAGTCCTGTTAGTCCAAAGCGTGTCCCAGTCACCCACATCTGTGTACCTCCTTGCCTGCATTCCCACGGGAGCAAGGATGCTGCAATGACCTCCCTGATCTCACCACCAACACCCAGACTCCATCCTCCACCAGCACCCATGCTCCAGGTGTAAATCAGATCTCACCACTCCCCTGCTCAAACTGCCCCCCTCTTACTCCTTTTACCGGGAGTAAAAGTCAGACCCTCTCCCTGGCTCTAAAGGCCCTCTGTGTCCTGGCTCCTGCCAATCTCCCCACATCCTTCATATCTGATGCTGGTACCCCTGCTCCCCAACCTCCAACTACATTGACTTTCTTTCCGGAAACATGCCAGGCTCATTTCCACCGCAGGGCCTTTGCATAAGCTGTTCCCTCTGCATAAAAGACTCCCCGTCAACTATTTGTGAGGCTGGATTCTTCTGGTCATTCAGATCACAGTTTAAACAACACAGAGATCTTCCCGCCTGCCTAATGTCAAGTAGCTGAACCTGACACCACTAGCTATTTGTCTGTCTGCCTTTCCCCACTATGACCTTATGGGGCAGAGATCCTCAGGGTCCTGTTTGCCAGCCCAGCTTCTAGAGCAGAGCACATAGTGGGTGCTCAATAGTAGTAAATGGTGAACAAATTAGAGGGGAGAGACAGGGAGGCCGGTTCAGAATGGTTCACTGTGTAGGTTGCCTTGTATGATGCTCTCTGCCCGCTGCTCAGAAAGAGCTGTAGGGTAACAGCTGTGTGTTTCTTTTGAAAGTCTTTTGACATCAGATTTGTGCTTCTTTTCTTTTTTTAATCTTTTAAGTTTATTTATTGGCTGCGTTGGGTCGTCGTTGCTGTGCGTGGGCTTTCTCTAGTTGCAGCAAGTGGGGGCTACTTGTCTTTGAGGTGCACGGGCTACTCATTGCAGTGGCTTCTCTCGATTTGGAGCACAGGCTCTAGGCTCTAGGCCTTCAGTGGTTGTGGCACTCGGGCTCAGTAGTTGTGGCGCACGGGCTTAGTTGCTTGGCAGCATGTGGGATCTTCTGGGACCAGGGATCGAACCTGTGTCTCCTGCATTGGCAGGCGGGTTCTTAACCACTGGGCCACCAGGGAAGCCTCTGTGCTTCTTTTAGATGTATCACTGCGCTAAAATGAAGGTTTATCCCCATTACATTTTATTGAGAATTTCTATAATCTAGAAAGCTGCGGCTCTCTGTAGATGTTGGCATACAAACAAGCCCTCCAGATTCTTAGGCTCTGCACTCAGGATTAATTGCAACTCTTCCATCTGCATTCTCAGAAGCCCACAATTCCATACACGTCTAAAAACCTTTCTATCCCTTCTCCCAGATTCCTGCACTATTCCCAGCTCCCTTCAACCTCTCCCCGTCTCTGCCCCGAGACTTTCTTGCCCCGGTGCAGCCCTCAGGGCACTTTAGCTGCCACAGTCCACCCCTACCACCACCGCCAGGCACTAGCTCCCCGTGACTGCAAAGGAGCCTTTGAAAACATGTATCCATCAAATCCGTTTCCCGAGGAAGAGCTCCAGCAGCGCCCCTGCCTGTGGACAAGGTCCCGGAGCCACACAGCTCTGGGCAAGCTGGCACCTTTGCAAGCTGGCTGGGACTCTGCACTGCGCCACCACCAGCCAACTCCTGGGAGCTCCTTGCTGCTCTTTTCTCCCTCTCTGCCCCTGTCTGTCCCTTCCTTGTCTTTTCTGCTGCCACCTGCAGCGCCCCCTCCCCTCCCCGGCGAGGCCGACGTGTGCTGGCTCAGCTCAGCCTGGAGGTTAAAGGCAGCCTCTGCGCAAGGAGCCCCGGATTCGGGATGGCAACTGTGTCAGGGCCTGTCCTGGGCCTTTATCTGCTCTTCCCATGGAGTCTCCCAAGAGGAAATCCCTGCCCTGATTCTACAGGTGAGAACACCAAGGCTCACTTCAGTAAGGTGCCCACCACCGGGGGACGATGGAGCCCCAGGTGCAGAGCCCTGAGCATCGCCTTTGGTTGCCGACAGCGGAGCGGGGCGTGGGTGACAAGTCTTGGTTGAGCCCTCCTGGTCCCCCGGAGGCTGCTTCTCAGAGCAGGGTGACTCCAGCCACTGGCTTGTGCGGACCCAGGATTCACCTTGTACACAGCCTGGGCCTCCCTGCAGCTTACCTTTCCTCCCCAGCAGGGAGAGGGGAGGGGCCAGGTCCCTGTCCTGGAGCTACCTCCCTCTGCTCTGTGCTGCTGAGCCAGGTATCAGATGATGCAGACGGGACATGGCAGATACGTCACCCTTCACGCGGGGCAGGCATGTGGGCTTACACTTCAGGCAGCCCCTCCACGTGGTTGATGAGGTTGAGTTTGTACAGGGTGAAACTTTGGCCTTTGTCACTTTTTATTTTTTTATGTTTTTAATTAAATTGCCTGGGTCACTGACACCTGCAGAGACGGTGGAACACGGCCTTGCATTTTGTTAATGATCACCATCTGTTTGTTCACACTGTGTGATCACGTGATCTCTGCTCTGCAGAACATCCTGTCTCGCTGGCCTAAACCAGTTTGTGGGTGAAATGCTTGGGGCAAGTGCCAGTCTCTCTCTCTCTTTCTTTCTTTTTCTCTCTTTCACTCTTTCTTTTTCCTTCTTCCTTCCTCCCTTCCTTCCTTTCTTCCTTTTTTTCTCTCTCTCTTTTTCTTTCTTTCTTTCTTTCTTTCTTTCTTTCTTTCTTTCTTTCTTTCTTTCTCTCTTTCTCTCTCTCCCTCCCTCCCTCCCTCTCTCTCTTTCTTTCTCTTTCTTTTTCTTTCTCTTTCACCCTCCCTTCCTTCCTTTCTCCCTTCCTTCCTTTCTTTCTCTTTTCCTCTCCTTTCCTTTCCTTTTCTTCCCTTCCCTTCCCTTCCCTTTCCTTTCCCTTTCTTTCCTTTCCTTTCTTCCTCCCTCTATCCCTCCATCCCTCCCTCCCTCCCCCCCCCCCTCTCTCTCTCCCCCCTACTCTAAGGTTTCCCATTGACCCCAAACTTGTTGGCAGCTTTGGTGTCACTGCTCATGGCACCAAATCACCTCACTTCCATTGCAGCGTTTTAGCCTGACTTCTGGAAGGTGCCAGGGGAGACCAGATAAGGTGGAGATAGCTCAGACACGAGGGGGGAAAGCCCACAGGGGCATTCCAAGGCAGTATCACCTGCTTAAGGCTCAGAGGTTGCAGAGAAATCAGCTGGGCCCCCTGTGGGGAGTAGAGGCTGAGGTTGGAGAGCCCATCTGACCTCACCGGAGAGCGCAGCTGACTCACCTTTATCTGCAATGTTCGTGATGACTGACTCATCACTCATGGTAATTAGATCAAATCCCTGAAGAGTATTGTACCCTGGGTATTTTAAAGAGCTTTAAATTTTATTCATTTCAATGAAGACTGGGCCTCAAAAAAGAAAAAGTAACAGAGGCACAGATGCTGATCATCTGATGGAAATTCCATCAGAGAGACAGAGACACAGAGACAGAGGACGCTGTGTGTGTAGCTCACAGGTGCGATGGGGAACTCAGAGAGGAGTGAGACTCGGATGCTGACTTCGAAGAACTTGCTGTTCCTGTGGCAGAAGATGTATGGCCGTGAAATATTACTTATAAAACATGCAGAACTTCAGCAGCTCCAAAGTATTGGGATGCCCGCCCTCAGACACGCACCTTTGTAGCCTAACTCTGGAAGGCTGTGGCTCGGTCACTGTGTGACACTGTGTAATCAGGTGACACACCACCCTGGTCTGGGAGTTTGCCCTGGGAGTGCACCTCTGGAGGGACCAGGGAACCGGAGCACCGGGGAGGCTGTGGGTAGGGTACCCGGAGGTGGCTCACCCCACCGGCACTTAAAAGCCAGGGATGCTGACATGCACGGAGTCTCAGCAACACATCTGCCAACGGTGAGTCCTATCACATCCCCTCCTTCCAATGAGTCTCGTAGCTGCTCTGGTACCTCCCTTCTATCAGATTTCACTTTCTGGTTGTAACTTGGGACAGGGGGCAGGGGAGGGCATACACTCTCTGTCTGATTTCACCACTTCCTCGGGGGGCCCTGAGTACCAGGTCGAAGGTGTGCATGCATGTGTGTGTGTGTGTGTGTGTGTGTGTGAGTGAGTGGGTTTGCACCAATGGATAGATTTTTTTGTGCAGAACATGGCCCGTGGGGATGAGTCATCCTCAGCTGTTTCACACTTGGGGCTTAGGAAATCCGTCTCCAATCAGCAGAGAACCAATGGCCCAGAAGTGCTCTTATCAACTTCTGATAGGAGTTTGCAGCCCATAAAACCCAGCTCGCACACTCCCTGCCGAGAAAACATCTGCACCTGGGCTTCTTGGCCCAGAAGGTTATTTAGTCGCTTGTGAGTAAAGGGCACCGTTGTTCCTCCCTCCTTTTGTCACTGAAGATACACAATCCTGCTCCAGGAGCAGGCAGCCTGCAGGGGACCCTGCCGGACGTGTGATTCTCTGATAGATCTTGCAGCCCACGAGTTAAGCAGCAATGATGGCTTTCCTGGAGGAGCAAAGAGTGATACTAATCACAGTGCTTTCCTGAAATCCCATCAACACCTCTGTGCTGACACAGTTTTGGTAAGTTAATTCGTACCAGCACTAAAACCATTCATGTTATTCTTTCTGAATAACGAGACTAATGAAAGTGACAGAAAAAAGTGACTAGTGACCTGCTGCGAGAAAGGAACACTGAACGCTTTTCAAACTTCAGTTAAGAATTCCCAGTCCTGGGCTTCCCTGGTGGCTCAGTGGTTAAGAATCCACCTGCCAATGCAGGGGACACGGGTTCGAGCCCCGGACTGGGAAGATCCCACATGCCGCGGGGCTACTAAGCCCGTGCACCACAGCTATAGAGCCTGCGCGCTAGAGCCTGAGAGCCACAGCTGTTGAGCCCACGTGCCACAACTATTGAAGCCCACGGGCCTAGAGCCCATGCTCTGCAACAAGAGAGGCCACCGCCATCAGAAGCCTAAGCACCACAGTGAAGAATAGCCCCCACTCTCTGCAACTAGAGAAAGCCCGCGCACAGCAACAAAGACCCTACACAACCAATAAATAAATAAATAAATAATTACCAAAAAAAAAAAAAAAAGGAAGGGATTCCCAGCCCAGCTTTCTCAGCGAGCCCTTGGCTTTGGGAACAAAACAGACCATAAGCCACCATCACCCAGACTCAGCGGTGGTGCTTTGGACCAGAGCACGATTCCCTGTGAGAAGCATGATTCCCTGTGAGAGGCCCCATCCTTGTTACACAGGAGTTGGGCTGCAAACCCTCCCGCTGTTTCATCTTTTCTTTGACCTGCGCACCAGAATTGGATAATTTTGTGAGCCAAAGAGAGCAGAAATATTTTACTGATGGATCTGCTAAAAAGTAAAATAAGATGCAGAAGGAAGGATCAAAGTTTATTCACCTAAGAAGTATAGTAAAATGTGCTGTAATGGAATGTCTTTCTACAGAGAGACATTGACAACGCAGTTCTAATCCTGGGAGGAAAATGGAGGGAATGAGGTCTTTGCAAGCAGCAAGCTCAGCTGAAACTTTCCAGGGGCAGCAGATTCCTTCCCAAACAACGTGCCGCATGTCAGCACCTGCCTAATGAAGGTCCCTGCAAAACAAACAGAAAGGCAGATGGGAAGGTGAAGGTGACCAGGAAAGCTTTTCCCAGGGAAATGAGATTGTCTCCAGGCCTTAAGAGAGAAGGCATCTCACAGGTAGAAAAGGGAAATCACAGCATTCACACACGGGAGACGGGTGAGCAGAAACACATAGAGTTGTCAGCGATTTTTCCTCTGGGCGAGAAGGTTGCAGGGATGGCCAAGGTTACAGGGCAGGGACTTCCCTGGTGGCGCAGTGGTTAAGAATCCATCTGCCAACGCAGAGGACATGGGTTCGAGCCCTGGTCGGGGAAGATCCCACATGCCGCGGAGCAACTAAGCCTGTGAGCCACAACTACTGAGCCCGAGTGCTGCAGCTACTGAAGCCCGAGTTCCTAGTGCCCATGCTCCACAACAAGAGAAGCCACTGCACTGAGAAGCCCCCTCTCACCACAATTAGAGAGAGCCCCTGTTCAGCAACGAGGACCCAAATGCAGCCAAAACAAAATAAAAAATCCTTAAAAAAAAAAAGTTTAAGGGCAGGCGGTGAATGTTTAATTAAGGCTTTGTGGGTCACATACCACCTCTGTCACATTTTCTTCCTGTGTGTGTGTGTTATAACCTTTTAAAAATATAAAAACTATTCTTAGCTTACAGGCCATACAAAAACATCGACAGGCTGAGGCACACCCACAGGATGGCTATGGTCAAAAAGACGGAATGACAGGGCTGGTGAGGATGTGGAGAAATCGGAGCCCCGCGCCCTGCTGGGGGGGAATGTTAGATGGTGCAGCTGTGGTGGAAAATGGTCTGTCAGTTCCTCAAAATGTTAAATATAGAGTTACCATATGACCCAGCAGTCCCACTCAGAGGTGGACACAGAGAGAAATGAAAACACGTGTCCACACAAAAACTGGCACACAAATGTTCCTCGCAGCATTATTCATAAGGGACAAAAAGCAGACACAACCCAAATGTCCATCAACTGCTGAATGGATGTGTAATGTGTGCTATCTCTGTGCAATGGAATATTATTCAGCAACAAGAAGGAATGAGGTTTGGATACGGGCTTCAACATGGATGAACTTGGAAAACATCACGTGAAGTTAAAGAAGCAGATACAGGAAACCACCTATAGGATGATTCCATTTATACAAAATGTCCAAGACAGCCAAGTCCACAGAGACAGAAAGTAGATTAGTTGTTGCCTTGGACTGGAGGGGTCAGGGAGAAATAGGAAATGACTGCTAACAGGGACAGGGTTTCTTTGGGGGGAGACGAAAATGTTCCCAAATTAGATAGTGATGATGTTCACACAGCTCTGTGAGTCCACTAAGAGCCACTGAATTATATATACTTTAAAAGCATGAATTCTACAGTCTGTGAATTCTCTCTCTCTCTCTTTAATGGTTTCGTTTTGTTTTGTTTTCCTAGCAGACCCCGAGCCATGGGTCTGTGAAATGACAGGGATCAGCAGGAGGAAAGGTGCACAGAGATGTCCAGTCTTGGAGGTCACGGTCAGGGGCTCAGGCCTGGTCCTCCAGGCAATGGTGAGAAGCCCTCCGAGGCCTCAGTGTGGAAGGAATGTGACCAGAGATGCTTAGGAAGGGCTGGAGGCAGGATGAGCACCTGGCAGCTGTCATAATATGGCAAGAGGGCTAATGAGAGAGTGGACTTGTGTACCAGGGGAGGGAGAGACAGGGAAAGGCCCTAGATGTGTGTAGGTGGAGAATCAGTAGACTGGAGACTGGTTAGTTCACAAGTATAGGTAAAGAGACCAGACAGAGATGCCTGTGGTTTCTAGATTAGAGATCAGATCACGTACTGATGCCTGCATCCTGGGAGCCAGGAGGAAGGGCAGGCTCACCAGTGGGACAGGAGGACCCTGAGAGCACATCTTCCAGCCTGACTCCCAGGACAGCCAGGTGGAGCCTGTGGGTACCAGGCGGTGGAAAGTATGTGTCTACAGCCTAAAAGGAAGAGAAACTGAGTCTAAAGATACAGATTTGAGAGCAGTTGGTGTGGAGGTCTGGTATCATCTCGAGAAGACAGCACACAGCAGCGAGATTTCAGAGGTCTGGATGTGGGAGCTTTGGGAGCATCCATCTGTAAGGAGCAAGGAAAGGGAAGGAAGAGATGGGGCAGGAGAAATTGGAAATGGCCAGGGAGCAGGAGCTGGCAGAGGGATTCATAAAGGAGGGCTTCAAATACGAAGGGGCAGGGCGGAGGCTAGGGACCACCGCTGAGCTTTAGGAGAGGCACTTACACAGCCCGGTGGGGATAAAACCAGCCTGCGGGAGGCTGAGAAAGGAGTGCAAGGGCGGGGGGGGGGGGGGGGGGGGGGGCGTGGCAGGAACACGAGGGTGGGGCGGTGGAGGGAGATGGGGGCAGCAATACAGTCTTGGGGGGTAGAGGGAAGGCAGCTGGTTAGAGGGGAAGGTATTGCATCCTGCTCATAGGCCAAGGAGGAAACACCCCTGAAGAGGATGGGTAGACACAATCCCCATTTTCCCGAAGAGAAAGACTCAAAGATGAGAGGGATAGAAACTTCCTGAGTCGGGGGAAGGAGGGCATGCAGGTCTGGTTGTTCTGAAGCTCCTGCCAAGAGAAAACAGAGAAAATAGGGAGCCAGGCCCCCCAAAGTAGGAAGGGACAGAGTAGGGGTTCACCTCACACAGGAGTCCAGAGTTAGAAGGGTCAGAATGCATGATTATACACCATATTTGTCTTGAGTGTGAATTTTAACAAAATCACAAACTTGAATGCGTAAAAAAAAGTCCCAGTGATAGTTACTTTAATGTGTCAGCCTGGCCAGGCTGTCATGCCCAGGTATCTAACCAAACACCAATTGGGGTGTTGCCGTGAAAGTATTTTGTAGACGTGGTCAACATGTGCAATTGGCTTCTAGGAAAAGAAAGGACCCCTGATGATGGGGGTGGGGCTCAGCCAATCAGACTGAGTCCTTAAAAATCAAACACTGAGGTTTCCTGGAGAAGAAGGGCTTCTGCTTCGAGACGGCAGCATCCATCTGGTCTGCTTGGGATGTCCCCACCCCACCTTGGGTGGGACCTGGATTCAGGGGAGGTTTACACAGCATCTGGGAGTCACAGACAGAGATGGGGCACAGCTGGTCCATGATGCTCTCTCCTGGCTGCTCCTGAGAGTGGCCTGTCCTGCCAGGTCCTGGGCTTTGCCCTCCATCCCTGTGGCCCTGTGTTGATGTCTAAGAGTCTACTGGCACCTCCAGTTGTTAAATCTTATGCTCTTTGCTCTCAGCGACCAAATTGGAGGCTTCCTCTTGTCCACCAACCCTTGAAGTCACTTCTGTGTCCCTCTCGGGGTGCTGGGACCTCCTATCTATTTCTCCCCAATCACACTAGGTGTGCAGGTCTCTGTAAGGCTGCGCTGGAGCCCATCTGCACGGATAACTTTCGTAGCCATTGCTCTGGGAGCTTCTCTGCAAATCTTCCACTCTCCAGGGCCAGGAGGATGCAGGGTCAGGGGTGAGTGTTTTTAGGGTTGAAAATACCAGACTCTGTATATAGCACAGGTAATGATACAAGCATTGTTAGAAAATTCAGAGGTCCCAGGATGTGGCCAATGCATGCTCAGAAACTCTTTTTCTAGGAATTCCCTGGCAGTCTAGTGGTTAGGACTCTGAACTCTCACCACCAGGGGCCAGAGTACTAAGATCCCGCAAGGCGCTCAGCACAGCCTAAAATAAACAAACAAACAAACAAACTTAGGGCTTCCCTGGTGGCGCAGTGGGTAAGAATCCACCTGCCAATGCAGGGAACACGGGTTCCATCCCTGGTCTGGGAAGAACCCACATGCCATGGAGCAACTAAGCCTGTGCACCGCAACTCTAGAGTCCTCGTGCCACAACTACTGAAGCTCAAGAGCCTAGAGCCCATGCTCCACAACAAGAGAAGCCACCACAATGAGAAGTCTGCACACCACAATGAAGAGTAGCTCCCGCTCACCAGAACTAGAGAAAGCCCGTGTGCAGCAACGAAGACTCAATGCAGCCAATAAATAAATAAATAAATAAATAAATAAAAATAAATTTTAAACTATAAAATACAATTCTAAAAAACACCCCTTTTTTTCTAGATTGATTTGTGTTAATATAACGTGTGGAAAGTAAATTACAAGTTAATAAACCAGAATAAATATAAATTTATTATAAATAACAAATTTATTATAAATAATAAATATAATTTATTTACATTAAATATATATGTAAACCAGAATACAATTGTCAGATGAACTGTTTTTATTCACACCATCTCTGACATCAAATGTATGGGTTTTTTCTCACACCAACTGGGAGTCCAAGAATTCAATTCAATGTTGGCATTACCTGTCAGACCCACAGTTAAAGGCTCGGTCCCATGTGACTGTCTTCACTTCAGTTGCCAATCTCACATCCCCAGGCCACTTATCTTTCTGACAGAGGAGCAGATAAACTAGGGGTTCCCGCCTGATTTATCCAAACCTGCTTCAGGTTTGATGATTTGCTGGAGTAGCTCAAAGAACTGAGGAAAGAGCTTTCCTTACTATTACTGTTTTATTACAAAAGATACAGCTCAGGAACAGTTGAATGGAAGAGACACATCGGGCAAGGCATGTTGGAAAGCAGGGAGCTTCTGTGCCCTTTCTGGCACGCCACCCCACCCAGAACCTGGACGTGTTCACCAACCCTAAGGCTCCCAAACCCTTTTGCTGAAAGGTTTTATGGAGCTTTCATCACCCAGGCGTGACTTAGGGAATCTTTGGTGACTACTCAGTCTCCAGTCCCGCTTCCCTTTTTGGAAGTTGGGGTGTCGTGCGTGTGCATGGTTGCTGTTGAAAGTTTAACCCTCTAATCCTGCCTTGACCTTTCTGGCAACCAGCCCCCATCCTGAAGCTCTCTAGGGGCCCCCAGCCAAGGGTCATCTCATTAGCATTCAAAAGACACTCACTATTCCAGAGATGCCAAGGGTTTTAGAAGCTGTACATCAAATGCCACAGACAGAGACCAAGTATCTATTTCCCATTGCACCACACCAGTATACTGAATACTTGTGTCAACCAGTCTGCACCTCCCTTCCTAACAGTGAAACCTAACCCGGTCATCCAAGGGGATGCTGCTCGGTTCATGTGAGAAATGTCTGAGACTCACGGGAGAGCATCACTGACCTAGAAATAACAGGGCAAACTTCCTCCACCAGAGATGAACCCAACCTCCAGATAAAAGTCCTCCATCATTAAAACCCCAGAGTTTCTTCACAACACAGTTGACTGTGTTTAAAACAAAATAAGTCCATGTCAATTATAGAGGCTGGAGGCCCGGGAGTAAAGGATTAGGGCCAGGCAGGCCAGCCGAGGGGAAGACCAGGAGAGGCACGGGATGGTGGCAGGGTGACTGGGAAGAGAAGTGTGGAGAGGCTCTCTGGCCCTTGGAGGACTGGCCACATTGCAGCGTCGTTCCAGAAACTTCCTCCCCTCCTTCCCTTCTCCTCCACCAACCACATTCCCAGAGAAGCGGAGGCTGAAACCGGCTGTTTCTGTTGGGACCAGGGGACCATGGGCATCGCCTCAGCTCCCAGTCCTTCAAAGGCTTCCAGGAACCAAACTCCTGGCTGAACGGACAGAGCAGAAGCAGAGCAGAGCACAAAAGAAGCAACTGGTGAGTTAATTACATGTAAATCTCATCTCAAAAACCACATTGCTTTTAAAAAATGGTAAACCACTGAACATAATAAATACCACTGGGGAGTACCAGGGTGGGCTCTTTTAAAAGATGGAATGAGGACCCATTGATCCTTATCAGTGCGTAGGATGCAGATTTCTCTAAACCTTGCCTTCCTAGGACGAGGGTCAGACAGATGAGGTGGTTCTTCCCTTTCTGATAATCAAGGATTATGTCATGTTACTGCTTTTCCTCTTTTCATTCTGTTTTTTTTCTTTTTCTTTTTTACTATTTCTTAAAAAATATTTCTATTTTTCAATAGATCTGTAATTTTAAAAAATTTCTTACCATGCGCATAGCCTACATCTTTCCTTTTAAGAAAACATCCTTTTCCAAGATGTAGTCCAAAGAAATGTCTTCATTCCTCATCCAAAGAAATGGGAGGACTTCCCTGGTGGCACAGTGGTTAAGAATCTGCCTGCCAGTGCAGAGGACGTGTGTTGTATCCCTGGTCTGGGAAGATCCCACGTGCCCCTGAGCAACTAAACCCATGTACCACAACTACTGAGCCCGAATGCCACAACTACTGAGCCCACATGCCACAACTACTGAAGCTTGAGCGCCTAGAGCCCATGCTCCACAACAAGAGAAGCCACTGCAATGAGAAGCCTGCAGACTGCAATGAAGAGTAGCCCCCACTTGCCACAACTAGAGAAAGCCCGTGTGCAGCAATGAAGATCCAGCGAAGCCAAAAAATAAATTAAAAATAAGTAAAATAGAAAATTAAAAAAAAGAAGAAAGAAATGGGAAGTCTCAAAGAACAAAAGCATAATCACATCCATCTTTGTTTTTTTATATAAAAATGAAGTTCATATTTCTCACTTCTGACCACAGAGTTATTTCACAGGTAGTGCAGATTTAGTCTTCACAAATTGACATTTGTATTTATGCACGGTGTGCTCTACCCTGGGCTGTCCATCCTAAGACAGAACCAGCCGCTCCAATACTGATCCCTGCAGAGCCCATGTGGTCGGCGGGCAGAGAAACGCTTGTCATCCACTAACCCTGGCAGCTCAGCCCAGAGGCCAGAATGTTCCTGAACGAGTTCTTTGTTCTCAAGGGATGAGAAAAGTCCAGGCTTCATTTATCCTAGAGCTCCCATCCGCATCTGAGTCTACCGTCTTTGTATACAACAACAGGAAACCTAGTGGTGGGGAATGAACGCTGTTGGGCTTGATTCACTAACCTTAAGATTTGCTTAAATAGTTTCATCTTTACCACCCCTTAGTTACAAAAAAAAAAACCCACAAAGTTTCAAACCAGCATCAAACCAGAAGTGCCTCCAGTGGGGTTTCTCCCCAACCAGGCAAAATACACCCCCCCCATCCCCGCCGCAGGACTGTCAGCACAGGCCACTGGCGACAAAGACCCAAGTCCCAGCTGCTGGGGCTCTGCTGACGGAGCTGCGGCCGTCCCCATCAACACGCACGGCACTTAGGCCCACAGGACGTGCGACAAGATTCCTTTTAGGCTGAATGATGGAAAGCTGCTTTGTGTGTTGATTGGGAGGGTCAGGGGATCTGAGTTTCCTAGCCCTGTTCATCACTGATCTTTAAGCTGGCGCCCGTCTCTCCACTCCTAGGTCAGTGGCCAGCGTGGAAAACAGGGCTTTCTCTGTGGTTGCTCAAAACCCTGCAGCCCAAATAGCTCATGTCTTCCGAGAGGGCAGTTGGCTGCAGTAGGACGGCCTACAGCACGATGAATGTCCTAGAATTTGGTCCCACCCAGAGCAGTAATTTTCTGAGAATGGAAGGATCAGGCATGTCACTTAACTGATATCAACCTGGGTCCTGGAACCAGCTCTGCTGGTAACTAGCCGTGTGCCAATGAGCAAACCACTTATATTTTTCTGGGTCCCTTCATCTGTAAATGAGGGGGGATCCCTGATGGGCAAAGTCCCTTCTGTTCTAACATCCATGATATCATGATTTTCTTTGCCAAAGCAAGGAAAAGAACAAGATTATATCCTAAAACCCTAAATCTCTCATAACAAGAGCACTGTTTGTGTGTTGCTTTTTAAAGCAGCCCTTTAAAAACATTGAGCAGATAAGGAAATGTATAAGCGTACAAAGGACATCTGGCCCAGCATTGACTCAACTTAGAAGCTGAGGGCAAATCAGTATTCAGGAAACTGGACCATGGTAAGCGCTCGTCCAGAAAAAGGATGTTTTCCTCTCTACTCCACTCTGTCCCACAGATCTGCCTTTATCAACTACAGTGTGGCATCAGACACTGAGATTTTTTTTAATCAGGGGGTTGATAAAAATGTCTAGTGAAAGTCCAGTCAAGGTCATCCCCCATTATGTTGTTTGTCCCTGAAGAATAAAAGCTGTGGGGCAAATGCATCTCTGAGTCCATCTGTCTCACTTGACAAACTGGTCTATTTCCTCTCTGTAGACAATAACCTACGTAATCTATCCCTTACTTGTTGGAGAATTCAGAGTAAAGGTCGGTGTTCAGCTGAGTACTTTTTCTTCCCCTGAGTTCCCCATTGTAATTGTACCTGTCACTTGGTGCTTATTTTAATGGTTTTTGGTTTCACAGAGGTACTGATTCTTTTTTAATGAATTCGCTCATTCATTCATTTGAGCATTCATTTTTTAGGTTTACAGAAAAACTGAACTGAAGGTACAGAATTCCCATATATCCCCTTCCCCTCCTTGTACACAGTTTCCCCCATTACCAACATCTTGCCTTAGTGGACCCCTTACTCCAGTTGATGAGAAGGTATTGATACGTTATTATTAAGTAAAGCCTACAGTTTACATTAGGGCTCACTCTCTGTGTTGTGTTCTAAGGGTTTTGATGCACACATAATATCATGTATCCGTCACTGCAGTATCACACAATTCTTTCACTGCCCCACAAGTCCCCTGGCTGCACGCCTACCTACATGTCCCTCCCTTCCCTGTAACCCCTGACAACCCTGATCTTTCTGCTGTCTCCATAGTTTTGCCTGTTCCAAAAAGTCTTATACTTGGAATCATACAGGACTATGTAGCCTTTCAGACTGGCTTCTTTCACTTAGTGATATGTGTTTGAGGCGCCACCATGTCCTTTTGTGGCTTGAAAGCTCATTTCTTTTCATTGCTGAATAGTATTCCATCATATGGATGTGCCACAATTTGTTTATCCATTCGCCTACCAAAGAACATCTTGATTGCTTCTCGTTTTTGGCCCTTATGACCAAAACTATGATTACTGCTGATTTTCATTACTATTATTTTACTGTAAGCTGCCGCAAAGCCCTTTTGGGGGTAAATGGGAATACAAGTTAGTATTGAAATGTGTTTAACAGGATTTCCCTGGTGGCACAGTGGTTAAGAATCTGCCTGCCAATTCAGGGGACACGGGTTCGTAGCCCTGATCGGGGAAGATCCCACATGCCACAGAGCAACTAAGCCCATGCACCACAACTGCTGAGTGCACGTGCTGCAACTACTGAAGCCCGAGTGCCTAGAGCCAGTGCTCTGCAACAAGAGAAGCCACTGCAATGAGAATCCCATGCACAGCAACTAGAGAAAGCCCATGCGCAGCAACAAAGACCCAAAGCAGCCAAAAATTAATTAATTAATTTTTAAAAAAAGAAAGAAAGATGCTTAACAGATAGTTCACACTACAGAATATCACTTTTTAAAACCCTGCCAAGTAGGATCAGGTTTACCATGGATCTGGCTAACACAACTGACATGTGGGATGACTCTATGACCTACAGCTCTGGGAGCCCAGGGCATCCCACTCACTTTCTAAGCATGATGTGGACCAAGCCATTGCTGTGTTAGGTAAAGAATTCAGCAGGGGGTTACCTCAGCACGTTCAAAAATTACAGACACGAAATTTTCCTGCTTCCTAGCTGGGATCAAACTCAAACTGCTGTTCTTCAAGACTCACAGACCTAGAGGACAGACTCGTGGTTGCCATGGGGGGAGGATAGATTGGGAGGTTGGGGTTAGCAGATGCAAACTATTATATACAAAATGGATAAACAACAAGGTCCTACTGTAGAGCACAGGGAACTAGATTCAATATCCTGTGATAAACCGTAATGGAACAGAATATGAAAAAGAATACGTATATATGTATAACAGAATCACTTTGCTGTACAGCAGAAATTAACACGTATATCAACTATACTTCAATAAAATAAATGTTCTTAAAAACTGCTGTTTACGACGGTGGGTGATGCCTTAGAGGGCCAGGACGGGGAGGGTGGCGGGGAGTCGCGGGAGGGAGGGAATGTGGGGATATGTGTATAAATACAACTGATTGACTTTGGTGTACCTTAAAAACTGGTACAAGAGTGTAAAGCAAGTATACTCCAATAAAGAGCCAAAAAAAAAAAAAAAAAGACTGCTGTTTATCAGAAACAAGCAGGCAGAATTGCACTTTCTGCTATTGAAGACACTCCGGAATTCTTAACACATAGCTAATTTTTTTTTACTCCTGACAATACGTTCTAGTTATGCACTTAAGAGTGTGTACAGCTTGGTTATATGCCAGAGAGAAAAGGGGCAGAAGTTCTTCATGGGGCATATATTGGGTTACACTTGCTTTCTGCGAGATCTGGGTGAGGCTGAGAACCAAATACAAACCCAAACTGTTTTTTAATTTTTATCAAGGTGAAACATGAGTGTCTGGAACATCCTTTGGCTGTTTCTTGGCTTGTTTTGTCAAGTAGTGTTAAAAGGCTTATTACAAAACCGAAACCAAAAAGAACACCGATCTCTTGCCCCACTCCAGCTCCTATAGGTCTTTTCTCCTTTCTTCTTTTGTTCTCTTCTCTTGTGATCTGAGGACTCTTCAGTGCTATGTTTGGATTCCTTTGTCTTGTGTGTGTGTGTGTATCTATTCTAGATTTTTGGTTTGCGGTGACCACGAGGCTTTTGGATCGCAGTCTCTATAGATACGTGATTGTTTTCAGTTACTGATTCTTAATTTCATGCACAATTTCAAAACCCTGCATTTGTACTCTCCTCCCCTCATAATTACTGTTTTGATATCATATCCATATCCAACTGTTCTGTGTGGATACTTCCAACTCTTAGCAGATTCTTCTGGTAGTTACTTCCATATTTTTAAGGACAGGTATAGTACAACGCTGTCGTTTTTTAAAAACTGAAGTCCAGTTGATTTATAACTCTGTCTTGATTAATCCATTTTGGATACCATTGACTGTCTTCCCATCACGGTAGCTGAGAATTTAGTACTCTGGCATCCAAATACAGTTACAGGATTACTTCTGGTTAGATCAGTATTCGAAATCTATACTATTAGGACCATGTGAAATATTGTTCACGGCTGAGTCAAGTAATAAACTATGATTATAGTTCCTTTCTTCTGCAACTTTTTGTTTGTCTCAGAGTTAACTGTTGCCTTATATTTGGATTTCCTTTGTTTTGTTTGTTTCTGTGCTGTCTGCCTGCAGCCCTTAACATCCCCTCATCCCATCTGATAGGCAGTTGATTGCACTTTTGTTTCCAGAAGACTCCTTCCTGGGCCTTAGACTCCCTGATTCTGACGAAACTTGGTTCCCGTGGCAGATGCGATAAATTCACCCTTGGACTTCCCCTCATCATCACCTTGGAAATTCCCTCTGCTTCTCGAAGCCCTCCTTCCTAGGATTTCCTCTTCCTTGTTCTTGGTTATTGGGTGACTCCCTCCCCTTGACGGACCACATCTTCCAGTGGCTGCCTGAGAAGGTACACAGAGTTCACTGAAAGGTGGGTGCTGCAGTCAGAGAGCTAGGAATCCAAACAGCAGCTTCCTCACTGCTGAGGCTGTTTGCGGGAGCCAGCTCCTCACCTGCCAGCCAAGGGTACATCCTCCTTAAAAGCACCCACTCAGCTGTGCTGGACAATGGCAGCCTCCCCGGAAGGGCGAGACTGATGGGACACCTGCTCTCCGCAGGCTGGCAGAGCCCAAAGAGCGGAGGAGGAAGGGAGCAGGGTGGAGTCCAGAACCTTCTCCCCAGCCGTGTAAGTCACAGCCCCTGGGGAGGAGGCGTGAGTGGAGGGGCGTGGGCGGGCCTGGACATCCGTATTTTTAGAGCCCCTTAGGTGATTGGATGCAGCCAAGGCAAGAATCTCTGGCCTAAGCAGAAGTGAGCAGGGACCAATAAATAAATAACTAAGGGGCGGAGGAGGGGCGGTGGACTTCTCAGGCAGTCCCGTGATTAAGACTCTGTGCTTCCACTGCAGGGGGCACAGGTTCAATCCCTGGTCAGGGAACTAAGATCTCAATCCCTGGTCAGGGAACTAAGAGGCACGGCCAAAAAAATAAATAAATAAAAGGAAGTGAGCAGGCAGTTTCTAAGGGGTCTTCAGCCACCTCCTCGCCCAGCCTCCCTTCTACTCCACAGGCTGGGGGCTCCTCACCTCCATCTTTCCCCTCCTCCTTCATCACCAGTGAGAGCTCAGTTATGTGATGCTCTCCTGTTTCATCTGGGACTGCGTTTATGTTTTGGTTTCTTGTTCTTCTTGTTTTGAGAGAGATTTCCATGCGTGGATGGAGGGGAAAAAAAGGTGTTCTCAGCCATCTCAAAGACAACCACGGAGCCAAATGGAATGACTCCTTCTCCCAAGAGTTTTTCTTACACTGCTTAGAAATGACCCAGAGAGATAAGAAAAGGGTCTATTTCTTTGAAAATGTTTCTTGTTTTGAAAAGAAGTTACAGATAAAGGGTCATGAGTATCCAGAGCCAAGAGCGAGCCTTCAGCTTGCACCTGACGGAGGTGCGTGGGACCTGGACCTGCAGGCATTGGCGTGGTGGGGAGGGGAGCATGGCCAGAGGCTCTCTCCTTAAGCAGCCTCCGTAAATCACACGGGACAGTTCAGTTTATTATGCCAACTTCCCCCAATAGCCCCTTTAGTCAGCCCCACGCAGCATAACCATTCATCTTCCCCACGCAAGCAGGGAGTCCAGATTCTGGCATTCACCAGCAGCTACGCAGTCTTGGCCAAGGCATTAACCTCTCTAAGCCTCACTTTTAGCATCTCTGAAATAGACATACTGTGTGTCTTCCATGCCTCAAAGAGCTAATATGAGGCACCGATGCAATCACATGTGATGAGCTGGAAGGCGTTAATCAGGGTATTAACCTTATGATTCACCCAATCCTTTCTCTTCCATGTCGAGCGGGCAGAGAATACCCCTCTGCATGGCCTAAATAAATAAATTAAACGTTTCATTCTACTTTCACAATCAAATACAATTATCAGCGGAAGGGAAAAAACAAACGTAAGTCCAAACATGAAATATCCTATATGTTTAAATAAGCAGTACTGCTAAGTTTTTATCCAATATCCTGGAAAGGAAAAATTGAGGGAAGCACGCACAGGATTTAAATGAGAAATGAACTGGGGGCAAACCACACTGTAGTAGTCTGCTATGGCTGCTGTGACAAAACACTACAGACAGCAACAGAAATTTGTTTCCTCACAGTTCTGGAAGCTGAAGACCCAAGATCAATGTCCAGCATGGTCAGGTTCTGGTGAGAGTTCTCTTCCTGGCTTGCAGACGGCCACCTTCTGGCTGTGTGCACACGTGATGGAGAGAGAGTTATGGTGTCTCTTCCTTTTCTTACAAGGACACCAGTCCTGTTGGATTAGGGCCCCACCCTTATGACTTCATTTAACCTGACTTCCTCAAAAGCCCTGTCTCTGAATACAGTCATATTGGGGGGTTAGGGCTTCAACATACGAATGGGGAGGGGGCGTGGATACAATTCAGTTCCTCCTCTCATGTGTGTCTCCCTGAATGAGCAATGATAGAAAAGGTGAGTTGCTGGGACTGCAGCAAGAGTGTAGGCTAGACCAGAAATAGAAATAATCTGGAATTCACAGAATTAAAACTATGGATTGAGGCCAGACTGGTCTCCGGGGCTTGGTAGAGCTTTCCAGACTCTGGGATGTCAATACCAACTGTCTCCTGAAAGCCCCCATGTCTGCTCTCTGCACATGAATGCCTTTGGATGTCATTTAAACCCTTGTAAACGTGCAGCTGCTATTCTGAAGCATAGCTGCCTTCACGCTGACAGTTCTGGAAGCATTTTCCTTTGATAAGTCATCGGAGAAGGGCAATGGAAGTACTACATTTCTGAATCTGAAACTACAAGAAGATTTAAGTCTCTGCATGTTGGCAGTGAGGTCAGAGGATCTGCCACCCCGGAATTCAGAGTTCTTTGTGGTTTGATATAATAGCTACCCATTAAGTTTGCCTTCTGCTTGACCTGGGCAACTGCCATTCAGAAAAGGGAAAGCTATCATCCATGATGTGTCTTTATAGAGAACTTCTTTAAACTTTATCCTATGAAACGGTTTTCATAATTACTTAGCTTAGCTCAGTTTCCAGAACGCTGTACAAGATGTACAAAGAGAGAAAAATTGCAATCCTCTTTTAGCATCAGGCCAAAAATATCTTCCAAACTAACAAAAATAAAAGGAGTTCATAATTTTTTTTCTTAAAAAGGACATAAATCATCATGAAATAAGCCCAAATTCAAATCTGCTTAACAACAACAACAACAACAACAACAAAACTTCCAGATTCTGTCCTGGTGTTAGTTCGTGTTAGTTGGGGGATTCCTTTAGCAGGCATCACCTGATGCCCTTATGTCCACACCCCTCTACAGTGATAACTAATGCTCAGAATGCTGATTCCAAGGCCCAGCAAAATCATGAATCATAATTCATGATGAACTAATTTGGAAGACAGGAAAGGGCACCAAAATATTTGGTTTCTTGGATAAAAACCATAGCTTTATGCATATTTTTTGAAGTTCATCATTATTAAGTATACTGTCAAGGTAGGAGGATAGAACATATTTTGTTTAACAGCTTTTTCACTTGATTGATAATTTTAAAGTTTGGACATGATATGTGGACCTCATTTGTGCTCTTGCCCAGACTCCACAAAGGTTAGGGCAGGCCCATCCTCCACAACATGCCATTCCAGACTCCTTTTATCTTTGTGCTTTACCACCCTTAGCATGTGACTTTTGGTTTCATGGGTTTTTTTACCTCATGGTCTCAAGATGGCTGCTTCAGCTCCAGCTTCATGGCCACATTCCAAGCTGGAAGATGAAGACAAAGAAAGAGGATAAGGTGGTGCTGCATTGCAAAAACAAGATATTTTCAGAAATACCTGGCAGACTACCA
The DNA here is from genome assembly GCF_030028045.1 of Hippopotamus amphibius kiboko. Taxonomy (NCBI): domain Eukaryota; kingdom Metazoa; phylum Chordata; class Mammalia; order Artiodactyla; family Hippopotamidae; genus Hippopotamus; species Hippopotamus amphibius. Next base: position 5,851,211 of record NC_080186.1, on the reverse strand, counting down.
GCACAACTCAGAACCACATCACCTGGCCACCCTTAGTTGCAAAGGCCTTAGGAAAGGTGGGTATTTTAACTGGGTATGGTGCTACCCTAAACAAAATTGGGCTTCTGATAATTAGGGAAAAGGAGACAATGGATATTAAGTAGGCAAGTAGCAGTGTCTGCTACACAAAAGGGCCAAGAACAATGACTCCTAGGAATGCCTGGTCCCAGGACTCGTGGGTCACATGAAACCCACTAATCACACCAGAGTGATTGTCTACCCCAGATGCTACTGGAAAGTCAAGGTTCTGATGGACTTAAACATGGAACCTGGGGTAGGGCTGAGACCACAGACGAGGGGCCATCAGGGAACCCAGCTTGGAGTAGGAAGAGGCACATGGACCGAGACACAAGGCTCCCAAAATTGTTCTAGAAGGCAATCCAGCAACTCATATCAAAAACGTTGGGACTTCCCTGGTGGCATAGTGGTTAAGAATCTGCCTGCCAATACAGGGGACATGGGTTCAATCCCACATGCCACGGAGCAACTAAGCCCGTGCGCCACAACCACAGAGCCTGCACTCTAGAGCCCTCGATCCACAACTACTGAGCCCTCGTGCCACAGCTACTGAAGCCCGTGTGCCTAGAGCCCGTGCTCCACAACAAGAGAAGCCACCGCACTGAGAAACCTATGCACCACAGCAAAGAGTAGCCCCCACTCGCTGCAACTAGAGAAAGCCCTCATGCAGCAACGAAGACCCAACACAGCCAAAAAATAAATTTAAAAAAATTTTTTAAAAATTAAAAAAAAAAAAATAAAGCTTTGAGGAAAGGGGAACTTCCACTTCTGAAGAGGCTGCCCACTTGTTGGGCTACCCAGGTCCCTGGAGCTATTCTGAGACCAGGTGACTCAGCTTCTTGTCCCATTTTGGGGTCCCTCCCTCATGACCCCCTCACCTGTTCTTTTGTGCCTCCATCAGCCGGGGTTGGTTTGAGTGGCAGCCCCAGATTGTCCACACCAAGAGCCTGAGGGGCAGCGTTCCAGGAGGGAGGGAGGTGAAGAGACACAGCAGATGTTGCCAGCAGGATTTGCGCAGCAAGATGCAGGCTTTCGCAGATTAGTTTTTATTTAGGTTGCCGGGGCGGTAGCGGGGTGATTAACGGTAAATTTCTACCGCAATCCCCAAATCCCAACTTACATAAAAATATTTATTTCAACTTCATCCCATTTAAGGAAAGATATATACTCTTTAATTTACTCTAAATGAATTCCATTAGGAAAAGTATGACTTACCAACCAATTTTAAAGTCATATATTTTGTGACAAATGCAGATTCAAATATAGATTCAAAGTTAAGTATCAAAAAAAAGATAAACACTGGTTCTAAGAACTGCTTGGGAATTTTTGCGTTTTTTGAAACTGAGTTTTAATAACTGAGGTTTTTATTTATAGATAAATCTCATTATTTTGCTTCTAAATGACAGATAGAGAAGGTTCCAGACTGCCAGTTTCAAAATGCAAATGACCTCAGCAAAAACATCACATGGGTGTGGGTAATCTTTATTTCTAACAAATGACGGATGTCATTGTCCTTATATTTTTAGCTTTTACTTTTGGAAAATTTTAATTTGGATCTGATGAAAACAACTAAGAACTCTGGGAATATGTTATTATGGCCAATTTGTGGAGATTTTATCATCTGTTTCAGCCTTTATTTTTACCATCAGTGTTCCTTAAGCTTTCTTTAATCTGAGATGCGTTATGGGTAGAAATATAAAAATGGGGACTTCCCTGGTGGTCCAGCGGTTTGGACTCCACCCTTCTACTGCAGCGGGCACGGGTTCCACCCCTGGTTGGGGAACTAAGATCCCAGATGTTATGTGGCACAGCCAAGAAAAAAAAAGTAAAATAAAATCTTAAAAAAAATTTAAAAATGAAAACGACTTCAGCATGTATCAGCTAACGATGCAGACTGAAGGCCTGGGGTGTTGATACCACTAATGGCTCAGAGAAAACCCACCGTCCCACTTTGAAGGTTAAAAGAAGTGTAGTCATTTTTTTTACTTTTAAAAAGTAGAAACGGAAGCATATACTTTTCTGTCTTTAAGGATAGAACTAACCCTAACCTTTGGGTCCACCATAACAAACTTCATTTCCTCCCAAATCTCTTGCTGGCATCTTAGATCCCCGAGCTGAGGGACCATCTTTCCAGCCCACTGACTGTTCCTTCGTCTAATTCTGGTCAGATGTCCTGTAATTTCTGTGGCCGGAGAGAACCATTCAGCAGGGCTGTCCCTCGGCCAAGATGAACTAAGCCTGTCATCCCCAGAGAGCTGGTAAGACAGCAGCTGTAGAAACACACAGTTCTGTGTTTCAAAATGCAAATGACCACATTTCCCTGACCCTGGGTGTCCTCAGAAACATTCCCTACCAATGATTATAAATCCTGCTCTTGGAATGTGGTAAATTGAGAAATTCAACACAAATACCCCAAACTGATAGCCTTCCTTCTGGCCTTTCATGGTATTGTTTATGGAGCTAGATTTTAGAAAATGCATTCCTTTAGGTTCGAGGTTTTAGGCCTTTTTTTTTTTTCTTAAGCCCCGAAACTAAATTTTTTTCATAAGAGGAAGCTGGCTGTGGTCCTGTGGCTTTATGGAAAGGGAGAGTGGACTGTGTCGGTTTCCGTCGCCCTGTGACCGTCTCCTCATCCTGATGGCACCTGCATTTCCTTTTGTGGAATTCCTGTCCCCCTTCAGGGCAATCTGATGGGACTGAAAACCCCAGCGCGTGCCTCCCACTGAGGATGTGGAAGGGACTTGCTTCCAGCCCTCCAGAACGGGAACCGGAACTGCACCATTTCCACTTCCAAACCCAGGGCCTCCACCACACATCCCTTCTAAGAGTCCCTGGGGCCCTTCTAAGGCATTCCCTTTTGCTTAAACTAGATTCTAACTGGTGATCCCAGGGTAAACCATAGGATCCCATCCGACCAGCTCCCTGGACAGAACCTAGTTTTAGCTCAAATCTACGTTTTTCTGTCAAAACACAGGTGGATCTGTTAGACGTCGATGGACTTTCTCAGACTTCCTGGAACTCTGGCCCAGAGATGCGTCCTCACAGAACCACAGCTCCTTACCAAAGTATTTTAATTGTTTTCTTTTCCATGAAAATCGTCAAAGGATTAATGCAATCTTCTTACAGTGGGATTATGGGCCTCACACCAAACCCTTGTGTCAAACACTCATCTTAAGGGGCATTAACCCAGAGTCCTAAGGTCAACAACTGCTGGGAAATGAACTTTCCAGAATGTCAGGAATCTGGTAGCAGTGTTGGAGTCCAGGGAAACCCAGGCACCACCTCCAATTTCTCTCCCCCAGTGAGGAAGTGACCTGAGACTGAGTTTGGTTCAAGCAACAGGGGAGTCCAGTGTGAATAAACACTCTCTTGAACACAAGCATGACTGCTGGAGCAACTTCTTCTTGAATGAGGATAATGAGTCCAGAGTTTGAAAGTTCAAGGGCACAGCAAAAACCTCAGATGGCACTGATCGGTCCCTTTGAGTCCATAGGGGCATCTGCTTTGGTCCCTGGAAAGCTGTTCTGAGATGTGTTGAATCTGCTTCCACCCTGATCAGGGTGGAGGGTGAGGCACCCTACTTCCTATAAGCTTCAGTAGCCTTGGTTCAAAAAATAGGGAATGTAACCTAATCTTATAGTGAAGAGGTATGTGTGGGCTCTTCCCACTAGATATTAATCCAACCGACATACTGTAGTTGATATCCAAAATGAAATTGGCATCACCATGCCTTCCAATATTCAGCAAGTTGAAATAGGAACAGTGAACTACCTATTGCCAAAATGGAGACAGATGAGTCCGTGGTATGAGGCCAGGGGTGGCTGAAGGACTTATATCCGTGGAATTTTTCCAGTTCCCTAAGTGAGACCATTCATGCTCAGTGATGACTCAGAGGAAATGGACCAAGGGCAGGGTAGCCCACTGACTGCTTCCTGGCTTCCCCAACCACATCGGCCTGAGATGTGGGGACAGCTCAGGATCCCGATGGGAGCCCAAAACCTAAGAAACCTCAGGTATTCTTGCCAAAACAGAACAACAAAAGCCTGAACCTTATCAAGCTTCTAGAGCTCACTACCATGGTACCAGGAGGACAGAGCCGGCCAGATTGAAAATGTGGGGAATTTCTACAGGACAGGCAACCCAGGTTCTCCAACAAATAAATGTCATGGTGAAAAAGGGAGGAGAGGAGTATTCCAGATTAAAAGAGATGGAAGAGACCTAACAGTCAAATGCAATGTGTGGAACTTGTTTGGACCTCAGTTTGAACAAATCAACTGTGAAATCCCATTATTGAGGCCCTGGGGGAAATTTGAATGTGGACTGGATATCAGATGATTGTGGTGGTTTGTACTGTGTCATCCTGGCTAACCTGGAGCTAGATTCCCCCAAATCCCTCTCTCAAAGTAGTTCTGGGCTAGAAGAGGTCAAGAGAGGAATTCTCACAAGCCTTGGGAGGCGGAGGGAAGCAGGCGTTACTCTCCAAGGTTTCGATGATTGCGTGCAGGACAGACAGACGCAGAGGGATCAATGGATTCCAGCCTGTCCTCCTCCTCCTCTGTCCCCACCCAACCCTTCTCCCCGACCACCAACTCTGCCGGCCAACAGCGGCCCTGAGCCCATCCCCAGGTGCTTGGCTGTGGTCCACTCTGACACAAGCAGTTACTGTTAAAGGGGTTTTGTTAACTGTGTTAGGTTGATAGTGGTGTTGTACGTAGGTTAGAAAAAAGAAAAAGGCTTCATCTGTCCCAGGCACATACTGAAGTTCTGATGGGTAAAATTATGTCCTGTCTGGAGGATGATGAAAAGCACTGAGAAACGGCGATGATTCTTAAAGCTGGATGGTGGGCGTTGCTCTCTTCGCTCTGTGTACTTGATATGTTTGAAAATGCTCATGGCAGAGAGCAGGCTCGGGGGAGTTAAGGAAATGGAAAAGACCCTGAAGACTCCCTTAAGACCCTGTCCTCAGACTACCAAAGTGTAAGACGGGGAGCTGGGCACGGTTGGGGGGAAGAGCTGGAAAATTCTTTGATTCTTCTTGGGGATTACAAAGAAGGAGGCAAAACTAAGTGTGGCAGGAGTCTGATGAAAACACTCACACCTGAGAAGAAGAATGGAAACCAATTAAGTCTTACTATTACTTTTAACTGTGAGTGATACATTTTAACATGTGCGAGCTGGTCTTGCTGTTCTTACAAACGAGGCTAAAGAAATCTGTGACCTTGGAATTCTGAAAGGTTTGTAAGCTATTGAATCTTTTTAAATGATGTTTGGAGGACAGGGTTTCAGATGTAAGTACGTACTTTTTAAAAGATACCTTCTAAATTGAATTTTTAAATATTTGAGACAGATTTTTTTTTTTTTTTTTTTAGGAAAAATGTAAAACTCCGCATTATCTCTGGCATTGTTTTGCTTAGGAGGGAAGATGACGACACAGGACTGGGGCCAACCAAAACAGAAGGGCGGAGGATGGCAAGGGGCCTGCGGTTTTGTTCACGAACGTTCTTCTCCAAGGCTAAACTTCTTGGAAAGGGGTTTATTTTGTTTCACTCTGACCCAGCTCCACTTCTGGGTCATTTTAGGATCTCAGCTGGTGGCCACAGCTTTTGAGGTTTTTGAGCCAAGCCCCTTCTTTAAAAAAAGGGGGGAGGGATTAATTATTTAAGTAAGAGAATGTTGTACAGACAATATTACACAAAAGAAAATATATTTTTTCTTGGAATAATAAGTCATCCGTGTTCTTAAAGTGTGTAAAGTCAGTGAATTCAGAAACATTGTGAATCCGACAGAAACAAAGTCAAGAGGAAAAATACTGCACGGTGTTTTTAAAGCGATAAAAGCCATTCCTGGTGCCCCAGCTCAGGATGCGCAAGCAGAGAGGGAGGAAGTGGGAAAGTCAGACAGGAGGGGGTGCCCAAGGTGAGAGGAAGGGAGGAGGATGCAGACTCAGCGACAGAGACAGGGACATATTCGAGATGCAAAATGACAGCCCCAGAGGAGGCTTCCGCTCCATCCTCGAGGCTGGCACGAGGCTCCTGGACCTCCTTCTCCCGTGATCAAGTGACAGCAAAACGGCTGGGGAGCTGAGGCACAAGGTCGTCTAAAAGGCTTGGCTCCCGGTGATTTTCCCTGAGAAGGGCGTCAGAGTTCACCACCCCAAAATACGCCTCTTTGGCATAAGGATTATTTTGAGTTGAAAGCAATTGAGAGTCAGCAAATGCAGGAAGAGCTCTCTGCCCTCCCCTTAGCTGCCTATGAGTAGAACACAAATTTTCAGTTGTGAAGGGGTACTCTGCCCCTGTCTCCACTCCCTAAGTCCCACCCTCCCACCCCACCCTGTACCAGAAGAGGAGAGAGCTCGTAACTGAGGCCAACAGTGACATCAAGACAAGTTTGCATAAAAAGACCTGACTATAAGAACCCTTATCTTCCATTAGTTCCTCATATATTTTCTAGTTACTTCCCCATGATTTATTATCTCTTGAAGCCCAAACTCCTTTTCCTTTGTTAAAATGATATCCAAGCGCCAAATCTACTGCTTCTTTTTTTTTTTAAATTAACTAATTAACATAATTTATTTTTGGTTGCATTGGGTCTTTGTTACTTCAGGCGGGCTTTCTTTAGTTGCAGAGAGCGGGGGCTACTCTTTCTTGCTGTGTATGGGCTTCTCATTGTGGTGGCTTCTCTTATTGTGGAGCATGGGCTCTAGGAGCACGGGCTTCAGTAGTTGTGTCATATGTGCTCAGTAGCTGTGGCTCATGGACTTAGTTACTCCGTGGCACATGGGATCTTCCTGGACCAGGGCTCAAACCCGAGTCCCCTGCATTGGCAGGTGGATTCTTAACCAGTGCGCCACCAGGGAAGCCTTCTACTGCTTCTTTGAATTCCACTTTTTTTTCTGTGATCTCTCATGTAAGTAAATGGTTTTTAAAATTGTGTATTTTTCTCCTGTTAAATTGTCTTTTTTCACTTAATTTAAAGGCCCTCAGGACAGAACCTAAGAGGGTGGAGGAAACATTTTTTCTTCCCCGGCACCTGCATGCAAGGACTAATTAAGATTAAAACACAAGACAGAGCCTTCTGGTTAATTACCAGCCCGCATGGAAGCAACTCACGGAAAGCACTGAAGATCGTGAGGCCACCGTGACTGCCAAAATAATTTATTTCTATAATAAATTACTGACCCAGGCCCTTCCCAAGTCCAAACAGAAAGCCCAATATCAGGTTGACCTGTTCAGATTTTGACACAGCCAGCAATGGTGGTACTGGTTTTACCATTATCGTGTACCATATTTTTTTAAAAGAGCCTTATTAAGACATAAAATAAGAGGAACATAAAATAAACTGCACATTAAAAAGTGTACACTTAGATAAGCTCTGACGTATGCATACACCTGTGAAACCGTCATCCTGATCAAGATAGCGAGCATTGCTGTCGCTCTCCAAAAGTTTCCTCACACACTTTTGATACCATAGTATTTTTAGGTACCAGAATAGAAGTATGTTTGTGGGTGTAACACCATTATTTTAGACTTTTATGGGCAATTTCTTAGCTTTCTGGCTCTTCAATCCCTTTTTCCTCGGTACCCCTCCCAACCCCACCCAATCTGGACACCCTCACTCCAAGCTCTCCCAGCCCTCAGCACCACTTACCTCCTACAACTCCCCACCAAATGCTCTTGGCCCAAATGCAAAACAAAGCCCCCCACATACACCTCAGGGGCAGTGGATAGGGTCTGTGATCTCACAGGGCTCCGAGGGCACCTGAGGAGGGGTCTGGAGGTGAAGGAGAAGCAAAGCCAGGACAAGCCAGACTCTAGAAGATGTGATGCTTATGGAGGTTCAGATTTGATCTCCAGTTTCACCATTTTATGGATTTGAAAATTTTTAAATAGAATTCTGATGTCATTAAAGATGGCATTTTGATATTACTTGAGATAAATACTAAAATTCCAGTGGTGTCATTTTGCTGTGATACTGGGAAAAGCATATCTTACTGAGACCAAGCCATCAGATTACGCTAAATGAGGTAACTTTGACCTTTGAGATGTTTGAGTTCTGAGGTGCTCATGTAATTCAAGCAAGGAGCTGGTATTTATATTAGAAATCTCTATAGTTGTCCTTGTCTTACTTCTATTTTTAAAATCCTCAAGATGTATCCCTTCCCAAGGTAAATGCAATGTAAAATTAAATTTTCAACTGAAGTATATTATAGTGCCAACTGTTCTAAGGGTTTTTTGGTTTTGTTTGTTTATTGATTAATTTTTATGGAACTAGACAATACTGGTTCAAGCTTCCTTTCAAAATGTTACACTTAAATTTAAGGGGTACCTTTACACTTTCAAAGTGTCTAATAATTCTTAGCATTAACCTAGCTGTGTTTTTCTGGCATTCGTAATTAGCTTTAGGAAACTTGAATTGAACGATACTGAGGTAATGAATATCTTTTAAATGACAAAACTATCTGAACAGCAAATAAACAATGGTGCTAACTCACATTTTAAAAAGTGGACAGGACTTCCCTGGTGGCACAGTGGTTAAGAATCCGCTTGCCAATGCAGGGGACACAGGTTCAGTCCCTGGTCCAGGCAGATTCCCACATGCTGATGAACAACTAAGCCCACGTGCCACAACTACTGAGCCCGAGAGCCACAACTACTGAAGCCTGTGCACCAAGAGCCCATGTTCTGCAACAAGAGAAGCCACTGCTATGAGAAGCCCATACACTGAAACGAAGAGTAGCCCCAGCTCGCCACAACTAGAGAAAGCCTGTGCACAGCAACAAAGACCCCACACAGCCAGAAAGAAGGAGAAGGAGAAGGAGAGGAAGAGGGAATCTTATTTTTTTTTTAAAAAGTGAGCAAAACCTTAAAAGGATATATTTGTATTTTCCCTTTCAGAGATATGATCTCATAATTGCATGGAATTACATCTGAGATATCAGATGCCCTGTACTTACATTCTGCGTGCTCCTCTGCAGAGAAGCTAAAATTCTTCATTCTTTTCAGACAACTGATTCTTCAGTGATGCTGACAAACTGGATGGTCCAGAAATTCACACTCTGGAGCTGATTCCAAGGCAGCTGAGAGCAGGATGGATGGATTCTTGGTTACAGATGGGGAGGTAGAGAGAGGAGGGGCACCTGTGCGAAGTAAACATGGATTCTGCTGTGATGATAGACAAGACGGTACTTCAAAGGTGCAACCAAGAAAACAGAAGCTAAAAGCTGTAAACGGCCCTTCCTGTTCTCCTTCACATTCCTTTTCTTCCTCCTTTCCTTTTCCTTTCTCTTTCTGCCTTTCTCCTCCCTTAGCTTCCTGTCTTTTCCTCAACAATTAAGTCCCTAAGTCATGAAGAGTGATCGAGCAAGGGAGGTGTCTGTGAAGAGAGGCCACCCAGAGGGGGGACTCAGAGTCCAGGCGTCTGTGTATGTTATAAACCCAGATGGCGTGTCAGAGCCAGTAGAGGATGGAGTTCACATGAGGAGGGGCTGCTGGTGGAGATTGATTCTATAGGGCATGGATCAAATAAGTAAGTATACTTGGAAAAATGAGACCCAGGTTTCTCTCACTGTCAGAGAAAGCAGTTACAAATACGGAAAGGGAAAAAACTAGAATGAGCCCTATGGTGTTGGGTTGGAATTGAAGGTATTGATGTGAACTCAAGGATTTCAATAAAAATACACATAGAAACAAATGTGTGAGTATTGACACACGCATACATTTTCTAGCTCTGTCTACCAAGAGGCTCTCAGTGCAGCAAGAACTCCATAGCAATGAGCACACTTAGTGCCTGGATCTTGGTTTCTAAGTGTCATTCTCCACTAAAAACTCCTTGGAGAAGTGGCTGATTCCAGGGATAGGGAATGTCGAAGTTGACCCTAGAACATCTATCTGTGTCAGAAAAAAACAGAAATGCTCAAAGGATGACTGGGATGTGTCACAAGGACACAGAAGTCAGCTTGAAGGAGCAACCAAATATAAGACAATATGAGCATTTTTTAAAAATTGTGGGACTACCCTGGTGGTGCAGTGGTTAGGAGTCTGCCTGCCAATGTAGGGGACATGGGTTCAAGCCCTGGTCCAGGAAGATCCCACATGCCATGGAGCAACTAAGCCCATGTGCCATGACTACTGAAACCCTTGTGCCTAGAACCCATGCTCCGCAACAGGAGAGGCCACCGCAATGAAAAGCCTGCACACCACAATGAAGAGTGGCCCCTGCACGCCTCAACTAGAGAAAGCCCGTGCACAGCAACAAAGACCCAATGCAGCAAAAAATAAATACATAAAAATAAATAAATTTAAAAGAATTGTAACAGGTAACAATGCATTGAATAAAATAGAAAATCATGAATCCATACTGAATTAAGGGTTTGATGAGGAGTGAGATGTTTTCCAGTTCCTCCCTCATAATACGTATCAATCACAGAGAGCAAACGCATGGCTTCACAGTAAAGAAGCCTAGCAGATGCCACTTTCTCCAATGATGGGAAGATTCAAAATCCTGCACCATAGATTATGATGCAATGAAGGATACAACACCAGCTCTCAGATGTTTCTGCTAAAGGTGCACAGTTTAAATCCAATCACGAGAAAACATCAGACAAATGAAAATTGAGAGATATTCTACAAAGCAACTCTCCCATTCTCTTCAAAAGTAGCAAGGTCACAAAGGTCAAGGAAAAACTGAGGAAGGGGATATGACAGCCCAATCAGTGTGTGACCATGTACTAGATCCTTTCACCACAAAGGCCCTTCTTGGGACAACTGGCAAAACTTGAGTGGTGTCTGAGGGTACGGTGGTGGTGCTGAGTCACAGCTAATTTCCTGATGCTGGTGGTCGCATGGCAGTAACAGAGGCGAGGAATGTCCTTGTTTGTAGAAATACACATGGACACATTTGGGTTTGATGGGTCATGAGGTTGGCAACTTACTTTTAAATGGCTCCGGGGAAAAAAGGGTTTTTTGTACTGTATTTGCAACTTTTGTGTAGGTTTGTGGTGGTTAGTAAAAATATAACAAAAATTTGAATAAATAAGGCCTCATATTATTTTCTCCTAAATATATGTCTTAAAAGAGTTTATTCACCACCTCAAAGAAGTCAGTCTAGAAGGAAACAGACAGTAAGAGGGAGCCCTTCTCTGGTCTGGATGAATCACTCCCTCTTTTTGCCTTTCCCAACCAAAAGCCCAGGGCAGGAGCCCTCCTTGGGAATTTTTGCACCACCCTCAACTTTGCCCATTGCAGCATTTATTATGCTGTAATTGTAACTGCCCATTTCCTTATAAATTCTATGAGATCGGGGACATGGTCTGACTTGGTCATTGCTGTACGCCCAGAGATTAGGACAATTCCAGGTTGTTTAGGAAAAACACAGTTTTCCTCCACTCTCAATTCTTCACTTCTGACACTAGATGTGTGCAGGCCTTCCCACACCAGAAAATTCTTCAACCCACCTGCAGATACCAACTGCGTGTCCTACAATTCAACTGAATTCTGACCCTGTCTACCTGGAGGTAGCGTCAGATCCCACAGGGTAAGGGCTCAGTCCCACAAGACACCCCCCACTCCGGACGCCAACTGCAAATCCAGCTGTCATCTGTGCTTCTGACCGACTGGCTATAAATCAGGATTCCTACAACCCCCTCCTTGGGTTCCAGATGTGTTAGGACAACCCACAGAACTCATGAAAACACTTGCATTTACCAGTTTATTACACAAAAAAGGATAACATGTACAGATGAAGATGTACGCAGAGTCCCGAGGGTTCAAGCCCAGTAGCCTCTGTCCCCATGGAGTGGGGGGGGGGGGTGTTACCCTCCTGGTCTGTGGATGTGTTCTCCAGCAGGAAGCTCTCTGAACCCTGTACTTTGGGGATTTTTATGGCGACCTCACCAGGTAGGCATGATCGATTATTAACTCACTTTCCAGCTCCTCTCCCTTCTCTAGAGAATGGGGAGTGAGGCTGAAAGTTCCAAGCTTCTAGTTATGGCTCTGTTTTCTGGTGACCAGCCCCTACCCAGGAGCCATCCAGGAGTCACCTCATAAGAACAAAAGGTGCTCCTTTCACCCAGGAAATTACAAGGATTTAGGAGCTGTGTCAGGAACCAGAGTCAAAGACCAAACAGTAGAACCTGGGGCAGAAACACACACACACACACACACACACACACACACACACACACACACACACACACACGGTTCATGGTAGTTGCTGAATAAGCATTTGCTGAATGAACAATAGATCACACTGACCCCACAGAAGTCTTTCCCTGTAGTTATAGAATTCTTTAAATCAAATAATTAAAAGGTAAAGAGCAAGAGACACAGCTGAATTAGTTCTGTTGGAACCCTTTGTCCTCCAGCAAGGAACCATCCTGAGATTTTGCAAAGACTCTTGAGTCTGTGCCGAGGAGGCATGGAAAGGCCTGGCGTGAGTCACTGCCGTAGATCACCACGACCTTGTTCTGCGAAGGGCTCGCAGTGGGGAAACCTAAAAAGGAAGAAAATCAGGGAGCTGCCAAGGCCTCTGAGCAAGGGGTCTCGGATTACAGCCCAGTCACCAGTTTCAGACTCTCAGTAAATGAAGTTATCAAGAGATGCAAAGCCTTCTCAAACTGTAGAATAATTCCTGGCCTTCTGAAGCACTCAGAAGGACTTCCTTTAAGACAACTATTCTACATAACCCAAGGACGTTCCAGCCTAACCCTTGAAAGTCTACAAACTGCCCACAGAGCAAATCTCACTGCATTTTCTCACTGCAAATCCGGGCAACCTCGGGGGCCCGTGACAGAGCTGACTTCTTCTGTTCAGCCTCTCCACTGGAAGGAGTTTGTGTAAAAAGAAAAAGAAACCAGTATTCATTCCACAATAGGGGCAATTGTTCTGCGCTGCCACATTCCCTTAAATGTTTACCTTTTTGTTTCACAATCTCACAGGAAATGAGGGGGTCAAGGGTTTCTGACTCCCCTCTTCCCCTCTGCTCAAGACTTAAGGACATCACTGTTTTTGCAGTTGCTCAAAAAGGAAATGGTAACAGGTAATGGTAAATTAACACTTAGCCAGAGACCCCGATGACAACTTTGGGTTTCAACCCAATAGGAATGACAGAGGGGTGAACCTTGGTTGACCTTTTCCTGCTTTCGATGTGCTTCCGGGAGGGACATTAGCAAGTAGGGCTGAACATTTTAACCATTTCTGTTGATCCTTTATGTTTGTATGCCATCGCAGGATGAAAAGCTGGGCAGAGAGGCTAGGTTCCTTCCTCACCAAATGCACATGGGGTGGTGATACAAAGCTCTGAAGAATCAGAAGAGAGGCCCGGGGGGCTTCACAACACTCTCCTCCTCCATTTCAGACTCATTTTTTTTTTGTTTTTCTCTAGAACTTTTATTGAGATACAATTGACATACAACAAACCGCATATATGTAAAGTGTACAATTTGATATTTTTTTCTTATTAGTAATGTATACATGGCAGTCCCAGTCTCCCAATTCATCCCACCCCAACCCCTCCCCACTTCCCCCACTTGGTGTCCATATGTTTGTTCTCTACACCTGTGTCTCTATTTCTGCCTTGCAAACCAGTTGGTTTGTACCATTTTTCTATATTCCGCATATATGTGTTAATATACGATATTTGTTTTTCTCTTTTCAGACTCATTCTTTCAGACCAGGCCACTACCAGCTTTGGCGTCTAGGCGAAGTCAATACTTGTGTGAAGATCCGTCGGTAGAATGGTCCAGCTGGGATGGAAATCAGATGTGAGAATCCAACTCTACCACAGAAAAGCAGAGGAAAACCTCCGTGGGCTAGAGTCTCTTCATATGCAAGTTCAAGTCATAGAGTAAAATACCTTCTAGGGCATTTGTAACTTTTTATTTGCCTTGAAAAATAGCACAAAATTATTTCAAAAAATCTGAAATTTGTAATTCAGTTTTAAATATGATTGTCATAACTAATAAAATCAGTGGTTTTTCAATACTGCCACATATGTCTGTGTTAAAAGCTCAGTCTCTGAACTTACGAAGCTTGCGTTCAAATCTTGTCTCTGCCACTAACTAGCTGGGTAAGCTCAGGGGAAACTGCTTAAACTTTCTTCACCTTGGTTTCCACATCAAAAAATGGGGGAAATGACAATGTCTATTTCATGGGTTTTTATGAGGATGAAAAGGGTTAAAACAAGTACGGTAGCACCTGGCACACACTATACACTCAGTAAATGCTCACACTCGTCATTGTTGTGTTGCTGCAGTGCTTTAAGAAAGAATTTTGTGGACCTCCCTGGTGGCGCAGTGGTTAAAAACCCGCCTGCCAATGCAGGGGACACAACTTTGATCCCTGGTCCAGGAAGATTCCACATGCCGCAGAGCAACTAGAGCCCTTGAGCCACAACTACTGAGCCCACAGACCATGACTACTGAAGCCCACACGCCACAACTACTGAAGCCCTCTTGCCTAGAGCCTGTGCTCCTACAAGAGAAGCCACCATGATAAGAAGCCCCTGCTCTCCACAACTACAGAAAGCCCGCATGCAGCAATGAAGACCCAATGCAGCCAATAAATAAAAATAAATAAACAAATAAATTTTTAAATTTAAAAAAAAAAGAAAGAATTTTCGGTTTGGGAAAGAACGTGAATGTTAAAAAAGAAAACAAAAAAACCTAAAGTGGGCAAATCTGCACACAGACCAAAGATTTGTACTTTCAGATTTCAAATAATTTTTTATTTAACATTGAAGTTTGACCTGCATTTTCAGATCACAGGGGGACGTTCACTATGGCTTTCCTAGTCGTGCGTATATGGTACTTTCAAGACTCTCCCCATTGTAAATGATGCAAATTGAATTCAAACTAGCTTAGGCTAGAGGAGGTCTGGGCAGGCCCAGGTAAGTATGTTGCAGAAGGCAAGAATAGAGTTTGCCTTAGGAGGCCAATGAGACCCTTGGCTCTCCGCGTCCCCTGAATGTCTCCTCACTCTCACCTACCGAGGCATCAGTCAGGCTGCCTGGTTTTGAAGCCGCTTAAATCTTATCCATCTGCAAACCCTCTCTCTCCACGTACTGGGAGCCCGGGCTGCCAGTAGCTTCTGGTCCCACATCCAAATAATTCCAAGAGCATGGAGTAAAGTGGATTTTCTCTCTCAGATCCAGCTTGAAAAATCTTGAGGAAGAAGTATGATTGGTCTACTTTGGGTCATCTGAACTCTACAGCAAGTCCTAGAACTGGGCTCTGGGAGAGAGGAGGGTGGGGAGAGGACAGAGGCTGATCAGAACAATGACAGAGAAGGAGACAGAAAACAAATGCATGGTGTCCACCATGTCCTCCACGACTCTCAGAGGACACCAGGCCCACTTTTATGTTTTGCGAGTCAGAGTGCCTGTGAATTAAAAGGGTTTAAAATAAATAAGTTCATTTGTATCATTTTTTTTAGATTCCACAAATATGTGATATATGATGTTTGCCTTCCCCTGTCTGACTCACTTCACTTAGTACGATGATCTCTAGGTCCACCATGTTGCTGCAAAAGGCATTATTTCATTCTTTTTTATGGCTGAGTAGTATTCCACTGTATATCTGTACCACATCTTCTTTATCTGCTCATCTGTCGATGGACACTGAGGTGGCTCCCGCAGACATAGAAAACAATCTGTGGTTGCCAAAGGGGAAAGAGGAGGGAGGGATAAATCAGGAGTTTGGGATTAACAGATATACACTATTATACGTAAAACAGATAAACAACAAGCAGTATACAGTAGTAAAGCACAGGGAACTATATTCAGTATCTTGTAATAACCTATAAGGGGAAAGAATCTGAAAAAAGATATATATATATATAGGTATAACTGAATCACTTCGCTGTACCATTGAAACTAAGGCAGTATTGTAAGTCAATCACACTTCAATTAAAATTTTTTTTTAAAAAAAGGATTTTACAGTGGGAAACCATAGTCATGGTCTATAGTATGTACTAGGCTGTCCTGAGGACAGACCTGTTCATGACCTCCCACCCTTTCATGATTCTTGAGAGGCCCACCGGATGCAAAGTTCTGTTTCTGCAA
Source organism: Hippopotamus amphibius kiboko (assembly GCF_030028045.1). Classification (NCBI taxonomy): domain Eukaryota; kingdom Metazoa; phylum Chordata; class Mammalia; order Artiodactyla; family Hippopotamidae; genus Hippopotamus; species Hippopotamus amphibius. The sequence continues at coordinate 5,835,095 of NC_080186.1, read as the reverse complement.
CCATCACGGGCACCCTTGGCGGGCACTGGGCATAGAACAAGCCACCAAGCGGTGCCCTCCCGGGACATGCAGAGAAGGAACACCTGGCCCGGTCCTCAGGGAATGACTTCATTACCGAGCCGGGAACTGATGAAAACAAGTGTTTCAGATCCACTTCAAACCCCTGGATTTCAGTGGACTTGACGTTTGTAAAATTTCCACTCTCTAACACCGTTGTAAATTTGGGTTATAGGTGTTTTTTCGGTCTAGCTCTGTCCTCTGACTTCCTTGCACTTTCAAGTTCGTTTCTAGTCCCTCAGGTCTGTCTGGAAGTTCTAAGAAAGACCTTTTTTATACATTTTGCTCAATGTTGCAAAGGAAGGGTTTGTTTTGATTCGTCATGTACTGACACAGGCCCACCTCCAGGTCTCTGGGGAACCATATGAGGCGTTTTCCAGAGTTACTTCCAGAATAAACAAGGCTGGAAAGGCCGGCCTCGCTTAACCATGCCACAGCTTCACGTCTCCACTCCAGGCTGGAGGAGAAACTCCTTGACCTTCTGTAAATATTTCAACACAGCCAGTTCTCTGAGGAATTAGAATTTGTATTTTTTTAGTCCACTCTGAAACATCCATGAAAAAGGCCGCTTTTTTTTTATTGCTGTGGGCACGTGAGTGATGTTGAAAAGTTCTAGCATGATATTTTTACAGCTATTAACAAAGGAATTAAACAGCCAAAACTCTCGGGCAAAAAAGCACACAAAAGAAGCATGGGAGTAATGAGGTTGGAGGGACCACGTTACCCAGCGTAGCTATGGGAAGAGCTCAGAAACATTCTATGTGATTGAGAAATATTTCTGGCCGCTGCTGCCACCTGCTAAATTGGAAACACCCAATGTCCCAAACATGGAACTTAAAAAATGAAAACACAATGTTGGTATGAGGACAGAATGTTACCTACATATTAAAAGTATTTAAACTACCCAATTTGTCATTGACGCATATACCAGGGGAGAGGTGGTGGCCTGTGCTCAAAAAAGGATTCTTAGGCTTTCCACTGGCCCCCTCTCTGTCCACACACATGGGGGCAGAAGTCTGTAAATTCACTATTATGGGAAAGGAACATCAAAGGGATTTTGAGACTAGTAGTTAGTTTTGTCTGTTGCAGAAGGTGGGAACTTGAACTCACTTTTGCCTTAGATGCTCCTCAGTTTGGGAAACATTTGAAGAACCTAGAGTTACTCACACAGAAAAACCATGTGTAGGGGACTTCTCTGGTGGCGCAATGGTTAAGAACCCGCCTGCCAATGCAGGGGACACGGGTTTGAGCCTTGGTCCGGGAAGATCCCACATGTCATGGAGCAACTAAGCCTGTGCACCACAACTACTGAAGCGCACGCGCCCTAGAACCTGAGTGCTGCAACTACTGAGCTTGGGTGCTGCCACAACTGAAGCCCACATGCATAGAGCTCGTGCTCTGCAATAAGAGAAGCCACCACGAGAAGCCCGTGCACTGCAGTGAAGAGCAGGCCCTGCTCACCACAACTAGAGACAGTCCACATGCAGCAACGAAGGGCCAATGCAGCCAGAAAAAAAAAAAGGAAAGGAAAGAAGGAAAGGAAAGGAAAGAAGGAAAGGGCAGGGGAGGGAAGGGAAGGGAAGGGAAGGGAAGCCATGTGTAGATGATGTTAGTCTCCTGGGGTTAGGAAGGCTATGTGACACGGAGGGCACCATGGTGACCTGGAGAGGAGACATGTCTGCCCCAAAGACAGCCCTGTTCACCTCCAGACAACTGGTGCCAATGCACCATTATTGTGGTCCCTTCTTAGGTTTTGAGAGAAACAAGAAATCTCCAAATTTTTAATATTTAAAACTAATTAAAATTTAAAAGGCTGTGAGCCAACACTGAAAGCGTATAATCAACAAAGTTCTGATCTTCCCATGATGACTTCTTAACTACTTTCTCTGAAATCTCAAATACAAAGTTTCTTCAAAGGATGCTGTGGTACCCAACTGGTGTGTCATCTTCAATACCTCACACAGGGCTGCCCACGGAATAAGCGGAGGTACCAGAAGGGCGCCTGTGGTATCATGTGCAATATGTTTGGTCTTTGTCCCCTGTTCCTGGCACAGAGCTCCTAAAACCCTTGGAATTTCATGAGTGATGGGAGTGACCCCTGTTACTGATTACGAGCCCCTCTTGACCAAACCTGAGTTTAACCACACCTGAGTTTATGCTAATGAGGTGATTCAGGCTGGGGGCCCTGGATTGCCTCTGATGGGTCTGGTCACCAGAGGTCCAAATGATTAGAGGGCTGGAACTTTCAGCCCCACCCACTAACCTCCAAAATTGTGTGTGCATGGTGGGGGAAGGGAGGGAGCGAAAGATTAAGCTCTACAAAAACTCTTGAACAACAAGCCTTGATGAGCCTCCGAGCTGGTGAACTCAGAAAGGGGCTGGGAGTGTGGTGTGCCCAGAGAGGACAATGACAGCTCCCAGTTGCCCTCCCCCAACCCCCCATGCCTTCCACGGGCATCTCTTCCATTAGGCTGTTCTTGAGTTGTGTCCCTTATAATAAACTGTAGGCATAAATAAATGTCTTCCTGAGTTCTGCGAGCCGTTCTAGCTAGTGATTAAAATTTAGGAGGGGGTGCTGGTGAGACAGGAAGCAGGCAGGGTACAACCTTCAAAAGAATGACAGTCTTGAGGACACAACATAAACTGGTTAGAACCAACCAGGTCCAAGATGGCAGATGAGTCGACTTCCACGAGACTTTGAGCTTCAGTATATGCTCATTGTAATACATCAGCAAGCTAAATGACATACCTTCAGGCACGGTGACAGACTGACCATAAAAGGCAAAAGAAGTGGGCAGTGGCCCAATTCCTGGAAATCCCCATCCCTTCCCCCAAATAATTGGAATAATCTTCCCACTCATTAGCCTATGAAATTACCCACCTCTATAAAAACCGACAACCCCATACCCTGGTGCCTGTCTCACCTTCCAAGATGGCCCACACTCTGTCTGTGGAGTGTGTATCTCCCTGAATAAACCTTATTTCTCTTTACTATGGCTCATTCTTGAATTCTTTCCTGTGTGAAGCCAAGAACCCACACTCGGCGGCCATCTCAGGGACTTGGACATGACTGGGGATATAACCATCCTCTCACACTCCACTTTCTTTCCTGTAAAAGTGGGACCCTTGCAAAAGTGGGACACCAGTTGGTCAGAAGTATAGATGACCCAGGACTTGCACCTGGCTTCTAATGTGGAGACAGTCCTATAGGACTTAGCCCTTATGCTGTGGGGTCTGCATTAACTCCAGGCAGTTAGTGTCTGAATTGAATTGAATTGCAGGACTCCCGGTTGGTGCTTGAGAGTTAGAGAAAATGTGATTGGCGTTGACTCCAGAACCCTCCAGAGCACCCAAATCTCAAGGCTTGGGCCTTGGGATTTACCCACCAGTATATCTGGCATCCAGTTTTAAGCTCCATAGTATCACCTTCTGTTACATCAAAGTTTTGTCAAAGTTTTATTGAAAGTAACAGCCTGGTCTTTGCTAACTTGCAGGAAGGGTACAGAAAGTGATGGAGGTGCCTGGCAGGAATGTATCAGGTGAAGACTGGAATCATAGCCTGATGGCCAACTCAAATGGATTTGTACACAAATAAGTGACCTTGGGGAGAGGAACCTGGTGACAAACAGGTCAAAGAGAACTTCCTGCAGTCAGGCAGGTAGTGTTACTGAACTCAGGTTCAGCTGCTCTAGGTCCAAAAGCCAATACTCGAGAGGCAAGTGTTGGTTGGTAAGGAACATAGCTTTATTCAGAAGGCTGGCAACCTGGGGAGATGGTGGACTTGTGTCCAGAAACCAACTCCTAATATTCTGCTCAACCATGAATTTTTTTAAAGGGAGAATCATTTGGGGAGGGTTCAGAGTCTTCATCATCTTCACTGTGTGCAAACTTTCTTCTGATGGGCTGGTGGTGAGGTAACAGGGTGGTGCTGCAGGAATCATGTGCTCAGCCTGAAGTTACCATCCTCCACCTGGGTGGGGGCCTTAGTTCCTACAGAAGAACTCAAAGATATTCTTATGTCTATCCCTTTAGGAGAAACCAGGACCCTGCCCTCTTTAAATTTTATTTAATTTTTGAAATATTTAAATAATAAAACACTGTGTTCCATGAACGTAAGGATGGTCTAACATCAGAAAACCCACCAATGTGATTCACTATATTGTTGGTTTAATGGAGAAAATAACACTATTATTTTAATAGATATAGAGACAGCATTTGATGATGTTCAACAATTAATGATTTTTTAAAAAATTAATCAATTTATTTATTGGCTGCATTGGGTCTTTGTTGCTGCATGCAGGCTTTCTCTGGTTGCAGTGAGTGGGGGCTACTATTTGTTGTGGTGCATAGGCTTCTCATTGCAGTGGCTTCTCTTGTTGTGAAGCACGGCTCTAGGTGCTCAACCTTCAGCAGTTGTGGTTCTTGGGCTCTAGAGTGCAGGTTCAGTAGTTGTGGTGCACAGGCTTAGTTATTCTCTGGCATGTGGGATCTTCCCAGACAAGGGATCAAACCCATGTCCCCTGCATTGGCAGGCGGATTCTAAACCACTGCACCACCAGGGAAATCCCAACAATTTATGACTTAAAAACAATTTATTTGGTAAGGTTGTATACCAAGAACATAAAACAAATATTATGCTTAATAAAGAAATTTTAAATCCAAAAAAAGTCAACACTGAACAATTGTAAAATATATAAAAGCACACATACACACAAATTTGTAATCTCATTGTGGTTGGCAGAATTCTAAGATGCAACTCCCCCCACCAAAATTCCAGGCTCCTGGTACATACACACCTTCTTCTAGTTATTCAGTCAAACACTAGGTACTACCAGGAAGAGGATTTGCAAATATAATTAAGGTACAAAACCAGCTGACCTCAAAATAGGGAAAGCATTCAGGTGGGCCTGACCTAATCACATGAGCTCTTTAAAAGCAGGGTTTTTCTCTTTCTTGTCACAGAAAAGGAAGTCAGAGATTTGAAGCACACAGAGGATTCACTGCACCAATGCTGGCTTGAAGACGGAGTGGGTCCCATGACAAGGAATGTGGGCAGCTTGTAGATACTAAGAACACCCCCCAGCTGACAGTCAGCAAGGAAACAACACCTCAGTCCTACAACCCCAAGGAGCTGAATTTTGCCAACAAGAAAGAGCTTAGAAGCAGATGTTCCCACTGAGCCTCCAAACAAGAGCTAAACCCAGTCCATATCTTGATTTCAGCCTTGTGTTATCCTGAGCAGGAAACTCAGCCACACCACTCCAGGCTTCTGACCTACAGAACCATGAGTTAATAAATGAGTCGCTTTAGACTGCTAGATCTGCGCCAATTTGTTACATAGCAATAGAAAACAAATACTCCCTCCACCTGAAATTTTTTCCAGAGCATTTATGCATGCAGTGAACATGCATATTTTCCTTTTACAAAATGAAATCTTATTGTATGTACTATTTTACAATCAGCAAAAGGTTCCGTTTGCCAAATTCTACCAAACCAAACAAAATACCATGTTGAAATTTTCACTGAAATAACATTAAATCTAAAGATCAGTTAGGAGAGAACTGATATATTTAAGAGGTTATGAAAATAAGTCAGATGGAGGAAGACAAATACTGTATGATATCTCTTATACATGGAATCCAAAAAAGCCCAAATCATGGAAACAGAGAGTAAATTGTGGTTACCAGGGGCTGAGGGGTGGGGAAAATGAGCAGATGTTGGTCAAACAGTATAAACTTTCAGTTAGAAAATGAATAAGATCTGAGGATCTAATGTACAGCATTGTGATTACAGATAAAAATGCTGACTATATATTTGAACGTTGCTGAGAGACTAGATCTTAAATGTCCTCACCCCTAAAAAGAAATGGTAATTATGTGACATGATGGAGGTGTTAGTTAATACTTCGGAGGTAACCACGTTACAATATATACCTGTATCAAATCAACATGTTGTAGTTATTCAATGCTCTATGTCAATTATATCTCAATAAAGCTGGGGCAGAAAAAAAGGAGGTTATGTCTTCGAAAGCATGCTATAACTCTCCATTTGTTAGTGTCTTTAATATCTGCTGGACAAATTTTATGACGTTCTCTACAAAAGTCTTGCTCTTTCTTATTATGCTTATTCCCAAGTACTACTGCAAATAGTATTGTTTTTATTACCTATTTTTCACTATTGTTGTTGGTGGGGCAACATTGTAGAAATGATCTTTGGCTTTTGCTTGTGTAGCCACTTTTCTAAAACCCTTTATTAATGTATCTGTACACTCCTTAGAATTCTCTAAGAAGTCGGTCAAACGCATCGTGAATGGTTTACTTTTTAAAAAATTTTGTTGAAGTTAGTTGATTTACATTGTTGTGTTTAATTTCTGCTGTACAGCAAAGTGACTCACTGATACATATATATATTCCTTTTCATATTCTTTTCTGTTGTGGTTTATCACAGGATATTGAGTACAGTCCCCTGTGCTATAGAGTAGGACCATGTTGCTTATCCAGGATGGTTTCTGTTTTACTTCTTCCTTTCCAATTCTATAACATTTCTTTTCCTTTTTGTCTTACTGCACTGACTAGCGTCTCCATCACCACGTGGATCAGAAGAGGTAGGACTTGGTGTCTTTGAGTTCCCAACTTTAAAGAGAACATTTTTAATGTTTCATCATTAAGTTTGGGTTTTGCTGTAGTTTGTTTTGTTGTGTTGTTGTTGTTGTTTGTTTGGTTTGGTTTGGTTTTTTGGCCACACTGCAGGGCATGCAGGATCTTAGTTCATCAACCAGGGATCAAACCTGTACCCTCTGCAGTAGAAGTGCAGAATCAACCACGGGGCTGCCAGAGAAGCCCCAAGTTTTGCTGTAGTTTTGTTTGTTTGTGTTTTAATAAACTGTCTTCATTAAGTTAAGGATATTACTCAGTCTAAGATTTTTTTTCAAATCATCGATGAATATTAAATTTTATAATTTGCTTTTCTGCACTGATTGGGGGCAATTACATCATTTTTTTTCCTTTAATCAACTGATGGGTTAGTTACAATGGATTTTCCCAGGATAAACTTTATCTTTCTCATATATTCCTTGATTCTATTTGCTAATATTTTGCTTTTTACAGCTACATTCATGAGTGAAATTGGTTAGGCAATCTCCTTTCTTGTACCATTTCTGTCTGGTTTTGGTATTATGGCTATACAAATTGATTTGTTTCAATAAATTAGTTAAGGCATACTCTCTTCATCTGTATTAGTTGGAAGAGTTTGTGCAAAGTTGGAATTATTTCTTCCATGAATGTCTGGTAAAAGTTATCTGTAGAAACATCTGTGCTGGACATTTCCTCGAAGGAAGATTTTGTCTTGTGTTTCAGTTTCTTTAATGGGTTCAGAACCACTCAGGTTTACTTTTTCTTCCTGAGTCACTGTTGATGTTATACTTTTCTAGGAATTTATCAATTTGTGGCCCTAAAGATGTTTATAATATTCTTACCATTTTAAGCTCTGCTCCATCTGTGCTTATGTGCGCCAACCCAATCTTAGTATTGTTTATTCTCTCTTCCTGTCTTGATCAGTTTTATTGGGGTGTGTGTTTGGTACATGACATGCACAGTACTTGGAATGAAAAATAAATGATTCTCCTACTACAGCATGTCTGTAATTTCCATGTGTATGCTATGGTTATATACATATGATTAGCTGTATTATATACAATATGGCTAAAGTATTATTATATCTCGTACCAGTCATTAAATGTCTTATTTTAAGCTAAGCTGCTGTTTGAGTGGAAGATGTGAGGTGAGTACGATCTGTACATCTCACCAGTTATGGTCAGAGTCAGTACCCTAAGCTACAAAGGGCTGTATCAGTGATATAGAGCCTATAGACCAATTCTTGTTATTACACAGGCCAAGATCTCATTTCTGGGTAAAAGATTAGAAAAAACTCTTCTTTTTTACTACATGCTAACTTTGCACAGGTCTTTACACCACAGTTCCATTCTTCACAAGGGCACCTCATGACTGAATCAAGAAGATAATCTAAATTCTTGATATAGTCTGTGGGTTTCAAATCTATTTTTATTTTATTTTATTAATTAACTTATTTATTCACTTATTTATTTATTTATTGGCTGCATTGGGTCTTTACTGCTGCACACAGGCTTTCTCTAGTTGCAGCGAGCAAGGGCTACTCTTCCTTGCGGTGAGTGGTCTTCTCATTGTGTTGGCTTCTCTCGTTGTGAAGCACCGGCTCTAGGCATGTGGGCTTCAGTAGTTGTGGCTCTTGGGCTTAGTTGCTCCAGGACATGTGGGATAGTCCTGGAGCAGGGATCGAACCAGTGTCCCCTGCATTGGCAGGTGGATTCTCTTCTTCTTTTTTTTTTTTAAGAACTTTTATTGAGATACATTTAACATACAATAAAATGCATATATTTAGAGTGTACAATTTGGCATCCCAATCTCCCAACTCATTCCCCCTCAACCTTCCCCACTTTCCTCACTTGGTGTCCATATATTTGTTCTCTACATCGGTGTCTCTCTTTCTGCCTTGCAAACCAGTTGATTTGTGCCATTTTTCTATATTCCTCATATGTGTTAACATATGATATTTGTTTTTCTCTTTCTGACTCACTTCACTCTGTATGACAGTCTCTAGGTCCATTCATGTCTCTACAAATGTCCCAGTTTCAGTGCTTTTTACAGCTGAGTAATATTCCATTGTATATATGTACCACATCTTTTTTATTCATTCATCTGTTGATGGACATTTAGGTTGCTTCCATGTCCTGGCTATTGTAAACAGTGCTGCAATGAACATTGGAGTGCATGTGTCTTTTTGAATTATGGTGTTCTCTGGGTATATGCCCAGTAGTGGGATTTCTGGGTCATGTGGTAACTCTATGTTTAGTTCTGCAAGGAACCTCCATACTGTTCTCCATAGTGGCTGTATCAATTCACATTCCCACCAACAGTGCAAGAGCATTCCCTTTTCTCCACACCCTCTCCAGCATTTACTGTTTGTAGATTTTCTGATGATGCCCATTCTAACTGGTGTGAGGTGATACCTCATTGTAGTTTTGATCTGCATTTCTCTAATGATTAGCTATGTTGAGCAGCTTTTCATGTGCCTCTTGGCCATCCCTATGTCTTCTTTGGATAAATGCCTATTTAGGTCTTCTGCCCATTTTTTGATTGGGTTGTTTGTCTTTTTGATATTGAACTGGATGAACTGTTCATATATTTGGGAGATTAATCCTTTGTCTGTTGATTCGTTTAGCAGGTGGATTCTTAAACACTGCACCACCAGGGAAGTCCTATTTTGATTTTAAATGGGGGGAAAAAAATCTCTCCCCCTACAACTTTCCTTTTTCTTGACTTGACCTCATGCAAAACAGGTTATTAACCACCAGGCTAGATAATTCATGTAATAGTCAGTTATGGCCTAGAAACGAAATTAAGAAGATAGACTACATGGTCTGAGGGTCTTGGTTCAGAGAAAAAGAAAAGATATTTTAAATAAAAAGGCCATTTTTTGTGTTTGTCCCGAGAACCAGAAAGACAAGTAATTGGCTAAATTTGTTCATTCATTCATTCATTCATTCCTTCACCATGTATTCATGTAATACGAATAATGAGAACATAAACTGTCTGTCTTCAGCATTCCCCTAGGTGACCCACAGCATTCTGTTTGACTTGGTAGCTATGATTTATAGATCGCCTTCCTGTGTTATAATCAATGCCTTGAATGGCTTCTTCCTCCTAAAAATAGTTCAGATTATATTTCTTTAAATATACTTACCATATACTTATCTTCACGGTGCTCACCTATGATTTGTCCAGTCACTCAGACTGGCCTTGCAACTGGTCCCCATCACCTTGAAATTTCAGGGTACCATGGCCACATCGCTTCCCCGTGCTGCTCCATTATTTGGTAATCATAATAAATGCTTAGCACATTAGGGTCCTCAATAAACATTGAAGTAATAATAGATTCCATCCTTGATAACAACTGACTTCAAAAAATTAATGAGGCAGTTGCCTCTGTACCCGAATATGGGCAATACAAACCATAATTACTTGCTGCTGTGAAATCTACCTGCAGCACATGTGTCTTAGCTGCCGGTCAAGCTGTGAATTCAGACATGTCAAGGTGTGTCAGAAAATGCAGATCAACTGGACCCAGGAAGCAGGAGTCACTGTGTCCTTGAGGGCCTCAGGCAATGTCCTAGTTTCATTCCTATTGACTTTCTCCTCCCCTAGTGAAAGGACTTCCTCTCCCCCTTTCTGTTAATAGGAATTCTCTTTACCTAATATGCTCTTTCTTCCCAGCCTGCGGGTTTCACAATTTTGCAGCCAGTTTAAAACTCTGGGTGAAGAGAAAATATCCCCACTGCAAGATGGCAATGGTAGAACAAGAGTTGTGATGATGGTACCAAGAAATGATGGGAGTGACAGCCAGGACCATAAAGAGTGCTGTCAATGCAGAAACCGGGACATGTGCAGACACAGCCACGTGGGAAAGGGGAGCTTCCGTGTGCTTTTAGGAAGTCACTCTAATGGTCCCTCAAAATTATGTTTGAACGGATGTCACTTGAGGACATTATGCTAAGGGAAATAAACCAGTTACAAAAAGACAAATACTGTAGGATTCCACTTATAAGAGGTACCTAGAGTGGTCCAATTCATAGAGACAGAAAGTAGAATGGTGGTTGCCAGGAGTGGGGAGAGGAAATGAGGAGCCATTGTTTAAGGGCATAGAGTTTCAGTTTTGCAAGATGAATAGAGTTCTGGAGACAAAAGTAACTTTGCTGAGGTAGAATTTACATAAAATAAATACACTCTAAATGCACAATTTGATGAATTTTGACAAATGTATAATACACCCATGTAACCACCATCGCAATTAAGATATAAATCATTTCCATTACCCTAAAAGCGTCCCATTTGTCCCTTCCCAGTAAATCTGGACAACCACGCTTGACCCAAGGCAACCAGAGATCTGTTTTCTAGACTCAATTTGTCCTTCTTACAGTGCCCTATGAATAGAATCATATAGTAGATACTCTTTTGCATCTAGCTTCCTTCATCCAGCATGTTTTTAGAAATTCGTCCATGTGAGTCATTAATTTCTTCCTTTGTATTGCAAAATAATATTTCATTGCATGGATATATATCACAGTTTATTTATCCATTCACCCACGGATGAATATTTTGGTTGTTTCTAGTTCTTTGGCAATTGTTATTAATAAAGATGCTATGAACATTTGTGTACAAGTCTTTGTGTAGACCTATGTTTTCATTTTTCTTGGATAAGTAACTAGGAGTGGAATTGAATTGTACATATAACTTTATAAGAAACTGCTGGGCTTCTCTGGGCAGTGGTTAAGAATCCGCCTGCCAATGCAGGGGACATGGGTTCGAGCCCTGGGCCGGGAAGATCCCACATGCGGCAGAGCAACTAAGCCCGTGCACCACAACTACAGAGCCCATGTGCCACATCTACTGAAGCCCGTGCACATAGCGCTCATGCTCTGCAACAAGAGAAGCCACCACAATGGGAAACCTGCCCATCACAACGACGAGCAGCCCCCGCTCGCCACAGCTAGAGAAAGCCTGAGCACAGCAACAAAGACCCAATGTAGCCAAAAATAAAATTAATTAATTAAAAAAGAAAAAAAGAAACTGCCAAGCTGTTTTCCAAAGTGGTTGGACCAGCAATATGTGAGAGTTCCAACAGTTCCACAGTCTTATCACCACTGGTATTATCATGCTCTGAAATTGTAGCCATTCCAGTGGATGTGTGCGGTTTTACTTTGTGTTTCCCTGATGCCTAACGATGCTGGGCATCTTTTCATGTGCTTATTGTACTGCAAACACTGTGTCCAGGTCTATGATTACTTTTTAATTTTCTTAACAGTATCTTGCCAAGAGAAACAGTTTTTAACTTTTTAGAGCCCATTTAAAAATTTTTTTATAGTTCATGTTTTTGTGTCCTAGTTAAGAAACTTTTTTTTTTTAAATTTATTTATTGGCTGCGTTGGGTCTTCGTTGCTGCACATGGGCTTTCACTAGTTGCAGCAAGGGGGGCTACTTTGCATGTGGTGCATGGGCTTCTCCTTGCGGTGGCTTCTATTGTTGGGGAGCGCAGGCTGTAAGCACAAAGACTTCAGTAGTTGCAGCATGCAGGTTCAGCAGTTGTGGTGCATGGGCTCAGTTGCTCTGCGGCATGTAGGATCTTCCCAGACCAGAGATTGAACCTCTGTCTCCTGCACTGGCAGGTGGATTCTTTTTTTTTTTTTTTCTATATGATATATTTTATTTTTATACCCATTTACCCTTTGTACTAATTTTAAAACTATATATTCCCTGGAAGGTATTTGTAAGATTTTAAGTACATTTTGGGGTTTTTTTGGTTTATTTTTTAAAGCTCTTTATTGGAATGTAATTGCTTTACACTCTTGTACCAGTTTTTAAGGTACACCAAAGTCAATCAGCTGGCAGGTGGATTCTTAACCATTGCGCCACCAGGGAAGTCTCAAGAAATTTTTGCCTATCCCAAGGTTTCAAAGATTTTGCTCCTATATATTCATCTACAAGTTTTTTGTTAAGGGACCTGATCCATTTTGATCATATCCCCTAATTTTGTGTAGGAGGTAAGGTAAACCTCAAGGCTCCTGTTTTCCATGTGGATATCCAGCTTTTCCTGCATAACTTGTTGAAAAGACTCCCTTTTCTCCTGGCTGAAATATCCTGGATGCTTTGTCAAAAGTCAATTGACTATGGGGGACTTCCCTGGTTGTGCTGTGGTTAAGAATCCACCTGCCAATGCAGGAAACACAGGTAAGATCCCTGGTCCGGGAAGATCCCACATACCTCAGAGCAGCTAAGCCCTCGAGCCACAACTAGTGAGCCCACGTGCTGCATTTACTGAAGCCCAGGTGTCTAGAGCCCATGCTCCACAGCAAGAGAAGCCACCTCAATGGGAAGCCTGAACATGGCAACAAAGAGTAGCCCACTCACCACAACTAGAGAAAGCCCACGTACAGCAACGAAGACCCAATGCAGCCAAAAATAAATAAATAAATAAATAAATAATCTTTTTTAAAAAGTCAATTGACCAAATATATGTGGGTCTATTTTTAGTACTCTATACTGTTCCATTAACCTATGTGTCTGTCTTTATAGCAATACCACACTGTCTGATTAATGTAGCTGAATATTACAACCTGAAATCAAATAATGTGAGTCTCCCAACTTTGCTCCTTACTTCCAAAATCTTTTTGGCTTTTCTGGATTCTTTGCGTTTCCATATAAATTTTACGATCAGTTTTCCAATTTCTACAAAAATCCTGCTGGAATTTTAATTAGGATTGCAGTGACTCTATAAATCAATTTAGAGATAATTGACATCTTTTTCTAATTTGACTCTTCCCATTCATGCATGTGGTCTATCTACCTATTTATTTATATCTTTTAAAATTTCTCTTTGCAATTTTTATGGAATTTTCTGTGTGTAGCTCTCATACGTATTTTGTTAAGATTATCCCTGAGGACTTCATGATTTTAAAAGTTATTGTAAAAGGCATTTTTATTTGAATTTTCAATTGTATATTGTTAGTATGTAGAAATCCAATTGATTTTTATATATTGACCTTGTGTCCTATAACCTTACTGAATTCAATCATATCATAACATTTTTGTAGATTCCTTAGGATTTTCTGTGTACAAGATTATGTTGTCTATGAATAAAAATCGTTTTACATCTTTCTAATATGTATACCTTTAATTTCTTTTTCTTGCTTTATTGCACAGTGCAGTGTTGAATAGGAAAGGTAAGAGTGGACATCTCTGGCTTTTTCCCAATCTCAGGGAAAAAGCATTCTGTGTTTCATCATGAAGGATATTGTTAGCACTAGTTTTTTGTAGATGTCCTTTATTACACTGAGGTAGTTCCTTTCTATTCCCAGTTTGCCATCAGTTATGAATTGGTACTAAATTTCATCCAAAGTTTTCTTTGGGGTGTGTGGGGGGGGGGGGGGGGGGTTCCATCTGTGGAGATATCATGTAGAAAAGAGTTAACATGACAGGCCTGAGACTGCTGTCCTTTGAAAGGCCTATTTGCAAGGTTAGCCTTTGGCTCCCACCTGGGATATAGGTTTTGGGAGATTTCCCACCCTTCCCAGAACTGATGAGTGGCTCACTGTGCCTAAACTGTTTCTACAAGCAATGTGGTTTATGCTGAACACCTGCTTTTGTTATGAAAGTCTGGAATTTTGGTATGTGCAAGCAGACTGCCTATGTGACTAGCCCCCCAAGAAAAACCCTGGGCAGAGTCTCTCCTTAGCTTCTCCAGTAAAGAGCATGTTGTGACAACACATTGCTACCGGAATTAAGCACAGAAAGAGGACTTTTGGAAGCTTATGCCTGGTCTCTTCCAGATTTTATCTCATTGTGACTTTGGTTTATATCTTTTCACTACAGTAAATCTTAACCATGAGTATCACTATATGCTGTCCCCCAAACCCTCGAGAATCACTGAATCTGAAGGTGGTTTGAGGACCACCAACATAGATGCCACGTAGCTGGGAGATTGGGATTTCCATATATACATTACTAGTAAGAAAAAAATATATCAAATTGTACACTTTAAATATATGCAGTTTATTGTATGTCAGTTGTATCTCAATAAAAGTTCTTTTAAAAAAAAAAGATACCACATAGTTTTTCTCCTTTATTTTGTGAGTCAAATTCGTTGATTTTGAAAATTAAACCAATCTTGAATTTCTGGAACTAAGCCCGTTTGGTATATATCCTCCCTATTTATTAACCTCTCTGTCTCTCTTCCTCTCAGTATATATTTATATATGTTGAAAGGGAGATTTGTTAATGTATTGTTAAGGATTTTGCCTCTATGTTAATAGGAATATCGGTCTATGGTTTTCTTAATTTATAATAATTTTGTCTGGTTTAAGTATCAGGGTAATCCTAGCCTCATAAAATGAGTTGGAAAGTGTTACTTCTCCTATTTTCCATAAGTTTGTGTAGGATGGGAATGATTTCTTTCTTAAATATTTGATAGAATTCTCCAGTGGAGTCATCTGGACCCAGAGTCTTCTTTGTCAGAAGTTTTAAAATCACAAATTTAATTTCTTTAATCAATATAAGATTTCTCTATTTCTTCTTGAGTCAGTTTCAGTAACTTGTATCTTTCAAAGAATGTCTATTTCATAAGTTATTGAATTTATTGGCATTAAATTGTTCACAATATTCCCTTATAATCCTTTTATTATCTGCAGGATCCATGGTGATGTCATTCCTGATATTGGTAATTTGTATTTTCCCTCATTTTTTTTTTTTTTAATCTTGATCATTCTGGTTAGAGGTTTATCAACTTAATCTTCTCAAAGAACCAGCTCTTGGCTCCATTGATTTTTCTCTATTGTTTTACCATTTTCTTTCATTTAGCTTCTACTCTTCTCTTTACTTATGCTTGTGTTTGGTTTAATTTGCTCTTCTTCTTCTAGTCTCTTAAGGTAGACGCTTAGCTTATGAATTTTAGACACTTCTAATATATGTATTTAATGCTGTAAGCTTCCCTATAAGCACTGCTTTAGCTACATGACACAAATTTTGATACACTGTGTTTTCATTTTCATTTAGTTCAAAGTATTTTCTAATTCCCATTATGATTTCTCCTTTGACTCATGGGTTATTTAGAAATGTGTGTAATTAAGAAATACTAGAAATTCTATTTTCCTAATATTTAGAGATTTTTCTGTCCTTTGTTTTTGTTGTTTGTTTACTTAATTTTAGCTAAGTTCCAGTGGTAGGGGATTGCTAACGGTTGGAGCTATCCCTTGGCTGAAAGCTTCTCAGACATTTAAACTAATTAATTTCCTTAGCCGATAGATTTTTTTTCATGCCTACTGCAAAGGTAAATTTCAGACACATGTTCTGAATTAATGAAATCTTAATATCAGTGCTGACATTAACATTTAATATTCTATGCTTTAAGAAAAAATATTATTGATTTTTAACAACCATGACATTCAAGTTAAACACTTGGGTTTTCATGCATTTTAGAATTTTTGGATTTTAACTCATATTTCAATTATTAAACTTAAAACTAAAAAAAGAGAAAAATCTCTGAATAGACAGAGCACAGAGGTTTTTAGGGCAATAAAACTACTCCATGTGCTATTATAATGGTAGATACATATCTATATACATTTGTCCAATGCCGAGTGAACTCTAATGTAAACTATGGACTTTGGGTGATTGTGATGTGTCAGTGTAAGTTCATCAATTGTAACAAAGGTACCACTCCAGTGGGGGATGCTGATGGTGGAGGAGGCTGTGCATGTGAGAGGGGCAGGAGGCATATGGCCTTTCTGTACTTTCTGCTCAGTTTTGCTGTGCACTTAAAACTGCTATAACAAAGTCTATGTTTAAAAAGTAATAATAATAAGATCTGGTGGCATTCCAAATGCTAGATTAATGTTCCATGCTATTTTTTGCATTTTTTGCTGCTACCAAATCATTTGTTTCTCTAATCCCATGTGGTTTCAAACGTGACTTTAAAAAAAAAACCCTTAAACTTCAATAAGCTTTGCCAGGGGTAACAGTAAAATTACTTAGATTAAGCCCATATTATTTTAGAAATGAAGCATTTGAGGACTCAACCAAGTCCCTGCGATGTGAGTCAGCTATTAAATTGATATCTTAAGGAGAAAGTACCCCCTTTCCTAGCCGCTCACTGCCTTCCCTGCTGAGAGTATAAGATCAGCATTGCATGTGCTGTCCAGCTGCCTCTCCTAGGAGTTCAGTGGAGCTTGGTAAATAATATCAGACCTGAGTCATTTATGGTTGAATGACACAGAATGAAAAATAAATGCCTTTCATCCAGTTCCTGTTGCCTAATATGGACTAAGAAATAGACACTTTAACTAAAGTGCCCCACCTGTGACCAAGTGAACCTTTCCCTACAAGGGTGTTGATCTGATTTCCTGATCAAAAAAGGAATCCAAAGATACTGTAAACGATCTGTCTGGACCTGAAAGCAGGCCTATTTTCTTTTCTCAATTGCCTTATTCCTTCACTAGCTGAGGCTGTTTGGGGTTTCTTTTGAAGAATTTCTACTAAAGTTGCTCTTTCATCCTCGCTGGAGGCCACATGGCCCAGCGGTTCTAGAGGTGGTTAGCGTTTATCGCGTGGGGAGGCAGAAACAAGATAAATGAAAACAGAGAATTCATATTTAAAACTTGGGGGGCGGGGGGACCTAGGCGTGATATTTTTATTGGGTTTTTTCAAAACAACTATCCATTCTGCTGTGACTGATACGCCCAGAACAGGGATGTTTCAGATCATTTAAATTGCTAGTCCCTAGGCCTTTTTACCTGCTAATACAGGTGACATTTCTTCAAGAAGTAGGACAAGTGAGGTTAAGATGACAGCTTTCCGATAACTGAATTAAACTTTAAAAAGCCATAAGGAAAGGGAGCCCTTTTCCAAGGAAGTGACAACAGATTCATAAACCGGGTGACTCATAAACTGCTTTCAAATTGCAAAACTGATTCTGAATCACTGAAGACGAACTTAAAATCTCCCCCCCATCTGAGTTCTCTTTCAAAAATCAACAAACACAGCCTCTGCTCCTCATTAGCATATTCTTATTCACTGACCTGAAATGACCTTTGGGTGATCTTAAAATAGGTCCACTTTACAAAACCTTGCTTAGAAACATGTGTTTAAAAACCTGATTTGGGCCCTAGATTTCTTTTGAATGAATCATCAGCGTCTGGATGAGAAAAAGAATTATGTTTAGAAAAATGTATTCAAACAGGCATTGGATAAAAAATAAGAGAAATTTATTTTAGCAGAAATCTGTGTGTTTCTGAGTCTTTCTTCAGAAGGTAGTTCCCTTGAACGAAGACGCTGGGTGAAGAGCAACGTGGTAAAGGAGGAAATGACCTTGACCATCACTGCTACCAATTAAGAAGGGGAAGTGTTCAAAAGTAGAGATCGACAAGGTGGTTCATTAGGTAAAAAACCATTAAGAATAGATACATGTACACGTATAACTGAATCACTTTGCTGTACACCTGAAACTAACACACACTGTTAATCACCTATACTCCAACATAAAATAAAAAGTTAAAAAAAAAAAACAAACCTTTAGCCACAGGTGGGATTCTCAAGAGATCAGACTCTATCACACTGTTTAAGAATCTACACTATCACAGGATATTGAAGAATCTACACGAGGCTGTTTCAGAGCTGGAAACTAATGGATGACCCAAGAAGACTCCCAAGAGGTGATGAATGAAAGTCCACACGGAGAAGAGTTTAATCATTAACTTCGGAGTAACCTTAGACTTTTGTCCAATTTCAGGGACAAGTGAGGAAGGACGGGAGTGGAAAAGATGGCATATTATTTAACTGCCGGAAAGGCTTGGAGACTGTGAAGGCAGATAAAAATAATATTGAGTGTTGGGAAGTTTTTTTTCATGTTTATGTAAGGGCAGTTTTACTACCAGTAGTTAGGAAACTGAAATATAAATAAACAATAAAAATTTATCTAGACCATGTAAACATTATGGGTTTTACAATTTGGCCTGAAAATCTCCTAAAATTTGCCTGCTGGATTTCCAAGCGATAACCCCTTTAGATCTTAAACCCTGAAAGAAGGGTGGATGAGAAGGGATCCTGAAACCAAATGGTCCTCAGCTCTGAAGTCTATTGGTCAAGAGGATTTTAAATTCCCTTCACTTCAAGGCAGAGGTAGAATTTTTTCCATCAGCCTAGAGAGGGGTGTTTTTTTCTCATGGGACCGCTGCAGTACTGGTAGGGCAGAGCATTTACAACCTGAAGAACTAGGTTTCAGTCCCTATTCTGCCACTTACTAGTAGGAGATTAGAGAAGTCACTTGACCTCTCTAAGCCTCAGTTTCCTCATCTCTAAAGTGGGGGTGATAGGGAATTCCCCGGCGGGCCAGTGGTTAGGACTCTGAGCTTCCACTGCCAGGGGGGCCGGGGTTCGATCCCTGCTTGGGGAACTAAGATCCCTCAAGCCACACGGTGCAGCCCCCCACCAAAAAAAATGGGGAAAGGGAGGATAAAAACATCTCACAAGGCTGCTGTGGTCCCTCAATAAGGGAAGACATGCGGAAAGCCTGGTATGGGCACCCCGTGAATGTTTAGCTGATGTGAATCTTAAAACAAATAGGAGGGGCTTCCTAGGTGGCGCAGTGGTTAAGAATCCGCCTGCCAATGCAGGGGACACAGGTTCGAGCCCTGCTGCAGGAAGATCCCAGATGCCGCGGAGCAACTAAGACTGTGTGCCACAACTGTTGAGCCTGTGCTCTAGAGCCTGTGAGCCACAACTATTGAGCCCATGTGCTGCAACTACTGAAGCCCATGCACCTAGAGCCTGTGCTCCGCAACAAGAGAAGCCACAGCAATGAGGAGCCTGCGCACCACAACGAAGAGTAGACCCCCTCACCGCAACTAAAGAAAGCCCACGCACAGCAAAAAAAAAAAAAAAGAAAGAAAGACCCAACACAGCCAATAAAGTAAATAAATTTTTAAAAAATTATTAAAAAAAAACCAACAAATAGGAATCATTACTTTCCATTTATGGTATTTCATGGTTAAAGTCCTTTAAAAATCATGATTATTCAGAGGAAAAAAATATTTTCAGGGTCATTACCAAAGATACTAGTTTCAAAGATTGTTGTCTATGAAAGCAGCATTGCACATCCATAAAGGATTCTCAATATTCATCTGCAAACCCTTGTAATTCCCTTAGCAACTACGATTGGTAAATAACTAGATTTATTATATGGAAAGAACAGAAACTGTGTCTCCTTTGTGCCCACAACAATCTTCTAACCGCAGTAAACACTCTACAAGTATACGTGGAGACCAGCATTTACAAGGAATCTGGAGGGATTCCGATGTTTTCCTGCCTCCCCCACTTCAGCTCACTCCCCTGTGGAAAATGTCACTTTTACTGACCACAGAGGAGCTGCCAGCCCCTTCTGATTTATAGCCCTTTCCTGTGAACCGCCTCTCTCAGAGCTAAAAGCAGGATGTTACGGTCATATCTGTTTTACCTCTCCCCTCTCGTCAGGAGTTTAAATCTACTTAGATTAAGAAACTAAAATCTCCACTATGTTTTTCGATCTTTGGTTGAAGTGCAATGTGTCAAACCTACTCACTACCTAAGGACCCTTTGCCCTTCTCCTCACCTGCAGGGATGATGTGGAAATCACTGGGTCTCAGGGAGAAATACACAACCAGCTCATGTTTGGGGAGCGGGTGTATCTCCCTATGAGTCCCTGGGGGCTCTCATGAGCGTGTGGCATTTAAACTTTTAGATTTCCTCCAAAAAAAAAAGTTATTGTTAAATCTCTGCCAAGATGTAAAAAGTGAAGTGGATGGAGTGACTTCATATTTGAATGAAAGAGGCAGTACACTGGGTGGAGTTAATAAGGGCAGAGGTGAGTCATCGAGTCCTGGGATGTGAATCTAATTACAGCCCATTTAGAAATGAGCACGTATATACATGACCTTTATTCTCCACCAAAGCTACACAAACGTTCACTTCCAAGCTGACACAGACAACCCGTGGAAATACATCCAAACAGCAGGAGCCAGACATCTGATCACGTTGGTAGAGATTAGATGGCTCTGAGCACACCAGGAGTTGAGAAACGCCACGCTCCCATTAATCACACCCCTAGAGGGCTCAAGGGACCCATCTGAGAGCAGGCTGGTCCCCACCACCCAGGTGGTTTGAATTGATGATAACTCCCCAGGTTAAGATGACATCTCTCGACTTCCCTATTAGGGAAGGATGTTCCCTATTCCAGCGTCATGTTGATTCAACCCCTTAAGGAGATCAGTTACCCATTCCTTCCCTTCAATAATCCCTGATGTTTGGATGGCTTTTCATGGTTCACAGACACCAAGTTGTGTTCATTTTCTTCTTTGACATCTCCTCCCTGCCTGTCTCTCCTGTCATGTTCTATTCCCACTGATCCTCTCTCCTCTCCTCTAATGCTATTTCGAGAGCCTCCACATTTCAGCTTTCCTTCACCCTTGAGTATATCCCATACATCACTGGCAGCTTTGCGTCCCCAAAATGCCCTTTGCAAATGTCATGGCTCGACTCAGAAATCGTTGGTACCCTCCACTGTCTGCAAACTCCTTGGCCTGACTTTCAAAGAGAAAATCCGGGGACTTCCCTGATGGTCCAGTGGTTAAGACTTCAAGCTCCCAATGCAGGGGGCATGGGTTTGATCCCTGGTCCAGGAACTAAGATCCTGCCTGCCACATGGCCAAAAAAAAAAAAAAAGACAAAATCCAGCCCAAATCTAGTTCACCAGGTTTTTCTCCTGGAAATCCCTCCCTCCAGGATAACTGATGGTCACCGCTCTGTAACACACGCATCCGGTTTCAGGCCTGACTCTTGACCCATAATGTCTTCTCTGTGCCCAGGAAGTCCCACCTGTCAGGTGCACCCCCTCTGGGAAGGCTTACCCAATCATCACTTGGCTTCTTTATCCCTTCAACTTGAATGCACCTCTGGCCAGTTGCTCAGACATCAGCTCTGCCACAAAGCAGCACTGATCGTCTGAGCCAGAGGGACTGTCCCCACCCCCAACTGCTCACAACCACTCAAGACACGTTACCAACTGCCTGATCTGAGAGTTATTTCCCTATTAGATTATAAGCTTGTTGGCGATAGGGACTGTGCCTTACTCATTTTTTCATGCCCTGCAGCACCCAACACAGTATATGATCAAAAAATACCCGTTGAAGGAATAAACAAAGCAGCTAAGGGGCCCTGTCAGAGCAACAGACATCTTGACCCCAATTCACAGAAGTCTTTTGGTGCCCTCCTCAGAGCCAATGTCATACCAGTTATCCTGTGCCTTTAAGAAAGAGCCACCATCTCACAGAAACAGTCCAGACAAAACCAATTAGGAACAAGAGAGGTAATTTTCTAGATTCTTTGGACAGATAATCTTACTTTAAAAGATAGCAAAATGGAATAAAGTCCTTCTGAATTAAAAAAGAAAAAAGGAAAGGAAAGGAAGGAAGGAAGGAAAAAAGAAAGATACACCATGGTTGACCTCGTTATTCATCAGAAGTTGTGACCAGTTATATGAGATTTCATGGTTCTGTTTGAGGAATTAATGTGTAGTAAGGAAAAAAAATATCATACATTTCAATATGCCTACAATTATTCGTGGCATACGTGTTAGAGGTCAACCTTGCAGTGTTTTGAACACACTGCTTAAAAATACAAGTTATCTGAACAGTATGGAGGTTCCTTAAAAAACTAAAAATAGAACTACCATATTATCCAGCAGTCCCACTCCTGGGAATATATCAGGAAAAAAACATAATTCAAAAAGATACATGCACCCCAATGTTCATTGCAGCACAATTTACAATAAACAGGACATGGAAGCAACCTAAATGTCCACTGAAAAATGAATGGGTAAAGAAGATGGAGTATATAAATATACATATATATGGAATATTAGTCAGGCATAAAAAATGAAATAATGCCATGGATGGACCTAGAGATTGTCATACCAAGTGAGGTAAGACAGACAAGACAAATATCATATGATATCACTTATATGCGGAATCTAAAAAATGATGCAAATGAACTTATTTACAAAACAGAAACAGACTCACAGACTTCGAAAACAAACTTATGGTTACCAAAGGGGAAAGAGAGGAGGATAAATTAGGAGTTTGGGATTAACATATACACACTATTATATATAAAGATAATCAATAAGGACCTACTGTATTGCACAAGGAACTCTACTCAAATACTCTGTAATGACCTATATGGGAAAAGAATCTGAAAAAGAAAGGATATATGTATACATATAACTGAATCACTTTGCTGTACACCTGAAACTAACACAACATGGTAAATCAACTATACTTCAAAGTAAAATAAAAATTAAATTAAAAATTTAAAGAATACAAGTTATCCTAGTCAGATATAACAACAAAGTATTAATAAGGGAGAAGGTGTCACATGTACTGAGTGCCATATTCTGGCTCCAGGAGGTGATGTACTAAAGTACACACACTCTCTCTTTTTCCTTCATCCTCCTAAAATGTCCATCCCTTTATAAGTAGCATTGCAAAATCCCTGGTCGCATACATCAAACTGTCCTGAAATTAAATGTCATCCCTCTTACCACTCATCTCTTTCCAAATTCACACCAGCCTCCTCCCCACCGCCCACAGTTTTTCCTGTCCGTGAACATTTTTGCTACTAAAGTGTCATGTGTTTCTTATAATAATGACACTAATGGGTCCTCAGCACAGTTCTATGTCATGTGGATTTCAAAGACACTCAGAGTTACTTTATAACCATAAGATTATTAACATGTTATTAATTGACATCGTAATTCCATAAAGTTATTAACAATGATGCTCTCCACTGAGGAAATTAAAGCTCAGAAAGATTACGTCATCAGCCTTAGGATATTACAAGGTCAAAATAAGACCAAAACTGGAAACAAGGCCTTCTAGTTCAGTGCTGTACTTGGAAGGCAATGCCTCCTTATCTTTTCCCATGGTGTGCTCTGAAAGACACAACAAGAAATCAGGATCAGGGCATTTTTAAAAAAAAATGCTATCTTCTAAAAATAACATCACGGGACTTTTCTGGTGGTCCAGTGGGTAAGACTCCGAGTTCCCAATGCAGGGGGCTTGGGTTTGATCCCTGGTCAGGGAATTAAGATCCCGCATGCATGCTGCAACTGAGAGTTTGCATGCCACAACTAAGGAGCCCACATGCCACAACTAAAGGCACTGGTGAGCCTCAACTAAGAGTCCGCGTGCTGCAACTAAGACCCAGAACAGCCTAAATAAATAGATAAATAATTTTAAAAATCTAAAAATAAAACAAATAAATAAAAATAACATCACACATTTAATCCCAAACTGCTCAGTTATCTGAACAATTACTGTGCATTTTTATTTCTTGTCTGGGGAGAACTGACCTGTCTCTAAACACTGGGAACAGTCCTTCCCTTCTTCAGAAGAATTTCTGCGCTTCCTTTTCTGGTTCCATAGAGCCTCTTAACTGCTCTCTTTGCTTTGGGTGCAAAAACACAATTCAGATCATGCCACTTCTCAGCTCAAAAACCTCCAGTGGCATCCACCACTACTGAGAGTGAAAGCCAAAGTCTTTACCATGAGGCTTTGTAATGATGTAGTCCCTGTTCCATCTCTCTCCTCATCCCTAACCCCTCTCCCCATCAGTCACTATGTTCCAGCTGTGCCCTTGTGTTCCTCAGGCACACTCCTGCCCCAGGGCCTTTGCACATACTCTTCCCTTACCCAGATGTCCATATGACTCACATACTACAGAGGTGTTGACTCAAATGTCACCTCCTCTATGACACCTTCCCTGACCACTCCATATATCATTTCAACTGCCTTCCCGCCTCCAGACCAGCACGCTTAAGGTCTTGTCCTTGCCTAATTCCTTTCCCCCCAGCACTTAACACCATGCAACACGTTGTACTGATTTGTCTTGTGTGTTGTCACGACCCAGCACATCCGTCCAGTGAGCACAGTGGAATAGAAACACACATCTCTGTGTGGCGGTTACTATGTGCAAATGTGACTAATGCTGTCGTAAACGGTGCTCCATCCCTTGTTACACTACTGCTAAGCACAATTACAAAGCCACTTGTGGTTGGAATGACTTTACAACTCGGAGTACTATTAGTTTCCGGTGAAGAATTCCAAAAAACACGGTGCTTGGGGGAGAATTGAAATGTTTTCAGAACAGCACAGAAAGCTGCCTGCTGTGCATCTAGGGGGAAAGACCGTCCTGCTGAAATCATTTTCCTGTTTAGGAAACCACAGCAGGCAGCTCAGTGGATATTTGGAGATTTACTGTGCTCTGATTCATTCAAAATGAGATTCCACATGATAATACGTTTCTGTAAAGTGTTTTGGAGGAAAGTCATTTCCATCTCAGTTCGCATTTTTTTATTTAAAAAAAAAGTACCATTTCCAAGTTTAGAAGTTACTGTATTCTACCAAAAAGTTTCTTACAAGTTACTCAAGAAGATGTTTAAAAGAGAAAGAGAGAGAGAGAGAGAGAGAGAGAGAGAGAGGGAGAGAGGTTTCAATGGACACCCATAGCTAGGAAAACTGGACAGCTACATGTAAAAGAATGAAATTAGAACACTCCTGAACACCATACACACACAAAAAAACTCAAAGTGGATTAAAGACCTGAATGTAAGGCTGGACACTATAAAACTCTCAGAGGAAAATGTAGGCAGAACACCCTTTGACATAAATCGCAGCGAGATCTTTTTTGACCCACCTCCTAGACTAAGGAGAATAAAAACAAAAATAAATGGACACCCTATTCAACTGAATTCAGCATTCACTGAGTGCCTTCGATGGTGTGTCCCCAAGTAGATGACATAGCCACCTTTTGCCTTACTTTGTGCATGTATGAGAGGTGAGGGGGCCTGTCGCCTTATACAAATGCTGACTGTGTATGCTGCCTCCACCCCATGAAATCAAGGTGGGTGCAGCGCTGGGCTGCGGATTCAGCCCTGACTCTGCTCCATCTGCATCTCAGCAGCTGCCTCCAGAGCTGAGCGTGGCGCCTATGGACTACATGCTTCCCAGCGCCGCCTTCCGTTTGGTAGCAGAGCTCTGGGCCCCATGTTGGCTTCCATTTTGGTTTCATTTATTCCCTGTTCCTGCTGATCCCAGTCCACAAGCCTGCGCTTGCACGACAGCTACGAAAACCAAAGCATGCTGTTACCATCAGAACCACTGGTTTTGAAGATCACTGCATGTTTCACGAGATCTGGAGAAAACCAATGAGATGATGACTGAGGGTTCTCTCGGACGGCATCCTCACCCTCATCTGACGGTATCTCGAGTGCCCTGAAATATCCACCAAACAACCCTCTGTCTTCTTCATGCCTGTCTTCCCAAACGCCTAACACAGTAACTTACATTTAATACATGTGCAGGAAATAGTTACTGAAGCGGGTTTTTGTTGGATGAATTTTTCAACATTAAATATTTTAAGGAATATTTATCTGCCTATACAGAGAGCGTCTAATCATCTTTTAGCACTGAGTTTTTGAAAGAAAAAGCATTGATGCAAAAGGCAGTATGTAAAAGGGTGAGTCAAAAATTATCTGCACTCTGGCTGTAGAATTTATAGAAGTTTTAATATAACTGGAGTACGGATAATTTTTGACTCATCCTCATATAAAGCTGAATTATTTAAAATAATTTAAAATGCGTGGAGCATGGCCATTGTAACACCAGAAGAATCTGAAGAACCAGATGAAAAAAGAGTAACTGCACATACACAGGAAACGTTCACTTTTTATCCCCGCATTTCAAAAATTGATTACCAATAAACTGTGGTATGTTTAAACAGTGGAACTCTACCCACAATAACAGCAATAAACACTGCAACAAGGATGTATTTCAAAAACCTTGTGCTGAGTGAAAGAGGCTTTACACAAGAGTACAGCTGTATGTTTCCATTTATATGATGTTCTGGAACAGGCCAATCCAACCGACAGTGGGAAAAAAATGAGAATACCAGTTGTCTCAGGGGCTGAAGCAGGAGGGAATTGGGGCAGGAGTCTGAGGGAACGTTGTAAGGTTATGGTAAACGTTCTACATTTTATCAGGGGTTTGCATTAAATGAGCACATACATTTGTCAACACTTACCCAGTGGTGCACTTAAGGTTCATGCATTTTACTGCATGAGAATTTTACCTTAAAAGAAATAAAAAGAAAAAAGTAATTATACACGAAAATTGAACTCTAGTTAATGAGGGACACACTGAAGTGTTTAGGGGCAAAGTATACTGATGGCTGCAACTTACTGCGAAGTACATCAAAAAGTAAGATTCATGTGAGAACAGAAAGGATGTGTGGAAATGTTCACGGAACTGCTCATTTGTATAAAAGAAATACAGGAAGGATAGATCAGAAACAAGTGAGACTGGTTACCTGCAAGGAGTAGATGGAACTCAGTGGAAAGAACATGTATTTCTTTATAGCCCCAACATTAGAATCACAGCAAAGTTTTCCATAATGCCGCCCCCAAATAATAAATATAAATATTTAAAATCAATCAAGGGATTTCCCTGGTGGTCCAGTGGTTAAGATTCCATACTCCCAACACAGGGGGCCTGGGTTCAATTTCTGATCAGGGAATAAGACCCCATGCACCACAACTAAGATCCAGTACAGCCAAATAAATAAATAAATAATTTTTAAAAAATAAATAAATAAAAATAAAATCAATTAAGATGTGGAGGAAACCCCAAATGGAATACAAGTAGTAATAAATGACCCAATTGTATTAGAAATGAGTAACACAGTCACCCTGAAGAGGGTGATGAAGAGGGTGCCGCCACTGAGACCTGGTGCAGCCAAATAAATAAATAAATATTTTTAAAAATCCAGCAATACCTGTAGAAAGAATGAAGGACATAGAAAATTGCCTCTTGAGAACCACAGAACAACTGCTGCAGGCAAAACCCTGCAATGCAACGAGTAGGTGAAACTCTAAGGAAAAGCAAGATATTTGCATGGTCTCAAAGTATCTCCTCCCAAACACTTATTACTCACAAAGTGAAAAATAGTAAGTTTACAGTGGAGACACCTGGCAGATGGCCTCTTACTAAGTGATAAAAGATAGCATCACAGCCACTATGGAAAACAGTCTGGAGATTCCTTAAAAAACTAAAAATAGAACTACCATATGACCCAGCAATCCCACTCCTGAGTATATACCCTGAGAAAACCATAATCCAAAAGGAAACATGTACCACAGTGTTCACTGCAGCACAATTTACAGTAGCCAGGACATGGAAGCAACCTAAATGCCCATCAACAGATGAATGGCTAAAGAAGATGTGGCATTTATATACAATGAAATATTACTCAGCCATAAAAAGGAATGAAATTGAGTTATTCATAGTAAGGTGGACAGACCTAGAGTCTGTCATACGCAGCGAAATAAGCCAGAAAAAGAAAAACAAATACCATATGCTAACACATGTATATGGAATCTAAAAAAACGGTACTGACGAACCCAGTGACAGGGCAAGAACAAAGATGCAGAAGTAGAGAACGGACTTGAGGACATGGGGGTGGGGGGCAGCGGTGAAGGGGAAGGTGGGACGAAGTGAGAGAGTAGCAGTGACATATATACACTACCAACTGTAAAATAGATAGCTCGTGGGAAGCTGCTGCATAACGCAGGGAGATCAACTCGATGACGGGTGATGACTTAGAGGGCTGGGATAGGGAGGGTGGGAAGGAGTCACAGGAGGGAGGGGATATGGGGATACATGTATAAATACAGCTGATTCACTTTGTTGTACAGCAGAAACTGGCACAACAGCGTAAAGCAGGTATATTCCAATAAAGAGCTTAAAAAAAAAAGTTAGTATCAGTAATCAGTCACTAGAGAGGGTGCCGTGACATACCCTCCTGCCAAGTACAATGAACCGAAAAATGTATAATCACTCTTCTGTGGCATTCTTGTAAAAAGTGCACAGCCTCAGTCAAACCATGAGAAACCTAGACACACCCAAACCGAGGGAGGTTTTACAAAATGAATGGCCAGTGCACTTCAAAAGAGTCAAGGTTATTAAAGACGAGAGCTGAAGAACTGAGTAATATTCCATTGTATACATGTGCCACATCTTCTTTATCCATTCATCTGTCGATGGACATTTAGGTTGCTTCCATGTCCTGGCTATCGTAAATAGTGCTGCAATGAACATTACGGTACATGTTTCTTTTTGGATTATGGTTTTCTCTGGGTACATGCCCAGTAGTGGGATTGCTGGGTCATATGGTAGTTCTAGTTTTAGTTTTTTAAGGAATCTCCATACTGTTTTCCATAGTGGTTGTATCAATTTACATTCCCACCAACAGTGCAGGAGGGCTCCCTTTTCTCCACAGCCTCTCCAGCATTTATTGTTCCTAGATTTTTTGATGATGGCCATTCTGACTGGTGTGAGGTAATACCTCATTGTAGTTTTGAATATTACTCAGCCATAAAAAGGAATGAAATTGAGTTATTTGTAGTGAGGTGGATGGACCTAGAGTCTGTCATACAGAGCGAAGTAAGTCAGAAAGATAAAAACAAATACCATATGCTAATATATATATATGGAATCTAAATAAATGGTACTGATGAACTCAGTGACAGGGGAAGGATAAAGATGCAGATATAGAGAACAGACTTGAGGACACGGGGGAGGAAGGGAAGGAGAAGCCGGGACAAAGTGAGAAAGTAGCATTTACATGTATACACTACCAAATGTAAAATAGTTGGCTAGTGGGAAGCAACTGCTTAATACAGGGAGATCAATTCGATGATTGCTGATGACCTAGAGGGGTGGGATAGGAAGGATGGGAGGGAGGCTCAAGAGGGAGGGGATATGGGGATGCATGTATAAATACAGCTGATTCACTTTGGTGTACAGCAGAAACTAGCACAACAGTGTAAAGCAATTATACTCCAATAAAGATACGGAAAAAGTAAATTATAAGAGAAAAAAAATTGAGGAACTGTCCAGAATTGGGGGAGGCTGAGGAAACACAGTAGCTAAAAGTAGTGCGGGCTGCTGGATGGATTCCGCACCAGCAAAACGACATTAGCGGGAAAATTGATGACATTCAAATAAGATCTGTAGGTTCATGAATAGTATGTTAATGTTCATAATTTTCAAGGCTTTGATCTTTGTATTATAGTTTTGCAAGATGAAAGCCGGTGAAGGGTATTTGGGAACTCTGTGCATTATTTTTGCAATGTTTAGAAGTCTAGCATTGTTTCCAAATAAAAAGTAGAAAGAAAATAAGATGGCTTGATGGGTGCATAGGTGGTTATATGACAAATAAATATACTAAAATGTTTATTGTATACTCCAAGTGATGGGTATGGAGGTGATCACTGCACAGTTTTCTCAACCTTTCTGTATATTTGAAAGTTGTAAAAATAAAATGTTGGCAACATCCAATTTTTAATAAACTAAATTTTACCTTGGTTTACATTTAAATATATCTGTTGCTAACTGAACATAAAGAGCTTTGTAATCAGTAATCTGACCCGAGTAAAGTGGAAGAAAGTGATTTTTGCTGATGAGGACGACATAGGGAAGGAGACCCCACGTTCTGGAGCTAGGACTCAAACGACGTAATATCCATAACAAAGGACTGAGTAAACAAGAGCAAGAGAAGAACACCCAAAACCTCAAAAGTAGAGATGGAATTATTAACAAGAGAGGATTGCCTGTATTTTTGGTTCATAGACTCCTCTTGTTCTAGATGCCCCTTAGTAGAGATACGGCCTCATTAGGAAACTCACGCTATGTCTCCTAGTTGAGGCCTATCCCTGTAAGTATAGATCAGCCTTATCAAGCTACTGATTAGAAGAGGGAGGAGGTGGTAGAGTCAGCTAAGCCAGGGCTGGTGTAAGTTGGTACAGTTGCCTTACTTAATATTATTTAGTTGCTAAATAAACTGATTCAGCCCCACAGTAAAATGATGTAACAAGCAATAAATCTGTACTGGTAACCTTTGGTGTTTTGTATGAAGGTACACACTATAACCCACATATTTATCATTGAACGTGGGAAACGGTGGAGTTGTAATGAAATACACACGTGTTCCTTGGAGACTGAGAATCAGGGGATGATGAAGGGGAAAACATGATCTTTAGGCCCTAAAGATTCACAGATCAGGAAATGTCCTATGAGATAATTCAGAAAGCTTCTGGTTCCCAGTATAGAACAGGAAACACCAAAGGTCCAATTCAGCCCTATGAGGAGAATTCCAAAACCGAGTCCTCCTGGGAACTCAGAAAGGAATCAGACCCAGGAGGTGGAGACTTCATCAGCTGCGAAACTTATCTGGTTCTACAAGTGAATTGTGAGCACTTGAAACCTTTGTAATACACAAATCCGTTTCGAAGCCGGAAGGGAAGTAAAAGACACTTTCCCAGGGATGAACGGCTGTCTTTGAATGTGTGTAGTATAAAACTCTGATGTCTCAGCCTAGAGCTGACAGACCCTATGTGTAGAGAAGGAAATTTGGTCCATAAGCATAACACTTTCAGGTCCAGTGTTGTTGGTGACAATTTCCCTAAACCCTCCTTTTTGGGCACACATGGGAATCTTTCTTATACGTGATTTCATGTGTGAAAGGGATATTTAGTGTTTCCAATTGAATCCTAGGCAGTTAGTAATTCTGACTAATAATTCTGAAAAACAATAATAGCTAATATTCATTAAATACACTGTTCCAGGCCCTATGCTCAGGAGGTAGGTGTATTAAACTATTTGATAATAGTAATTTCTTCCTCCAGTGATAACTGGACCTCAGCAGGACACAGAGCTGACCTATCGTTTATTGGCAATTCTAGGAATAGGGTGATGAGCACTGACATAGCCTTTGAACCTCCTCCACATCTTGCTTGCTTTTTTTTTTTTTCTCGTACACACTGAAGGTTTGCCAAGGGTTGAATCGAAAATGATTCCAGCTGCATTTATTTCAAAATTGCCAGGTAAGGCCACTCCTGCAGCCAGTCCTGCACTGTTCATTTCTAAGTCAACATGGCGCACTCAGACCACACGTCTCCCTCTGATCGTAAAAAAACACGCATTTATAGAGAAAAGTCACTGTGACAAAGCTGTACTCAAACCTGAGTACTCAACGAATACGAGATATCACAGATTTGCAGATCCACTCAGAGATTCTGCAATAAGAATCTGATGTGTTGGGGCTTCCCTGGAGGTACCATGCGTAAGACTCCGAGCTCCCAATGCAGGGGGCCCGGGTTCAGTCCCTGGTTGGGGAAATAGATCCCACATGCCTGCCGCAACTAAGAGTCTGCACGAGCGACGAAGATCCTGCGTGCCGCAACGAAGATCTGGTGTGCCCAAAATAAATGTTTCAAAGTAATAATTTTTTTTTTTAAAAAGAATCTGATGTGTTAAAAAGGCAATCAAATCATGTATTCCATAGGTATAACTTTTTTTTTAAAGGAGGGGAGATGAACATTAATTCCTTCAGATCCTTGTTTTCAAAGGCCAAATAACTCTAATTCTTTTTCTGAATTAAGACATTAAATAAACACATTTGTTGGAATTAACATATACACACTACTATATATAAAATAATCAACAAAGAATTACAGTATAGCACAGGGAACTCTCCTCAACACTCTGTAATAACCTATATGCGAAAAGAATTTGAAAAAGAATAGGTATACGTATACATATAACTAAATCACTTTGTTGTACACCTGAAACCAACAAAACATTGCAAATCAGCTATACTCCAATATAAAATAATTTTTAAAAAAAAAAAGCACATTTGGTTTGATAGAGCTGCCACAATTTCTCATCGTGTCTTTCTTATTAAACGTTAAAAAAATGAGTCTGTTTTTAAAGATGGACTGGTGTCAGTGGTGTTCCTACAGCCTGACCACACTGTGAGAATTCAGTGCAAATTAACATGCCATCCGTAATGCAGGCTTGTGGAGGTACGTCGGCGGTAAGAAAATGACCCATTTCTCCCAAGTGGTAAAGCAAGTCTCTGAGTACATCACTCCCTTCCTCACTCTGCCGTAACCACCCAACCAGCCCTGCTCCCAGTGGTAGAGCCAACCACCTAGTGGATTCAGGAAAAAGAAGATTGCTTAACAGAGCTCAGTATATCAGCCTGATATTTAAAACTCCCTGACTCTGTTTCCAATTGTACAATTTAAACGTGGACTTTGCAAGGGACAGCAGGGCAATGTTCCTGCACGTACACACAGCGTCCACAGGTCCCCGCCAGGAACCATCTCAGAGCTTATGCTACTCTTCCTCCAGAGCGGACACTGCCCTACTGTTTTGGTGGCCACAGCTGCACCCTTAACATATCAGAGCCCCGCTTTGTGGATCAAGCCTTTGAGCCTCAACTAACCTCTTTTCTACCTATAAACACACCTATGCATTCTCCTCGACTTATAGGATCCATGTTTCTGATTCTAGTTGCCATATATCCCCTGATATATTTTTTTCTTTTTTTCCTCTCTTTTTAAAAAAGTTTTATTAGAGTATAATTGCTTTACAATGTTGTATTAGCTTCTACTGTACAGTCAAGTGAATCAGCCATATGTATACATACAAGGGTGAGTCAAAAATTATCCACACTCTGGCTGTAGAATTTATTTTAACTTTTAGAAAAGACAAATACATCCTTTTTCGACATAATCTCCTTGCTTTTCAATACAGGTTGTCCATCTGGCAACAAGCTTTTGTATTCCTTCATTAAAAAATGTTTTAGGCCGAGCTGCGAGCCACGAATGCACTGCGGTCTTCACTTCTTCATCAGAAGTGCATCTTCATCCTCATGGAGCTGCTTTCAGGGGACCAAATAGGTGAAAGTCTGATGGAGCAAGATCAGGACTATAGGGAGGATGCTTTCACACCTCAAAATGAAGTTTTTGCAGAGTGTCGACAGCGTGGGCAGACGTGTGCGGACGTGCATTGTCATGTAAGATCACAGCACCCTCGGAGAGCAGTCCTCTGCGTTTAATCTGAAGTTTAGACTTAAGCTCTTCAATAAGCACCTCACTGTAACAAGTACTGTTGATTGTTAAACCTTTTTCCTGATAATGTTCCGGTACTGGCCCTTGAGAGTCCCAGAAAACTGTAAGTATCAACTTTCCAGCTGATGGTTGGCTTTTGAACTTTTCCTTGGTCGGTGATTGAGGATGTTTCCATTCCATACTCTGCCGTTTACTCTCAGGCTCGTAGTGATGAATCCATGTCTCGTCACCAGTGATGATTCTCTTGAAGAAACTTTCACCTTCCTTAGAGTATCCGTCCAAATTTTGTTTGCAGTTATCCAAACGCTTGTTTATGCTCTTCCGTGAGTTGTTTCGGTACCCATCTCACGCAAACTTTTCGAAACCCAAGTCTGTTGTGGATTACGCACACTTCTGCCCACATTGTTGACACTCCGCAAAAACTTCATTGTGAGGTGTGAAAGCATCCTCCCTATAGTCCTGATCTTGCTCCATCGGACTTTCACCTGTTTGGTCCCCTGAAAGCAGCCCTACGAGGACGAAGATTCACTTCTGATGATGTATTCACGGCTTGCAGCTCAGCCTAGAACTTTTTTTAGTGAGGAAATACGAAAGCCTATTGCCAGATGGACAAAGTGTATTGAAAAGCAAGTGTATTGACTTACCTTCGTACATCCTCTTTTGGATTTCCTTCCCATTTAGGTCACCACAGAGCATTTAGTAAAGTTCCCTGTGGTACACAGCATCCCCTGTTGTTTTTGATTTCTTCCAGCTCGCTCTCTCTCTCTCTCCACTGCTCTTTCCCTCACCTACAATTAAGCTCCAGCACCCAGCACCTGGAAAAAAAAAACAAAAAAAACTTTACTTTTTGCAGGATGTCCCTAAATCACTGTGCTCTCCCTACTATCTTCTGGTGCTAATTTCAGCTCCAACCGAGTTCCGGAACCCATCTGCTTCTCTTTATCTTCACTGCCAGGATGCTGGTCCAGGCTCTCATTTGTTCTCACCTGGACTCTTGATTTCACAACACAAAACTGCATTCCACCCTCCCTTTCTCCTGAGTGTTCTCAGGCACAGATCCTCCCTATCCTTTAAAAGACCCAGCGTGGACTCCTGTCCCCCCCCCCCCGCCCCCTCTTTCCGCATTGCCCGGAATATTCTGCTCCCTGCCCCCACCCCCAACTGTTTCACTCCTACTCATCCTCCAGGTCTGAGCTCAGACATCCTCAGGGACCCTTCCTTGACCTCAGATGAGGTCATGCTCCGTGCGGGGCACCGTATCTCTTCCCGCAAAAGCACTGACTCAGTTTGTGACGATTCATTTACTTTGGGTCATTATTGGAGCAGTGCCTACCTCTCTCACAAGACCCTAAGGTCCACAAGCACAAAGCTTCTGTCACCTTGCTCACATTCATGTCTACACTGAATGGTACGGGTCCTAGCCCTTCTCGGGAACTCAGTAAATATTCACTTTTGTCCAATGTCAACCTTCCAGAAGGAGAGTGCTCCTGATTCCCATTCTCTACTCATCACAACACCCCTTCCAGTCACACCGATTGCTGCCTCACGGTCACTCCTACCCACCTTCGAGACACCATGCCCTCCACGTCCTCCTGACTTCCGGGACAGATTTCTGCCCTCCTTATCTCTTTGGCCTGTTTCCCTGACTCCTCTCTGCTTCCTCCTTAAATGCTGATTTCCCCTCAAGTCTGACCTTTTTGCTCTTATCTGTTCGTATCTATTCCCACTCTACACCACTGATTGTTAACCTTTGGATACCTCTCATAATCGGATCAAAGTTACGGACACACTCCAACCCAGCATGCCGAGTGGAAACTCACAGAACACATTGCTTATAATGTCTGCTGGTTATGGTGCCTTGAATCCTACTGGATAAAGGCACTATATCACCGTGGATTCCAGTTAAGGACCCCCCTTCCACCTGCTCTCCTGGCACCGTCTCCCAGTTCTACCAACTACCTTTATCTGCTGAATCTCTTTCCAGCTCTGAATTCGCTTGAAATCAAGCCCTGATTTCAAATGGTTCTTTCTATTGCTTCCTAGATGTCCTACAAGCACGATCAGCAGGGAGACTCATTTCCTCAAACCTGCTATTTTTTCCTGCTTTTCCCATCTCAAGCAGTTGCCCCAAGCTAGATATTTTTCTGAATTTAAAGAATATCTTTTTTCATCCATGGCATTTCTACAAAACCAGCCAGGATGCTTCTCAGGAAAAAAAAAATAAGAAAAGAAGAAGAAAAAAAAAGAATCATTAATTTTCTCAATCCAATTTTCTTTTTGTTGTTCATTTTTAATTGAAGTATAGTTGACTTACAATCTTCTGTTAGTTTCAGGTGTCGATCCAATTTTCAAATAATTTTTCAGCGTGCATTCAACCTCCTGCCTGAAAGCAAACCAATTCCAATACAGACTAATGAATAAATTAAACATACACATGCAAAGAAAGGAATGATGAAATCATATTAACTAACCCCACCCATCCCTTAACACCACCTAGAATATAATAAATGTGCTAAAGAACAATTGAAGAAGAAGAGAGTGTCCTGGGCATGAAGTAGGGAAAAAAAGAACTGCCATGAATGCAGCCCGCGTCCCAACCACAGCACCTCTGGAAGCCCTCTTAGTTTATAAGCCACCATAATATGTCACCTAACGCTCCAAAACATCTTGGCCGGCCTCCTCCCTGACCCCTTATTTTGTCAAAGTAACCCTTAGCTCTGCTGTGGTCATTCCACCAAGCGTGTGTCTCCACTCCGTTTTGACTTCTCAAATTCTTCTCGAGGCCCAGGGCAGATGACTCATGTATGGGCGGCCTGTCACCATCCAATGACCCCTCTTTGTCTAAAGCAGAGCCCAAGCTCCACCTTCCTGAGAAAGCCTTCCCCAATTCAATTATGTCAGCAACTGCTTACCGAGACCTGTTGTGTGTACAGAGCTGTGTCCTATGGGGCGGGGGGGCTGCTGAATGTACTAGAATAGAGAGGAGATAGAAAGATGAAAATGATGTAGCCTCCAACTCAAGGTGTCTAACATCCAGGAGAACAGTTTTTTAGAAACAATACTAAACCCAGTGAAATCTAAGCTGAAAGTCACAGGCATTATAGTCCAAGTGGAGGCAAAAATAGCTTCTCCTTTCTCTGAAATTGCACCTTATTTGTACTCCTTTGTGGTCCTATGATTCTCATGTGTTAAATATCCACAACTGGTTCGGAAAGCTTTCTGAGGGCAGAATGTACATTTTTCCTGTCTCTAAAGAAGCCTCAAGAACTGGCCTTTGAAGGGAAGAGAGGTAAGGGGGAGAGAGAAGAGATCAGAGATCAACCCATTCAGAGGACAAGTGCTGGGACTTCCCTGGTGGTCCAGTGGCAGAGAATCTGCCCTCCCATGCAGGGGATGTGGGTTTGATCCCTGGTCGGGGAACTAAGATCCCCACGCCACAGGGCAACCCACCCGTGCGCCACAACTACTAAGCTTGTGTGCCTTAACTAGAGAGCCCACCTGCTGCAAACTATAGAGCCCACACACTCTGGAGCCCACGCACCACGACTACAGAAACGCACATGACCTGGAGCCTGCAAGCCACGACTAGAGAAGAGAAAACCCGCACACCACAACTAAAGGGACTTAAATTTAAAAAACAACAAAGGAAAAGTGGTAATAAAGGGAGTTCAACTCATACTCATCCTGAAATAGTAGCAAATAATAACCGAGCCTCAAATAGACCATAACCTTTATTTTTCAAGCAATGCATCTTTTACGCGCCGAAGGACACGCATCAGAATTTTCAACCGTGACATTGTCAATTCCCTGGGCCTCAAAGCACCTTCAGTTGAAAGTTAAGAGAAAACGTGTCCTTCAAGATCTCTCAGTAGCGATGGAGAACTACATTTGAGGAAACATGAGTCAAAGTATCCGCGTGTAAACTCCACCGTTATTATCCCGTGAAGGTAACAGCGGTGGTCCAAAGCAAAGCAAGCCACGTCAAGCTGGAGCAGAAGCTGCTCTGGGCGGCCGGCCCGGGACGTGTCCAGCTGGTCCAGTAGGTGGTTTGCTCTGGCCTGTGAATCACTCACGACGGAAACTGCAGTTCTCCACCAAGACTGTAGGCGCTAAGATCCGGTATTTGCTTTTAGACCGTGGGAGCGAAGACTAATAAGGAAAATACGGCAGAACAGCTGGGAAACAAATTCCCTTCTGACTGCACAGAAAGCGTTACTGCCAAGACATTTTCCATCCTAGGGACAGGGGTCTACGAGGATGTGTGCTTTCCTGTTCTTCAAATTCATGTCTTTGGCCTCACATCGCTTTACACACACCCCTCCCCTCCCCCTTAAAATGAGACGGCGCTTCGCCGCTGTTTTGTAACACAAAGCATGACAAAGACATATCGTTGGACAAGCAAGTAAAAATGTTTTCATTTCAGTGTTTTTCTTGTCTCCTTCGAACCCTGCCCATTCAGCAATTTTGAGAGCTCAGATATAGAATATGTCAGTGTTAGCTTGTAGAGTGGCATGTGATTTTACCTGTTCCTACCAAGACAATTTCCTAACTTCATATGATTCTTGCCATCTGTGCAACTGAAATGAATATTTGGTCCTCATCAACCACTACCGGACAGAGAGAGAATTCTATAAGCCTAAGAGAAGGTAAATTAACACTCACCCTTTCTCTTGATTTCAAGAGAGGGTGAACAGCCTTGCCAGGAAACCATCAATTCTCTTGGAAAACCACTTGGATGCCAGTAAAACCCCTGAACAGCTGGAGTAAACAAGCTGTCGGAAGAATTACGCGTTTTAGGAACTATAGTTGATCGTTCAATGCTTTGAATTAAAAGGTTTTTTTCTTT
Organism: Hippopotamus amphibius kiboko; assembly: GCF_030028045.1. Lineage (NCBI taxonomy): Eukaryota > Metazoa > Chordata > Mammalia > Artiodactyla > Hippopotamidae > Hippopotamus > Hippopotamus amphibius. The sequence continues at coordinate 5,796,547 of NC_080186.1, read as the reverse complement.
TGGACAAGGCAATTGGTTTTTAAAAAATTGAGCTCAGTGGTAAATCCATTTTTCTGGGTACAAAGATCTAGCAACGCATTTTCCCTTACTAACATTCATTTTTGCGGCGTATGCAGTCCTGTGATTTCAGCACCACTTTTCCTGAGCTGGTTCCTCCTGTGAGGTGTCAGTTATCAACAATATGCATTGGGGTGCTCCTATGGAAAGGATGCTATTCTTGTAGAGAATCTGCAAAATGTAAGCCTAGTTGAGGAAAAGTATACAAACCAATTATGCCTAGACATAAATTATTTTTTTATCCCGACAGATCTGACTGACTTGAGCTTTTCAGCATAATCCTAGCTGTTGCAGCTTTCCTGGCCTACAGTTTTGCTAAAATGAAGGAGTAAAGCTGCAGAAGAGAAAATGCAAAATTAGTAATATCTCACATGGCAACTTCAGTTAACTGGAGGTCTGCTGAGAAGAAGGGAAAGGGAAAACAAAAAGATGTGTGGGTCAACAGTCAAAACAGGGACTTCCCTGGTGGCGCAGTGGTTGGGAATCTGCCAGACAATGCAGGCAACACGAGTTCGATCCCTGGTCTGAGAAGATCCCACATGCTGCTCAGCAACTAAGCCTGTGCGTCACAAATACTGAGTCTGTGCTCTAGAGCCCATGAGCCACAACTACTGAAGCCTGCACATCTAGAGACAATGGTCTGCAACCAGAGAAGCGACTGCAATGAGAACCCCATGCATTGCAATGAAGAGTAGCCCCCACTCGCCGCAACTAGAGAAAGCCCGGGTGCAGCAGTGAAGACTCAATGCAGCCAATAAATAAAGAAATAAATTTATATTTAAACAAGCAACAAACAAACAATGACAAAAGAGTCAAAACAGTAGTGACAAAAGGGAACGAAGTATCATCTATGTGGAAGAGCAGACACAAGGAAAAGAAGTGGTGATTCCCTGGGGAAGAAAAGAAACCTACTGTGGAACAAGCCAGTTTGGAGGCAAAAAGCTCTAACACTCTCCAGAGACCTCACACACCTATCCCTGTAACAGGATAGAAAAGCCACCAGCACATAGTAGGCCCTCAGGATGCCTCATTGATGAATGATGGAAAATGACTGTCTCCTGGAAAATGACTCTTCTCATGTGTCCCAAAACTTGCTCTCCCTGCAGCCTCCCCATCTCCTTATTGGCAACTCCATCCTCTGGCCACCCAGGCCAAAACCCTGGGAATCATCGCTTTTCCCTCATATCTCACACCTGATCCATTAGCAAATCCTCTTGGCCCTTCCTTCAAAATAGATCTAGAATCTAACTGCTTCTCAGCACACCCACCGCTAACACTCTGGGTCAAACCACCTCCATCTTCCGCCTGGATTATCGCAAAGCCTCTCCATGAGACTCCCTGCCTTCTGTCCTGCTCCCCTGAGTCAATTCTCCACACTCAGGTCAGAGGGATCCTTTAAACATGTAAGTTGGGTTTACACCCCTCTTCCACTCAGACCCTCCAATGGCCCCCTTCTCATGCAGAATAAAAGTCAGAGTCCGTGGTTCCTCCTGCCCTCTCCTCTTCCACTCAGACCCTCCAATGGCCCCCTTCTCATGCAGAATAAAAGTCAGAGTCCGTGGTTCCTCCTGCCCTCTCCCCAGCCACTCTGCTACACCCCAGCAGCCTTCTTGCTGGTCCTTGAAAACGCCAGCTCTGCTCTGCTGTTCCTTCTGTCTGGAATGTTCTTTCCCAAATATCCCTCTAGCTCACTCCGTCACCTCCTGCAAGCTCAAATGCCACCTCCATGAAGCCTTCCCTACTAACCTATTAAAAACGGAAACATGCCCCCTCCCATCTCATCTGGCGTTCCCCATCCTCCTCTCTTGCTTTCTTTTTTTAATTTTTAAAAAAACTTTTATTGAAATATAGCTGATTTACAATATTGTGTTAGTTTCAGGTGTATAGCAAAGTGATACATTTGTATATTCTTTTTTAGGTTCTTTTCCATTATAGGTTATTACAAGATATTAAGTATAGTTCCCTGTGCTATACAGTAAGTCCTCATTGTTTATCTTTTTAAAAAATATTTAGTTAGTTTTGCCAGCTCTTTAGTTGTGGCACGTGGGCTCCTTAGTTGTGGCATGTAAAATCTTAGTTGTGGCGGGGGTGTGGGATCTAGTTCCCCGACCTGGGACCAAACCTGGGCCCCCTGCATTGGGATTGCGGAGTCTTAACCACTTCACCACCAGGGAAGTCCCCTGCTGTTGTATTTTGTATATAGTAGTGTGTATATGTTAATCCCAAACTCCTAATTTATCCCTCCCCCACTTTCCCCTTTGGTCGCCATAAGTTTGTTTTCTATGTCTGTGAGTCTGTTTCTGTTTGGTATATAAGTTCATTTGCATCATGTTTTTTAGACTCCACATGTAAGTGATATCATATGATATTCATCTTTGACTTACTTCACTTAGTATGACAGTCTCTAGGTCCATCCATGTTGCTGCATATGGCAATATTTCACTCTTTTTTGTGTCTGAGTAATATTCCATTGTGCACCTATATTAATATTACATCTTCTTTACCCATTCATCTGTCAATGGACACTTAGTTTGCTTCCATGCCTTGGTTATTGTAAATAGTGCTGCTATAAGCATTGGGGTGCATGTATCCTTTCGAGTTAGAGTTTCCATCTTTTCCAGATATATGCCCAGGAGTGGGATTGCTGGATCACATAGCAACTCTATTTTTAGTTTTTTAAGGAACCTCCATACTGTTCTCCATAGTGGCTGCAGCACTTTACATTCGCACCAACAGTGTAGGAGGGTTCCCTTTTCTCTCCTGCTTTCTTATTCTCCAACACTTGCCATCAAGTAACAGACTCCGTGTCTGGCTTCGTTATATCAGGCTCTCCCTACTAGGATATAAACCCCGCGAGAGCAAGAACACGTGGCTGTGTGTTCATCACTACGTCCCCAGCCCGCAGAACAGTGCCTGGAACAGAGTCAGGGCCTCAGTAACTGAGTGAATGAGTATGTGATAGACTCAACGTTCTTTCTTGGGCTGGGTGACTGTACCACTTCTATTTCAATGAACACATACCCGGTACCTCCTGCGTGAGGCACACCCCGTACTCTGCAGGAGCTGGGGGTGTAGAGGTGACCAGTAGAGGCATGCTGCTGTCTTTGTGGAGCTAACAGTCTGGTCTAGAGAAGGAGACATTAGAACATAGCAAAGTGTCAGGAACAGAGATGTCCAGGAAGCAGGTCACAAGGACCCTCAGTCTAACCTTAGCCTAGGGGGTCCGGAAAGTCCAACCATGAAGAAGTGACATTAACACTGAGACCCAGTTGACAGTACAGTTGGCCAGATGCGAAGAGAGGAGAGGCTATCCCAGGCAGTGGAAAGAGCAGGACAAAGTCCGGGGTTGAGAGAATTAGATCCAACTCATGGGAGGATGATGAGAGAGGACAATGGCAGAGATGGAGACAGAGACACAGGCACAGACAGAGACAGAGAGACACAATATAGAGAAACAGCTCCAGGAGGATCCTGGACTTTATTCTTGGGCAGTGATATGATCAGATTTGCAAGTTTTTAGCATTTGTTCTGTATTATGAGAAATGAATTGGAGACAGGCAAGAATGGATGGAGGGAGATAACTTAGCTGGCCAGAGCTGATAAGAGCTTGCGCTAGGCTAGTAGGTGTAGGAAGGACGTACCAGGAATGTAGTATGGGTTTCTATAAGACCATCATCCTACTCAGGTCCTCTGTCTCCCTCAAACCATCATGATTCAAATCAACCGACAACCTGAACATGAGAGGGTGGAGTTGTAGATGAACTAAGATAAAAATGATTCTATTATTACAATTTTGTGTTATTTTAGAAACATATTGCAAACTATGTTAATATTATCTTATTATTCATATTGCAGGAATAATCCAAACAAAATGTTTTAGAGCATTTGCCAAATTAAATGTGCCATCAACAAAGAACAAAAATGGTGCTCTTAGTGGTGCTGGAGAAGATAAAGCCCAGGGCTTCCCTGGTGGCACAGGGGTTAAGTATCCGCCTGCCAATGCAGTGGACGCGGGTTCAATCCCTGGTCTGGGAAGATCCCACATGCCGCAGAGCCACAACTACTGAGCCTGTGCTCCAGGGCCCGCAAGCCACAACTATTGAGCCCACGTGCCACAGCTACTGAAGACTGTGTGCCTAGAGCCTGTGCTCCATAACAAGAGAAGCCACCACAGTGAGCAGCAAGGAAGTAGCTTGCAGCAAGGAAGACCCAACACAGCCAAAAATAAATAAATAAATAAATAAAAGAAGGTAAAGCCCAGAAAGGCATTTTATTCCATTTTACAATTGAGGAAGGTCAGAGAGGTTAAGTCACCTCCCCAAGGTGATATAGCAAAGAAGGGATAGGGTTAGGACTTAAACCTAGTCTTTTGGACCCCAAGCCTGGTTTCAATCCACTGACTTTTCCATACAGAGTCCATCAGAGACCTTTGATGTATGACCCTGTCTCATTTAATGCCTCCTTCAGGATTTTACTTATGAAAAATAATTTCACTTGTTTATTAAGTAAGGCTCTGTGGACACATGATGGGTAAGACCAGGTTCTGACCTCAAGGGACTTAGAGCCTTGAAAACAAACAATGATGACACTGCCTGCAAAATGCTAAGAGTACAGGATGGTAGGAGCGAGTCTGGGGAGCACAGATCTGGGTGGAGGAAGGGGGAGGGTCTAGGGGAAACTTCCTTGGGTAATTGTCATCCAAGTTACCCAAGGGGGCCTCTTCCCAATGACCCCTAAAACCTCGCTCCAGAATGAATTCCCAACGAGGATGCAATTTGCTGCCTGTCTCATATTTTCTGTCCAAAATAGTAATTACATGTTATTTCTAGAAAGAGCTTTAGAAAGTGATTTTTGCAAAGTGATTTTTAAAATAAATTTATTTATTTAATTGATTTGATTTATTTTATTTTTGGTTGCATTGGGTCTTCGTTGCTGTGTGCGGGCTTTCTCTAGTGATGGTGAGTGGGGGAGGGAGGGTGGCTACTCTTTGTCACTGTGCTTGGGCTTCTCACTGCAGTGGCTTCTCTTCTAGAGCATGGGCTCTAGGTGCACAGGCTTCAGTAGTTGTGGCACATGGGCTTAGTTGCTCCACGGCATGTGGGATCTTCCCGGACCAGAGATCAAACCCATGTGCCCTGCATTGGCAGGCAGATTCTTAACCACTGTGCCACCAGGGAAGCCCCTACAAAGTGATTTTTGCATAAAGTATCTCATTGGATTCCCACAACCATTCTAGGGAAACAGGCCACACTGGTGTTATGATTTCTATTTTTTAAGTGAAGAAAACGGGGACTTGAGAGGTTGGATGACGCTGTGCAATTTCACATAACCAAGCAGAGAGCTCAGCCTGGAACCTAGGTTTCTAGACTTCTGGTCTACCACTGTTTCCATTAAATCCCAAATGTCTCAGGTAGTTACATTCTCTCCTCCCTGACCAGCTTCTTCCCACCTATTTTCTTCCCTTCAGGCACTGCGTACAGCCTGGGCCCTTAAGCCTGGGAGCTGGCTGGCGAGAACATTTACGGAATAATTTACAAATGACCGGAAGATAAGTTAGTGCTTCGTAGGTAAATTCCTAAAGGAACCAATCAATTTAATTCAAAATAAACATACCCCGGTCTCACTACCATTAATTAAGAACTTTCCAACAAGACTTTGGATGATAATTGGGAAGGGAAGGGAGGGAGAAAGAATGACAGGAATGGGCAGTGCGATTTACTCCTTTTTCTTGGCAGGGAACAAGACGTACTCCTCAATTCTAGGAGTACATGTTGTTTTTATTTAACTAATTAGTCACAGGTTAAACGAAGCCACTGAAAAAAAAAGTGGCAAGAAGAAATCCACACGCAGATCCTGAACATCAGAGATAGACATACTCGAATTGCAAACTATGAAAAGTAGGAAAACAAAATCATCTGAAATAAACATGGTCACCTCAAGGGCACTTTTACTTTCAGGGCAATCTCACGACAAATGTGAAAGGAGTCCACAGCTCTTAGAAAGGCTAAGGTTTGTGAACTAGATCACTAATGTTTCCAAATTTACTCCCAGTATGCGTGGGCTTTGCTGGGTCAGTTATTATGAGTAGTCTTAGGAAATGAGGGGATACCGTCTTGGATTTATGGGGTAAAGACGGTTCAAGGGACTTTGGGGCCCTGGCCTCACCTGCTAATGCTAGAAAGCACTAGAATTCATTTTCTACAAGTCCCGTCTGACAGTGCAGTCAGATCCAAGCCCTTTTTCTTTTGAACAAAGGAGCAGCCATGCCCAAAGCCCAGTCCAACCTGAAATACCAGATTTCCTAATGAGAAGTCAGCCCAGAGGCCTGCCCTAGCAACTTCCTACCCTGTTTAACCCCTTCCTTCCCTCCTGCAGGGCCCCAGAATTCTACCTTCAAATACCACGAAGATTACTTGAATTTAAAACACGTGTGTGTCTCAGAAAATTCTCACACTTAACTCCTTTTTAGATACGGCTGCATATCGTTCTTCACACAACAGCTTCATTCTGAACAGTCCCGAGTGAGAACACTGCAGGAGATGGTAAATAGTCCCACACGTCACTACAAAGTGATGTATTCATCTTTATAATTCATGTAGATAAAAAAAGTTAATTAATGGCTCTGATCATTTTTCAAACTATATCACCATGAAATTTTGAGCTGGTTTGCAAATAATATAGGTTAGATGTCTCTTAAGTCACCAGAAGTCTCTCTACTACTAATTAAACTTTACTCACTCCCATCCAATAATTGAAACTGCTAAGTTCCAAAAGGAGTTTCTTTGATTCCAATTGTTGAGATTCCTGTTGTCCTTTTTAAAAGTCATTCTTTAGGCTCTGGAGTTTAAAGTCTTGTGATCTTTCTTAATTTCACTTAATATATGTAATAGCAATATTTCTTTCTCCTCTTCTGTGTAATTTATGTAGGGTTTTTTTTTTTAAGTATTAGATATGAAAAGTTTTGGTTGTTAAAAATCCTGTGAACAGAAAAATAGTAGCATCTGAAGCATATATTTTTTATTAAAACCTAATAGAGAGTGAAATTTTTTCTCCCCTACAAGAGCAAGGTATACCTTCCTTGCTTTTCCTCTTTTCTTCTTCCTTTTTTTTTCTTTTTTTGCCTATGAAATTAGGAAAGATAAAAAAAACAGACAAATACGCTGATAGCAGAATTATAGAGGAAATGAACACTCAAACACTGTTGGTAAAAGTATAAATGAATAAAAACCTATTTGGAAGGTAAGCTAGTAACTAGTATTCAAAGACTCAATCATTTCCTTTGAGTTGATCATTCTGCTTTAATCTACTTATTCTAAGGAAATAATTAAAGATGCACACAAGTTTTGGGTAAAAGATGTTCATTTCAGCATCATTTATAAAGGTGAAAATCGCAATCATCCACGGGAGAACTGAAAAACTAAAGTGCAGTTCCCTGATTTCTAGTGGCCAAGGAACCAGCCCGAAGTCTTTACTTCTTACTTCTGGATCTACTCTGTACATGAATGTAACTTAATCTGTGCACTGGAGTCTTCAGAAACCAAGTCCATAGTTAAATAAACTGTAGATAATCGACCGATCTACCATGATTTTAACATGATCCAATTTGTTACCTTACAAATAAATACAGCCATATTTATTTATTTATAACATTCAACTAACATAATTAAATGAATAATTAAAAATAAAATATTTGTAAAGCACTTTCTCTTATGAGATCTATGCATTTCACGTAACGACTTCCTTGCAGAATGAGCAACGTGACAACCCGCTTGTCACAACCAGTGACTCTTCCAAGATTTTTACATACATTGATTAGCTGAATCTTCACTCCAGCCCCAGGAAGTGGGTGCTATTATTATCCCCCTTTTACAGATGAGTAAACTGAAGTATGAGAGCTTAAGTCATTCACCCAATAACCCAGCTAAGAAATGGCAAAGGTAGAATCAGAATCCAGGCGATCAGCATGGAGGTCTCAGCCACCTGCCACATCGCTATTAAAGTACAATAATTAGCCACAAATGAGTAATTAGAACTTATGTTACTTAGGTTAATATTGAAAACACGGTGGGCTTTTGGTTAAAGTGAAGAAAAGGAAGGAAAGAGATGATCACGGAAGGTTTATCAAGGAAGTGATGATGCCAAAACCTTCACTGGGCCTCAGGGAAGGGAAGTGGCTGGTGAAGAACATTCTAGGCCAACAGCTCCGTGTGATCAAAAGGACGGACTCAGGAGTGGTCGGCTTGTCCCCGAGGCTGGAATACCAGCGACAAGGAGGAAGGATTAGAGACGGATGGCTGTCTTTTGTCTCTATATTTTGTGTCTCTTTATTTTATTTTTCCTTTCTGGGAAATAAAGATGGAAGAATTTTAAGTGGCAGAAGGACATGACCAGGTGTGTTTTCTAAGGAACCATCGCTCTGGCAGCAGTGGGAAGGGTGGGTTGGAGAATGGAAGATTTGAGGGCCAAGAAGGCCAGTTAGAAGGCAAGAAGTAAAAGTAGCTGCAGGGCAGTTGGATTGGAGAGGAAGGGACAGATTAAGAGCTTCATTTAACAGACAGAGTTCAGGGCTTTGATCACCAATTATATCTGAGAGATTAAAGGAACAGTGATGTGACAGATAATTGGTTAATGAAAAATTACTTACATACATATATCTGCATGTATTTCAGAGGCACCATGCTGAGTAAACTACTTTTCAGAAGACCACGTAAGTTCCAAAGAGGGGAATTTACTTTTTTTCCTTCCTCGAATTTCCCCTCCTTATAACATCCTGAATCACAATTGTTCTGTTTTCACTTTTAATTACTGAGTCACCTCAAGATAAACACAGTATGAGAGATAGAATTGGTTTCTCAATCATCTTTCCATAATCAAGTTTCCTTTGAATTTGTTAAGGACCCAAGAACGCACATTGAATACAGACAATTCCTAGTAACCTTTTTTTTTTAAAACCTAAACATTGTTTTTAAAGTATAGACCCGATTCTGACATAGAAATGCAAATACCATAAAAATCCCCATTTTACCTCTTTCAAATTTTATCCTTTAAGTAGTCAGTTTCCTAAAATACATCTAAAGGAATACAATTACAAATTTATGTTCTGGAGGATAAACAATCAGTTTGAGTATCTTAGCCCAGACTTAATGTGCCTTTGTCTCGTCTAATTTGCAATTCTATTCTAACTCAGGAGAGCAAGTTGTCCAAATAATTGTCAAACACTGAGAAATATGTATTTAAAGTAAATAATAAAAGCCTTTGAAAACTACTAAAAACACTAAAAAACAATTATCCCTGAAGAACCAGAGAGCAGCATCTGAAAACACCATACAAGTAAGGATGACACACCAGAGAGGCATGTTACAAATCCACTGTTCTCAGAGACAGGACACAGATCTCTGCTAAAGCTGCATGTCCCGACCTCCATGGCTAGGAGGCTGAATTACAGCCTAATTAGAGCTAGAGAAGAAGGCTTTGTCTCTTTCTTCTCCCAAGAGATGCAAAGGTAAAGCTGGAATTGTAATTTGCTGGGCGGCCTGGACCAAGCATAGTTTTGCACCAGCCTCTAAAGTAAAAGAAAAGTATATAAAGGAAAAGCCTTAATGGAAATATAAGACATCAGAACCCTGACAAAGAAAGCTAGTTCAAAAAAACGACAGAGTACATGTATTTTCTAAATCCAGTAACATTCCCTTTTAGCAATAAATGCTGTTACTGAGTAATAACGGGGTTAAGAAAAAGTACACCAGCTTTGAAGTCAGACAGACCACCACCACTTGGGAGCTGTGTGACCTTGGGTAAGTTACTCAACCTCTCTGACACCTCATTTCCTTCATCAGTAAAATGGTAGTAATTATAATTATAGTTTTCAAGAGATGATATAAAGATTAAATGAAATAATAAATGTAAATAAATAAAGCCTCAAACACAATGCCTGGCATATAACACAGATGGTCATTACAATAGTGTGCCAGAAGGTTCCTCTTGACTTTGTAAAAAATAAGTTATTAGAGATTTTTTTCCCTTTTAGCACCAAGTGAGGCAAAGTTGACTCTTCTCCTCCTGCCTGTCCAACCCTGCTTCATCTTATGATTTGAGTCATGGCAAAAACAAACAAACAAACACACACAAAACTTGAGTGCCTACTGTATACTGCTAGGATTAAGCTAAGTGCTGTGGTAGATATGAAAGAAGAGAAAGGATGATCTCTGCCTCTGTGGGTTGTGCAATACAAACAAGAAAGTGAGCCCTCCATAGATGAAACAACTAGAATAAAGCTCAAAAAATAAAAGGTTCAGAATGAGATTACATGCCACCGACTGAATCATCATGGCGACTCACAAGAAGGAAGCGTCGATGTGGGTTAAAACAGTGATGCTCAAACTCTCTGTGGTGAGGGACCACTTTTGTTTTAATTTCCAGTCCATCATGAACCCACAAGTGGTCCTGTTGCCTGTGGCTGCAGCACAGCTCAGGCTACATCCAATGCATCACTTGAGTTTGACAGCACTCAGGGTGCTCTACACCTCATCAAGACAGATTCATCAGTCATGTGCTTGGATGCTGGGGTGAAGCTCAATTGCCCAAGAGCCTTTAAATACTATTTTCTATTTCTCTGCTTATCCTGTTGCAGACCAGTAATGAACAGTTTCTGAACTAGTTTCGAAGTTGTAGCCTGTGGGCTACTCTCCAAGCTGTCCTGAGCTGGACTGACAGGGCAGGGTTTGGATTGTTCCAGAAGGAGCAGTGGCAGATGGAGAAAGGTCTGGGGGCTGGGATAAGCCCTGCATGTACTGGGATAATTATTTTTATCACAACTCGAACAAGTCATTAGAATTTGTGGCAGAGTCTAAAGAGGTAAAGCAAGCACCTCTACATCTCATACTGTGAGGAAACAATGCATTCAGTAGAGATCCAAAAACAATAAAAAGGAGAGGACTTACAGGGAGGCACCCCCAAACGGCCACAGGATTGGCTTGGGTGCTATTGAGGGGCAGAGAACAGACTTGCGCCCCTCGGGAGGAACATCAACATTCCGTGTTTGTGGATCCGTCTCTTAGTCCTCCCAGGGAAAGAGGCAGGAATGGGTTCAAGGTCTGGAGCATGCTCTGCCTGTTACACACCAATGAGCGCAGGCTCTCAAGCCGCACTACCGGCATTCAAATCCTGCCTCCTCCATGTACTTGCTGGGCCATCTTGGGCCAGCGGCTCCGTCTTCCTTCACTTTGGTTTCTTCAACTGTCACATGGGGGCAACAACAGCACCTTCCGCACAAAGGGTTGTTGCGAATGAGGAAATGCACGTAGCTCCCTTGGAACAGTGCCTGGCACACCGCGAGGGTTAATGCAAGGGTTGCTACTATTATTATTGTTATTAGACTTTACTCCTCCGACAGGTTCATCCCCAAGGCCAATTTTAGAGGTATTTTTCTGAATATTATTTATTTATTTAATTTATTTTGGCTGCTCTGGGTCTCAGTTGTGGCACACGGGATCTGGGCTCTTAGCTCTGGCAAGCATGTGAGATCTAGTTCCCCAACCAGGGTTGGAATCTGGGCCCCCTGCATTGGGATTGGGGAGTCTTACCCACTGGACCACCAGGGAAGTCCTTAGAGGTATTTAAGAAGTCTTCCTCCAACACCCTTGAACTCAGATGATGAACCCCTGATATTCAAAAGCCCCCAATCCAACAATTCAAAAAGATACATGCACCCCAACATTCATTACAGTACTACTTACAATAGCCAAGACATGGAAGCAACCTAAGTGTCCATTGACAGATGAATGGATAAAGAAGATGTGGTACATGTATACAGTGGAATATTCCTCAGCCTTAAAAAAGAATAAAATAATGACATTTGCAGAAACGTGGATGGACTTAGAGATGATCATACTAAGTGAAGTAAGTCAGACAGAGAAAGACAAATGTCATATGATATCACTTGTATATGGAATCTAAAACATGACACATGAAATTATCTACAAAAGACTCAGATATTAGAGAACAGACTTGTGGTTGCTGCGGGGGAGGGAAGGATTGGGAGTCTGGAATTAGCAGATGCAAACCATGATACATTGAATGGATAAACCACAAGGTCCTACTCTATAGCACAGGGAACTATATTCAATACCCTATGACAAACCATAATGGAAAAGAATTTTTAAAAGAATATATTTATATATATATTCTGAATCACTTTGCTGTACAGCAGAAATGAACACAAAGTTATAAATCAACTATACTTCAATAAAATTTAAAAAAGAAAAAACAAAAACAATGTTAACTATACTTTGATACAAAATAAAAGCATGATAATGTTTATACTTTTACATTTGAAAAATCTTGAAAAAAAAAAAAGCTCCTAGTCCAACAGAGTGCTTGGGAAATCTTCTTTCCTTGGCCCCCTCTCCCAGTTAGTTGCTACTCAGACCCCTCACAGCCCAGGTCCAACGTCACGTCCTCACATAAGCTGTATTCATTAGGACTGCATGCAGCCACGTGGAATGGAAACCCAGCTGTGGCTGCATCAGATATGGGCTGATTGTCAGCATCTACAAGAAGTCAGGGTGTAGAAAACCTGGGACCGGTGCAGCAGGTCCTTGATGTTATCAAGACCCCAGTCTCCATTTACCTTTCGCCTCTACCATCCTTAGCATGTGACATCAGTCCCCTTGTCACTGCATGAACACCCTCATCAGGCAGAAATTGGAAGGAAGAGCCGAGGACAAGCAGGTAACACCTGTACCTGGAAAATAGCACCCACCCAGCGCTCTCATTGGTGGAAGCTGCGACGGGTGGACATCCCGAGCTGCAAGGGAGGTATGAAGTGGAGTTTTAAAAGCTGGGTAGTTTTCTGATCCAAACAAAATAGGGATTCTGTTCATAACAAAAGAGGAAAGAATGACTGTTGGAAGGACAACCAGCAAGGCTGCTTTCCTTGACACCTAAAATTGTAAGATATTTTCATAGCATCATACTCTCCTCCTCTGTGAGTCACATGTACATTGTAATCCAATAATTTCATATGTGAATAAATTTTAATATCTCTCTTACAACAGAACATAAGCTTTAGGAAGATAGGAACCATGTGTCTCCTGTTCAGCGGACCCCAGGACCCCCAGGGCCTAGCCCAGTGCCTTGTATACAGTAAGCACACGATAAATAGATGCAGAATTGGCACACACACACACCAGAAACCACTTAATAAATGCTAATGGATATATTTATTAGCTGTAGACAATTAACTTCACTTTTTTCTCATTTAAACTCAGACTAGAAATATTTATATGCCTTATAAGGTTAATGTTATGAAGAATATGTGAAAAGAAAATCAAGAAGCACTGGGAAAATATGTTGGGTAAAAACTTGATCCATGTAGTAAGAGAAAAAACAGAACCTTATTATTCATAGGGGATATGGTTTAAGGTCATGGGAATAGAGAAATGTCACATAGGAAAATGTCAGGAATATCACTATATTATTTGGTATTAAGTACTGGAGGTAGAGACATATTTAGATATGGCTATCTTTTTCTTTTGTCCTCTTTCTCCCCTCTCCATAAAAGACAGACATGTTTTTATAAGCTGAATTAAAGTACTCAGGGGAACTCACTTACCAGTAGAAGGTTATCTTTGTTCATTCAGTTAACCAGCACTCGTGGGAACATGCACTGCATTAGGTCCCAGAAGAGCAACAGTCATTAAACAAACTTGGTCTTGACCCGCATGGCACTCATGTGCCCGGTGGGGTATTAGGGCATGACAATAAAGCAGTAAACAGAGTTACTGCTGGTGATAAATGCTGTGAGGTGCTGTGACATAGAGTAAAGAGAGGCAGGGGACATTGAAGCCTCCACCCAGGAAAGAGAAGGCAACCATTAGAATAGCCAGGGAAAGAACAGCTGGTGGCCAGAACATCATGGGCAAGGGGAGAGCTTGATATGGTCCATTTCTCTGATGGCATCTCTTACCACTCACCTTGACTCGCTGGCCAACACCACTGGCCCTTGAACATGCCAAGCATGCTCTTGCCCCAGGCCCTTTGCACGTACTGCCCTCCCACACGCTATGTAATAAACATTCTTCCTCTGCACCTTCCTGTTATTCACTCTGATTCAGATCTCTGCTCAATAAATAGGGAAACATGATACTACAGTGACATCCCTTCCTGCATTAATTCAACACATATTGATTGAGCACCTATTGTGTGCCAGGTACTGCTTCCCGCCCTGGGGATATAATGTTCAGATACAAGATTAATTTCCTGCTCTCACAGACGCTGCATCCTAGTTGGGGAAATGGACGGTAAACAGACAAACATAAAATGTCAGATAATGATACGTGTAAGAGGATGAGAGTTTCTATTTTAGATATGGTGGCCAGAAGAGGCCTCTTTAAGCAGAGAGCTGAATGATCTCAGCAGCCACGAGAAGACCAGGGGGAAAGACAACAAAGGCAGAAACACAGCAAATGCAACGTCCTGAGGCAGAAGCTATCTTTCAGAAAAAACCACAAGAGGGATTTCCCTGGTGGTGTAGTGGTTAAGAATCCGCCTGCCAATGCAGGGGACATGGGTTCAATCCCTGGTCTGGGAAGATCCCACATGCTACGGTGCAACTAAGCCCATGTGCCACAGCTACTGAAGTCCGTGCGCCTAGAGCTTGGGCTCCGCAACAAGAGAAGCCACTGCAACGAGAAGCCCTTGCAATGCAAAGGAGAGTAGCCCCTTCTTGCTGAAGCTAGAGAAAGCCCTTGAAGCAATGAAGACTCAACACAGCCAAAAATTAAATAAATAAATAAATAAATAAATATTAAAAAACAAAAACAAAAAAACCACGAGAAGATATCTCAACAGAGCTGTTATACATCACTGTTATATAAAAATCATATAAAAGTGTTGTGTCCCCCAATAAAAATATGTTTAAGTCCCAGCCCCCAGAACTTTACAATGTGATCTTATTTGGAAGAGAGGTCTTACAGAAGTAACTAGTTAAGATGAGATCATAGTAGAGTTAGGTGGGCCCTTAATTCAATATGATTAGTGTCCTTACGAGAAGATCATGTGACGATGCGGGCTGAGATTGGAGGGATGCAGCTGCAGGTCAAGGACCGCAAGCATGGGTGGCCACCACCAGAAGCTGGAAGAGGCAAGGAAGAATCCTACCTGGAGTCCCAGGGAGGGTGGCCCTAGCGACACGCTGAGTTTAGACTTCTGGACTCCGGAGCTGTGCGCCAGTACAGTCCTGTGGTTTTAAGCCACCCAGTTTGTGATGCGTTGTGACGGAAGCCCCAGGAAACAAATGCAGATGCCTGTTAGACATCCAAAGTCTGGAGAGGAGGGTTTGAGAGAAGAGTTTGGGGCTAAAAATGGCAATTTGGAGATACAATTATAACATCATGAGCAAACAGACCGGCCTTCGCTATAGAGCAAAATCCAACAGTCTGCTACATACAGACTACGGGAATTACATAAATGTGAGCAGAGGCCAACCTTTGAAGTAACGAGATGGTCTACATTCTCAGACACCTGCGCAAATTTAAGAAGAGCAGAGCGATCACCATAGTATCAGGTTAAATCAATGCCAGAGCAAGAAGCATTAGCAGATAAAATCACCATTTAATGGTAAACCATTAGACAATAAAAACATAACACTAAATTCATGTTCCAATGAATATAATAGAAATGTCTTAGGTGATGGAAACACACCCAGGATCTCAATACTTACCCAAGAGACAGAATTACATATCAAAGAATTAGACAAAGAAAGTAGCTCAGGATCATACAATAAGTGTGATAGAATGAACAGGTATAAATGGAGAAAATTAGCAAGTCAACAGTCAACTTCCTTTACCAGTATACAGATGCCTCACCTAAAAAGGTTTCAAATTCGAGAACAGAATTTGGTTACATTCTTAGATCCAAATAAAAGCCAAAAAAATGAGCAAAAAGAAAAGGTACCTTGAAGGAATCTAAACCCACCCCCTCTGAAACAATATCTAGAATGAGATAAAATTCAGAACATGTCAGACTATTTTCACAGTGACTAAGATACATATAATACCTCAATTTAGAAAATGCCATCTTAAATTGTGTCTTGTTCGTTAGGTTCTTGGGGGTGAGAAAAGTCTGCCTGGGCATCCTGTCATCCAACTCTCAGACTGCCGTGTTTGGCTGGGCTCACTGCTCAAGCTCTGTGCATCCCTCCCCAGAGCTCAGGCCCCATCTGGAGGGAGCAGGCTGGGCTTTTCCTGGAGAAGCTGTTGTTCCCTTTACAGAAACTTCACTAAGTTTTTTTCTTCTTTTCTTTTTCTAAAAAGTCCCCAAAGATGCTCATTTTTAACGAAATCTCATTGCATCTAAACTCTCGGTCCAAATTTTTATTCCAGCAGCCTGATAATCAAATTAAAAATGGTGTAGAATCCATTTTCACAAACAATGATTCTCAGACTCCAGTGAGTGTAAGTGGGTGTCTGGCAGCGGGAGGGATTTCCTGCCTCCTGTGTTTGATGAAATCTCTAGTTATGACATTGTTATGTCACTAAGACGCCTAGCTTGCCAAACCTCATCCAGGACATGTATGTGGGTTTTCCCGAATTCCCTTCGGCAACTTAAATCCTCGATGTGATTGCCAGCTACCAGGGAAATTAAACAGGGAATATTCAGGAAATATAAAGTGACTAACAGTTTGTAGTTGCACAATTCTTTCTCACGGGCATTTTCCACGGCTGGGAAACAAACTTGAGGGTACAGTGGAACCCAGTAATGTGTTCACAGACTCTGAGGTTCAGAGTCTACAGACACAGGCAGACATTTCTGGTCCTGTTCCTGGAAGGACAGGGTGTTTTTGTTGTGCACGTCTCTGCCTGGGGCTTGTTCAATGATGTCCCAACAGTCACGATTAAACACAATCAGAACTGCGTTAGCAAAGGTCAGTGTTTAAAAGTTTTATAGGTACACGATCATCTTTACCTCCTAAAACTAAGGAATTTCTAATCATCTGAAATCAAGAAGAACTGTCAAAAGAATCACAGTTAGATCTTTGTATTCAAACTTAACATTCCACAATCATTTGAGATTTCGTTATACCCTCATGACATAAAAAATAAAATCTGAATAAGAGGGGCTAGTTTTTTACACATAAAGGGGAAATGTGAGGAGTTAGCCGAATCTGGACATTTCCTACCAGTGTGACAGGACTTCTAGAGATGAAGGTGCCCAGGAAGGGAGTGTGATTCTTAGGGCAGTAAAAAGATGACCAATGTCAGCTGTCCAAGCTCAAGCTCAAATGTATGCCACCAGAACAACCGAAGGCCAGAAAACACAGCACGTCCCTGTTTGAAATGGACTGAAAAGATATCTTCCACAAAATGGAAAACAGAATTCTTGGACCAGGATCATAGACTTCTGGAATCCCCTCTAGTTTTAGACGTAATAGGAACCAAAACCTTCCGTGAAAACTTTACCTTTTGTAATAGGCTTGTTTTATCTCAGACTTTCCTCAGGCAGGTAATTGATATTTATATATAAACTGAATTATATATTAAGGTGTTTATTTGCAAAATAAGTAGCACATGCTTTCTTTATCCCCATTCATCCTGGAACTAACCAAAAAGGGGGTGGAGGGACTCAGAATCTTTAAAATCCTGCTTGGGTGAAGTGTTCTTTGTACTTATAGACCCATCTCACAAACTCATCAACTGTTTCACTCTGTGCTTGTCTACCCTCCAGGACTTACACTGGAGCCAGATGGAAATTCCACTGACTAAATTAAAACACTCTAATTGGGCATCAAATTTCTCCTGAAAATGTTCCTTCCCAGCATCCTAGATGAGGTATCGTGTGGGTGTCGGATGTACGACTAAGAGGAAATTCATTCTTTCTGTACAAATAAATCATTCAGATTCACTTTACTAAACTTTCTTATTGGTTCCTGGAAATGATCAAATGTAGGGTGTGGGGATTTAACTGCTCAAACATTCAAAAGGTTTATTCAGTGAATGGGGAAACAAGAATAGTGGAAACGGAACAGCTAAATGGTTTCTAGATAAGATGTTTCCTTTGCAAAGCAATACTAGAAAATCAAAGGCTACATCTGGGATACAGACGTGCACAGATGCTCTTACCTTCAATGGATGTGTGCAAGTATTTTTGCAGTTCAAATAATTTGTTTTGAAGAACGAATTTTAAGACTTTCTGTTTCAACATTAATTCCTAGTTTGTAGTATCACCCAAAACATGCTATATAACATTAACTTTATAGTTAAGGAATTCCCATCAATATATTATTCAAGCCCATGAATTGCAATGAATGTAACAGTTCTCTATTGTACAGTTTTTATGATGATTAAAAGATAACTTGAACCTCCAGGTTTTGTTCAGAATAGTTGACCTGACCTAAATGCCACTTATGATGTTTATTTTTGTTTAACTTTTATTTTATATTGGACTATAGTTGATTCACAGTGTTGTGTTAGTTTTAGGTGTACACAAAGTGATTCAGTTATACATTCAGTTATAGCTATTCTTTTTTAAATCCTTTTCCTGTTTAGGTTATTACAGAGTATTGAGTAGAGTTCCCTGTGCTATACAGTAGGTCCTTGTTGTTTATCTATTTTATATATAGTAGTTTGTATCTGTTAATCCCAAACTCCCAGTTTATCCCTCCCTCCCTTTCCCCTTTGGTAACCATAAGTTTGTTTTCTGTGTCTATGAGTCTGTTTCTGTTTTGTAAATAAGTTCATTTGTAACTGATGATGTTTATCTAGACGTTAAAAGGCTCTGTATTCCTCAGATCAAGGTCAGCCTCAACAATGACAAATCACGTGAATAGCCTGTATCCTTGACAGGAAGTGATGCAAATAGCACTTTCCCTCCATGGTCTTCCTCCCCCAAACCAGTAACATCATGAGAAAAACATTAAATAAATTCTAATAGAGGGACATTCGACAAAATACCTGACCAGTCCTCCTCAAACCTGTCAAGGTCATCAAAAACAAGAAAAATCTAAAAAACTGTCACAGCCCAGAGGAACCTACTGGGCCATGAAGACAAGGCCAAATAGTGTCCTGGATGGACTCCTGGAACAACAACAAAAGAAAAGGACATTAGGTTAAGAACTAAGGAAATCTGAATAAATGATGCACTTTAGCTGCTAATAATGTATCAATATTGGTTCATTAATTTTATTTTTCAATATCATTTTTTAATCTTTATGGGAGTATAATTGCTTTACAGTATTGTGTTAGTTTCTCCTGTACAGCAAAGTGAATCAGCTATATTTATGCATATACCTCCATATCCCCTCCCTCTTGAGCCTCCCTTCCAACCTCTCTATCCCACCCCTTTAGGTCTTCACAAAGCATCAAGCTGATCTCCCTGTGCTCTGTAGTAGCTTCCCACTAGCCATCTATTTTACATTTGGTAGTGTGTATATGTCAATGCTAAAATTGGGCTATCTGCAGTGAGGTGGATGAACCTAGAGTCTGTCATGCAGAGTGAAGTAAATCAGAAAGAGAAAAACAAATACCTTATGCTAATGCATACATATGGAATCTAGAAAAATGGTTTTGATGAACCTAGTGGCAGGGTAGGAATAGAGATGCAGACATAGAGAATGGACTTGAGGACGCCAAGGGGAGGGGAAGCTGGGGTTCCTTAATTTTAAGTATGAGGTTAATCATAGGGGACCCTGTGTGCAGGGTAAGTGGGAACTCTGTCCTGCGTTCTCCATTTTTCTGAAAAACTAAAACTGTCTTAAAAAATAAAGTCTATTTTAAACATCTTTATGGTTATTTTCTAAAGTGCCATAGCTTCCTGTCTGTAACTTATGGTTCAAATAAAAATTATACAGAGAAAACCAAGAAGGAAAAGAATAAGATGAAGGTAATAAAATGTTAGCATTTGAGGACTCAGAGTGAAGGTACTAGAGAATCCTTTGCACTAATCTTACTACTTTTCTGTAAGTATGACATTATCTCAAAATTTTAAATCATTGGCATAAATAAAGAGACATATACTAATATGTGATAGACAAGGAATTAATCCCTTGATATATAAATCATCGGAGAAAAACAAATGCCACAACAAAAAAGAGAAATTAAGTCACAAAAGAAGTATAAGGGCCAATCATCGTGTAGTGTGTGTGTGTGTGTGTGTCTATATATGTACATATGTATACACACATATATATTCAACTTCAGTACCAATAGGAAATGCACATTTTCTTAAAACCATGATAAAATTTTGCCTAATGAATCAACCCTCAAAAAGAAAGAAACAAGCTAACAAAAGAAATCTGAAACTAACCCCAGACTCCAAAGTTGGAGAGTGTATAACTAACTGAACACTGTACTCCTACTAGGTGTCTCAATAATCTGGTTGCCATTTGGCAATCGAAAAATTTTGAGAGATGATCCGTCTCTTTGATTCAACATTTCCTTTACTTGGCAGAATTTATCCTGAGGAAATAAGCAGAGAGATGGAAAATCACATACAGGGCAGTTCATTATAACATTATTTATAATAATATTATGTTCAAAGTCTACTACCCAGGACTGGTCAGAAGTGAATCATGCTATATCCGTATGATGGATTACTAAGTAGCTATGAAAAAATCCCATTGTGAAAGGGTGCTTATTGACAATGGGAATAATGTTATAATGTTAACAATATGTACACTGTTAACAGCAGTTATCTTTGGGTGGTGTCATTATTTTGTGGGCAGTAACCGTCAGACACCGTGAAAAGAGATTCTACATGGGTTGTAGAGCATAAGCACAGCTGTGATTCTATTCCCAATAGAATGCGTTGGCTGTCATGGAAGCTGATGAGCCTGAGGAATAGCTGAAGATGAGAAATGGCAAGGGCTTTACAATAAAACACTGAGTTTTCCCAACTTAAAAAAATTCTATATATTCATCGATTTTGCGAATATCTAAGTATCTGCTTTAGTCAAAATAGTATGCTAGGGGCTCTGTGAGGGAAGAAGAGAAAAGTTGGATAAGTTGGATAAGGGATGTTCTCTGTCCTAGATGAGCTTCCAATTTAGCAGGGGTGATCAAAACAATTTTACAAATAACCATAATACAAGGCAGAACATTGGAGGAGAGAAAGAGTATGTCCAATTGAGATGAAAATAAAGCAGAGGATATCTGAGAGGAGATCTGAAAAGAGCCATTTTTTAACTGGCTGCCATTGCCGTGGGAAACACTAGGCATGAAACATGTAAGGATAGTACAGATAACAGCATGAAATGGGAGAGAGATGGGGGGAAAAGTCTTCTTCAAGAAAGGGAGTGGAGGGAACTAAGAATTGGAAAGATAGACTAAAGGCAGAGAATAAAAAGCCCATCTGAGAAATGTAGACGTAACACGTTGAGCAAGTGTGGTTATTAAAGGTCTCCCAGCAATTTGAAAGTCTGAGAAAATCTGCACTAATAAGATGAATTTGACTCCCATTGCTGACTTCCATTCAGAGAATCCCTCCCAGGGCAGGACAATTCAACTGCAAACAAAATACTCTCAAACATTTTATAAATACATTGCTGGACTGGCAAAAAAGTAAGTGAAATCTTTAGAGACCTGACAAAGGAAGAAAGCCTGACTCCAAGTAGGTGAGAATATGATGAAGCTGGCATCAGCCCTGAGGGCATCTGCCAATTCCTGATGGCCTAGAGCAGAGGTCAGAAAAGTATGGCTCAAGGGCTATGTCTGGTTTATCACCTCTTTTTGTAGATAAAGTTTTATTGGAACCCAACCACACCCATTCATTTAGGTATTGTCCATGCTGCTTTCATGCTATAATAGCAGGGATGAGTAGATGCCACAGAGACCATATGGTCTGCAAAGCCTAATATATCTACTCTGTGGCCCTTCACAAAAAAAGCTTGCTGACTCCTGGCCTTGAGTTTTAATGGGTTGAGTTTATGGGATTTGGGAGACAAAGCCAGGCACCTGCATAGAGTGGGATGCCTTATGAGAGACTGAATAAAGTTGGGACCCTAGAAGGTGACACCTTCAGTAGATGAATTAGGAAGATGTTTGTCCTGAAGAGGGAGATGGAGGAGATACTTGCTCATTCATATCTTAGCTGTGGTGGAAAGGAAAATGCTTCCCCTGTGAACTCCTACCACAAGCCCATCCTCACACATGTCAGAACCCACATTATTTATGTGGTGGCCCCCAAAAAACTCTTAGCCAAAACTTCAGTTTCTTCAAGTGATCCTGGCTCAGTAGTACCCCTAAGTGCCTAGCATAAACAAACAGGAATCCTTGAATTCCCATAGATAAAGTTTCAAAGAATAAAAGCTTCAAGTTGAAAAGCATAAGATGCATGAGGAAACAAGTTACTAAAAGTAAAACTAAGCAGAAAAAACAAACAGCGAGAGTAGACCCACAAAGACTGAAGATATTGGAATTATCAGATACCAAATGTAAAACATTATGTTCACTATAATTAAAGAAATACAAGAAAATAGAGAAGGAAAAAGAGATTATTAAAAATGAACAAGCAGCAGGGACTTCCCTGGTGGTCCAGTGGTTAAGACTCTGTGCTTCCAATTTAGGGGGCATGAGTTTGATCCCTGTTTGGGGAACAAAGATCCCACATGCTATGCAGTGCGGCAAAAAAACAAAAAACAAAAACCATATTTGAAACAGAGCCAAATACAACATCTAAAAATGACAAGTATAATAGCTGATATTATAAAATCTATTAATGTTAAGTAGCAGGTACAGTGAAAGAGAGTAATAACAGGTTGGAAGATAGATTTGAAGAAATTACATAAACTCCAGCACAGAGAGACAGAAATAGAAAATACAAAAGAGTTAAGAGACACAAAGGACAGAGTACGAAGGTCTATTACTCATCAAAGTTATAGAAGGAGACAAAAGAATGAGGAAGAGGCAATAGAAATAATGCCTAACATTTTCACAGTTCTGATGGAATACAACATTCCTCAAATATAAATGAATGAATTCCCACAAACCAGTTGTAAATAAACTGCAATGATCATCAAAGAGAAAGTCTTTAAAGACAGAGAGAAAAGATGATACCTACAAGAAAGGACAATTTAACTGACAACTAAGTTTTCATCAATAATGACAATATTAAAAGACAATGAGGGACTTCCCTGGTGGTGCAGTGGTTAGGAATCTGCCTGCCAATGCAGGGGACATGGGTTCAAGTCCTGGTCCAGGAAGATTTCCACATACCTCAGAGCAACAAAGCCCCTGTGCCACAACTACTGAGCCTGTGTTCTAAAAGCCGAAAGCCACAACTACTGAACCCACCTGCCACAACTACTGAAGCCTGTGAGCTCAAGAGCCTGTGCTCCACAACAAGAGAGGCCACTGCAATGAGAAGCCCGTGCGCCACAACAAAGAGTAGCCCCTGCTAACCGCAACTAGAGAAAGCCCATGCACAGCAATGAAGAGCCAATGCAGCCAGATTAATTAATTAATTAATTAATTAATTAATTATAAAAGACAATGAAATAGTACTTTCAAAGTTCTGAGGAAAAAAAGTCAACTTAGAGTTGTATATACATGAAGCTATCTTTTGAGAAGGAGGGTGAAAAATGACATCTTCAAGCAAACAAAAACTGATAGAGTTTCCACCAATATACCACCCCCTAAGGAACTTTCAAAAGAAATATATTGTAGGGAGATAGAAAACTAACCCTAAAATAACACCTGAGGAACCAAAAAAGCAAGACAGAAGAAAAAGAAACTCCCTAAAGCAAGACAAATTGAAAGTTTGGAATAATATGGTAAAAATGAATTCTAATCATCAGTAAAAATGTCAGTAATCACAGTAACTATTAGTAACTAAACTCTCCACTTAGAAGACAAAGATTATTTTTTTTTAAATCTAGCTCTGTGCTTTTTACAAGACATACCTAAAAGTTAAAGGAATTCAATGATTAAAAGGAAAATATTGGAAAAATATTCACCCACATATTAAGTAAAAGAAAGCCAGTATGACTATAGCAACATCAAACAAAACAAACGAAAGCAGAACTTATTACTAGAAGTAGAGGTTCATTCCATAGAAACAGACTGTTCAATTTACTAGACAGGTTTAACAATCCTAAACTTGTATGCACCAAATAATATAGTCTCAAAATATGTAAGTAAAAAATCAACAAAACTAGTAGGAGAATAGAGAGAGGAACGACAGACTAAGAGCAGGAAGAAAAAAGAAAGCTACTATGATGAGCTATCCAGATTTCCCTTGGGCACTAAAACTCTTACTTCTAGGATTAGTTCCCATACTTCTAGGACTAGTCCCCATACTTCTAGGATTGCTGCCAGGAATGGCCCTTAGCTGTCAACTCTCTTTGCAGATTGCCTCAGCTGAAGAAAACTATCTTGGCCAAGGTTACTCCTACTCCCAAGGGCAACTCCCATCCAATGACTGCTGGTGAGGATGAAAGGAATACAGGCCCAGCTCTCTTGCTCAAGATGGGACAATCTGGCTATAGAGCTTTCCATAGGAGCAGCTGACATCTGTATCACAGCTCAACATCTTCTGCCCAAATCTGCTTCTTCCTCCTCTCTTCAACAGATCCAGGGAGCAAACTCTTAAAAACATCCTCCATCTCAAAGCCTGCTTCTCAAGGAAGACAATCTGCAATAAATATCCATGGGAAAAGCACTGGTAAGAAATTGAAAGTATGGAATGAAAGGTCAGGAAGGGAGATAGGACTGCTATTATATTTGGGTGCAGTTCCTACGGAGGTGATAACAAAAGTTCAGGAACTGAATGAGATGGCTAAATTATAAACAAGTAAAGACAGCTTCAGAGGATGCCTACAGCTAAGCATCCAAGGAAGAGAAGAATAGGCAACCGAGGAGCGGCATCAAACAGGTGTGACAGTGTAGTGTCATCAAGGTCAAAGGACAGAAAACATGAAGATATTTGTAAGGTCATGTTACATGCTTAACTTATAGATAGGAAAATTCTCATTGATGTGAGACTGCTGCTTCCATATTCGATTTTGTGCTACGTGATGTGTACTAACAAGATCCACTTCTCTTTTCTCCTAGTCCACTCTTTAATTTTACTGTAAGAAACTACCATCCCCTCTACTCTCAGTTGACGTGCTTTGGATGGTGCTGATTCTGCCCGTGGCTCCAAAGGTGGGCTCTTATTTGGGTGTGGACATTCAGAACATTGCATTCCCTGGCCTTCAGTTTGAACTAGTGAGTATATGGCTCAGGGTTTTTGTTCAAACCATTAAATGAGCTATTTGGGGTTTTTTTTTGTTTGTGTTTGTTTGTTTTTTTAATGGGCTGATGCTGGCAGCCACCATGCCACTGAGGAACTTCAAGATGAAGTCGGTACAGAAGAGGACAAACCAAAGTCCTAATCAGGGTGACATCATTTGAGCACCTGAATACCGCTGTGCATGTAACTACACATCCTTAGACTTTTCCATTAGACTGAACCACTGAATTCCCTTTTTTTTTCCTTTTTAATCAAATTTGAGATGGGTTTTCTTCCACTAGCAAATAAAAAATTCTAAGTGATAGCATGAGGATAGCTATTCCATATTTGATCTTGTATTCCACTTTTTTTTCACTAAACATGAGAAGGGAAGAATTTGGGGTGGTTAAAAGTAAATTAACTGCCTAGGTTTGAATCCAGTTAGTAGCTGTGCCACCTTGGGCATATTACTTAATCTCAGTCATAAACTGGGTATAGGAATAGCATGTACCTTATAGGGTTGTTGTGAAAGTTAAATTAATATATGTAAAGCCCTAAGACAGTGTCTAATTCGTGGTAAACGGTATGACGGTGTTAGCTATTGGTAGTTATTATTATTTCTAATTACAAAGCCTTCATAAGCATCATTTTAATAGATGAGTGGATATTCCATACTTTACTGAGCCAATCGTCCTAACAGGCCGGTTTTTCACTATTGTGAAAAACACTGCATTGAACATCTTTGAGCATAAAGCTTACTCTATTTATGATTATCTCCTAAGTTTAGAGTACTAGTGAAAATACCAGTTCAAAGAGTCAGTTGGATTCTCAAAGATTTTTAGGGAGGGAGAATCTATAGCCTTGCTCCAAAGAGGCTTCTTTTGCATTTTTATAAGAGTTAGGCTATTTGCACTCGCCCAAATCTTCCTTCCTATAATTTAAGCTTAGACCTATGACCAAGAGGAGATATAAAATGTGGGCAGACCTTGTTTTATCACTCTCCATGTTATTGCCCTTCGCAGATACTGTGTTTCATGCCAAGCGAAGACTTGTGGCAGCCCCGCATCAAGCAAGCCTATCAGTGCAGCTTTTCCAACAGCATTTTCTCACTTCAAGTCTCTGGGTCACGTTTTGGTAATTCTCACAATATTTCAAACATTTTCTTTATTATTATATTTGCTATGGTGATCTGTGATTAGCAATCTTTGATGTTACTATCACAAAAAGATTACAACTCACTGAAGGCCCTGAGGATGGTTAGCATTTTTTAGCAAGAAAGTATGTTTTAATTTATTTTACTGAAATATAATTGATTTATAATTTCTACTGTACAGTAAAAGGATGCAGTTATACATATACATATATTCTTTTTCATATTCTTTTCCATCATGGTGTTTCGCAAGATACTGAATACAGTTCCCTGCGCTATGTAGTAGAGCCTTGCTGTTTATCCATTCTGTATACAATAGACTGCATCAGCTAACCCCAAACTCCCACTCCATCCCTCCCCCACCTACCTCCCCCTTGGCAACCACAAGTCTATTCTCTCTGTCTCTGAGTCTGTTCTGCAGATAAGTTTATTTGTGTCATATATTAGATTCCACATATAAGTGATATCATATGGTATTTGTCACAAGAAAGTATTTTTAATTAAGCTATGTACATTTTTATAGACATAATGCTATTGCACACAATAGACTACAGTATAATATAGACATACTTTTATATGTACTAGGAAACCAAAAAATCACATGACTTGTTTTATTGGGATAGGCACTTTATTGCACTGGTCTGGAACTGAACCTGCAACATCTCTGAGGTCTGCCTGTAAATAAGAGTGTTTAAGATCACATACTTTAATTAATGAAATGGAGTAAATGCTCATAAAGTAGTAAAGAAATTTTAAAACAGAAACAATCAGAAAGCTCCAAATAAGAGGATATTTGCTGAATTTTACTTTGAAAAAATAGAAACCATCAGAAGAATATAGTAGATACTCAGTAAATATTTATTGAATGAATGTGATGATAACCCTAATGTCTGGAAGTGCTTGCCGATGGATGCATCATGATAGGATGAATTATTAGCGAGTAGAGTTTAGTATATTTCCAAATCAGTGAAAAGGAAGTTTTGGTCACAATTTTCCCCAAACAGCCTTCATTAATGACAACACCCTGAAGTTAATGATATAATCCCATGTGTTTTACAACATAAGAAGCAGAGCAAAGGAATGGTCACTTGTCTTAATTTCACAGTCAAATATGCCTTTTTTATTAAAAAACAACAACAAACCCTGCCATCTTTAAGGTATCAGTGATTCACAGTCATTATTTTAAGAAAAATATAATCTGGAAAAAAGATGACTTTATTGCACAGTCTGAACTTGACTAAGGAACAGATCAGAAACAACTCAGATGAAATGATGGTGGCAAATGTAACTGAAGTATCAACCAACATTCACCTAACCTTTTTTTTTAATTGTTTTGTGTCTATTTTGTAGATCATACACTCCCTGCTTTCTTCTTTTATAAAAAAAAAATTAACTTTTGGCTGTGTTGGGTCTTCATTGCTGCGTGAGGGCTTTCTCTAGTTTGGCAAGCAGGGGCCACTCTTCCTTATGTGTGCGGGCTTCTCATTGTGGTGGCTTCTCTTGTTGTGGAGCACGGGCTCTACGCGCTCAGGCTTCAGTAGTTGTGGCACACGGGCTTAGTTGCTCCTCAGCATGTGGGATTTTCCCGGACCAGGGCTCAAACCCCTGTCCCCTGCATTGGCAGGCGGATTCTTAACCACTGCACCACCAGGGAAATCCCTCATGTAACCTTTATAACAGATTTCAAATTCATACGCTCTCTTATAAAAGGGTCATTGAACCTAAAGCCCTGAGTCTTAGCGGTCTCTCCACTAGAAATCTGTAACTTTTGCAGTGTCGTAGGCACCAAGGGATTTATTGTAAAACACCGTGAACCCCCATATTTCCCCAAATAAGGCTGCTGGCCACAAATGCCATTCCTATCACCCCAAGTGGCTGAAAACCAAGGAGCCAACCAAAAATCTGTGCATTTGTCTCTTTCTGTCCCTCTTCTTGTTTCCCATCTGCTTCATAATTACTGACAAGCATCGGCCCAGGTCTCCACGTCCCAGTGTTAGAAGAAGTGACGTCCTAGCCGAAAGTGACAACTCAGAACTAAGAAGATAACCTAGTGCCCTCAGCCTCAAATCATAACTCTTTTGGTCACATAATGCCTATGGCAATAAGAGTGACATCTCTAACACGCAAATTTAAACATTTCACTGTTACTTTAAACCTGATCAACAGCCATCCCCCCACCCACCACTTTTAGCACCAAGTCTGAACTTTTTCACGTGAGATGACGTATACAGTCAAGTAAAATCTGGCCTCTACTTAACCTCTACAACCTCATCTCTTATCTTCTTGTCATTGAGAGTGAACTTGACCTCAAATGTCAACATTCTGAACATTTTCTGTTTGCCTTGTTCTTCTCCCTTCATCTTCCCACTGCTGAAGCATCCTTCAGCTCTCAGTAGAGACCTCACGTGGTCTGAAAAGGCTCTCCTGACTCCCCCAGGTCTGGGTGGTGCCTCTCGTATTATTCCCTTAGCACCCTGCCAGCCCCATCACCTTACAATGTCCTGGGTGCTAGTCTACAACCCCCAGAACTGAAAGTTCTCTGAGGGGAGGGACTGTGTCTCTCTTGCTTACTGATGGGTACCTAGTACGGCCTGGCACATAGGAGTTCCATAAACATTTATTGATGGATGAACGAATAAATGGATGAATGAATAAAATTAGAAATACCAAAAGGAGGGCTAGGGAGGGTTGGATGGGGAGTTTGGGACTAGCAGATGCAAACTATTATATATAGAATGAATAAAAACAAAGTCCTATTGTACATAGCACAGGAAACTATATTCAACAACCTATAATAAACCATAATGGAAAAGAAAAGAAAAGAATATATATATATATATATATATCTGAATCACTTTGCTGTACACCAGAAACTAACACAATATTGTAAATCAACTATACTTCAATTAAGAAAAAAGGTGAAGAAATACCAAGAAGTGTTGGCATTCATTCAGTTCTTACAATATCTAGTCACTGGGTATATCCCACTGCCTTTGCATTCCAGAGAAAATGGTAAAGCTGTTCATATTTAAAAGTTCTGTAGGGACTTGAAGTTTCTGGACAAACCAAACATATTTTTTTTTTAAAGGAAACATGCCTATGGGTGTCAATGAGTGTGGGCTTACAAGTAAATGTTCCTAGACTTATGACCAGTTGTTACCTTCCCTTCAGAGATGCTAGGAAGATTCTCCCAGCCTGTAGCTTAGCTCCCCAGGAAAGGCTAATGCCTGAAATTTCAGTATGACAGATCCCTTTCTTTGGTTTAAGGTTTTATAGACTCTTAGGTGGAAACACTGCAAATAAAGTAAGACATTTTATCTTATGAATCATTTATGCTCCCGGAATTTAACAAAACAACTTCGTGGATACATTAAACCATGTATACTAATAAGCGATAGAGAATTTTGGAATTGTGCAATGAAAGGTGTTCCAAAACTCTAGGACTCCATACTTTCACTGCTGTGGGCCTGGGTTCGATCCCGGGTCAGGGAACTAAGATCCCGTAAGCCATGCTGCTTGGTCAAAAAAAAAAAAAAAAAAAAGAATATATAACAACACTAACAATGAGAATAACAATATTGATTTAAAAAACAGCTAACATTTATTGACCCCTGCTGGGGGCCAGGCATAATCTCCTTCATCTGTCCAGTAACTCTATGGAGTAGGAAGCACTGTTATCCCCATCCCACAGGTGTTGAGAGGTTAGTAGGGCGCCTGAGTCCACAGCTCGTGATAGAGGCGGGATTCAAACCCAAACCCTCCAACTGCAGACCCTAAGCTCTTTATCCTGACACCACTTTCCTTGTTTTCCTTTTATCTGGAAGAAAAGAAAATATCTGTCTACCAAGGGGCCAATTTGGTAAAATCAGACCAAGTTATTTTAGAACAAAATCCAAAGAAGTAAACATCTCAAAGTTTTTCTTGCTTTAATATAATGTAACTTTCCATACATGTTGTGTTTGCTGAACTATTCGCTTGGGTCCAGATAAACATATCTCATCTGTGTCGGTGGCAATGAAGGTGTGAACTATATTTCTGAAATCTCTTAATGAAGAGTTGACATTAATATTTTTAATTAATTAATTAATTAATTTGGCAAGGGGCTAGAGCACACCCTACTGGCCAGCTAATGGGAAATACAGCATTTACTTGGAAGAAAACGTCGCTAAAATCTGAAGATGAAAATGAGATTAGTGTTTTACAGAAATTTGAAAAAAATTGTCTTGTAAGCATCTATATATTAAGTTAACGTATCTATAGGACACCAAAAAATTTCTAAAGGTTACAAGTTCTAGACGTGGGATAAAACTAGGAATATATTAACTGCCAATAACAGCAAATGTTTGTCAAGGGAGCATAAAGTAAATGAGAAAGTGGCTGAATTAAAAGCAAATGATACAAATAGCTCTCTGAAACTTACACTAAGCAAAAGCAGGTAAGCCCTGGCCCTAACACTTAAACCAGTAGATGGATAATTAAAACCAGCCTCTTCAGTCTTTTCCTGGGCTGAGTATACTGCATGTATTTCTTTTTCTTTTTTTTTTTTTCCTTTTTCCCTCCCCCCCTTTTTTTAGGGGAAAAGCTAAGAAGGGGGTGTAACAGCCTTAATTAATATCCCTGGAGAAAATGGAGGTTGTAAAGAAATCTTTTTTCTGTGCAACTTTTCAAGTGGCTGCTAAATTTGAAAGCTCCATGGAGACTTCGATTTGATGAGGCAATCCCTGTGGGTGAATCTCAGCTCATATCAGTGGGAGTGTTTAAAATGATCCACAGAGTTTATTGGAAATACTGTGTAAATATATGTTTGTGTGTGTGTGTGTGCGCGCGTGCGCCCAGGTGTTTCCAAAACATAAAGTGACAACTAAACAAATGACCTATATGAAATGCAATTCTTTTATTGTCATGCGTTTTTTTAATTGCACACATCTATAAACTGGTTTTAAAAAAAAGTGCATAACTACATAGACTGTGAATAGAAAAGGCTCTAGGACTAAGAGAGTAATGCAAAAAGTGTCTCACTTTAGAACATGTCGCTATAAACACAGTCAAAACACAAAAACATCTGTAATTAAGATGAGTGAACACCAAATTGTGACCCTCTTCTACAGGATTCGCATAATTTCCAAATAGGAATGTGGAAAGGTCATAAGCCGCCCCACCACAGACACCCCGTCCAGCATATGCATGCTTACACATGATTTGCGGGGCTACTGGGAGAGGACAGAAAGGAACGATGTCCTTAGGAAAGTAGAGACTGTGATCCTAAGGTTTCTGAGCCAGAACCTCCCCCGGTTCTCACTCTAAGGACAGCCTCTCCTTACTTCGAAAGAAGGGTAAGTGCAAAGTGACCATCTGGGTCAATGTGATGTAAGTCTAACATTCTAGATGTTACGTTTAGGTTTTTTTATATTAAGTAACAATCAGATAATATAAATTCCTTGGGAGGTGGACTCAAAGTTAGATGGTTTGGGAGAGATGTAAAAAAAAAAATTGTCTGACTTTAAATTTCTTCCTTACTGGAGATATTTTAAAACATGCTAGATTCAGTACAAAGAGGGTATGGTTTCCCTAAACCTCTAGACTAGTGTTCTAATCCGTTACAAGTCACAGAACAATCACTTGATAAACACAAAATGCTAATTTCAAGTTGCTTAGCATTTTCCTTTTAAACTCCTCCCCAGATACTCCACAATATTATTGGCATATCAGTGTTATTATAAAATATTATTAATAGAATGTTAGATAAAAGATTTGTGGGGTTAAGTCTTCTCACGTAATTCATCCTCAACTGAGAAAGCCATACTGTATGAGTATCATTGCAAGCAAAATTCAGTAAGCTCTCAGCTATAACTGGTTTTCCCCCCAAAATGAATAAATCAAGATTTTTATTTTGGGGGGGGAGGAATATATTAGGAGTTTGGGATTAAAATATACACACTACTATATATAAAATAACCAACAAGGACCTACAATATAGCACAGGGAAGTATACTCAATATCTTGTAATAATCTATAATGGAAGAATGTAAAAAAAGAATATATATACTCATATACATGCATAACTGAATCACTTTGCTGTACACCTGAAACTAACACAGCATTGGAATCAGCTATATTTTGATTAAAAAATATTTTAAGATGTTTATTTTGCAAGTTTTTAAATAGATCAGAAGAAAAAATAGGATTCATCAAGAATAACTCATGATTTTGTGATTTTTTTTTTTGATAACTTACCAAAACATTAGCCCATCATACGGCTCCCAACCCTGTACTGAGTATCCTGTTGATCTGCTTTCTCTAAAGAAGGGGTGTGTTTGATGGTTGCTCTGGTGATTATCACTGTTTAATGACTAGGAGAATGTAAAAGCACACCAATAAGGCCAAAGCACAAATTACAGCTGTATTGTGGCTACCTGCTATAGCGCAGCCAGGGTTCCTTTTGGATGAAACTTGAGCTCGGCTAGGTCCCCATTCAGTAAATGCTGGCCTGTGGGGTCTGAAAAGATGTTCTCTGGCAAGTTCTCAGGCTGTTCCTTTTCTTACACCGATAACAGCGTATGGGAAAGCTGTAAACATAAATGAAATCAAAATGGGGGGGGGGGGGGAACCTGGATAGATTGTGAATAAAAAGCCTAGTTAATTTGATAAGAAAATCAGCAATTAGTTGTGACTAATTTTCATCATCCGAGAATAATACTACCTAAACGGCACTAAGTAAGAAAAGTTAACAGAAAGGTGGAATCACTGAATTTTGGGGAAGTAGCACAGGTATGAGGATGACCTGAGAACCCCGATAGCGCAGAAGGAGCACATCAGAAGGAGGGGCAGAGTTCTCGCTGCCAAATATTTGTTTATCTTGCAAATAAAAGAGAGATTTTGGGGGGGTGGGGTTAAGGGCTTGAATTCAAAATTAGGCGTTTGAACTGAATTGAAAAGAATGTGAGTAAATAATAGGGGAGAGAAGGCAAATCATTTCATGGGTGTAAAGGCAATAGTTAACCTGATAATGAGGTCCGAATCTCACTCCGTATGTTAAACTACCCCACTTAGGGTAGTGCTAAATGTCTAACTATTGGGCATTACTGCTGAAATGCAAGAAGGGCCTCTGCGGAGACCAAAGAGGTCAGCAGAAGGTCTCTGGCCTCTATTCAATTGGAGAGTACCATTCAGGGGATTTGTTCTAGTTAAAACTGGAGGGTTTCTGTCTGTTTGCTTTTTTTCTTACTTTAGTTACTCTTGGTTGGCTATCATTTGTATTATTTATTTTACGGTTAAACTATAAGCCTAAGTTGCATCACCGGCGCCCCGAGAAGCCTCCTCCCGCCGGGTGGCTGGTGTTTTGTCCTTGGGCATCCGTGGCTGCCCTGATGCCAAGAGATGCTGAGGTCTGCGTGGGTCTATTAAGTAAACACGGCGGACGCAGGGGTGGGGGGCTCCTTCTGGAAGCCCGTGGGCGGCCCTATCCGGGTCAGCTGCCCCCAGGGCCCGGCCTCCGTCGGCAAACATGTGGTCAGAGGAGAGGCGGCCGGACACCCTCCCGGGAAGGGTCCTCCCCAGTGTGACCTCGCTGCCCCCACGCTGTCCCTCAGAGTCCCGCACTGTCCTCCGATGCCCCCGTCTGTCCTTCCTCGTCCTGCGCTGTGCCTCGGTGTCCCACCCTGTGCCGCGCTGTCGCCCTCCGCCGCGGCCCGGGGGCCTCGTGGTGAGCGCGGGACCTGCAGACGCGCCCCCGCCGCCCCGCCCCCGAGGCCGGCCCCGCAGAGGCTCCGCTCGCCTCCCCCCGCCCCCGCGGGGCCGGCCCGCGGACAGAGGAAGACGGAACCCTCCCCGGGGCTGGAGGCGGTGGACACCCGCGCGAGCCGAGGCGCGGCGCCGCCGCTAGGTCGGGCAGGAACCCCGGCCGAGGCCCGGCCGCCCGCCCGCACACGCCACAGGAAGGTTCAGCGTAGGGGGGTTCCTGCGGCTGGGCAGCTGCCACCCGGATCCGGCAGAGGGCAGGCGCCCAGGCCGCGGCGGCCCAGAAGCCCGTCCCTCGGGAGACAAAGACGGATTCCCCGCTGGGCCGCGCGACGCCGGTGGGCCCCACGCCAGCGCCGCGGCCGCGACATCGCCCCTTTAAGCGGCTCGCGCCCGGGATTGGCTGCGCGGGGGAGGTGGGTCGGCGAGCCGCGACGTCACGGCCCCGCCCCCCTCGCTATAAAGTGAGGCGGCGGCGGCCGCGGCGACGGCGGCCGAGTGCGAGCGGGGAGCGCGAGCGGGAGCGGGAGCGGGAGCGGGAGGCCGGCGAGCGGCGAGGCGCCTGCGCGGTGTCCGGGCCCCTGAGCCCGCGGCGCTGGGACAGCCGGGACGGACATGCGCGGGAGGGCGCCGTGGGGCCGCCGCGGCTTCGCTGGGGTAAGGGGCCTGCGGGCCAGGGGGCGGGGAGGGCGGCGCCGCGCCCCTCGGGGCTCCGGGCGGCTCCCGACGCGGGGCGGGTCGCCGGAGCGCGCAGAGGGTCGCCCGCCGCGGTGTCTCCCGGGGCGGAGGGAGGGGCCGGCCCGGGGCGAGCCGGGGTCCCGCGCCCACGGGCGGGCGGCGGCCTCGGGCTCTTTCCCGCTGCCCCCGGGGGCCGCGCCAGCCGGGTCGGCACCGCGCGCCCGCGGGCCCGGTCCTGGGAGCGGCGGGGGCCGGGGTCGGCGCCGCTTCTGGCCCGCGGTCCCCCTGCCCAGTCTCGGCGACGACGCTCATCCCCAGCCGGTGCTCCTGGTTCATCCGAGCAGCCCGGTGCCCTCGTCCTCCTCCTCCTCGTCCTCCTTCTCCTCCTCGTCCCCCCAGGGACGTGATTCTTTGCCGCGAACGTCCTAAATGCTGCCTCGAAAGGGAAGGAACTGCAGAATTCTGTGTTCGAAACCTGAACGCTTATTGGCAGTTTCCCGTGTGTGGCTGTGCGGGGATTTATATGTATATCACAGTCTCGTACAAATTAGATGACTCCTTTACCAAGACTGGTCCTGTGTTGGTGCTTGCGAAGTCTCTATTAGGATTTCGTCATTGCTCGAAAGAAACCAGTCTCCTTACCTGATAAAAAAAAGAAATATGAATAGATTGTTAGTCATAACTCCAAGTGCAGTCAGAATAGAGACTGTAGCTTTAAAAGAGATGTGTTGGTGACTTTAGGTACACCTGCAACACAGGTAGGGCAGGACTGGTTTCTAGGCAACTGTCAGGGGTGAAGAAAGGTGAGGTTAAAATGCTTTTTTTCCCCCTTCCGGAGAACAAGTGTTCTGCAAAGTTTCAAGCTTTTATAAATCTGTTAAGAATGCAGTGGGGATACGTTTGTTCTGGAGACAGAAGCATCTACATTCACCATATCTGGTCTTGCCTTCTTTTTTTTTTTAACTGCATTTCTTTTCTTTTTTCTTTTAACTTTACTGGTTATATAGTTGTAGGTGAAGTTTTTCTTAAACAAAAGCATTTTGGTACCCATTTTAGGAAATGACTAAATTTTGCTAAGACCAAAATAGAGGAAGTCGGTTCCTTGTTAACAGGCTATGATTGGTTAGCAGTATGTTATCAGTCAGGCTCTTCTCCGGGTATTAGCAAATTTGAAGAGAAGTACATATTGGTTTTAGCATGGAGTTCAGACACTGTTTGTCATTGTCTTCACTTCGCATAGAGGTTTCCTTTTCAGCTGTGTATTCTTGTGGACACTGCTAGGTGGGAGAGGTCTGGGACTGACAATTTACAACCGGACAGATGTTAGATTGTAAACTCTTTAAGGGCAGGAACCCTAGCTTGCACAGCTACTGTCTTATGCAGCTTTGCACATAGCTGATGATTGATAAATAATTGCAGGAAAGCATATTTTACATTTTAAAGCTCAGCAGGATTGGACCAGTCACTGATAAAGTTCAGAAAGCAAATCTGGTTGGTTCTTTTTTTTTTTTTTTCTAATGGCTGTTATGAAATGTCTGAATTATTCATATTTTTGACAGGCAGGGAAAACCACTGTCATGATACACTGGGTTTCCTACTTTCAGTTCACAGTAGTAGATGCTGGTCGCTCCTTCTGTGAGATTTAATTATACTGTAGACTTGAGTTTTTGTGTGAAAATAACTCTTTAACTGGTGCTCCTCAGAAGTTGAACCAGGTAATACTTCCTTTCTGCTAATAGTAATGGTAGCTTTTAAAAGCAAGTCACCTAAATTACAGGTGCAATCTAACATACTTCAAACTGACCTGAATGTCTGCATACCATCAGGTTGCTTTCGAAAGGTGAGCAGAGGAGGGGAGAGGTGGTGCCAGGGGTAATTCCAAGAATTGGCATGTCACAGGCTCCCTCTACCAGAGGAACAACTCTGCGCTTAATCTAAGTACATTTGAATGGGTACCTTATCATCAGGATTCCTGTAGCATCTTTGCTGGTGTTTGGCCATGTGTTAGAAAAGCTGATGGATAACTCACTAGGAATCCAATTGTGTCATTCTGGCATTGGCATTATTTGCACAGGATGTCACTGTCGCTTTGTAAAGATAGATAAAATTGGTGAGTTTCAGAGTTCTGAACGTATGTTACTAGCTTAATACAGAAATCTGTTTTAAGGTGGGGGAAATTAATGTGAGATTCAGATTTTGGAACAGAAAAAAGGGATTCTGCAATTTGGAGTTATTGTTGATACTTGAATCCAAGTCCTTATGCCATAAAATTGGGCAGTATTATCAAAAGGCCATTGAGTATATTTTTTAAAATATGGGGCTCTGGCTACCTGAACTAGCCCTTTTCAACTCCAAAGTGCCGTGATTCAACAAAAGATTACAGTTTAACAGAGGAAACAGTAGGAAGGTCAGGATGAGAAGACACTGCCCGAAAGCTCTTGTTAAAGACCCCCAGAATATGAAACTCGATGGGTTACAGATTAGTTTTGGAAAATACTTTTCCCTTCTGCGTGGAATGCTCTTCTCCTGACTCTTCTCACCGGCTGCCTTTTTTTCATTCTTTAGAATCGAATTTTAAAAGTCCCCTGAGAGAAGCCTTCCCTCACCACCTGTGTGAATAGGTTCTCCTGCCTCCTCGTCCTCTTCCTGTTCCCCGCTCCTTCCCTTGGAAGGGGCTACAATCTGAAATAGTGTGCTTACCTCTTACCGCTCTCCTCACTAGACTGAGCCTTCCTCAGGCAGCACCACGTCCCTTTCGCCCAGCGTCGTATCTAGTCCACAATAAGCATCTGATAACTATTTGTGAAAATAAGGAAGCCCTGCCCTCTAAGAACCTGTGAGCCAAACATGGGAGCTGAGTGCAGCCTTCTCAGCAGCGCTTGGTCCTGTCCTTTGTGTCAGTTTCCCCATCTGTAACCAAGAACGTCAGGGGGAGAAATGCGGCTGTTGCCTAAATGAAGACACTCTAGAAAGGAGAGGCGGCCGTGCAGTGGGGAACATGGTGGATTGCAGGGCTGAAAAGTCGCAGTGGCCCTTTGCCGACAGGAGGATGCTTCACCTCGCTTCATTTCCTCCTCTGCTAAATGGAGATTATAATCCCTGCCTCTTCTTACAGGGAAGTTGTGGGATCAAGTGAGGTAACGTGGTAGAAAGTGTTTTGTCGTTTGTGGAGCACTTTCCAAACACAAGACATTGTGTTATTAAATTCCAGATTTTACAACAGAGCCTGATTATGACACCCTCTGGGGATCCATGTGGGGAGTGGATTAAAAGGGGGATACCCTTAGTATATGTAGTGACCCCTTTTTACGAATTAAGACAGACCTGCATTATATCAAATACCCTGTTGTAACAGGTTATATGATGGTGGGGCATACGTGTGTCACTGAAGGTTGAGGGTTTCAAAGAACTGTCTGAAGTGGTCCCAGTATCGGACTGATATCTTAACCCACCCTTTTTACAGGATGCATAGGACAGACCTGCAAGTAGTAACTTTTACAGAAGAATTTGAGGGAATTGAAGAAAAATAGGAACTTTGATTAGGCTAAACGTTGCCCAGGAAAAACTGTTACCAGGCAGCGAAGCCCCGGGACGGTGTGTGTGAGCCACCCTGAAAACCTGAGCACCGCAGTGGGTCACATCTTCCCCCGGTTTCATCGAGAGCTTGGAGAGCCTGGCTCAAGTCCGGGCCGCAAGCTGCTCAGCTCTGGCCTCCAGCTCCTCGTCTGTAAATGAGGGTAGTAACAGGCGCCCAGCTCCCAGGGCTGTGAAGAGGATTAAATTAGTTAATACTTACAGAGCACTTACAACAATGCCTGTCAGGTAAGCGTCCGGTGAACTAGTTGGTATTCTTACTGGGTTTCTGTTGAGTGTGACACTCTCAAGCCACCCAGTGGTGACCTGAACACTCGTTAAGTGAATCTGCAGTTTGAAAGCCTCGCTCCCATCATCAGGCTGCTGTGCTCCTTGTTGTTATGATCTGAATAGAAATCACAGATCTTTTACAATCAAATCTACCGTGTGTGTCTCGAAGGAATAATGCTTTTCCACCCGGTGTGTCTGTGTGTTCTGCTGATGCTAGTGCTCTGCGGGAAGAGGACAAAGGACAAGTGAACCCGTTCCTGCTGTGTCACCGCAGCCATGTAGGAAGGAGGCCGAGGGAGTCCAGAGGCTGTCGGGCACCGTGGCAGGTGAAGGAATAGGTTTTCTGTTGGCTTGCTGTTTCTTAAAACACTTAGCTAGAAAATATTGTGAATCATTCCAGAACTTAGGTCACCTAGCTTTGTGGCAGTGTGAAGATAAAATATTTTCCTGGTTGCCTCCATTTTTACCACCTACAAATGGGCCATTATGTGCCAGGCGTTGGGCTGTAGGAGGGCAGATCGCCCAACCTCACCACACTGGGCCACATGCGGATCTTCACTGAAACCACTGAGGTTAGTGACATGTTACTGACTTCACGTAACACACTTTTAAGTCATCCAGGCGTTTGGCTCGAGGGCTGTGGATGCTTCCACGGGAGCTGGGCAGGGAGAAGGGCACCCTCCCACCTTGCCGCCTCTCTCCCTCCCCCCAGGTCTCGCCTGTTAGAATGAAACTGGAGAAAAACCCTGAATTGGGGCCTGTGATTTTTTTGAAGAATCTTCTGCTTTCAGTGAATCAGCTCAGGCCACACAACACTGTAGCGCTCGTAAACACTGAATATGTTAGGTGACTATCAAATCCGTAAGTTTTCTCATATTATTAATAAAAATTAAAATCCCGTAAAACAGCTAAAGTGAATGTTCAGTGCAGATCACTTGACCACTAGTGGTGTAGACACTAATCACAGTAAAAATAGTGAGGTTGGGTTTGGTTTTTTTCTCTTTTTCATTTTCCCAAAGGTGATTATTTTAGACATTTTCAAAGTGAAAGGAGAGCTGGTTTATTTGGGGAGGATCTGAAATCATGGTACTTGTCGTGGTTTTAAGGCAGTTTCTTTTCACGAATTTTGGCTCTAAATACAGTTACCTTATATCTCCCTGGACATGGAAGTAGCTAGGCAGGTCATTGTTAAATGCAGCTGAGAAGACCATTTATTACCCTGAATAAACAGAAATCAGGTTCTTAAACCTGACTGAAAGAAGGAAATTACATCACACTTTTAAATAAGGAAGCACTGGGCAGAACTGGATGAGTTGTATGACAAAAATGTGCCCCTCCCCCTCTCGTGGATTGCTCCTGAGATTTATTAATGAGATCTGTGGCCAGGTAAGCATATCTGGGTTACTGTCTTAAGGTAGCCTGGTTTTTTAAAGAACTGTTTCAAAGAGGCTATCCTCAAGCAAAAGGCATGTGACTTCACCTGTTTAATAAAGAATGTGCAATGTGCTTTTGGGTGTAACCCAACCCCCCCTCCCCCCCCCCCCCCCCCCCGCCTTTTTTTTAAGGAAAATGACCTTAAATTTAGCAGCAAAAACACAGGAGGTGCATTATAATCCCGAAGAGACTAGAAGGTGAAATTCATTGTTTCTAGAATAGTAAACATTTAGTAACAGGTGCCAGTTTGGAAAGTTACATTGTTAACCATTTAAGCTTCTAATTTTTTACCCAGCCTCAAACTGTCCCCTTTGGGTTTTGGAGATGAATTTAGTGAAAATTCCTTGCCGGCTACAATGTCCTAGACTTCTTCCGTTATCATTGGTCAATGTCAGCAAGTGTTAAGTTTATCCCTTTTAAACCTGTGCTTTTCCCCTTCTTCACTAGTTTATATTATAAATGACATGAATCTTTCATGTAAGTACTTTTTAAAAAATGAGACCAATGTTTTTTCAAAATCCACTTACTAAGTATGTGTTAGAAATGAATGAGGCCAGGATCTGTTGGGGCCAGAGAGGGGGAAAAAGTCCTGTCCTAGAAAATGAGGCTGATGGGAGGGGACCCGGGTACAGCACAGAATAACCCAAGCCCTAGAGATGCTTCGCTGTGGCTTCTCCCAAGGGAGCGGGTTCATAGAGAGGGTGGTCTGAGAGCTGGCCCTGAAGGGTAAATTGATTTCTGACAGCGATTTGGGGAAAGGAGAAGCGAGAGCTTGAACAAGGTAGATTGGGGCGTTGTTGCAGAGGCCTTCAGTGCCAGACCCAGCAGCTTTCATTGAGAAGCCATTTGAAGAGCTTTGAGCAGTGGGAGATCTTCTCCTGGGCTGTAGATCAGGAACAGCGAGCTGGTGTGCGGGGTGGATTGGGGCGGATAGAAGGTAGATTTCAGAAACAGCATAGAAATAAGCTGTGACCCTTGGTGATTGAATGTACATCTACTGTAACTCAAGTTGAAAATGGTGCCTTTCTGAGATGCGTGATCCCTTCATACCGTGAACTGGTTTGGGAAGGGGGAGGGGGTGTGCAGTAAGTGACAGGCGGAGTTTGGTTAGTAGAATTGGAGATGCCAGGGGACCATCCAAGTGGAAAGGTAATCACCAGACAATAGGAAATGCAAAGCGGAGGCTTGAGCCTGGGCTGGACTCAGGATTCGGGATTCGGGGAGCTGTCGATGTAGAGTTGAAGCCTAGATGGGGATCAGAACTCAAGGTGGGGCTGGGGTTATAAGGAGAGAAAATGAAGGGACAGTCTCAAGAAATAAACGGTTTTTGAGGTGGGGTTTTTTTTCCCTTGAATTAAAGAAAAAGAATCAAGTGGTGTTAACAGGAAAATGTAGTTCATATCTGGGATTGGTATTTAATGGCATTTTTGACACTAAAAGGCTAAAGATTCATGTATTTTAGAAAAGTTACTTTGCCCAAGGTTATTGAGACCCTGGTCTATACCAGGCTGCCTGGATGTACGTTACCTTCTTGATTTTTGTGTTTCATCACACAAAGCCATCTTGGACTTGTAGATCCTGGTTCTCCCATGTAGGTATCTTTTTGTAGCTGTTTTCCTAATGAATCGTAAGGCAGAGCTAGTTTTACAGTTATGAGGGTACAAAATTCAAAACATGGCAGCATCCATTAAATTTCACTTGAGTGCTGTATTTCTTTTTAGCTTGAGGCTGACCAAACTGATTTTTTTTTTAAACAAAGGAGTATATATATTGAATACTTCCAGAGTTTTGAGAGAAGCATAAAAGAATTCCAGGTGGTTGAGTTTACAACCTGAGGAACATGCTTTAAAGGTTTGCTTCCAGACCCCCTACAGGTTCCCCTGTTCTGAGTCTACAGTTGGGAGTTATTTTCCAGAAGAAGAGAGCACACAGTGACACCACCCTGGGAGCTCCCCATGCGAGCCAGTGGGAAGTTTGGACAGTTTCATAACACGGCCCATTCACAATTCCCCATTGAAATGTAGAGGCAGGTCACCTTCGATGAATGCACAAAGACACTATTGTGGTCACAAGCAAGCTGCCTCAGTGAACACAATTCTTTTTATACTTAAAAAAATTTTTTTTCTTTTTCTTAAGAAAGCTAACAAGTAGGTGATGGAAACAATGACCGGAAAATAACTTTTTCTAGAACGTATACATAATGTTAAGAGACCATGGAAATGGAAGTCCAGAATTCCGAGGCCATTTCAGCAGAGGCGATGGTTACACAATCACTCTGTTGAAAGCGAAGATTTAGATGGCATTAGGAGGCTGACACACAGTAATTACTGGTCGTTCTTGTTGGCCTGCAGACAGGTGGGGGCTGGGCCTGCACCATCCCCCGCAGCACTTTCCTGTAATCTGGATGGGCGATCTTCAAACGTGTGCTTTCAAACCACTTAAATACCATATTCTTCTTCCTCTCTGGCCTTTCATTTTTCTATCGCCACAGATACTCTCCCTGTCATCCTGCCAGTGCTTGTAGATTGCTTAGAAAAAGCACCCTAAACCACCAGGCAGGGACAGAGAGGCAGTGCCTAGCAATTTTTTTCTAAAGATTGTATTTTAAATTTTTCTTAAGAGCTTAAACTGGATTTAGGGGAGGTAAAAACACATTTGCTTTGTTCCTAATCTCAAAAACCAACCCTCAAAAACAACAGCAAACAAGACCTCCCAATAACTTAAATTTTTGAAATGATGGGCTTTTTCCCCCCTTCTTAATCACATGTCTTCAGAGACCGATGAAAGAAAGATAATGCTTGACTATTATAATATTTTAAACCTGTTTAAATCTTTGCCTAGTATATTAGGACAGCTGACTTTGGGAGAGTAAAAAGCTGAGAGGCAGTTATTGGGCCCCATCCTCCTTTGTCACTGCAGCATTACTGTCTGCATTCCTTTTTATGTGAAAAAAAAAAAGAAAAATACTTGCAGGGTGTTTTTTTAGACCCTTAGCTTTAAAACAAACAAACAAAAGCCCTGGGCCTTACATATTGTATACATTCAGTTGATAGTGACAATGCTAGGTCGTACAAACATCCAGTCGGGGAGCGTTCACGAAATACTGAGCACCTGCTGATGTCAGGGTGGTGGTGACTAACGATGGGGACAGAGCCTCTTTCCTGAGCTCACAGTCTTGGAGGGGGTGACAG
Organism: Hippopotamus amphibius kiboko; assembly: GCF_030028045.1. NCBI lineage: Eukaryota > Metazoa > Chordata > Mammalia > Artiodactyla > Hippopotamidae > Hippopotamus > Hippopotamus amphibius. The sequence continues at coordinate 5,753,233 of NC_080186.1, read as the reverse complement.
GTTTGTCCCCAGAACAAAACTCTGAGCCGCGTGCCCCCTCCCCCTGCCCCAGCACCCGTCTCGCTCATCTTTCTGTCACCTGCACTCCTCAGCACAGCACCCGGCTCTTGGTTTGTGCCAAAGTACTTGCCGAGAGGATGAGAAAGCGTTATGAAGTGTATGTACACAGCGCACCAGGGGTCAGCGTGACACAGAGAGTTGACAAGTGACGTCCCCAACTTACCCTAAGCAAACAATGAATATGTGGAGTCAGGGCAAACATCGATGCTGGTAATGAGTATGGAATATTAGAGAGAGGTGATGGGGACCGGGGGCTCCAGAAACATGGCATCTGACGAGGGGGTGGAGGGGTCTGAAGTTGAGGAACTGCTGGATTCACAAAAATTGTACTGACTTTGCCTCTGTAATCCATGCCTTGCAGCTAGGCAGGACGTAAATTACTAGGCACTTCACAGGGGAGAATGTGGAGAATGCACTCTTAGTTTGCCTTTAAAAGGGAGGAGGACGCTGTCCAGGCCTCAGCCGTAGCCAGTTATCCTGCAGAACTTGATTTTTACAGGAGAATGGAAATGAGTATCTTCGTGTGTAACGATTTCTTTATTCTTGCACAAGTAATAACTGGAGAATTCATCTTCCCGGGGCCCATCCCGAAATACAGAATCCAAATAGACGCTGGGCTTGTGGGGCCATCAGGGGCCAAGTGTAGACTCTCTTGCATCATCAAAGCCTTGGGTCTTAGCGAATATTAGTGCTGCAGGTGCGAACACAGTAATTTCTGAAGTTACTTTTTTAGCTTTGGGGGTGGGCGGTGGAGACAAGCTCCACCTCAGCGCAGCCACACACTGGAAGGTGGGTTTAGCAGGAGGCTGGAAAGAGGTGTGTGTGCTTCAGCAGGTGAGGCAGTTCTGCTGTGCAGCTGTCAGCCCCTTGGGAGGATGCCTGCCTCGGCTGGTGACAGACTTGTCTCATTGGCTGAAAACCTCTCACATCTTGGATTAGTATTTACCTCCGCTTCCCCCCCAAAATAAAAAAGGATTTTTAATGTTTGTGTTTAAGTACCCTTGTGATTAATTCTGCGTTTAAGCACCCTCATGATAAGTAAGAACTAGGTGTAAAGTCGTCAGAATTGAGTGGATGTCTGTCACGGAATGTTTCTACTCCACAGTCCCCGAAATTCTCTCACCGTGGTGAGTTCTGCGCCTTTCGGGGTGCCCCTCTACTCTCTCACCTCCTCTGTATCCCTCTAGGGAATGGAAGTCACTGGTTGACCGCGCATCCCTGGGCTTCACGCGTTTGAAGACCTCCCAGAATAAGGCACAATGTCCACGGCAGGCGTCGCTGCTCAGGAGATCAGAGTCCCGTTGAAGACTGGGTTTCTGCATGATGGCCAAGCCCTAGGGCACCTGAAGGTCTGCTGGGGTGGCCGCAGTGAGTTTGAGAAGTAAGTGTAGGACCTGGGACCACCGGAGCCTGAGTGCTCGATGTCCGAGTGAGGGAGGGGACACAATCGCTATCTCTTTGTGACCAAGATGTCCATCCTCTCCTTTCAGCGGCTTTTTACACATCGACCCCATAACCATGGCCTACAGTCTGAACTCCACGGCGCAGGAGCACCTAACATCCATCGGTAAGTGTCCTGGAAGCCGGCGCGCCCCTGGCGTCTGGGGAGGAAGGTGGCAGCCCCCCGCCGGAGCTTGTCCTCCAGGGTTGCTTTCTGAACGAGGAAATGACCTGCACCGTTTCCGACAGGAGCCTGACCCCTAGTGGCGACAGATGCTGGAGATAACGGCCTGGTGCCGCAGCTGCGTCACTAGGTGTCCCTGCGGAGGTGCGAGCTCCCAGCCAGGAGGCATAGCAACGCAGGAACCAGGGGCAGGCTCTCGCCTTCCTTACTAGCCTCGAAGCCTGTCTGAAAGTGGCAGAGTCGTAGGAATACTGACAAAAGCGTACAAGAGCGTGTGTGTGTTAGTCTTTGTAACCTGAACACTGCGTTCCTTAGGCTTTTGTCAAGGCGGCTTGTCCCCTCGCGGGCGAGTGGCTGGCTTGCGGTGTCCCGAGCGGCGGGGCGAGGCTTCGGCTCATCCAGGCCCCACCCCCGCGTGTCCCCCGGGGCCCGTCTATGAGAGCCCGGCTGGGCCAGCCTGGCACCCGCGTAAATGACATGCTGCTCACCTGTGCGGATTTCGCGCGCGTCACAGAACCTGTCCGGGGCGTGTGGGCGTGCGCCGCGCACTTGTCCAAGGCAGATAGAAGAGATAATTTGTCCTTTGAACCAGATCAGGTGCGTTCCCCACCTCGGGCCCTAGTTACACCCTCGGCGCTCGTCTGGGTGTGCTCGGTGTTCCAGCGGCCGGGTGTTTGGCCAGGAGCGGCGGGGCGGAAGGCGGCGGGAGCGCGGGCCGCTGGGGCGAGCGCGGTCGGTCCAGGGTAACCTGTCGTGTTCCTTGCAGGGCGCGTTTCCAGGTCCGCGCCGCTGCACGGCAGCCACCTTGCAGAGCATGGCCCCCACCTTGCAGAACACGGCCCCTCCCCCAAGTCCCGCCTGCCCCCCCTCATCATCCCCCCGAGCGAAGGCTGGGGGCAGCAGGAGGAGGACCGTGTGGCCTGTGGATTGAAGAAGCTGGCGGTGAACGGGGTCTGCGCCTCCACGCCCCCGCTCACCCCCATCAAGACGCCCCCGTCCTTCTTCCCCGGCGGCGTGGCTCCCTGCGAGCGCGGCTCCAGGCCCCTGCCGCCGCTGCCCATCTCCGAGGACCTCTCCCTGGACGAGACGGACTGCGAGGTCGAGTTTCTGACCAGCTCAGACACGGACTTCCTTCTAGAAGACTGCGCGCTCTCCGACCTCAGACCCGACGGCCCCGGCAGGCGCAGCTTCCGAGGGTGCGGACAGATCAACTACGCGTATTTCGACACCCCGGCCGTCTCTGCCGCAGATCTCAGCCAGGAGCCTGACCAGGCGGCCGGGGGGCCGAGCGCCAACCCCGCTCCGCCCCAGGCCCACCGGAGACTAAGGAGGTCTCATTCGGGCCCCGCGGGGTCCTTCAACAAGCCGGCCATTAGGATCTCCAGCTACGTGCACAGGGCTTCTCCCAACTCCGACGACGACAAGCCCGAGGTGCCCCCTCGGGTCCCCATCCCTCCCCGGCCGGCCAAGCCGGACTACAGACGGTGGTCGGCTGAAGTCACTTCCAGCACCTACAGCGACGAGGACAGGCCCCCCAAAGTCCCGCCGAGAGAGCCCTTGTCCCGGAGTAACTCCCGCACCCCGAGCCCCAAAAGTCTCCCGTCTTACCTCAATGGGGTCATGCCCCCCACGCAGAGCTTTGCCCCCGACCCCAAGTACGTAAGCAGCAAAGCCCTGCAGAGACAGCACAGTGAGGGGGCCACCAGTAAGGTCCCCTGTATCCTGCCTATCATTGAAAACGGGAAGAAGGTGAGCTCGACGCACTATTACCTGCTCCCCGAGAGGCCACCCTACCTGGACAAATATGAAAAGTTTTTTAGGGAAGCAGAAGAAACACACACGAGCACCCCCATCCAGCCCCTCCCTGCCGACGGCAGTGTCGTTTTGGCCCCAGAAAAGCTGGACTCGAGACCAAGAGTGGATCTGGGAGGCCACGCAAAGCGCAAACATTTTTCCTACGTGGTTTCTCCTTAGACCCTGGGGTCCAGGCTCAGTGGAGATGCCATGGGAGCCAGCAGTTCTGCAGTTCTCCCTCTGCATCTCGGTTCACAGGTAAACGGTGCAGATCGCAGGGGTCAGAGAGTCGAACTCTCCGTCTTAAAGAGAAGGGTTTAGAGGGCTGTGAGGTGCTGTCGTGCTAGCGTCAGAGAAGTCTGCTCAAGTCTGATTTAAAGATGTGATGCAGGGAGAAAGTCTGGGGACACTTGTGTATGTGCGCACATTGTACACCTGTATCTACACCTTGGTAGAATCATAGACCCTAGTTGCAAGTTAACCAGGTAGTTACTGTCTTAGAGTAATATATGTTTAGAATGATAAAAACTCAAGCTGGAGGATGCTCCTGACAGACTGAAAATTGAACAAATGGAAGAGAATGCAGTATTGTTTAGATCAAAACCAAGAAAAAAAAAGGCTATTTTTGCTTACTAAGTTTGAAGATTTCTGGCTCTGAGGCCTGTTCTATTTTTGTTTCATTTATTTTTGCAAGCAGTTTTTCCACAGAGGGCAGGCCACTCGTTCTTTCCGTGACTCAGCCTGCTTCATTTAAATCATCACAGGACCTAGATCCTTTAGGTCTGGCTGTCTGTTCTGTCGAGGGGAGGGATGGCCGCATATTTGGTACCGTATTTTCACCGGTCCATGTCTCACATCTTGAAAAATGGAAGGAAGGTAACAGAAGTAGTCAGTCATTTTTCCCTACCATTCCTGCTCTCTTCCACCCACCCCCCGGAAATGCAGGACGCTTGTGGGAGAGCAAACTAAAGTCTTCACCAGTGCTGAGGACATCAGATGAAGCAGTAATGAAACATTTAGCAGTGTGGTTGAGAGGAGCTGTGTGGGGACGTGTGTTGTGGTTTGTGTTTTGTTTTATTTTGTTTTTTGTCTTGGGTTTTTCTCCTCCCCCTTTTTTAGACTGTATAAATAAACAAATACAACACAAGCTGGCCTTGTGTTGCTGGTTCCTCTTCAGTATTTCCTGGGGATTGTTTGCTTTTTAAGTAAAACACTTCTGACCAACAGCCCAGTATGTCTTAAGAGCAGAGGTCGCATCAGCGTCTGCCTCGGAAACCCTCAAGGCTGGCTGCTCCGCTCGGATTTGGTGAGACACAGAGCTCGCATTCCCATTTTCACAGGCTTCGCTGTATTTATCTTGTGTAGAGCCGCACAAAGGAGATGGTGCTCAGTAACAGAAGTACCTTACTACAACGTTCTTCACGTTAAACAAGCTGTTTACAGTTTAAACTGCTGAGTGATGTTATTTGAGCTATTTAAAGCTTATATTTTAGTATGAACTAAATGAAGGTTAAAACATGCTTTAGAAAAAATGCACTGATGTCTGCATTTCTGTGTACAGTATTGGACAAAGGATTTTATTCATTTTTGTTGCATTATTTTGAATATTGTCTTTTCATTTTAATAAAGTTATAATACTTATTTATGACACCGTTAATAATGTTTCTTGCCTACACTTATAAAATTTTGTGTCTCGAGCAATACAACAACATGACCATTTTTAAGCACAAAGGGAAGATTTTGTGCAGTCTAATATACACTTGAAATTTACCATCATTCCCTAAAATGACAAATAATTTAAGCAATTTACATTTTAGTAGTATACAAACTGTGAAAATGAGCTGTTTGTATCTACCTATAGCTATTAAGAAGGTGCATTTGAAATGATGCTGGTTTGTTGCTGTGGAAACAGATTCCATCTGGGGAGGGGCGTCCCCATCAAGGGGGCGGTAACAGGAAGGAGCCAGCTCTGATGTGGACCTGGTGGACCTGGTGTGTCTAGATTGCCCTGGGCCCTTGGGGAGGCTCTGCTTCTTGCTTGAGGCCAGCAAAGGAAGCCCAGCCTGCCCCCCCAACTCACGGAGTCACAGCTTTGGGAGGTGGGAGGAGGCTGGGATGCTTTCGGGGAGGGGGAGGCGCCTGTCTGGTGTCGCCTGGCCCTTCACCTGGTTCTCTTCCCTTTGTCGCTGAAATCCAGCTGCTGCCCCCCGCCCTTGACACTCCCCAGCTTCCCCAGGTAATGACAAAGCTCTCCATGACCTTAACTGCACCCCTGCCTATGCTTGGTTCCCTCCAGAGTCAAGAGTGAGGACTCGGAAATGGAAGATCTGGGCTGAAAGTGCAACTCCAGCTCTTTCTAATGAGGTGTTGGGCAGATTCTTCAAAATCTCTGTACCTCAGTTTTCTCATTGGTAAAACTGGGGGGGGGGGGTATGACATCTGCGATAGGGAATTATCTGTGACATCAGCGTATAAAGCAGTACCTGGTGCACAGTGAGGCCCCTCCGTCAGTGGATTTTGTGATTCTCTACTGCTCATCCTCTCCCCAAAAGCTGGGTGTGATCTCTGGCATTTGACAGATGAAGAAATGGGTCTGAGTTCATTCAACAGACATTTGTTGAATAACTACCACGTGCTAGATCCTCGGGAAACACACCCAGGCCCTTACGGAATTTGAAACAGCACATAATGACCATTTGTGATAAAGGAATGAACAGTGCTGGTGAGAGAATGACAAAGGGGCCCCCACCTCTCAGAGCTGATAAGATCTGAAGGGCTGGAATCTGAGCCAAAGGAGGCAGAGTGAACTGGGAGGGGCAGCAGAGCCCCCAAGGCTGGAGGAAAGCTGGGTGTTTTCCAGAGGCCGGAAGTTACCCAGTGAGATGGACAAGGGGAAAGGGTAGTAGATGCCACTCTAAGGTCTAAGCAGGGGATGGATGGACGGGATGTGTTTTAAAAAGACCAGTGGCTGTTGTATGGAGAACCGATTGGAAACGGGGAGACTTCAGGACAGAGGCTGCCTGAACTGAGATCTGAGTGTCGGACGGTGGAGATGGAGAAAAACTGGCTTTGCAGACACTTGGAGGTAGACGCAGCAGGTTGGGGAACCTCAGGTGGGAGGCAGACCCAGGTGTGTGGCCGGGGCCACCTTGCGTGTCCCCAGCTGCGGGGGCTCCTGGGCATGGCACTGATACCACGCCCCCTGCAGCTCCTGTTTGATGCTTTTCTCCCTCTGCACTGCCTTTTCTTTGTACTGCGATCAAGACCATCTTTCATTCATTGCATATATGCTTCCTTCTCACCTTCATGCTGTTCCTTGACTTTGCGAGACTATTATCTTTTCCAGTTTCTCCCCGGACAGTGCCGCTAGCGACCAGAACGCTCTCCACAGCACCATTTGCCAACTTGTTCCCCGGCCAGCACACAAAGCAGATGGAATTCCAAGTGCTCCCCTGGCCTGAGGCAGCCCTGGGCCTGCTCTCTTGGTGTTGATAAGACCGTTACCAGGAGGAGACAGCCGGCTATTAGCTGCCACTGAATGCACTGTTGAGTCCTCTCTTAAAGACAGGTCTTAACCAGTAACAAAGCTGTGGCCTAAAGTCAGGAAGTGGAGGCTCATCTCAACCTCCCACATCCTCCAGGAAGGAGTCCCCGAGCTTCCCTTCCTCATCAATGGGAGACCACGGCAGAGCAGGGCCCAGCCCTAAGCAAACAGAAGGAATTCATTATTAGGGACTGTTTCATGGTAGAAAGCAGAAGCTAAGTTCAAGAGGACTCCTTTGTAAGTCAACCCAAAATCTGGATAATATTAAATTCCAAGTCTCTCTAGGCTGCAGTAATCAAGTGTGCATTGCCGACCTTACTAAATTCCACATTCTAATGGAAGTTTAATCTTGTTTACATGTTGCTTATTTCTCTGTAGGGCTTAAGGGATGTCTTAACTATGTTATGAAAAGATCTTTAAGAGGATGTTTCTTCAATGCTAGGGGCCCTAGTCAAAACAAGAGAGGCATAGATTTTTTCTAGCACAATTCATAGAGAAAAGAGAACTACATCTGCCTACTGGTTCAAGAATCAAAATATATATTAAGCTATTCTCTGAGTTTTTTTTTTTTTTCCTCTTTTTTAATTTTTTGGCCACACTGCATGCGCCTTGCAGGATCTTAGTTCCCCAACCAGGGATCGAACCCGTGTCCCCTGCAGTGGAAGCAGGGAGTCTTAATCACTGGACCACCAGGGAAGTCTCTCTATTTCAGTTCTTAATTTCATCACATAATTTACTATTTTAGGGTATAAGGAGACTTTTTCTTAAAAATGAGCTCCTAGCATGGTTATTTTATACGTAGCTTTTTCTTTTTCTTTTTTTGCTTCTCATTTTGAGATTAATTATAGATTCAAAAGTTTCAAAAACAGTACAGAGAGGTCCCCTGTACCCATTACCCACATTTCCCCAATGCTAATGTATAATCACAGTCCATTATCAAAACCAGGAAATTCACATTGCCACAACACTCATATATATACACAGTATTTTATTTAGCAATAGTTACTATCAAAATGGACTTAGGTCCTACTTTTTAAAATTAACTTAGAAATTCATTTTAGCATTCTGTTAGGTATTTTGTGAAAAGCTAAAAAAGCTTTACAAATATACTGCCATTTCTACATTATGGCAATTGAGAATGTAAAACTGACTCATGTTGATTTTGGTTTGATAAGATTTTCCGCAAGATTAGTTTGCATTAGCGCTAGTATAGGTATTACTTCAAACTTGGAGGGTTCGGGAATGATTTTTTCCTTTAAAGGCCTTCAGATAGACAGGTTAAGGTTCCATACCTTTGAATCTGATATATGTAACAAACCAGGAGGCAAACTGTGAATTTCTAATCCAGTACTAAGACTTCGGGGGAGTACGGATTCGTGATCTTAACAAAATAAGCTTGGGGACTTCCCTGGTGGCGCAGTGGGTAAGACTCTGAGCTCCCAATGCAGGGGGCCCAGGTTTGATCCCCGGTCGGGGAACTAGATGCCACATGCATGCTGCAACTAAGAGTTCACATGCCACAACTAAGGAGGCTGCCTGCTGCAACTAAGGCCTGGTACAACTAAATAAATAAATTAATATTTAAAAAAAAAGAAAAAAGAATATAAGCTTGGGTCAAACTAAAATACACTCAGAGACTTGTTTGCTTTGCAGACTAGACCATTTGACAAATGTTCTGACTCTTTTCCTCTCCACATTCAAATCAGACACCTTTTAAGAGACGTTTTGGGGGTTGATTTGGGGAAAGTAGAGGAGAGGATAGGGTAGAACGTTCAAGTGCATCTGAAGTTGGCTAACCTCTCCTTTTACTAAGTGAAGTAATGTAACTCAAGCATGTCTAATGCAGTCTGCGGGTGTGAATTTTCATGCTTGCTTTTCACTTGAATGTATCAGACTTTAAGATACTTCTGCCTAAGCCCGCCCAGATCTGTTACTAGAGCATGTTTAAACAAGCTCACCTTGGCTTTCACGTGATCTGAAAGCCGGAATTCAGTGGCAAACGTAGGTATAGTGTGTATGTTTTCCTGCACCTAAGGAAATGCTTTCACATCAGAGCAGCCCTTGACGGCCCTTTGTTCCTCAGGTCCATGGCCACCTGTCAGGGCCGCAGGTGGGGTTTGGGATGGAGAGGGGGTTGGGGATGGTCGAGAAGGTTTCCCTGCCTAGAAAGAGAGCTACTGGCAGGCCATAGGGCATACACATGGGCATCCTTCACCCTGTGATCCCATAAAATGGCCAGGAACCCCAAGCAAGCCCACCTGTTGCAAGTTCTCTAAAACAGCAACCATGATGGCATGTAAATCTGCTCTTCCCTCCAAAAGGGCGAGGAGCAGGGGGAACCAGCTGGTTATAAGCAAGAGACCAGTCCTTGGGAATGCATGAGTACTTGTCATCTTGACTTTGTGCTCTGATGGAGAAAGGCAGCACCTTCATTCCTTGGAAATAACTTTGGATCCATGTCAAAGAAACATCTTAATCACATGCTTCTTGCGTGTTTCTTCATTTCACAGTCATGAGGGATTAGCCCAGCGCCTCCCCCAGGACTGCGTGACTTCTGTACACTCCCCTCTTGTGTAAGGCGGGATGAGTCTGTCTGTCTGGCCTGAGTCCTGAGCAGCCCTGGGCTCAGCGCACAGGAAGCTGTATTCGGCCTGTGCCAGCTTCCCGGCTGCACTGGGGTTCTTGCAGGCACTAGTGTCCTGTACACAGTTTTCTGTCTAGTAACCGATCACAGTTCTTGGCTAAACAGAAGCCGGGGCCAGATGCTGGGGTTCAGGTCGGCCTGGGAGCCCGGCTGAGGGCACCCACAGAAGCCCAGACGCATGATAAGACTTGTCTACACATCATCCTGGCCCCGGAGCCTCTAATTACACGTCTGGGGCTCGCGGGAGCCCAGGTGGCCCGGCTCACATGATCCCAGAACTGTGAAGATAGTGCGGGCACAGTTCTCACTGCCCGCGCAGCCCCGTGCGTCATTTCAATCCGAATTACCACCACTGCCTTCCAAAGACAACAAGAGATCATTTAGCAGGCAGCTCTTCTCCAGGCACTGCCACAATTTTATCCTCCCATCAAGGTTCCAAGCTCTACCTTTTTGGTCTTTCCAGCTCAACTTTCCCTCTGCTCCCTAACTTGGCACAGCAGAAAACTGCTGGGCATTGCAGTAGAGTCAGTGCAGAAAAGAATCACGTCGGGTCCCCAAGCGGCTGTGTTTTCCTCCACACAAAGTAGCTTGGGCCTGTGAGGTGGCTCGTGGGATGCCACTTTGACTGATGGAAGCTGTTCCTGCATTTCTTTGACCATCTTAACAACCACTGGTCATCAGAAACTTGCCATTTACCAGGGGCTGTGCTGGACACACAGAAATCTCGTGTGAAGCCGTCAGCATCTGCCTTACAACCAAGTGACCTGGTTCAAAAGAAAAGACACTTGGGGGCTTCCCTGGTGGTGCAGTGGTTAAGAATCCACCTGCCAATGCAGGGGACACGGCTTTGATCCCTGGCTCGGGGAGATCCCACATGCCTCGGAGCAACTAAGCTTACGCGCCATATCTACTGAGCCTGCGCTCTAGAGCCCTCGAGCCACAACTACTGAGCCCACACACCGCAACCACTGAAGCCCGAGTACCTAAAGCCCGAGTTCTGCAACAAGAGAAGTCAGCTCAATGAGAAGCTGGCGCACTGCAAAGAAGGGTAGCCCCCGCTCTCCACAACTACAGAAAGGCTGCGGGCAGCAACAAAGACCCAGTGCAGCCAATAAAAAATAAACAAACAAACAAACAAAATAAAATAAAAATTAAAAAAAAATAAAATTAAACCTTTAAAAAAAAAAAGACACTTGGGACTTCCGGGGTGATCCAGTGGTTAGGACTCTGCACTTCTACTGCTGGGGTGGGGGTGGGGGGGGGGGTGGGGGGGGTGCAGCGCAGGTTCGATCCCTGGTCAGGGAACTAGGACCCCACATGCAGCATGGCGCTGCCAAAAAGAAAGAAAAAAGAAAAGACTCTTGTACAGAGCTACAAGAGAAAGTCACTGTCACTGGGACCAAAATCTCGACTGGCACATGCCTGTCAGCGGCTTCTTGAGGAAAGAAAACTGCATCGTGGGAGCAGGTAACACAACAGGGGCTGACCCTGTCATCTGTCAGCTGTGTGGGAGGGTTTTGGGGACAGCAGCCAGAAATCTGTATTTGTTTTTGTTTTCAAAGCTACGGTTTTTTTTTTCCCCTTCCAAGCTCCCTGGATGCTGAGTCAGCGCAATTGTTCCTTTTGTAAGAATCCACACACTGTATTTTTAATTTTTTTTTAAGATTTATTTTTGATGTGGACCATTTTTAAAGTCCTCATTGAATCTGTTACAATATTACTTCTGTTTTATGTTTTGGTTTTTTGGCCACAAGGCATGTGAGATCCCAGCTCCCCAACTAGGGATCAAACCCACACCCCCTGCACTGGAAGGTGAAGTCTCAACCACTGGACCACCAAGGAAGCCCTCACACACTTTAATGGTAATGAACAGATTGGCACTTATCTGGTCATTGATAAGGATCTTATAAAGAAATTTATTTACCAAACTGAAATCATTTTTTTAAATTTAATTTTTATTAAATAAATTAGTGATATTAAAGTTTATTGGGGTATAGTTGATTTAGATATGGTACCCATATACAATGGAATGTTACTCAGCCATAAAAAAGCACAAAATAATGCCATTTGCAGCAACATGGATGGACCTAGGGATTGTCATACTGAGAGAAGTAAGTCAGACAGAGAAAGACAAATATTATATGATATCACTTATATGTGGAATTTAAAAAAAGGCTACAAATGAGACTTCCCTGGTGGCACAGTGGTTAAGAATCCACCTGCCAATGCAGGGGACACGGGTTCAAGCCCTGGTCCAGGAAGATCCCACATGCCACGGAGCAACTAAGCCCATGAGCCACAACTACTGAAGCCTACGTGCCTAGCCTGTGCTCCACAAGAGAAACCACCGCAATGAGAAGCCTGTGCACCGCAACAAAGAGTAGCCCCTGCTCACTGCAACTAGAGAAAGCCCATGCAGCAACGAAGACCCAACACAGCCAAGGAATACATTAATTTTTTTAAAAAAGGCTACAAATGAACTTATCTACAAAACAGAAACAGAGTTACAGATGTAGAAAATAAACTTAAGGTTACTGGTGAGCAAGGATGGGAGGGATAAATTGGAAGATTGGGATTGACACATACACACGACTATATATAAAATAAATAACTAATAAGAACCTACTGTATAGCACAGGGAATTCGACTCAATACTCTGTAATGACCTATATGGGAAAAGAATCTAAAACAGAGCGGATATATGTATAACTGATTCACTTTTCTGTACACCTGAAATCCTCATTTTAAATGTTTTCCTCTAAAACCTGAAGTATCCGTTTACAGACATCTATTCATGTCTTTTTTTTTTTCCTCTTAAAGCGTATTCTTAATGATTCCATGTATTCAGTAATCCTAAAAGGACAGGATTCTGGACACAAAGTTTTCTCTGAACAGCCTTATAGGCAAAAAGAGGTGTTACCATCCCACCCGGCGTGCATTATAATTCTGGCCTTGCTTAATCCCCACCCAAATGCCCATTTCCAGCTATACAACTCATATTATTCTTTGTGAATCATACACAAATGCCACACCCTGAGTTGCACATAAAACTTTGCTGTATTATTTATACATCAGTGTGTACGGACACAAGCTCTGACTGACTTAGAGGCCCATTTATATTTTCCTGGAATTATTTATTACCTGGTAACTGGTTCTAGGTGGGAAAGTTTCCTTCTAAAATTTTATAGCCTAATTTTGAGGATTTCAACTCCTCTTCCGGTTACAAGTCCTGATGTTGGCAGGTCTTTTTCCTTAAAGTTTATTGTTGTTGTTTTTAATTGTTATTTATTTTTTATTTATTTACTTATTTTTGGCTGTGTTGGTCTTTGTTGCTGCGCTTGGGCTTTCTCTAGTTGCAGTGAGTGGGGAATACTCTTCATCGCGGTGCATAGGCTTCTCATTGCAGTGGCTTTTCTTGTTGCGGAGCACGGGCTCTAGGTGCATGAGCTTCAGTAGTTGTGGCTCATGGGCTCTAGAGCACAAGCTCAGTAGTTGTGGCATGCGGGCTTACTTGCTCCTCAACATGTGGGATCTTCCTGGACCAGGGATCAAACCTGTGTCCCCTGCATTGGCAGGAGGATTCTTAACCACTGTGCCACCAGGGAAGTCCTCATTAAAGTATGAACCACAGCCAGGACAAGCTACGCTGTATTTTCTGGAGTGGTGCAGAGCCCCTAGTTTGTGGCTCATAACCAGGGACGTGACTAGAGTTGTGGGGAGTCCATCCATGGCCCAACGCACGTGGGCCTCCTGCCTCCCTGCTTAGACCTCCTGAGATCTCCTAAAATTAAGAATAAATCTAGGGATTCCCTGGCAGTCCAGTGGTTAGGACTCCACGCTTTCACTGCTATTGGCCCAGGGTTCAGTCCCTGGTTGGGAAACCAAGATCCTGCAAGCTGTGTGGTGCAGACAAGAAGAATAAGGAAAAAAAAAAAAAGGATACATCTATAAGTACAAACCAAAAATGTCTATCGTTGTACTGGACTGTTTCAGGAATTCATGAAACATACAGAGCAGATAGGTGTGGTCCGGTGGAGAAATAGCATCAAAGGAAAAGGAAGGTTAAAATATTCACAGGCAATGACTTCTGTGAAAGCAGTTCCAAGAGTTCTGAGAAAGTTCTGTTTATGGAAACAGAACAGGAAGCAGCCCTGGGGCAGTAGTCAGGGTGATTATCTGGGGAACTACTTTCAGAGTATCTGCTGGCCAGAGGCCCCGCCCCCTCCCCTGTGCTGAACCGTGCCATTGAGTGTCTGCTTCCAGGCTAGAGTATTAGTGTCCGAGAGACAGGCAAGGCCCCAGGGGGCAGGAAATCTCCACGTGGGATGGAAAGCCCTTCCCTATGGAGAGGACCCATCCCCACAGCACACCCCGTCCAGAAGCATGGACCCTTCCTCTTCCAAGCACATGTGATCAGAGCCTGGATCCACAGACAGCAGAATGGGGGTTTCAAACACAAATATCAGCATAAAATTAAAAATCACCAAATATCTGAAAACAAATTAATGTCAAGAAGAGAACAAAAGTCTATAAACAGCGACCAGCACCCATGCAAAGATTTCACAAAGCAAACATGTGAAAATAATCCTCAGAGATTAGACACAATATTACATGACACAAAAACAAGGTATTATGGAAAAAACCCAAGGAACAGAAAATGTGAAGAAAAGTAAAGAGGCATTTAGAATCTGAGGAGACAGGAACAGAGAGTGGCATGAAAGAAATAATTAAAACACAATAGAAGGGACTTCCCTGGTGGTGCAGTGGTTAAGAATCCAGCTGCCTGTGCAGGGGACAGGGGTTCGATCCCTGGTCCGGGAAGATCCCACATGCCGTGGAGCAACTAAGCCCGTGTGCCACAACTACTGAAGCCCGCGCACCTAGAGCCTGTGCTCCACAACAAGAGAAGCCAATGAAATGAGAAGCCCGTGCACTGCAACGAAGTGTAGCCCCCGCTCGCCACAACTAGAGAAAGCCTGCATGCAGCAACGAAGACCCAACACAGCCAAAAATAAATAAAAATTTTAAAAAATAAATAAGAAAATAGAAGAAAATTTCCCAGATCTGAAGAAAGATGACAGGTTTTCATGCGGAAAGGGCCCTCAAGTGACAAATGTTTTACTTGGAAATAAGACACATCCACACACATTTCCCAAAACTTCAGAATACCAAGGGAAATGAAAACAAAACAGAACAGAACAAAACAACCCTTTCCAAAGGAAAATAAGCAGAACGTTACCTACGAAGAAGTAAGAATTATATGAGCCTCAGCGACACAGGATGCTGGAAGAAAATGCAGCAATATCATCAAGGTTCTAAGAAACAATGACTTTGAACCCAGAGTCCTGTACTCAGCCAAATTAGCATTCAGGTGAAAGGTCACGATGACATATTTGGGGCACAGAAACCTTAGGAAGTGTGTCACTCTCAGATTTGCTCTCTAAAGGAATTTCTCAAGGATTGCAACACAGCAAGACAGAAAGAATCCCAGGAGGAAGCTGTGGTATCCAATGGGCAGTGGCAAACAGGGAAGCCATTACAGCTTATAGTGAAGTTTAAATAATTTTTATGCACGCTCATGCATAGCTAAAAAATGAATAATAATAGAGAACAAAGATCCCTAATTCAAGAGAAGGAGAATGAGGAGGGAAGGGAAAACAGACTCAGGTGTTTGTCTTTTTTGGAGGAGAGGACAGAATTGACTAATTCTGGATATTATTGAATACTATTAGTGCACATGAGAAATCTAGAGGAGGGACTCCCCTGGTGGTCCAGTGGGCACGACTCCACGCTTTCAGTGCAGGGGGCCCCGGGTTCGATCCCTGGTCGGGGAACTAGATCCGGCATGTATGCCACAACTGAGTTTACGTGCTGCAACTAAAAGATCTCACGTGCCAAAACAAAGATCCTGTGTGCCACAACTAAGACCTGGTGGCACCTAAATAAGTAAGTAAATAAATAAATAAATAAATAAGAAGAGTCAGGGTCCCTAGGAAACCATTAAAAATGAGTTGTAAAATATAGAGAGTGGCATGGGAATTAAAAAAAAAAATCTAGAGGATAGGAGAAGTTGATTTCTGAAGTAGGTTCCCACTTCTCCATTCTGTGCCCACTGAATAAATCTTGTGCTGCTCCAGTCTCAAAAAAAAAAGAAAAAAAAATCTAGAGGATAAGTTCCACCTCAGGTAATAGCACAGAAGCTTGTATCAGATTAACTCATTCTGCTTATGACAATTAAAAACTCGGGAAAAATATAAAAAACAACTATGTGAAGGTACAGTGCCCTAGAAGGAAGGAATCTAGGGGTCATCCACGCGTAGCCAGCTTTCCCTGAGAGTGTTCCTTAATTCTCTCCGCACACAAGAAACAGAGTGCAAACAGAAAGTGGCCGTCTTACAGGCCTGAAAAGACAGAGTTGGATTTCAGGGCTGCCAGAGTAGCTGGGAACTGAGGGAGGGCAGATCCTGAAAGGAGGAAGCTTCCAAATCTGTGCACAGACACCCCTTCAATCCTTGGCTGTCTCCCAAACTGTGCACGTACAGGTCACGCCTCCAAGGAGCCCGGCTGAAAGTGACAACTGGAGGGGCAAAGGACTAAGCAGAGATTTCAGCAGCTGCTCAACTGCAGACACAGACTGTGGAATTCAAATCCACCCAAGTTCAAGGTAAGTCCCTGGGGCTTACTACTAAAATCCCAGAAGGGCCATGTTTTAGAAGTGAGGCCCACATCCCAGACTGAGGGCAAAACTGAAATAAACCTACCCTAACAAAGCCTAGAAATAAGCTGCCACAGAATCAAGGTTATCTGCCAGTAATTTAACTGCCTTCTAGAACAAAGTTCATCACTTTTCAGAGGAAGATGACAGAAACCACTGCATTACAGTGTATCACCCATAATGTTCAGCATATGATCAGAATTTACGAGACACACAAAGAAGCAGCAGAGTGCATCCTATAATCAAGAGAAAAAAAGCAGTCAATAGGATCAGACTCACAGATAAGCCAGATGCTAGAATTAGCGAAGACTCAAAAATAATTATTATAAATATGTTAAAAATTTGACAGGAAAAGATGGATATAATGGGTAAAGATGTAGGGATGATTTTTTAGGAATGATATAAAAACACTAAATAGAACAAAATATAAATCTTAGACCTGAAAAATGCTATATCTGAAAAAAAATTTAGGAGATTGATAGATTGGATACTGCAAAAGAAAGGATCATAATGTGAAGATAAAAACAGGTAAGCAGACGGTATTCAAACTACAGCACAAAAAAGAAAAAAGAATGGAAAATTGTCTCAGGTAGGATAGCCAAAATTGGAGGTACAGCTTCTAAAACACTTGAAGAAAAAGAAAATGAAGCTTTAAGAGAATGATCAATCCAAGAAATGGTAAGAAGGAGGAGAAATTTAACATGAAAAATTATGATAAAAAGCAAACATAAAATAAGATAGCAAGAATAAGTCAAAACATTTCAGTAATCACAAAAGGGGAATGAATTAAATTCCCATTTACACTCTTTGACATAAATTGCAGCAATATCCTTTTAGATCCATCTCCTAGAGTAAAGGAAATAAAAGCAAAAATAGACAAATGGGACCTAAATAAACTTAGAAGCTTTTGCACAGCAAAGGAAATCATAAACAAACAAAAAACCTACAGAATGGGAGAAAATATTTGCAAACGATGCAACCCACAAGGGATTAACTTCCAAAACATGCAAACAGCCCATACAGCTCAATACCAAAAAAAAAAAAAAAAAAAAAAAGAAAAAGAAAAGAAAAGAAAAACAACCCAATCAAAAAATGGGCAGAAGTGGGCAGAAGACCTAAATGACATTTCTCCAAAGAAACATACAGATGACCAACAGGTACATGAAAAAATGTTCAACATCGATAATTATTAGAGAAATGCAAATCAAAACTACAATGACGTATCACCTTACTCTGGTCAGAATGGCCATCATCAAAAAGTCTACAAATAATAAATGCTGGAGACAGTGTGGAGAAAAAGGAACCTCTTGCACTGGTGGTGGGAATGTAAAATAGCAGCCACTATGGAGAACAGTATGGAGATTCCTTAAAAAACTAACAATAGATTTACCATATGACCCAGCAATCCCACTCCTGGGCCTATATCCAAAGAGAACTATAATTTGAAAAAAAAATACACACACACACACAATGGAATGTTACTCAGCCATAAAAAACAATGAAATAATGCCATTTGAAGCAACATGGCTGGACCTAGAGATTATCACACTAAGTGAAGTAAGGCAGACAGAGAAAAGCAAATATCATATGCTATCACTTATATGTGGAATAAAAAAAAAGATAGAAATGAACTTATTTACAAAACAGAAATAGACCCACAGACATAGAAAACAAACTTATGGTTACCAAAGGGGAAGAGCAGGGGAGGGGTAAATTAGGAGGTTAGGATTAACATATATATAACACACTACTATATATAAAATAGATAGCCAACAAGGACCTACTATACAGCACAGGAAACTATACTTAATATTCTGTAATAACCTTTAAGAGAAAAGAATCTGAAAAAGAACATATATATAGAGAGAGATATATAGATATATATCTCTCTATATATATATCTGAATCATTGTGCTATACACCTAACAGGACATTGCAAATCAACTATACTTCAATAAAATAAATTAAAAAAAAACAAACAACAAAAACAACAACTAAAAAGATAAGGGTAACAAAAAGAAAGAGACTTTCAGATTAACTTAACAAACAAACTGATATGTTATTCACAGAAGACATGTAAAAAGAAGGTTATATATTGGTTGGACTGCTTTGAATACAAATAACAGAAACATCAACTAATGGTGGCTAACAAAGTGGGTTTATTTTTCTTGTAGAAGCCTGGAAGTACGTGGCTGCTGGCATTGGTTCAACAGTGTAGGGGTGGTATTTCAGTAATTCTCTTGGCCTTTTCTTCATGGTCACAGAATGGCTGCCAAGGCTTCAGGCATTACATCCACATTGAAGGCAGAAAGGGGAGAAAAGCAACACTGGTCACACGGCTTCCTTTTTCGGGAAAAGCAAAAATCTTCCCAGAACTCTCAACAGACTTCTGCTGGTGTTTCAGTAATCAAAACTGTTGTCAGCTGGCATGAGAGGAGGTCACCCCAGCTTATTTAGTAAAGGTAGACAAGAGATAAGGGATTTCAAAATGAATGTTCCATAGCCAGTGAATAGTGTCTCACACAGGTTCAAAATACAGGGATGGAAAATATATACCAGGCAAAGGCTGACAAAAAGGTAACAAGGACTGAGCAGTTGCAAAGCGGTGAGAAGCTACCAGGTAGCTCTGAGCAGGACATGATCAATGGACTCAGCACACTTTCCAACTCCTGTATTGTAGGGGCTAGAACGTAAAATCTTAATTTCTGATGCTCTTTTGCAGCTAGATTCTAGACATGAATTAGGTTTTGCCAACTGCACGGACCTGCATGAGATTTGGTAGCTGGAACTGAAGCAGAGACTGTCTGCTGGCAACCAAGGTCATGGAGATGAATGTAAAAGCTTGGCGGTGGCCAGACAGCATTTCAGGGTTTTATCAGCAGCTTTGTGGGTCCACATGGTTGTTATGGTAACAGCTGCAGCAGCAGTGGCCTCCTAACCCTGGCTTCCTTATGCCTGAATCAAAACTACGGTGATGTGGTCTTCAATGCAATAGTTCCAGGGGAGGCTTCCTGATTACCACACCCCCAGTTTTCCTAGTGATTTTATAAGCACCTAATTCCCTGTATTAAACCCCTTTCTGCTTAAAATACACTGAGTGATTTCTATTTCCTGCACTGAACTCTGAAACTGATAACACACACAATCACTCAGGTCTTAGAATGACAGGGTCCCTCAGGTGACTTTCAGAAGCAAGTGTAAACTCTCTCTGCAAAGAACTCAAACTCAGTCTGAACCTCAAAGCATCCTGCAGGATGAAAAACAAAATAAAGGAAAATGAACACTTTCCAAACAAAAACTACAAAACACACAGGGAAACAAAGCACCATAAATGAAAGTGACAGGAACCACAGACAGCAGAGACAGAACTGCAAAGACTTTGAATTTCAGAATTATCAGACACAACATAAAACACTTATGTTTGGTATGTTTAAATAAATAAGCATGTGCATAGAACAAATAGATTTGAAAAAGAATAAAACATTTTAAAATAAAATTAATATGTAACAATTAAAATTAATAATTCAAAGGACATAGCCACCAGACTGGACAGAGCTAAAGAGTTAATGAGGGGCTTCCTAGGTGGCGCAGTGGTTAAGAATCCGCCTGCCAATGCAGAGGTCACGGGTTCGATCCCAGCACCAGGAAGATCCCACATGCCGCGGAGCAACTAAGCCCATGTGCCACAAAAAATAAAAAAAAAAAAAAAAATAAAAATAAAAAACAAAAATTGTGGGCTTCATAGGTGGTGCAGTGGTTAAGGATCTGCCTGCCAATGCAGGGGACATGGGTTTGATCCCTGCTCCGGGAAGATCCCACATCCCCTGGAGCAACTAAGCCCATGTGCCACAATAAAAAAAAAAAAAAAAAAAAAGAGTTAATGAGGACTTCCTAGGTGGCGCAGTGGTTGAGAATCCGCCTGCCAATGCAGGGGACACAGGTTCAAGCCCTGCTCTGGGAAGATTCCACATGCCGTGGAGCAGCTAAGCCCATGCGCCACAGCTATTGAGCCTGTGCTCTTGAACCCATGAGCCACAACTATTGAGCCCACGTGCCACAACTACTGAAGCCCACGCGCCTAGGGCCCATGCTCCACGACAGGAGAGGCCACTGCAGTGAGGAGCCTGCGCACCACAATGAAGAGTAGCCCCCACTCACAGCAGCTAGAGAAAGCCCGTGTGCAGCAACAAAGACCCAACGCAGCCAATAAATAAATTAATTAATTTATAAAAAAAAAGTCAATGAGCTGAATGATGGATCTGAAGCAATTACACAGAGTTCAGTACCAAAAGACAAAAAGATGGAAAAAGAGAGGTTAAAAGATATGAAAGATATAATAAAAGGAAGTTAATTACATTATCTGGAAGGAGAGACAAGGGAATGAGGAAGAAGTGATATTTGAAAAGATAATGAATGAGAATTTGCCAGAACTGTTGAAGTATACCAAGGCTCAAATTCAGAAATCCTAATAAATCACAGCAGACTAAAAGGAAGGGAGGAAGGAAGGGAGGGAGGGAGAGAGGGAAGAAATAAATTCACAAATCATGGATTTGCAGTGAGACTGCAAAACAACAAAGGGAAGGAAAAGTTTTAGAAGCAGTCAAAGCAGGAGAAAAAAAGAACCACCTACAAAGGAACAACAATTAGACGACTAAATTCTCAACTGCAACATGGGAGTTAGAAGAAAAATGCTAGTTTAAAAGAAAACATTGTTGGGGACTTCCCTGGTGATCCAGTGGTTAAGATTCCAAGCTGCCACTGCAGAGGGGATGGGTTCACATGCGATGTGGCCAAAAATAAGAAAATGTTATTGGGCCAGATTTTTACAAAATAATTCTTCTATATGCTGTTCACAAGAGGTGCTTCCAAAATGTAAGGATACTAAAAATTTGAAAATATAGCAACAGGTAGACTGGAAAGTAGTAGCCAAAAGGAAGCTGGACTAGCTTATTAAACATCAGACAAAATAGATATTAAAGCAAAATCAATAAAGAAGACTACTACACAATGATTAAAAAAATTCAGTTTATCAGGAGGAGATAACGTTTCTAAACTTACATGCATCTAATAATATTGTCAAGGTATATAAAGCAAATATTTACACATTTACAAGAAGAAACTGGGAATTCCCTGGCAGTCCAGTGGTTAGGACTCTGTGATTTCACTGCCAAGGGCCTGGGTTTCATACCTAGTTGGGGAACTAAGATCCCACCAGCCATGCGGTATGGCCAAAAATAAAAAAGAAAAAGAAATATGAGAAGAAACTGGCAAGGCCACCATTAAACACACTTTTCTTAGTAACACACATCTATCGAGAATATAAGAAATAGGTAAGGACATGGAAGATTTAACTAGCACAGTTAACATGCTTGGTTTAGTGAATACATAAACACTGTACCCAGTGATTAAAGAATAGACATTTTTAAACTAAACTTTTAACTGAATGAGAACATGCATAGAGAAGAGAACACAAATCAAAAATATATGACAATGAAATCAATTACTGGAAACAAACTGTAAAAAACACAAACACATGGAGGCTAAACAAGACGCTACTAAATAACCAAGAGATCACTGAAGAAATCAAAGAGGAAATCAAAAAATACCTAGAGACAAATAACAATGAAAACACAATGATCCAAAACCTATGGGATGCAGCAAAGTCAGTTCTAAGAGGGAAGTTTATAGCGATACAATCCTACCTCAAGAAACAAGAAAAATCCCAAATAAACAATCTAACCTTACACCTAAAGAAACTAGAGAAAGAAGAGCAAACAAAACCCAAAGTTAGCAGAGAAACTGGGACATCTGTAGAGACATGGATGGACCTAGAGACTGTCATACACAGTGAAATGAGTCAGAAAGAGAAAAACAAATATCGTATAACACATATATGTGGACTATAGAAAAATGGTACAAATGAATCGGTTTGCAAGGCAGAAATAGAGACACAGATGTAGAGAACAAACATATGGACACCAAGTGGGGAAAGAGGGGAGGGTTGGGGGGGAATGAATTGGGAGATTGAGATACCAAATTGTACATTCTAAATATATGCTGTTTATTGTCTGTTAACTGTATCTCAATAAAAAAAAAAGAAAAAAATATATATATATGACAATGGGGCTTCTCTGGTGGTGCAGTGGTTAAGAATCCACCTGCCAATGCAGGGGACATGGGTTCAATCCCTGGGAAGATCCCACATGCCACCAAGCAACTAAGCCCTTGCACCACAACTACTGAGCCTGTGTTCTAAAGCCCACGAGCCACAACTACTGAAGCCCACGTGCCTAGAGCCTGTGCTCCACAACAAGAGAAGCCACCGCACTGTGAAGCCTGTGCACCACAACGAAGAGTAGCCCCCCTCGCCTCAATTGGAGAAAGCCTGTGTGCAGCAACAAAGACCCAACACAGCCAAAAAAAAAAACAAAATAAATTCATTAAGAATATATATATGACAATGAATTCTCACAGGGCGAACTCACTATAGAGCCAGGACTTGGATTAAACCAGGAAATAGAAACTTACGGCACCCCAGACCCCCCTTTCTTGCTGCTCTTCCCCATCCCCAGTCACAATCCACACTATAGGGAACCACCACCATGACTTCTAACACTACAGATTAATTCTGCCCCTTTTTACTTTATGTGAATGGAATCGTATAGTAGTACTCTTTTATATCTCTTTTGCTCAATATTATGTTTGTATGATTTATGCATGTAGAAATGTCGTTTTCATTTTCATTCCATTATATGAACACACCACAAGATGTTCCTCCCTTCTTTCACTGATGGACATTTAGGTAGTTTCCTCCTCAAGGCTAATTCGAATGGTGCTGAGATGAACATTCTTGGACATGTCTTTTGATGATCACGTGTACATATATCTGCTGAGTAGGCTGAGCTCATGTTTAGTTATTATGCAGATATTGCCAAAAAGTTTTCCCAAATGGTTGTAGCAATTTGTACTCTCACCAGCAGCAAATGAGCATTCCAGGTGCTCCCCCCCATCAGTGCTCAGTATTACCCTACTTTCTTCATCTTAGCCATTCTGATGGGCGTGAGAAGACCCATTCTTCTCCATCACACATGAAATATTTACAAGACTGACCAACTGGTAAGGTCAACAAAGTTCAAAGATTGTTACTGTACAGACCAGGCTCTCTGACCATGTTACAATTAAGTTAGAAATCAATAGCAAAAATATAGCCAGATAAATTGGAAAAATAAATGGATGCACTTGAAAATAACCAGAACCAAATGCTAACACAAACTGACATCAATACATGTGTATATATATATATATTCTTTTTTTTTTTAAGTAGAGCCTTCAATGTTTACATTAGAAAAGAAGAAAATCGCAAAATTAATGAGCCAAGCATCCAACTTTAGAGGTTGAAGAGTCTGGAAAGGAAGGAGCAAGAAATTTCTGAAAAGTAGGCAAAACATAAAATAGAAAATATTATAAAAGCCAAAAGTTGATTCTTTGTAAAGATTAATAAAATAGATCCCTTGCATGGTTATTCATCAAGGACAAAAAAAGGAGAAAGCACAAATAAATAATAATAAGAATGAAAAGAGGGACAAAATTACAGGTGGTTGCCAAGATTAAAAACATTCTAAGTTATCAACCAGTTTAGGCCAATAAATTTGAAAACTTAGGTAATGAAGGTAAAGTCCTAGACAAAATACAACTTACCAAAACCATCTCAGGAAGATAAAAGAACCTGAATAATCCTATTGCCTGCAAAGAACTTGAATGGTGGTTCCTCAAAAAGCTCAACATAGAATTACTGAACCTGTAGAAAATCCAGCAAGTCCATGCTCTAAAATGGTTAATCTGATGTTGTATGAACTTTAGCTCAATTGAAACAGAAATCTCACCACAAAGAAAACACCGGGTCTAGATTGATTTAGAGGGAAATTTCATCAAACATTCAAAGAATATATAATTTCAATCATTCACAAATATTTCTATAGAAAAGAAAAAAAGATATTTCCCAACTCAAATTAGGACCTTAACATAACCTTGATACCAAAATTGTACAAGAAAGGCAAATTCCAGTTCAACCTTACACATGAGATGCAAAAAATCCTAAATTAAATACTAACCAAACAGCATATGGTAATGTATAAGACATAAAACATGATGACCAAGTTGGGTTTATCTGTCATGCAAGAGATTAGTAGATTAGAAAGTCTACTAATATAATTCACCACATTCACAGATTAAAGGAGAAAAACCTTTAATGAGCTTAACTGATGTGGGAAAAGCCTTTAATAAATTTCAACATCCATTCATGACACAAATTTAGCGCACAAAGAATGGAAGTGTATTTCCTTAACCTAATAAAGAACATTACAGCAAGCAGAAAAATGCCCCCACCCCTGTCCCCCAGATATGTCCCTGTTCTAATCTCTAGAACCTATAGGTTACCATTCATGGCAAAAGAGACTCTGAAGATATGACTAAGGTTCAGGACCTTGAGATGGAAGATAATTTTGGGTTACCCAGGTGGGCCCAAACCAATCACACCAATCCTCCAAAGTGGAGAAACTCTGCTGGCTGTGGTCAGTCAGAGAGGGTGATGTGACCACAGAAGACTAGTCAGAGAGATGTTGTGCCGCTGGCTTTGAGAATGGAGGATGGGGCCATGAGCCTAAGAGTGCAGGTGCCTCTAGAAGCTGAAAAAGGCAAACGGATTCTCCTCTAGAGTTTCCAGACTCTAACGCACACCTGCCCACACCTTGATTTCACCCCAGTGAGACCCATGTCAGATGTCTGACCTCCAGAACTGTAAGATAATGTATTTGTGTTGTTAAACCACTACAACTGTGGTAATTTGTTACAACAATAGAAACCTAATAAAAACATAACAACAACAAAGAAACTCTACAGTAAATGTTCTATTTCATTCCCTTTAAAATCCAGTACCACCTAAGATGCCTATTGAAATCACCTGAATTTAGAATATTACTAAATTCAGATCCTAACCAGGATAGAATGGCAAGAAAAAGTAAAACATTTAAGGATTGAAAAGAGAGAACTAAATTGTCATTCTTTGATGATGATATGAATGCCTACATAAAAAATTCAGTGAAATTTATAGCTAATTATATTAGAATAAGAGTGTTTAAGTCTGAGTACATGGTGAATGTATAAAAGTATCTGCATTTCTATATACCAGCAACAATCAGATAACAATTTTTCAAAGGTATTTACAATAACAGAGGAAAGGAAGGAAGGAAGGAAGGAAAAAAGAAAGAAAGAGAAAGAAAGAAAAAGAAAGAAAGAGAAAGAAAGAAAGAAAGAAAGAAAGAAAGAAAGAAAGAAAGAAGAAAAAAAGAAAGAAAGAAAAAGGAAGGCAGGCGGAAAGGAGGGAGGGAGGGAAGGAAGGAGGTAGGGAGGAAGGGAGGAAGAGAGGCAGAGAGAAGGAGGAAAAAAGAAAGGAGGGGGAGGAGGGGAAGGGGGAAGGAGGAGGAGGAGGAAGGAAGAGGAGAAGGGTGAAGGGAAGGCGGGGAGGAGGGAGAAAGACTTACTAATAAATCTAACAAAAGATGCACAAGCCCTTGGTGGAGAAATTTGAAAAGTTTATTGAAGACATATTAAAGGAGACAAATAGAGTATACTATGTTCTTGGTTAAGAAAGCTCAACATCAGAAAGATGTCAACGTTCCCTAAGCTGCTCTACAAATTCAATGCAATCCCAATAAAAAAAAATCCCAATAGTATGTTTTGTGAGACTTGATAAGCTGATTTTAACATTTATCTGGAAGAGCCAAGGCTACAAGCTGCTGAGGTACTTCGGAAGAAGCTGGGAGAATCACCTCCACCAGGTAAAGCAATTAGCCTGTGCGGTACTGATGCAGACACAGACCGATAGACTGATGGAGCAGAACCCAGAAACAAAGATAAACACTATGGAAACTTGATTTAGGACAGAACTAGAACTGCAGATTAGTGGGGAAAAGATGGGCCATTCACCAACTGGAGCTGGGACAGCAAATTAACCATTTGGGAAAAAAATGAAGTCAGATCCCTACCTCATACTGGAAGTTAATTCCAGATGGATTAAAGGCTTCCATGTGGAATGCAAATCTGTAAATAATTTAGTAAACAATACAAGTGGACATCATTCCAATCTTGAAATAGAAAAGAATTTAGCATCAACTATAAGACAAACATTGAGATTCTACCACATTAAAATTAAGAATTTCTTTTTATCATAGATGCCATAAAGAATGAAAAGGCTACTCAGCCATGAAAAAAAATGAAATAATGCCATTTGCAGCAACACGGATGGACCTAGAAATTATCATACTAAGTGAAGTCAGAGAAAGACATCATTTGACACCACTTATATGTCGAATCTAAAAAATGATACAAATGAACTTATTTACAAAACAGAAATAGACTCACAGATATAGAAAACAATCTTATAGTTATCAAAGGGGAAGAATGGGAGGGGGGAAAATTAGGAGTTTGAGGTTAACAGATACAAACTACTATATATAAAATAGATAAGCAATAAGGACCTAGTATATAGCACAGGGAACTATATTCAATATCTTATAATAACCTATAGTGGAAAGAAGCTTATATAACTGAATCACTTTGCTGTACACCTGAAACTATCAGAAACCTATTGTAAACCAACTATACTTCATTAAAAAAAGAAAAATCTTAAAAAAAAAAGCGTGAAAAGGCAAGCCACAATCTAGAAGATATTTGCAAAACAAATAACAGGGTTTTTTTGTGTGTATTTTTTTGTTTTTCTTTAAACTAAAATCAAAAACAGTTCACTCATTTCTCCCCATTTCTTCTCATATAAATAATAGTGATTAACATCCAGAATGTATAAAGTATTCCTACAAATCCCAAAGAAAAAGACGAAAACCCAGTGGGAAAATGAACAAAAGAGTCATTACACAGAAGAAGAAACCATAAGAAAAATGCTTCCTCAGTAACCAGGAAAATGCAAATTAAAGCCTCAAGGAGATACCACTTCACATCCACCAAATTGGCAACAACTCAGGAGTTGGACAATAGCTAATGATGTCAGGATATGAAGCAAGTCATTCTCATCCACTGCTCATGGAGAATAAATTGACAGACCTGCTTGGGAAACGGCTTAGCGTTTCCTAGCGCAGGAGTTAGTAACCTGGGGTACGCGGTTAGAACTCAGGGGTCTGTGTGCTCGAATGGGAAAAAACTATGTTTTTACTAATCTCTAACTGAAATGTACTATTTCCTCCCACTAGGAACCAAACCTTCGTGTTACTAGTACCTGTGACTTGTACCAACCAAGAGAATAGATTTTGTGTATCACGTTGAATTTGTTGCAGATATCGCAAAATACCATTTATGCTTACCACGGCTTCAAAATTATGGTTATTAGACTGATGGCTAAATAGGACCATTTAATGGTAGAAGGACACGTACTGCTTTATCACAAATTTGTATTTTTAATATTTTGAAAACTATATTCCAATACGATTGGTTTTCCTTGTAATCCAATGTATTTTATGTTTTATTTTTTTAATTTTTAAAATTATTTACTTATTTATTTATTCGGCTGCGTTGGGTCTTCATTGTTGCCCGTGGGCTTTCTCTACTTGCGGCAAAGCAGGGCCTACTCTTCGTTGCAGTGCGCAGTGGCTTCTCGTGTTGCAGAGCATGGGCTTTAGGCGTGTGGGCTCAGGAATTGTAGCACTTGGGCTCAGTAATTGTGGCTCATAGGCTCTAGAGCACAGGCTCACCGGTTGTGGTGCACGGGCTTAGCTGCTCTGCGACATGTGGGATCTTCCTGGACCAGGGATCAAACCTGTGTCCCCTGCATTGGCAGGTGGATTCTTAACCACTGTGCCACCAGGGAAGTCCCTATTTTATGTATTTTAAAATGTTATTCTAAGAAGTTACCCAAGACCTCACTACTGTGCCAAAGGCGTCCATGAAACAAAAAATACTAAAATACTAAAATATGAAATACTAATGCAAATACTAAAATAAAACATGCACAGTCCTTAACAAAGTATCTACCCTGGAGAAACTCTCGCCCACATGCATCAGGAGATACGTGCATAACACTGGCAGATTGGAAAGGGCCCAAATACTCATCAGCAATACAATGGGTAAATTGTGGAACATGCCCACAGTATAATTAAATTTTTTAAAAAGTTCTTGAAGACTCAGGTGGCACTGAGCTAGATGCCTCATGGACTAATGACATAGTATTATCCACAATTCAGAGGTGATTTACTCTGTCGTAAGTACACTGAGCGTCCGTCATTCTTGGGTGAGGGACGGAGAAGCATAACCAAGTATTAAAAGGGAGGGTGAGCTCATCCTGCTTGCAACCTTGTCCATTATTCGCTTGTTGATTCGCTGCTTAAGGCAAAATCGAAGGGCTGGTCTAAGGCTCTAAGGCATGACTATCAGTTTCTGTATCATCATTTTTTACCTGCTTCTCACCTGGCACGTTACTCCTAAGGAGATGGCCACCTTACCATCCTGTGTTCTCAGGGCTAGTCGTTCAGCAAGGCTAATGGACAGAAGACTGTTTTTGGTGAAACTGACCACACATCATGTTGGGGGCCAGAGATCTCCACCCTACAGGCCAGAGGTGCGTGGGGGCTATGGATGGGCAAGCCCTTGGGAGACAGGAATTCAGGACTAACACCAGCTACATTCCATGTGTCTTTTAAAACAAAGCATATCTTGCTCTTCAGTAAACTCTGTGAAATATTTTCTCCCCTTGAAAGAAGAAACCTGGGCCAAACACACCTTTACGACAGACTCACTTTTGCTTGGCTTTGAAGAAAACCCGTCAAGCAAAGGCCCAGAGCCCTGATCCTGGTTGCTCTCTTGCAAGGCGGTGCCTGGGATTCTGTCACCGCCAACCCAAGGTCTGTGTCTGTACATGGCTCCGCAGTTACAAATTTTTTTTTCTTTTTTAAGAGAATGAATTTTCCACTCTAACGTTATTTTTAAGCCAAGAAAAAATCTCCAAGAGCAGGCTGAGTTCAAAAACAAAAAAAAATTTTTTTAGAGGAAAAACTGAGAATGTGATCACACACAGAACTGAAAAAGCAAAATAAAGCAGCTGAGTTGTGAGCCCCGGAGGGGAGATTGCATCTGACCTGACGATGGACAGCAGCTGGCCCAGGACTTGGGGAACCTGAAACTGCCCCTGCGGGCTGCAGGAAGCGAAGATGGTGATGGTGATGCTGATGGCGATGGTGATGATGACGGTGATGATGGTGATGGTGAATCCTGCCTCCCGGCCCAGCCAGCTGGGAACCCTGGCCCTGTGGCCCTGGGTGCCTCGAGGCTGGAGCTGGGATCTGAGGGGAGGGGCTAGCTCCAGGAACCCACGCTAGGAGCAAGCAGGGAGTGTCCAGCCCAGATGCTCCTCAGTCCCTTCCTGTGCACCTCACTGACTCTGACACCCCCCACCCTGTGCAAGGGGAGATGCTGTGGCAGGTATGTGAATGGCCCTGACCTACTACTGCTCCTCGGGTGCCCAGGTCCCCTGACCAAGGGCAAAGGCAGGGAGTTAAAAAAAGCAAACCAAAAAACCCACTATGAGATGATTCCTCAAGGAACCTGAATGTCCTCCTCATTTCTTACAGAAGCAACAGTTCAGAATATAGAACACAGACTCTGAGCATGATAGAGTCGGCTATGCTAAAATCATACTCTAATGTTTCAGTTTAAGAAATGTACTTCCCCCTTTATGGCTGCCTTTGATCCTCTGACAACCCTACAGCACGGGACAAAGAGACTATGATTTTCTCTTCTTTTCACAATGGATGCCGACTACAGACACTTCCTCAGGATGTCGGGAGAACTGAGTTTCATGATGTAGCTGGCACATAAATTTCCACATGCTGTTAGAGAAAAGGTTCTCTAAGATATAATCGGGGAAAAAGCAAGGAGCAGAATGGTGACATGTGTAATGATTCCGTTTGCATCAAGTGTGAAAGCTTGGCCACCCAGCTGAGTGCTTGGTCACCCTGGGCCCTGTCTGTTCCACTACTTAGCCCCTGGGAAACAACCGCTCTAAGCCCCTCCTGAATTTACTCACCAGACACTAGTCACAACCACTAACCCCCTTCGGAAAAGCAGTTTGGCCATCACTTCCCTGGGGCAACACCGACCAGGGCCTCAGGGATCCAAGCCTGGCCGCTTACGCCCAGTGCCAGGAAAGCCACAGCCAAGCGCTGCTCACCCGGGCCTGGCTCCGGGTGAGAGACTTGATTTCCAGACACCATCTCCTCCCTAACTCTACAAGTGGCCTTGAACAGACGCCAGAGCTCCAGAAGCCACTGCTACTGTCGCAGAGGTGAGAATGAAGGAAATGATGCCCAAAGTGGGGTGACCCCTGGCTGAGGTGACCCGTCTAGCTGGATGGGACACACACCTAATTCCAAGTCCAAGTCACTCTGAAATGTAGACAGCCCCCCTCCCCCTTTGGTTCCCAAGTTCTCTTTGTCAGCACCCACCCCCCCCTCCCCCGCCACACACACACACACACACACACACACACACACACACACACACACACACACACACACACTCTTCCTAGAAGGAAGAGAGCAGGTGTGTTTAGTTTAGGAAAGAAGCCGGCAGATAGAGAGGGTGGAGACTTTCAAATGTTATCGATGTGCCTAAAGCCAGTAATTCCTGACCTGGCCAGAAAAGGCCCAAGGTTTAGATAAAGCAGGTCCTGGAGGCCCTGCCCCAAACACTGTCAGCAAGAAAAATCTTCACTACATCTCCTCAGAGATAAAGTGAGTCTCTTAAAAATGCTCTTTCCTTTTTGTCCATCTGGAATCACCTTTTCCTGCCACCCCAAGGGCACCAAAATTCTAAGAGCTAATCTCTTAAATAGTTCCCTTCCTGCAGATCACTCAAATTCCAGGGAGCTTAATCAGAGAGGTAGGGGCTGCTGGTAAAATACGCCTGTGCCTTGGGAGTTTTTTTTCCTTCATTTTTAACGTCTGGTCTGGCCGCACTTGGGGGATCTCAGTTCCCTCATCGGGGATGGGATCCACGCCCCCTGCAGTGGAAGAGCAGAATCTTAACCACTTGACTGCCAGGGAAGTCCTGCAAGAGTTTTTAATGTTCAGTTAGTAATGAATTACTTAAACGTCACTAATTTGGGACTTCCAAAGTAACAGGTTTCGAGCTTTTCTTTCTTTATTGGAAGTATATTTTACAGACCATTCGAATTTGATCCGAACTCCAAATTCACCCCTCCTACCCAAGGACTCCTTCTCCAGCTCAGGACAGTCTCCACCTGACTTTGTGTTCCAGTTGGAAATGTGGAAATGGCTTTTCTCACCACGTGGGTGCCCACCTATGGGGTCCTCACACTTGCACCCTGTGGGGTCCCCTCTCAACAGAGCGAGCCTCTGAGCTGAGAAGGATCAGGGCCCTCCTCCAGGGGTCCCCACCTGGGCGCCAGCTAACTCTCCAACCCCACCCCCATCCCCCAAGATCCGCCCTCCGCACCGCACCGCAGTGCTCCTGCCTCAGGGCCTTTGCTCTTCCTGTTTCTTCTTCCTGGAATGCTCTCAGCAGATACCTGCCTCACTCAGACCCTGACCTCTCCAGATTTCCCCTCAGGTGTCTTTTCAAAGAGGCCTCCTCTACACACCCTGCAGAAAACATCCCCGTCACTGCTTCCTTACTCTGCTTTTCTTCATAGAACACAGATTTTTTCCTCTCTCCCAATCCCACGTATTAGCTCCAAGAGATCAGACTGTGTCTCCCAACGGCTCTTCCAGCACCAGGAATGGGCTCAGCACACAGTACAGCACAGCCGATGGCTGCAAAGGGACCCAATCTGACCTCACCTTGGGTCTCAGCTGAACCTCATGTCCTCAGAGGCCCCCACCCCTCGCGCAGTCTCTCCTGTTCTCTCCCTGGCATCCTCTTTACACCATCACAGCTTATCACACCGCGCGATTGCGTTTCTAATAATTAACATCTTCTGGTTCAGGGGTCGGCAGCCTGAGGGCCCAATCCCCACTGCTGCCTGTTTTGGTAAACGAGGTTTTGCTGCATGGCTGTCCTGACGGCCTGGAGCGCTTGTGGCTGCTTTTGTGCTGCCAGGACAGAGCTGAGCACTTGTGAGACTTCATAGCCCACGTGTCTAAAACATCTTCCACCTGGCCTGGGCTTTTCAGAAAGTTTACTGATGTTTGCACTGAGCCCTAGGAAGGAAGGCAGGAGGGGACAGGAGTGGGGGGAAGAAGGGATGGGCAGCGAGGAGACCACCCAGCAAAGTGCATTTGTGGTTCGGCAGTTTTCCTCAGCAGCTCACCCCTCCACCTTCAGAAGCCTGCCCACTACCTAGCTCCTCTGCGTCTCATCAGTCACTTATAAGTGACGAAACAAACAAAAAAGCCAAGGGAATCTGCTGACTCCTGTTCACAAGCCCAGGTGTCATTCTGCTTCAGGTGTAGACGGATCTTGGGTCAGTCACGTTCTGAGCTTCCCACCTCTCATGCTGCAGCCTCTCTCAGGGTGGTCCTCCTGACCACCCAGCAGAGAGAACCCCCGCCGGCAGGGCTGCGGGCGGAGGCCCCAGCGCTGAATCTCACTGGCTGATGGGTCTCACCGGGGCCCATGGTCAGGGTCCATCAGGCTGACTGGCCGGGCCTGGGCTGCGTGCCAGGCCCGAGTGTGTCTCACCCACTACAGGCAGGAGCTGGGTGGACTGCAGGCTGGAACAGCCGGGTGCTGTTACCTGAGGAAGGGAGAACAGGCCAGGCCAGCCTTGAAAAGTTTTCCATTCCAATCTCAGGACTTTCCTGCAACGGGAGGTGAGGAATTAGCTTACAAAAATTCGCCAGTGCAGCCAACTTCATTGGTATTTTTTAATCGCATCTTAGAGACACAGTTAATGAACGGGAGAAAAGTCACAAGCCTCTTCGATTTCTGTTTTATGCTTTTCCGCCCTGCTGTGTAAAACGTGTTCCCTGTTCATTCATCTCAGCAGCTGTATCAATAGTTAAGAGCAGCAAATGAAGCTGACAGTCAACAGGTTTCACACAAGAAAACGGAGACCAGAGGTAGAAGGAGGAACACGCGGTAGCTTGCGAAATGCCCCATTTATTCTGTAATCAAGGTTCAGAAACGTGGGGACAGGACTGCAGGTTGAGGAATCTCTGTGCAGCTGTCACGTCACAGCCACACTTGGCGGGTATGGTGACGACGGGGTCCCTGCACAGTGACCCCCCCCTTTCTAGTTTAAAGCAAATGCGGTGAGGATG
Source organism: Hippopotamus amphibius kiboko (assembly GCF_030028045.1). NCBI lineage: Eukaryota > Metazoa > Chordata > Mammalia > Artiodactyla > Hippopotamidae > Hippopotamus > Hippopotamus amphibius. The sequence continues at coordinate 5,719,570 of NC_080186.1, read as the reverse complement.
GATCACAAACGGCCTACTTCTCTAACCCACTATCAAACCTCTGCTCTAATCTTTAAGAACAAGCGGGGCCTTCACTTGGTCGGCCACCTCCTTGCCAGCCAGCGCCTCGACAATCGCCAGAGCGAACTCGAAGCTGGTTCCCGGCCCGCGGCTGGTGAGGACCTGGCCATCCCTCTCCACACGGTTCTCTGAGTAGCTGTAATGACCTTCAAAACAAAAACAGAAAAGGGTTACGTTCTCATGGGCCACGCTGGACAGCAAGGAGCACCACACAGCAGTTTGTTCCCTTACAGCACCCACTGGTCTCACGAGAATCCAAACACTTAAACAAGCGAGCAAACACCCCCCAACAACACTGCAGCCCGTCCCTCGCAACTTAACCAGGCACTCCCAGTTCTGGAAGCACAGCAGGAAGACACTGAGGCCGCCATGCGCAGCAAAGAGCAGGAGAAGCTAACAGCTGCTGAAACGAAGCATAAAACACATGGGAGTTTAATGCAGCCCTGAGACCTCATACGTGTGAGGGGGAGGCCGGAGTGAATGCTAACACTCACGCTTCTATTCCTCGACACATGCAAGTGTCAATTCTGTGAACTGAAGGGTAGAGAATATGCACCCCAAGATATGACTGTAAGAGTTCAGGACACGCCACCCCAAAATAGGCTGCTCTGGTATATTCGTCATTTGAGCTGAAATCACTTGAAAAACAGCACAGGCAGGGAAAGGGAGAGGCTTTCTCTGAATCCCCTTTCCTGCCTAAAAACACATCGTCCAAAAAGAACTCATAAATCCCCTCCTGGGAGTGTCATCAACCAGCACAGAAAACTAGAAGTTGACACCACACCCAGACAAACTGTCACAAACGATCATTCCTCCCATCTACTCTTCTAAGGGCCCCTTCATCTTTCCTAAGAGCCAGTCACTCTCCACTGAGAGGCCTACCTGCCCCGCCCCCCTTTCCTATTGAGATGGTTTTTAAGCCAGAATTCTAAGCCATCTCAGGGAGTTACTCATTTTCCCATGAAGTATACACGTCGATAAACTTGCTTTTCTCTTATTAACCCTTTTTTTTTTTTTACAGGGGTCTTAACTAAGAACTCAGAAAAGTAGGGGGAAAATTATTTTTCCTTCCCTACAAAATGCTGGAGGGAAGGGGGATGAGGGTGACCTGGTGTTGAAGGTAGAAACCACCTGTGATACAGTCTACCTGGGTAATACACACTCTCTGCTGCCTCCAAATCAAACAACCAAAAAGCACACAGGATGTACCGAGGGCGGGGAGGGATGTACGCGTGTGGAGGGAAAACCACGCTCCCCTGCCAGGGACTACTTTCCTTCTGTGGCCCTGTCGGCTGTATTTCTGCCAGCGTAATAAGAAATGAACTTCTCCTATATTTGCATGAGGTGAACGACACCACCTCCGGGCAAGTCTCAGGGCAGAGCTGGGACTCCCCGCACCGGCTCCCCCAGCTCTCGTCCTCCACACCAGACGGGCAACAACCGTGCCACTGCACGCAGCACCAGGCTCCAACTCCTCATGTGCAGCAGTGCGCCACGTGGCCTGGCCCCACTGCTCCCGCAACCTGCCCCATCACCCACTCGCCCGCCTGGAGCTGTCACCAGGCACACCGCACTCCTTCCCACCCTGGGGGGGGGGGGGGGGGGGGGGGGCCCTGGGCTGCTCCCTCTGCCCTTCAGAAAGCTCTTCTCAGCAACTGGATCCCTCAGTTTCAGCATCAGCACCAACCCCTCAGACAGGGCATCTGTGACCCCTCTCTGATCCAGGTCCCGGGTCCCTACATCACAGCACCTCCCAGCAACGAGGAGACAACCTGTCCCGTTTACCGTCTATTCTGCAAAGCGCTGTGCCTTCACCTGCCTGTCTGGCCCAGAATAGTAATGGCACCAAGGAGGTGCCCCCAAGTGTGAGGTGAATGAAAGAACGAACGAAGGTCCTGCTGCCTTAACGCAGGACCTCTGCGTGCAGCCTCCCTTCCGGCTGCCCTTCCTGCCACGCTCAGCACCACCTTCCCAAAGTGCAAACCAGAGCCAGCCGGTTCCCCTGCATGAGAAGCCTTTGCCAACGTTCTCCAGCACCTCAAGGTGACCCTGAACTCCACGTCATGGTGCATGAGCCCTGGGGCCTGGTCTGTGCACAGAGACTGGGCCGGAAGGAGCCAGGGGGAGACGGAAAAGAACCCACATCCAGAAGGGAGTGAACGGTGACCTGGATGTGACAGTGGCAACGGAAAGGAAACGAAGGCCTGAGATGTATCGTGGAAGTAAAACAACCAGACCTTGGGGAAGGACGATGTAGAGAGACCTCAGGGATGACTCTCAGCCGCCTGACCCGGGCAACTGGGTGGATGGAGGCACCACTCAGTGACATGGGGCACGAGGGACAAACGCACTCAGGGCAGGGATCAAAAGCACATGAGGGTCGTCAGTGAAATCCCCCCACACCCAGTCCCTGCAGGTAGAGCCAGGCCCAAAGCACACGCACCACTTGCTCAGTGAACACAAACAGAAAAATGTCTCCTGGGATTTCCCGGTGGTCCAGTGGTTAAGAAACCGCCTTACAATGCAGGGAACGTGGGCTTGATCCCTGGTCAGGGAACTAAGATTCCACATGCCACAGGGCAACTAAGCCCATGAGCCACAACTAGAGAGCCCGCATGTCACAACTACTGAGCTCACAAACTGCAACAAAGATCTGATGCAGCCAAATAAGTTAATTAAATAAGAAAAAGCCTCTTCAGCAAGATGCTTCTGCTGCGTTAACGAGCTTCAGAAACCACATCCTGAGGCTTGTGTCCTTTCCAAGTGGACAGACAACACCTGCAGTGATTTACGTCTTCCTGACCTTATTATAAATCAAGTCACCACTGAAATAACGGACTACAGCACATGAAAAACTTCCTAGTTACACTTTTATAGAAAAAAGAGAATCCCTGGTTTGAGAGGGAGAGATTTTCCTCATCTAACCTCCTTTACTGATGGTTAAGGATCATTTTAAATGCTGAATAGGAAACTGGCTGGGCTAGGCCTCCTGGAGCTGAGACCAACAGGAGAGTGGGAGGCATGGCTCTAAACGGTTCATTTAACAGCCTCTTTATGGGTAAAATATTACAAATACAGCCTAAACTGCTTAAAGATGTTTAAAGGTTCTGTGGTTCTCAAAGTCTCTACCAGGAAGAGCGAACGGTCTACTGACGACCACCTCCACCTAGTGGTGACAATGAAGGAAAGCACCCGCTGCAGCCAATTCCCGGTCAACCCACATAGGGCACGTGCTTCTTGTAACTGAGCCAACACCCCCAAGCCTCTCTCAAAGCCCAGAGATGAAGCGACTGGGGTACCAGGGCAAGGGGGCAGCAACTAATGGCTACTTTTACCCACACCCCTCACCTATGTGGTCCGGGCGCCACAGGTGGAGGAGCTGCCGCAGAGACCGGAGTCCCGGAGAGCCTGAGACTCTGGCTCTCGGAGGAAAAGCCGTGACCCCTGAGCACAGCAGCTCTGGGCTCAGATCCCCATAACTGCCACGTAGCAGCCGTCTGGTCTCTCTGAGCCTCCTTTTTCTCTTCTGTTAAATGGGGGTTTTATAGGACCTAACAGGACCACTGCGGGAATCCAACCAAACCAAACACCAGCATGAAGTGGTGGTGTCTTTACTGCAGACATGGCCGGGGGATGGCCGCCTGGTCACTGCTGTGTCCCCAGCACTCAGCCCTGAGCCAGGCTCTCACGGGCGGGCCCTTCCGCACAAGCTCCTAGGTGCGTGACATCCTAACCCACGGAGCCTAAGAGGCAAGGGCTCCCGTCAACCTCAGGTGACAGATGAGGAAACGGAGGCTCGGCGACATTATGGAACCTGCCCACGGTGGCAGTGAGGGCTGGGGCTGGAGCCACACCCACGTCACGGGCTCCAGAGCCGCTGCTCTTCCCTGGGAGCAGGCATTCAGACACTAAAACAACCGACAAGCGAGAATAGAAAAAACTCTGAAGTTACAACTTATTTTAAAGCTGAGAAACGGAAACATTCTGTCCTTCAGACTGGATTATTTGAGTAAAAAATGTCATAAGGATCTTAATACGACATTCACTATGAGCACAAGCAGAAGGGCCTCCCGGAGGAGACACCCAGGAAGTGATTTCAGCTCCACTTCTCAGAATGTTCTGAAGGGGCAGAAACTGCAAATGTTTTTTCTTGCAAGAGGACTTACTTGTAAGAGGACTGAATCCAATGCTGGGAACTTAAGTGTGTGGGGGCCTCACCAGGACAGAGGTGGGGCCCCAGTTCTGGCACGGCTCCAACAAGCAGCCTCACCTCCCCAAGCCTGTATCTTCATCAGTGAATCCAATGCTTGCCATGCTGGGTGCCGGGGCTGCACGGCTCCAGATAACCCATGTGAATGTGCGCTGCAGGTGCCCCAGAGTTAACAATCTCATCTTTTTCCACTTCTGCTCAGCCTCACCTTCCTGAGGCTTTACAAGGAAAGAGCCACAAAAGATACACGTGCAGGTAACGGGGAACACGTTCCACTCCTTCCTTCTCACGCGTCATAACTGCTAAAGGGAGCCCGATTCCGTTCTTTCTGACCAAAACCACTCCACCAGCTCAAAGTAAATTAAATTCCCTACATTAAAAAATGCCCAGAAGCCAGTGCCTTAAAAAAAAAAAAATCACAGATGGTTTTATTGACAACTTAGTATCTATCAACTAAAATAAAATTATAGACTTTTCAAGAAAATACTACTTTAGATCAGATTTAAGAATATGCTGAATGTCCAACACCAAGAGTGAGCCCTAACGTAAACCATGGACTCTGGGTGGTGATGCCAGGGCACATTCATCAACTGTAATAAGGTACTGTCTAGTGGGGGAGGAAACCGACGGTGAGGGAGATGGGGTGGGGGTTCAGGGGCCTTATGAAAACGCTGTATCTTTTGCTTACTTTTGCTGTGAGCCTAACACTCCTCTAAAAAATAAGGTCTATTATTTTTTTTTAAAGGTAGTAAAATGAAAATGCATCACTTTACTTTGCTATGAAAGGATCAACATAAGAAAAAATGTTAATCGTCCTACTTTTAGTTCAGAATAAGGCCAGAGCAGAACCGAGACAGGCGAGCAAATGTATCAGCTATTTTCAAATCTGCTTTTGATATTATTAGTCTCTTTATTTCGCCACTGGTTTCTGGTTGGTGGGTATTTTAAATGGAGCCCGTCACTCAGTCTCCTCACTGGCTAAATGCCCGTTGAGCCACTTTTGGCCTCTAAGTGGGAATTTCTGATTCCCCTGCACTTATCCACACCAGTGTGATTTTCCTTTCTCTCTGCATGTTCCAGGGTCTCTGCCTCCCTGTGATGTGTACTCCAGGGACAGGTGGCAGAGGAAGACAGCACCTGGCTAAAGACACTACCTAGCTAGTGCTCTGAATGTCACACCAAGAAGCAGTGGCCTCACAGCTGTACGTCCAGGAGTTTGGTTACATTGTCTAGCTGTTAATTACACACTGCCTGTATATTTTAATTTGATGCACGTCTCTGCAAGCTTTTAACTCTTAGAAGGCAGAGACCATGACATGCTTTTTAAAAATAACCTCCACGTAAAAGCATAAGAGAATTTTTAAAAAATTTGATAAATTACCAAAAAAGGTTATAATGTTAGGTTAAAAAAAAAGTTGTAGAATATATTTACTAGATCTCATTTGAGTAAAAATATGAAACTATAAAAGATGAGTATGTGCACAGAAAATTCTAGAGTTTCACAGGAAACGTAACAGAAGTTAAATCTGAAAAGCAGAAAGGTGGTGAGGAAGTTAGAAGAGAAATATTTACTTTTACTTCACCCCTTTCCATACTGCTTGCATTTTTTTTTACCATGAATAGAAACTGTTTTCATAAAAATATATGAATCAAAGTTAAAATGTCTAGCTGATATTTATAAAAGAAGCCCGTCGGTAAGGAACAGGCCTGCCTGCCACCCAGGGCCTCCTCTGGAGGGAGGGAGCAATGTCCATTTTACTTTGGACTGTGGGCAAAAGGGCACATCCTGAAATTGCTATCATGGTTTAAAATTTATCCTCAGGCTGCTGGCAAAGTATTTAGCAAAACTACTAGTTAAACTGGCATTTTGCAACCACTTCAATCTGTGACCACCACGAGCCCGGGTGGCCTTTGGCTCAGCCCCTACGCCCCCGCTAGGGTACACATATGCAGAGACCTGCTCCATTAGCCTGTCTCTCTCATTAAAACACTTGCAAAGAAAGGGAGGAACACATCACACCCCAACGCACAGCGAATCCCTATGGGAAACGACGCTATCCGTACAGCTTTTTGAGTAGCTCTTTTTGAACATTAGAATACAAGCATGTACTTACTTCCATTCATCATTTTGTCTTTAGCAAGTGGGTGTGTTGTGACTTTGCTTCCAAAACCTATTTCATGAGCCAGCAGAGCCGTAGGACCTAAAAAGAAAATGAATGAAAAGATTTAGGAGTACACACAGGAAACCCAGGTTTTAAAAACTGTAGCAGCAAAAATATTCTTCAAAATCTTACCTAAAATATATTTATGACTCTGAAATTAAACACTTCTTAGCACGACAGGTAAAGTATGTTTATAATAGATCATCTGCTGAGCACGTGTGGCAAAAACATACAAACTCAAAACACTTCAGTAAGATTTAATCAAAAATTTGATCAAATTAATCAAAAAGATCTACCTTTATACCCGAGGAGCAGACAGATAAACAGATCCTGCCCCCTCGAGGGATGGGCTGCAAGTGTAACAGGGGTACCAAGGAGGGGGAGACCACCCAGGGCTACACCTCCTGCCTTACCCTTTGCAGATGGAAGACTTAGTTACACATTAAAGGCAACCAGTACCCTCCGAAACTTTGGGCTTGACTGCTATTCTACAGACTAGTTTTATTTTTCTACTTGAGAATGAAAAATGAGCACTCATCCAACTGTATATCCAAACATACCAGGCAGTAGGATGATTAAAATGAACAGGACATTGTCCCAGCCCCAAAGGAGACACCTGTGAAAGCCCATGTGTCTCAGATACAAAGGCACCGGCGTTTCTTTCTTACAACTATGCACCTAAGCGCAGAACCCTGCACAAATGCCCGCTGTGGTCCTCTATGCCCTCCCTCTTAAAATGAAGGTTAAAAAAAAATATGCGGGTGCTCACTTGACATTTTTAGGAATGGTCAACTTCATTGATACTCACAAACATATTTTGTAGGTAGCAGTCCTCAAATAGCGACTAAAACCAAAAAGGTTTTATACCTCTGTTATTTTAAAACTTTTTTAAAAAGCAGTTTTTCTACTTTTCTCTAAGCCACCAAAAAATAACAAAACAAAAAGTCCCTAAAGCCTAATGTCACACCTAGAAAAACTTCAGAAGAGCACCACAACCTTCTAAATGGTTAGGGCACTGTGGCTAGGATCCCAGGACAGACCCTGCACACTTCAGCTCCAGCAAACCCAAGCACTTGCTCTTATGACCTTTCATTTTCAACACAGTTCCAAGGAAAGAGTAGTTATATAACAGACCTACAGGCTCCTCAGATCTTAGCAGCTACCAATAGGAAGACCAAACAAATAACAGGTAATTACATAAGCTTTCTGTCTAACACCAGGTGTCAGTTTCAGACCAAGTCCTCCTTTATCTTAAATCAAAAACCTCCTAAATATACTTGATGTCTCCTTTCTCCTTGCTTGTACTCTGCATACGAGAGCTATGCTTGGTAGCAAATCTTGAGTGTTTGTAAAAATTGAGTAATTATCTCAAGTTTTATGTGATGGGTTCATGAATTACCTTTAATTCTTATTTTGTAAGATTTTAAAAAGAAATAACTTCCTGTATTATTACATATTTTAAAGCAGACTTCAAGAGGTGACTGATTGTATGTGAGGACAGTGGTCACCAGTGAGTCAGGAATTTTGAGGCTGCTCCCTGCAGGTGATAAAACTGCTGCCTATAATAACGTTAATAACTGTACAGTAAGCTCATAATTACTGCTTTTTGGGGCAAGAATCCTAGCTGGAGCACTTCCCTGGTGGTGCAGTGGTTAAGAACCCGCCTGCCAATGCAGGGGACACGGGTTTGATGCCTGGTCCGGGAAGATCCCACATGCTGTGGAGTAACTAAGCCTGTGCTCTAGAGCCCACGAGCCACAAGTACTGAGCCCGCATGCTGCAACTACTGAAGCCCATTCACGTACAGCCTGTGCTCCACAACAAGGGAAGCTACCACAATGAGAAGCCCGCGCACAGCAACGAAGCACCAACACAGCCAATAAATAAATAATAAATAAATTTATATAAAAGAAACATACATATATAAAAAGAATCCTAGCTGGAAAGCTAGAGGAGGTATTTAACTACTCCTATTACTTGAGATTCTGACAGATAAAACGTGGCCGAGTCTGCAGCAGGGGTCCAGCTCTGAGCAGGCAGCAGAGGGTCCAGGGAGCAGAGGGCACAGTGGACAGAATCGTCTTGGGAGGCCAAGGAGATGGCTAACAGCACCACCATGTGGTGATTTACATAAAGAACACCAGGGCCATCCCTCTGCCTCTCCAGGTGAGTATGTACCTGGAACCCAGCATCTGCCAACTGCAGGCTCTGTCACCTCCAGGCGTCCTTCCCCCTCCCCCACCCACAGTGACCTTCGTTTTATTTTCTTCTCAAGACAGCCTCCCTTCCAATTTCTGTCTCTAGCATTCACTCAATATTAGGGGTTAAGCTAATATATCTTCAATAAACCGTTCCCAATTCCTAACTGCAACATTTAAGAATCATCTTCTTCTCATTTGCTGATTTAAACACCCGAATCTCTTCCATCACTCGTTCCAATCTGTCGCTCATACTCGAGTTACTGCAATGTCCTTAACACACCATCACGCTTCTCCTGTTCTGTGCAGCACCCAGCAGGGCAGTGCCAGACATTCGACAAGACAGCATATCACCAGCACCGTTGACTGTACAACATGGCTGTAACTAACGACAAGGCCTGTGCGCCACAGCCGCATGGGATTCAAGTCTGCCTGAACACAAAACCGGGAAGCAGATGTGGCTAATTCTGCTACCTCAGTGACACAAAATAACAAACTGACACCTAGTTTTTACTTGCAGCAGAGTCCTAAGGGGACAAACCCAGCCCAAACCTTTCCTTTCTTCCTTCGGTTAAAGCACTAAGAATGAGGCAGAGGTGAGGGGTCAGCACTCTGTCTGGGGTAGAGTGGGGGTGGACTGGACTAAGTCCTTATACACCTGACAGCACCTATGTCTTCCTCCACGAGCAGGGGTGCAGCTGTTTGGGCTGCAGTGTCCTTCAGCAGAGAGAAATCCCTGAGTCACAAGGGCAGGTCGCAGGTCAGTGCTGACTGGAACCCAAGGACAGGGCCTGCCAGGTGGTTGCCCCTCCGTCCTTCCTGGCCTCTGATGCAGAGGTTCTCAAACATTCAGGTATCAGGACCCTTCTGCTATTATGCGAGTTACATTTATCAATAACTGCCATGCTAGAAACTAAAACTGCAGAAGGTTTACAACTTA